>NW_027362762.1:870236173-871594507 GCF_046119375.1 Phyllobates terribilis
CTTGAATCATCATGCGATGCATTAGTGCACATGTCTCTGGGCATGGAGACGTCTGTTCACTCTGCAGGGAAGGTACAATGACACCTTTATGATCTTTTGGGAGGTGTGAGATGTACAGTGACATGTAAAAGTTTGGGCATCCCTGGTCAAAATTACTGTTATTGAGAGCAGTTAAGCAAGTTGTAGATGAAATGATCTCTAAAAGGCCTAAAGTTAAAAATGACACATTTCCCTTGTATTTTAGGAAAAAAAAAAAAAAAAATATATATATATATATATATATATATATATATATATATATATATATATATATATATATATATATATATATATATATATATATATATATATATATATATATATATATATATATATATAATTTTTTATTTTTTATTTTTTTCATCTTTTACATTTTAAAAATTTCAAAAAGGAAAATGGGCCCATGCAAAAGTTTGGGCACCCTGCATGGTTAGTACCTAGTAGCCCGCAACCCCCCCCCCCCACACACACACACCTTTTGCGCCAAGAGTCTTTCACTTCTTGTTCAAGGGATTTTCATCCATTCTTCCTTGGAAAATTGTTCCAGTTCTGTGAGATTCCTGGTCCATCTTGCATGCACTGCTATTTTGAGTTCTAGGCACAGATTTTCAATGATGTTCAGATCAGAGGACACCGAGGGCCTTTCAGCTTGCACCTTTTGAGATAGTCTATTGTGGATTTTGACGTGCGTTTAGGATCATTATCCATTTGTAGATGCCACCCTCTATTCAACTTCAGCTTTTTTACAGATGGTGTTATGTTTGCATCAGGAATTTGTTGACATTTCATGGAATCCATTCTTCCCTCTATCCGTGAAATGTTCCCCATGCCATTAACTGCAGCACAACCCCAAAGCATGATTGATCCACCCCCATGCTTAATGGTTGACGATGTTATTTTCCTGAAATTCTGTGCCCTTTTTTTCTCCACACATTCCGTTGATCATTGTGGCCAAAAAGTTCTATTTTATCCTCATTGGTCCACAGGACTTGTTTCCAAAGTGCATCAGTCTTGTTAAGATGTTCTTTTGCACACTTCTGACTGAATTTTGTGGTGAGGATGCAGGAGAGGTTTTCTCCTGATGACTCTTCCATGAAGGCCATATTTGTGCAGGTGTCTCTGAACAGTAGAACAATGTACCACAACTCCAGAGTCTGCTAAATATTTCTAAAGGTCTTTTGCAGTCACCTGGGGGTTCTGATTTGCTCTCTAGCAATTCTACAAGCATCTCTCACTGAAATTTTGCTTGGTCTTCCAGACCTTCTCTTGACCTCCATTGTTCCTGTTAACTGCCATTTCTTAATTACATTTCAAACTGAGGAAAGGGCAACTTGAAAACTCTTCTTATAGCCTTCTCCTGATTTGTGGGCCTGCACCATTTTCATTTTCAGAGTGCTAGGCAGCTGATTAGAAGAACCCATGGCTGGTGTTTTTTTTGTACAAGGTTAGGGGAGGCTGGGTTTTTAGAAAGCTGGGAAATTAGGCCTTTTAGAGCTCATTTTATATTCAACTTGCTTAACTGTTCACAATAGCAGTAATTTTGACCAATTTTTAAACTTTTACATGGCACTGTAGTTTCCTATGGTAAAAATGTTTAAAAATCCATATAAGGGGATGTGCACACATTAAATATCTGCTGGTTATTTTTGGTGGGTTTTTTTCCGTTCAGTTTTGTCACAAAAACCTGAAGCATTTCCTAGAAGCAGCAATGTTTCTCCTTGCGGAGAGTGACAAGGAGATGTATAAGCCATGCAATAATCCTCTGGGAAATTAAATATGCAAATTTACTCTTCAGAGCGGAAGAGGACTGGAACGCTAATGCCACCTGACACCTTTGCACTGAGAAGGGGCAACATCATGAAACACATAGTTTGAAAATTTGAGATTCTGGTTTGGCCTTTATCCTGAGTCATGTGACAAGGCTTGCTAAAGGGTCATTATTGACTTTTAGGATTGCTACTTCCAATAGGTGGCACTAGAGTTCAAGACTTCTTCCTCTCTGAAGAGACAGTTTGCATATTTAATTTCCCAGAAGAGCATTGCAAGGCCTATAAGCCTCCTTACCCTGGCATGTCACTCTCCACAAGGAGAGATGTTACTCCTTAGTACAATTTAAATAAAAATGGCTTTGACTAAAATATCCTTCCTTTTACATCTACAGTTCAGGTGCAGACCAATGTGTCTCCATGGTAACAGACTACAACCAATACTCTACGTAGTCTGCTCTGACCCTGCAGACATACTCCCTTCTAACAGCAGCTATATTCCGTATGTTACCAAAAGTAGAGGAGCGATAGATAGGAGTACAACTACAGGATCCGACTACAGAGTGGTTTCTGTATTCATGGAAATACAAAGTTCTGCAGAGGAGTTTGTAGAAGGATATTTTTATTCAAGACTATTTGCAAAGTTGCTTCACTTTTTATTTTCGGTGCATTTCATCAAGCTAAAAAAATGCTTTACAAGTTGTTGTTTGTTTTTTTTTGACAATGGGAAATGTCAGCTTTTATTGTGGTTTACAAATGTGTTGATAGTTTTCATGAATTACAATATAACTTTTTTTTTGTTAAAGGAAGACCTTGTGTCGCTGTGGGATGATGTCGAGAATTGTCCTCATCCCCCAGCTGCAGATAACTCGCCCCCTGTTGGCTCAGGACAGCTGGTTGAGACAATATGGCATCGTGTGGTTGATGATGTATTAGTGGTGGGTGTGACGCTGAAATCCTCAGTTCTAGAGTAAGTAAGCATGTTAGGCCGTTTTCTTCAGTACATAGGACAAAATGCATTAATATGGCAAAATATTATACATAATGACACACGATTTTATTCCCATGTGCGCGCACATACAATAAAAAGTAATCAATTCCCGGCAATCAGACCCAAAATATCAGCAAGCAATAGTGTATCCATCAATTCAGCTGAAAAACCTCTTTTAAATGGAACCTGTCATGTCAAAAAACGCTATTAACCTGAAGATATGGGGTAAATCTGCAGGTTAATAGCGTTCTGATACTGTGCGGCCACCGCACTGAAAGCCCTGCTGCCTGGAGGAAAAGAACTTTATTTCTCCTGGCGGCCTCCAGCTTTCAGTCATAGAGGCGCGGCTGGTGCAGCTTCACTCATCATTCAGCACATAGTGAGCTGCGGCCCTTGCACTGACTGACAGCCAGCTCTCCAATGCCTCAGTGCTAAGCCGACTGTCAGTCAGAGCCAGGGCGTGGTTACAGCCGCAGCCCACTTTGTACAGAGCCATTACTCTCATATCTCCAGCCATATGGTAATGATTGTTCAATTACTGTATGTATCTTATTAACTTGTGTACATACAGTACAGAACAGACATCTGACATGTCCCCATCACAACCCCTGAGGAAGCCACGTTTAGTGACGATACACGTGTGGCTTTGCTCCACATATCATTCCAGCCTCTTACAGGTTCCACTGATACATTATCCCTTCGCATAGGTTGTCAGTCACTCGACAATAATTTTGTTTGTTCATGTTATATTAATGAAGATTTATTTATCTGATATACATTTGGTGATCCCGACTCCTTTGCACACTTCTTTTCTTTCTGCATAGCTGAGCAGTAACTGAACCCACGTCACCAGCACCTCTATGACTGAAAGCTGGAGGCTGCCTGGAGGAATAAAGTTAAAGGGGTATTCCCATCTTCAAGATCCTATCCCCATATGTAGTATGTGTAGTAGTAGTAATAATAATAATATTAGCAAATACCTCCAATTAGAAATGTAGTATAGTTCTTCTGATTCGCTATGTCTCTTTCCTCATGTGCAGTAGCTTAGGTATCCATGGTTACAACCACTCATATAGTGACTGTTACTTAGTTAGCTTATGCTAGTGGTTGTAAGTATGGATACCTAAGCTACTGCAATGCCTGCACATGAGGAAAGAGATATAGCGAATCAGAAGAACTATACTACATTTCTAATTGGAGTTGTTTGTTAATATTATTATTACACATACTACATAGTGGGATAGGATCTTGAAGATGGGAATACCCCTTTTATTTCCGCCCAGCAGCCGTGCTTTCAGTGCGTCGGCTGCTCAGCTTCAAACGGCTATTAACCTGTATATTAACCTCTAATCTGCAGGTTAATAGTATTTTTTGACATGACAGGTTCCCTTTAAAGTGTAACTGTCATTGTATAAAAAATTTTGTATATTACAGTCCCTGTACAGGTGTTGCTGATCGGTGGAGGTCTAGGTCCTGAGACTTCCATGTATCCATCAAAACCCCTCTCTGAAATGCAGAGCTTATGCAAGAGCTGTTCACACAGAGCGGTGTATGGGGTCAATAGTAAGTCTGTGAGTCCTGACACAGCCTAGTGAGCGGGAATGTACAGGCCATAGATTAACCTGAACTGTAGTAAACGACATGGACCGCACATCCAAATATTCATACTTTGATCTAACACCTCTCGGCTATTAACCTCTAACACCTCTCGGCAAAAATTTAGAAACTTAACATGAGGTCGTAGTATAACATTCTGATCAGACTGTATGAAGCCCACTGCCACGTCACGGTGAACCTCTTAGTGGGTCCCTAGCCTGAAAGGTGCGGCACCTGCGTTGTTGCGTCGGTGGGGTGGTGCGGCCTGGAGTCGTGGGGACTCAGTCTTGCAGCATGGGTGCTGTGAAGCCCCAGGCCGCCCGCCATGCCAGTGCATTGTGCCTGCGATGGTGGTTTGCACACGGCACCGCACCTTTCAGGCCAGGAACCCACTAAGGTTCACCGCGACGTGGCAGTGGGCTTCATACTGCCTGATCAGAATATTAAACTAAGAACCTCATGTTCAGTTTGTACATTTTTGCCAAAAGATGTTCGATCAAAGTATGAATATTTGGATGTGCGGTCCATGTCTTTTTCTACAGTTCTGGCAGACCATAGATTTACTATTGAGCCCATACACAGCTCTATACATGGAGCTCATGCTGGAGATGCGTATTTCAGAGCGTGAGAGTGTTTCCACAGATCTGTTGGGGTCTCAGGACCTAGACCCACCCTGATCAGCAAAACCTGTGATATATAAAAACTTTTATAAAATAACAGTTACACTTTAAGGCTGTGTTCCCACTTGCGTTCTTTCCTTTCTGTGGGTTCAGTTTCTTTTTAAAAGCAAAAATAGCGCAGTCTTCAGTGTTTATATTTTCCCATCAAAAATATTTCCAAAGGGAAGGGAAGTTAGTAGATCCCAATATATATGAATGGGATCTGTCTGCGTGTGTTGGAAAGCGGATCCTTCATAGGGAAACTAAGATTCCAGTGTGACCGGCGCCTTGTGGGATTGTGCAGGCTTATTTCCAGGCTGATCTGGCATCAGATTTAAAGGGCTGCCAATGCAGGGTGGATTGGACAATAATGTGTCACCCTTTGAGTATTAATCAGAAAATAACCCATGCAGGATAGTTGCAGCGACCAATCAAATATAAAGGAACTTTATATTATAGAAGAATGAGTTTATTCAGTGTATGACGTACAGGTTTATGTATATTAAACTGTTATCACTTTATCTTACATAAAGTCATGGTGCAATTAGATGGGCCGATAATCAGCCAATGAGCGTTCAATTATCTGCCAGCGATCACACAACAAATAAGCAAACTTTGTCTCCCATTCACACACAAGCAGTAAGCGAGCGCTGATTGACTTGTAAGTCATAGATCAGCGCTCTTTGGGGTGTGTTAAAGGACAGAGATCGTCTGAATGCACCGTTTGGTTACCTATGTCCCTGTCATCCTTGCAGTATATTCTGCTTGTTGACATCCATTGTTCATGTTGGGAGATGTAAGCTTGTTTACAGCGCTGTTCTGCTGTTCTTCACAGATCGCTGAGTGACATCGGCTTATCCCTTATAATGGACCGAGAAGTCGCTTCACCCTCCCCAGTCACCAAGTGTCAAACTAATGTGCTAAAATTGGCCATCAGTTCTCAGGATTCACGTACGATCTGCCACACAGAACCCGCAGCAAAGAGACAAAGGCTCGCCTTCCCCAGCAAGGACGCTCTTACAGGCAATCGCTCGCAGAGACCCTGCCCTCCGTCCTATCAGAATGATTTGGAGCGCACAGTAACTGCTGTCACCGAGCTGTCTCCGCTGCTGGCACGTAATCACGCTGCTTGTGCCGTGCTGCTGCACGCCAGAAGGAAAACTCAACCTGACTGTTTACCTACAAGCGAGAAGCTGATTGTACCATGTGGGAGCGTTTCCTTAAGCCTTGAAGATGTTTTAAAAGGAAAACATACAATAAATGTATTTGAACACTGTCAAGGTAAATTTATAAGATTCAAGAGAAAACATCTCTAAATTATTCAGCAGCGCCAAGGCACAAAGGCTTCCTGGGTTTATTATTCACAAGTTTCAGCGAGAACTCTGAAAAGTTTTCACTTGAATTTTATATGGAGTAAAAAAATGCAATTTGGATGAAATATAAACAGCAAGGTGGCTCAGTGGGTAACTATGGTGGCTCAGTGGGTAACACGGGTACCTTGTGCAGATAGAGTCTTGAGTCTACATTTGACAAAGATGACTTCTGCAGGAGGTTTGCATGGGGTAGAACAGGGCCATAGTTTATTCTACATACTGATATACTTCTGTTTTGCAGTATATAATCAAAAGTACTTTCTCCTATGAAGTCCTGCAACAAGCCATAAGATAACAGCCGTGAGCAGGCCTCTAGCTGTCATGATAACCAATTGACACTCCGAGATTGCACTGCAGAAGGGGCCAATGGGAACCAATGGATGCACTCACTGACAATTGTACCATTTAAATGCTGATCACTGCTGTTACAGGAAGATGCTGGCTGTGTAGCACAGCTTGCATCTACTGATTATGCTTCAGGCTCAGCTCCTGAGCCTGCTTTATACATAGGGATGAGACATGTGACAAAAGGGTTTAAAGGGTTGTTCCCCACATATATCTTCAGGAGCGCACTGCTGTTACAAGTTCTCTTCTATACAGCTCATTACCTGTTTACCGATTACCTCTGCAGGGCATCAGAGGTGGACAGTGTCCTAGGCAAGGAGTGCAGTACTTGCAAGCTCGTTGACATAGAGCCTGCAAGCGCTGTTATGAAGCTTAACTGATTGCTGGATTCTTACAAAAACAATAAAACAAATCATGAAAAATGTAATCGTAGATATAAAGAATATGTTAAAGTGTTGTTTTTTTCTTCTTTTTGGACATTAGAATCCTGGAGTCCGGAGGATATTTTTGCTGTTTTCTCAGCATTTCAGAAGTGTTCTCTTCATATCTTATCACAAGATTGTACGATACCATCAGTAAGGGAATGGATGCAGACTCGTATGCTTGGAGAGCCCCTGAAACTGATGCCCGAAATGATGATGTGTAGGAAAGATGGATCTCTTCATGGAACTCTCCTAACTTGGAATCTTAAGACGCCGTGTGAAGGAAACCTCACCGTGTTTTATAGGTAATCCTGAAAAAAAACCTCACTCATTATTGCACTTTGGCGCCAATCACACCCCCTAATAATAAGGTGCTCCACAAACTTTTGATCAAGGAGAAGCAAGGATAGAGCAAACACTGGTCAGTAATGGGGCAGCGTGAGACCAGGTCACAAATTAACCCTTTAAGGACACAGCAAATGTTTATTTTTGTGATTTTCTTTTTTTTTTCAAGAGCCATCTTTTATATTTTTCTGTCACTACAGCTGTATGGGGGCTAGCTTTCTTTTTTCTTTTTTTTGTAGGACGACTTGTAGTTTTGAATGACACCATCCATTTTACCATAAAGGGTACTGAAAATCTGTGTAGTAAAATGATCTGGTAACATGATTGTCCATGCCAGGAAGATTAGTGCAATACCAAACTTATATAGTTTTTTTATCTGCTAATTTAGTTGATTCCAAAGTTTTAAAAAAATGTGGTTTGTGTCACCAACTTATGAGACCCATAACCGTGTGATGATACTATTTTGGGGTACATATGCCATTTTTATTGCTTTTCATTACATTTTTCAGGGAGAAGTCAGCAGCCAAAAAATAGCAATTTTATCTTTTCAATTTTTTTTATTTTTTTTGCCTTATAGGTTACATCATTTTATATTTTGGTAGATTGGACTTTTATGAGACACTATGCCCTGTATGAGACACTATGCTGAATCTATGCTGAATCTAATTGGTCAATACAGTTACAGTAGCTCCAGCTTTCAGACTCATTCAGAGTAGACTGAACCTTCAGACTTAGCAGAATTTAATAAAAAACTATACAAAGAAACTTTAGAAAAGTATTTATTTTCAGATATCAATGCAACAAAGAAATATATCATACACTGACCTGCTGACGGATACACTGTAAATGTCCTAGGAGGAGATTGTCTGGATTTTAGAGGTTTGGTTTAGGGCTGATTGCGAGGTAAGAAACTTATCCAAAAAAACTAATGTAGATAAATTTATCTCTGGTTCTGATACAACCAAGAAAATAAATCCGTGAAGCAGCTTGTGGTGTTAGTTTGGTGGTTTGTGGATAGCGGCTCTCTCTGGAGTTAGCTGCGGCGCCGTATCTTCATTAGTATGAACAGCTTGTTTATTTCCTGTAATCCACAGAAGAAAGAGAAAAAAACTTCAGAGGAGCTTAGTGACAAATAAAAGGGTCTTTATAGTTTGTATGAAAACTTATCTCAGCCACCTGTCAAGTGAGGCCGGCGCTAGTAATCAGCGGGGAAAGACCCCCTCACCGATCACCATCTGCCAAACAAAAGCTGGCCCGAAGTAGAAAGTAATATTTTTGTTTTCTTATTTGTCTACTTCAGATGTATTTGTCTTAGTATTAAGAATGTAAAAGTAAAATCTAGATATTCCCAGGCTGCATTCACATCCATGGCATGGCTTTCATTAGTATCCCACCATGGCGCAGTCCTGGATGTGTTGTCCAGTGGATGCCAATGGTACCGGAGAGACACCCATGATTTTCATTAGTTTTGTTGTGTCGTCAAAATTAGCCCTGCAAGTATTGCTATTTACCCCATCAAATCAGATGGAATTGGCTGCCGAGTGTAAACGTAGACTAAAAATGACACCCTGAACTGATGAAGGAAGGCGTAGACCCGTTCCAAATCACCCATGATTCCCAGAACTAGAGATGTCGACTGAGATTTACTGATTCATTTCCCTTGTAGCAGAGACAACTTTTTGTTTTGTGTTGAGCCAAGGAAATTGTGTAATCTGCATTCCACCCCCCTTCCCCTTTAAAAAAAAAAAATACCATCAGTATGTAGTAATTTCTGTTACCCATTTTCTTAAGCTACTGAATAGAGATGAGCAGAGCCGAACTGTAAAGCTTGGGGTTCGTACCAGACACCTAGTGTCCAGTGCTGAACCCCCGTACAAGGACTTTTCCCGGAAGTCCTTTTTAGTGTCTGGAGTTCGAAGTTCCAGAATGAGAGACCTTTTTACAGCACCTAAGTTCGAGTCCCCTTTGATTTCCATGGGATTCGGGTTCTGGTTCCCGAACCAAACTTTGGACTAAAGTTCAGTCGAACCCGACGAACCTGAACATCCACAGGTCTGGTCATCCCTACTCCTGAATGGTAACAAACGGCTGTGATTTGGTTCCCTGACATCGGCACAATGAGGCCGATCTGATGTTAGGGACATAAACCCCAGATTTCTGATGAGGATTTGCAGTGTAACACTGCACAGATCCTCGCAAAGATTGAACGTATCCAATGTAGATCTAATTTATGGCCACCCAACGCAGTTTCCACGTGAATGGATGACATGTTGTCTATGGTGGAAAAATCCCAGCAAAGTCAGGGGAAGATGGAATACACTTAGATTTTGGTGCGGAATACTCATCGGGATCCATAGAAAATTACATCAATCTTTTATGGAGTAAAAGGAGATGGACTTTTTTGGTTGACCAGGCTGCTGCTTGAAAAGTAGTCACTCCACACTGTGGTAGTATTTTATAATAGTTTTATTACGCATTTCAGGTTCATCAAACTTTTATTACTTTTCATTTCTGTGCTTCTAAATTCTTTTGTGCTCTCACGTCGGTCATTCATGTTTATCGGCTCACGGCAGGCGCAGTGTTCTATATACTTGCTTTCTTGTCTTACAGAAATGATGCAGTTCTCCTCCGATGTCTCCATAGCCTGAAAAGTGTTCTCCCGCCAACCTGTGCGGTAAATGTGATGAGACAGGGTGACAGGAATGGTATGACCATGAACTTAGCGCAGTCTGTGGAAGAAGAACTGTTCGCCTTAAGAAACTTAGTGTCTGCTGCGGCAAGTGAAGTTGAAAAGGATTTGACCCTGAACTGCAAAGCAGAGAAAAAAGTCACAAGCACAACCGACTGCATTACTAATAGAAAAGAACAGGTCCAGAAGTACAGGGAGGATCTGAGAGCGGAGCAGACGCACAGCGGGCTGGGGGCACATCTATCTGCCAGCAGTCAGCTCTATAGACACAATATGCTCAGTATACTGCGGATACAGATGAACTCGGATGCATTGGCATGTGAAGTGGCTCATAGATGACTGGGTTTGATTTCTGGGTTATTTTATACATAGTGGCACAGAGATATGCCTCTATATATTGTACTTTAGTTGACTATGCCTATTAAATATAATAGTTAACCAAAGTGTTTTTGTATTGATTTAAAAGGGTTCTCCACTACTTGACAACCCCTTCTTAATGAATTCAGTGCTCAATAGAAAATAAAACAATGGCTACTCCCCCTCTGCAGCAGCGCAATTCCAGTGATGTCTTCACTGTTGTTCCCGGTGGGTGACATTTTGTGTCATGTGACCTCTCTAACCTATCAGTGGTCTCTGAGCGGTTGCAGCTCATCAATATTCATTCCATCTAGAGTTAGACATCTGTTAAAGGCTGCGGCCGATCAATGATTGACATATGACACCTCTATCGAGCAGGGTATTTTGTGCTACATCCCCATTATTATGTACCATGTACAGCTCCATACATTGTGTAGAGGTCATACATGGTATTGCTAATCGGTACTATTCAGCTAAATGTAGCTGCAAAGAACTGGTGTTTCAGGCACAATTACTACAAAATGTATGTAATTGTGCCTGGTAAGCGATGAAGAGTACTCAGTTGTAACACTATTGCCAGCTCCCCTGCATGGTTTCCCTTCCCCTCACCCTGCAGGGACGCTGGCATTCTCACCGCTCTGGCCCTGCGGCGTGGTCCCCTTCTGCTGGCATGTCTCCTGCTTGTGTACGCCGCACTTCCTGGCAGCGCGCCTAGTGTGCACGTGTTAGCACTACCCCATTCTTAAGGGGGTAGCGCGCGCATATAGTAAAATGTCCCCAGCAAATAGCTGTGAGGCATTTAGTATGATGAGTTCACCTGCTGGATGGCTCTCAGCCTGTTACTGAGAGTCATCCTGTATAAAAAGACTCCTTCTCCCTTAGGGAGTCGCCAAAGTAACAGCTTTTATTAGTCTGTAGTCTCCCCTACTAGTGAGTTGTTAGGTCCTCTGGTCCTGAACATGAATCCCTGGTCCCAGGGTGGCCAGGTCCTAAACCGGAATTCCTGGTCCTGGTGTGACCAGGGCCATGTATATTGCCCCCTGATCCTGATGCGGCCAGTCCTGTCCCTGAAAACCCCTGGTCCCGGTGCTGCCAGTGCCTGAACATTGTCCCCTGGTCCTGGTTCAGCCAGCCTGTTCCCGAAGTACCCTGGTCCCAGTGTGGCCAGTATCTGAATCTCTGTGTCAGTACCGTTCTGCAGTGATCCTGAACTGAACCTATTAGTCTAAATGGAGCCCTAGTCTGTGTCACCTAACCTGATCCCTAGGGTCAGCTGCTGCAGTACCGGCATCTGCCTAGGAGTGGTACCTACAGCCTGACCTGTCTCCCTCTCCAGAGCTGCAGTTAACACCAGGTAGCCGCTTAGCTATTCCCCTACCTAGGCAGACCCGGCCCTGTAGCACAGTAGGTCCACTAATCCACATGTGCCACTGGGTGGCATAACATCAGTGTTTCTTTGAATGTTAAGAATGCCAGGGCTTGAACACAACCAATCTGATATTGATTGTCTTAATTATTGGCATCAATATTATAGTCCCAGAAAACCACTTTAAGGTTATGTTCCCTTCTATTAACTACATACGGATGAGTCCACCATTACCTTTTCATTAATTTTGTTAAGGACTCTGAAATTTCACTGGACAAATTCAACACATTATCACGAAATGCTAACAAAACCCTTCACATGCTACAATTCACATCACAGCTACTGAACTACTGGGGTGATCAGGCATAGAGTCATATAACATATACTGTATAGCTCTTGAGTATCACAAAGTAATTTTTTTATGCTTATGATTTCCCACACATTTCAGAATATGCCGAGCAAAGATAAGGAAGGACACGTGTATTAAATGGTCACTGTCCTTTCAACAAATTTCATAGATCAATAGTACAAGCAAATATATTAATCTTTGTAATATATATTTTCAGATATATCTGCTTCTTCCTCCACTAATGAGCCACTTCATTTCCTTCTCCTCCTTCCTGAAATTAACGTTCACTTTGAAAAAATGTTAAAATCTGTCTTGTTCTAAACGGAGTAATACATCACTGAAGTATCAGGTTACAGCTCCCATAAAAGTGTAAGGAGGAGGAGTGAGGAGCAGAGTGAGAGAGGCACATTCATGCAGAAATCAGAACTGCTACTTTCTAGTGTTAATCGCACCTCCAGAGCTGGATTCACAGTTACATTGCTCAGTATTGCTGTATACACTGTGTTCCAAATTATTATGCAAATGATATTTTCTCAGATTTTCCCAAATTACCTATATGAATTGCAGTCATTGTAATTTTCCAGTCAAATAACTATTAGAGTACAATTGAAAGGTTTTTGCACAAACTGCCTATGATAACAGTATATTTTTAAAAAAATAAAAAACTCAAACTGCACTCAAAATGCATGTTCCAAATTATTATGCACAGCAGAGTTTTCAACCTTTTCATTTTAATAAAGAACAAAAAAATGGTCATTTTTGAAATTATAAGCATCAGCAGGTTATTACAAACTGAAATCAAACAGTTTTCAACTCAAAACTTTATTCTAGGTGATGTTACATTTGCACATAGGACCCCTTGTTCGAAAGGAGCTTCTGAACTCTCTTGTCCATTGAATTTGTCAGGTTTTGGATGGTTTCTGCTTTAATTGTTTTGCATGAGGACAGAATACCCTCCCAGAGCTGTTGCTTAGATGTGAACTGCCTCCCGCCATCATAGACACTCCTTTTGATGATGCTCCAGAGGTTCTCAATGGGGTTGAGGTCAGGGGAGCATGGGTGCCACACCATAAGTTTGTCCCCTTTTATGCCCATAGCAGCCAGAGATGCAGATGTGTTATGTGCAGCATGAGACGGGGCATTATCATGCATGAAATGATCTCGATGGTCCAGATGGATGGAGTGGAGGATGGCTGGTTGACGGACACCCCATGCAAACACGTCTACGGCGCTAACAAGGAGGAGGTGGAGTAATGTTTTGGGCTGGAATCATGGGGAGAGAGATTGTCGGCCCTTTTAGGATCCCTGAAGGGGTAAAGATGAACTCCATAATGTATGTTGAGTTTCTCAAACAGCACCTCCTTCCATGGTTCAAGAAGAAGAACCGTGCATTCCGCAGCAAGATCATTTTCATGCATGATAATGCCCCGTCTCATGCTGCACATAACACATCTGCATCTCTGGCTGCTATGGGCATAAAAGGGGACAAACTTATGGTGTGGCACCCATGCTCCCCTGACCTCTACCCCATTCAGAACCTTTGGAGCATCATTAAAAGGAGTGTCTATGATGGCGGGAGGCAGTTCACATCTAAGCAACAGCTCTGGGAGGGTATTCTGTCCTCATACAAAACAATTAAAGCAGAAACCATCCAAAACCTGACAAATTCAATGGACGAGAGAGTTCAGAAGCTCCTTTCGAACAAGGGGTCCTATGTGCAAATGTAACATCACCTAGAATAAAGTTTTGAGTTGAAAACTGTTTGATTTCAGTTTCTAATAACCTGCTAATGCTTATAATTTCAAAAATTACCATTTTTTTTGTTCTTTATTAAAATGAAAAGGTTGAAAACTCTGCTGTGCATAATAATTTGGAACATGCATTTTGAGTGCAGTTTGAGTTTTTTATTTTTTAAAAAATATACTGTTATCATAGGCAGTTTGTACAAAAACCTTTCAATTGTACTCTAATAGTTATTTGACTGGAAAATTACAATGACTGCAATTCATATAGGTAATTTGGGAAAATCTGAGAAAATATTATTTGCATAATAATTTGGAACACAGTGTAATGTTCTCCATGCTGCTGCTCCTGCTTCTGAACATGTGCTACATAGAGACAGGAAAGCAGAAATCGCTCATGTCTTTGTGTACTGTGTATGAAATACTAGTTCAGAGACAAACACAACATTGGAGATGGAACCTGCAGAAGTCCTTTAATGGCCAGAAATAGTTATTCCTCATCTACACACAGGACGGCTTATACCAAACAGTCACCTGTGTCAGAGTAATTGGACTAAGAACCCTAACTAAGCCTTAGCAGTTCCCTGATTTAACTCGCCAGTAGACAGTTGATGTGTTCATACCAGAAAGTCTGAGAGAACAGACCCTCAGATTGCTTCATTAATAGAAACAACAAACTAGGGGGGCTTAACATAGGGTGTCATAATTCATCATATATATATACCGAACGAACCATGTATATGCTCATTTATTACATATATATAATTACGCCTCCAGATACAGAGTCACGGAAGCTAAAGCTGGAAAAGACCAGACTCCTCTGCTTGTTACGTACTACATGAACATTCACAACTTACATTGCAAAACCAATGAAGAAAAGTATTAATCCCTTTTGCAAACAATATAAAATAAGCTTCTCCGCAGCAGAGATGAGGAGTAGTAAAGGTAACACCTGCAGTGCAGTATGCAAGATCCCAAAGATCCATCCACCTACACCCTTAAAGGCAATCTGTCAGTAGGATCAACCCTCCTAAGCTGTCTATACGGGCTTGCAAACATTTTAAAAACTCGCCACTCGGGTATGAGGTGAAGAAAATATTTATTCATGTAATCCAAAGTTATTCAGAACAATTAACGTTTTGGCCCTGACCTTCATCACAATGGTGCAGGTTGCTGTGGAAATTGTGAGTGGTAGTCTGGAAGCAATGCTATAGTCAGGCAATGCAACTGTCGTCACTAGTAGCTCCACTTGGGAGCAGTTGGGAAGGTGCATATAAATGTTTGGCACCACCATGATGCACTGAGCGCCTGTACTTGGTTTCAGCAGTCATTCTGTGCTGACAGAGGCCCTTTAAGAGGCAGATGTCATGAGACTTGTGAGATACAATGACTAAAGAAAGTGACAATGGCGAGATAAAACTGAAGCTCGTCAAGAGAGCACTTGCACCTGTAATCATCAAGGTACTTCATAATGGGGATGGAGTCTTCCTGAAAGTGCATGTGATTGGAACAAGCGAGGAGATCATCCCCATATTACAGGAGGGTGGTTTCGGGGTATGTGGGTATGGTACTATAGGTGTTATGTTAGCAGTAACTGCATTGATGGCTTCCTCGGGAAGTCAGTGTTACTGTTCACCATATACTCACCTACTCCCCAATGCCTTTGTCTTCTGTAAAAAATAAAAAAACACCATATACTCACCTTAACACCTAATTCCCAAAGCCCAAGTCTCCTGTAATAAAGAAAAATTAATAAACCACTTCATACTCACCTATCCGCAGTAATCCACATAATCCTGAGTGTCCCACGCAGATCTCAATAGAATAGCCACATCGTGAAATGTGGCTATTCTATTCGGCAGCCGGCGATACACTGACAGGAGCACAATCGCTCCTGCGGTGTATAGCGCTGAGCTGCCGGGAGTGAGGTGCAGATCTCACTTACTGCACTGACGCTGCGTGAGAAAATTGGATAGAAAATTCTCACACAGCAGTGTTGCCATAAGTGAGGTCACCGGAGCTTATCAGCTGATTGAACTCCAGTGACCTCTCTCACTGAAGCTCAGCGCTATGCGCTGACACAGGAGTGACTACACTCCTGTGTCAGTGTGTAGCCAGCTGTTTTGTAGAGCAGTCCCATCAGTGACTGCTGATGTGACTGTCCTACAAAGGATCCGATCGCCCTGGGACACTGGATTATTTCATCACGTTGGGACAGGTGAGTTTAAAGTTGCTTTTTTATTTTCTGTTTTTTTACAGGGGATATCGTCTTCAGGGGATTAGGCGTTAGATGAGCATAAGTGTTTTTTATTTTTAAATAAATATGTAAAAAACGGTGTGGACTTTTATTTCCAATAAAATATTTTTTTCTTACTGTGTCTTTATTTCCGAACTTTTACTATGGGGTTAGTAATGGGGGCGTCTTATATTACTAACCTGGGCTTCATGTCAGCTGCCAATACAAAGCTGACCTGAACCCCAACCCAATTATCCAACTTGCCGCCGCACCAGGGCAAGTGGGAAGAGCCGAGGCTAAGCGCCAGATTTGACAAATCTTATTGATGTACTATTTCTGGGGCGGCTGAGGACTGATGTTATTAGCCTCAGAGGGGGCCAGTATCCATGGCCCCTTCTCTGGCTATTAATATCAACCCACAGCTGTCTGTTTAGCCTTTGTTGGTTAGATTTTATAGGGGGACCCTATGTCACTTTTTTTCTGGGGTCCCCCTGTAAACGATCTATTATCTATCTACCTATTAATCTATTTATCTATCTAGCAGTATATCTATCTATCATCTACAACCCCTGGCAAAAAATATGGAATCACCGGGCTCGGAGGATGTTCATTCAGTTGTTTAATGTTGTTGAAAAAAAGAAGACCACAGACATGGCACAAAACTAAAGTTATTTCAAATGGCAACTTTAGGGCTTTAGAAAACACTAAAATAAATCAAGATGAAAAATGTGGTACTCAGTAAGGGTAATTTTTTTCAGACCAAGCAGAGGGAAAAAAAATTATGGAATCACTCAATTCTGAGGAAAAATTTATGGAATCATGAAAAACAAACACAAAAGAACACTCCAATATATCACTAGTATTTTGTTGCACCTCTGGTTTTAATAACAGCTTGCAGTCTCTGAGGCATGGACTTAATGAGTGACAAACAGTACTCTTCATCAATCTGGCTCCAACTTTCTCTGATTGCTGTTGCCAGATCAGCTTTGCAGGTTGGAGCCTTGTCATGGACCATTTTCTTCAACTTCCACCAAAGATTTTCAATTGGATTGAGATCCGGACTATTTGCAGGCCATGACATTGACCTTATGTGTCTTCTTTCAAGGAATGTTTTCACAGTTTTTGCTCTATGGCAGGATGCATTATCATCTTGAAAAATGGTGTCATCATCCCCAAACATCCTTTCAATTGATGGGATAAGAAAACTGTCCAAAATATCAATGTAAACTTGGGCATTTATTGAAGATGTAATGACAGCCATCTCCCCAGTGCCTTTACCTGACATGCAGCTGTGGCGCCCCTGTGGGTTCAGTCGCCACAGAGGTACTACATCTCACCCAGAGGTGTGGTATCCCACTCTCAGGTAAGGATGGAGCACTGCCCGGGACCCAAACACCTGCATCCAACACTACACTACTCCAGACCAGCAGGAGGGGCAAGATACGCTGCTCCTCTGCTGAGCCCTGTCCCTGGCTGGAGTGGGGGGAACCATGTAGTGGGTGTGGGTGGAAGAAGAAGATTAGAGGAGCACTTGAAAAGGAGGATATAAAAAGGAGAAGCCATCTTGGGAGTTCACTTCAGTCAGAGGAGGAGAGTGTGTGGAGCAGGAGCTCTGCTCAGGAGGAGGGCCTAGTGAGAGAGGCCCAGGACAGACTGAAGAGAGGAGAGGAGCAGGAAGAAAGGCTCCAGTAATACAGAAAGGATCCCAGGGGCAAGGGCAGTGCGGACGCCACCCGTGCTCGCGAACTCACCAGGAGTGGAAGGATCAGGTCGCAGAGAGGGGATCGGCCCCTAAACTAGCAGAGTTCTTCCAGTCTCAACTAGATAACCGGAGGGTGCAGCATTTCAGGTGCTGCAGCCAAAAGCCACATCTAAATCTCCAAAAAGATGGCCATAGAGGACCCAGGGGACAGAGAAGACGTCGCCCGACAAGGTCCGTGGTCACTGGCTTGGGACACTGGGTGTGAGGTACAGGGAGATGGCCAGAAGAAACACACAGAACGGGGTCCCGCTAAGTAAGCTGGAATTGCCTGAGGGTTTGCTGAACCCCTCCCTGCGTAAGCACAGGACAACGTGGGAAGTTACTCTGGCCCTGGTAACTTGGAGTCTAAAAATCGTGAGTAAAACCCTGAAGACTGCACCCCACTGTCTCTGCAAATTATTACTGCGCCATCATTCCCTGCACCACTCTACACACCTACTTCATCTATAACATTCCTGCAACGCCCTGGAGCTAAGCTCTACCTGTGGAGAGTTAAACCAACTCTACTGCACTAACATCAGCTCCAGAAGACCTGCTCCGCAGTGGCGGCTCCCTTTTGCCATGTATCACAGGTGGCGTCAAGAACTTTATATAAAAACTATAAATCCCCTGTAAATAAACCCTTTTATTGACCGCCCTGGGTTACGAACCGGGTCACTGCCACTGTGACATCCCCTGCACCGACCGGCCCGGCACCGAGTACCCCACGGCCCAGGGGGCGCGTCAACTTGGTGTCACAAACAGGATATGAACCCACCCGTTATCACCGGGTATTGTGAGCCTAGAAACTGTGTTCTATACTGAATGTGGCGCCCGCTCCAGAAGAATGGGCGCCATTATGTGCGTGATCAAGGACAAAAAATAACCTCCCATCGTGGGCCGGGTCCCAGAATGCCGCCAAAAGCGCAACCTGCCCCATTCGCCTGTGGCCATATACCTGGATCTGTCCATCAGTCTGGGGAAGCCGCCTCCGGGTGTGGCCGACAGCAAGCAGCCATGGGACCGCCCCAGAAAGGGGAGAGGAAAGAAGAAACCTGGGAGACAGGGCAGAGTCACCAGCAGTCCAGACAGACCACACCCGGCAGGCAAGATGGAGAGAGATCAGCCTGAAGCCCCATCTTGTTGTCTGCAGCCCGCGGCAGAACCCCTCACCGTGGAGGGGATGTTAACAAAGTTGTCCCTGGAGGACACCCGCTTCATCCGGGATGAGATGCAAGAACTGGGCAGAAGGATGGAAGAGGCCCAGCAAGCTGCAATTGCTGCCTGGAGAGCGGAGCTGATGGAGAAGTTGATGACCCGGCAGCAGTCGGTGCTGCAAGTGACCAGCAGCACCCCGGCGGAGCCGCACACAGACCAGGAGGTGTCAGTCGCGGGAGCAGGTAGGAGAGACCCCCCCTGTCCCAGATGCGGCTGACGCTGCTCCATCCCTGGTCCCCCTGCCGGAGTCTCCGTCCCCGGGCGCTCACGCCTTAGAGTTGCTCCTGGGCCCAGAACCATCAACCCTGGGCGCTGGTGATGCTGACCTGCTCCTGGGCCCCCTGCTAGAGCCACCTGCCCCTACACCCGAATGGGTGTACGGACGCACGCCCTGGAACTGGTCTGCGGAGGTAGAAGACTGGAGCCTCCCTTTGCTGCCCACTCCGGTGTCCTTAGTCTCCCACCAGGAAGAAGGAGATCCATTCCTGTGGGACAACCCGGGAGGGAACCTCATGGATTTTCCCCGGGAGACCCGTAAGGAGGCTGCACTCTGGAAGGAGCATTGCCGGCGGGAGCTCCTGCAGCTGTAAAAAGAGCGGCGCATCCGGCGGGTGCGCTGGGAGAAAATGGAGGCCCCTTAACCTAGAGGAGAAGACTCGGGCCCGCAAGACAAGAGCAGCCACAGCCAGTCCCCGCACAGAAGGGACTGTCGTGAAATTTGACTTAGATGGAGGATGGGGCTTCATCAGAGAGCCACAGGCCGGTACGGATCTGTTTGTGAACCGGACTGATGTGGAATACCACTTTAAGCATGGACATCCTGACAGGAGCCTGTACCCTGGTGACCGAGTCACCTACACCAGGCACAGAGGTGAGCGGGGATGGTATGCCCTGAATGTACACAGGGTAGTTGAGGAGGGCATGCCCCTGCAATTGGAGGCTGATGACCCGGCTGGGCCAGCCTACTACAACCAGGTGTCTCCCCGGAGGGAGCACCACCGTTGAACTGTTCCATTGAAAGAAAAAGTTTAAAGACTGTATATAGTTACCCGGAAGGGTACAGCAAAAATGCAAAGTTAAAAGTGTGTGTTTGAAAAATTTTATAGCGTACCCGGTACAGGTACAAAGACATTTAGTCTGTGGACGGTGAGCAGCTAAAAACTTTCTATGTAAATAGTTTGCACTTCTTAAAGTGCACCTTATTGGTTTTATATTAAAAGACCACTGAACAAAAACCCGTTTGGGGTGGCCGAAGACGTGGTCCAACACCTGGATCAACTATGCCCTGCAGCCTCACCCAGGGCCTACGTTGAGGGTTTTCGGATGGGTCCCTCATGTTCACCAGATAGCACCTTGTTCAGTGGAATGGACACCCGGTTACAGATCGCGCTGTAACCTGCTAAAAATGTTTTATCAGGAAAATGTTTACATTTATGAAGAAAGTTTTATAATGTTTGATAGAAATTAATAAGAAATATGTAACGTTTAAGAAATGTGCCTCCCATAAAGGGAAGAAAAGTTGTCTATTTACTGTTTTATCTGCTTAAGCATTTAAAATTTTGTAGTCTAAAACTGTTTTTGCTCTGTTCCAGCCCACAGACGTGCTGTGTTTTACCAGGGGGTATGTGGCGCCCCTGCGGGTTCAGTCGCCACAGAGGTACTGCATCTCGGGAATTGGATGTTTCGCCCCCAGCAATTTGCCCCCGGGTACATTTCACCCCCGCACATTTCGTCCCCAGCATTTAGCCCCCAGGATGTTTTGCCCCTGCACATCTCACCCCCGCACATATCGCCCCCAGTTCAAAACGTCTGGGGGCGAAATGTGCGGGGGCAAAATGTACCTGGGGGCGAACTGCTGGGGGCAAATTGCTGGGGGTGAAACTTCTTATAACCCTGCATCTCACCCAGAGGTGTGGTATCCCACTCTCAGGTAAGGATGGAGTACTGCCCGGGACCCAAACACCTGCATCCAACACTACACTACTCCAGACCAGCAGGAGGGTGTCACGCTGTCACAACGTACAGGAGGTCAGGGGCCTGAGCTGACCCTAAACGGGGGCCCTGACTAATCCCTCAACCTGGAGGTACTGTTAATGGTACAGAGGTCCAGGCCGCCAGCGTAACCCTAAACTCCTGGATATCCCTGAACCTCAGTAATCTAGTCCTGAGAAGGACCCCGATCACAACAATGGGGAACAGGATAGTAAATGCCCAAAACACAGTACTAGACAAACAAGACAGTACAAGGGGAAAACCAAAAACCACCTTGCATACAAAAACTCTCACCACAATTACAGAGGGAACAACAACTGGTTAGGAGATAAATGATAAAGGGAGGAAGGGAAGAAACCACACCGCATACTCTTCGCTCCGAACTCCACCAAACAACGATCCGCTCTGAAGGTCTGCAAGAAATGCTTTCACCGACAACTTCCCTATCAGACCAGCAGGTATTTGAAGGAATCCCAATACTGCAGCATTAACTGCAGCTGGGCGAGGCTGAGCCTCGTCAAGCACAGAGGGAGAGAATTAACTCCCTCACTACCAAAAAACACCAAAAACTCAGCTGCGAGAAGTCAGGCTGTGTAGTCGCGACGATCTTCGTGGCGACACACCCGTGACAGTACCCCCCCTTCTATGAGGGGCCTCCGGACCCTCAGGGCCAGGTTTATCCAGGTGAGTCGTGTGGAAGGCCCGAATTAACCGGTCTGCGTTAATATCTGACGCAGGAACCCACATTCTCTCCTCAGGACCATACCCTTTCCAATGAACCAGGTACTGAAGGGACCGGCGATTAAAACGTGAATCGATGACTTTCGATACCTGAAACTCCAAATTTCCATTGACCACCACTGGAGGAGGAGGTAAAGGTGATGGTATCATTGGCGCCACATACCTCTTAAGCAAAGATCTGTGGAACACGTTCTGAACTTTAAACGTAGGGGGGAGGTCAAGGCGGAATGCCACCGGATTAATTATAGAACTGATCCTGTACGGCCCGATGAACCTGGGACCCAGTTTCCAGGACGGAACCTTGAGTTTTACATTCTTAGTAGACAACCATACCAGATCGTTCACACTTAGGTCCGGACCAGACACTCTCCTCCTATCAGCCATACGTTTGTATCGGTTCCCCATAGTACTCAGATTATTCAGTACTCCTCTCCACACTGAAGCGAGTGATGACGAAAATCGTTCCTCCTCAGGAACCCCCGAAGAGCCCCTCTACTGAAAGTACAAAACTGGGGGTGAAAACCATATGCCCCAAAAAACGGGGACTTACCAGTGGATTCGCTCCGCCTATTATTAAGAGCAAACTCCGCTAGAGGTAAGAAAGAAGCCCAGTCCTCCTGGTTCTCTGACACAAAACACCGGAGATATGTCTCCAAACTCTGGTTCAGACGTTCCGTCTGACCATTGGTCTGAGGATGAAAAGCCGATGAGAACGATAAATGCATCCCCCGCCGAATACAAAAAGCCTTCCAAAATTTGGACACAAACTGAGACCCCCGATCCGACACCACATTGGAGGGTACCCCGTGAAGCCTCACAATCTCTCCAATGAACACCTGCGCAAGAGTTTTAGCATTAGGAAGAGCGATAAAATGTGCCATCTTGCTGAACCTGTCTACTACAACGAGTATGACCGTTTTACCCGAGGATGGCGGGAGGTCCGTAATAAAGTCCATAGACAGATGAGTCCAAGGACGCTCCGGGATCTTCAAAGGTAAGAGGGCCCCAGACGGACGGGTATGTGGGGTCTTAGAGCGTGCACAAACCCCACAGGACGCAACAAAAGTTACCACCTCCTTATGTAAGTTAGGCCACCAAAACCGCGAGAGGAGATCCACAGTAGCTTTACTTCCTGGGTGTCCTGCCAAAGCTGAGTTATGGTGTGCCTCGATCACCTTTTGTCGTAGCTGGTCTGGAACAAACAGTCTCCCTGGAGGTCCAACAGGGGCGTCCCCCTGAGCCTCCAATACCTCCTCCTCAAGCTCAGAGCATACTGCCGACACCACCACCCCCTCTTGAAGAATAGGAACCGGATCATCCGTATTCCCGGCCCCAGGGAAACTACGAGATAAGGCATCCGCCTTCACATTTTTTGACCCAGGATGATATGTGACGACAAAATTAAACCTGGTAAAAAACAATGACCACCTGGCTTGTCTGGGATTCAGACGTTTTGCGGACTCCAGATATAGCAGGTTCTTGTGATCGGTGATAACGGTGACCGGATGGACTGCCCCCTCCAAAAAATGGCGCCACTCTTCAAAAGCTAACTTAATGGCCAAGAGTTCCCTATTGCCGACATCGTAATTCCTCTCAGCGGACGACAATTTTTTGGAGAAAAAAGCGCACGGACGCCACTTACCAGGGGACGAACCTTCTGATAGAACTGCTCCCACCCCTACCTCAGAAGCGTCTACCTCTACAATGAACGGCTGTGACGCATCAGGTTGAACGAGTATGGGTGCCGAGGCAAAACATTTTTTCAAGGAGGAGAATGTTTGACAAGCCTTGTCAGACCACCTAGAAAAATCCGTCCCCTTTTTTGTCATGTCAGTGAGAGGTTTAACCAGGGATGAGAAATTACGAATGAATTTCCGGTAATAATTAGCAAACCCCAGGAAACGTTGTAGTGCCTTAAGATTCTCTGGCAGATCCCACTCCAGAACTGCCCGCACTTTCCCTGGGTCCATGCGAAAACCGGACGCTGACACCAGGAAACCTAAAAACTGGAGTTCCTGTACGGCGAACACACACTTCTCCCATTTGGCATACAGTTTATTATCCCGCAAGATCTGTAACACCTGCCTAACATGCTCCTGATGAGACACAAGATCAGGCGAGTAAATTAAGATGTCATCCAGATATATGACCACAAATTGACCCACCAGGCGGCGAAAAATGTCATTAACAAAGTGTTGGAACACCGCCGGGGCATTAGTCAGACCGAATGGCATGACAAGGTTCTCATAATGCCCCTCCGGAGTGTTAAACGCCGTCTTCCACTCATCCCCCTCCTTCATCCTAATCAGATTGTACGGCCCCCTGAGATCCAACTTAGAGAACCACTTGGCGCCCACGATCTGATTAAAGAGATCGAGAATAAGTGGGAGTGGATACCGATCTCGGACCGTAATCCGATTAAGTTCACGGAAATCCAGGCAAGGGCGTAGGCCTCCATCTTTCTTCTTCACAAAGAAGAACCCTGCGGCCACCGGGGAAGATGAAGGTCTAATATGCCCCTTAGCCAGACTCTCTGAAATATAATCCTTCATGGCCTGCCTTTCCGGACCAGATAGGTTATACAACCTAGATTTAGGTAAATTAGCACCACTTGCAAAAAACTTCCCTATCAGACCAGCAGGTATTTGAAGGAATCCCAATACTGCAGCATTAACTGCAGCTGGGCGAGGCTGAGCCTCGTCAAGCACAGAGGGAGAGAATTAACTCCCTCACTACCAAAAAACACAAAGCACCAAAAACTCAGCTGCGAGAAGTCAGGCTGTGTAGTCGCGACGATCTTCGTGGCGACACACCATGACAGAGGGGCAAGATACGCTGCTCCTCTGCTGAGCCCTGTCCCTGGCTGGAGTGGGGGGAACCAAGAGAGGGGGAACCATGTAGTGGGTGTTGGTGGAGGAAGAAGATTAGGGGAGCACTTGAAAAGGAGGATATAAAAAGGAGAAGCCATCTTGGGAGTTCACTTCAGTCAGAGGAGGAGAGTGGGTGGAGCAGGAGCTCAGCAGGAGCTCTGCTCAGGAGGAGGGCCTAGTGAGAGAGGCCCAGGACAGACTGAAGAGAGGAGAGGAGTGAGAAGAAAGGCTCCAGTAAGACAGAAAGGATCCCAGGGGCACAGGCAGTGCAGATGCCACCCGTGCTCCCGAACCCACCAGGAGTGGAAGGATCAGGTCGCAGAGAGGGGACCGGCCCCTAAACTAGCAGAGTTCTTCAAGTCTCAATTAGATAACCGGAGGGTGAAGCATTTCAGGTGCTGCAGCCAAAAGCCACATCTAAATCTCCAAAAAGGTGGCCAAAGAGGACCCAGGGGACAGAGAAGACGTCGCCCGACAAGGTCTGCGGTCACTGGCTTGGGACACTGGGTGTAAGGTGCAGGGAGACGGCCAGAAGGAACATACAGAACGGGGTCCCGCTAAGTAAGCTGTAATTGCCTGAGAGTTTGCTGAACCCCTCCTTGAGTAAGCACAGGACAACGTGGGAAGTTACTCTGGCCCTGGTAACTTGGAGTCTAAAAATCGTGAGTAAAACCCTGAAGACTGCACCCCACTGTCTCTGCGAACTATTACTGCACCATCATCCCCTGCACCACTCTACACACCTACTTCATCTATAACATTCCTGCAACGCCCTGGAGCTAAGCTCTACCTGTGGAGAGCTAAACTAACTCTTGCACTAACATCAGCTCCAGAGGACCTGCTCCGCAGCGGCGGCTCCCTTTTGCCGCATACCACAGGTGGCGTCACGAACTTTATATAAAAACTATAAATCCCCTGTAAATAACCCCTTTTATTGACCGCCCTGGGTCACGAACCGGGTCACTGCCACTGTGACATCCCCTGCACCGACCGGCCCGGCACCGAGTACCCCACGGCCCAGGGGGCGCGTCACAGCCCCATATTATCAATGACTGTGGAAATTTGCATGTTATCTTCATGCAGTCATCTTTATAAACCTCATTGGAACGGCACCAAACAAAAGTTCCAGCATCATCACGTTGCCCAATGCAGATTCGCGATTCATCATTGAATATGACTTTCATCCAGTCATCCACAGTCCACGATTGCGTTTCCTTAGCCCATTGTAACCTTGTTTTTTTCTGTTTAGGTGTTAATGATGGCTTATGCTTAGCTTTTTCTGTATGTAAATCCCATTTCCTTTAGACAGTTTCTTACAGTTCGGTCACAGACATTGATTCCAGTTGCCTCCCATTCGTTCCTCATTTGTTTTGTTGAGCATTTCCTGTTTAGGAGACCTATTGCTTTAAGTTTCCGGTCTTGACGCTTTGATGTCTTCCTTGGTCTACCAATATGTTTGCCTTTAACAACCTTCTCATGTTGTTTGTATTTGGTCCAGATTTTAGACACAGCTGACTGAACAACCAACATCTTTTGCAACATTGCATGATTATTTACGTTCTTTTAAGAGTTTGATAATCCTCTCCTTTGTTTCAATTGACATCTCTCGTGTTGGAGCCATGATTCATGTCAGTCCACTTTGTGCAACAGCTCTCTATGGTGTGATCACTCCTTTTTAGATGTCGACTAACGGGCAGATCTAATTTGATGCAGGTGTTAGTTTTGAAAATTAAAATTTACGGGGTGATTCCATAATTTTTTCCTCAGAATTGAGTGATTCCATAATTTTTTCCCTCTGCTTGGTCTGAAAAAAAACCTTACCCTTACTGAGTACCACATTTTTTATCTTGATTTCTTTTAGTGTTTCTTAAAACCCTAAAGTTGCCATTTGAAATGACTTTAGTTTTGTGCCATGTCTGTGATCTGCTTTTTTTCAACAACATTAAACAACTGAATGAACATCCTCCGAGCCCGGTGATTCCATCATTTTTGCCAGGGGTTGTATATAGCTATCTATTGATAGACTAATAGATACAGTGGTGGCCAAAAGTATTGGTACCCCTGCAATTCTGTCAGATAATACTCAGTTTCTTCCTGAAAATGATTGCAATCACAAACTCTTTGGTATTATTATCTTCATTTAATTTGTCTTCAATGAAAAAACACAAAAATAATTGTCCTAAAGCCAAATTGGATACAATTCCACACCAAACCTAAAAAAAGGGGGTGGACAAAAGTATTGGCACTGTTTGAAAAATCATGTGATGCTTCTCTAATTCGTGTAATTAACAGCACCTATAACTTACCTGTGGCACCTAACAGGTGTTGGCAATAACTAAATCACACTTGCAGCCAGTTAACATGGATTAAAGTTGACTCAACCTCTGTCCTGTGTCCTTGTGTGTACCACATTGAGCATGGAGAAAAGAAAGAAGACCAAAGAACTGTCTGAGGACTTGAGAAACCAAATTGTGAGGAAGCATGAGCAATCTCAAGGCTACAAGTCCATCTCCAAAGACCTGAATGTTCCTGTGTCTTCCATGCGCAGTGTCATCAAGAAGTTTAAAGCCCATGGCACTGTGGCTAACCTCCCTAGATGTGGACGGAAAAGAAAAATTGAAGAGAGATTTCAACGCAAGATTGTGCGGATGGTGGATGAAGAACCTTTACTAACATCCAAACATGTTCAAGCTGCCCTGCAGTCCGAGGGTACAACAGTGTCAACCCGTACTATCCGTCGGCGTCTGAATGAAAAGGGACTGTGTGGTAGGATACCCAGGAAGACCCCACTTCTTACCCCGAGACATAAAAAAGCCAGGCTGGAGTTTGCCAAAACTTACCTGAGAAAGCCTAAAACGTTTTGGAAGAATGTTCTCTGGTCAGATGAGACAAAAGTAGACCTTTTTTGGCAAAAAGCATCAACATAGAGTGTACAGGAAACAAAAAAGAGGCATTCAAAGAAAAGAACACGGTCCCTACAGTCAAACATGGCAGAGGTTCCCTGATGTTTTGGGGCTGCTTTGCTGCCTCTGGCACTGGACTGCTTGACCGTGTGCATGGCGTTATGAAGTATGAAGACTACCAACTAATTTTGCATCATAATGTAGGGCCCAGTGTGAGAAAGCTGGGTCTCCCTCAGAGGTCATGGGTCTTCCAGCAGGACAATGACCCAAAACACACTTCCAAAAGCACTATAAAATGGTTTGAGAGAAAGCACTGGAGACTTCTAAGTTGGCCAGCAATGAGTCCAGACCTGAATCCCATAGAACACCTGTGGAGAGATCTCAAAATGGCAGTTTGGAGAAGGCACCCTTCAAATATCAGGGACCTGGAGCAGTTTGCCAAAAAAGAATGGTCTACAATTCCAGCAGAACATTGTAAGAAACTCATTGATGGTTACCGGAAGCGGTTGTTCGCAGTTATTTTGGCTAAAGGTTGTGCAACCAAGTATTAGGCTGAGGGTGCCAATACTTTTGTCTGGACCATTTTTGGAGTTTTGTGTGAAATGATCAATGATTTGATTTTTGCTTCATTCTCTTTTGCGTTTTTTCCTTGCAAGCAAATTAAATGAAGATAATACCAAAGAATTTGTGATTGCAATCATTTTCAGGAAGAAACTGAGTATTATCTGACAGAATTGCAGGGGTGCCAATACTTTTGGCCACCACTGTAGATATATGGTGTAGGGTTTGGTACTCACTCGGCTGCGGTTGAGGTAGGCACAGAAACGTTTTCAGTGAAATCCAGGCTTGTTTATTAAACAGCATAAACTGCTCAGGAAGCAAAACAAAACAGCCTTTTCCGGCACAAAGTGGAAACACAAAGTAAAATGTCTATAAAACGTTGCGGGTTTGCCCGCTCAGGTTAGTCTTCAGTCCTTAGGTCCTAACACAGTCCAACACTCTGGAGAGCCACACATCTACAGACACAGACTCTGACTGAGACATTTTGTCTCCATTTTATTTACACAAAACCACGCCTCGGGGTGGAAATATGTGAGCAGTCATTCCCACCCATCTCATGACGCCCTATTAACCCTCTCAGCACTAATTGTGCTGGAGCATGCTATCCCAGTTTTACATCACCGAAGCTACCAACCTCATTGACACATATTTCCCCTCAAGGACCTGACCGGCGGCCATCTTACATACACCCCCCTTTGCCCAAAGCCGGGGGGCTTGGCACCTTTCGCTAGAAAACCCTCGACAACACGTCAGCATTACCATGCAGTTTCCCAGGCCTATGCTCTACATGGAAGCTGAAATCCTGAAGAGCTAGAAACCACCTGGTCATTCGAGCACTGTTCCCCTTCTTCTCACGTTTCCAACTTAGAGGCGCATGGTCTGACACCAGCCTGAATTTCCTGCCTAATAGGTAATATCTCAGGGTGTCCAATGCCCACTCCTTTTCCACTATGGAGTAATTTTTTTCACAAAATGTCAGCTTCTGGCTTAAATACATTATGGGGTGCTCTTCCCCATTCACCTCTTGTTATAGGACAGCACCCAACCCGACATCTAACGTGTCCGTCTGGACCACAAACTCCTTCGAGAAATCCGGTGCCACCCACACTGACTGTATACACATGGCTTGCTTGAGTTCCTGGAAGGCCATCTCAGCTTCTGGAAACCACTTAGCCATAGCCGATTTTGTCTCTTTAAGGAGGTCTGTCAAAGGGGCGGCAGTCATGGCGAAGTTAGGGATGAACCGGCGGTAGTAGCCCACAATGCCCAGGAATGCTCTGACCTGTTTTTTTGAGAGAGGTTGTGGCCAACCCCGGAATGCGTCAATTTTATTTATTTGGAGCTTTATCACGCCTCTACCTACAACATAGCCCAAATATCTGGCCTCCTCCATGCCCATGGCACATTTCTCCAGGTTAATAGAAAACCCCGCCTTCCGTAGAGCATCAAATATCGCCTGGACTTTGCTCAGATGGCTACCCCAATCCTGGCTGTAGATCACAATATCATCCAGGTAGGCCGCTGCATGCTTCCTGTGGGAAGCTAGGATCCGGTCCATGGCTCTCTGGAAGGTAGCTGGTGCTCCTTGAAACCCAAACAGCATCCTGGTGTATTGGAAATACCCATCTGGCATTGAAAACGCCGTCTTCTCCTTGGCCTCTTGGAACATAGGAATCTGCCAATACCCTTTTGTGAAATTAAGGGTGGCAATGTACCTGGCCGGCCCTAGACTTTCAATTAGTTCATCTACCCTGGGCATTGGGTACAAATCGAACTTAAAGACCTCATTCAGTTTCCTATAGTCATTGCAGAACCACCATTCTCCATCTGGTTTCGGCAGTAAAGCTGTGGGACTGGACCAGCCACTCTTGGACTCTTTGATGACCCCCAGATTCAGCATGCGCTTCACCTCCTTCAAGATTACCTCTCGGCGGGCTTCAGGAATCCGATATGGCTTCATATTCAATCAGACATGAGGCTCCGTAAGCACCTCATGCTCTATGACCTGAGTACAGCCCAGTAGATCCGAGAACAGGTCCCTGTTCTGCTGCAGCAACTTTCAGCATTGTTGCTTCTGGGCACGTGATAGCGACTCTGCCACCTTGGCTTCCTCCACGTCGGTTTCAGTCTCCGCCACCAAACACGGGGCTTACACAGGCTCCTTGTCTCGCTGTGGCTTAATGAGGTTTTCGTGGTACACCTGGTAGGGCTCCTTCTCCCTGGTTGGTGGGCCCTATAGTTGACGTCGCCAACCTTTTCAACCACTTCATAGGGGCCCTGCCACTTGGCCAGGAATTTGATTTCCACCGTAGGTAACAGCACTAGTACCCAATCCCCAGGGTTGAAGTGTCTCACCCTCGCTGATCTATTGTACACCCTCGACTATGCCTCTTGTGCTTTGAGAAGGTGTTCTTTCACAATGGGCATCACCTCTGCAATCCTCTCTTGCATCTGGGCCACATGTTCGATTACACTCTTGTAGGTTGTAGACTCCACCTCCCATGTCTCTTTTGCTATGTCCAGGAGTCTGCGGGGGTGTAGACCATATAACAGCTCAAAAGGGGAGAACCCAGTAGATGCCTGTGGAACTTCTCTAATGGAGAACAGAAGATACGGCAGTAGACAGTCCCAGTCCCGGCCGTATTTCTCTACGACCTTCTTTAACATGGCCTTCAAAGTTTTATTAAACCTCTCCACTAAGCCATCTGCCTGGGGTTTGGTAGACTGAGGTCCTGAGTTGTGTGATTTGCAGGGTTTTGCACAACTTCCTCATCCTTGACATAAATGGGGTCCCTTGGTCTATTAGGATCTCCTTAGTCAACCCCGTTCTAGAGAACATGTGGACCAACTCCCGGGCTATACATTTGGCAGAGGAGTTACATAGTGACACGGCCTCCAGATACCGTGTAGCATAGTCCAATACCACCAGGATATACTGATGTCTTCTGGCGGACTTGACCAGGGGACCCACTAGATCCATTGCTATGTGATCAAATGGCGCCTCAATGATTGGCAGAGGCACTAATGGGCTACTGAAGTGGGCCACCGGGGAGGTCAGTTAGCAAGTGGGACATGGCCTACAAAAATTTACAATTTCTCGGTGACAACTGGACCAATAGAACCTCTGGAGGATCCTTTCCTGGGTTTTCTCTACCCCCAGATGACCACCCAACACGTGTATGGGCCATATCTAACACCCTGCGCCTGTACGGCCCTGGAACCAGTAACTGCTCAATTACCTCCCCTCTGAGCTTGGTGACCCAATATAGTAACTCTCCATTTACGGCAAAGTACGGATATCGGGTGTCAGCCCGGCTCTTGAGCAACACCATTCAGGACAGTGACATTATCAAATGCCCCTTTTAGAGTCAAGTCTCTGAGCTGGGCGGTTCCAAAGTTTGGGTATGTTGGCCTCCGGGGATGCTGCCTCATCCTCATCCCCAACAAGCATACAAAAAGGAAACCCGGCGGCGGCCTGTGATGAGGTTTCTCTAGGAGGGACCTGGTTGTTGTCCGGACAACATGGCTTCCTCCCTTTCTCCCACAAGTCCCAAAACAAGGCAAAGTCCCGCCTTATTATAACAGGGTGCAACAGGTCCTTGACTACACCCACCTCATGGGACTCGGTGCCACAGTTTGTGTCTATGACCACTAGGGCCACAGGGTAGTCCTTAGCGTCCCCATGAGTACAACGGACGCCAAACTTTTTCCCCGGAACCTGCTGATGAGGAACTGTGGCCCTCACTAGGGTTACCAATCACCCCGAGTCTAACAGAGCAGTCACTTGCACTTCATTCACTGATACAAGGCACGCCTGCGGTCCCTCGCCTGGTTGAGGGACAGCACTGCAGGCAGGATATGCAAAGTACAAGCAGCGTCGTCCTGTCCTGCAGTCCATTGGCTCGTTGGTCATGGGGCAACGGGCGGCTATGTGACCTGGGATTTGACATCTCCAACATACCATGCTATTGAGCGGGACCTTTGTCAGCAACTCAGACCCCTCCTGTGCTCTAGGATGCTCTCCAGATGTGGCTCTAGTTCCCCTCTTTTGGGTGTCCGCCTCCTTTTGTGAACCCCAGTATGGAGATGCTACAACCCCTCCTGGCTTACCCAAGGAACTCTCTACCGCCTGGTACCTTTCCACCAACCCCACCAGGTCATCAGCATTACGAGGATCTCCCTGGGCCACCCAGGCTTGCACCGACCTCGGCAGGGAATGTATGAACCTGTCCATGACTTCCCATCTGCGCTGTGGAGGACGATTCAGGTTGCAACCGCTTGGACCAGGTGTAGGAGGTTGAACATTTGGGACCGGGGAGGTTTGTCACTGCAATAGGCCCAGTGGTGTACCCTTTTTGCCCTGACAGTCAGAGTCACTCCTCAGCATGCCAAGATTTCCATTTTTAATTTGGTGTACTCTTTTGCGTCCGTCAAGGCCAAGTCATAATAGGCTTTCTGTGGCTCGTCTGTTAAATATGGCGCCAAAATCTCCACCCACTGGGGGCGGTTGCTCTGCCACGGATCAGCTCGGCCAAGAGCTCCATCTGCTGATTGTACTGCAGTTGCTACATCTGCTGCTGCTGTTGCTACTGCTGCTGCTGCGGCTGTTAGCCACTGGTGCTGCTGCTGGAGGTTAGCCTGCACCAATTGCGTTATCAGCTTCTCCATGTTTCTGGACGTCCCTTGCTGGCTGGCGGCCTTTAATCAGGACATAAACGGTTTTCTGTAGCAGTCACACTGCCCCTTAGGATTCGTGCCCATGCTTCTAGCACCAATTGTAGGGTTTGGTACTCACTCGGCTGTGGTTGAGGTAGGCACAGAAGCGTTTTCAGTAAAATCCAGGCTGGTTTATTAAACAGCATAAACCGCTCAGGAAGCAAAACAAAACAGCCTTTTCCGGCACAAAGTGGAAACACAAAGTAAAATGTCCATATAACGTTGCGGGTTCGCCCGCTCAGGTTAGTGTCCAGTTCTTAGGTCCTAACACAGACCAACACTCTGGAGGTCCACACATCTCCAGACACAGACTCTGACTGAGACATTTGGTCTCCATTTTATTTACACAAAACCACGCCACGGGGTAGGGATATGTGAGCAGTCATTCTCACCCATCTATTATGACTGCTCATAAAAAACGGCCCTGATACGCCCTAATAACCCTCTCAGCACTAATTGTGCTGGAGCATGCTATCCCGGTTTTACATTACTAAAGCTACCAACCTCGGTGACACATATCTCCCCTGAAGGACCTGACCGGCGGCCATCGTACAATGGATAGACTGATAGATAATTAGATAAATAAATAGTTATATGGATAGATAGGTAGATAGATAATAGATACATTTATATATGGATAGATGATAGATAGTCCATCCTTAATGCTGCAGCCAGGGTCATCTATCTGGCTAATCCTTACTCAGACGCTTCCGCTCTGTGCCAGTCATTGCACTGGCTGCCCATACATTATAGGATCCAATTTAAATTGCTTGTTCTCAGCCACAAAGCTCTCCACAGTGTGGCACCCCCCTACATCTCCTTCCTCATTTCTGTTTATCGGCCTACCCGTTCTCTACGCTCCGCAAGCGACTTTCGACTAACATCCGCACTAATCCGTACCTCCCACTCCCGGCTCCAAGACTTCTCCCCAGCTGCACCTATTCTTTGGAATGCTCTACCCCAAGAAATTAGGACAAACCACAACTTACACAGTTTTAGACGCTCCCCAAAAACACACCTGCTTAGGGTGGCCTATCACGTTCCCTAATCGATGTCCTTTTATATTTTTATAGACCATTCATTATTTCTGCAAACATAAGTCTCCATCAAACTCCACCGCACCCAAAAGCGCTACAGATACTGGCTGGTGACGAGCTCATGCAGCCTTTATCTAGCCCTCATCCCCTCAAAATGGCTGGACCATCATTGTAAACAAGCCCCTGTACTTTGTGCCCCACCTCATTGTAGATTGTAAGCTCTTACGAGCAGGGTCATCATTATTTTTGCTTTAATTATTGTATTATCTTTAGCTTTTTTACTTATGACTGTGGTATATGTACCTCTGAATTGTAAAGCGCTGCAGAATATGTTGGTGCTATATAAATAAAGATTATTATTATATGGATAGATAGATAATAGATATATTGATAGGTATACAGATGGATAGATAATAGATAGTGTAGGGTTTGTGTACCCCTGTGTGGAGAAGAATATCTGCCCCCAACAATTTTAAGCAGAAATCTAGCCTGCATTATATACCACGGTAGAAAGAAAACCAATTTCTATTTTATCATGTGCTCTCCTGTGAGAACAATATCTGCACCAAATAATTCATTTAAATTGAGTATAAGTATTATAATGGGGACAGACACCTCTTCCACTACAGCCAACCCAGCAGATGGAAACAGGAGTGTTTACATTTAAAAAAATTAGAGCCTAACAACACCATTTCCATGGCCAACAGATTGGAGATGGTGAAGTTCAACCTCTTAGCTTTGTCGTGTGTAGGATAAAACAATCTTTTACGTGACTACAAAAGCGGGAGCGAGGGCTAGCTGCAGTGCTGAGAGAGGGCGGAGTACGATGAACCGGACAAACTGCTGATCCGTGAGTGAGGTGCAGGGGGACATGTTATGGTGGATTGAGAAAGATGTGGTGTGCTCGGTGAAACAAACACAGCATGCACGTCTGCTTCTGTTACAGCTGAGGGGCTCTCACTCAGCCTGACTGGAGCAGGTAGAGAAGCAGAGATTCTGCAGTGGGAGACCTGCGTGCCAATACTTGGCATGGTAACAGAGTAGGAGGAAGAAGCAGTGGATGCGGTTGTTGGGGAAGCTGATGGTTGTTGAGGTCCGCTGGTCTGCATTTTATCGCTGTGAGATTGCCAGAGTAACGCATGTTGATTGCACATGTGACGGTTCATGCATGTAGTAGTCAAATTATTGCACTTTTTCCCTCTTTTGTATCGCAAAGTTTTCATATAACGTGAGCTGGCTCATCCTTTGCAGTCTCAAAAAAGGCCCAGACTAGGCAACCCTTGCCGCCCCTGCAAGATGCAGACCTGCGACCGCTACTGATCACTGCCACGGTTATGGCTAAGGATGCAGTGCTCCTCGTGCTTGTATCACTCCGTGTCTGTGCCATAGGACGCGACGTAACCTCCTTGTCTTCCTCCTCCACCTCCTCAGATGAGCTACTCAGCTGCGTGCCTCTGGGTTCACACCAAGTTGGATGTGCAACCTCATCATCATCCAATGTGTTATCCCATTCCTCGCCCTCAGAGTCAACCTCTTCTTCTTACCGTGACAGCACAGTATAGTCAAGGGTAAGGAAGCTGCTAGGACCCAGCCTTTTTTTTTTACTCCTGTGTGGAAAAGAATATCTGACCCAAACAATTTTAAGCCGAGAAGCAGTCTGCTTTATATACACATTTTGAGTTCAACAGGTCTGTGTACCCCTGAGTGGAGAACAATATCTGCACCAAAAAAATATTTTCACTAGAGTATAACTATTGTAAAGGAGACCAAAACCTCTTCCACTGCAGCAAACCCAGCACATGGAGACCCAATCAGGAGTGTTCACATTTCCCTAAATTAGGGCCTAATACCACCGAAGTGGCATCAATTTCAGTACAGTAGAAATAGTATAATGTGGACCGACACTTCTTCCCCTACAACCCAATAGATGGAGACCCAATCAGGACTGATACCATTTGAAAACTTTTGGGCCTAAAAGCACCAAAGTGGCATCAATTTCACTAGAGTATAAGTAGTACAATGTGGACCGACACATCTTCCACTACAGCCAACCCAATAGATGGAGACCCAATCTGTATTCTCCACATTTCCAAAAATTACTGGCAGAGACCAACAAAGTGACATCAATTTCTGTACAGTAGAAATTGTACAATTAGGAACAACACCTCTTTCTTTACAGCCAACACAGTAGATGGAGACCCAATCAGGACTGTTCCCATTTGAAAACATTGGGGCCTAAAACCACCCAAGTGGCATCAATTTCTCTAAAGTATAAGTAGTATAATGGGGACTGACACCTCTTCCACTACAGCCAACCCAATAGATGGCGCCCCAATCTGTATTCTCCACATTTCCAAAAATTAGAGGCTAAAAACTGCAGCCGCAGAAAGAGCAGGCACACAAGCCATATTACAGATTGCAATTCCACAAGATCAATGTAGCACACTAAAAACTACAACATTGCCAACTCTGTACAGTCTGCAATTGGGGTGCAAAAGTCCTATGAGATCCATGTCTTGTTCATCTTGATGAAAGTTAGGAGGTCAACACTTTCATGGGACAGCCATGAAAGTGCATTGTGACTCACCTACCTCAAGCTCTCAAATGAGAGCAAAAATAGGATAGACCCTCTTTGCAGTCTCCTGCTAATTAAAATCACCTGTGCCAAATGGGAGGAGTGCTGGTCCAAGAAAGGGGAAAGAATATGCACTAGCCTATTTTTGCTCTCACTTGAGAGCTTGAGGAAGGTGAGTCACAATGCTCCTTTCATGTGGGTTGGTGCAGTGTGTCGGCCATTGTTGCTGTGGTTTTGTTCTTGTGGGGCGGTGTGGCCTGGAGTCATGGGGACTCGGTCTTGCAGCATGGGTGCTGTGAGACACCAGGCCGCCCACCCTGCTGGTGCATTGTCGCTGTGGTGGTGGTTGGCGCACGGCTCAGCTCCCGTTCAGGTAGGAAATGTTAGGACCCACTACGAGGTTTGCCGTGACGTGGCAGTGGGCTTCATACAGTCTGATCAGAATGTTAAACTAAAAACCTCATGTTCAGTTATATATATTTTTGCCAAGAGGCATTAGATCAAATGTATGATTTTTGGAGGTGCGGTCCATGCTCCTTTTTTTTTTGCATTGCATATTCTTTCTCCTTTCTTGGACCAGCACTCCTCCCATTTGGCACAGGCGATTTTAATTAGCAGAAGTCTGCAAAGAGGGTCTAGCCTATTTTTGCTCTCACTTGAGAGCTTGAGGACGGTGAGCCACTATGCTCCTTTCATGTGGGTTGGTGCAGTGTGTCGGCCATTGTTGCTGTGGTTTTGTGCTTGTGGGGCGGTGTGGCCTGGAGTCATGGGGACTCGGTCTTGCAGCATGGGTGCTGTGAGGCACCAGGCCGCCCGCCCTGCTGGTGCATTGTCGCTGTGGCGGTGGTTGGCGCACGGCTCCTCTCCCGTTCAGGTAGCAAATGTTAGGACCCACTACGAGGTTTGCCGTGACATGGCAGTGGGCTTCATACAGTCTGATCAGAATGTTAAACTAAGAACCTCATGTTCAGTTATATATATTTTTGCCGAGAGGCATTAGATCAAATGTATGATTTTTGGAGGTACGGTCCATGCTCCTTTTTTTTTTGCTCATCATAAATTAGACTGGCTGTGACATCACGCCCCCGCCGTGCTCCCATCCCACCACAACTTCGTCCATTTTGGCAGAGCTGAAAGAAACTTGCGTAAAAATACCAAAAGTTTTTTGGCTGCATTCTGATGTAAAAAGGTTTGATGCCTTGGTGTCTTTGTATTTTTATATTATGGTTCTCTAGAAAAGCTTAATCAAACTTTGAAATATATCATTAATATTTATGTCAGGTATGTAAATAATAAATGATGTATTACTGCAGTGCCATTCATTCCATCTTTACACTGTGAAATTAAAATGTGCTGAAAATCTATTAAATGTATTAATAAAACGCACGGCACGCTCTCTGTGGCATCCATTGAACATCACTTTCATTTAAACATCTCAAGTCACAGCTGGGAAGCCAAGCACATGTACAGGGGAAATGGTTATTAAACACTTTGCTAAAAGCAATTATATAACCATGTCTCTAATGTCTGCATATTCTTCCAGCAAAATAGGTAGATTTATTTTTTTTGCTTTGCATACAGGCTTTATCTTGTGTATTCTACAGTGTACAAGTTATAGATGAATCCATCTGATATCCCAAGGGTTGAATTCTCTAAGCAAATAATGTTGAAACAGCACAAATTCAATAGACAGAGATAGATTAAAATCGAAACAGATGTAGCCCCTCGTATGTTATTTTTTTTCTTGTGAGCGGCCGTAATCTTCCAGATTCTAGAGAGGTCTTTGATCTGTCGCACATACAGCACTTTCTTTGTCTACTTAAAGCTTCATCTGACATTTTATAGTTATGCTCCTCATATTTGTTTTGGAAGACCGCTTCACCATCACAATGTGGATGCAACTTCAAAGAGTAAAAACTATTCTGTAACGCGGGTGAGGTATTCGTCCCTTACGCCCCAGAACCTTACATGAAGGTGGGGGTCCTGGCTGGGTGTGTGGACTTGTGCTGTGGGAACGCTACACCCTGGCAGCCTGCATGTAACTGAGTCTTTGGTTGGCCAGGACCAGATGTTTGATAGTTCAATGAGGGAGACCACAAGTCAAAAATAAACTTTTTATTCAGCGATAACTAGGGAGGAATTATATACAGTCATGGCCAAAAGTATTGAGAATGAGACAAATAGTAATTTTTCCAAAGTTTACTGCTTCATTTTTTGTAATGGCAATTTGCATATACTCCTGAATGTCAAAGAGTGATCAGCTTAACAGCAATTACTGTACTTGCAAAGTCAATATTTGGCCAGAAAATGAACTTTAACCCCCAAAACACATTTCAACATCATTGCAGTCCTGCCTTAAAAGGAGCAGCTAACATCGTTTTAGTGATTGATCCATTAACACAGGTGTGGGTGTTGATGAGGACAGGGCTGGCGATCAATCAGTCATGATTAAGTAAGAATGACATCACTGGACACTTGAAAAGGAGGCTGGCTCTTGGTATCATTGTTTCTCTTCAGTTAACCAAGGTTATCTCTAAAGAAACATGTGCAGCCATCATTGCACTGCACAAAAATGGCCTAACAGGGAAGAGTATCGCAGCTACAAAGATTGCACCTCAGTCAACAATCTATCGCATCATCAAGAACTTCAAGGAGAGAGCTTCCATTGTTGTCAAAAAGGCTCCAGGGCGCCCAAGAAAGACCAGCAAGCGCCAGGACCGTATCTTAAAACTGTTTCAGCTGCGGGATCGGACTACCAGCAGTGCCGAGCTTGCTCAGGAATGGCAGCAGGCTGGTGTGAGTGCTTCTGCACGCACTGTGAGGCGGAGACTCTTTGAGCAAGGGCTGGTTTCAAGGAGGACAGCAAAGAAGCCACTTCTCTCCAGAAAAAACATCAGGGACCGACTGATATTCTGCAAAAGGTACAGGGATTGGACTGCTGAGGACTGGGGCAAAGTCATTTTCTCTGATGAATCCCCTTTTCGATTGTTTGGGACATCTGGAAAACAGCTTATTCGGAGAAGAAGAGGTGAGCGCTACCACCAGTCTTGTCTCATGCCAACTGTAAAGCATCCTGAAACCATTCATGTGTGGGGTTGCTTCTCAGCCAAGGGAATCGGCTCACTCACAGTCTTGCCTAAAAACATAGCCATGAATAAAGAATGGTACCAGAATGTCCTCCAAGAGCAACTTCTCCCAACCGTCCAAGAGCAGTTTGGCGCCCAACAATGCCTTTTCCAGCATGATGGAGCACCTTGCCATAAAGCAAAGGTGATAACAAAATGGCTCATGGAACAAAACATAGAGATTTTGGGTCCATGGCCTGGAAACTCCCCAGATCTTAATCCCATTGAGAACTTGTGGTCAATCATCAAGAGACGGGTGGACAAACAAAAACCAACAAATTCTGGCAAAATGCAAGCATTGATTATGCAAGAATGGACTGCTATCAGTCAGGATTTGGTCCAAAAGTTGATTGAGAGCATGCCAGGGAGAATTACAGAGGTCTTGAAGAAGAAGGGGCAACACTGCAAATATTGACTTGCTGCATTAACTCATTCTAACTGTCAATATAACCTATTGGTACTCATAATATGATTGCAATTATATTTCTGTATGTGATATAAACATCAGACTAACACTAATAAAAACCAGAGGCCAGCAGATTATGTGAAAATATAATTTTGGTGTCATTCTCAAAACTTTTGGCCATGACTGTACAGTAGATAGCGTGCACACAACTTGATGAATGTTTCCTTTACAATATAGAGCATTTTTCTACACACAGTTTCAATTCCTTCCTCTTTCCTCATTTGTCTTGGGCTATGTGCCCACGATGCAGAAATGAAGCAGAAAACTTCCGCTTCATTTCTGCATCTCGTTGCCTGGAAAAACGCGTGTGGACTTTGACACGCGTTTTTCGCGCGTTTTGCACATGCGGAATTGCTTTGCGTTTTCTAATGCATTGTAGATGGCAATTCCGCATGCGTAAACGCACAAATAATGGACATGCTGCGGAATTTTCCGCACATCAAAAACGCTGCCGAAAATTCCGCAGCATGGGCATTGAACTTGCAGATTTACATTGGGGACCATGGGAAAAGGATTACCAAGCGTTTCCCAAGCATTTACGCTGCAAAAATTCCGCCACAAAAGCGCTTGAAAAACGCATCGTGGGCACGCAGCCTTATACTTCAATGTTCCTTTCTACTTCACCACAGCCCAGCTCAGTACTAGAGTCCAGTTAGCAAGAGTCCTATTCTCAACCCACGGTTCCGCGTCGTCTTTCCCCTCTACTGAACTATGTTGCCAGTATGGTCGGAACTTATCTTCTCTGTCTCTAATGCTCTGGATTTCCCGCTCGGGGAACTCTCTTCATCTTACGTACTCTGTCCTGTCTAGGCCCGTTACCTTTATGAGTTATAAACTCTGGGCCGTACTGCTAGGCATCCTGACCCAGGACCCGTCTCCGATTCTTTCTTTCGGTCACTTCTCCCTCTTGCTCTCCACTAGAATCTCGCTATCCTCTGCCTCTGTATCCTCTTACGTCTTCTTTCTACACACTCTGGGCCCTTTCTGATAGAAAACTGTCTCTGTCCCTTCAGCTTATGCCCTCCCACTCTGGGCTAGTTCCAAACAGTAACTCTCGTTTTCCCTACTGTCAGGCAGCACACAACATTAACATCATTAACAAAAGTCATCATTAACATTACATAACATTACACTTGTTATTCAAGGGGGGACATTGGGCAATATGTCCATCTCCTTATAATTCTACAGCTCAATCTCACACGCCCCCTTCACTAGAGCTATAAATTGAGCGCAACACATACTCCGTATCATAAACGCTGCCACCACTTATCCAATGTGGGTGTTAAAAAGGGCTGTTCAGATTTATAGAGAGTCTGCAGTTATTCTACATGAGGATTGACACCGAGCGGTCATGTCACGGCAAGTATGCAATATGCATAGTCTTGGCCACAATTAGATGTGCGCAGTTTCCCTCAATTCACTTGTATTGAGCAAGACTGCGCAAGTCAAATTGGAATTTGTCCAGAAGTATGCATGTTGCATACTTGCAGTCACATGACCGGTCTTGCCACCGGCATTGGAGAATCCTCACAGCGCGCAAAAAACCTGGACAACCCCTTTAAGCCTTAAAACGTCACACAACTTTCTCACTGGTACCAACTGGACACTGGCATTCCACATTTACACTCTACTTAGGGGCTCTCTGGGTCAACAAGGCACAACTATTAGTACTCTAAACTTTAAATATGAAGGTGCAATGCTTAATACAAATGTTTCCTTCCTTACCTTTACTCTTGACTTAACATATCTCAAGATGTGTGGTGTAAGATTACCAGCTTTCAAAAAAAGTATGATTTTGCGATACTCTGTCACGAAATGTATACTATTGCAAGAAAAAAAATAAGAAAACCCTCACAGAACAATATTTTATACAGTTATTTTAGCATAGAAATAAAAAAAAAATGTATAGCTCTCATAATATGCTGGCAAAAAAAACTATTTTTTATAAAAAAAAAGTTTTATTGTGTAAAAGAAGCAAAATATCAAAAATAAAATATAATAATAATAAATATATAAATATTTAAAAAGCCAATATAAACCTGGTATTTCTGTAATTGTACTGACCCGAAGAATAAAACTATCTTATTATTTATACAGCACAGTGAATGACATAAAAAATAAATAAAAGCAATTCTTGAACTGTTAATTTGTTCTTACTGTCTAAAATTGGCTTGGTCACTAAGGTGTAAATTAGATATAATCAATGCTGAATTTCAGGCAAGTCTAATTACTTTTTCCTGTAAATGTAAATTCCTATTTAGGAGTCGAGGTAATGAATTACAGATAGTGTTGAGCATTCCGATACTGAAATATCGGGTATCGGCCGATATTCGCGGTATCGGAATTCCGATACTTAATTCCGATACTTTTGCAATATCGTATACCGGAATCGGAAGTTCCCATAATGCAATGAGACATTTTCATTTTATTCAGCCAATGAGGATCCTAAGAAGTGTGGGCACATCCTGTTAGGCATGTAGGCATCTTAACTAATGGCATGGCTGTGATTGGCTGCTGAAATGATGTCATGATGCACTATAAAAGCCGCCGCCGCCATTTTGAGCTCACTCTGCTGTGAATTCAGTTAGGGATAGGACGCTGTTGTTCTGAGGGACAGTTTTAGCTACCTATTTGCTCTATACTGCTTTACCCAAGCTACTTTCTAAATCACTGTGCCTTGCAGTGCTAGTGCACAGTTCCCTGTGCTGTTCACCGCTGTCTGCAAGGTCTGGTGTGTGAGTGCAGCTCACCCTGTAGTGTGTGCTTCAGCCAAGTCTGGTTGTAGTGCACTCAGTGTGTGTCACTGCCTCATACATTGTCCTTTTTTGCCAATTCATAATTTTTCCTGATATCTCCTATTAGTGTGGTGGTTCCATCTGTATTCAGCTAAATTGGTTCCAAACACACTATATAGGAGTAGATAGAGACATTTTTTTCCGTCTTGCAGCGCTAGTGCACAGTGCTCTGCATCTGTACTGTTCACCGCTGTCTGCAAGGTCTGGTGTGTGAGTGCAGCTCACCCTGTAGTGTGTGCTTCAACCCCGTCTGGTTGTAGTGCACTCAGTGTGTGTCACTGCCTCATACATTGTCCTTTTTTGCCAATTCATAATTTTTCCTGATATCTCCTATTAGTGTGGTGGTTCCATCCGTATTCAGCTAAATTGGTTCCAAACACACTATATAGGAGTAGATAGAGAAATTTTTTTGGTCTTGCAGCGCTAGTGCACAGTGCTCTGCATCTGTACTGTTCACCGCTGTCTGCAAGGTCTGGTGTGTGAGTGCAGCTCACCCTGTAGTGTGTGCTTCAACCCCGTCTGGTTGTAGTGCACTCAGTGTGTGTCACTGCCTCATACATTGTCGTTTTTTGCCAATTCATAATTTTTCCTGATATCTCCTATTAGTGTGGTGGTTCCATCTGTATTCAGCTAAATTGGTTCCAAACACACTATATAGGAGTAGATAGAGACATTTTTTTCCGTCTTGCAGCACTAGTGCACAGTGCTCTGCATCTGTACTGTTCACCGCTGTCTGCAAGGTCTGGTGTGTGAGTGCAGCTCACCCTGTAGTGTGTGCTTCAACCCCGTCTGGTTGTAGTGCACTCAGTGTGTGTCACTGCCTCATACATTGTCCTTTTTTGCCAATTCATAATTTTTCCTGATATCTCCTATTAGTGTGGTGGTTCCATCCGTATTCAGCTAAATTGGTTCCAAACACACTATATAGGAGTAGATAGAGAAATTTTTTTGGTCTTGCAGCGCTAGTGCACAGTGCTCTGCATCTGTACTGTTCACCGCTGTCTGCAAGGTCTGGTGTGTGAGTGCAGCTCACCCTGTAGTGTGTGCTTCAACCCCGTCTGGTTGTAGTGCACTCAGTGTGTGTCACTGCCTCATACATTGTCCTTTATTGCCAATTCATAATTTTTCCTGATATCTCCTATTAGTGTGGTGGTTCCATCCGTATTCAGCTAAATTGATTCCAAACACACTATATAGGAGTAGATAGAGGAGCCTTTCTGCAGCCTTGGGCCCTGCAGCCCCAGCCAGATTACTATTAGCCTATTTTTTGCAGCCTCATCTATTGCATTGTAGGTTACCTTCCTACATTGTAATAGCTACAAAAAGTTTGTGATACTATCGTTATTACATCTTTAGGCACATCCAGTGTCTTTTTGTGACAAAAAAAAACCTAAATAAAGTTCACCAAACACTCCACTTTACAGTTGTGTAGGCCACATTAGCTCATATTAAAGTCTAGTCCACACTTTATAAAATTAGTGTTTCTTATACCTGTTAGCAGCTGTTCAGGAATAAGCACACTAAGCCCTTAGTACTTTTCTGCCTATCTTTATCAGTCTACCAAGATGAAGAAGGCAGGGAGTAAGGCATGTGGTCGTGGGCGTGGGCGTGGGCGTGGGCGTGGAGTTTCTGCAGGGAGAGGACGTGAGGATTCTGTGCCTGCAGGGAGAGGACGTGGGGATTCTGTGCCTGCTGCGGGCACCAGTGACTCAGCATCCCCCAGTTTTACCAGGGAACAGTCCTTTATGCGCAGCTTTGTAGGAGCTAGCCGTACCCCACTGCTGCGCGAGGACCAAATTGAAGCCGTTGTCGGATGGATGGCAGCTAACGCATCGACTTCAATTAGTTCCAGATCCTCTCAGGTCCTGAGCACTGAAGAGCACCCATCTGTCTCTTCACCACCTGCCAAATTGCCCAGGCAATCAGAGAGCCCTGGACAGGAGCCATCTCTACTTCTGTTCTCTGAATCTCTTGGCTTGGAAAGAGGGGGCCAGCCAAGCAGAATTCGAGAATTTGAAGAAGAGGTAGTATGCAGTGATGCGCAACCGTTTTGTCTCTCTGAATCTGAAGAGGCGGGTGGGCCAGTGCCTATGGTCAGCAGCACACCTCAGTACGCATCTGATGATGAGACTCAGGTGCCACTTTCTGGTGCGTACTGTGCTGTCGAGACTACCCAGGAGAAGCAGTTGTTTGAAGAGGGTGGTGTAGATGATGAGGTCCTTGACCCATCATGGCGTGAGGGACAGGAAGGTGGTGGGAGCAGCTCTGAGGAAGAGATTCCCCGAACGGCCCAAAAAGGAGGGAGAGGGAGGGGGCAGACTTGGTTGCCTGTAGCCTCCACTTCGGCACCCATTAGGAGCATGGCTCTTCCAAAATCCAAAGCGGGCGCTCCCAAGACTTGCAGTGCCTGGTCCTTTTTTGACACAGTTGCAGATGACATTTGCTTTGTCAAATGCAAGCTGTGTAATCAGAAGGTGAAAAGAGGGAAAAGTGTCAGCAACCTCAATACCACAAATATGTGGAAACATGTGCGGACCAAGCACGTGGTGGAGTTACACAAACACACTGAAGACCTAGGCCAACCTACAGCGCCACCTACCACCTCTTCAGCTCGTGTTGTAGCCTCTTCCTCCAGCTCACACACAGCTGGTTCGGCTTCCTCACAGGATCGCCATGGAAGAATCTCTGGCACTGTTGTACAGAGACACAGTGTAATTCCACCCACAGCACCACTTTCCCAGTCATCCTCACACTCCCAGGCCAGTCTACAGCCATCGTTAGCACAGGCATGGGAGAAAAGGCGCCCATACTCGGCAAACCACCCCCGAGCACAGGCTCTGAATGCTGGCATTGCTAAACTACTGGCCCTTGAAATGCTATCATTCAGGCTGGTGGAGACTGACACATTCCGTAACTTTATGGCATTGGCAGTCCCACAATACAACGAGCCCAGCCGCTTTTATTTCAGCAGGCAAGCCGTCCCTGCCCTGCAACATCATGTGGAGGGAAAAATTAAACATGCGCTACAAAACGCCGTCAGTAGCAAGGTCCACCTGACCACTGATGCGTGGACCAGTAAGCATGGACAGGGACGATACCTTTCCCTCACTGCCCATTGGGTAAATGTTGTGGAGCCGGGTACAGATCTTGAGAGTGGCGCTGTACGTGTTCTGCCAACTCCAAGGATTGCAGGAATCCAGTCTGTACACATTGACTCCTCCTCATACTCCAGTTCCTCTGAATCAGCGCTGCAGGAGCCGTCACGGTCTACCTCCACATCGACCCGTGAACGGTTACCTGTTATGATGACCGATATGAGCACAGCCATGGCCAAACATCAACAAGCCGTATTAAAATTAATTTCTTTGGGGAATCGAAGCCACACAGCGCAGGAGCTCTGGAATGCCATCAAGCAGCAGAGTGACGTGTGGTTTGTGCCAGCGAATCTCCAGCCAGGCATGGTAGTGTGTGACAATGGCCGAAATCTGGTGGCAGCTCTGGGCCTAGGCAACCTCACTCACATCCCATGTCTGGCACATGTGCTCAACTTGGTCGTGCAGAGTTTTTTGAGGGACTATCCGGATCTTGATGCACTGCTTCACAAGGTCCGCATAGAGTGCGCTCACTTGCGGCGTTCCAGCAATGCAAGATCATGCATTGCAGCTCTGCAGCGCCGATTATGTCTTCCGGAACATCGCATCATATGTGACCTACCCACCAGGTGGAATTCAACGTTACATATGTTGGAGAGGTTGTGTGAGCAGCAGGCAGCAGTAATGGAGTACCAGCTGCAGCAGGCGCAAACAAGTCGCAGTGCGCGCCGTTCACACTTCACCACCACTGAGTGGGCCTCTATGAAGGACATTTGCCACGTTTTGCGTGCCTTCGATTATTCCACGCGGATGGCGAGTGCAGATGATGCACTAGTCAGCATGACTATCCCCCTTATCTGCCTGCTTGAAAAAACACTGCAAGCACTAAGGGACGAGGTTTTGGAAGAGGTGGAGGATGAGGAGTCACAAATGCCATCTGCTTCTCTACAGTCTGCGCAACGTGGTTCCTCACAAAGGCCTAGGCAGGGGACACTTTGTGAGGAGGATGAGGAGGAGTCAATGGATGAGGAAGACATCTGTCCAGAGGAGGGAGGTACACAATGCTCTAGTAGTCAGTATCTAGAGCGAGGGTGGGGTGATGCAGAGCAGGCAGAGATCACGCCTCAAGCAGGGGACAGCGTTTCTTGGCCAGTTGGCAGTCTGCAGCACATGGTTGATTTCATGCTGCAGTGCCTGAGAAATGACCGCCGCATCGCCCACATTCTCAACACGGCTGATTATTGGGTGTCCACCCTCCTAGATCCTCGCTACCGGGACAACTTACAAAGCCTCATAACACCGTTGAACCGGGAGCGTAAAATGCGGGAGTACCAAGACGCACTGGTGCATTCCATCATGTTCTCCATTCCAACCGAGAGCAGTGCTGTTAGTGCTTTACAAAGCAGCTCAGTGCGTCGAGGCAGTGGAGGAAGCTCTGCACAAAGAGGGAGCAGAAGCAACGCCTCAGCACAAGGCAAGACCAGTATGGCCGAAATGTGGCAAAGTTTTGTGTCCCCGCCGCCACAAATGTCTACACCATCACAGACGGCTCCAGTCAGCAGGAGGCAACGTTTCCGTCAGATGGTGACAGACTACATGTCTTGCCCTCTTAGTGTACTCCCAGACGGCTCTTCTCCCTTCAAGTTTTGGGTCTGTAAGCTGGATACATGGCCAGAGCTTAGTCAGTATGCACTGGAGGTGCTAGCTTGCCCTGCTGCTAGTGTATTATCGGAACGCGTCTTTAGTGCCGCAGGTGGTGTACTAACAGACCGTCGCATGCGACTATCCTCCGATAACGTTGACCGGCTTACTTTTCTCAAAATGAACAAGGCCTGGATCTCTCATGAATTTGCCAGTCCTCTTCCAGAATAAATAATTGGTTGGCAACAGTATCCAGGTCTCCTGTTCTGTTCATGTTTCTACCACCTGAACTGTAATCCCTGAGCTCCAACACCGCCAGTTGGCGCTCGGAAGTGCCGTCTGCACAGTCAACACTTGCTGCCGTGTTATTGGGGTTCAGTAACGTCAGCTGTTCCCCTGCTGTGCGGACGGCAATTTCTCCTGCTCTGTCCACATCCACTGTACTACTGATTTAAAACCTCCTCCAAATACACCTCTGGCTCCTCTGTTTTCAGTATTATCCCTGAGCTCCAACACCGCCAGTTGGCGCTCGGAAGTGCCGTCTGCACAGTCAACACTTGCTACCATGTTATTGGGGTTCAGTAACGTCAGCTGTTCCCCTGCTGTGCGGATGGCAATTTCTCCTGCTCTGTCCACATTCTCACTACTACAGATTTTAAAGTTGCTCCAATTACACCTCTGGCTCCTCTGTTTTCAGTATTATCCCTGAGCTCCAACACCGCCAGTTGGCGCTCGGAAGTGCCGTCTGCACAGTCAACACTTGCTGTTATTGGGGTTCAGTAACGTCAGCTGTTCCCCTGCTGTGCGGACGGCAATTTCTCCTGCTCTGTCCACATCCACTGTACTACTGATTTAAAACCTCCTCCAAATACTCCTCTGGCTCCTCTGTTTTCAGTATTATCCCTGAGCTCCAACACCGCCAGTTGGCGCTCGGAAGTGCCGTCTGCACAGTCAACACTTGCTGCGGTGTTATTGGGGTTCGGTAACGTCAGCTGTTCCCCTGCTGTGTTCACGGCAATTTCTCCTGCTCTGTCCATATTCACTGTGCTACTTATTTAAAACTTGCTCCAATTACACCTCTGGCTCCTCCGTTTTTAGTATTTACCCTGGGCTCCAATACCGCTAGTTGCTGCTCAGAAGTGCCGTCTGCACAGTCAACGCTTGCTCCAGTGTTATTGGGGTTCAGTAACGTCAGCTGATCCCCAGCTGTGTGTCCGGCAAATTCTCCTGCTTTGTCCACATCCACTGTACTACGGATTTAAAACCTCCTCCAAATACACCTCTGGCTCCTCTGTTTTTAGTATTTACCCTGGGCTCCAGCACCGCCAGCTGGTTCTCGGCAGTTCCATTGGCTCTTGTACCTTCTGCTACCCATCCGGGTTCCAGTACCGTCAGCTGGTCCTCGGTAGTTCCATTTGCTCTTGTATCTTCTGCTACCCATCCGGGTTCCAGTACCGTCAGCTGGTTCTCGGCAGTGTCTTTGGCACGGGTACTCCCTCCTGCCCAGCCTGGTTCCAGCACGCCAGCTGTTTCCGGGTAGTGTCAACGTCACTTTGCCTCCAATGCGTTGTCCTGTCGTGTTGCGGTCGGGTTAGCCGACTCTATGGTGCCTGCAGTTTAGGTGACTCCTATGTGGGCTGCGGGATCTGGCAATGAAGGCTGGTTCCATAGTGCCAATAGGACAAGCACCCCCTGTAGGACTGTGGGTTTTGGTAACTGCGGCCGGCTCGCGGCCTTGAACTTTTTTTTACATGGGTACCTTCTGCTACCCATCCGGGTTCCAGTACCGTCAGCTGGTTCTCGGCAGTGCCTTTGGATTAGGTGCCTCCTTCTCGGTATCCAAGTTCCACCAACGTCTGCTGGTCCTTGGTAGTGCTTTCTGGCACAGGTACCTCCTGCTTAGTAACCGAGTTCCAGTAACATCAGCTGGTCCTCGGTAGTTCCATTGGCTCTTGTACCTTCTGCTACCCATCCGGGTTCCAGTACCGTCAGCTGGTCCTCGGTAGTTCCATTTGCTCTTGTATCTTCTGCTACCCATCCGGGTTCCAGTACCGTCAGCTGGTTCTCGGCAGTGTCTTTGGCACGGGTACTCCCTCCTGCCCAGCCTGGTTCCAGCACGCCAGCTGTTTCCGGGTAGTGTCAACGTCACTTTGCCTCCAATGCGTTGTCCTGTCGTGTTGCGGTCGGGTTAGCCGACTCTATGGTGCCTGCAGTTTAGGTGACTCCTATGTGGGCTGCGGGATCTGGCAATGAAGGCTGGTTCCATAGTGCCAATAGGACAAGCACCCCCTGTAGGACTGTGGGTTTTGGTAACTGCGGCCGGCTCGCGGCCTTGAACTTTTTTTTACATGGGTACCTTCTGCTACCCATCCGGGTTCCAGTACCGTCAGCTGGTTCTCGGCAGTGCCTTTGGATTAGGTGCCTCCTTCTCGGTATCCAAGTTCCACCAATGTCTGCTGGTCCTTGGTAGTGCTTTCTGGCACAGGTACCTCCTGCTTAGTAACCGAGTTCCAGTAACATCAGCTGGTCCTCGGTAGTTCCATTGGCTCTTGTACCTTCTGCTACCCATCCGGGTTCCAGTACCGTCAGCTGGTCCTCGGTAGTTCCATTTGCTCTTGTATCTTCTGCTACCCATCCGGGTTCCAGTACCGTCAGCTGGTTCTCGGCAGTGTCTTTGGCACGGGTACTCCCTCCTGCCCAGCCTGGTTCCAGCACGCCAGCTGTTTCCGGGTAGTGTCAACGTCACTTTGCCTCCAATGCGTTGTCCTGTCGTGTTGCGGTCGGGTTAGCCGACTCTATGGTGCCTGCAGTTTAGGTGACTCCTATGTGGGCTGCGGGATCTGGCAATGAAGGCTGGTTCCATAGTGCCAATAGGACAAGCACCCCCTGTAGGACTGTGGGTTTTGGTAACTGCGGCCGGCTCGCGGCCTTGAACTTTTTTTTACATGGGTACCTTCTGCTACCCATCCGGGTTCCAGTACCGTCAGCTGGTTCTCGGCAGTGCCTTTGGATTAGGTGCCTCCTTCTCGGTATCCAAGTTCCACCAACGTCTGCTGGTCCTTGGTAGTGCTTTCTGGCACAGGTACCTCCTGCTTAGTAACCGAGTTCCAGTAACATCAGCTGGTCCTCGGTAGTTCCATTTGCTCTTGTATCTTCTGCTACCCATCCGGGTTCCAGTACCGTCAGCTGGTTCTCGGCAGTGTCTTTTGCACGGGTACTCCCTCCTGCCCAGCCTGGTTCCAGCACGCCAGCTGTTTCCGGGTAGTGTCAACGTCACTTTGCCTCCAATGCGTTGTCCTGTCGTGTTGCGGTCGGGTTAGCCGACTCTATGGTGCCTGCAGTTTAGGTGACTCCTATGTGGGCTGCGGGATCTGGCAATGAAGGCTGGTTCCATAGTGCCAATAGGACAAGCACCCCCTGTAGGACTGTGGGTTTTGGTAACTGCGGCCGGCTCGCGGCCTTGAACTTTTTTTTACATGGGTACCTTCTGCTACCCATCCGGGTTCCAGTACCGTCAGCTGGTTCTCGGCAGTGCCTTTGGATTAGGTGCCTCCTTCTCGGTATCCAAGTTCCACCAACGTCTGCTGGTCCTTGGTAGTGCTTTCTGGCACAGGTACCTCCTGCTTAGTAACCGAATTCCAGTAACATCAGCTGGTCCTCGGTAGTTCCATTGGCTCTTGTACCTTCTGCTACCCATCCGGGTTCCAGTACCGTCAGCTGGTCCTCGGTAGTTCCTCAGCTTTCTTGTACCTTCTGCTACATTTCCAAGTTCAAGCTTTTTGAAATGGTTCTTGGTAATCACTCTGGATCTCCCTGACGAGGACCCTGAAGACGAGGACCCTGAAGACCAACCCTAAGAAGACGAGGACCCCGAAGACAATGACCCTGAAGACGAGGACCCTGAAGACCACCCCGAAGAAGACGAGGACCCTGAAGACCACCCCGAAGAAGACGAGGACCCTGAAGACCACCCCGAAGAAGACGAGGACCCCAAAGACGAGGACCCAGAAGACCAACCCGAAGAAGACGAGGACCCCGAAGACGAGGACCCCCGAAGACGACGACCCTGAAGACCACCCCGAAGAAGACCAAGAAGATGACCCTGAAGAAGTTGACCAAGAAGACAAAGAAGAGATGACAAGCACCAAGATACAGAAGAACAAGAGACAGAAAACCAAGAAGCAGAAATACAAGAAGCTGCAGAACAAAAAGCGGAAGAACATTAAGCATAAGACTAAAAATCAGAGCAAAAGATAATATCTAAATTATAAGCAGAAGATGACTAAGCAGTGTATGGGGGTGAGTCCGTTCCTCCTCGTGGTGCCCCTGGAAAAGACCTGCTGCTGCAGGCCAAACTGAACGCGGACAAATCCTGTTGTAAATCTTTTGTGACGGGCAGAACGAAAGGTGTAATGTCCAACCTTTTATAGATAACAACTACAGGAATGCCTGTCACAAATAAGAATATGATGAAGAAGAAGAATATGAAGAAGATGAAGAAGTAGAATATGAAGAATGTAAAAAAAAGAATAATACGAAGAAGGTGAAGAAGAAGAAGGTGAAGAAGAAGTGGATGAAAAAGATGCTGAGGATGATGAAGGAGAAAGTGTGGGAGAAGTAAAAAAGAAGGTGAAGAGCATGGAAGTAGTGAAACATAAATATCTGACAAAATATAAAAATACTTAACATAGTTAATATTTCCGTAACTCAGAACATAATAAAAAAATAGTAATTCCTGCTATTCCATTTGACTGGGCTAAACCTCTATGCCTTTATTGTCTCCCCCACCTCCCCCAATACATTCTACATTATTCTTAGTTGTTTTCCTTCATGTAGAAATAACCTACAAAGAAAGAAAGGGTTTATTTTAATTCCGATATTTATGTCCCATTGACTTGCATTGGTTTCCGGTATCGGAATCGGCGATATCCGATACTTTTTCGGTATCGGTCCGATCCAATCCGATCCGATATTTCCCGATATCGGAAGGTATCGCTCAACACTAATTACAGATCCTGTTTAACTCCAGAGGTTCCAAAAAGTAAAAGTAACAACTCAATACGAAAACAAACTATTCAATTAATTGTATTTAAAGTTTATTTTTTTTTAGTTATGGGACAATCAGTTGTATAAAAAAATGTAGTATTCCATGGTGGTTACTGACATCTATGGGTTTGCATTAGTTTCAGCACCCTCCCAATAGGTTGTATAAAGCGAACATGCGCTTTAGCTTTGGGCTTATTCACACATCAGTATTTTTTATCAATGTTTGTATGTTAAAACCAGGAGTTGAACTTACAGAGAAAAACTATAAGTGAAAGATTGACAAAGTAAAATGTAAAAGACTGCAGTAGCGCTGCTGCTATAGTACGATCAGATAGGTAAAGAGCCGCAATCTCAAAGCACCATATGCCCTGGTGCAAATAATAATGAATAGTGTTGAGCCACCCCCGTAGTGTTCGAGTTCGGTTCGGTTCGTCGAACACCCGTGTGTTCGCCGAACTGTTCGTCGAACTGTTCATCGAACACCTTCGAACACCGTTAAAACCAATGGCAGACAAACAAAAACACATAGAAACACATAGAAAACACCTTCAGAGGTGTCCAAAAGCTGACAAACTGCTCAGAAGACACAACTAACACATGGAAAAGTGACAAGTACATATAGTCATGCGAAAAGAAAAGAGGTGGAGGAGTAAAAGGAGGGGGAGACACAGATATAGGCATGTCATGCCCTTCTAAAATCCAAAAAGTGAGAAGCCGACACGTTCAGTCCGCTCCTGCCCGTGCCACCTCCGTGTCGCCGGGTTTGTGCCAGAGCCGCGGTGAACCCTGACGGCCAGCCCCCCTCTCCCAATACTGGTGCCTGTCCGCTGGTGGGTCGAGCGAGCCCCCCTGTGGTGGAGGCAGCTCTAAGCTTTTTAATTTAAATTGTCTCTCTAATTTGAATAAATACACTTTAAATCCATCTACAAGGATCTATTGGAGGGCAAGTCTCATGCCAGCAGCCGCGTAATTCCAGCTCCAGTAGCATCCACTAAAGCTGCTGCAGTTAAAAAGCTTTTATAAGTATCGAGCTCGGCTGTCCACCGCAAGGCATCCTACTGCCAGTCCGAGCCCCTATGCCTTGGGGTGCCTCCTGATGCTCTTCACTGAGTATCCCGTGGTCCCGAAGCATTTCCTTTGAAAAAATGAAGTGTCCAAACTACAGGTGGTGTAGCTTGCTTAACAGCCGGGATAATCCGCTGACTAGCAGACCCTGCTACTAGGCACAAAGTATTTCCTGGGCTAGATGCAGTTAAAAATTTGTAATTAGATACTCTCGTTGGATGCTGAGAAAGCATTCCATAGAGTCTCCTGGCACGCCATATATGATTCTCTTAAAAAGCTTGGGGTAGGGGTCTAGGGGACCCTTTTATAGCCAAAATCACGGCCCTGTATCGCAATACGTCACCTAGGCTGAAGATAAATGGAACTGTAGCACCCTGAGAGCTCGGTTGCTACAGAGGTATTGCACCTCACCCAGAGGTGTGATATCTCACTCTCAGGTAAGGATGTAGTGTGGATCAGGACCCGACACCTGCATGCATTACACCACATTGCTGTGGGGCAGGGCGACCAATATGCCCCTGAGATGGGCACGACAGTCCCTGTCCCTGGCTGGAGTGGGGGGAGGGAACACTGAGGAAGGGGAACCCTGTAGTGCAGGAGCAGGGAGGAAGCAGTTCCTGGGTGCATTGAGAAGGGAGTATAAAAGGTGGGCACCATCTTAGTTCAGTGCAGAGAAGTCTGAGCAGAAGTGGCAGGGAGCAGGGGCTCTGCATGAGCTCTGCTCCGGAGGCGGGCCTAGTAACAGAGGCCCAGGCCTGGAAGAGGGAGAAGGAAGGAAGAGGAGCGGAGAAGGCTCCAGGAACGAGGAACGAAGGGATCTCAGGGGTGCGGACGGGCGAGTCGCCACCGCACGCCCGAATCCACCTGCGTGGAGGGGTCAGGCCAAAGGGGGAGACTGGTCCCCGAAACTAGTGGAGGCAGGAAACGACCCTCAGCTAGAAACAGGAGGCTGTGACATTTTATGTGGCGCAGCCCCTCGCTACACCCGCTAGGAAGGCACCACATAGTGTCAGGGAAACTGGCGCCAAGTTTACCAAGAGGAGGCCTGAGGCAGCCGGACAGAAGGGTTGGTAAGAAAGGCCAGACAAAGGACACACAAAGGGGGTCCTGTGAAGCACTCCAAAGTTATCTGGGAGTTGTCTGAGCCCCTCACCTGGTGAGCACAGTACGACGTGGGCAGCCGTTACCTGCAGACGTGGTCTGGATAATAAGAACTGTGAGTAAAGGCCCTGGACTGCATCACTGACTCCGTGTCATTACTGCTGCTGCCCTGCACCATCACCCCCATCCTCCGCATACACTGCCCTGAGGCTATACTCCTCCCGTGGGGAGTTATGCTACGCTCTGCTGCACCCACAACACCAGCCTCAGCGGTCTGCCCTGGAGCGGCGGTTCACTCTGACCGCAATCCACGGGTGGCGTAGTCGGACATTTAAACATCAAAACCACATAAATAGTTCCGCCACTGGTTTGACCGCCCTGAGCCACGGAACCGGGTTGCCGCCACGGAGACTACAACCACCAGCATCCACCAAAAAGGGTCCGGCTCCGGGTGTCCCAAGGCCCAGGGGGCGCGTCAGAACATTTTCATCACCTTTCACAATCACCAATGGGACAAGGCAGGGATGTTCTCTGTCCCCTCTCTTATACATCCTAGTGACGGAGCACCTGCTCTCATCAATTCGCCATAACCCCAATATTAGGTGGATTGAGGTGGGAGGCACCGAGTACAAGTGCTCTCTATTTGCTGATGATGTCCTAGTATATATCACTCAATCACATATATCCATCCATGCTGTTATGGCTGAAATAGATCACTTTGTTACATGGTCAAATTTTAAAATCAATGCAGCGAAGTCTGAGGCCCTCGATGTCTCCCTCCCCAAATCCATATAGGATTCCATCCAGTCCAACTTTCCCTTTGCCTGGCCCTCACAGGGTATCAAATACTTAGGAATTCCTATTCATAGAGACCTCTCCCATCTATGTTATCTTAATTTTGGGCCCTTTATTGAACAACTCCATACAGACCACGGTTGGCAAGTTAGAACTGTAAGATTCACTACGTGAACCACTGGTGTTTTGTGGAAAAGCACATGTACACTGTGTTCCAAATTATTATGCAAAAAGTGTTTAGGAGTGATAAGGGAAGAATTTGTTTGTTTGTCAGTTAAACTCATTGATGGTGATGTGTGTCAGGGCTCTTTATATCACTGTAAGCAATTGCAGACACCTGTGCTAATTAGTTTGGCAGGTGTGTCCAATGAAAGGCAAGACTACTTAAGAAGGCTGTCTCACATTATTAAGCAGCCTACATTTTCTGCCAAAATGGGAAAGAAAAAGGATGTGTCGGCTGCTGAGAAGCAACAAATTGTGGAGTGTTTAGGTCAAGGCATGACTACAATCAACATTGTGCGATGATCAGGATGAAGTGTCTTGGCAATCAAGAAGTATGTAGCTGATTCACAGTACACACGTGTGCGTGCTGATAAGGGCAAATTGAGGACTCTTTCCTACAGGCAATTACGTCAGGTTGAAAGAGCAGCGGCAAAAAAGCCTTGTCATAGCAGCAGACAAGTTTTTGAAGCTGCTTGTGCCTCCAACGTCCCCCGAACAACAAGATGCAGGGTCCTTCAGAGGTTTGCAGCTGTGCATACGCCATCCTGTCGACCTCCTCTATCCACTTCACACAAGCAGAAACGGCTCCAGTGGGCCAAACATTACATGAAGACTGATTTCAAAACTGTTTTGTTCACGGATGAGTGCCGTGCAGCGCTCGATGGTCCAGATGGATGGAGTGGAGGATGGCTGGTTGATGGACACCCCACGCAAACACGGCTACAGCGCCAACAAGGAGGAGGTGGAGTAATGTTTTGGGCTGGAATCATGGGGAGAGAGATTGTCGGCCCCTTTAGGATCCCTGAAGGCGCTAAAGATGAACTCCATAATGTATGTGGATTTTCTCAAACAGCACTTCCTGCCATGGTTCAAGAAGAAGAACCGTGTATTTCACAGCAAGATCATTTTTCTGCATGATAATGCACCATCTCATGCTGCACATAAAACATCTGCATCTCTGGCTGATATGGGCATAAAAGGGGACAAACTTATGGTGTGACCCCCATGCTCCCCTGACCTCTACCCCATTCAGAACCTTTGGAGCATCATTAAAAGGAGTGTCTATGATGGCGGGAGGCAGTTCACATCTAAGCAACAGCTCTGGGAGGGTATTCTGTCCTCATGCAAAACAATTGAAGCAGAAACCATCCAAAACCTGACAAATTCAATGGACGAGAGAGTTCAGAAGCTCCTTTCGAACAAGGGGTCCTATGTGAAAATGTAACACCACCTAGAATAAAGTTTTGAGTTGAAAACTGTTTGATTTCAGTTTCTAACAACCTGCTAATGCTTATAATTTCAAAAATGACCATTTTTTTGGTCTTTATTAAAATGAAAAGGTTGATCGAAAAGTTTGGGGGATCTAAGAGTGTGGCAACCCAGTAGTCATGATTACTTCGAATTCTGACAATATGAGGGTCATGCTGCAGGTAGTGCAGCAAGAAGGCACTTATGTGTCTTGCGCATCTCGGAGCCCCAAAATTATTTTCCGGGCTAGATGCAGCTAAAAATTATTATTAATTTTAAATCTGGTGAAGCTTTAGTATAGATGGCCTAATAGGATCAGTGCTGCACACTGCTACAAAGCCCAAATTATTTTCCAGTCAAGATACAGATAAACATGATTAGTAATTTTAAATCTGGTGGAGCTTATTATAGATGGCCTAATAGAATCAGTGCTGCACACTGCTACAAAGCCCAAATTATTTTCCAGCCAAGATACAGATAAACATGATTAGTAATTTGAAAGCTTAAAACGGTTGGTAGGGTGATTTTAACCAATCATCAAGCTTTTACTCTCCCCAGGATGACACAGGGGTAGAAAAGTCGTTTCGGATCCATGATTTGTTCATCTTTATGAACGTGAGTCTGTCTACATTATCAGTGGAGAGCCGCGTGCGCTTATCTGTCAGCACTAGAGATGAGCGTTGTTCTACTCGAACTGTTCGCCAATCTCAAATTCGAGCTGTTTTGGGCGGTGTTCGAGCCGGTCGGCGAACACGAACAATTTGAGAAAAATTCGGCTGTTCGAGGTTATGTTCGATAACTGTTCGTGCACCAAAATCATAACTGGATTTTTTCTCAGTAATGATGAAAATTAATGTTAATACGCAGTTTGAGTGTACAGCGGGGCTGGGGGAGGGGCAGGGGATGGATCTCTGCAGGAACAATGAAGATCTCCATTTTTTTTTCTCTTTCCCGCATTTGCAGTGGGGAGGTGCAATCTGTCAGCCTATCAGCAGCGCACACACGGAGCGAAGTGCTTTTTTTCACACAAGCAAGGGCATGTGTGATTGGCAGTGTATGTCACATGTCCTTGCCCTATAAGACCAAGCCATTTTCCCCGTCGCCACCATTTTCTCACTGCTGCAGCTGCGTGTTAGACGGCACCGCTGTTGCTGTGTGCGCTATACCTTGTTAATTTCAAGCCAATTTTCGCACAAATATACAGATAGCTTGGGAGTAGGGAATAGTTGTGATTGCAGTCCTTTTAAGGACTAGGTTACAGCATTTCCTACGACTTTTATCAGGCAGGTCTGTGCTCTTAAATAGATAGATTGTGGGAGTAAAGACTAATTGTAATTGGAGTCCTTTTCAGGACTAGGTTACATCAGTTCCTATCAGTTTTTGCCAGGCAGGTCTGTGCCAGTGCTGTGCAAGTTTTTTTCACAGCATTTGGCTGAATCTAGCAAAGCTAATCCTTTTTGGCCTATTGCAGAGTGTGTTAGTCAGTGGAGTAGCCTATCTGTGTTGCAAGATATACCACCTGTGTATAGAATACCAATTTTTTTACTGCACCTAGTGAAGTAAAATCTTTTGGGCATAGCATCATTCTATTAGTCCATCTATACTGACCTCCATCAGGTTGCAAACTGAATATAATTTTTTTCTGCATCTAGCTCTGAAAAAATATTTGGGCTTCTAGCAGTGTGTGGGACTTGGTCTATTAGTCCATCTATACTGACCTCCATCAGGTTGCAAATTAAAAATAATTTTTTTCTTCATTTAGCTCTGAAAAAATATTTGGGCTTCTAGCAGTGTGTGGGACTTGTTCTATTAGTCCTTCTATACTGACCTCCAGCAGGTTGCAAATTGAATATAATTTTTTTCTGCATCTAGCTCTGAAAAAATATTTGGGCTTCTAGCGGTGTGTGGGACTTGGTCTATTAGTCCATCTATACTGACCTCCATCAGGTTGCAAATTAAAAATAATTTTTTTCTGCATCTAGCTCTGAAAAAATATTTGGGCTTCTAGCAGTGTGTGGGACTTGGTCTATTAGTCCATCTATACTGACCTCCATCAGGTTGCAAATTAAAAATAATTTTTTTCTTCATTTATCTCTGAAAAAATATTTGGGCTTCTAGCAGCGTGTGGGACTTGTTCTATTAGTCCATCTATACTGACCTCCATCAGGTTGCAAATTAAAAATAATTTTTTTCTGCATCTAGCTCTGAAAAAATATTTGGGCTTCTAGCAGTGTGTGGGACTTGGTCTATTAGTCCATCTATACTGACCTCCATCAGGTTGCAAATTAAAAATAATTTTTTTCTGCATCTAGCTCTGAAAAAATATTTGGGCTTCTAGCAGTGTGTGGGACTTGGTCTATTAGTCCATCTATACTGACCTCCATCAGGTTGCAAATTGAATAAAAAAATTTTCTGCATCTAGCTCTGAAAAAATATTTGGGCTTCTAGCGGTGTGTGGGACTTGGTCTATTAGTCCATCTATACTGATCTCCATCAGGTTGCAAATTAAAAATAATTTTTTTCTGCATCTAGCTCTGAAAAAATATTTGGGCTTCTAGCAGTGTGTGGGACTTGGTCTATTAGTCCATCTATACTGACCTCCATCAGGTTGCAAATTAAAAATAATTTTTTTCTTCATTTAGCTCTGAAAAAATATTTGGGCTTCTAGCAGTGTGTGGGACTTGTTCTATTAGTCCTTCTATACTGACGTCCAGCAGGTTGCAAATTGAATATAATTTTTTTCTGCATCTAGCTCTGAAAAATTATTTGGGCTTCTAGCGGTGTGTGGGACTTGGTCTATTAGTCCATCTATACTGACCTCCATCAGGTTGCAAATTAAAAATAATTTTTTTCTCCATCTAGCTCTGAAAAAATATTTGGGCTTCTAGCAGTGTGTGGGACTTGGTCTATTAGTCCATCTATACTGACCTCCATCAGGTTGCAAATTAAAAATAATTTTTTTCTGCATCTAGCTCTGAAAAAATATTTGGGCTTCTAGCAGTGTGTGGGACTTGGTCTATTAGTCCATCTATACTGACCTCCATCAGGTTGCAAATTAAAAATATTTTTTTTCTTCATTTAGCTCTGAAAAAATATTTGGGCTTCTAGCAGTGTGTGGGACTTGTTCTATTAGTCCTTCTATACTGACCTCCAGCAGGTTGCAAATTGAATATAATTTTTTTCTGCATCTAGCTCTGAAAAAATATTTGGGCTTCTAGCGGTGTGTGGGACTTGGTCTATTAGTCCATCTATACTGACCTCCATCAGGTTGCAAATTAAAAATAATTTTTTTCTGCATCTAGCTCTGAAAAAATATTTGGGCTTCTAGCGGTGTGTGGGACTTGGTCTATTAGTCCATCTATACTGACCTCCATCAGGTTGCAAATTAAAAATAATTTTTTTCTGCATCTAGCTCTGAAAAAATATTTGGGCTTCTAGCGGTGTGTGGGACTTGGTCTATTAGTCCATCTATACTGACCTCCATCAGGTTGCAAATTAAAAATAATTTTTTTCTGCATCTAGCTCTGAAAAAATATTTGGGCTTCTAGCAGTGTGTGGGACTTGGTCTATTAGTCCATCTATACTGACCTCCATCAGGTTGCAAATTAAAAATAATTTTTTTCTTCATTTAGCTCTGAAAAAATATTTGGGCTTCTAGCAGTGTGTGGGACTTGTTCTATTAGTCCTTCTATACTGACGTCCAGCAGGTTGCAAATTGAATATAATTTTTTTCTGCATCTAGCTCTGAAAAATTATTTGGGCTTCTAGCGGTGTGTGGGACTTGGTCTATTAGTCCATCTATACTGACCTCCATCAGGTTGCAAATTAAAAATAATTTTTTTCTCCATCTAGCTCTGAAAAAATATTTGGGCTTCTAGCAGTGTGTGGGACTTGGTCTATTAGTCCATCTATACTGACCTCCATCAGGTTGCAAATTAAAAATAATTTTTTTCTGCATCTAGCTCTGAAAAAATATTTGGGCTTCTAGCAGTGTGTGGGACTTGGTCTATTAGTCCATCTATACTGACCTCCATCAGGTTGCAAATTAAAAATATTTTTTTTCTTCATTTAGCTCTGAAAAAATATTTGGGCTTCTAGCAGTGTGTGGGATTTGTTCTATTAGTCCTTCTATACTGACCTCCAGCAGGTTGCAAATTGAATATAATTTTTTTCTGCATCTAGCTCTGAAAAAATATTTGGGCTTCTAGCGGTGTGTGGGACTTGGTCTATTAGTCCATCTATACTGACCTCCATCAGGTTGCAAATTAAAAATAATTTTTTTCTGCATCTAGCTCTGAAAAAATATTTGGGCTTCTAGCGGTGTGTGGGACTTGGTCTATTAGTCCATCTATACTGACCTCCATCAGGTTGCAAATTAAAAATAATTTTTTTCTGCATCTAGCTCTGAAAAAATATTTGGGCTTCTAGCAGTGTGTGGGACTTGGTCTATTAGTCCATCTATACTGACCTCCATCAGGTTGCAAATTGAATAAAAAAATTTTCTGCATCTAGCTCTGAAAAAATATTTGGGCTTCTAGCGGTGTGTGGGACTTGGTCTATTAGTCCATCTATACTGACCTCCATCAGGTTGCAAATTAAAAATAATTTTTTTCTGCATCTAACCCAGCCAATAGTTTTGGCCTAATACCACAGTTTGGCCACTCAGCTCTGCTCGGTTACCATCCATTGTTTTTTTGTGCAAACAACTCCAGAGTTGTGAATTAGTTAACCACCAAAATGAGTGGAAAAAGGCCTGCTGCTGGTGGAAAGGGGAATAGGCGTGTTGGGAAGGGGAAAAAAGGTTGTGTCCGTGGGGTAGGTGCAGAAGAAAGACCATCTTCCAGCCAAACTAAAATGTCTACTTCTTTTAGCGGACAATGTGATAAGATCCCTTTCTTACGGCCACGCCAATCGCTACAAATTCCAGATGAGGCACAAAAACAGCAGGTGCTTCAACGGATATCAAGTGCTCCTTTAAGTGGGCTCTCCTCCACATCAACTTCAACATCACAAATACTCCAGTCCTCAAAGGTGTCACCCAAATCGCACTTGCTTCCTCACAGCTCCCAAATCTCCAGCTGCCCGTCTGAGTATGAGGTAGAACAGATGGTTGAGTCTGCAGAGCTGTTTACTCATACTATAGCCTGGGAATCAGAGGTCGACTCCAGCGCTTCTGTGAATCCAGACGAGGAAATGATCTGCACTGATGCCCAGAATCTTTATGAGTCGGATCCAGGACCAGACGCAGAAGGTTCTGACCATAATGTAGACCCTCATTCCCAAACTGTAACTCCTGTTGGTGGAGACAATGAGGAAGACGATGATAAGACTCAAATACCTGATTGGAGCGACAACTTTAGTTTTTTGTCAGGGCAGGAACAGGTTGGCTCTGAGGACGACGGGTGTGATAACGCACAGGGTGATGATGATGAGGTCGGAGATCCCACTTACTGTCAACCCACAGTCAGCCAAGAGATGAGGTCAGCAGAGGAGGTGGAGGAAGATGCTAGTGACGACGAGGTCAGGTTGCGCCTTCCTGGACAGAGACGTAGTACTGGAAGCACGTCAACAACTGCATCCTCAAACACAACTCTGCCTCTCACCACAAGTCGTGGTGGCTCTTCAGGTCGCATGGGTGCTAAGCCTTGCATAGCCTGGGCATTTTTTCAGATCGATAAAGATGACCCAACTCGTGTTATCTGTAACATTTGTCAGCAAAAGCTAAGTAGAGGCCAAAAAATACATAGTTTGAGTACTTCATGCATGAACCGGCACATGGACATGAAGCATAAGTTGCAGTGGGAAGCTCAGTGTGCTACAATGCGGCCAACCACCGTCTGCCATATCTTGTGCATCCGCGGCCTCTTCATCCTCTGTGACTGGGGGGACAGCAGTCACACCTGTTTTGGGGCGCAGACCTGCCACCTCTTTACCCGCAACAGCCAGCGTGATTGGCAGGTCATCATTTTCTTTGGAGGTGGTAACACCAGCTGGTCTTGAGCGCTGTCCGACATCGATAGCACCACCTTTGGATCAAGGCAACCTAACATGTCCGCCTGCATCTTCCTCACAGACCGGCAGTTTGCCGGGGACACCCTTATCAACCCCGTCTAAGCACAATAGCCAGCCCTCGGTCCCTCAGATGTGGACAAGTAAAAGACCATTTCCTCCTAGCCATGAGAAAGCTAAGAGGTTGAATTTCACCATCTGCAAGCTCTTGGCTACAGAAATGCTGCCTTTCCGCCTGGTGGACACAGAGGATTTTCGAGACCTTATGTCCGTCGCAGTGCCCCAGTACCAGATGCCCAGTCGGCACTACTTCTCAAAGAAAGGTGTGCCTGCGCTCCACCAGCATGTCGCACACAACATCACCGCTTCTTTGAGAAACTCTGTGTGTGACAGGGTGCATTTCACCACAGACACTTGGACAAGTAGGCATGGACAGGGGCGTTACATGTCGCTGACTGGGCACTGGGTAACTATGGTGACAGCAGGACAAGGGGCTGCTGTCCAAGTCTTGCCGTCCCCACGAGTTGTGCGTCAATCCTCTTTATGTCATTTTTCCTCCACTGCTTCTGCCTCCTCAACCTCCTCTCGGTCTTCCACCTGCACCCAAAGCCTGTCTGGTCATGCCACAAGCTTTCTAACTGCGCAGAAGGGATCCTGCACACCTCCTTACTATGCTGGCAGTAGGGCTCAACGTCATCAGGCGGTTTTTACATTGAAATGTCTGGGAAATGTGAGTCACACAGCTGAGGAGTTGTGGTCAGCTCTGGAGAACCAATTTCATGAATGGTTGTCTCCACTGGACCTGAAACCAGGGAAGGCCGTGTGCGACAATGCTGCAAACCTGGGTGCGGCCCTTCGCCGGGGCAATGTCACACACGTGCCTTGTATGGCTCACGTGTTGAACCTGGTTGTCCAGCAATTTTTAGCCCACTATCCCAGACTAGATGGCCTTCTGCAGAGGGCACGGTCGCTGTGTGCTCACTTCCGCCGTTCGCATCCCGCAGCTCAGTGACTTACATCTCTACAGAAGTCGTTGGGCCTGCCACTTCACCGGCTAAAATGCGATGTGCCTACCCGGTGGAATTCAACTCTGCACATGTTGCAGCGACTGTGGCAGCACCGACAAGCCCTGGTGCAATACGTTCTGACGTATAGCCTGGGCCAACGAGATTCAGAGGTGGGGCAAATCACGCTGGAGGAGTGGTCTCAGATCAGGGACCTATGCACCCTTCTGCACAGTTTTGAAATGGCGACGAAGATGTTTAGTGCTGACGATGCCATTATCAGCATGACTATTCCGGTGATTTACATGCTGGAGCACATGTTAAACAGAATTCGGAGTCAGGTGGTGGCACAAGAGGAGGTGGAGGAAGTAGAGGAGGAGGAGTTGTATGCGGAAGGGCTAACATCTGCAAGGTCCAGACGGTCGGCAGCACCAGGGCGGCAGGCATGTGAGGGTGGGGGAGATGATTTTACCAGGGCGCATGGTAGCAGCCAAACTAGTGAGGAAGGTGCAGGAGCCCAGGAAGAAGTGGAGGACGAACTGATGGAAGACTCATCAGATGAGGGAGACCTTGATCACATTTCTGTTGTGCGAGGTTGGGGGGAGAGGACAGAGAAAGGAAGCATGATTGTTACCTCGCCACCAACACAACAGGGACTTGGTGCTCCTGGATGCGCAACACACATGAGTGCCTTCTTGCTGCACTACCTGCAACATGACCCTCGAATTGTGAGAATTAGAAATAATCCTGACTACTGGGTTGCCACACTGTTAGATCCCCGGTACAAAAGTAAATTTGCAGAAATTATTCCTGCCATAGAAAGGGATGCACGCATGCAGGAGTATCAGCAGAGACTGTTGCAGAATCTTACATGTGCTTTTCCACAAAATACCAGTGGTGCACGTAGTGAATCTCACAGTTCCAACTTGCCAACCGTGGTCTGTATGGAATTGTTCAATAAAGGGCCCAAAATTAAGATAACATAGATGGGAGAGGTCTCTATGAATAGGAATTCCTAAGTATTTGATACCCTGTGAAGGCCAGGCAAAGGGAAAGTTGGACTGGATGGAATCCTATATGGATTTAGGGAGGGAGACATCGAGGGCCTCAGACTTCGCTGCATTGATTTTAAAATTTTACCATGTAACAAAGTGATCTATTTCAGCCATAACAGCAGGGATGGATATATGTGATTGAGTGATATATACTAGGACATCATCAGCAAATAGAGAGCACTTGTACTCGGTGCCTCCCACCTCAATCCACCTAATATTGGGGTTATGGCGAATTGATGAGAGCAGGTGCTCCGTCACTAGGATGTATAAGAGAGGGGACAGAGGACATCCCTGCCTTGTCCCATTGGTGATTGTGAAAGGTGATGAAAATGTTCTGACGCACCCCCTGGGCCTTGGGACACCCGGAGCCGGACCCTTTTTGGTGGATGCTGGTGGTTGTAGTCTTCGTGGCGGCGATCCGGTTCCGTGGCTCAGGGCGGTCAAACCAGTGGCGGAACTATTTATGTGGTTTTGATGTTTAAATGTCCGACTACGCCACCCGTGGATTGCGGTCAGAGTGAACCGCCGCTACAGGGCAGACCGCTAAGGCTGGTGTTGTGGGTGCAGCAGAGCATAGCATAACTCCCCACGGGAGGAGTATAGCCTCAGGGCAGTGTATGCGGAGGATGGGGGTGATGGTGCAGGGCAGCAGCAGTAACGACACGGAGTCAGTGATGCAGTTCAGGGCCTTTACTCACAGTTCTTATTATCCAGACCACGTCTGCAGGTAACGGCTGCCCACGTCGTACTGTGCTCACCAGGTGAGGGGCTCAGACAACTCCCAGATAACTTTGGAGCGCTTCACAGGACCCCCTTTGTGTGTCCTTTGTCTGGCCTTTCTTACCAACACTTCTGTCCGGCTGCCTCGGGCCTCCTCTTGGTAAACTTGGCGCCAGTTTCCCTGACCCTATGTGGTGCCTTCCTAGCGGGTGGAGCAAGGGGCTGCGCCACATAAAATGTCAGAGCCTCCGGTTTCTAGCTGAGGGTCGTTTCCTGCCTCCACTAGTTCGGGGACCGGTCTCCCCCTTTGGCCTGACCCCTCCACGCAGGTGGATTCGGGCATGCGGTGGCGACTCGCCCGTCCGCACCCCTGGGATCCCTTCATTCCTCGTTCCTGGAGCCTTCTCCGCTCCTCTTCCTTCCTTCTCCCTCTTGCAGGCCTGGGCCTCTGTTACTAGGCCCGCCTCCGGAGCAGAGCTCATGCAGAGCCCCTGCTCCCTGCCACTTCTGCTCAGACTTCTCTGCAATGAACTAAGATGGTGCCCACCTTTTATACTCCCTTCTCAATGCACCCAGGAACTGCTTCCTCCCTGCTCCTGCACTGCAGGGTTCCCCTTCCTCAGTGTTCCCTCCCCCCACTCCAGCCAGGGACAGGGACTGTCGTGCCCATCTCAGGGGCATATTGGTCGCCCTGCCCCACGGCAATGTGGTGTAATGCATGCAGGTGTCGGGTCCTGATCCACACTCCATCCTTATCTGAGAGTGAGATATCACACCTCTGGGTGAGGTGCAATACGTCTGTAGCAACCGAGCCCTCGGTGCTACAGTTCCATTTATCTTCAGCCTAGGTGACGTATTGTGATACAGGGCCGTGATTTTGGCTATAAAAGGGTCCCCTAGACCCCTACCCCAAGCTTTTTAAGAGAATCATATATGGCGTGCCAGGAGACTCTATGGAATGCTTTCTCAGCATCCAACGAGAGTATCTACTTACAAATTTTTAACTGCATCTAGCCCAGGAAATACTTTGTGCCTAGTAGCAGTGTCTGCTAGTCAGCGGATTATCCCGGCTGTTAAGCAAGCTACACCACTTGTAGTTTGGACACTTAATTTTTTCAAAGGAAATGCTTCGGGACCACGGGATACTTAGTGAAGAGCATCAGGAGGCACCCCAAGGCATAGGGGCTGGGACTGGCACTAGGATGCCTTGCGGTGGACAGCCGAGCTCGATCCTTATAAAAGCTTTTTAACTGCAGCAGCTTTAGTGGACGCTACTGGAGCTGGAATTACGCGGCTGCTGGCATGAGACTTGCCCTCCAATAGATCCTTGTAAATGGATTTAAAGTGTATTCATTCAAATTAGAGGGACAATTTAAATTAAAAAGCTTAGAGCTACCTCCACCACAGGGGGGCTCTCTCGACCCACCAGCGGACAGGCACCAGTATTGGGAGAGGGGGGCTGGCCGTCAGGGTTCACCGCGGCTCTGGCACAAACCCGGCGACACGGAGGTGGCACGGGCAGGAGCGGACTGGCCGTCTCGGCTTCTCACTTTTTGGATTTTAGAAGGGCATGACATGCCTATATCTGTGTCTCCCCCTCCTTTTACTCCTCCACCTCTTTTCTTTTCGCATGACTATATGTACTTGTCACTTTTCCATGTGTTAGTTGTGTCTTCTGAGCAGTTTGTCAGCTTTTGGACACCTTTGAAGGTGTTTTCTATGTGTTTCTATGTGTTTTTGTTTGCCTGCCATTGGTTTTAACGGTGTTCGAAGGTGTTCGACGAACAGTTCGACGAACAGTTCGGCGAACACACGGGTGTTCGACGAACCGAACCGAACTCGAACACTACGGGGGTGGCTCAACACTAGTCAGCACACCACCAGCAGCGCTGAACACACGTTCAGACAGAACGCTGGCTGCGGGGCATGACAAGATCTCCAAGGCGTAAGTGGCTAGCTCCGGCCATTTATCCAGATTGGAAGCCCAAAAAGAGCAAGGGTCCAGTGACACAGTCGTGGCTTCAATGTTTACTTGGAGATACTCCTGTACCATCGTCTCTAGGCGTTGACTATGTGTCAGACTTCTTGTCTCCTGTGGCCTTGCAAAGGATGGGCTAAAAAAGTGGTGAAATGATTCCGCAAAATTGATGTTACCAGCAGATACTGTGGTTCTGTTACGGTTTGAGTGCTGAACACTTGACGGTCCCACGGTTGGCAAGTTGGAACTGTGAGATTCACTACGTGCACCACTGGTATTTTGTGGAAAAGCACATGTAAGATTCTGCAACAGTCTCTGCTGATACTCCTGCATGCGTGCATCCCTTTCTATGGCAGGAATAATTTCTGCAAATTTACTTTTGTACCGGGGATCTAACAGTGTGGCAACCCAGTAGTCAGGATTATTTCTAATTCTCACAATTCGAGGGTCATGTTGCAGGTAGTGCAGCAAGAAGGCACTCATGTGTGTTGCGCATCCAGGAGCACCAAGTCCCTGTTGTGTTGGTGGCGAGGTAACAATCATGCTTCCTTCCTCTGTCCTCTCCCCCCAACCTCGCACAACAGAAATGTGATCAAGGTCTCCCTCATCTGATGAGTCTTCCATCAGTTCGTCCTCCACTTCTTCCTGGGCTCCTGCACCTTCCTCACTAGTTTGGCTGCTACCATGCGCCCTGGTAAAACCATCTCCCCCACCCTCACATGCCTGCCGCCTTGGTGCTGCCGACCGTCTGGACCTTGCAGATGTTAGCCCTTCCGCATACAACTCCTCCTCCTCTACTTCCTCCACCTCCTCTTGTGCCACCACCTGACTCCGAATTCTGTTTAACATGTGCTCCAGCATGTAAATCACCGGAATAGTCATGCTGATAATGGCATCGTCAGCACTAAACATCTTCGTCGCCATTTCAAAACTGTGCAGAAGGGTGCATAGGTCCCTGATCTGAGACCACTCCTCCAGCGTGATTTGCCCCACCTCCGGATCTCGTTGGCCCAGGCTATACGTCAGAACGTATTGCACCAGGGCTTGTCTGTGCTGCCACAGTCGCTGCAACATGTGCAGAGTTGAATTCCACCGGGTAGGCACATCGCATTTTAGCCGGTGAAGTGGCAGGCCCAACGACTTCTGTAGAGATGTAAGTCACTGAGCTGCGGGATGCGAACGGCGAAAGTGAGCACACAGCGACCGTGCCCTCTGCAGAAGGCCATCTAGTCTGGGATAGTGGGCTAAAAATTGCTGGACAACCAGGTTCAACACGTGAGCCATACAAGGCACGTGTGTGACATTGCCCCGGCGAAGGGCCGCACCCAGGTTTGCAGCATTGTCGCACACGGCCTTCCCTGGTTTCAGGTCCAGTGGAGACAACCATTCATGAAATTGGTTCTCCAGAGCTGACCACAACTCCTCAGCTGTGTGACTCACATATCCCAGACATTTCAATGTAAAAACCGCCTGATGACGTTGAGCCCTACTGCCAGCATAGTAAGGAGGTGTGCAGGATCCCTTCTGCGCAGTTAGAAAGCTTGTGGCATGACCAGACAGGCTTTGGGTGCAGGTGGAAGACCGAGAGGAGGTTGAGGAGGCAGAAGCAGTGGAGGAACTTTGACATAAAGAGGATTGACGCACAACTCGTGGGGACGGCAAGACTTGGACAGCAGCCCCTTGTCCTGCTGTCACCATAGTTACCCAGTGCCCAGTCAGCGACATGTAACGCCCCTGTCCATGCCTACTCGTCCAAGTGTCTGTGGTGAAATGCACCCTGTCACACACAGAGTTTCTCAAAGAAGTGGTGATGTTGTGTGCGACATGCTGGTGGAGCGCAGGCACACCTTTCTTTGAGAAGTAGTGCCGACTGGGGATCTGGTACTGGGGCACTGCGACGGACATAAGGTCTCGAAAATCCTCTGTGTCCACCAGGCGGAAAGGCAGCATTTCTGTAGCCAAAAACTTGCAGATGGTGAAATTCAACCTCTTAGCTTTCTCATGGCTAGGAGGAAATGGTCTTTTACTTGTCCACATCTGAGGGACCGAGGGCTGGCTATTGTGCTTAGACGGGGTTGATAAGGGTGTCCCCGGCAAACTGCCGGTCTGTGAGGAAGATGCAGGCGGACATGTTAGGTTGCCTTGATCCAAAGGTGGTGCTATCGATGTCGGACAGCGCTCAACACCAGCTGGTGTTACCACCTCCAAAGAAAATGATGACCTGCCAATCACGCTGGCTGTTGCGGGTAAAGAGGTGGCAGGTCTGCGCCCCAAAACAGGTGTGACTGCAGTCCCCCCAGTCACAGAGGATGAAGAGGCCGCGGATGCACAAGATATGGCAGACGGTGGTTGGCCCGGCCGGCTAGGCCGCATTGTAGCACACTGAGCTTCACACTGCAACTTATGCTTCATGTCCATGTGCCGGTTCATGCATGAAGTACTCAAACTATGTATTTTTTGGCCTCTACTTAGCTTTTGCTGACAAATGTTACAGATAACACGAGTTGGGTCATCTTTATCGATCTGAAAAAATGCCCAGGCTATGCAAGGCTTAGCACCCATGCGACCTGAAGAGCCACCACGACTTGTGGTGAGAGGCAGAGTTGTGTTTGAGGATGCAGTTGTTGACGTGCTTCCAGTACTACGTCTCTGTCCAGGAAGGCGCAACCTGACCTCGTCGTCACTAGCATCTTCCTCCACCTCCTCTGCTGACCTCATCTTTGGCTGACTGTGGGTTGACAGTAAGTGGGATCTCCAACCTCATCATCATCACCCTGTGCGTTATCACACCCGTCGTCCTCAGAGCCAACCTGTTCCTGCCCTGACAAAAAACTAAAGTTGTCGCTCCAATCAGGTATTTGAGTCTTATCATCGTCTTCCTCATTGTCTCCACCAACAGGAGTTACAGTTTGGGAATGAGGGTCTACATTATGGTCAGAACCTTCTGCGTCTGGTCCTGGATCCGACTCAAAGATTCTGGGCATCAGTGCAGATCATTTCCTCGTCTGGATTCACAGAAGCGCTGGAGTCGACCTCTGATTCCCAGGCTATAGTATGAGTAAACAGCTCTGCAGACTCAACCATCTGTTCTACCTCATACTCAGACGGGCAGCTGGAGATTTGGGAGCTGTGAGGAAGCAAGTGCGATTGGGGTGACACCTTTGAGGACTGGAGTATTTGTGATGTTGAAGTTGATGTGGAGGAGAGCCCACTTAAAGGAGCACTTGATATCCGTTGAAGCACCTGCTGTTTTTGTGCCTCATCTGGAATTTGTAGCGATTGGCGTGGCCGTAAGAAAGGGATCTTATCACATTGTCCGCTAAAAGAAGTAGACATTTTAGTTTGGCTGGAAGATGGTCTTTCTTCTGCAGATGTTACTGTTGCTTTAACACCTACCCCACGGACACAGCCTTTTTTCCCCTTCCCAACACGCCTATTCCCCTTTCCACCAGCAGCAGGCCTTTTTCCACTCATTTTGGTGGTTAACTAATTAACAACTCTGGAGTTGTTTGCACAAAAAAACAATGGATGGGAACCGAGCAGAGCTGAGTGGCCAAACTGTGGTATTAGGCCAAAACTATTGGCTGGGTTAGATGCAGAAAAAAATTATATTCAATTTGCAACCTGATGGAGGTCAGTATAGATGGACTAATAGAGAAAGTCCCACACACTGCTAGAAGGCCAAATATTTTTTCAGAGCTAGATGCAGAAAAAAATATATTCAGTTTGCAACCTGATGGAGGTCTGTATAGATGGATTAATAGAACAAGTCCCACACACAGCTAGAAGCCCAATATTTTTTCAGAGGTAGATGCAGAAAAAAATATATTCAGTTTGCAACCTGATGGAGGTCAGTATAGATGGACTAATACAACAAGTCCCACACACAGCTAGAAGCCCAATATTTTTTCAGAGGTAGATGCAGAAAAAAATATATTCAGTTTGCAACCTGATGGAGGTCTGTATAGATGGATTAATAGAACAAGTCCCACACACAGCTAGAAGCCCAATATTTTTTCAGAGGTAGATGCAGAAAAAAATATATTCAGTTTGCAACCTGATGGAGGTCTGTATAGATGGATTAATAGAACAAGTCCCACACACAGCTAGAAGCCCAATATTTTTTCAGAGGTAGATGCAGAAAAAAATATATTCAGTTTGCAACCTGATGGAGGTCAGTATAGATGGACTAATACAACAAGTCCCACACACAGCTAGAAGCCCAATATTTTTTCAGAGGTAGATGCAGAAAAAAATATATTCAGTTTGCAACCTGATGGAGGTCAGTATAGATGGACTAATACAACAAGTCCCACACACAGCTAGAAGCCCAATATTTTTTCAGAGGTAGATGCAGAAAAAAATATATTCAGTTTGCAACCTGATGGAGGTCTGTATAGATGGATTAATAGAACAAGTCCCACACACAGCTAGAAGCCCAATATTTTTTCAGAGGTAGATGAAGAAAAAAATATATGCAGTTTGCAACCTGATGGAGGTCAGTATAGATGGACTAATACAACAAGTCCCACACACAGCTAGAAGCCCAATATTTTTTCAGAGCTAGATGCAGAAAAAAATTATATTCAATTTGCATCCTGATGGAGGTCAGTATAGATGGACTAATAGAATGCTGCTATGCCCAAAAGATTTTACTTCACTAGGTGCAGTAAAAAAATTGGTATTCTATACACAGGTGGTATATCTTGCAACACAGATAGGCTACTCCACTGACTAACACACTCTGCAATAGGCCAAAAAGGATTAGCTTTGCTAGATTCAGCCAAATGCTGTGAAAAAAACTTGCACAGCACTGGCACAGACCTGCCTGGCAAAAACTGATAGGAACTGATGTAACCTAGTCCTGAAAAGGACTCCAATTACAATTAGTCTTTACTCCCACAACCTATCTATTTAAGAGCACAGACCAGCCTGATAAAAGTCGTAGGAAATGCTGTAACCTAGTCCTTAAAAGGACTGCAATCACAACTATTCCCTATTCCCAAGCTATCTGTAGATTTGTGCGAAAATTGGCTTGAAATTAACAAGGTATTGCGCACACAGCAACAGCGGTGCCGTCTAACACGCAGCTGCAGCAGTGACAAAATGGTGGCGACGGGGAAAATGGCTTGGTCTTATAGGGCAAGGACATGTGACATACACTGCCAATGACACATGCCCTTGCTTGTGTGAAAAAAAGCACTTCGCTCCGTGTGTGCGCTGCTGATAGGCTGACAGATTGCACCTCCCCACTGTAAATGCGGGAAAGAGAAAAAAAAATGGAGATCTTCATTGTTCCTGCAGAGATCCATCCCCTGCCCCTCCCCCCACCCCGCTGTACACTCAAACTGCATATTAACATTAATTTTCATCATTACTGAGAAAAAATCCAGTTATGATTTTGGTGCACGAACAGTTATCGAACATAACCTCGAACAGCCGAATTTTTCTCAAATTGTTCGTGTTCGCCGAACGGCTCGAACACCGCCCAAAACAGCTCGAATTTGAGATTGGCGAACAGTTCGAGTAGAACAACGCTCATCTCTAATAATGAAATGATAAAAAGAAAAGAGATGCGCTGCAAACCACTCATAAAATACCAAAAGAGTGATTCCTACCTGTCTTAGAGAAAATGGTAGTCCAAATGAAGATATACGCGTGCAGCTTCCAGAGGTCCTTTGAAGAAGTCACAACTGCTACTAGAGGTGATGGACAAGTGCCGGAGTCTGTAGAACGAGCCGTGAGTGTTGCAGAAAATGGGTTCAAACGGCGTATTAACGCCGGAGATAGAGGGCTGCCGAGACTCTGAGACTCGGGCTTTCAGGTACATGCAGCCGTTGCACTAGGTGGATACAGAGATGAAGATCATGGGTGAGAAGGACTGCAGACAGCCTGATAGGTGTGCCGGGATGATTATCCACCTATATATACAAGGGAGCGCCCTGTGTCTGCAAATCCCTGACGAAGGAGGCCGTGACCTCGGAAACGCGTCGGATAAGCGCTGGACTTGTTTCCCTTAGTGGAATCCCCCCTAGTGCAACGGCTGCATGTACCTGAAAGCCCGAGTCTCAGAGTCTCTGCAGCCCTCTATCTCCGGCGTTAATACGCCGTTTGAACCCATTTTCTGCAACACTCACGGCTTGTTCTACAGACTCCGGCACTTGTCCATCACCTCTAGTTGCAGTTGTGACTTCTTCAAAGGACCCCTGGAAGCTGCATGTGTATATCTTCATTTGGACTACCATTTTCTCTAAGACATGTAGGAATCACTCTTTTGGTATTTTATAAGTGGTTTGCAGCGCATCTCTTTTCTTTTTATAATTTCATTAAAGATTGACACTTGTTCTGTGTTAGAATATGATGAAATACTGATAAAAAAAAACTGATGAGTGAGTAAAGCCTTGGAGGGAGTCTATCAGCGCAAAATGACTGGTCAAACCAAGCACAAGTGTACACCAAGCGCCTGTGCTCAGTTTGACCAGTCATTTTGCGCTGACAGACTCTTCTTTTTCAAAATTATTTTTACTAGGGGATTTTTACAGTATAGGGGATAAGGGGTCTGGAAAGGGATGAAGGGAAAGGAAAGGCAACCAAACAAAGGAAAAGAGAAAACGGGGTAGAGAGGAAGAGGAGAGGAAAAAAAAGGAAATGAAGATCATCTTAACATAGTTGCACAGTTAACATACCAAGTGCAAAAACAACATAGAATGAAGTATAGATTAAAAGAATTCTGGCAAAGTAATAAAACATCATATAAAGAGGCTTTTCTTGCTTGGAGGAAAAATTGCGTTCCAAGAGAACCATTTGGAATTATATTCAGGTAGAGCGCATGGGCGTACCCAGGATCAAAACTAGGGGGGGGCAAGCCATGGTCACAGATACCGAAGAGAAATATATATATTTAGTACAATGCAAAGATTTCACTTCTTACATTACATGAGTGATATCTATTTTAAATTCCACAATAGCTCAGAAACCGACGAATCGCTCCACACAGTATACTGGCCGCCATAAAATGCCCCATACAGGATACTGGTCCCCATATAACGCTCCATACAAGATACTGGCCCCCATATAACGCTCCATACAGAATACTGGCCCCCATATAACGCTCCATACAGAATACTGGCTCCCATGTAACGCTCCATACAGGATACTGGCCCCCATATAACGCTCCATACAGAATACTGGCTCCCATGTAACGCTCCATACAGGATACTGGCCCCCATATAATGCTCCATACACAATACTGGCCCCCATAAAATGCTCCATACAGAATAATGGCCCCCATATAACGCTCCATACGGAATAATGGCCCCCATATAACGCTCCATACGGAATACTGGCCCCCATATAACACTCCATATGGAATACTAGCCCCCATATAACGCTCCATACAGAATACTGGCCCCCATATAACACTCCATACAGGATACTGGCCCCCATATAACGCTCCATACAGAAAACTGGCCCCCATATAACACTCCATACAGGATACTGGTCCCCATATAACGCTCCATACAGAAAACTGGCCCCCATATAACACTCCATATGGAATACTGGCCCCCATATAACACTCCATACAGAATACTGGCCCCCATATAACACTCCATACAGGATACTGGTCCCCATATAACGCTCCATACAGAAAACTGGCCCCCATATAACACTCCATACAGGATACTGGCCCCCATATAACGCTCCATGCAGGATACTGGCCCCCATATAACGCTCCATGCAGGATACTGGCCCCCATATAACGCTCCATACAGAATACTGGCCCCCATATAACGCTCCATGCAGGCTGTTCCCCACACATAATGCCTCATGCAGGCTGTTCCCCCCCACATAATGCCCCACGCAGGCTGTTCACCCCCACATAATGCCCCACGCAGACTGTTCCCTCCACATAATGCCCAATTCAGGCTGTTCCCCCCATATAATGCCCCATGTACGATGTCGCCCCACCTTATAATGCCCCATGCAGGATGACACCCCCCCTTCCTTATAATGCCCCATGCAGGATGTCACACCCCCCCTCCCTTATAATTCCCCATGCAGGATGTCACCCCCCCCTTATAATGCCCCATGCAGGATGTCACCCCCCCTTATAATGCCCCATGCAGGATGTCACCCCCCCTTATAATGCCCCATGCAGGATGTAACACACCCCCTTATAATACCCCATGCATGATGTCTCACCCCCCCCTCCCTTATAATGCCCCATGCAGGATGTCACATACACACACCCTTATAATGCCCCATGCAGGATGTCACACACCCCCACCTCACCCCCCTCCCTTATATTGCCACGGGCCTCCATATGATAAAAAAAAAATCAAATACTCACCTCACATCTCACCTGCTGCCGCTGCTCTGGACTCCAGTGTCTCCGGCCTCATCCCGCTCTGCGCTGTGACTGCTCAGGAGAGAGCGCGGTGTAAAGACGTCACCGCGCCCTCTGACCTGAGACGTCACAGTGCAGCAGCCGCGGAGGATGCAGGAGCTGTTGCGGAGGCACGGGGAGAGGTAAGTATTGTGCCGGGTGCGCCTGGTGCTGACGCCGGCTCTGGTGTGCGGCTTGCGTGCCTGCTTCTAGGGGGGGGGGCAGCCCATGGTAGAGAGTTATTTCTTAAAGCTAAAGAGATTTCAAAGGAGTTATGGGAGAACATAATATCAATTATGTCGGAAATAGAGGGAATATCCATCGATTTCCACTTTGATGCAATACAAGTTTTCATAACAGAAAAAATATGTAAAGAAACTTGTCTAGTTTTTTGAGGTCATTTGCTTCCAGAAAAAGGAGAACCAATTGGGGAGAATTTTTTACAGGAGACTCAATGATTTTATTCATTAGTAAAGAGACCTGTCTCCTGTGTATCGAAAGTTTTGGACATTCCCAGAATATGTGAAGAAGATTGCCTCTTTGACCACAATTCCTCCAGCATGAATCGGATTAATCAGGAAATGCGTTTTTAAGTCTAGCAGGAGTGTAGAACCACCTAGATAAAATTTTTAAATAATTTTCATGTAGGTTTGTGCTAATAGAAGATTTGTACTCTAGTTCCACCGCTTTTTTCCATTTATCTTCGAGGAAATGATTATTTTTTCCATCTCCACATATAATTTAGTTTTTCAAATGAAACATCAAAATTAAAAATTAAGTAGATATTCTTCATATTCCAAATTGAGTTATTCATAGGATTCTCTAAAAGAGTAACAAGTTCTCTTGAAAGGGTCAAGGGTAAAGAGAATTTATTTCTAATATACTTCCTTAACTCTAGAAAATTATAGGACAGACTCTTCTTAAACATTGCTGATGAGTGAAAACCAAAGTTATTCGGTAGATCTGTTAAAGTTTTTTAACCGATTGTTCCTCTTGAGGCACAAGTTTAGCCTCGTATATTTTTGCTTTGTGTCTTGGCTGCCAGTGCTCCGTACTGCTTATCCTGTAGACATTGTGTTGTTCTTTGTTCTGAGCCTCGGGGAAAGAGAATTTGAATTGTAGTATTTTTTAGGTTGGTGATCTTACTGGTTAGATATTGATTTTCTAGCTTCTCTGAGGGATCATGCAGTATCTAAATTTGAAAGAGTGATTTTCCCGGAAAATTTATATTTCAGCCTAAGGAGTTGTTTTATCTTGAAAAACAAGGTTGACTGCATTCTATGAATGCTAATACAGCATATACTCATTGTCTCTGCTCAGAACGATGATCAGATTTATGTAAATAAAAAAGTTATCAATTTGTTTTGGTAAAAATCACTTACATGGATGTTGTTATGAAGTTTCCCTGAACTCTTGAATAAAAAATTCACCTAATTATGCATAATCTTTCCTTCCGGTATAGCAATAAAAGGGCATGTTCACATTTTGTGTCTTTTATAATAAGAGAATTCGAGGAAGAATCGGAGGTTGTCAGTCAAATTTTTGCCTCTAATGTGCTGATGATGGCTTGTCGAACCCCATGAGGATTTGCCCCAATGGGGCTAATCTGCAGCTTTTCTGTGCAGAATTCACAAAAATAATAAAAATACTCATTATTCTAGAGGGTGATTTAAAAAAAAAAAAATTTCCGATGGAATTTTTACCATTAACGAGTAACCATCATTTTAATTCCGTAAATCAGTAGTACACATGAAAATGAGAAACTTTGTAATATATCTTATCAGAGAAATCTGCTTCTTTCTCTGCCAGGAATTGATCATTCATTCTCAAAATTCTCAATTCACAGGAAAAATCTGTATTCAGTGAAGACAGGTTATCATATTACTGAGATAGGAGATGGCAGCTGCTACTGATAAGATTCCATATAGAAGGAAGGGAGGAGGAGGAAGGAGCTACAGGCAGATTGGCTGCCTCCTCTTCTCTCTCCTCCACATAGAAACGTATCAGTAGCATTAGATACAGTTTTTAATTGATCATTTCAGCCCAGGAGGAGAAAAAAACTGATTTATCTGATAAGATGTATTACAAAGTTGTTTTGTATCTCCCATCAGCTTGTATAGAGCATGCACCTATAAATCTCACCACAGATAAAAAAAGAAATAGGGATGGAGGAACTAGCAGTTGGACCTTCAACGGATTTACTTTTATCAACTATGGTGTAGTCAGATGATACATTTTATATAATAGTTGGAAAAGTGTCTGATAAAGATGGATAACAGCTTTATTATTTTTTCGTATGTAACCAGAAAATGGTTCTACCACCAAACATAGTACTCATGTATATATTATTTTAATTAATTATTTAAGTGTAGAATTCACCTTATGCACCTGTGCACCATCTGCTTCTGTACAGTATTTTACCAGATCTAGACCTGTGAAGTTTAACATCATTGTTAATCTAGTTCTAGCACAGATCAATTCTCATGCACACCTCCACAATGGAGCTTGAAATAACTAGACAGTGCAAAGATGTAGTACAAATTGAGTTGTGTTTGTTGCTTGCTACTAACAGACCAGTAATGTTGCTCTATTTATGCATGTGGTAGAGGATTATCTTTTGCCATATGCATCAACACAGCAGTATTTGCAGTTTCACCTCACTGAACTCTGTGAAAACCTAGCCTAAGATGGGAAAACTTTTTGCATCACTTTTTGCTATTTATCCATTTCCTGTTTGCCTGTCTCTGTAGACTTATAAATCATAGAAATTTGACCGCTGCCCTGCGCTCCAGTAGTTTCCTGCATGGCTGAGTGGATGAAAGTATCACGGGGCAAGGATATCTCAAAATGGGATGCGCACCCTTCATTTTTAGGATTTTGGGGATCTTGGAGGTATTCTGCTTTACTGGGTTTGAAAACTTCTTTAAAGAAAATTGTGGATAATTAGCTATTTAATACTTTCAGATATTCTTCTCTGTTCTTGAAATTTCACTTCTACTCTTGGAAAAGAAAAAAAATCGTGAAAAATGGGAACTGCTGCTCCGTGTCAGTGAAGTCTGAAAAGGAGACTTCAGCGTACGCCGATAGTAAATTATTTTTAGATATTTGAGCATATTGTCTGGATTATGCGCACATAATAGATAACTGAGATCATTTATTTCTTATCACATTGGTACTGGGGGACGTCTGGTAAATGCCATCCATGTCCTTCAGAAATTCTGACCTTTTATGTGTTCCCAATAGAGGTAGACTGCTATTAAGCTGCAAGAAAGTCCAAAGATTTCTGCTTTATGCTGCACAAAATGAAACTACTCTATTCTCACTTTTACAATCTCGTACATGCCCATAAAGGAGAACTGGCACAAAAAAATTATGTAACATTTCCTTCTATTTTATATCTTTTAGTTCAAGCTCATAATGAGATTGCAGTTACAGTCATTCCAAGACAAGAGTTTATTAGACTGTGTTACACTGAATACACTTACCTATGGGGTCTAGAAATGTAATATATTACAGGGACCTTATAGGAGTCTAATTGACAGCTATTACATTACATCCTTTTTACATAGTTACATAGTATAGTTTTTATTAATATCACCATTTTATCACCAGGAGGTTATCTCTAGAGGACTAGTAAACCTTCTGCCATGTAGTCCTCCATATTCGACAGCTCTGTAGAAACCCCCTTCACCACTGGAACTTTCTGACTATGCACAGCACACAGAAAGAAGCCAATCAATGGTGTGGGCGGGGTTATACAGAGCTCAGCATTCAGAGAACTGCTAGAACAGCAGAGAAAACAGGGATTTTACAAAAACTGCAGCAAGAAGCCCAGTAAGTGATACATCACTGAAATCAAGGTTTATGTCCCTACATCATGCTGCTCTCAGATGGGGCAGCGAAAACCTGGTGACAAATTCCCTTTAGGCTTACCGGTCTGTAATTAACTGAGAAAGACCTAGAGCCCTTTCTGAATATGGGCACCACATTAGCTTTGCGCTAGTCACATGATACAGTACCAGTCACTGGATAGTATTTAAAAATTATAACTAGGGGCACAGCAATAACCTAGCTGAGTTCCTTAAGAATTCTTGGATGCAGCACATCTTAAGTTTAAAAGTTATCCCCTATCCATGGGATAAGAGATAACATTCCAATTGTTGGAGGTCTGACCCCTGGGTACATACCAACCCCCTTAAAGGGAACGTGCCATGTCTGATAACACTAATAACTTGCAGATATAGGGTTAGGGTTAATAGTATTATGAAGGTGCCCAGCCGCTGTATTTAAAGTACGGCACTCGGGGGAAAAAATGAACTTTATTTCTCCTGGGAGCCGCCTTTCAGTCATGCAGTGCATCACTGCAAAGCTGGCTATCAGTCAGTACTGGGGCAAGCTTACAGCCGCCGCTCTCAGTGCTGTAAGCGGTGACAGTAATTGCTCCTGGCACGCCTGCATGACTGAAAGCTGGTGGCTCCCGGGAGCTGCACTTTCAATACTGATGCCGGGCACCTTCATAAAACTATTAACCTGCAGATTAACCCTATGTCGGCTGTAAAATATCATTATCGGACATGACAGGTTCCCTTTAAACCTTTGTCTATGCTTGCAAACTCTGCAGAAAGACCTCTGTGGGGCTCTTTGGCGACATCGAAGACTCACAGAAAGCGGACTATCAAGTAGAGTCATTGTGCTCAAACAGAACCCATGCATCCAAACACATTTGTAGGGGTTCTGAGGATATGACTTTAACAAAGGGCGTGGCTATCGGGGTGATTTTTTTGGAAGCACAAATTGGTCTCTTTACTTCTTGTCATCTGTAAAGATATTTACTGTTTGCAATTTTGTATTTGACCTGGAATGTGTCATGAATCTGCCTTTTCATCTCTGCCTGCCCTGACCATTCTTTTGCACTACCAAGCTTATTTTTATCGATTTTGCCAACATGGTTTGGGGATGCCATCTACAAGCCTTCATTATTTGCTACTTCAGGGGCACAGCCTGGTACACCCTGCATAATGCCCATGTCAAATGGAGGTGAAATATCCAAAATCTTTTAGACTTCGGCCCTGGATTTAGCCTTACGCTTTAATAGTGAACTTGATTTTTTTTCCAGTAGATACATATGGAGATCTACCCAATTTAGACATTGAGATCAGTAAAACAAATATCTTTCCATAAATAACTTCCTTCAAAAAGTGTTTCATGTCTATATTTTTTCCTTACACTTAGTGTTTTACAGAAGTTTCAGAGCGGTATTTAAATGGGAAGAGAGAGTTTGAGACCTAATTCAGTTCTCATTGGAATATCTTCATTATGACTCATCTCTGTAATGACTCAAGCGCTCAACGCGCTTCACGAGTTCTGGTGACACCTAAGACACTAGTGCTTTTAAAATCATGAAATAATCTGGATACATGGAGAGATGTAATCCTGACAAATATACTGTAATTAGACTGAATATGTGATTGTACATGTCATTCAAAAATATGTATTATAATTCCCTGTATAGATTACTGATAAACCCACTCACTAGTATATAATAGGCGATACTCTACGAAGGAGTAGAGATAATTCCTGAAATTTTTCTACCAAAAACATCTTTATTTTTCTATCTAAAATACAGTTGAAATTAATGTCTCCTGGACCCAAGTTAATATAGAGAAGTTTTAGGAATGTAGTAGTAAGCACGGAAAATATACAGACATTGTAGTTTTATGTACAGTGGGGATAGAACGTTTTTGAACCCTTTCAAAATTCGATTTTTACAATTCAGATTTTGTGCATCTGTTCAATTTATGTTAGGAATCCATCAACTCAAATTGGTATCTATGGATCGACTTTGCGCTAACCACTTCACTCAGCACGTCCCAAGGGTCCCATGCCTACTAAACAATGAACAAAGCTGCATCATATACAGAGGTCAATTCAATAAAAAGTGCACTAGGGTTGTGTAGCAATTACTTTATCATGTTATTTATCGGGTCAGCAGAAGTAGAAAAAAAAACAATGACTGAATTGCAGTGTTTGTACATCATTCCTCCAAAATATAAATGTAAGAAAAAGTGATGAAAACTGTATATATTTATACACACCCCAAAATACTATTACTGAAACTACAACTTGTGCTGCAAAAAAACGAGCCCAGGTACATCTCTGTCAACAAAAAAATAAAGTTATGGTTCTCAGAATATGGCAACACAATAATTTGCATCACCAGGAAGGAAAAGTTGTCGAATTATGGAAATCACAGGATGGATAGACGTGTTAATGATATGCAAGTTGTGAAAAAATGTAAACAAAATCTTTAAAACATCTTGATTATTTCAGTATCAAGTATAGAAATTACCGCACTTACAGTGATGGCCAAAAGTATTGAGAATGAGACAAATAGTAATTTTTCCAAAGTTTACTGCTTCATTTTTTGTAATGGCAATTTGCATATACTCCTGAATGTCAAAGAATGATCAGCTTAACAGCAATTACTGTACTTGCAAAGTGAATATTTGCCCAGAAAATTAACTTTAACCCCCAAAACACATTTCAACATCATTGCAGTCCTGCCTTAAAAGGAGAAGCTAAAAGCGTTTTAGTGATTGATCCATTAACACAGGTGTGGGTGTTGATGAGGACAGGGCTGGCGATCAATCAGTCATGATTAAGTAAGAATGACATCACTGGACACTTTAAAAGGAGGCTGGTTCTTGGTATCATTGTTTCTCTTCAGTTAACCATGGTTATCTCTAAAGAAACACGTGCAGCCATCATTGCACTGCACAAAAATGGCCTAACAGGGAAGAGTATCGCAGCTACAAAGATTGCACCTCAGTCAACAATCTATCGCATCATCAAGAACTTCAAGAAGAGAGCTTCCATTGTTGTCAAAAAGGCTCCAGGGCGCCCAAGAAAGACCAGCAAGCGCCAGGACCGTATCTTAAAACTGTTTCAGCTGCGGGATCGGACTACCAGCAGTGCCGAGCTTGCTCAGGAATGGCAGCAGGCTGATGTGAGTGCTTCTGCACGCACTGTGAGGCGGAGACTCTTTCAGCAAGGGCTGGTTTCAAGGAGGGCAGCAAAGAAGCCACTTCTCTCCAGAAAAAACATCAGGGACCGACTGATATTCTGCAAAAGGTACAGGGAGTGGACTGCTGAGGACTGGGGCAAAGTCATTTTCTCTGATGAATCCCCTTTTCGATTATTTGGGACATCTGGAAAACAGCTTATTTGGAGAAGAAGAGGTGAGCGCCACCACCAGTCTTGTCTCATGCCAACTGTAAAGCATCCTGAAACCATTCATGTGTGGGGTTGCTTCTCAGCCAAGGGAATCGGCTCACTCACAGTCTTGCCTAAAAACACAGCCATGAATAAAGAATGGTACCAGAATGTCCTCCAAGAGCAACTTTTTTTATTTTTTTTTTGCCTTCCCCTGGATCAACGCTGCGGAATAGCTGCAGTGCACAAGAAATAGGCTGAACTGGATGGACGCTTGTCTTTTTTCGGCCTTATAAACTATGTAACTATGTAACTTCTCCCAACCAAGAGCAGTTTGGCGCCCAACAATGCCTTTTCCAGCATGATGGAGCACCTTGCCATAAAGCAAAGGAGATAACTAAATGGAACAAAACATAGAGATTTTGGGTCCATGGCCTGGAAACTCCCCAGATCTTAACCCCATTGAGAACTTGTGGTCAATCATCAAGAGACGGGTGGACAAACAAAAACCAGCAAATTCTGGCAAAATGCAAGCATTGATTATGCAAGAATGGACTGCTATCAGTCAGGATTTGGTCCAAAAGTTGATTGAGAGCATGCCAGGGAGAATTACAGAGGTCTTAAAGAAGAAGGGGCAACACTGCAAATATTGACTTGCTGCATTAACTCATTCTAACTGTCAATATAACCTATTAGTACTCATAATATGATTGCAATTATATTTCTGTATGTGATATAAACATCAGACAAACACTAATAAAAACCAGAGGCCAGCAGATCATGTGAAAATATAATTTTGGTATCATTCTCAAAACTTTTGGCCATGACTGTACAGTCCTGACTGCTATCAATGAGGTTATTAATGGTTGTCTGAGGAATGTTCTGCCATGCTAAATCTGATGTAATCTGATAACACCATATATTACAAGAGTTGGCACAGCAGCGCTGCCTAAACTTACTACCGCTGAGGACAAGTATGTTGGAGGACTCTACTTATGGAGCAGTGGATGAGATTCACGAGGTGGTAGAGCGTATGAAGACATTGTGATCCTCTTGAGTGGGGAGAGCACGATACTTCACTAATTAACTTTCTGGGGGAGCAAGCACGCTCCTACATTGCCTACCCCTCAACTGCAAGAGTCTGTTCTCCCTGTGCATAGTAATGGAGTATGGCTTTGTTGATAATTCAGAAAAGGCAGACAAGTATATTAAATCACCACTCCAGCATTTTTTTTAGCGCTGGAGTGGCGCTTTAAATATAAACCCCCAGTCATATACTCACCCTTTGGCATCTTCACCATTTTTCGGCATTGCTTCAGTGCCGCAGCGCCATCTTGTGAGAGCAGCTTCTGACTGGTCGGAAGTCAGAAGCTACGTTAACAATCTCTCAATTCAAGTCTATGAGAGCCAGAACAAGGCCAGACCTCACGCTCCATGAAACACTGGAGCTGCTGGTAAGTCACTTTTCACCAGAGACCGTCGGGAGCAACACTGGAAAGCAATGAAGGCGGCAGGTGAGTATGAGACAGAGGGCAGGAGACTTACATTTAAAGCACCACTCCAGCAGTGCAATAAAAAAAATGCTGGAGTGGTGCTTTATGGATTAAGCAGTGGTTTGGAGGACACTGAAATGCAAGTTTTTTACAGTAATAAAACCAAATTGTTTAGTAAACTAATTTGCAAGTGTGATGCCCCTGTGGGTTCAGTCACCACAGAGGTACTGCATCTTACCCAGAGGTGTGATACCCACCCACCTACATCCAACACTACACCATTCCAGACCAGCAGGAGGGGCAAGATGCACTTATCCACTGCTGAGCCCTGTCCCTGGTTGGAAGGGGGGAACCAAGAGAGGGGGAACCATTTAGTGAGTGTGGGTGGAGGAAGTAGATCAGGGAAGCACAGACAGAAAGAGTATAAGAAGAAGGGGAACCATCTAGAAGTAGGTCAGTGTCAGTACAGAGGAGAAACAGTAGAGAGTGGGAGCTCAGAAGGAGCTCCGCTCAGGAGAGAGGGGAGCGGGCCTGGTAAGAGCGGCCCAGGAAAGAGAGGACGCGTGCAAAGGGAAGGCTCCAGAGACAGTGGGGATCCCAGGGGCACGGTGAGTGCAGGAAGCCACCCGTGTGCCCGAATCTACACAGATGTGGAGGGATCAGGCCACAGAGGGGACGGGCCCCTAAACTAGTGGAGAACAAACAGGCTCAGCTAGATAATCGGAGGCTGCTGTATTTGCAAGGTGCAGCAGCCAACCACCACAATTACATCGCCGAAAAGGTGGCCGCATAGGGTCCAGGGGACTGAGAGCACGTCGCCCGACAAGGCCCGAGGCCACTGGCTTGGGACACTGATTGTGAGGCGCAGGGCAGGAGGACGAGAGCCAGCGCAGGGAAGACGACCAGGAAAGGAAAGTAGAACGGGGTCCCGTTTAAGTACTCCTGAGAGTCTTGAGAGTTGCTGAACCCCTTCCCTGGTGAACACAGGACGACGTGGGAGGTTACACACTGGCCCTGGTAATCTGAAGTCTTGAACAACTGTGAGTAAACGTTGAAGACTGCACCCCACTGTATCCTGGAATTATTGCTGCGCCATCACCAGCCCTGCACTACACAGCACCAACAACATCTATCTCATAAAACCCCTATATCATGCCCTGGAGCTTAGCTCTGCCTGTGGAGAGCTGAACCAACTCTGCTGCATCACCATCAGCTCCAGTGGATCTGCACCGCAGCAGCGGCTCCATATAGCCGCATACCACAGGTTGCGTCACGAACATTATCTCTATAAAAACTTCATTCCCTTTTACTTTTCCCCTTTAATTGACCGCCCTGGGTCATGGACCGGGTCACTGCCAACGTGACATCCCCCAGCATCGACCGGCCCGGCTACTGAGTACCCCACGACCCAGGGGGCGCGTCACAAGCTTAACGAGGTTGTCCCATTTCAGAACATCTTTGCTCCGAGTGCAATTTGTTACATAGCTACATATTATATTATATTATATATTATAATTTGAAAAAATACCTACCAACCTTTCTCCACCAATTAGATATTCTTTGTCACTAAATTATCTATAACCCATAATGTTATGTGTAGTGAGGAAATCGTCCAGCACTTTTTTGAAAGCTGTTATAATATCTGCCATCACTACTAGTGTTGAGCGAGCACTAAAATGCTCGGGTGCTCGAAGCTCGGGCCGAGCTCGCCATGATACTCGGGTGCTCGACCCGAGCAACGAGCCCAATGTTAGTCTATGGGAGACCCGAGCATTTTTGCGGCAGCACCCCCAGCAGTCTTTTAAAAGCCCAACAAGTGCCCAAAACGATAGTGACAGTGCTCAAATGACATGGGGACAGCATGGGGATCGCCCCAGGAAACATTTATGACCCCCGGGTCACTGCTGTCAACAACGTGGTCAGAGGTATTAAGCCACTTTTAAGGGCTCACAATAAAACGTTCAAAAACGAAACTGAAACTGCTTTCCTGTGAAATATGTTAAGGAAGTTCCTTTCTAGGGTAAAGACTTGTGTATAAGGTAAAATAGATAACCCCCCAAAAAACACTCCTCCACACCTTGGGCTATGTTCACAAGTAGCATTTTTTATGCGTTTTTGCACTTTTGTATTGCTTTCAACCGTGACAAATGCATTCACCGGGAAATGTCATTTTAACATTTTACAACCTTATCTGGCCATGTGCTGTGTGACACATGCATACAGTGCTGAAAAGACATGGGAACAGCATGGGGAAGACCCCTGGAAGCATCTCTGACACCCAGGTCACTGCCTAAAATTGTGCCCATCAGAAGTGATCCTTGCCGCATCAGAAGATGCAGACTTGCAACTATCCCCGTGCAAGTTCTTGTCCCAGGGCAGTGTTCAATTGTACCTCCCCCATTCCTTGCAATGCAAGCGCAAATATGCAGCCAACCACCCACCCACCCCCAGGCTGCAATACCATACTGCTTGCTTGCACTTGAAATTGGGCCTTTTAGGCATGTGGAGGCGGAATCGGGTCCACACGCATTGGACGAGCCCACCAGAGAACCAGACTCCTCTGGTGGGCCCTGGCTTCTCCATCAGGGGAGTTGAGAGTGCCAAGGTGAGGACCATGATGATGATGACACAAGTTAGCATCTGCTTTGTTTTCTTGGAATGCAAGCGTAAGTGTGCAGCCTGCCACCCACCCACCCCCAGGCTGCAATACCATACTGCTTGCTTGCACTTGAAATTGGGCCTTTTAGGCATGTGGAGGCGGAATCTGGCCACCACGTCATGGCTGCGTAGGCGGCCTGGAATCCATACTCAGTCCCCAGCCGCCCGGCGGCCGGGTGTCCACACTCGGTCCCCAGCCGCCCCGTGGCCGGGTGTCCACACACGGTCCCCAGCCGCCTGGGGGCAGCCGGGTGTCCATAAACGGTCTCCTTGGAACATCCCCCCACACACTTTTCTTAGCCCGGCCTGCTTTAGGGCAGCATTGGACGAGCCCACCAGAGAACCAGACTCCTCCGGTGGGCCCTGGCTTCTCCATCAGGGGAGTTGAGAGTGCCAAGGTGAGGACCATGATGATGATGATACAAGTTAGCATCTGCTTTGTTTTCTTGGAATGCAAGAGCATGTATGTAGTAGCGGCTAGGCCTGAGGTGGTCAGCGTTTTGGCGCATATACTACCTCCTCCGAGGATTGCTGGATGTTTTCCTGCTACTATCCCAGTTCTATGACTCCCGTTAAAACAAAGCTTCAGGTGATAAATGATGGATGAGGTAGTGGCAAAGGAGAAAGAGCAGGAGGAACAGGGACCATTCACATCAATATCAGGCCAGTCAACCACATATGTCTTGTAGGATATGTTTCTGTAACAAAAGGAGCGGTTCGGCTACACAGTTATAGGGCATACAGTGAGTGCAATGCCTACCAAAAATTTTGAGGCACTCCAATGCCCCTTGGAAATGACATAGAGGTCAGAGGGCCTTAACTAAACCATTTTTTTCATTTATAGCAACTGGGTCTCCTGTACACTGTTGGCCTAAGCAGTGAATGGAAGGCTTTCCAAAAATTATGAGGAACTGCAATGCCCCTTGAAACAGACGTGGATTACAGCGTACTAAAAACCTTCTACCCATTATTGGGTAGTGGGTCTCCCTTAGTTTTCGCCTTTGCATTGAAAAGCAAAAGCTGACTAAAATTAGGAGGAAATGCAATGCCCGTTGGAAGAGTCGTGGAGGTTAGAGGTAATTAAAAACAACATTTCAATGCCCCTTGGAAGAGCTGTGGAGTTCAGAGTGGCTTAAGAAGACGCTTTTAATGCCCCTTTGAAGAGACGTAGAGGTCACAGTAGCTTAACAAGATGGTTTCAATGCCCCTCGGAAAAGACGTGGAGGTCACAGTAGCTTAACAAGACGGTTTGAATGCCCCTTGGAAGAGACGTGGAGGTCACAGTAGCTTATCAAGACGGTTTTAATGCCCCTCGAAAAAGTGGTGGAGGTCGCAGTAGCTTAACAAGACGCTTTTAATGCCCCTTCCAAGAGCCATACAGTACAGCATATTACAAACATTATTCCCATTATTGGGGAGTGGGTCTCCCATAGTATTTGCTTATGCCTTCCAAGCAAAAGCTGCCAAAAATTAGGACGGAGGAACTTGCAATGCCCCTTACAAGAGCCATACAGTACAGCATATTACAAACATTATTCCCATTATTGGGGAGTGGGTCTCCCATAGTATTTGCTTATGCCTTCCAAGCAAAAGCTGCCAAAAATTAGGACGGAGGAACTTGCAATGCCCCTTACAAGAGCCATGCAGTACAACATATTACAAACATTATTCCCATTATTGGAGAGTATGTCTCCCATAGTCTTTGCTTATGCCTTCCAAGCAAAAGCTGCCAAAAATTAGGAGGAAATGCAATGCCCGTTCGAAGAGTCGTGGAGGTTAGAGTTAATTAAAAACAACATTTCAATACCCCTTGGAAGAGCTGTGGAGTTCAGAGTGGTTTAACAAGACGCTTTTAATGCCCCTTGGAAAAGTGGTGGAGGTCGCAGTAGCTTAACAAGACGGTTTGAATACCCCTCGGAAAAGTGGTGGAGGTCGCAGTAGCTTAACAAGATGCTTCTAATGCCCCTTCCAAGAGTCATACAGTACAGCATCTTAAAAATATTATTCCCATTATTGGGGAGTGGGTCTCCCACAGTCTTTGCTTATGCCTTCCAAGCAACAGCTGACATAAATAAGGATGAAGGAACTTTCAATAATGGCAACACGGACCACGGTCACCCTGGTGGTATAGTGGTGGTAGAGGCTGAGGATAAGGAGAAGAACATAAAGCAGCCGAACTGAGGAAGCATATACCCATGTGTGGGTGTGAAGCGGTGCATGTGAATACACCTCCCGAAATAATACAGTAGATTTGACTTTATGTTACTCTGCTGTCATTTGGTGATGATGAGAAGTCTGGCCCAATCCAGACCTTGTTCATTTTGATACGGGTCAGCTTGTCAGCATTGTCAGTTGACAGGCGAGTGCGCTTATCAGTTATAATTCCCCCAGCGGCACTAAAAGCACGCACCGATAACACGCTAGCGGCAGGGCAGGCCAGGACCTCCAAGGGGTACAGAGCGAGTTCATTCCAAGTGTCCAGCTTGGATACCCAATAATTAAAAGGCACAGAGGAATCACGGAGGACGCTGGTACGGTCGGCAAGGTACTCTCTCACCATCTTTTGAAACTTTCCACTCCTTGTGAGAGTACCCCGCGCCTCAGGGCCTGTAAGCTGGGCGGGTCTCAGAAAACTGTCCCAGAACGTTGACAGTGTTCCCCCTGCCTCTGCTGGATTGGATTTGCCTCTCTCTCGCTTGTACGCCTTGGTTGTTCAACGAACTGTGACCTCTGCCGGTAGCGTGTTCAGATGGGAATTTTTTTAACAGTTCTGCAGCAAGGGCCTTCTGGTACTGCCCCATTTTTGTAGACCTCTCCTCCTCAGGAATAAGAGAGTGAAAGTTCTCCTTGTAGCGGGGGTCTAAAAGTGTCACCAACCAGTAATGACTGTCACCCAACATTTTGACAACGCGAGGGTCACGGTTAAGGCAACGTAACATAAAGTCAGCCATGCGTGCCAGACTGGTAACGGGCAAGACTTCCGTGTCCTCACCAAGATGACGACTGACCATGCTCTCCTCCTCCTCCTCCTCCTCCCCCCTGTCCTCAGGCCACCCACGCTGAACCGACGGTATGACAGTTGTACAGGTACTACCGTCTACAGCGCATGATACAAGCTCCTGTTCTTCCTCCTCCTCCTCCTCTCCCTCATTGTCCCCCAATGCACGTTGGGATGAGATGAGGCTGGGCTGTGTGTAATCGACCGCTACGGCTTCTTCATCCATCTCATCATACTCTGGCTGTAATGCCTCCTCTTTAATTCTCTGCAGGGAGCGTTTCAAAAGACAGACAAGTGGAATGCTGACGCTAATGATGGCGTCATCGCCACTCACCATCTTGGTGGACTCCTCAAAGTTTGTCAAGATGGTACATATGTCAGACATCCAGGTCCACTCCTGAGTTCTTATGTGTGGAGTCTGACCTGAATATCGACGGCCTTGTTGCAGCTGGTACTCCACAACTGCTCTCTTCTTCTCACAAATCCTTTGCAACATGTGGAGGGTAGAGTTCCAACGTGTGGGGACATCACACACCAGTCGGTGTGACGGAAGCTGCAAACGCTGCTGCAACACAGCAAGGGCGGTGGAAGCTGTAGCCGACTTGCAAAAATGAGCTGAGAGGCGGCGTACTTTGACGAGCAGATCTGGCAACTCGGGGTACGATTTAAGAAACCGCTGAACCACGAGGTTAAGCACATGAGCCAGGCATGGTACGTGTGTGATCTCACCTCGCCTCAGAGCCGCCACCAGGTTATGGCCATTGTAACACACGACCTTGCCTGGAAGTAGGTTCAGCGGTCTCAGCCACAGATCTGCCTGCTCTATCACAGCTGTCCACAACTCACAACAAGTGTTCGGTTTCTCACCTAATCTTATGAGTTTCAGCACAGCCTGTTGTCGCTTGGCGGAGGCAGTACTACAGTGCTTCCAGCTTGTAACTGATGTGGTGATATCTGAGATTGAGGCTGAACATGAGGAGGAGGAGGAGGATTATGCGCAGGAGCTGTACACTGTGGGGGCAACTCTGACTGACATAGGGCCCGCAATCCTCGGTGTGGGGAGGATGTGTTCCGTCCCAAAGTCCGACTGGGTCCCGGCTTCCACTATGTTTCCTCAGTGTGCCGTCAGGGAGATGTACCATCCCTGGCCACAAGCACTTGTCCACGTGTCCGTTGTCAGGTGGACTCTCCCAGTAACTGCGTTGTTGAGGGCACGGCAGATGTTTTGGGACACGTGCTTGTGTAGTGCGGGGATGGCTCACCAGGCAAAATAGTGTCGGCTGGGGACCGAGTACCGAGGGACGGCCACCGCCATAAGGTTGCGGAAGGATTCCGTCTCCACCAGCCTAAAAGGCAGCATTTTCAACGCAAGCAGTCGTGAAATGTGCGAATTTAGGACTGTGGCCTGTGGGGCGTTAGCTGCGAATTTCCACTTTCGTTCAAAGGTCTGGGATATGGACAATTGAACGCTGTGGTGGGACGTGGACATGGACGTTGATGCTGTTTCTGGAGAAACTGCCATAACAAGTGAAGACCGAGAGGAGGGGGCATCTTTGCCTGCAGTATGGACAGGGGATTGCCTTGCACACACAACAGGGGGTTCTATTGCACGCACAACAGCGGAAGAAGCAGTGGTGACACCCGCTGACACTGATCGTGGACCCTGGGGTTCGCCCCACAATGTCGGGTGCTTTGCTGCCATGTGCCTGATCATGCTGGTGGTGGTCAGGCTGGTAGTTTTGTCACCTTTGCTGATGCTGGCATGGCAGGTGGTACAAATGGCCTTTTTGGGGTTATCAGCAGAGTCTTTAAAAAAATTCCAGACTCTGGAAGACCTACAGGTTGTACTGGCAACGTCCCTCGTGTTGGTGTTACTGGGAACTGTTGCCCGCCTTCTGTGTGCGGCCACCACACTGCTTCTTCCTGCCTGTTGGGGTACTCTGCCTCCCTCACCCTGTGTGCTGCTGGCCTCGCTCTACATGTCCTTCTGCCACGTTGGGTCAGTTACTAGATCATCCACCACTTCCTCCTCTTCCACTTGCGCACCACGATCCTCCTCCTCACTTTGTGGCAATTGTGTCTCGTCATCGTCCACCTCTTGTGACAAATTGCCAGCGTCGACTTCCTGTGGCCGTGGCCGTGGCTGTTCAAATATTTGGGCATCGCTACATGGGATCTCCTCTTCCACCACTTCAAGCGGAGCAGGCGAGGGGCAAAAATCTGGAAATGGACCAGTGATCAGCTCTTCAGAGTGTCCAAGTGAGGGATCAGTTGCTGTCTGACGACACTCGGCATGGTGGGAGGAAGGAGCATCAGGGTGAGGAGGAGTATGCGGTCGAGACTCACGGCTACTAAGAGTTGACCGTGTGGAAGACAAAGTGGAGGTGGTGGTGCCCAGGTAACTGGAAGTATTATCTGCTATCCAATTAATAACCTGTTCACACTGATCAGTTTGCAATACTGGTGTTGTTCTGTGCTTCCCTAGTAATTCGGTCAAGAAGTGGGAGCGAGAAGATGTGGCTGTTGGTTGTGGCACATTTTCACCTTGGCCAAGGCCCCGTCCTCTGCACGCACCATCACTAGAACGTCCAGTTCCACGTTCCTTGCCACGCGCCTTGCCCATTGTAAAGGAAGTAAAATAGCTTACACTCGCACTATCAATGGAAAAAGGGTAATAAAAAGTAGATTAGAAACGTGGAAGAGGGAAAACACAGTTCTATTTCGCTGGCCTACACCCGACTCTTTTAAACAATCTGAACAATCAGGGAGAAACTATTACTGTTTTTCTTTACGGAAAAAATACCAAAAGCTGCATATTAGAGATTTTTTACCGCGGAATGGCAAAGCCACAATTATTATTTACTGGGGTATACCAGAAAATTTTAAATAGATATATTTGCGGCTGAACAGTGAGCGATACACTCAAACTGTTTTTTTTTAGGGAAAAATGGCCCAAAAGTGGATAATACAGAGTTTTGACCCGTGGAACTTCAAAACCACACTTCTATTTCTCGGGCCTACACCAGACTATTTTCAACAGATATATTTGTGTCTGAAGAATCAGGAGACACTACTACTGTTTTTCTTTACGGCAAAATATGCCAAAAGCAGGATAATACAGAGATTTGACCCGTGGAACTGCAAAACCACACTTGTATTTCTCGGGCCTACACCAGACTATTTTCAACAGATATATTTGTGTCTGAACAATCAGGAGACACTACTGTTTTTCTTTACAGCAAAAAACGCAAAAAAGCAGGCTAATACAGAGATTTGACCCGTGGAACTGCAAAACCACACTTGTATTTCTCGGGCCTAAACTAAACTATTTTCAACAGATATATTTGTGTCTGAACAATCAGGAGACACTATTATTTTTTTTACGGCAAAAAATGCCAAAAGCAGGATAATAGAGATTTTTTACCGTGGAACAGCAAATCCACAATTATAATTTACTGGTGTATACCAGACTATTATCAACAGATATATTTGTGTCTGAACAATCAGGAGACACTACTACTGTTTTTCTTTACGGCAAAAAATGCCAAAAGCAGGATAATACAGAGATTTGACCCGTGGAACTGCAAAACCACACTTGTATTTCTCGGGCCTACACCACACTATTTTCAACAGATATATTTGTGTCTAAACAATCAGGAGACACTACTGTTTTTCTTATGGCAAAAAAGTGCAAAAAAGCAGGATAATACCGAAATTTTACCCGTGCAACTGCAAAACCACACTTGTATTTCTCGAGCCTACACCAGACTATTTTCAACAGATATATTTGTGTCTGAAAAATCAGGGAGACACCATTAGGTTTTTTTATGGCAAAAAATGCCAAAAGCAGGATAATGGAGATTTTTTTACCGTGGAACAGCAAAACCACAGTAATAATTTACTGGTGTACACCAGACTATTTTCAACACATATATTTGTGTCTGACCAATCAGGAGACACTATTATTAGTTTTTTACGACAAAAAATGCCAAAAGCAGGATAATAGAGATTTTTTACCGTGGAACAGCAAAACCACAGTTATAATTTACTGTTGTATACCAGACTATTTTCAACAGATATATTTGTGTCTGAACAATCAGGAGACACTACTACTGTTTTTCTTTACGGCAAAAAATGCCAAAAGCAGGATAATAGAGATTTTTTACCGTGGAACAGCAAAACCACAATTATAATTTACTGGTGTATACCAGACTATTTTCAACAGATATATTTGTGTCTGAACAATCAGGAGACACTACTACTGTTTTTCTTTACGGCAAAAAATGCCAAAAGCAGGATAATACAGAGATTTGACCCGTGGAACAGCAAAACCACACTTGTATTTCTCGTGCCTACACCAGACTATTTTCAACAGATATATTTGTGTCTGAACAATCAGAAGACACTACTGTTTTTCTTTTCAGCAAAAAACGCAAAAAAGCAGGCTAATACAGAGATTTGACCCGTGGAACTGCAAAACCACACTTGTATTTCTCGGGCCTAAACCAAACTATTTTCAACAGATATATTTGTGTCTGAACAATCAGGTGACACTATTATTTTTTTTTTACGGCAAAAAATGCCAAAAGCAGGATAATAGAGATTTTTTACCGTGGAACAGCAAAACCACAGTTATAATTTACTGGTGTATACCAGACTATTTTCAACAGATATATTTGTGTCTGAACAATCAGGAGACACTACTACTGTTTTTCTTTACGGCAAAAAATGCCAAAAGCAGGATAATAGAGATTTTTTACCGTGGAACATCAAAACCACACTTGTATTTCTCGGGCCTTCTCCAGACTATTTTCAACAGATATATTTGTTTCTGAACAATCAGGAGACACTACTGTTTTTCTTTACAGCAAAAAATGCAAAACCACAATTATAATTTACTGGTGTATACCAGACTATTTTCAACAGATATATTTGTGTCTGAACAATCAGGAGACACTACTACTGTTTTTCTTTACGGCAAAAAATGCCAAAAGCAGGATAATACAGAGATTTGACCCGTGGAACTGCAAAACCACACTTGTATTTCTCGGGCCTAAACCAAACTATTTTCAACAGATATATTTGTGTCTGAAAAATCAGGGAGACACTATTAGTTTTTTTTTTACGGCAAAAAATGCCAAAAGTAGGATAATAGAGATTTTTTACCATGGAACAGCAAAACCACAGTTATAATTTACTGGTGTATTCAAGACTATTTTCAACACATATATTTGTGTCTGAACAATCAGGAGACACTACTACTGTTTTTCTTTACGGCAAAAAATGGCAAAAGCAGGATAATACAGAGATTTGACGCATGGAACTGCAAAACCACACTTGCATTTCTCGGGCCTACACCAGACTATTTTCAACAGATATATTTGTGTCTGAAAATCAGGGAGACACTGTTAGCTTTTTTTTTACGGCAAAAAATGCCAAAAGCAGGATAATAGACATTTTTTACCGTGGAACAGCAAACCACAGTTATAATTTACTGGTGTATACCAGACTATTTTCAACAGATATATTTATGTGTGAACAATCAGGAGACACTATTATTTTTTATTTACGGAAAAAAATGCCAAAAGCAGGATAAAAGAGATTTTTTACCGTGGAACAGCAAAACCACAGTTATAATTTACCGGTGTATACCAGACTATTTTCAACAGATATATTTGTGTCTGAACAATCAGGAGACACTATTACTGTTTTTCTTCACGGCAAAAAATGCCAAAAGCAGGATAATAGAGATTTTTTACCATGGAACAGCAAAACCACACTTGTATTTCTCGTGCCTACACCAGACTATTTTCAACAGATATATTTGTGTCTGAACAATCAGGAGACACTACTGTTTTTCTTTTCAGCAAAAAACGCAAAAAAGCAGGCTAATACAGAGATTTGACCCGTGCAACTGCAAAACCACACTTGCATTTCTTGGGCCTAAACCAAACTATTTTCAACAGATATATTTGTGTCTGAACAATCAGGAGACACTATTATTTTTTTTTTACGGCAAAAAATGCCAAAAGCAGGATAATAGAGATTTTTTACCGTGGAACAGCAAAACCACAGTTATAATTTACTGGTGTATTCAAGACTATTTTCAACAGATATATTTGTGTCTGAACAATCAGGAGACACTATTATTTTTTTTAATGGCAAAAAAAGCCAAAAGCAGGATAAAAGAGATTTTTTTACCGTAGAACAGCAAAACCACAGTTATAATTTACTGGTGTATACCAGACTATTTTCAACAGATATATTTGTGTCTGAACAATCAGGAGACACTGCTACTGTTTTTCTTTACGGCAAAAAATGGCAAAAGCAGGATAATACAGAGATTTGACCCGTGGAACTGCAAAACCACACTTATATTTCTCGGGCCTACACCAGACTATTTTCAACAGATATATTTGTGTCTAAACAATCTGGAGACACTACTGTTTTTCTTTACGGCAAAAAATGCAAAAAGGCAGGATAATACAGAGATTTGACCCGTGCAACTGCAAAACCACACTTGTATTTCTCGAGCCTACACCAGACTATTTTCAACAGATATATTTGTGTCTGAAAAATCAGGGAGACCCCATTAGTTGTTTTTTTTTACGGCAAAAAATGCCAAAAGCAGGATAATAGAGATTTTTTACCGTGGAACAGCAAAACCACAGTTATAATTTACTGGTGTACACCAGACTATTTTCAACAGATATATTTGTGTCTGAACAATCAGGAGACACTACTATTGTTTTTCTTTACGGCAAAAAATGCCAAAAGCAGGATAATAGAGATTTTTTACCGTGGAACAGCAAAACCACAGTTATAATTTACTGGTTTATACTAGACTATTTTCAACAGATATATTTGTGTCTGAACAATCAGGAGACACTACTGTTTTTCTTTACGGCAAAAAATGCAAAAAAGCAGGATAATACAGGGATTTGACCCATGGAACTGCAAAACCACACTTGTATTTCTCGGGCCTACACCAGACTATTTTCAACAGATATATTTGTGTCTGAAAAATCAGGGAGACACTATTAGTTTTTTTTTACGGCAAAAAATGCAAAAGCAGGATAATAGAGATTTTTTACCATGGAACAGCAAAACCATAGTTATAATTTACTGGTGTGTACCAGACTATTTCAACAGATATATTTGTGTCTGAACAATCAGGAGACACTATCATTTTTTTTTAATGCCAAAAATGCCAAAAGCAGGATAAAAGAGATTTTTTACCGTACAACAGCAAAACCACAGTTATAATTTACTGGTGTATACCAGACTATTTTCAACAGATATATTTGTGTCTGAACAATCTGGAGACACTACTGTTTTTCTTTACGGCAAAAAATGCAAAAAAGCAGGATAATACAGAGATTTGACCCGTGGAACTGCAATACCACACTTGTATTTCTCGAGCCTACACCAGACTATTTTCAACAGATATATTTGTGTCTGAAAAATCAGGGAGACCCCATTACTTTTTTTTTATGGCAAAAAATGCCAAAAGCAGGAAAATAGAGATTTTTTACCGTGTAACAGCAAAACCACAGTTATAATTTACTGGTGTACACCAGACTATTTTCAACAGATATATTTGTGTCTGAACAATCAGGAGACACTACTACTGTTTTTCTTTACGGCAAAAAATACCAAAAGCAGGATAATAGAGATTTTTTACCGTGGAATGGCAAAACCACAGTTATAATTTACTGGTGTATACCAGACTATTTTCAACAGATATATTTGTGTCTGAACAATCAGGAGACACTACTACTGTTTTTCTTTACGGCAAAAAATGGCAAAAGCAGGATAATACAGAGATTTGACCCGTGGAAGTGCAAAACCACACTTGTATTTCTCAGGCCTACACCAGACTATTTTCAACAGATATATTTTTGTCTGAAAAATCTGGGAGACACTATTAGGTTTTTTTTTACGGCAAAAAATGCCAAAAGCAGGATAATAGAGATTTTTTACCGTGGAACAGCAAAACCACAGTTATAATTTACTGGTGTACACCAGACTATTTTCAACAGATATATTTGTGTCTGAACAATCAGGAGACACTACTACTGTTTTTCTTTACAGCAAAAAATACCAAAAGCAGGATAATAGAGATTTTTTACCGTGGAACAGCAAAACCACAGTTATAATTTACTGGTGTATACCAGACTATTTTCAACAGATATATTTGTGTCTGAACAATCAGGAAACAGTATTATTTTTTATTTTCGGCAAAAAAATCCAAAAGCAGGATAAAAGAGATTTTTTACCGTGGAACAGCAAAACCACAGTTATAATTTACTGTTGTATACCAGACTATTTTCAACAGATATATTTGTGTCTGAACAATCTGGAGACACTACTACTATTTTTCTTTACGGCAAAAAATGCCAAAAGCAGGATAATACAGAGATTTGACCCGTGGAGCTGCAAAACCACACTTGTATTTCTCGGGCCTACACCAGACTATTTTCAACAGATATATTTGTGTCTGAACAATAAGGAGACACTACTGTTTTTCTTTACAGCAAAAAATGCAAAAAAGCAGGATAATACAGAGATTTGACCCATGCAACTGCAAAACCACACTTGTATTTCTCCAGCCTACACCAGACTATTTTCAACAGATATATTTGTGTCTGAAAAATCAGGGAGACACCATTAGTTTTTTTTTACGGCAAAAAATGCCAAAAGCAGGATAATAGAGATTTTTTACCGTGGAACAGCAAAACCACAGTTATAATTTACTGGTGTTTACCAGACTATTTTCAACAGATATATTTGTGTCTGAACAATCAGGAGACACTATTATTTTTTTTTTACGGCAAAAAATGCCAAAAGCAGGATAATAAAGATTTTTTACCGTGGAACAGCAAAGCCACAGTTATAATTGACTGTTGTATAACAGACTATTTTCAACAGATATGTTTGTGTCTGAACAATCAAGAGACACTACTACTGTTTTTCTTTATGGCAAAAAATGCCAAAAGCAGGATAATAGAGATTTTTTACCGTGGAACTGCAAAACCACAGTTATAATTTACTGGTGTATACCAGACTATTTTCAACAGATATATTTGTGTCTGAACAATCAGGAGACACTACTACTGTTTTTCTTTATTGCAAAAAATGGCAAAAGCAGGATAATACAGAGATTTGACCCGTGGAACTGCAAAACCACACTTGTATTTCTCGTGCATACACCAGACTATTTTCAACAGATATATTTGTGTCTGAAAAATCTGGTAGACACTATTAGTTTTTTTTTTACAGCAAAAAATGGCAAAAGCAGGATAATAGAGATTTTTTACCGTGGAACAGCAAAACCACAGTTATAATTTACTGGTGTATACCAGACATTTTTAAATATATATATTTGCGGCTGAACACTGAGCGACACACTCAAACTGTTTTTTTTAGATACAAATGTCTCAAAACTGGATAATACAGAGGTTTGAACCGTGGAACTGCAAAACCACACTTCTATTTCTGTAGCCTACACCAGACTATTTTCAACAGATATATTTGTGTCTGAAAAATCAGAGACACACTTTTTATTTTGGGGGGGGGGGGGGACACCAAAAGGTTAATAAGACGGGTATTTGTACAGTGTGAAGGAGGAAAGAAAAAGAGGATTTAGATGAAAAAAAAAGGATTTTTCCTGGCCCCCGAGACCTGGAGCTAAGTCCTGCAATTTCAGCAACAGGAGCACACAGAACTGTAATGCAGCGTTTGCTGGTATAACCACTGCGTCTCCTATACAGCCTGCCTGCATGCCTGCCTGATATCTGGGATGGATATTAGTCCACAGAAGGACTGTTTTTTCGATCTGGCAGCCTTTACAGACCCTACACTAACTATTTCGCAGGATATATCTCTCCCTAAATCAGCAGCGCTGTCCCTACACTGTCTGATCCGGAGCGACTGTGTCCAAGATGGCGGCGCCCAGTTTTAAATACTCGAGGTGACGCTGTGCGGCCAGCCAATCACTGTAATGTCCACAAACAACATGACTGCGGCATTACAGTGACTGACTGGCAATCCCTGCATGTTCATTGGCTCTGTAAAGAGCGCCAAACATGCAGGGCGGAGACCCGAGCTCCCGCCCGAGTAACCCGGAAATTGTTAGAACTCTCCTGTTAGGTTTTTTTTAGTTTGCTGGTCACATGACAATTTTTGCCTATTTAATCCGGCTCCGCCCTCCTGGCCTTGCTGGACTTCATTGTATTTACTACTCTTGAGCTAGCTTGGTGCTCTGTTGCCGTTCTCTGTTAGTTTTGCTAGGTCTTCTGACCTCTATGCTTTTTGTTGTGTGTTTGTCTTTGACTGCTACTATTTCTGCTAGGAGGTGTCCAACTTATCCCAGTCCCTAGTTCTTGTAGGGATCCCTTCCTCACTTCTATAGGTCTTCGTACAGACTAGCCGAGGACTTTAGCGGGTCTGATCGCAGGATCAGGTTCCCCGTTACATCGTAGGGATCTAGTTTAGTTCTATTGTAGGGACAGATCTCCTGTCTTTCCTTAGTCCCTGTAGCAGATCATAACAGTAAGTCCAGCCCTTAAAAAAAAAAAAAAAAAAAAAAATTTCTCTAAGGACCTCCAGTTTTCCATCATGGTCTCGGTTCAAGATTTGGCTCAACGCTTGCAGGGACTCTCTCTGGAGGTGGCCAAGCTCCCACAACACGTGAGTAGCTGTTCTGGAGCTCATTTTGTGGAACCAAAGGTACGTCTGCCTGATTTATTTTTTGGCGAACAACAAGATTTTTTTTCTTTTAAAAATGCTTGTTTATTGTATTTTCGTTTGAGACCCGGATCCTCTGGTGATGAATCACAGCGCATAGGGTTCATAATGTCACTTTTGCGCAAAGATCCTCAGGGATGGGCCTTCTCTCTCCAACCTAGTGATCCGTGCTTTAGATCAGTGGATAGTTTTTTTTCTGCTTTGGGTTTGTTGTACGATGATCCTGATCGTGTCTCATCTGCTGAGTCTGAATTGAGACGTTTGAGGCAGGGATCAGGTAATGTGGAAAAATATTGTTCTCACTTCCGTCGGTGGTCTGCCCAGGTGGGGTGGAACGATTCAGCTTTGAAAAGCTTGTTTCTTGCAGGGCTAGGTGAAAGGGTTAAGGATTTACTGATTGCTTATCCCACACCTGGAAACTGGCAGGAGGCAATGCAATTAGCTATACGGGTGGACAGGAGACTGCATGCAAGGGTTAATGAGAGCAAATCCTCTGCTATGTCAGCTCCGAGTCCTGAGAGGGTCTGTGCTGACAATGGAGAGCCGATGGAGATTGGGTCGATGGCACCCCGCTCTCAGGAAAAAGACCGCAGGCTTTCTGAAGGCTTGTGCTTCTATTGCGGAAATTCTGGTCATTTTATTAAGAACTGTGTGCTTCGTATGAAGAAAGAAAAAAAAATGGTCAGTCATGCACGTATTGTCTGTTTAAATTCTAAGGGAGTATTCCTATCTGCTACTACCGCTGCTCAGGATGAATTAATTGAATTTCGGGTATTTGTGGATTGTGGTTCTACTCTGAATGTGATTGATGGGGGATTCTTGGAAAAACTTAGATTAGAACCTAAAACTTTGTCATCCCCTATTCCTGTGGTTTCTGTTGATGGCTCTCCCTTGAAGAGTGTTACTCATAAGGTCTGTGAATTTCCCCTCACTATTAATGGTATTCATCAAGAGAATTTGGATTTGGTGGTATTGGATAATTTGCCTTCACCAGTTATATTGGGGTTACCCTGGTTAAAATTGCACAATCCTGTACTGGATTGGTCTACCAATGAAATTAAGTCCTGGAGCCCTAAGTGTTATGACAAGTGTTGTAACGGACGTATTGCTGCGGTGGAAAAAGGGGAATTACCTGTACCTATTCAGGATTTTTGGAGAGTTTTTTCTGAGGAGTAGTCACAAATTTTGCCTCCCCATAGAGACTATGATTGTACCATTGACTTTGTCCCTGGAGCGACTCTTCCTAAAAGTCGTTTATTTAATCTTACTATTCCTGAGAGAAAGGCTTTGGAGGAATACATACAGACAAGCTTGGCCGCCGGTCACATTAGGCCTTCCAAGTCTCCTGTGGCTGTTGGATTTTTTTTTGTAAAAAAAAAAGATGGCGGTTTACGTCCTTGTCTGGACTTTCGTGAGATTAATAAAATTACTGTACGCAATCCTTACCCACTGCCATTGATTCCTGATTTATTTAACCAGTTAGTGGGGGCCAAGTGGTTCTCTAAAATTGATCTCCGGGGGGCATACAATTTGTTGCGCATGAAGGAGGGTGATGAATGGAAGACTGCTTTTAACACTCCTGTGGGTCATTTTGAGAATCTGGTGATGCCTTTTGGTCTTACCAATGCTCCAGCATTTTTTCAGAATCTTATTAATGACATCCTTTAATCGGCAAAAATGTGGTTGTGTATTTGGATGACATTCTGATTTATTCGCCTGATCTGGAGTCTCATTGGCGGAGCGTACGTGAGGTATTACAGTTATTAATGGACAATTCGCTTTTTGCTAAGCTGGAGAAATGTGAGTTTGCTGTACAGAGAATTAGTTTTTTGGGCTACATTATCTCCAGTGAAGGCTTTGAGATGGACCCGGTTAAAGTTCAAGCTGTGAAGGAATGGCCTAGGCCTATTGGTTTGAAATCGATACAGAGGTTTTGGGGTTTCGCCAATTATTACAGAAAATTCATAAAAAAATTTTCTATTATTGTCAAACCGCTGACCGATCTCACCAGGAAAGGTGCTAATGCGGTTCAGTGGACTTCTGAGGCCATTGAAGCTTTTGTGTTTCTGAAGGGGAGGTTCACCTCTGCTCCCATCCTTATGCAGCCTGATGTGACTAAGCCGTTTTTGGTTGAGGTTGATGCTTCTTCTGTGGGGGTCGGTGCGGTGTTGTCTCAGGAAAACAAGGATGGAGTACATCCCTGTGCCTTTTTTTCAAAAAATTTTTCTGAGACTGAACTTAATTACGATATTGGTAATCGGGAATTGCTGGCGATTAAACTCGCATTTGAACACTGGCGTCACCTCTTGGAAGGGGCTGAATTTCCCATTCAGGTTTTCACTGATCATAAAAATCTGATCTATCTTGATGCTGCCAAGCGCTTGAATGCCCGTCAGGCTAGGTGGGCACTTTTTTTCTTGCGGTTTAATTTTTCCGTTACTTACATCCCGGGTACCAAGAATGTTAAAGCAGATGCTTTGTCTCGCAGCTTTTCTCCCATGGTCGGTGTTGAGGAGGAAGAGGAGAGCATTTTACAAGAAGGTGTTGTGATTGCTGCTTTGGACTCCATTTTGGAGGATGAGATTCTAAAAGCTCAGGAGAATGCCCCATCTAACACTCCCCATGGGAGGTTGTTTGTGCCTAGGACCTTTAGGAGAGATTTGTTTGTTGAGTGTCATGAGTCTCGGTTGGCAGGTCATCCAGGAATTTCTGAGACCAAGAGACTTGTGGGTCGCAGTTTTTGGTGGCCTGGATGGCTGAAGGAAGTCATTAAGTGGGTGTGCCAATGTACTGTGTGTGCTAGATCCAAGTCTTCGCATGCTCCTGCTGCGGGGTTGCTTTGCCCTCTGGAGGTTCCTAGTGCACCTTGGACACATCTGGCTATGGACTTTATTACTGACCTTCCCCCCTCTGAAGGTTTCACGGTCATCTGGGTGGTCGTGGACCGTTTTAGCAAGATGTGTCACTTGGTTCCCTTCATCAAACTGCCTTGCGCTAAGACACTCGCTAAGGCCTTTGTCAAGGAAATTGTCAGACTACATGGTGTTCCTACTGACATTGTTTCTGATAGGGGACCTCAGTTCGTGGCTCGTTTTTGGCGTGCCTTTTGTGACAGGTTGGGAGTTCATTTGTCGTTTTCATCCGGATATCATCCTGAGTCTAATGGCCAGACAGAAAGGAAGAACCAGGATGTTGAGCAGTTCTTGCGTTGTTTTGTGGCAGACGATCAAGAGGGGTGGTCTGAGTTTCTGCCACTTGCTGAATTTGCTCTTAACAACCATACATCCTCTTCTGCTGGGTGTTCGCCTTTTTTTTGTTGTTCTGGGAGACATCCGTCTTTTGGGTCATTCTCCAAATTGGTTTCGGCTGTGCCTGAGGAGGAGAGTTTTTCCGGTGATTTGGAGAGAGTTTGGACGGATGTGCATGGTAATCTTCAGGAGGCTAACAAAAAATCTAAGAGGTACTTTGATAGGAAACGGCAAGAGGTTTTGTTTGCTGTTGGTGACATGGTTTGGTTGTCCTCTAAGAATCTGCGATTGAGGATTCCTTCTAAAAAATTGGGTCCCAAGTTCGTAGTGTTAGAACCTTGCTCTTAGGTTTTTTCCTTTGCTGGTCACATGACCTTGTTGGCCTATTTAATCCTGCTCCGCCCTTCTGGCTTTGCTGGATTTCATTGTATAACTACTTTCTAGCTAGCCTGTGCTCTGTATCTAACTCTGTTAGTTTGCTTGGTCTACGGACCTCTGTGTTCTATATATTTTGTTTGTTCGTCTGTCTGCTACTATTTCTGTTAGGAGGTGTCCATTTTCCTCCCAGTCCTTAGTACTTGTAGGGATTCCTTCCCCACATCTATAGGTCTCCGTACAGACTAGCTTAGGACTTTAGCAGGTCTGATCGCAGGATCAGGTCCCCTGTTACATCGTAGGGATAAAGCTGAGTCGTAGGGACAGATCTCCTCTCTTTCCTTAGCTCTGGCAGCAGAACATAACAGTAAGTCCAGCCTGCAAATTCTCTAAGGAAAGATTTTTCTGTTCCATCATGGTGTCGGTTCTGGATTTGGCTAAACGCCTGCAGGGACTCTCTCTGGAGGTGACCGAGCTCCGTCAGCACGTGAGTAACTGTCCTGGAGCACATTTCTTGGAGCCTAAGGTACGTTTGCCGGATTTAATTTTTGGTGAACTCCGAGAATTTTTTTCATTTAAAAATGCTTGCTTATTGTATTTTCGTTTGAGACCCAAGTCCTCTGGGGATGAATCCCAGCGCATAGGGTTCATAATGTCACTTTTGCGCAAAGAACCTCAGGAGTGGGCCTTTTCTTTGCAACCTAGTGATTCATGCTTCAGATCAGTGGATAGTTTTTTTTCTGCTTTGGGGCTATTATATGATGATCCTGACCGTGTCTCATCAGCTGAGACTGAGTTAAGACGTTTGAGACAGGGATCAGGTAATGTGGAAAAATATTGTACTCATTTCCGTCGATGGTCTACTCAAACAGGGTGGAACGATTCTGCTCTGAAAAGTCTGTTTCTTGCTGGGCTCAATGAAAGGGTTAAAGACCTGCTAATTGCTTATCCTACACCTGAAGATTTGCAACAGGATATGCAATTAGCTATACGGGTGGATAGGAGACTGCGTGCAAGGGTTAATGAGAGCAAATTCTCTGCTATGTCAGTTTCTGGTTATGAGAATGTGTGTACTAACAGTGGTGAACCGATGGAGATTGGATCGGTGGCACCTCGCTCTCAAGAAAAAGACCGTAGATTTTCTGAAGGCTTGTGTTTCTATTGCGGAAAATCTGGTCATTTGATTAAAGGCTGTGAGCTTTGTATGAAGAAAGAAAAAAAAATGGTCAGTCATGCCCGTATTGCCTGTTTAAATTCCAAGGGTGTATTTTTAGCTGCTTCCACGATTGCTCAGGAAAAATTAATGGAATTTCGGGTGTTTGTTGATTGTGGGTCTACTCTGAATGTAATTGATGGGGGATTTTTGGAAAGACTCAATTTAAAACCCGAACCTTTATCATCCCCCATTGCTGTGGTTTCTGTGGATGGTTCCCCTTTGAAGAATATTACTCTCAAGGTCTGTGAATTTCCTCTCACTATTAATGGTGTTCACCATGAGAAATTGGATTTGGTAGTTTTGAATAACTTGCCTTCTCCAGTAATATTGGGGTTGCCCTGGTTAAAATTTCACAATCCTGTACTGGATTGGTCTACCAGTGAAATTAAATCCTGGAGCCATAAATGTTATGACAAGTGTTGTAACAGGCGTATTGCAGCTTTGGATAGGGGAGAATTGCCTGTTCCTATTCAGGATTTTTGGAGAGTTTTTTCTGAGAAGGAATCGCAGGTTTTGCCTCCCCATAGAGACTATGATTGTTCTATTGAATTTGTCCCTGGAGCGACTCTTCCTAAAAGTCGTTTATTTAACCTTACTATTCCTGAGAGGAAGGCTTTGGAGGAATACATACAGACAAGCTTGGCCGCCGGTCACATTAGGCCCTCTAAGTCTCCTGTGGCGGTTGGATTTTTTTTTGTAAAAAAAAAGGACGGCGGTTTACGTCCTTGTCTGGATTTTCGTGAGATTAACAAAATTACTGTACGCAATCCTTACCCACTGCCATTGATTCCTGATCTGTTTAACCAGTTAATGGGGGCCAAGTGGTTCTCTAAAATTGACCTTAAGGGGGCATACAATCTGTTGCGCATGAAGGAGGGTGACGAATGGAAGACTGCTTTTAACACTCCTGTGGGTCATTTTGAGAATCTGGTTATGCCTTTTGGTCTTACTAATGCTCCTGCATTTTTTCAGAATCTTATTAATGACATCCTTAGACCTTTGATCGGCAAAAATGTGGTTGTGTATTTGGATGACATTTTGATTTATTCGCCGGATCTGGAGTCTCATTGGCGGAGCGTACGTGAGGTATTACAGTTATTAATGGACAATTCGCTTTTTGCTAAGCTGGAGAAATGTGAGTTCGCTGTACAGAGAATTAGTTTTTTGGGTTACATTATCTCCAGCGAAGGTTTTGAGATGGACCCGGATAAAGTTCAAGCTGTACAGGAATGGCCTAGGCCTATTGGTTTGAAATCGATACAGAGGTTTTTGGGTTTCGCCAATTATTACAGAAAATTCATAAAAAATTTTTCTAGTATTGTCAAACCTCTGACCGATCTCACCAGGAAAGGTGCTGATGCGGTTCAGTGGTCTTCTGAGGCCATTGAAGCTTTTGTGTATCTCAAGGAGAGGTTCACCTCTGCTCCCATCCTTATGCAGCCTGATGTGACTAAGCCGTTTTTGGTTGAGGTGGATGCTTCCTCTGTGTGGGTTGGCGTAGTATTGTCTCAGGATAACGGGGATGGATTACATCCCTGTGCCTTTTTTTCAAAAATTTTTTCGGAGACTGAACTGAATTACGATATTGGTAATCGGGAATTATTGGATATTAAACTCGCATTTGAACACTGGCGCCACTTCTTGGAAGGTGCGGAATTTCCCGTTCAGGTTCTTACGGATCATAAAAATCTGATATATCTTGATGCTGCCAAGCGCCTGAATGCCCGTCAGGCTAGGTGGGCACTGTTTTTCTCGCGGTTTAATTTCTCCGTTACTTACATCCCTGGTACTAAGAATGTTAAGGCGGATGCCTTGTCTCGCAGTTTTTCTCCCATAGTCGGTGCTGAGTAAGAGGAGAACATTTTACAAGAAGGTGTTGTGATAGCTGCTTTGGACTCCGTTTTGGAAGATGAGATTCTTAAAGCACAGGAGAATGCCCCATCTAACACTCCTCATGGGAGGTTGTTTGTGCCTGGGACCTTTAGGAGAGATTTGTTTGTTGCGTGTCACGAATCTCGGTTGGCAGGTCATCCCGGAATCTCTGAGACCAAGAGACTGGTGGGTCGCAGTTTTTGGTGGCCTGGATGGCAGAAGGAAGTCATTAAGTGGGTGCGTCAATGTACTATATGTGCTAGATCTAAGTCCTCACATACTCCTGCTGCGGGGTTGCTTTGTCCTTTGGAGGTTCCCAGTGCTCCTTGGACACATTTGGCTATGGACTTTATAACTGACCTTCCCCCCTCTGAGGGTTTTACTGTCATCTGGGTGGCCGTGGACCGTTTTAGCAAGATGTGTCACTTGGTTCCCTTCATCAAACTGCCCTGCGCTAAAACTCTCGCTAAGGCCTTTGTCAAGGAAATTGTCAGACTTCATGGCGTTCCTACTGACATTGTTTCTGATAGGGGTCCTCAGTTCGTGGCTCGTTTTTGGCGTGCCTTTTGTGACAGGTTGGGAGTTCATTTGTCGTTCTCGTCCGGATATCATCCTGAATCTAATGGCCAGACAGAAAGGAAAAACCAGGATGTTGAGCAGTTCTTGCGTTGTTTTGTGGCAGACAATCAAGAGGGGTGGTCTGAGTTTCTGCCACTTGCTGAATTTGCTCTGAACAATCATACATCTTCTTCTGCTGGTTGTTCGCCTTTTTTTTGTTGTTCTGGGAGACATTCGTCGTTTGGGTCGTTCTCCAAGTTGGGATCTGCCGTGCCTGAGGAGGAGAATTTTTCCGGTGATTTGGAGAGAGTTTGGACGGATGTGCGTGGTAATCTTCAGGAGGCCAACAGAAACTCTAAAGACTACTTTGATAGGAAACGACAGGAGGTTTTGTTCGCTGTTGGTGACATGGTTTGGTTGTCCTCTAGGAATCTGCGGTTGAGGATTCCTTCTAAGAAATTGGGTCCCAAGTTTGTAGGGCCCTTCAAGGTGCTTCAGGTTGTCAACCAATCTGCTGTTAGGTTGGAGGTTCCTACCTCCTGGAGAATTAATCCGGTATTTCATGTCTCTCTGTTGAAAAAAGCTGTTGTATCGGATTGTGACGCCTCTGCCTCTGTTCCTCCGGTGGTGGAGGACGGGGAATATGAAATTTCTCGCATCCTTAACTCTAGACGGTATAGAGGTAATTTGCAGTATCTTGTGGCCTGGAAAGGTTTCGGACCCGAGGATAACTCTTGGGTGAGGTCGGATGATGTTTCCGCGTCCAGACTTATCAGAGCGTTTCACAGGAGATTTCCTGATAAGCCTGGTCCTAGGGGATCCGGAGGATCCTCTTAGAAGGGGGGGTACTGTTAGAACCTTGCTCTTAGGTTTTTTCCTTTGCTGGTCACATGACCTTGTTGGCCTATTTAATCCTGCTCCGCCCTTCTGGCTTTGCTGGACTTCATTGTATAACTACTTTCTAGCTAGCCTGTGCTCTGTATCTAACTCTGTTAGTTTGCTTGGTCTACGGACCTCTGTGTTCTATATATTTTGTTTGTTCGTCTGTCTGCTACTATTTCTGTTAGGAGGTGTCCATTTTCCTCCCAGTCCTTAGTACTTGTAGGGATTCCTTCCACACATCTATAGGTCTCCGTACAGACTAGCTTAGGACTTTAGCAGGTCTGATCGCAGGATCAGGTCCCCTGTTACATCGTAGGGATAAAGCTGAGTTCTATCGTAGGGACAGATCTCCTCTCTTTCCTTAGCTCTGGTAGCAGAACATAACACGTAGGGCCCTTTAAGGTGCTTCAGATAGTTAACCAATCTGCTGTTAGGTTGGAGGTTCCTACGTCCTGGAAGATTAACCCAGTGTTTCATGTTTCTCTGTTGAAAAAAGCTGATGTGTCGGATGGTGACGCCTCTGCCACTGTTCCTCCGGTGGTGGAGGACGGGGAATATGAAATTTCCCGCATCCTAAATTCTAGACGGTATAGAGGGAGTTTGCAGTATCTCGTCGCTTGGAAGGGTTTCGGACCTGAGGATAACTCATGGGTGAGGGCAGATGATGTTTCTGCTTCCAGACTTGTCAGAGCTTTTCACAGGAGGTTTCCTGGTAAGCCTGGGCCTAGGGGATCCGGAGGATCCTCTTAGAAGAGGGGGTACTGTTAGAACTCTCCTGTTAGTTTTTTTTTAGTTTGCTGGTCACATGACCATTTTTGCCTATTTAATCTGGCTCCGCCCTCCTGACCTTGCTGGACTTCATTGTATTTACTACTCTTGAGCTAGCTTGGTGTTCTGTTGCCGTTCTCTGTTAGTTTTGCTAGGTCTTCTGACCTCTATGCTTTTTGTTGTGTGTTTGTCTTTGACTGCTACTATTTCTGCTAGGAGGTGTCCAACTTATCCCAGTCCCTAGTTCTTGTAGGGATCCCTTCCTCACTTCTATAGGTCTTCGTACAGACTAGCCGAGGACTTTAGCGGGTCTGATCGCAGGATCAGGTTCCCCGTTACATCGTAGGGATCTAGTTTAGTTCTATTGTAGGGACAGATCTCCTGTCTTTCCTTAGTCCCTGTAGCAGATCATAACAGAAATGCTCGGCACTCGCAGAACATCCTGAGTAGCTTGATGCTCGGGCGAGTACCGAGCAATGTCGAGCATGCTCGCTCAACACTAATCACTACCTCTTGAGGTCGGCATTCCACAGTCTGACTGCTCTGACTGTAAAGAACCCTTTCCTGTTTAGCTGCCGGAATCACCTTTCTTTCACCCATAATGAGTGCCCACTGGTCCTTAATATGGTCTTTGGAAGGAATACGTCGTGTGCCAGTACTTTGTATTGACCACACATATATTTATATATATAAATGAGATCCCCTCTGAGTCATCTTTTTTTCTAAAAACAAACCACGCTTTACTCACCCCGTCCGCGTCCAGCACTGAGCCTCCACAGCGGCACCTGGTGTCTGGTATTGGGTGCAGCACAGCACCCCATCAGTGATCTCTACGATTCTGCTCGTATAGACAGAACGCCCTGCTTAGAGACCCCAATACCCAGGAACAGTGAGTAAAACTTTCAGAAAGTCTTGGTGTAGCTTCATGTGAAAAACAAAATAAACTACACCCAGGGCCCAAGATTTTCTGAAAAGGGACAACCCCTGTAACAACTTTCTATGCTGGATAGAATAAGGAAAAAAAATTAAACTTTAGTAATTCTTTAAGTCACATTGTGTTAATACATGGGTTTCTTCTTGAGGATCTCAATTACCTAGATTGTGATTCTCTCCAAAGTCCGTTCCTCTTAATCTTAGACTCGGCGTATTTCTTACTGTTCTTACTTGAATATACAAATATTAGATGCTCGTTGCTTACAATATTTTTATTATCAGCTTTTTACACCAAGTTTCCTTTTTACTTGGTAGCATATTGCACATATTACATTCCTGGCAATCACTTCAGCACATGAAAAACACTTCACAATATTTGGACTTCAGCATTCAAGTTTTATGGCATTTTTCTAACGTGAGCATCTGTTAACTTTATTCCTGTATCTTATTTATCTCATTTATTGTTTTTTTTTATTCTGTTACAGTTTTATCCTATATATGACGTTAGCTGTAAATCCTAGGAATGTAATATCATGAAGCTGAGTACTGTAAAGTGTATTAATACAGAACAAAATGTCCATTCCAATTTTCTGATAGTATTAAGGTGCTGCACTGATCATATTATTCATTTTGCTTTTTAAATCGAACCTGCCATCAGGATTGTGCTAAGTAAGGTAGTGTCAGGTTGGTGCTGTTACACTGATTAAAATGATACCTGGATTATTGAAATCCGTCATGTGGTTCTTGTTTAATCTTTGCTTGCAGTTTGGAGATAATTAGATGCTATAGGCAATCAATAGATGCTACTGCGCATGCGCGGGCGGCAGCGCCATTTTGCTGGTTATCTGCTGTGACTCTGCAGTCCTATTTATTTGTGACAAGCAGTTCTTCCAGCCCACTCACAGCTGATTAACAGCTTTCTTCTTATGCTGTGGATAGGGATAAAGCTGTCAATCAGCAGCAGGTGGGAGGGGGATCCACAACTTGTAACTATCAAGGACTCATTAGCGTGAAAACATAATGGAGAGGACTTCCAAACTCGGCTTCTGCTGCAGCAAGTAACCAAGTAACCAAGAAAAAAGTAAGTATTACAATCAGGGTCACTACTTTATGCACCGCCAGCTTGCCTAATTAAGGGAATCATTAATAGGTTTATAAAATAAGTAAATTTTTCAGAACTGAACAAAAAACAAATCATTATTTTAGGATTTTTATATTGTATTTTAACGACCAGATGACTATTTTCAATAGAGTAATTTTTTTTTATGCATATGTCAATTCATATTTATATGAAGCTTTAGAATTGTATAATTTTAGTGTAATATTTTGATTTTAATTTGTTTTCAGGTTAAATAGAAAAAATAAATATCGTATTTTTCAGACTTATACGCACCGGACCACTTGCTGCAGGAAACTGGTGTCGGCAGAATTGGGGCGATGCTCCGGCCCTGGATGGGAGGAGGAGGTGGTATCTGTGCGAGGCTGTGGGTACTGGGCTGGAGGCAGAGCATTGTGCATTGATTTTTTGTCAGTGGGCTTCAGGAAGATGGCCGCCTTCGGTTGTGTATGCGCAGATTGAGATCTCGGCTGAGCCGTGATCCCAATCTGTGCATTCACCGCTTCTGGCGTCCATTTTTATGAAAACCACTGACGTGGAATCAATGCGCAGAGCGGGAACTTGAGGCTCCTGCCTCATCACCGACAGCCCTCCTTCCAGTCCAGGCCCCGAAGTATCGTCCTACTTCTGCTGCCGCCAGCTTCCTTCAGCAGAGACCCTGCCTCCTGTGACCCTGCTCCACCACCACCGCCCTCCACCCCGGTAAGCTACGTTCAGACTAAAAGACATATCCCCATTTTCCTCCCAAATTTTAAGGGGAAAAAAGTGCTTTTTATAGTCTGAAAAAATATGATAAATGATAAAATAAATGTATGAATTGCCTCATGTATACTTTTTTTTTTTAAATAATAATTATCCTTAACGTATTCAATTTTTTATTAGATGTCTATTTTTATTGCCATAATTAAAAATCTTTATATTATAAGCAGCTTTTCAACATGAAATACTGTATGTATGGGTTTGTTTAGGGGCAGACACAAAGGCTATGTTCACATTGCGTTTTTTCAGCTGTTTTTTTATGCAAATTTGCAGCGGCATTTTAGAGTACCAGCAAAGTCTATGAGATTCCAGAAATCTCATGCACACATCATGGTTTTTATTTGATCAGGATTTTGTGCTTTGCGTGTTTTTTTTTGCAGAATAGAGCATGTCACTTCTTTCAGCATTTTTTGACCCATTGGAGTAATGGGTGGTGAAAAAAATGCTGAAAAAACGCACAAAAAACGCATGTGTCAAGTTTTTCAGCGTTTCTTGTGCTAAAACCAGAATGAGATTTTTTTTTCACTGAACTTTTTGTACAATCATAAGAGAGACAAAGGGACAGTGAAAAAAACGCACCAAAAACAAACCTCCTGCCAATAGATCAGGTTTTGCTGCACAAAAAAAAACCGCACCAAAAAAACAAGCAGAAAAGCAAGAAAAATCCTGAACAAACCTCCTGCCAAGAGATTAGGTTTTGCTGCACAAAAAAAAATGCAATGTGTGAACATAACCTAACAGCAAAAAAAATACAACCAAAGCTGCTGACACATAGTGAGGCGAACTACAAGAGTTAGGTACCGTCCCGATTGGGTATACCTTGTCGCGAAGGGATGTTTTTTTACACATTTTTGATCAATATAGTGTTAACTAGGTACCCTATGTTATTTGCATGTACTATTACTATTTTCTTACTTATTACATGGTATTTGCTCATTTTGTTTTTATCTTAGTTCATGGCAAGAACTATTTAGAAAGAAAAGAGCAGATTGATAAATTGAACACTGCTGAATTATGAAGAAGAAAACATGAAATTATACAGGATTTATTATAATGCCCAAATGGTCTCTAATGTCTAAGAAGACAAAAGCCGAAAAAAATAGACATACAAGTTTATAACCTGCCGCATTTGTTGGTATCACAATAATTAAGAAATCTAATATTCATGAACAGAAATCAACTCAGGAACATATTCTTGTCTTTATTAATAGATATGCTCAGCCTGTCACGGGCAATCTACTTGAATCTATTAGTTGCATTAAGATACGTTCTGTCAGTTTTTATTAGAGCGCAGCAGTAAATTAAAAATGTACCCAGCTTTTTAAAACATATTAATGGCGTGTCTTGTCTCCTTGGAATATAGAAGTGGCTAAATCATTGTGCATTAACAGACATTATCAGAAAAAAACTGGCCCATCCACTTACATGAAAAAGCAAAGCTGCGGAATACTCCTGTCGACTTGCATTAGCAAACACCATTTAAATATGGCCCGAGCAAGTCGGAATTAGCAAGATGGATTAGTCTGCACTGATGTGAGCAAACACTTGTAAGACGTTTTAGAACGTGGTCCCTTCAACCTCCAATTTAACCCTTTACCTGGAACGTTTCTGTCGCGGAGGATTACCTCTCTGCTTCGAAGTGCGGAGTATTACTCTGTACTGTATTAACTGTGCGTGGTAAATAACTGACCTGTCAATTTACTTCTCATCAATGAGGACAAACGAGGTTACAAACACCGTAATGCACTCACTTTCCTTAGTCGTAGATCACATGGACGACGCGGTGAAATGTGTCATTCATTAGCCCTAATGCTTGTGGTTTCTATAAATACAACGCTCCTATCTCTGAAATGGAGCGCGGTCTGTTGTACGGTACGTACAGCTAAACAAAAAATATGGATTTTTTTTATTTCACCTGCCCAAAAAGATAAAAATGATTGACCTGTGATCTGGTTACCCACAAATAAACCCAAAGACACTACATGGGTTTCAACAGAAGACATAATAGAAGCATAAACAACTGTATAAATGTCGAATATTAGACATCCTCCAATTTTAGAAATTGAGTGAATTAAAGAGAACCTGATAGATGAAGCACAGGCAGCATGAATCAGTAGCTGGCTACGGGGTTGCAGCCATTTATGTTTTTTTCTAAAAATACTCCATACCTTTAAAAGCTGGCAGGGGACTTGCATGGCTAGTCCAAGAGGCAAGTCTCAAGCGGCTTGACCCCACACCTCTAAATTGATAGGTCTCTCCTTATAAATGTGTTTAGGGAAAGACCTGTCAGTCTAGGGAAGTGGGATGCGGAGAAGCTGTTGAGTACATAATTCTTGGACTAGTCAACCTAGTCACATCATCTCCGGACGCACTGGTAGACACAGACAGAAAAGGGCCCCTATCCAAGAACAATATATGCGCCCTTTGCAGTCCAATAGCTCATCATAATGCACAATTCCAACTGTTTTAGAGGTGGAAAAAGGCCCCTTTTCCTCTTGGGCTCAAGGGCAGCCGCAGAGGTTGCCCCAATGATATGTCCACCCCTATATGGACAGCATTTTAAAGTATGTTTTCTCCTAGAGTAAATCATGTCTGCAATAATGGAGCTGGTCTCATACTCACTGTACCCGTGGTTTGGACAGCATGAATCTGCTTCTCTTTACAGACATCCTCATGTCCAGGGGCGGACCTACAGCCCGTGCAGCCGGTTCATTGAATGGGGGCCCCCGAGGGAGAGGGGGCCCCTCCTGCCTCCAGCAGGGCCGCCATCAGGGCATGACTGCCCTGACTCCAGCATGAGGCCCGGCCGGTCAGGGCCCCCTCGGAGCCCCGTTGGGGCCCCCCTCTTGTGCGTCTCCTCATGGGGGCCCCCCGCAGGACCCCCTGCCGTCACATGACCCCCCGCCGTCACATAACCGGAGATGTCCCTGCGCTCAGCATGGGCCCCCGGCCCCATGCTGAGCGCAGGGACAGCTCCGGTCATGTGACGGCGCCGGCACAATACAATACTCCGCAGCGTCTTCCGCGTGCTCTGACTGTGACGTCTCAGGTCAGAGGGCGCGGTGATATGTTTACACCGCGCGCGATCTCTCCTGAGCTGTCACAGCGTGAAGACGCACGCGATGCTGGAGTCCGGATCAGCATCAGGTGAGAAGTGAGGTGAGTATTTGATTTTTTTTTTTATGTATGGGGGCATGGGGCATTATATGGTGGAGGGAGAGTGGGTGTGACATCATGCATGGGGCATTATATGGTGGGGGGAGAGTGGGTGTGACATCCTGCATGGGGCATTATATGGGGGGGGTGGTGTGACATCCTGCATGGGGCATTATATGGGGGGGTGACATCCTGCATGGGGCTTTATATGGGGGGTGTGACATCCTGCATGGGGCATTATATGGGGAGAGAGGTGACATCCTGCATGGGGCATTATATGGGGGGAGAGGTGACATCCTGCATGGGGCATTATATGGGGGGAGAGGTGACATCCTGCATGGGGCATTATATGGGGGGGTGACATCCTGCATGGGGCATTATATGGGGGGGTGACATCCTGCATGGGGCATTATATGGGGGGAGAGGTGACATCCTGCATGGGGCATTATATGGGGGGGTAACATCCTGCATGGGGCATTATATGGGGGGAGAGGTGACATCCTGCATGGGGCATTATATGGGGGAGAGGTGACATTCTGCATGGGGCATTATATGGGGGTCTGACATCCTGCATGGGGCATTATATGGGGGGAAGAGGTGACATCCTGCATGGGACATTATAAGGGAGGGGGGTGTGACATCCTGCATGGGGCATTATAAGGGAGGGGGGGTGACATCCTGCATGGGGCATTATAAGGGAGGGGGGGTGACATGCTGCATGGGGCATTATAAGGGAGGGGGGATGACATCCTGCATGGGGCATTATATGGGTGGAGAGGTGACATCCTGCATGGGGCATTATAAGGGAGGGGTGTGTGACATCCTGCATGGGGCATTATATGGGGGGGGGTGACATCCTGCATGGGGAATTATATGGGTGGGGTGACATCCTGCATGGGGCATTATAAGAGGGGAAGGGGGGAAGTGACATCCTGCATGAGGCATTATAAGGGAGGGGGTGTGACATCCTGCATGGGGCATTATAAGAGGGGGTGGGGGGAATTGACATCCTGCATGTAGCATTATAAGGAGGGTGGGGGTGTGACATACTGCATGGGGCATTATAAGGAGGGGGGGTGAGTGACCTCTTGCATGGGGCATTATAAGGGAGGGGGTGGTCTGACATACTGCATGTGGCATTGAAAAGGGGGGAAGTGACGTCCTGCATGGGGCATTATAAGTGAGGGGGTGTGACATCCTGCATGGGGCATTATAAGAGGGGGAGGGGGAAATTGACATCCTGCATGGGGCATTATATGGGGGAGGGGGGAATTGACATCCTGCATGGGGGCATTATATGGGGGTGGGGGTGTGTGTGACATCCTGCATGGGGCATTATAAGAGGGGAAGGGGGGAAGTGACATCCTGCATGGGGCATTATAAGAGGGGAAGGGGGGAAGTGACATCCTGCATGGGGCATTATAAGGGAGGGGGTGTGACATCCTGCATGGGGCATTGTAAGAGGGGGAGGGGGGAATTGACATCCTGCATGGGACATTATAAGGAGGGTGGGTGTGTGACATACTGCATGGGGCATTATAAGGAGGGGGGTGTGTGACCTCCTGCATGGGGCATTATAAGGGAGGGGGTGGTCTGACATACTACATGGGGCATTGAAAAGAGGGGAAGTGACATCCTGCAAGGGGCAGTATATGAGGGGGAGATGTGACATCCTGTATGGGGCATTTTATGGGGGGTAGAGGTGACATCCTGCATAGGGCATTAAAAGGGGGGTGTCATCCTGCATGGGGCATTATAAGGGGGAAACAGCCTGCATGGAGCGTTACATGGGGGCCAATATTCTGTATGGAGTGTTATATGGGGGACAGTATCCTGTATGGAGCGTTATATGGGGACCAGTATCCTGTATGGAGCATTATATGGGGACCAGTATCCTGTATGGAGCATTATAAGGGGGTCAGTGTCCTGTATGGAGCATTATATGGGGCCCATAATACTGTATGGAGGACTATACTGTCCGGTCTGCACTGTGCGCTGTGAGGATTCGCCGGTTTCTGAGCTATTGTAGAATTGACAATAGATATCGCTCATGTAATGTAAGAAGTGAAATCTTTGCATTGTACTATATATATATATTTCTCTGTGGTATCTGTGCATCATGAATCATGGTATGAGTTAAAGGGGCCCACTGAAACTCTGTCGCCCAGGGCCCACAAAAACCTGGAGCCAGCCCTGGAGGTAGGTACAGTATAACAAGTTTTATTTTTTTTAAATACAATTAATTAACTAGGAGTGGGGGGAATCAGAGATACACGGGTGGTGAGAGATGCACGGGGGGGGGGGCCTTCATGCCCCCTTTGAAGGGCAGGGGGGGGCCCAAAAAAAATTCTTGCATAGGGGCCCACTACAGTCTGTGTCCGCCCCTGCTCATGTCCATCATATAGTTGTAGCACCCCAGGGGTCCGGTTGCCACACTGGCATTGCCTCTCTCACAAGAGGTGATGCCATGCCTGGAAGCAAGCAGGAGTCCCCTAGTCAGGTATACTAGCATGCAACAGTTTCCTGGCTCCAGACCAGCACGGGGAGCTTCTCCCCTTAGCAACTGGGAACTGGAGGCGGGGTTAGTTAGAGTTAGTGAGAGGAGTTGAAGACAGGACAGCGACGAGGAAAGACCTGGGGAGTGGAGCTGCACGGCAGCTCACCCCAGAGAGGAGCGTAGAAGAACAGGACACCGGAGTCCGAGGTTGTGGGACACTGAAGGCCCAGCAGCAGAAACTGGAGGGCAGAAGACTGCAGGTCTCCTGGCCCCATCAGACGCCCGGAGGCTCAGCAGCATCATAGGGCCCAGCACCACCATGTGGGAGCGACACTCCAGGAAGGCCCGAGCTGCCTGCCATACGGGTGAGGAACAGATGTTTTACTCAGGGACGAGGGCCACAGCACAACTATAAGCAGCAGGGCCAAAGAGATTAGCGCAAAGGGAAGGCCTCCAACTTCACCTGGCGAGGTGGATTCCCAACTTGCTTTCAGGCCGCCCGGACCTTTACTACAAGCTAGTACCCGTGCCCCTGTCTGCCTAACCACCGCATGTAAAGATAAGAGGAAACCGCCATTAAGTTGTGGACTGATTATTAACTGCGCCATCCCCTGCACTACACTGCACAGCAACATCTATAACATCACAATTTCCAGCCCTGGAGCTAAGCTCTGCCTGTGGAGAGCTGTCCCAACTCTGCTGCGTCACCATCAGCTCCAGAGGATCTGCACCGCAGCGGCGGCTCCATATAGCCGCATACCACAGGTGGCGTCACGAACATTAACTATAAAAACTTTATTCCCCTTTTCCAAATTCCCCTTTTATTGACCGCCTGGGTCACGGACCGAGTCACCGCCACTGTGACATCCCCCAGCCTTGACCGGCCCGGATACCGAGTACCCCACGGCCCAGGGGGCGCGTCTTACTTGGCGTCACGAACAGGATTAACAAAGCCCGGTATAACCGGGTACTGTGTGCCATAGACTTTACTGAACGGTGTGATCACGTCATTTGCTGTCCGCCGAGAGGAAGCAGGAGGCCCCGATCCGGAACTGCCGGGTAAGAGATCCCTCCCGCCTGTAGAGCAGCATACTGGTACGTCAGCAGAAACCCAGGACCTGGCTGAGGTTCACTTGGGGGGAGGAAGATGCCCAACTTGGGAGAGGGTTCAGCCACGGGCACGGCCGCCGCCACTGTAATGCCATTATCAATGCCATATATACCAGGGGCGGCGTGGTTGCCCTAGTACTCAGGCGAGTTGCACACCCTGAGCGACTTTGAGGAGAGACTGCGCAGTTTGTTTAGAGTGTACCCCCTGTCTGAGGAGCAAAAAGTCAACATCCTCATAGGCCAGCTAATTGGTGCAGCCCAGAGAGAGGTGAAGTCCTGGCCGGGCAGGGACAAAAGCACTGTTAAAGAAATACTAGCCCGGTTGAAGGATACCTTTGACACCCACACCACAGCAGAAATTAAGATGAAGTTCTACGGGGCCAAACAAAGGGTGCAGGACAGTGTACGGGACTATGCTCTAAACCTGCAGGAGGCGCTGCGGGCCATTAAACAGGTAGACCCCGACAGTGTGCGAGACGAGGACAGTTTGCTTACTGAGCAGTTTATTGAGGGGCTCTGGTCTAACGCTCACCAAACACAGCTGCAGAGGCTCCAGAACAGCAGAGAGACCAATCGGCCCCAGAGACAGATGCTTCATCAGCAGCAGATCAGGAGAATCTACCCTCTGCTAGCTGTTAGAACCCTCCTGTTAGTTTTTGCTATCTTGTGTTTTGCGGTCACGTGACCATCTGCCTATATATTCCAGCTCTGCCCTTCTGGCTTTGCTGGACTTCCGTGTTGTTTTGACTGTCTGTCAAGCCAGGTGCTTCGGTGCCTATCTCTGTCAGTTCTTGGTCCTCTGGGACCTTTAGTACTTTTTGTCAGTTTGTCCTTTTTGCTCTGCAACAACTTCTGTTTAGGAGGTGACCCATTTTTGTCCCAGTCCTTAGTTCATTTAGGGACCCCTCCCTTAATTCTATAGGTCTCCGATCAGACTAGCCGAGGACGAAGGCGGGTCTGTTCACAAGAAACAGTCAGCCCGCTACATCGTAGGGATTCAGCTTAGTCTTACTGTAGGGACAGCTTTCCCCTATCTTTCCTTAGTTTATGTTGCAGATCATAACAGTAAGTCCAGCCCAAAAAAACTAAAAGGAAAGAAATTCGGGGATCAGAATGGTTTCCGTCCAGGAGTTGGCTCAACGCCTGCAGGGATTGTCTCTGGAGGTGGCCGAGCTTCAGCAACACGTGAGTAGCTGTTCTGGAGTAGAGATGAGCGGTGTTCGACTTGAACTGTTCGCCAATCTCAAATTCGATCTGTTTTGGGCGGTGTTCGAGCCGTTCGGCGAACACGAACGATTTGAAAAAAATTCGGCTGTTCGAGGTTATGTTCGATAACTGTTCGTGCACCAAAATCATAACTGGATTTTTTCTCAGTAATGATGAAAATTAATGTTAATACGCAGTTTGAGTGTACAGCGGGGCGGGAGGAGGGGCAGGGGATGGATCTCTGCAGGAATAATGAAGATCTCCATTTTTTTTTCTCTTTCCCGCATTTACAGTGGGGAGGTGCAATCTGTCAGCCTATCAGCAGCGCACACACGGAGTGAAGTGCTTTTTTTCACACAAGCAAGGGCATGTGTCATTGGCAGTGTATGTCACATGTCCTTGCCCTATAAGACCCAGACATTTTCCCCGTCGCCACCATTTTCTCACTGCTGCAGCTGCGTGATAGACGGCACCGCTGTTGCTGTGTGCGCTATACCTTGTTAATTTCAAGCCAATTTTCGCACAAATCTACAGATAGCTTGGGAGTAGGGAATAGTTGTGATTGCAGTCCTTTTAATGACTAGGTTACAGCATTTCCTACGACTTTTATCAGGCAGGTCTGTGCTCTTAAATAGATAGGTTGGGAGTAAAGACTAATTGTAATTGCAGTCCTTTTCAGGACTAAGTTACATCAGTTCCTATCAGTTTTTGCCAGGCAGGTCTGTGCCAGTGCTGTGCAATTTTTTTCAAAGCATTTGGCTAAATCTAGCAAAGTTAATCCTTTTTGGCCTATTGCAGAGTGTGTTAGTCAGTGGAGTAGCCTATCTGTGTTGCAAGCTACACCACCTGTGTATAGAATACCAATTTTTTTACTGCACCAAGTGAAGTAAAACCTTTTGGGCATAGCATCATTCTATTAGTCCATCTATACTGACCTCCATAAGGTTGTAAATTGAATATAATTTTTTTCTGCATCTACCTCTGAAAAAATATTTGGGCTTTTAGCTGTGTGTGGGACTTGTTCTATTAGTCCATCTATACTGACCTCCATCAGGTTGCAAATTGAATATAATATTTTTCTGCATCTAGCTCTGAAAAAATATTTGGCCTTCTAGCAGTGTGTGGGACTTGTTCTATTAGTCCATCTATACTGACCTCCATCAGGTTGCAAATTGAATATAATATTTTTCTGCATCTAGCTCTGAAAAAATATTTGGCCTTCTAGCAGTGTGTGGGACTTGTTCTATTAGTCCATCTATACTGACCTCCATCAGGTTGCAAATTGAATATAATATTTTTCTGCATCTAGCTCTGAAAAAATATTTGGCCTTCTAGCAGTGTGTGGGACTTGTTCTATTAGTCCATCTATACTGACCTCCATCAGGTTGCAAATTGAATATAATTTTTTCTGCATCTAGCTGTGAAAAAATATTTGGCCTTCTAGCAGTGTGTGGGACTTGTTCTATTAGTCCATCTATACTGACCTCCATCAGGTTGCAAATTGAATATAATTTTTTTCTGCATCTAGCTCTGAAAAAATATTTGGCCTTCTAGCAGTGTGTGGGACTTGTTCTATTAGTCCATCTATACTGACCTCCATCAGATTGCAAATTGAATATAATTTTTTTCTGCACCTACCTCTGAAAAAATATTTGGCCTTCTAGCAGTGTGTGGGACTTGTTCTATTAGTCCATCTATACTGACCTCCATCAGGTTGCAAATTGAATATAATTTTTTTCGGCATCTAGCTCTGAAAAAATATTTGGCCTTCTAGCAGTGTGTGGGACTTGTTCTATTAGTCCATCTATACTGACCTCCATCACGTTGCAAATTGAATATAATTTTTTTCTGCATCTAGCTCTGAAAAAATATTTGGGCTTCTAGCTGTGTGTGGGACTTGTTCTATTAGTCCATCTATACTGACCTCCATCAGGTTGCAAATTGAATATAATATTTTTGTGCATCTAGCTCTGAAAAAATATTTGGCCTTCTAGCAGTGTGTGGGACTTGTTCTATTAGTCCATCTATACTGACCTCCATCAGGTTGCAAATTGAATATAATATTTTTCTGCATCTAGCTGTGAAAAAATATTTGGCCTTCTAGCAGTGTGTGGGACTTGTTCTATTAGTCCATCTATACTGACCTCCATCAGGTTGAAAATTGAATATAATTTTTTTCTGCATCTAGCTCTGAAAAAATATTTGGCCTTCTAGCAGTGTGTGGGACTTGTTCTATTAGTCCATCTATACTGACCTCCATCAGATTGCAAATTGAATATAATTTTTTTCTGCACCTACCTCTGAAAAAATATTTGGCCTTCTAGCAGTGTGTGGGACTTGTTCTATTAGTCCATCTATACTGACCTCCATCAGGTTGCAAATTGAATATAATTTTTTTCTGCATCTACCTCTGAAAAAAATATTTGGGCTTCTAGCTGTGTGTGGGACTTGTTCTATTAGTCCATCTATACTGAACTCCATCAGGTTGCAAATTGAATATAATATTTTTCTGCATCTAGCTCTGAAAAAATATTTGGCCTTCTAGCAGTGTGTGGGACTTGTTCTATTAGTCCATCTATACTGACCTCCATCAGGTTGCAAATTGAATATAATATTTTTCTGCATCTAGCTCTGAAAAAATATTTGGCCTTCTAGCAGTGTGTGGGACTTGTTCTATTAGTCCATCTATACTGACCTCCATCAGGTTGCAAATTGAATATAATTTTTTTCTGCATCTAGCTCTGAAAAAATATTTGGCCTTCTAGCAGTGTGTGGGACTTGTTCTATTAGTCCATCTATACTGACCTCCATCACGTTGCAAATTGAATATAATTTTTTTCTGCATCTAGCTCTGAAAAAATATTTGGGCTTCTAGCTGTGTGTGGGACTTGTTCTATTAGTCCATCTATACTGACCTCCATCAGGTTGCAAATTGAATATAATATTTTTGTGCATCTAGCTCTGAAAAAATATTTGACCTTCTAGCAGTGTGTGGGACTTGTTCTATTAGTCCATCTATACTGACCTCCATCAGGTTGCAAATTGAATATAATATTTTTGTGCATCTAGCTCTGAAAAAATATTTGACCTTCTAGCAGTGTGTGGGACTTGTTCTATTAGTCCATCTATACTGACCTCCATCAGGTTGCAAATTGAATATAATATTTTTCTGCATCTAGCTCTGAAAAAATATTTGGCCTTCTCGCAGTGTGTGGGACTTGTTCTATTAGTCCATCTATACTGACCTCCATCAGGTTGCAAATTGAATATAATATTTTTCTGCATCTAGCTCTGAAAAAATATTTGGACTTCTAGCAATGTGTGGGACTTGTTCTATTAGTCCATCTATACTGACCTCCATCAGGTTGCAAATTGAATATAATATTTTTCTGCATCTAGCTCTGAAAAAATATTTGGCCTTCTCGCAGTGTGTGGGACTTGTTCTATTAGTCCATCTATACTGACCTCCATCAGGTTGCAAATTGAATATAATATTTTTCTGCATCTAGCTCTGAAAAAATATTTGGACTTCTAGCAATGTGTGGGACTTGTTCTATTAGTCCATCTATACTGACCTCCATCAGGTTGCAAATTGAATATAATATTTTTCTGCATCTAGCTCTGAAAAAATATTTGGCCTTCTAGCAGTGTGTGGGACTTGTTCTATTAGTCCATCTATACTGACCTCCATCAGGTTGCAAATTGAATGTAATATTTTTCTGCATCTAGCTCTGAAAAAATATTTGGCCTTCTAGCAGTGTGTGGGACTTGTTCTATTAGTCCATCTATACTGACCTCCATCAGGTTGCAAATTGAATATAATTTTTTTCTGCATCTAGCTCTGAAAAAATATTTGGCCTTCTAGCAGTGTGTGGGACTTGTTCTATTAGTCCACCTATACTGACCTCCATCAGGTTGCAAATTGAATATAATATTTTTCTGCATCTAGCTCTGAAAAAATATTTGGCCTTCTAGCAGTGTGTGGGACTTGTTTTTTTAGTCCATCTATACTGACCTCCATCAGGTTGCAAATTAAAAATAATTTTTATCTGCATCTAGCTCTGAAAAAATATTTGGCCCTCTAGCAGTGTGTGGGACTTGTTCTATTAGTCCATCTATACTGACCTCCATCAGGTTGCAAATTAAAAATAATTTTTATCTGCATCTAGCTGTGAAAAAATATTTGGCCTTCTAGCAGTGTGTGGGACTTGTTCTATTAGTCCATCTATACTGACCTGCATCAGGTTGCAAATTCAAAATAATTTTTTGTTTGCATCTAGCTCTGAAAAAATATTTGGCCTTCTAGCAGTGTGTGGGACTTGTTCTATTAGTCCATCTATACTGACCTCCATCAGGTTGCAAATTAAAAATATTTTTTTCTGCATCTAGCTCTGAAAAAATATTTGGCCTTCTAGCAGTGTGTGGGATTTGTTCTATTAGTCCATCTTTACTGACCTCCATCAGGTTGCAAATTAAAAATAATTTTTATCTGCATCTAGCTCTGAAAAAATATTTGGGCTTCTAGCAGTGTGTGGGACTTGGTCTATTAGTCCATCTATACTGACCTCCATCAGGTTGCAAATTAAAAATAATTTTTATCTGCATCTAGCTCTGAAAAAATATATGGCCTTCTAGCAGTGTGTGGGACTTGGTCTATTAGTCCATCTTTACTGACCTCCATCAGGTTGCAAATTCAAAATAATTTTTATCTGCATCTAGCTCTGAAAAAATATTTGGGCTTCTAGCAGTGTGTGGGACTTGGTCTATTAGTCCATCTATACTGACCTCCATCAGGTTGCAAATGAAAAATAATTTTTATCTGCATCTAGCTCTGAAAAAATATTTGGCCTTCTAGCAGTGTGTGGGACTTGGTCTATTAGTCCATCTATACTGACCTCCATCAGGTTGCAAATAAAAAATATTTTTTTGTCTGCATCTAGCTCTGAAAAAATATTTGGCCTTCTAGCAGTGTGTGGGACTTGTTCTATTAGTCCATCTATACTGACCTCCATCAGGTTGCAAATTAAAAATAATTTTTATCTGCATCTAGCTCTGAAAAAATATTTGGCCTTCTAGCAGTGTGTGGGACTTGTTCTATTAGTCCATCTATACTGACCTCCATCAGGTTGCAAATTCAAAATAATTTTTATCTGCATCTAGCTCTGAAAAAATATTTGGCCTTCTAGCAGTGTGTGGGACTTATTGTATTAGGCCATCTATACCAAGCTCCACCAGCTTTTAAATTAATAATAATTTTTAGCTGCATCTAGCCCTGAAAATAATTTTTCTTCCCAATAGTGGTAGCAATATAAATATGGGGCGCGCTCCTGGCTTACAAAAATATACGCTTCATAACAAAAAACACCAGCCTAGCGCACTGCATTAATAAGATGGCATCATCGTCTCTCCCAGTGCTAGGCCTACTACCCAGGCTAGCATTCCTGTGCCTAAAACACAATGTATGGGTCCGCGCTAGCCACTATGCTGAGGGGTCTAAAGCTGCTGCTAACGCTTTATAACAATTCAGTTGGCAGATTTTCACAGAGCTCTTCCACAACGCCCACCCATCGGGCAACAGTTGCCCACCTTCCCTATGGGATCTAGTAGCGAATAGTTGATGCCATTAATCAGAGCGTCAGTTGCCCCGTCGACGTGGCAAGCATACGGTAAGGCATGGGAAGGGTGGACACGACTAGTAGCAGGCAGACTTGTTGACCAATGTGAACAAGCCAGATCACAAGTCACCATAGAATTTCTCCACCAGCTAATGATGAGGGGCATATCAGGGGCGTCAGCGCAGCGGTGTCTGACCGGAGTAGCATTTCACTTCCAACTACTGAATTGGGGATATGTGACAAAGATTCATCATCAGACAATCCATAAAAGGGTGGAAAAGGGGTCAGCCAAGTCAGGAGTGTAGACGTCCCGTCCCGTGTCACTAAAACTGATTTCTCACATCATATCCCTAACACCATTAACATGACACTCACAATTTGAAGCAACACTACTGTCTACTGCATTTGTGATCGCCTTCTTCGGGGCGCTATGCATATGCGAATTAGTCCCTCAATCCAAAATTACCACCAGTGGAGGCTTATTACACCAGGACGTAGTCATAGCCAATAATGCAATACGTCTACGCATACACAAATCGAAAACGGTTCCAGCGGGCAGGGGCACTTGGTAGGGAGAGAGGCAAGATGTCCGGTCATCTTAGTTATACAGGCCGGGGGAAACAACCTAGGTCATCACAAGAGCGCATAACTAATGGCAATAATGAAACTAGACAATGAGCTCTTCAGAGAATTTTTCACAAAACTAGCTTATAGTATGGTCAGAGATTGTGCCGATAGCGGTATGGCAAGGTGCGCGAGACATCACGGCCATCGAACAGACAAGGCGGGTAATAAATATTCGGATGGCAAAATTTAGAAGAGACAGAGGCGGTGTAGTGGTACGACACCGACAACTGGAAGGAGATAAAGCAGGCCTCATATGGCCCGACGGTGTTCACTTAATGGATATTGGACTTGACATATTCCTGTCAGGACTCCAGGACAGAGTGGAACAAGCGTTAAGAGTGATGGGTGGGGGTCAGAGTCCTGCATACGAGTACGCAGGATCCTACGTGGCCTGGAAATAGAAAGGACATGTTGGAGAGTTACACTTGTTGGCCAAGTTGCCGGAGTGGAGACCCAGGGCATGCTGCAACAAGCTGAATTATTTTAGAAATAAAATGCCTTTCTAATGGAATGAGTATAAAGAGTTAATAAAGCTGTGACCGATACTCACCCATCCAGTTGTAAGAGTTACATTATTGTATTGTCAAGGAAAGGGGGGCGGTAGGGGGGCTGAGCGTCTGGGTTTGGTTGGGGGTCCCCACAGTCTGCCTAGGCTAGATGCATTTAAAAATTCTTATTAGATACACAGGCGGTGCAGCTTGCTTCGCAGCTGGGCTACTACGCCCAAAGTATTGCCTAGGCTAGATGCAGTTAAAAATTCTACGCTGACCAGCAGACACTGAAGATTTGGAGCAGACCTCTGAGTAAACACCTCTTCAGACTCAACCATCTGTGTTACCCCAAGCCATAGTGTATGTAGTTTCTTACAGTTAAAAGGGGGGGGGGCGACCCAACCCACCTGGAATTGACGATGCCAACGTCACGTAAGACACAGCAAGGGGACTCCAAAAAGAGTCTCCATTTTTTCCCAAAATTGTGGCACAGACACCACTTAACTCTAGAACGCATACCTGGGGCCTCGCAGTCCCGCCCTGTTAATTGTTTTCTATTTTCTGCAAGATTACTTTAGTTAGAATTTTGAAACTCTAGGTATTCTTCATGTATATAGTTGTTTGTCATTTGAGTTTGAGTTATTCCATGTTATTTGCACACGGGCATAAAAGGCACCAGGTAAATGAAAGTGTAGATTTTTATGGTCATGCGTTCTAGGGTTAAGTGGCATCAATTGCCCCACAGTTGCTTAAAACGGTAGGTGAGGTGATATTACCAAATCCTCAAGCTTTTAGTCTCCCAAGGATAACACAGGGGTAGAAAAGTCCTTGCGAATCCATGATTTGTTCATCTTTATGAACGTGAGTCTGTCTACATTCTCACTGGACAGCCGCGTGCGCTTATCTGTCAGCACACCATCAGCAGCGCTGAACACACGTTCAGAGAGAACACTGGCTGCAGGGCATGACAAGATCTCCAAGGCGTGAGTGGCGAGCTCCGGACATTTTTCCAGATTGGAATACCAAAATGAGCAAGGGTCCAGTGACACAGTCATGGCTTCGGTGTTCACTTGGAGATACTCCTGCACCATCCTCTCTAGGCATTGACTATGTGTCAGACTTCTTGTCTCCTGTCGCCTTGCAAAGGATGGTCTAATAAAGTGGTGAAACGATTCCACAAAATTGATGTTACCAGCAGATACTGTGTTACTGTTACGGTTTGAGTGATGAAGACTTGACAGTCCCATGGTTGGCAAGTTAGAACTGTGAGATTCACTTCGTGCACCACTGGTGTTTTGTGGAAAAGCACATGTAAGATTCTGCAACAGCGTCTGCAGATACTCCTGCATGCGTCAATCCCTTTTTATGGCATGAATTATTTGGACAAATTTACTTTTGTACCGGGGATCTAAGAGTGTGGCAACCCAGTAGTCGGGATTACTTCGAATTCTGCAATCTGAGGGTCAAGTTGCAGGTAGTGCAGCAAGAAGGCACTCATGTGTCTTGCGCATCCAGGAGGACCAAGTCCTTGTTGTGTTGGTAGCGAGGTAAGAATCATGCTTCCTTCCTCTGCCCTCTCCCCCCAACCTCGCACAACAGAAATGTGATCAAGGTCTCCCTCATCTGATGAGTCTTCCATGCCCATCGCCAGTTCATCCTCCACTTCTTCCTCGGCTCCTGCACCTTCCTCAACAGTTTGGCTGCTACCATGCGCCCTGTTTAATCCCTCTCCCCCACCCTCCCATGCCTGCCGCCTTGGTGCTGCCAACCGGCTGGACCTTGGAGATGTTATCCCTTCCGCATACGACTCCTCCTCTACTTCCTCCACCTCCTCTTGTCCCACCACCTGACTCTGAATTCTGTTTAATGTGTGCTCCAGCATGTAAATCACCGGAATAGTCATGCTGATAATGGCATCGTCGTCAGCACTAAACATCTTCGTCGCCATTTCAAAACTGTGCAGAAGGGTGTGTGGCGCCCCTGAGGGTTCAGTCGCCACAGAGTTACTGCATCTCACCCAGAGGTGTGGTATCTCTCCCTCAGGTAAGGAAGGCGTATGGCTCGGGACCCTAACACCTGCATCCAACACATACCCGCAGTGGGGGTAGGGCAAGATTGCTCCTATGGGAGAGCACAGTCCCAGGTCCCTAGCTGGTGGGAGGGTCCTATGTAGTGGGTGCTTAGGGGAGCAGCTTAGGGGAGCACATGACAGGGAGAGTATAAATAGGAAGCCATCTTAGAAAGAGCAAGCCAGTCAGAGGAGGAAAAGTGACAGGAGCAGAGGCTCGGCATGAGCTCTGCTCCGGAGGCAGGCCTAGCCTGGGAGGCCCAGGACTGAAGGAGAGAAGAGAGGAGTGAGAGCAGGAAGGCTCCAGGAACCGAAGGGACCCTAGGGCTACGGGCCGTGCAGAAGGCCACCCGTACTCCCGCTGCTACCAGGAGGTAGAGGGGTCAGGCCAGATAAGGGGAACCGGTCCCTCAACTAGAGGAGAAACAGCAAGGCTCAACTAGAAACCGGAGGCTGCAGCATTTCATGTACTGCAGGCAAAAGTCCACACCAGTCTCACTAAGAAGGTAGCCACATAGGACCCAGGGGACGGAACACAAGTCGCCCGCCAAGGCCCGAGGATACCGGATAGAAGTGTCACTGGGTGTGAGGTGCAGGGAGAAGGCCAGAGAAAGGACACACAGAAGGGGGTCCTGCTAAGTACTCCGGAGCTATCTGGGCGTGGACTGAGCCCCTCACTGAGTACGCACAGCACGACGGGTGAGATTGCTCTGGTACCTGTAATCTGGATTGCAACAACTGTGAGCAAAGATCTTGGGACTGCATCACACGGACTCTGTGTTCATTACTGACTCCCTGCACTACAACCACCATCATCCACCCACACTGCCCTGAAGCTACACTCTTCCTGTGGTGAGTAATAATACCATTGCTGCAAAACCACCAGCTTCAGAGGACTGTTCCGCAGCGGCGGCCCCTTTGGCCGCACTCCACAGGTGGTGTAGTCGGACATTATAAAATCCATATATACAAATTACCATTGGATTGACCGCCCTGGGTCACGGACCGGGTCACCGCCACAGTGACTACAACCCCCAGCGTCTACCGGCCCGGCTCAGGGTACCCCACGGCCCAGGGGGCGCGTCAACTTCATAGGTCCCTGATCTGAGACCACTCCTGCAGCGTGATTTGCCCCACCTCTGGATCTCGTTGGCCCAGGCTATACGTCAGAACGTATTGCATCAGGGCTTGTCGGTGCTGCCACAGTCGCTGCAACATGTGCAGAGTTGAATTCCACCGTGTCGGCACATCGCATTTCAGCCAGTGAACTGGCAGGCCCAACGACTTCTGTAGAGATGTAGATGAGTCTTCCATGCCCATCGCCAGTTCATCCTCCACTTCTTCCTCGGCTCCTGCACCTTCCTCAACAGTTTGGCTGCTACCATGCGCCCTGGTTAATCCCTCTCCCCCACCCTCCCATGCCTGCAGCCTTGGTGCTGCCGACCATCTGGACCTTGGAGATGTTATCCAATCCGCATACGAATACTCCTCTACTTCCTCCACCTCCTCTTGTCCCACCACCTGACTCCGAATTCTGTTTAACGTGTGCTCCAGCATGTAAATCACCGGAATAGTCATGCTGGTAATGGCATCGTCAGCACTAAACATCTTCGTCGCCATTTCAAAACTGTGCAGAAGGGTGCATAGGTCCCTGATCTGAGACCACTCCTGCAGCATGATTTGCCCCATCTCTGGATCTCGTTGGCCCAGGCTATACATCAGAACGTATTACACCAGGGCTTGTCGGTGCTGCCACAGTCGCTGCAACATGTGCAGAGTTGAATTCCACCGTGTCGGCACATCGCATTTCAGCCAGTGAACTGGCAGGCCCAACGACTTCTGTAGAGATGTAAGTCGTTGAGCTGCGGGATGCGAACGGCGGAAATGAGCACACAGCGACCGTGCCCTCTGCAGAAGGCCATCTAGTCCGGGATAGTGGGCTAAAAATTTATGGACAACCAGGTTCAACACGTGAGCCATACAAAGCACGTGTGTGACATTGCCCCGGCGAAGGGCCGCACCCAGGTTTGCAGCATTGTCGCACACGGCCTTCCCTGGTTGCAGGTCCAGTGGAGACAACCATTCATGAAACTGGGTCTCCAGAGCTGACCACAAGTCCTCAGCTGTGTGACTCACATTTCCCAGACATTTCAAAGTAAACACTGATGCCGTTGAGCCCTGCTGCCAGCAAAGTAAGGAGGTGTGCAGGATTCCTTCTGCGCAGTTAGAAAGCAGGTGGCATTACCAGACAGGCTTTGGGTGCAGGTGGAGGACCGAGAGGAGGTTGAGGAGGCAGAAGCAGTGGAGGAACTTCGAGATAAAGAGGACTGACGCAAAACTCGTGGGGACGGTAAGACTTGGATAGCAGCCCCTTGTCCTGCTGTCACCATAGTTACCCAGTGCCCAGTCAGCGACATGTAACGCCCCTGTCTATGCCTACTCATCCAAGTGTCTGTGGTGAAATGCACCCTGTCACACACAGAGTTTCTCAAAGAAGCAGTGATGTTGTGTGCGACATGCTGGTGGAGCGCAGGCACACCTTTCTTTGAGAAGTAGTGCCGACTGGGCATCTGGTACTGGGGCACTGCGACGGACATAAGGTCTCGAAAATCCACTGTGTCCTCCAGGCGGAAAGGCAGCATTTCTGTAGCCAACAGCTTGCAGATGGTGAAATTCAACCTCTTAGCTTTGTCATGGCTAGGAGGAAATGGTCTTTTACTTTTCCACATCTGAGGGACCGAGGGCTGGCTGTTGTGCTTTGACGGGGTTGAGTAGGGTGTCCCCGGCAAACTGCCGGTCTGTGAGGAAGATGCAGGCGGACATGTTAGGTTGCCTTGATCCAAAGGTGGTGCTTTCGATGTCAGAGAGCGCTCAACACCAGCAGGTGTTTCCACTTCCCAATGAACTGACGACCTGCCAATCACACTGGCTGTTGCAGGTAAAGAGGTGGCAGGTTTGCGTCCAAAAACATGTGTGACTGCTGTCCCCCCAGTCACAGAGGATGAAGAGGCCGCGGATGCACAAGATGGGGCAGACGGTGGTTGGCCCAGCCTGCTAGGCCGCATTGTAGCACAGTGAGGTTCTCACTGCAACTTATGCTTCATATCCATGTGACGGTACATGCATGAAGTACTCAAACTATGGATTTTTTGGCCTCTACTTAGCTTTTGGTGACAAATATTACAGATAACACGAGTTGGGTCATCCTTATCGATCTGAATAAATGCCCAGGCTGTGCAAGGCTTAGAGCCCATGCGACCTGAAGAGCCACTACGACTTGTGGTCAGAGGCAGAGTTGTGGTTGAGGATGCAGTTGTAGACGTGCTTCCAGTACTCCGTCTCTGTCCAGGAAGGCGCAACCTAACCTCGTCATCAATAGCATCTGTGACGCCCCACTGCGCTTGGTATCACAGATCCTAGAAGAGTGTATTGATGGACTCCTCCACAAGAGGCCCCCATAAACATTCACACATCTCCACCTTCCACCTCAGACCAGCAGAGGGAGCCCGTTAGGGATATAAATAGGGAAGGTGGAGCTAGGCAGTTCAGTTCCTCTGAAGAGTTCCTGCAGTAGAGAAGCCTAAGAGAGGTCAGTCTGCAGTGGAGCTCAGTCTAGTCTAGAGAACTCAGTTAATAGTTCAGCAGTGGAGCACGAGGCTCCTGCTAGCTAGATTCAGGGAGCCCAGATATATAGAGCTTAATGTGTGCCGGCGCCATAAGATCGGTGAAGCGCGGCAAGCTGCCGTTAGTGTGTATAGCCTAGTGAGGGCCCGAGTAGGCCGAAGGCGAGTGGCGAGTTAGTACATAAGGGGCAGAAGAGCTTAACCAGCTCACCCCGAAGCATTTACCGGACACCGGATCCGAGCATACCGGGATCTCTATGACCCAGTAAGGCATAACCGGAATCCCTGGAGAACTACAAGTCCCAGGATCGCTAAGGTGCTGATACGTAACAGAGCCAGGAGACGCTTAGGCCCCGCATACTGGGAGCGTGAACTCCAAGAGAAGGCCCTACCACAAGGTCAGCCAGGGCAGGACAGAGACAAAGTTAGGCCTAGCTCCAGGCAGGTCAGAAACTTACTACGCAGAGGCAAGAAACAGGAGGCCCTACACCCGCTCATTGGGGAGGATCCTGATATGCACCCTTCACCCTACAGTGCTCCGGGATGTGCCTGAATTTCCTCCAGTAAAAGGTACTGAAGTGACTACCGTGTCCGTTCCCGTTCTTGCTCTGACCCAGCTGGGTCTCGCCTGTCCTGCATTCCCCCTGCATACGCTGCCCTGAGACCTAGCTCCACCTGTGGGGAGCTATACCATCGAGCTGCCTTATCACGGGCCTCAGTGGACTGCTGCAGCGCTGGTGCTTCTCACCAGATACCACAGGTGGGGTCACGAACTCTTATAAAATTAACAATTATCCACCCTTTTAAAGAGTGACCCCAGGGTGCGGGCCAGGGAGCCGACCACCGCGACATCCCCAAGGCCAGGCAAAGGCCCGGGTGACCTCATCGACTGGCTGACTGTGGGTTGACAGTAAGTGGGATCTCCAACCTTGTCATCATCACCCTGTGTGTTATCACACCCGTCGTCCTCAAAGCCAACCTCTTCCTGCCCTGACCGAAAAGTCAAGTTGTCGCTCCAATCAGGTATTTGAGTCTCATCATCGTCTTCATCACTGTCTCCACCAATAGGAGTTACAGTTTGGGAACGAGGGTCTACATTATGCTCAGAACCTTCTTCATCTGGTCCTGGATCCGACTTATAAAGATTCTGGGCATCAGTGCAGATCATTTCCTCATCTGGATTAACAGAAGCTCTGGAGCAGACCTCCGTTTCCCAGGCTATAGTATGAGTAAACAGCTCTGCAGACTCAACCATCTGTGTTACCCCATACTCAGAAGGGCAGCTGGAGACTTGGGAGCTGTGAGGAAGCAAGTGCGATTGGGGTGACACCTCTGAGGACTGGAGTATTTGTGATGTTGAAGTTGAGGTGCAGGAGTGCCCACTTGAAGGAGCACTTGATATCCGCTGAAGCACCTGCTGTTTTTGTGCCTCATCTGGAATTTGTAGCGATGGGCGTGTCCGTAACAAAGGGATCGTATCACATTGTCCACGAAAAGAAGTCGACATGTTAGTTTGGCTGGAAGATGGTCTTTCTTCTGCAGATGTTACTCACCCCCCACCGCGGGGGGGCTCGACCCACCAGCGGACAGGCAGCAGTATTGGGAGAGGGGGGGCTGGCCGTCAGGGTCCACCGCGGCTCTGGCACAAACCCGGCAACACGGAGGTGGCACGGGCAGGAACGGACTGGCCGTGTCGGCTTCTCACTTTTTGGATTTTAGAAGGGCATGACATGCCTATATCTGTGTCTACCCCTCCTTTTACTCCTCCACCTCTTTTCTTTTCGCATGACTATATGTACTTGTCACTTTTCCATGTGTTAGTTATGTCTTCTGAGCAGTTTGTCAGCTTTTGGACACCTTTGAAGGTGTTTTCTATGTGTTTCTATGTGTTTTTGTTTGCCTGCCATTGGTTTTAACGGTGTTCGAAGGTGTTCGACGAACAGTTCGACGAACAGTTCGGCGAACACAAGGGTGTTCGACGAACCGAACCGAACTCGAACACTACGGGGGTGGCTCAACACTATTCTGGAGCGCATTTTGTCGAACCGAAGGTAGGACTGCCTGATGTTTTTTATGGTAAACAGCAAGATTTTTTTTCTTTTAAAAATGCTTGTTTGTTATATTTTCGTTTGAGACCAAGATCCTCTGGGAATGAATCACAACGCATTGGTTTTATTATGTCACTGTTGCACAATGAACCACAGGAGTGGGCCTTTTCTTTCCAACCTAATGATCCGTGTTTAAGCTCTGTTGAAGAATTTTTTTCTGCTATGGGGCTATTATATGACGATCCTGATCGAATCTCATCTGCTGAATCAGAACTTAGACGTTTGAATCAGGGGTCAGATGATGTTGAAATTTATTGCACACACTTCAGAAGATAGGCCTCAGAAGTTAAATGGAATGATTCTGCGCTGAGATGATTATTTCATGCTGGTTTGAGTGAAAGGGTTAAGGATTTGCTAATTGCATTCCCTGCACCTGAGACTCTGCAGGAAGCTATGCAGTTAGCTGTTCGTGTGGACAGGAGACTGAGGTCCAGGGTCAATGATGTAAAAACTCCTGTAACTTCAGGTCCTAGTTCCCAGAAAATCTGCTCTGACAATGGAGGTTGGGGCGATGTCACTCCGCTCTCAGGAAAGAGATCGGAGATTCGCCGAAGGTTTGATTAAGTATTGTGAGCGTCGTTTAAGTAAAGAAAAAAAAAAGGTCAGTTATGCCCGTATAGCTTGTTTACGCTCTGCAGGAGTGTTTCTTTCTGGGAGTACTACTCTGCAGGGAGATTTGATTGAATTTCAGGTATTTGTGGATTGTGGTACAACACTTAATGTGATTGATAAAGGGTTTTTGGAAAACCTTAAATTGAAATCCAAACCTTTGTCATCACCTATTTCTGTGGTTGCAATTGATAACACTCCTTTGAAATGTATTACTCACAAGACTGCTGCATTTCCTCTCACTATCAATGGAGGTCACCAAGAAATTTTGGACTTGGTTGTTTTGGATAATTTGCCCTCTCCAGTTGTTCTAGGATTGCCTTGGTTAAAACTGCACAATCCTTTATTGGACTGGTCTACTAATGTGATTAAGTCTTGGTGTCAGAAGTGCTATGATAAATGTTGCAATGGTCACATTGCGGCTGTGGAAAAAGGGGAATTACCGGTACCTATTCAAGATTTTTGGAGGGTTTTTTCGGAGGAGTCGCAAGTTTTACCTCCTCATAGGGTTTATGATTGCGCCATTGAGTTTGTTCCGGGTGCTGCTCTTCCCAAAAGTCGCTTGTTTAATCTGATTATCCCTGAAAGAAAGGCCTTGGAGGAGTACATACAGACTAGCCTGGCTGCTGGTCACATTAGACCGTCTAAGTCACCTGTGGCAGTTGGATTCTTCTTTGTTAAAAAAAAGGACGGGGGTTTACGTCCATGTCTGGATTTTCGTGAAATTATAAGATTACCGTACGCAATTCCTACCCATTACCGTTAATTCCTGACTTGTTTAACCAGTTAGTGGGAGCAAAGTGGTTCTCCAAAATTTATCTCCGGGGAGTATACAATTTGTTACGTGTGAAGGAGGGTGATGAATGGAAAACTGCTTTTAACACTCCGGTAGGTCATTTTGAGAATCTGGTGATGCCTTTTGGTCTTACCAATGCACCTGCATTTTTTCAGAACCTTATTAATGACATCCTGAGACCTTTGATTGGTAAGAATGTGGTTGTGTATTTGGATGACATTTTGATTTATTCACCAGATCTAGAGTCCCATTGGCAGAGTGTACGTGAAGTTTTGCAGTTATTGAGTGATAATTCACTCTTTGCTAAGCTGGAGAAATGTGAGTTCGCTGTGCAGAAAATTAGTTTTTTGGGCTACATTGTTTCCAGTGAGGGCTTTGAGATGGACCCTGTGAAGGTTCAGGCTGTGCAGGAATGGCCTAGGCCTATTGGTTTGAAATCTATACAGAGATTTTTGGGTTTTGCCAATTCTTACAGGAAATTCATTAAGAATTTTTCTGTAGTTGTTAAACCTCTAACCGATCTCACCAGGAAAGGTGCGAATACGGCCCAGTGGACTACTGAGGCCATTGAAGCATTTGAGTATCTCAAAGAGAGGTTCAGTTCTGCGCCTATCCTTATGCAGCCTGATGAGACCAAGCCTTTTTTGGTCGAGGTCGATGCTTCATCAGTGGGGGTCGGAGCAGTTTTGTCTCAGGAGAACAAGGGTGGAGTACATCCTTGTGCCTTCTTTTCGAAAAAAAATTCGGAAACCGAACCGAATTATGATGTTGGAAATCAGGAGTTGCTGGCTAGTAAACTTGCGTTTGAACACTGGCGTCATTTTTTGGAAGGCGCTAGATTTCCTATTCAGGTTTTCACAGATCATAAGAATTTGATCTATCTGGATGCTGCCAAGCGCTTGAATACCCGTCCAGCTAGGTGGGCACTTTTTTTTTCTCGGTTTCATTTTTCTGTTACCTATATCCCTGGTACTAAGAACGTTAAAGCCGATGCTTTATCTCGCAGCTTCTCTCCTACGATCGGTGCCTAGGAGGAGGAGAGCATTTTGCAGAAAGGAGTTGTGGTGGCGGCATTGGACTCCGTTTTGGAGAATGGGATTCTGAATGCTCAAGATGATGCTCCATCTAACACTCCCCATGGGAGGTTGTTCATGCCTAGAGCCTTTAGGAGAGATTTGTTTGTAGAGTGTCATGAGTCTCGGTTGGCAGGTCATCCAGGAGTTTCGGAGACTAAGAGACTTATCAGTCGCAGTTTTTGGTGGCCTGGATGGCAGAAGGAAGTCATCAAGTGGGTGCGTCAGTGTACTGTGTGTGCTAGGTCAAAGGCTTCACATACTCCTGCTGCGGGGTTGCTTTGCCCTCTGGAGGTTCCTAGTGCGACTTGGACGCATCTCACTATGGATTTTATTACTGATCTTCCAGTGTCCGAGGGCTTTACTGTCATCTGGGTGGTCGTGGACCGTTTTAGTAAGATGTGTCATTTGGTTCCATTCATTAAGTTGCCCTGCGCCAAGACACTCGCTAAGGCATTTGCTAAGGAGATTGTCAAGCTCCATGGCGTTCCCACAGATATTGTTTCTGATAGAGGACCTCAGTTTGTGGCTCGCTTTTGGCGTGCTTTTGTGACAGGTTGGGAGTCCATTTGTCATTTTCGTCTGGTTATCATCCGGAGTCGAATGGTCAGACTGAAAGAAAGAACCAAGATGTTGAACAGTTTTTGCGTTGTTTTGTGGCAGACAACCAAGAGGGGTGGTCTGAGTTTCTGCCTCTCGCAGAATTTGCTCTAAACAATCATACATCCTCCTCTGCTGGGTGTTCTCCTTTTTTTTGTTGTACTGGGAGACATCCGTCTTTTGGGTCGTTCTCCAAATTAGGGTCAGCGGTGCCGGAGGAGGAGAATTTTTCCGGTGATTTGGAGAGAGTTTGGACTAATTTACGTTGTAACCTGCAAGAGGCTAACAAGAAGTCCAAGAAGCATTTTGACAGGAAACGTAAAGAGGTTTTGTTTACTGTGGGTGACATGGTTTGGTTGTCCTCGAAGAACCTGCGGTTGAGGATTCCCTCTAAAAAGCTGGGTCCTAAGTTTGTGGGTCCATTTAAGGTGCTTCAGGTTGTTAACCCATCTGGTGTTAGGTTGGATGTCCCTACTTCCTGGAAGATTAATCCTGTGTTTCATCTTTCCTTGTTGAAAAAGGCTGACGTATCTAATAGGGACGCCACTGTCACAGTTCCCCCTGTGGTGGAAGACGGCGAATATGAAATTTCTCGTATTTTGAATTCTAGATGGCATAGAGGGAAATTACAGTATCTTGTCTCCTGGAAGGGTTTCGGTCCCGAAGACAACTCCTGGGTAAGGACGGATGATGTCTCTGCTCCTAGGTTTGTTAAGGCTTTCCACAGGAGGTTTCCGGATAGGCCTGGGCCTGGAGGATCCGGAGGATCCTCATAAAAGAGGGGGTACTGTTAGAACCCTCCTGTTAGTTTTTGCTATCTTGTATTTTGCGGTCACGTGACCATCTGCCTATATATTCCAGCTCCGCCCTTCTGGCTTTGCTGGACTTCAGTGTTGTTTTGACTGTCTCTCTAGCCAGGTGCTTCGGTGCCTATCTCTGTCAGTTCTTGGTCCTCTGGGACCTTTAGTACTTTTTGTCAGTTTGTCCTTTTTGCTCTGCAACAACTTCTGTTTAGGAGGTGTCCCATTTTTGTCCCAGTCCTTAGTTCATTTAGGGACCGCTCCCTTAATTCTATAGGTCTCCGTTCAGACTAGCCGAGGACGAAGGCGGGTCTGTTCACAAGGAACAGGCAGCCTGCTACATCGTAGGGATTCAGATTAGTCTTACTGTAGGGACAGCTTTCCCCTATCTTTCCTTAGTTTATGTTGCAGATCTTAACACTAGCAGTGAACTTGTCGTTCCCAGGGTGAGTCAAAGAATTCGTAGGAGATTATCCAGCCTACCGGTGTTACCTCAGACTACCTGTAGTGTAATTCACACTGAACCCACCACACCAGGGGTAGACACTAGGGACCATGGTAGGTCAGTGACAACAAATGTGCTACGTAGATCAACCCTTAGTACTAAAGGTCAGCTCCCTGCCCGCTGGAGGAACTAAAGTGTAAGAGAATAAAAATGTATGTTATATAGTTGTAACCGTTAAATAATCCTGGATATATAGTTGTTAAACTTATGGACAATTGGACTACAGGACTAAGTGTGGTCAGGACAATATTGAAAATAGTTGGTAAGTGGCCGAAGACCAGGCCCAACGACAGCATGCCCTGAAGCCATGCCCAGGGACGATACACGAAGTGGGTTGATGCGGTTCCCACCACCCAAATTTCAATTATCTGGATTGTGGCGTAAAGACTAAGCGTCGATTTGACTGCTATAAATTTTTGGTTGGGTTTTTTGTAATTTTTGACTTTGTAAACTATTTGTAATGTGAATTGTTATTGTTAATTGTTAATTCAAAAAAAAAAAAAAAAGTATCCTCAGTCCGGGAGTACTGAATTTAACTATGGGGGAATGTGGCACCCCAGAGGTCTGGTTGCCACAGTGGCATTGCCTCTCTCACAAGAGGTGATGCCATGCCTGGAAGCAAGCAGGGGTCCCCTAGTCAGGTATACTAGCATGCAACACTTTCCTGGCTCCAGACCAGCAAGGGGAGCTCCTCCCCTTAGCAACTGGAATCTGGAGGCCGGGTAAGTTAGAGTTAGTGAGAGGAGTGAAGACAGGACAGCGAAGAGGAAAGACCTGGGGAGTGGAGCTGCACGGCAGCTTACCCCAGAGAGGAGCGTAGAAGAACCGGACACCGAAGTCCGAGGTTGTGGGGCACTGAAGGCCCAGCAGCAGAATCTGGAGGGAAGAAGACTGCAGGTCTCCTGGCCCCATCAGACGGCCGGAGGCTCAGCAGCACCATAGGGCCCAGCACCGCCACGTGGGAGCGGCACTCCAGGAAGGCTCGAGCTGCCTGCCATACGGGTGAGGAACAGATGTTTTACTCAGGGACGAGGGCTGCAGGATAGCTACAAGCAGCAGGGCCAAAGAGGTAGCGCAAAGGGAAGGCCTCCAATTTCACCTGGTGAGGTGGATTCCCAACTTGCTTTCAGGCCGCCGGGACCTCTACTACCAGCTAGTACCCGTGCCCCTGTCTGCCTAACCACCGCAAGTAAAGATAAGAGGAAACCGCCATTAAGTTGTGGACTGGTTATTATCTGCGCCATCCCCTGCACTACACTGCACAGCAACATCTATAACATCCTACCCTGGAGCTAAGCTCTGCCTGTGGAGAGCTGAACCAACTCTGCTGCGTCATCACCAGCTCCAGAGGATCTGCACCGCAGCGGCGGCTCCATATAGCCGCATACCACAGGCGGCATCATGAACATTAACTATAAAAACTTTATTCCCCTTTTCCCCCGGCACTGTGACATCCCCCAGCCTCGACTGGCCCGGCTACCGAGTACCCCACGGCCCAGGGGGCGCGTCATAGTCCTCATACATTATTCTCATACTTTGTAGATTGTAATTCTGTAAGGGCAGAGTCCTCTCTACCTCTGTGTCAGTCTGACATGGTTGGTTCATGTGTATTGTACTTGAGCTGCATTATATTTTATTTATACAAACCCTCTTCTCAGTTACTGTACCCTGGAATTAAAGGGGTTACCCTCTTTCAGAAAATCTTGCTTACCTGGAGTATTTTGTTATAAAAACCCAAAACAATGTACTTTACTTACCCTTCCCGCTTCAGCACTGCTCCCAGCATCTGTTGTTGACTGCAGTGCTGACATCATATTTGACAGCCAATCACTGGGCTCAGCTCATGTAGACAGAACACCCCCTCCAAGCCGCTAAATTCAGTGATTGGCTGCCACACTAATATGACATCAGCACAGCAATCAATATTAGACATCGGGAGCGGTGGTAGAGGCTCAGCTCTGGACCTGGGAACTGTGAGTAAAGCGCTGTTGGTTTGTTTTTAAAACCAAGATTTCCGTAAAGAGGACAACCCCTTTAATGGTAATATTAAATAAATGATAATACATATGTGAATTCTGTGGAAAGAGAAAGCAGTTCACATAAAATGTCATCATGGGGACATTAATTACCATTGAACACCTTGCGAGGACACAAAACCATATCAGCCATCAGGCAGTTAAGACAATATTTCCATGCTAAATTGGATTAGACTGGCATACCAGAGTATTAGAAGTACTTCTTGTAGTCCCTGGCTCTGACACGGGTCCAGCAGAAGACTAGCCAGTGAAACCAATGACTGCCCACCAGGGTTTATTTTTTACATCTTGGTTTGGGTTAAGTCCTCCTTGTACAGTAGTAAAAGTTTACTATGCAATTAAAAGTGGAGTTGTGCATTGGAGCAAATACAATACATGGTTGCTTACTAGTGTTGAGCAAGTATGTTCTATTAACCCTTTCGCCGAGTATGCTCGGGCAGAGCTCCGAGTATTTATAGCTGCTCGGTGATATGTTTGAATCGCTCCCGTGTGCATGATTTGCAACTGTTTGACAGTTTTATTACATGGGAGGAATGTCTATTTCTTACACATTCCTCACATGTAATAAAACTGTCAAACAGTTGCAAATCATGCACACGGGAGCGATTCAACCATATCACCGAGCAGCCATAAATACTCGGAGCTCGGCCCGAGCATACTCGGACAGAACATACTCGCTCAACACTATTGCTTACCAATATTATAGTTCTAAAGTGCCTAGTACAATGGTGACAGACAGGTCGTGAATACACATATAACATCTCTGTGATATGTACAGATCATGGTGGCAAAAATGACCCCAACCCTAACATGCCTTTTACTGTTGCTTTCCTACCCCCCTACCTGGAAGAGGAAAGGTAAGGAAGGACACATCTGTACACTAGCGGATGTCCCACATACTGACTGATGCCAACCACATTCCCCAGAGGATTATTACACTAAACTAATGGGTTGTGGACAGGAGATAAAGGGATTATAGGGTATTAACGGCCAATTAGATGTTTACACATTGCTAAATGTTGAAGGTTGACATAAAGCCTCCTTATCAATATTTGTCAAAGTCGTATAACTTTTACACAGCTATAGATTACTGCTGCATGAACCAAGTAAATGAAAAAAGTTATTTACCCTTTACGATTTTAATGTGTATAAGTAATGTGGTTTCTGGCCGCCAAATACAAATATGTCTGCCGTACTATATGCAAACGAATGTTCTGATATTCTATGAGACACAGGACAGATTAGACCTTTCTCATTAGATTTGTTGGCTCCATTACTATCACATACTTAATTTTTTTTTAATGGAACCAAAGGAATTTTTTACCATAAAAAAACTCACCCGGGAAAATGACGGAGCCCATTATAAACCAATACAGAGTACCAGACACCAGTGATATCCTCATATTACATGTAAGAGGGTTAAAAATAGGTCAATCACCCTCATCAAAAAAACCAAGGATATGTGCCAAACGATCCCCACTGTCTGGGACTGACATAATTATTTCTTGTTACCTGCTTACCATGCAAATGTCTTATTAATGCTACTGTTATGCCATGAAGTTATACCAGTTATCTCTGCACAGTAATGGATATTTAATGTTCATTGCTTGGGGTGCTCTTACTGAATAGTGACAGATGTGCAACAAATAAAGTGACAGATGTGAGGAACGCATGATGAATGATGCAAATGAATGACAAGTATATAGTTACATATTTTATAAGGCCGAAAAAAGACAAGCGTCCATCCAGTTCAGCCTATTTCTTGTGCACTGCAGCTATTCCGCAGCGTTGATTCAGGGGAAGGCAAAAAAACCCATGCGGTATAGACCAATTTACTTCATTGAGGAAAAATTCACTTCCCGACTCCAATCTGGCAGTCAGATTAAATCCCTGGATTAATTAACTATCACTAAGCATAAGATGTAATTTTATTGTTCTCAAGAAAGGCGTCCAGGCCTCTCTTGAACGCATTAAGTGAGTTGGACATCACCACTTCCTCTCCCAGAGAATTCCAGAGTCTCACGGCTCTGACCGTAAAGAATCCCCTTCTATGCTGGTGCAGGAACCTCCTTTCCTCCAGACACATAGTGTGCGCCCTCGTCTTTGTCACCATCCCTGGTATAAACAGGTCATGGGAGAGATCTCTGTACTGCCCCCTGTAGAAAGGCCTCAGTCAAATAATGGCTAGGCTATATGACACACACACTTATTCGTTGTGCTGATATGCATTATGTTGGTGGTAACACGGCCATATCAGAGGTCAGCATAGGTTTAATGCCATATGCACAGAAACACACCTTGGAAGAGAAGAAAGCATAAAAGGTTCCAGCTTTTCACCAGCGGAGGCCCAGCAAAAAATGCCTGCGTCATATTTAGCTAGCAAGTGGGGGTGAGAAGCCCTTATTAATGTAGAGCACTAACACAATGACTTAGAGGGCATTGAGATGAAAATAGGAAACTCCACCCTACCGCTGTAAAAAAAAAAGTTATAGGTCTTAGAAAATGGTGACATTTTTTTTTTTACAAAAGTTCTGAATTTTTTTTAAGAGCTATACTATATTAAAAACTATTATAACTGTTTGTATTAGCTGAAAAGTTAAGTTAACAGGTAATTTCTGCCAAATAATATGTACACACTGAAAAAATATGACTGGCTTTACAATTTGGATATCCAAATTTCTAACTTGTGAATAAAAATTTGTTGGAATTTGGATGCAGTCATGCACTCCCTGCCTCCATGTTACATTTCAATCCTCTTGGAGAGCTTAACTGAAGTCTTATAGACTGAATGTATTATTTTACAATACTTAACATAGGCTGACAACATCCTAAGAAGTTGTGTGTACAGGTGTATGCCATATCATACAGATGAACAGACCCTATAACAAAAAACACACTGAACTTCCCACTATGGTGCAAAGTTTTGCCATGCAGGACAGAATCCCTCTGTGTTTTTCCCCACCTTTCCACCCTTTTCACGGCCCTTGAGCCAATTCTTTACTCCCATGTTTGTTAAGCAAACAGAATGGAATCTAATCAAGTGTGGCTGGGACCCTTCTTTAAAATGCCCCCCATAATGTGTGTCTACAAAGACATCTGGCAATTCCCTAATAATTGACTGCTGCTCCATTCAAACTCCTCCTCCCAATGGCCATTCTGGTGCCTTCCCACTAGGGAACCAGCAGATATATAATTATTGGTTCAAATGATCTTATTGGTTAGTATCAAAAAGATTCCTAGGACCCTGGTCCAGTGGCCACATTAGTAGTCTGTGTCTGCTAGTGTTGAGCCACCCCCGTAGTGTTCGAGTTCGGTTCGGTTCGTCGAACACCCGTGTGTTCGCCGAACTGTTCGTCGAACTGTTCGTCGAACACCTTCGAACACCGTTAAAACCAATGGCAGGCAAACAAAAACACATAGAAACACATAGAAAACACCTTCAAAGGTGTCCAAAAGCTGACAAACTGCTCAGAAGACACAACTAACACATGGAAAAGTGACAAGTACATATAGTCATGCGAAAAGAAAAGAGGTGGAGGAGTAAAAGGAGGGGGAGACACAGATATAGGCATGTCATGCCCTTCTAAAATCCAAAAAGTGAGAAGCCGAGACGGCCAGTCCGTTCCTGCCCGTGCCACCTCCGTGTCGCCGGGTTTGTGCCAGAGCCGCGGTGAACCCTGACGGCCAGCCCCCCTCTCCCAATACTGGTGCCTGTCCGCTGGTGGGTCGAGAGAGCCCCCCTGTGGTGGAGGCAGCTCTAAGCTTTTTAATTTAAATTGTCCCTCTAATTTGAATGAATACACTTTAAATCCATTTACAAGGATCTATTGGAGGGCAAGTCTCATGCCAGCAGCCGCGTAATTCCAGCTCCAGTAGCGTCCACTAAAGCTGCTGCAGTTAAAAAGCTTTTATAAGGATCGAGCTCGGCTGTCCACCGCAAGGCATCCTAGTGCCAGTCCCAGCCCCTATGCCTTGGGGTGCCTCCTGATGCTCTTCACTAAGTATCCCGTGGTCCCGAAGCATTTCCTTTGAAAAAATTAAGTGTCCAAACTACAGGTGGTGTAGCTTGCTTAACAGCCGGGATAATCCGCTGACTAGCAGACACTGCTACTAGGCACAAAGTATTTCCTGGGCTAGATGCAGTTAAAAATTTGTAAGTAGATACTCTCGTTGGATGCTGATAAAGCATTCCATAGAGTCTCCTGGCACGCCATATATGATTCTCTTAAAAAGCTTGGGGTAGGGGTCTAGGGGACCCTTTTATAGCCAAAATCACGGCCCTGTATCACAATACGTCACCTAGGCTGAAGATAAATGGAACTGTAGCACCGAGGGCTCGGTTGCTACAGACGTATTGCACCTCACCCAGAGGTGTGATATCTCACTCTCAGATAAGGATGGAGTGTGGATCAGGACCCGACACCTGCATGCATTACACCACATTGCCGTGGGGCAGGGCGACCAATATGCCCCTGAGATGGGCACGACAGTCCCTGTCCCTGGCTGGAGTGGGGGGAGGGAACACTGAGGAAGGGGAACCCTGCAGTGCAGGAGCAGGGAGGAAGCAGTTCCTGGGTGCATTGAGAAGGGAGTATAAAAGGTGGGCACCATCTTAGTTCAGTGCAGAGAAGTCTGAGCAGAAGTGGCAGGGAGCAGGGGCTCTGCATGAGCTCTGCTCCGGAGGCGGGCCTAGTAACAGAGGCCCAGGCCTGCAAGAGGGAGAAGGAAGGAAGAGGAGCGGAGAAGGCTCCAGGAACGAGGAATGAAGGGATCCCAGGGGTGCGGACGGGCGAGTCGCCACCGCACGCCCGAATCCACCTGCGTGGAGGGGTCAGGCCAAAGGGGGAGACCGGTCCCCGAACTAGTGGAGGCAGGAAACGACCCTCAGCTAGAAACCGGAGGCTCTGACATTTTATGTGGCGCAGCCCCTTGCTCCACCCGCTAGGAAGGCACCACATAGGGTCAGGGAAACTGGCGCCAAGTTTACCAAGAGGAGGCCCGAGGCAGCCGGACAGAAGTGTTGGTAAGAAAGGCCAGACAAAGGACACACAAAGGGGGTCCTGTGAAGCGCTCCAAAGTTATCTGGGAGTTGTCTGAGCCCCTCACCTGGTGAGCACAGTACGACGTGGGCAGCCGTTACCTGCAGACGTGGTCTGGATAATAAGAACTGTGAGTAAAGGCCCTGAACTGCATCACTGACTCCGTGTCGTTACTGCTGCTGCCCTGCACCATCACCCCCATCCTCCGCATACACTGCCCTGAGGCTATACTCCTCCCGTGGGGAGTTATGCTACGCTCTGCTGCACCCACAACACCAGCCTTAGCGGTCTGCCCTGTAGCGGCGGTTCACTCTGACCGCAATCCACGGGTGGCGTAGTCGGACATTTAAACATCAAAACCACATAAATAGTTCCGCCACTGGTTTGACCGCCCTGAGCCACGGAACCGGATCGCCGCCACGAAGACTACAACCACCAGCATCCACCAAAAAGGGTCCGGCTCCGGGTGTCCCAAGGCCCAGGGGGTGCGTCAGAACATTTTCATCACCTTTCACAATCACCAATGGGACAAGGCAGGGATGTCCTCTGTCCCCTCTCTTATACATCCTAGTGACGGAGCACCTGCTCTCATCAATTCGCCATAACCCCAATATTAGGTGGATTGAGGTGGGAGGCACCGAGTACAAGTGCTCTCTATTTGCTGATGATGTCCTAGTATATATCACTCAATCACATATATCCATCCCTGCTGTTATGGCTGAAATAGATCACTTTGTTACATGGTAAAATTTTAAAATCAATGCAGCGAAGTCTGAGGCCCTCGATGTCTCCCTCCCTAAATCCATATAGGATTCCATCCAGTCCAACTTTCCCTTTGCCTGGCCCTCACAGGGTATCAAATACTTAGGAATTCCTATTCATAGAGACCTCTCCCATCTATGTTATCTTAATTTTGGGCCCTTTCTTGAACAATTCCATACAGACCACGGTTGGCAAGTTAGAACTGTAAGATTCACTACGTGAACCACTGGTGTTTTGTGGAAAAGCACATGTACACCGCGTTCCAAATTATTATGCAAAAAGTGTTTAGGAGTGATAAGGGAAGAATTTGTTTGTTTGTCAGTTAAACTCATTGATGGTGATGTGTGTCAGGGCTCTTTATATCACTGTAAGCAATTGCAGACACCTGTGCTAATTAGTTTGGCAGGTGTGTCCAATGAAAGGCAAGACTACTTAAGAAGGCTGTCTCACATTATTAAGCAGCCTACATTTTCTGCCAAAATGGGAAAGAAAAAGGATGTGTCGGCTGCTGAGAAGCAACAAATTGTGGAGTGTTTAGGTCAAGGCATGACTACAATCAACATTGTGCGATGATCAGGATGAAGTGTCTTGGCAATCAAGAAGTATGTAGCTGATTCACAGTACACACGTGTGCGTGCTGATAAGGGCAAATTGAGGACTCTTTCCTACAGGCAATTACGTCAGGTTGAAAGAGCAGCGGCAAAAAAGCCTTGTCATAGCAGCAGACAAGTTTTTGAAGCTGCTTGTGCCTCCAACGTCCCCCGAACAACAAGATGCAGGGTCCTTCAGAGGTTTGCAGCTGTGCATACGCCATCCTGTCGACCTCCTCTATCCACTTCACACAAGCAGAAACGGCTCCAGTGGGCCAAGCATTACATGAAGACTGATTTCAAAACTGTTTTGTTCACGGATGAGTGCCGTGCAGCGCTCGATGGTCCAGATGAATGGAGTGGAGGATGGCTGGTTGATGGACACCCCACGCAAACACGGCTACAGCGCCAACAAGGAGGAGGTGGAGTAATGTTTTGGGCTGGAATCATGGGGAGAGAGATTGTCGGCCCCTTTAGGATCCCTGAAGGCGCTAAAGATGAACTCCATAATGTATGTGGATTTTCTCAAACAGCACTTCCTGCCATGGTTCAAGAAGAAGAACCGTGTATTTCACAGCAAGATCATTTTTCTGCATGATAATGCACCATCTCATGCTGCACATAAAACATCTGCATCTCTGGCTGATATGGGCATAAAAGGGGACAAACTTATGGTGTGACCCCCATGCTCCCCTGACCTCTACCCCATTCAGAACCTTTGGAGCATCATTAAAAGGAGTGTCTATGATGGCGGGAGGCAGTTCACATCTAAGCAACAGCTCTGGGAGGGTATTCTGTCCTCATGCAAAACAATTGAAGCAGAAACCATCCAAAACCTGACAAATTCAATGGACGAGAGAGTTCAGAAGCTCCTTTCGAACAAGGGGTCCTATGTGAAAATGTAACATCACCTAGAATAAAGTTTTGAGTTGAAAACTGTTTGATTTCAGTTTCTAACAACCTGCTAATGCTTATAATTTCAAAAATGACCATTTTTTTGGTCTTTATTAAAATGAAAAGGTTGATCGAAAAGTTTGGGGGATCTAAGAGTGTGGCAACCCAGTAGTCATGATTACTTCGAATTCTGACAATATGAGGGTCATGCTGCAGGTAGTGCAGCAAGAAGGCACTTATGTGTCTTGCGCATCTCGGAGCCCCAAAATTATTTTCCGGGCTAGATGCAGCTAAAAATTATTTTTAATTTTAAATCTGGTGAAGCTTATTATAGATGGCCTAATAGGATCAGTGCTGCACACTGCTACAAAGCCCAAATTATTTTCCAGTCAAGATACAGATAAACATGATTAGTAATTTGAAAGCTTAAAACGGTTGGTAGGGTGATTTTAACCAATCATCAAGCTTTTACTCTCCCCAGGATGACACAGGGGTAGAAAAGTCGTTTCGGATCCATGATTTGTTCATCTTTATGAACGTGAGTCTGTCTACATTATCAGTGGAGAGCCGCGTGCGCTTATCTGTCAGCACACCACCAGCAGCGCTGAACACACGTTCAGACAGAACGCTGGCTGCGGGGCATGACAAGATCTCCAAGGCGTAAGTGGCTAGCTCCGGCCATTTATCCAGATTGGAAGCCCAAAAAGAGCAAGGGTCCAGTGACACAGTCGTGGCTTCAATGTTTACTTGGAGATACTCCTGTACCATCGTCTCTAGGCGTTGACTATGTGTCAGACTTCTTGTCTCCTGTGGCCTTGCAAAGGATGGGCTAAAAAAGTGGTGAAATGATTCCGCAAAATTGATGTTACCAGCAGATACTGTGGTTCTGTTACGGTTTGAGTGCTGAACACTTGACGGTCCCACGGTTGGCAAGTTGGAACTGTGAGATTCACTACGTGCACCACTGGTATTTTGTGGAAAAGCACATGTAAGATTCTGCAACAGTCTCTGCTGATACTCCTGCATGCGTGCATCCCTTTCTATGGCAGGAATAATTTCTGCAAATTTACTTTTGTACCGGGGATCTAACAGTGTGGCAACCCAGTAGTCAGGATTATTTCTAATTCTCACAATTCGAGGGTCATGTTGCAGGTAGTGCAGCAAGAAGGCACTCATGTGTGTTGCGCATCCAGGAGCACCAAGTCCCTGTTGTGTTGGTGGCGAGGTAACAATCATGCTTCCTTCCTCTGTCCTCTCCCCCCAACCTCGCACAACAGAAATGTGATCAAGGTCTCCCTCATCTGATGAGTCTTCCATCAGTTCGTCCTCCACTTCTTCCTGGGCTCCTGCACCTTCCTCACTAGTTTGGCTGCTACCATGCGCCCTGGTAAAATCATCTCCCCCACCCTCACATGCCTGCCGCCTTGGTGCTGCCGACCGTCTGGACCTTGCAGATGTTAGCCCTTCCGCATACAACTCCTCCTCCTCTACTTCCTCCACCTCCTCTTGTGCCACCATCTGACTCCGAATTCTGTTTAACATGTGCTCCAGCATGTAAATCACCGGAATAGTCATGCTGATAATGGCATCGTCAGCACTAAACATCTTCGTCGCCATTTCAAAACTGTGCAGAAGGGTGCATAGGTCCCTGATCTGAGACCACTCCTCCAGCGTGATTTGCCCCACCTCTGAATCTCGTTGGCCCAGGCTATACGTCAGAACGTATTGCACCAGGGCTTGTCGGTGCTGCCACAGTCGCTGCAACATGTGCAGAGTTGAATTCCACCGGGTAGGCACATCGCATTTTAGCCGGTGAAGTGGCAGGCCCAACGACTTCTGTAGAGATGTAAGTCGCTGAGCTGCGGGATGCGAACGGCGGAAGTGAGCACACAGCGACCGTGCCCTCTGCAGAAGGCCATCTAGTCTGGGATAGTGGGCTAAAAATTGCTGGACAACCAGGTTCAACACGTGAGCCATACAAGGCACGTGTGTGACATTGCCCCGGCGAAGGGCCGCACCCAGGTTTGCAGCATTGTCGCACACGACCTTCCCTGGTTTCAGGTCCAGTGGAGACAACCATTCATGAAATTGGTTCTCCAGAGCTGACCACAACTCCTCAGCTGTGTGACTCACATTTCCCAGACATTTCAATGTAAAAACCGCCTGATGACGTTGAGCCCTTCTGCCAGCATAGTAAGGAGGTGTGCAGGATCCCTTCTGCGCAGTTAGAAAGCTTGTGGCATGACCAGACAGGCTTTGGGTGCAGGTGCAAGACCGAGAGGAGGTTGAGGAGGCAGAAGCAGTGGAGGAACTTTGACATAAAGAGGATTGACGCACAACTCGTGGGGACGGCAAGACTTGGACAGCAGCCCCTTGTCCTGCTGTCACCATAGTTACCCAGTGCCCAGTCAGCAACATGTAACGCCCCTGTCCATGCCTACTCGTCCAAGTGTCTGTGGTGAAATGCACCCTGTCACACACAGAGTTTCTCAAAGAAGCGGTGATGTTGTGTGCGACATGCTGGTGGAGCGCAGGCACACCTTTCTTTGAGAAGTAGTGCCGACTGGGCATCTGGTACTGGGGCACTGCGACGGACATAAGGTCTCGAAAATCCTCTGTGTCCACCAGGCGGAAAGGCAGCATTTCTGTAGCCAAGAGCTTGCAGATGGTGAAATTCAACCTCTTAGCTTTCTCATGGCTAGGAGGAAATGGTCTTTTACTTGTCCACATCTGAGGGACCGAGGGCTGGCTATTGTGCTTAGACGGGGTTGATAAGGGTGTCCCCGGCAAACTGCCGGTCTGTGAGGAAGATGCAGGCGGACATGTTAGGTTGCCTTGATCCAAAGGTGGTGCTATCGATGTCGGACAGCGCTCAAGACCAGCTGGTGTTACCACCTCCAAAGAAAATGATGACCTGCCAATCACGCTGGCTGTTGCGGGTAAAGAGGTGGCAGGTCTGCGCCCCAAAACAGGTGTGACTGCTGTCCCCCCAGTCACAGAGGATGAAGAGGCCGCGGATGCACAAGATATGGCAGACGGTGGTTGGCCCGGCCGGCTAGGCCGCATTGTAGCACACTGAGCTTCCCACTGCAACTTATGCTTCATGTCCATGTGCCGGTTCATGCATGAAGTACTCAAACTATGTATTTTTTGGCCTCTACTTAGCTTTTGCTGACAAATGTTACAGATAACACGAGTTGGGTCATCTTTATCGATCTGAAAAAATGCCCAGGCTATGCAAGGCTTAGCACCCATGCGACCTGAAGAGCCACCACGACTTGTGGTGAGAGGCAGAGTTGTGTTTGAGGATGCAGTTGTTGACGTGCTTCCAGTACTACGTCTCTGTCCAGGAAGGCGCAACCTGACCTCGTCGTCACTAGCATCTTCCTCCACCTCCTCTGCTGACCTCATCTCTTGGCTGACTGTGGGTTGACAGTAAGTGGGATCTCCGACCTCATCATCATCACCCTGTGCGTTATCACACCCGTCGTCCTCAGAGCCAACCTGTTCCTGCCCTGACAAAAAACTAAAGTTGTCGCTCCAATCAGGTATTTGAGTCTTATCATCGTCTTCCTCATTGTCTCCACCAACAGGAGTTACAGTTTGGGAATGAGGGTCTACATTATGGTCAGAACCTTCTGCGTCTGGTCCTGGATCCGACTCATAAAGATTCTGGGCATCAGTGCAGATCATTTCCTCGTCTGGATTCACAGAAGCGCTGGAGTCGACCTCTGATTCCCAGGCTATAGTATGAGTAAACAGCTCTGCAGAATCAACCATCTGTTCTACCTCATACTCAGACGGGCAGCTGGAGATTTGGGAGCTGTGAGGAAGCAAGTGCGATTTGGGTGACACCTTTGAGGACTGGAGTATTTGTGATGTTGAAGTTGATGTGGAGGAGAGCCCACTTAAAGGAGCACTTGATATCCGTTGAAGCACCTGCTGTTTTTGTGCCTCATCTGGAATTTGTAGCGATTGGCGTGGCCGTAAGAAAGGGATCTTATCACATTGTCCGCTAAAAGAAGTAGACATTTTAGTTTGGCTGGAAGATGGTCTTTCTTCTGCACCTACCCCACGGACACAACCTTTTTTCCCCTTCCCAACACGCCTATTCCCCTTTCCACCAGCAGCAGGCCTTTTTCCACTCATTTTGGTGGTTAACTAATTCACAACTCTGGAGTTGTTTGCACAAAAAAACAATGGATGGTAACCGAGCAGAGTGGCCAAACTGTGGTATTAGGCCAAAACTATTGGCTTGGTTAGATGCAGAAAAAAATTATTTTTAATTTGCAACCTGATGGAGGTCAGTATAGATGGACTAATAGACCAAGTCCCACACACCGCTAGAAGCCCAAATATTTTTTCAGAGCTAGATGCAGAAAATTTTTTTATTCAATTTGCAACCTGATGGAGGTCAGTATAGATGGACTAATAGACCAAGTCCCACACACTGCTAGAAGCCCAAATATTTTTTCAGAGCTAGATGCAGAAAAAAATTATTTTTAATTTGCAACCTGATGGAGGTCAGTATAGATGGACTAATAGACCAAGTCCCACACACCGCTAGAAGCCCAAATATTTTTTCAGAGCTAGATGCAGAAAAAAATTATATTCAATTTGCAACCTGCTGGAGGTCAGTATAGAAGGACTAATAGAACAAGTCCCACACACTGCTAGAAGCCCAAATATTTTTTCAGAGCTAAATGAAGAAAAAAATTATTTTTAATTTGCAACCTGATGGAGGTCAGTATAGATGGACTAATAGACCAAGTCCCACATACTGCTAGAAGCCCAAATATTTTTTCAGAGCTAGATGCAGAAAAAAATTATTTTTAATTTGCAACCTGATGGAGGTCAGTATAGATGGACTAATAGACCAAGTCCCACACACCGCTAGAAGCCCAAATATTTTTTCAGAGCTAGATGCAGAAAAAAATTATATTGAATTTGCAACCTGCTGGAGGTCAGTATAGAAGGACTAATAGAACAAGTCCCACACACTGCTAGAAGCCCAAATATTTTTTCAGAGCTAAATGAAGAAAAAAATTATTTTTAATTTGCAACCTGATGGAGGTCAGTATAGATGGACTAATAGACCAAGTCCCACACACTGCTAGAAGCCCAAATATTTTTTCAGAGCTAGATGCAGAAAAAAATTATTTTTAATTTGCAACCTGATGGAGGTCAGTATAGATGGACTAATAGACCAAGTCCCACACACCGCTAGAAGCCCAAATATTTTTTCAGAGCTAGATGCAGAAAATTTTTTTATTCAATTTGCAACCTGATGGAGGTCAGTATAGATGGACTAATAGACCAAGTCCCACACACTGCTAGAAGCCCAAATATTTTTTCACAGCTAGATGCAGAAAAAAATTATTTTTAATTTGCAACCTGATGGAGGTCAGTATAGATGGACTAATAGACCAAGTCCCACACACTGCTAGAAGCCCAAATATTTTTTCAGAGCTAGATGCAGAAAAAAATTATTTTTAATTTGCAACCTGATGGAGGTCAGTATAGATGGACTAATAGAACAAGTCCCACACGCTGCTAGAAGCCCAAATATTTTTTCAGAGATAAATGAAGAAAAAAATTATTTTTAATTTGCAACCTGATGGAGGTCAGTATAGATGGACTAATAGACCAAGTCCCACACACTGCTAGAAGCCCAAATATTTTTTCAGAGCTAGATGCAGAAAAAAATTATTTTTAATTTGCAACCTGATGGAGGTCAGTATAGATGGACTAATAGAATGATGCTATGCCCAAAAGATTTTACTTCACTAGGTGCAGTAAAAAAATTGGTATTCTATACACAGGTGGTATATCTTGCAACACAGATAGGCTACTCCACTGACTAACACACTCTGCAATAGGCCAAAAAGGATTAGCTTTGCTAGATTCAGCCAAATGCTGTGAAAAAAACTTGCACAGCACTGGCACAGACCTGCCTGGCAAAAACTGATAGGAACTGATGTAACCTAGTCCTGAAAAGGACTCCAATTACAATTAGTCTTTACTCCCACAATCTATCTATTTAAGAGCACAGACCTGCTTGATAAAAGTCGTAGGAAATGCTGTAACCTAGTCCTTAAAAGGACTGCAATCACAACTGTTCCCTACTCCCAAGCTATCTGTATATTTGTGCGAAAATTGGCTTGAAATTAACAAGGTATAGCGCACACAGCAACAGCGGTGCCGTCTAACACGCAGCTGCAGCAGTGAGAAAATGGTGGCGACGGGGAAAATGGCTTGGTCTTATAGGGCAAGGACATGTGACATACACTGCCAATCACACATGCCCTTGCTTGTGTGAAAAAAAGCACTTCGCTCCGTGTGTGCGCTGCTGATAGGCTGACAGATTGCACCTCCCCACTGCAAATGCGGGAAAGAGAAAAAAAAATGGAGATCTTCATTGTTCCTGCAGAGATCCATCCCCTGCCCCTCCCCCCACCCCGCTGTACACTCAAACTGCGTATTAACATTAATTTTCATCATTACTGAGAAAAAATCCAGTTATGATTTTGGTGCACGAACAGTTATCGAACATAACCTCGAACAGCCGAATTTTTCTCAAATTGTTCGTGTTCGCCGACCGGCTCGAACACCGCCCAAAACAGCTCGAATTTGAGATTGGCGAACAGTTCGAGTAGAACAACGCTCATCTATGGTGTCTGCTGCACCAGAACCTTGTGAACCTCCTCCTACCTGCCGGCATCATCAGCGCCTCATTTGATTGGGAAGCCTGGCCTGACATCATCGTTGTGACATGACACACACATGATGTCACACCAAGCCTGCTAATCAGAAGAACCACCTGGAATGCCGTCAGGTAGGAGGAGATTCACAGGGTTCTGACCTAGCGGCCACGGACTACTAATATGTCTTCTTGACCAGAGTCCTGCAAATCTTTTTGCTCTATTCTATTTGTTAGAATGCCTTTTAAGACCTTCTATTTCTATAAGTACTTAAACAATGCCATTGATTTTTTACATATTTTTCATGGACTCAAAGTGAATATGTCAATTACCAATTCAAAGAACTCATCAACTTCTGCATGTAGAAACATCTAATAACATGCATCTAATTTATCTTCTCTACAACCCACAATGAATGTGATTGTATATTATTCTACTAATAACATTTTGTTCAAACATTTTAAAGTTCACGGAGATCGACTCCATAGTTAATTAATTATACCAGTGCAAGAATAGCAGGTTGTGCGGATACCACAGATGATAACGTCATTGAGTTAAAAGGTTGTATTGGTCAGACTCAGAACTCATTACAATTAAGGTCTGGATAGGATGGTGGCATTTTGTAACAATGCAGCTAGAATGTGTCTCACAGGGCAGTACCTGAGCCCTAGAGAAATGATCCTTTTGACGCCAGAAGATTAAGATCCATATTTGTCATTAACAATGTTCTCCTGAGAACACACTGTGCAAAAAAGGGAAATGAAGCCCCTGTTCTGTCGATAGAGCTTGTGTACCCTCTGTGACTTGCCATGCTCTTATTCTCTTTATTCGTCTCTGATATGTTTCCCTTTATATTTTTTTATGGCACAATAAGTGTCTTTCTACAAAATCCCCTCCATGTGTTAAATTGGAGAGCATTGATTTTTCCAAGTTATCTATTTGCCAGTAAAATGAAGAATCAAAGAGCATGACATTAAAACAGTCTGAAGTGATGTGGTGCACAGGGAGATAGATGGAGCTCAATTCTTGCCTTTTTCAGAGCAGTGATAAATAGTGTTTTTTTCTCATATTTTTCAAACCTTCCTATGTGGCTCTTCAGTTGTTAAAAGACCTTGTAATAGTAATTGTAAGAAATTCACTTAGAATACCAAATGTGATGCACAGAGTCAATCTATTTTTTTCTTCTTTTTTTGTCATGTTTTTCTTTTTTATTAATACAGAGGAGCATTGTATGGCCAATAAGTCTCCTTACGCTGACTTAACACTCTCCACAAGGAGAAACATCCCCCCCTTAGATCTCCAGTCAGATGTCAATCACCTAGCCAAATGAATACATGGACTCCAATATTACTATACACGTTAAAAAAGTAAGGTACTTACTTAACATTTTTTATTAAAAAGTGCAAAAGCCATCTTACCATGTCAAGGTGTACCCTTAATATGGATGGTCCTTATTATTATCTCACTTCACCATGTGCCAAGCCATGCCTTATCCGAATTGTGGAAGTGAAAGGTAACCAAGGATAACTAAAAAAAAACCATCCCCCCACATTGTGAACTATAAAAAAGCTTTTTTTTAAGTCTGCTAGTTGGTCATAGAAGGTAAAGAAATTATTTTCATGTATCTAATCACTTTCAGGATGAGTAACCACCTCACTGTTTGAGACTGAATATTAAATGACATCTCACTTGAAACCATCTTTGGACTTGTTTTTTGTGGTTTAGGAGAATGTGCTTCAGTATTCAACAAGTATTTCTGTTTCTGCTCTTGAAAATCATAACTCTTTAGTTTTATACTGCTGATGTCTTCTTTTTGTGTTTTACAGTATATTTTTATATAATTTTAGGTACATGCAAATTAAAGATACTTTCCAACTTAAAAAATTTCAGCAGAAAGGAATGACTAAAAATTAATAACTAGCACTCACTGGCACTAGCCCACAAATTTCTAGCAACTGGGCATATCGGTGGTCTCTGGTGGGATAGGCACATTTTAATTTTTTTTCGTAAATGTACTTTTAACCGCTCTAAAAAATTATTTTGACCTTTTTTGCAATATATGAGGCTTAATTTTTATGTAATTTTCATATTCCCATTGTTGCAGATATTGGGAGAAAATGTAAAGAAGAATAGAAAATACTTTTTCTCATATTTTATTTTACAAAAATGAAGGACCACTAAAAAAACATTTTAAATTTCCTTCCCTTTTCTGTAAAAATATTTTTTATAAACTGCACATATTTTTTTTTTCTGATGGGGGCAGTGCTAGAAACAGTGATTTGGACTAGCAGTGTTTCTCTTTTTAAATTTTGTTTTATTTATTTTTTCCTTTTATTTTATTGATTTATTTTTTCATTTATTTCACACACTGCACACTTTAGGGGGACATCTTCAGGGCTGCCACCGGGAATTTCGGGGCCCATACTATCAAAATTTTTGGGCCCCCTTGAGACTCGGCCCAGGCTACACCTCAGCTCCGCCTCCACCCAGCTGTGCCTCCATCCCTCGAACTTTCCACAGTCCCACCACCCACTCTTGGAAAAACTCTACTTTCTGTACCATGTCCTCACCAATCACACATTAATACCACATACAAGGGACAAATACTGTAACACCATGATCGGACCACATATTACCACCACATAGTGACCTAATAATACCACATACAAGGGGAAAATACTGCCATACCATGACCAGACCACATATTACCGCCACATAGTGACCGAATAATACCACATACAAGGGACAAATACCACCACACCATGACCAGGCCAAATATTACCACCACATAGTGACCCAATATTACAATACTGATCATTAATAAAGAAAACACAATACTAATATTACCATAAGTGCCATTATACACAGGAGCTCTGCACATAGTGTACAGTGTATAATGTCAGTGCACAGATAAGACACAGACTCACCGGTGACATCTCTAGTTGAAGTCCTTCATCTTCGCTTTTCTTGTTCATCTAGCACAGACCGCCATCACTTCTTCCAGCCAGGATTCGTCTCTGGAGAAAATAACACAGTTATATAGGGCACCGCTTCCAGAGCACATTCCCCAACTTCTACACTACACCAGATGAAGAGAAAAAAGCGACATAGTGTCGAACTGCACAATAACAGAATCCCCCTACTGAAAACAGTATTCTCAAAAATAAAATGCACAGTAGTAATAATATCCTTTAATTAGCCCCTACAGTAATAAAGTTCCACATCCTGGCCCCATGTCTCCATCCTGCCCCCAATGTCTCCATCCTGCCCCCAATGTCTCCACCCTGCCCCCATGGTCTCCATTCTGGCTCCATTGTCTCCATCCTGATCCCATTGTCTCCATTCTGCCCCATGTCTCAATTTGTCTTCATTCTGTCCCCAATGTCTCCATCCTGCCCCATGTCTTCATCCTGCCCCATGTCTACATTTGTCTCCATACTACCCGCAAGTCTCCATTTGTCTTTATCCTGCCTCCATGTCTCTTCCCCTGTACCAGTCTATCTTTGTTAGTCAGTTTACTGTAGTAATATTCTTATTTTGTATGTAACCCCTTATGTACAGCGCCATGGAATCAATGGCGCTTTATAAATTATTAATAATAATAATAATACTGTCTCCATCCTGCCTCATTTGTCTCCATCCTGCCTCCATGTCTCCATTCTGCTCCATTGTCTTATCCTGCCTCCATTTGTCTCCATCCTGCCCCCATGTTTCTACATTCTGCCCCTTTGTCTCATCCTGCCCCCATGTCTCCATTTGTCTCCATTCTGCCCCCAAGTCTTCATTCTGCCCCCAAAGTCTCCATTCTGGCCCAATGTATCTCAGTCCTGCCCCATGTATCTCCATTCTGCCCACATGTTTCCATTCTGCCCCCAATGTCTCCCATTCTGCCCCCATGTTTCCATCCTACCCCCTTGTCTCCATCTTGCCCCCATAGTGTGGCTTTACAAAAAAAAAAAAGTTTAAAAAAAAAAGTTTCTCCTTACCTTGTCGCACTCCAGCGGTGTCCGGCTTTCCCATCACCTGAAGCACGGTCACTGGCGCATGACGTGCATGCTGACGTCAGCTGCTAGCCTGTGATTGGCTGGCGGCTGTTAACTATTGCCATTCGGTAAGCTTCCCATACGGTAATAGATTTCAAGTGAACGTGCGTCCGAGAACACACACTCACAGCAACTGAACAGGCAGAATCCTGCCGTTGGGGCTTGGTGAGCAGAAGAACTGGGGCCCGACCGGGCCACCTCTGCTCACCAGGCCCCATACGCAAGTAACTGCAGTAATATTCTGATGGTGGCCCTGGACATTTTAACATATTATTTTTATTGCTGATTTAGCCTTTAACTGGGGATGGTATATTAGCCCTTTTACAAGAGAAATTTATATTTCAGCCTTCCAGCAGCTTCTGCCCTCTCCCTACACCCAGTGATCACATGATAGCTGGGTCTGGAGGAGGAAATGTCCACAGTTCTACCTATACTGTATACACAGTGCTTGTTCATCACAGTGTATACAACAATCAGTAAGACAGAGATGGTAATAAACCATATCTGCCTTTTCTATGGGGAGTTGTGCTGTCTATAACAGTGGCCTCCTGCTCCTGCAGCTGCATGATCTTGTGCAATCAGCTTACTCTGCATTGACTTTATAGAACATGCACAGTAAACTGCAGACCGCCGGAGCATTTAAAATCTTGATTCAGGACTTTGCATTATTTGTATTTTTGCCAAAGTTTTTTTTATATCACAATCATTTTATGTATATATACAGTATATACACTGCTCAAAAAAAAATAAAGGGAACACTTAAACAACACAATGTAACTCCAAGTCAATAACACTTCTGTGAAATCTACCTGTCCAGTTATGAAGCAACACTGATTGTGAATCAATTTCTCCTGCTGTTGTGCAAATGTAACAGACAACTGGTAGAAATGATAGGCAATTAGCAAGATACCCCCTATAAAGGAGTGATTCTGCAGGTGGTGACCACAGACCATTTCTCTGTTCTCATCCTTTTTGGCTGTTGTTCTGGTCACTTTTTCATTTTGCCATTGCTCTCACCCCTAGAGGTACAGTAGCATAAGGCGGTGTCTACAGTACAACCCACAGAAGTTGCTTAGGTAGTGCAGTTCATCCATGATAGCACATCAGTGCGAGCTGTGGCAAGAAGGGTAGCTGTGTCTGTCAGCATGATGTCCAGAGCATGGAGCAGATACCAGGAGATGTGGAGGGTGCCATAGGCGGGCAACAACCCAGCAGCAGGACCGTTACTGCCCTGCAAAATGACCTCCAGCAGGCCACAAATGTGCATGTGTCTGCACAAATGGTTAGAAACCAACTCCATGAGGGTGGTATGAGGGCCCAACTTCCACAGATGGGGGTTGTGCTCAGAGCCCAACACTGTGCAGGACGCTTGGCATTTGCCACAGAACACCAGGATTGGCAAAGTCACCACTGGCGCCCTGTGCTCTTCACAGATGAAAGCAGGTTCACACTGAGCACATGTGACAGACGTGACAGAGTCTGGAGACGCTGTGGAGAGCGATCTGCTGCCTGCAACATCCTTCAGCATGACCGGTTTGGCAGTGGGTCAGTAATTGTGACGCCCTGCAGCTGCAGGCTGTCACAGAACTCCTGGGTGTTGCACAGACGGATTCTCCCCAGTGGCCTCAATACATGCAGAAATCTCCACCCAAGTCCACTAGATGGAGCCCTGACAAGTATGCAGATACTGGGGGGTGGGGTTTAGCTAGGGAGCTCTTAGTGCAGTTTAGTTGAGTACTCAGTCAGCTTCCAGACAGAGAGGAACTAGAAAGAGCAAGCTGCAGTCTGTGTGGCTGAAGGCCATGCTAGGCCCCAGGCTTCGGGCTAGTCTGGCCAGTGAGGGCCTAGAGTGGGCCAGAAGGCAGAGTAGAGGAGAAGAGCCATCTGGGACAGAGGGACCATAGAAGGTTCGTCCGAGACGCAAGCCGGGCCCCGGGCCCGTGCCTATTGGGATCTCTATGCCCAGTAGGGAATCCGGCATACCGAGGAGGATTTTATAGCCCTCGGTCCACCCGTGAATACTGCACATTCAGAGGACTAGGTACCACGAAGGCCCCAGCGTCCAGGGATAGTGGTAACCAGGGGAAAGCCCTCGCCGCCAAGCAGACGGGTGAGAGAATCATCAAGGAAGCTAGACCCTGTTCCAGGCAGGTCAGAAGCTCCAGGGAGAGAGACAGGAAGATACAGGCAAGGAGGCCTTACACCCACTCACTGGGGAGAAAGTCCAGAAGTGCACACCACCTACAAGTACCCCAGATCGTACCTGACTACCATCATCAGTAAAGGTACTGAAGCGAACCCCTGTGTGCGTGTCTGTTCTTCCTCTGACCTGGCTGGGTCCCCTCTCTCCTGCATCCCTTCATACCATCCCTGCCCCGGGGTCCGCTCCACGACCACTGCGACATCCCCAAACGAGGTAAAGGCCCGGGTACCGAGTCATCCCCATCCCCTGGGCGCGTCATAATGGTGTGGGGTGGCATTTCTTTGGAGGGCCGCACAGCTCTCCATGTACTCGCCAGAGGTAGCCTGACTGCCATTAGGTACCGAGATGAGATCCTCAGACCCCTTGTGAGACCATATGCTGGTGCGGTTGGCCCTGGGTTCCTCCTAATGCAGGACAATGCCAGACCTCATGTAGCTGGAGTGTGTCAGCAGTTCCTGCAAGATGAAGGCATTGAGGCTATGGACTGGCCCGCCCGATCCCCCTGACCTGAATCCGATTGAGCACATCTGGGACATCATGTCTCGCTCCATCCACCAACGTCACATTGCACCACAGACTGTCCAGGAGTTGGCGGGTGCTTTAGTCCAGGTCTGGGAGGAGATCCCACAGGAGACCATCAGGAGCATGCCCAGGCATTGTAGGGAGGTCATATAGGCACGTGGAGGCCACACACAATACTGAGCCTCATTTTGACTTGTTTTAAGGACATTACATCAAAGTTGGATCAGCCTGTAGTGTGTTTTTCCACTTTAATTTTGGGGGTGACTCCAAATCCAGGCCTCCATTGGTTAATAAATTTGATTTCCATTGATGATTTTTGTGTGATTTTGTTGTCAGCGCATTCAACTTTGTACAGAACAAAGTATTCAATGAGAATATTTCATTCATTCAGATCTAGGATGTGTTATTTGAGTGTTCCCTTTATTTTTTTGAGCAGTGTATAATATAATCCATAATGGACTAAATGCACACAGAAATATAATATTATGTCTGCTAAATCATTGCTGATCTAAGGCATCATGCGTGACAGAGCTAGTATATGCACGGAGCAGGGCAGGACACACCACTACCACCACTTCCCCAGATGGAGGTCTCTGTTACTAATATTACCCAGCCTGGAGGAAATCAAGATTTACTACCAGACAAATGTTACCAGTAATTCTGCTATATAGGATTAAATAATACTGCAAAAATGATATTGAAATATAGTAGACATAGTAGACAAATACCACCCATACAAAACTAAATATCACTACCATATACAGTAGTGATATCACCATACATTAATCAAAACTGCTGTACTATGACTGATATCACCACCATACAGTGACCATATGATGGCAATGTCAGTTTTACAACAGTGCTCTGCAGAACATATATGTGTATACTGTACAAGTTCTCACCAGTGAGGTTCTTGATGATCAAAGTCACCAATCTTTCCTTTTTCCTTTCTATTTGGCTCAGATCCCCCATGACCACTTCTTCCATCCTTAACTCATCCCTTCAACATGTAACAGATACATCTTTGGCTTCCTACTTTTCCAGCCCCCTCCTCACATTTCACCACCTCTACACAACCCATATAATGCAATAACTAGTGCCTTAGAAAATAATAATGCTTCCTCTGTGCCCTGTACAATAGTACCCTCCTTTTTGTGCCCAACAAAATAAGTGTCCCCCCTGTGCCCCTACACATAATAATGTTCACTCTGTACTTCCTGATAGTAATAATGCCCCCTTGTGCCTCCTTACAGTTATACCACACCACATAGAAATTATCTCCCCCTGTGCCTCCTTATAGTAATCCCCCTGTAACTCCTTATAATAATGACCCAATACCTCATAATAATAATATTAATAATAATGCCCCCTATACTTCTCCTATAATGATTCCCCATTGAGCATGATGCCTCCTTATAATAACTATGCCCATTGCCTCTTGTTTAATGTCCCTGAGCAGGGGGCACACAGAAATCATGTGACTCCATAGCAAAAGTTCAGACACAGCACATATGATGATGATGACCCCATAATGTCCCAAGCACAATATGGTGTCTCCACAGTGCCCAAAAAACAGCATAATTCCCCCATAACCCCCATCACAGTATGATGCCTTTACAGATTATTATTATTTATTGTTATAGTGCTATTCATTCCATGGCGCTTTACATGTGAAAAGGGGGTATATATAGTAAAAATAATTACAACAATCTTGAACAATACATGTCAGCGACTGGTACAGGAAGAGAGAGGACCCTGCCCGCGAGGGCTCACAATCTACAAGGGATGGGTGAGGATACAGTTGGTGAGGGGTAGAGCTGGTCGTGCAGCGGTGTGGTGGAGCGGTGGTTATTGTGGGAAGAGGAGATAAGAGGGGAGTAGAGAAGGAGATCTTGTGAAGATTGTAGGTTGCGTGTAGGTAAGTATCAGGAGACTAGGTCACAGATGTATGGGGAAGACAGGTTGTGGATGGCTTTTTATGCCATGGTTAGGATCTTGAACTTGAGCCTCTGGGCAATGGGGAGCCAGTGAAGGGATTAACAGAGAGGAGAAGAAGGGGAATAGCGGGGAGACAGGTGGATTAGTCGGGCAGCAGAGTTTAGGATAGATTGAAGGGGCGCGAGAGTGTTAGTAGGAAGGCCACAGAGCAGGAGGTTGCAGTAGTCGAGCAAGAGATGATGAGTACATGCACTAGTGTAGAGTTGAGCCACCCCCGTAGTGTTCGGGTTCGGTTCGGTTCGTCGAACACCGGTATGTTCGCCGAACTGTTCATCGAACTGTTCGTTGAACACCGTCGAACACCGTTAAAACCAATGGCAGGCAAACAAAAACACATAGAAACACATAGAAAACACCTTCAAAGGTGTCCAAAAGCTGACAAACTGCTCAGAAGACACAACTAACACATGGAAAAGTGACAAGTACATATAGTCATGCGAAAAGAAAAGAGGTGGAGGAGTAAAAGGAGGAGACACAGATATAGGCATGTCATGCCCTTCTAAAATCAAGAAAGGCTGGAGTAAAAATCTAAAATCAGCCTACCAACACCCAGACGTCGTGACAAGAAAATTAAAAAAAGAAATATCTTTAGGTAGAATTGCGGTTCCATTCAGAACACTTACCTTACAAGACGTAGTGGTATCCCTGTTGTGAGCTGTGCCAAAAACGGAACCCAATACATTCGGACTAATCCACCTTTTGTCATATCCAAGGGGCAGGTCAGTAAACGACAACATCGACGCAGAACCAAGTACAGTAGTATATACTGTACATCCTTTGACAAGGCAATCAGGCGGATCAAGAAGTTGGGAAGGGTCACCCTAATGGCCAAAACAGACATTGATGCGGCGTTCCGGTTACTTACTACCTGTGCTTCCGAATAGTGTCCACCTATTGGGCTGCTTCTGGGAAGGAGCATACAATATAGATCGCTGTTTGCCCATGGGGTGGTCCAGATCCTGCTCACTATTTGAGGCGTTTAGTTGCTTCCTCAAATGGGTTGTAATGGACGTTACTAAGGGGGCACATATTATCCATTACCTCGACAACTTCTTATGCCTGGGCCCAAAAGATTCGCCACAGTGTGAATACACGCGGTAGTCCACCTGTGAGAAGGAGAGAGCTGGAGGGAGAGCGGACACCACAGAGCCGAGGGGTTAGATGGAGAACGGAAGAAGGAAAGAGGGCAAGGGAAGTAAGGGAGTACAGTGGAAGGCCGACCTGAACTCCCCCCACTTTCCTGCTGGGCGGGGAACAGCCCTGGGAAGAAAAACCGCTTGCGCATCCCTTTGAGGTTACGGGCGCGAGCGGGCAGAGGGACTACGCTGGAGTGCGAAGCTGACACGGCCTGTCCGTTTCGGCCCGTGCGACCTCCGTGTCGCCGGGTTTGTGCTAGAGCCGCGGTGGACCCTGATGGCCAGCCCCCCTCTCCCAATACAGCTTCCAAGTCTCCAGCTGCCGGTCTGAGTATGGGGTAACACAGATGGTTGAGTCTGCAGAGCTGTTTACTCATACTGTAGCCTGGGAAACGGAGGTCTGCTCCAGAGCTTCTGTTAATCCAGACGAGGAAATGATCTGCACTGATGCCCAGAATCTTTATGAGTCGGATCCAGGACCAGATGAAGAAGGTTCTGAGCATAATGTAGACCCTCGTTCCCAAACTGTAACTCCTGTTGGTGGAGACAATGATGAAGACGATGATGAGACTCAAATACCTGATTGGAGCGACAACTTGACTTTTCGGTCAGGGCAGGAAGAGTTTGGCTCTGAGGACGACGGGTGTGAGAACACACAGGGTGATGATGACGAGGTTGGAGATCCCACTTACTGTCAACCCACAGATAGCCAGTCGATGAGGTCAGCAGAGGAGGTGGAGGAGGATGCTATTGACGACGAGGTTAGGTTGCACCTTCCTGGACAGAGACGGAGTACTGGAAGCACGTCAACAACTGCATCTTCAACCACAACTCTGCCTCTGACCACAAGTCGTGGTGGCTCTTCAGGTCGCATGGGCTCTAAGCCTTGCATAGCCTGGGCATTTTTTCAGATGGATAAGGATGACCCAACTCGTGTTATCAGTAATATTTGTCACCAAAAGCTAAGTAGAGGCCAAAAAATCCATAGTTTGAGTACTTCATGCATGAACCGTCACATGGATATGAAGCATAAGTTGCAGTGGGAAGCTCACTGTGCTACAATGCGGCCTAGCGGGCCGGGCCAACCACTGTCTGCCCCATCTTGTGCATCCGCAGCCTCTTCATCCTCTGTGACTGGGGGAACAGCAGTCACACATGTTTTTGGACTCAGACCTGCCACCTCTTTACCCGCAACAGCCAGTGTGATTGGCAGGTCATCATTTCATTTGGAAGTGGAAACACCAGCTGGTGTTGAGCGCTCTCTGACATCGAGAGCACCACCTTTGGATCAAGGCAACCTAACTTTTCCGCCTGCATCTTCCTCACAGACCAGCAGTTTGCCTGGGACACCCTACTCAACTCCGTCTAAGCACAACAGCCAGCCCTCGGTCCCTCAGATGTGGACAAGTAAAAGACCATTTCCTCCTAGCCATGACAAAGCTAAGAGGTTGAATTTCACCATCTGCAAGCTGTTGGCTACAGAAATGCTGCCTTTCCGCCTGGTGGACACAGAGGATTTTCGAGACCTTATGTCCGTCGCAGTGCCCCAGTACCAGATGCCCAGTCGGCACTACTTCTCAAAGAAAGGTGTGCCTGCGCTACACCAGCATGTCGCACACAACATCACCGCTTCTTTGAGAAACTCTGTGTGTGACAGGGTGCATTTCACCACAGACACTTGGACGAGTAGGCATGGACAGGGGCGTTACATGTCGCTGACTGGGCACTGGGTAACTATGGCGACAGCAGGACAAGGGGTTGCTGTCCAAGTCTTGCCGTCCCCACGAGTTGTGCGTCAATCCTCTTTATCTAGAAGTTCCTCCACTACTTCTGCCTCCTCAACCTCCTCTCACTCCTCCACCTGCACCCAAAGCCTGTCTGGTAATGCCACCCGCTTTCTAACTGCGCAGAAGGAATCCTGCACACCTCCTTACTATGCTGGCAGCAGGGCTCAACGGCATCAGGCGGTGTTTACTTTGAAATGTCTGGGAAATGTGAGTCACACAGCTGAGGAGTTGTGGTCAGCTCTGGAGACCCAGTTTCATGAATGGCTGTCTCCACTGGACCTACAACCAGGGAAGGCCGTGTGCGACAATGCTGCAAACCTGGGTGCGGCTCTTCCCAGGGGCAATGTCACACACGTGCCTTGTATGGCTCACGTGTTGAACCTGGTTGTTCAACAATTTTTAGCCCACTATCCTGGACTAGATGGCCTTCTGCAGAGGGCACGGTCGCTGTGTGCTCACTTCCGCCGTTCGCATTCTGCAGCTCAACGACTTACATCTCTACAGAAGTCGTTGGGCCTGCCAGTTCACTGGCTGAAATGCGATGTGCCGACACGGTGGAATTCAACTCTGCACATGTTGCAGCGACTGTGGCAGCACCGACAAGCCCTGGTGCAATACGTTCTGATGTATAGCCTGGGCCAACGAGATCCAGAGATGGGGCAAATCATGCTGCAGGAGTGGTCTCAGATCAGGGACCTATGCACCCTTCTGCACAGTTTTGAAATGGCGACGAAGATGTTTAGTGCTGACGATGCCATTACCAGCATGACTATTCTGGTGATTTACATGCTGGAGCACACGTTAAACATAATTCGGAGTCAGGTGGTGGGACAAGAGGAGGTGGAGGAAGTAGAGGAGTATTCGTATGCGGATTGGATAACATCTCCAAGGTCCAGATGGTCGGCAGCACCAAGGCGGCAGGCATGGGAGGGTGGGGGAGAGGGATTAACCAGGGCGCATAGTAGCAGCCAAACTGTTGAGGAAGGTGCAGGAGCCGAGGAAGAAGTGGAGGATGAACTGGCGATGGGCATGGAAGACTCATCAGATGAGGGAGACCTTGATCACATTTCTGTTGTGCAAGGTTGGGGGGAGAGGGCAGAGGAAGGAGGCATGATTCTTACCTCGCTACCAACACAACAAGGACTTGGTCCTCCTGGATGCGCAAGACACATGAGTGCCTTCTTGCTGCACTACCTGCAACATGACCCTTTAATTGTCAGAATTCGAAGTAATCCCGACTACTGGGTTGCCACACTCTTAGATCCCCGGTACAAAAGTAAATTTGCCAAAATAATTCCTGCCATAGAAAGGGATTCATGCATGCAGGAGTATCAGCAGAGGCTTTTGCAGAATCTTACATGTGCTTTTCCACAAAACACCAGTGGTGCACGTAGTGAATCTCACAGTTCTAACTTGCCAACCGTGGGACTGTCGAGTCTTCATCACTCAAACCGTAACAGTAACACAGTATCTGCTGGTAACATTAATTTTGTGGAATCGTTTCACCGCTTTTTTAGACCATCCTTTGCAAGGCCACAGGAGACAAGAAGTCTGACACATAGTCAACGCCTAGAGAGGATGGCACAGGAGTATTTCCAAGTGAATATCGAAGCCATGACTGTGTCACTGGACCCTTGCTCATTTTGGGCTTCCAATCTGGAAAAATGTCCGGAGCTCGCCACTCACGCCTTGGAGATCTTGTCATGCCCTGCAGCCAGCATTCTCTCTGAACGTGTGTTAAGCGCTGCTGGTGGTGTACTGACAGATAAGGGCACGTGGCTGTCCACTAAGAATGTAGACAGACTCACGTTCATAAAGATGAACAAATCATGGATCTGTAGCGCCCCGATGGTTCGGCCGCTACAGGGGTATTGCACCTCAGCCAGAGGTGTGATATCCCACTCCCGGGCAAAGAGGGAGTGTGGACCAAGGCTCGGTAGGCTGCATGCATCACACACACCCCATTTCCGGGGGACAGTTCAACGGTGCTCCCTCGAGACAGAAGTGCAGGCACGACAGCATCTGTCCCTGGCTGGAGTGGGGAGGGGGAAGCACACCCAGTGATGTAGGAGCAGGAGGGGAGGGTTTCTGGGCATAGGGAGGAGCCCATTGGTTGCAAGTCACCTGGGCTCATACACAGAGAGGGAGGTATATAAGGTGGGCACCATCTTAGAATTGGAGACAAGACAGTCAGAGGAGGAGAAGAGGAGAGGAGCTCAGCCAGAGAGGGCTGACAGAGAGCTGTGGCTCAGCCAGGGCCCAGCTCCACGAGGCAGGCCTAGAGTGAAGGCCAGAGCCAGAGGAGAAGGACAGTAACAGCAAGGAACAGAAAGGAACAGAAAGGAAAGAAGGAAAGAAACAGAACACCAAGAGAGGCCCAGAGACACGAAGGCAGAAGGAACCCCAAAGGCCCAGGAGATTGTGGGTGACGGGTTGGCAGAACAGGGTACCGGATCCCAAGTTGGTGGAGGCGACTAATCCTCAGCCAAGGACCGGTGGTCGCCATCATATCTTGGTGCGACCCCTCACTACACCTACTAGAAAGGCATACCACATAGGGTCAGGGCAGCGAGCACGAAGCCCTCCAAGGAGAAGGCCCGAGGCAGCTGGACAAAAGTAGTGTCACTGGTGGGGCACGGCCAGAGAAAGGAATAGAAGGGAGTCCTGAGCCACACTCCGGAATTACCTGGAGGTTGACCGAGCCCCTTGCCTGGTGGACGCAGCACGGCTCCGGTGGTCCTACCTGCGCACAAGTGACCTGGATGAGAACTGTGAGTAAAGCATTTGAACTGCAACACCTCGTCTCTGTGCTTTCTCACCGCGTCGGCACTATTAGTACTGGGACGCCCGCACCATCACTCCCATCCTCTACTACACTGCCCTGGGGCTGCACTCCTCCCGTGGGGAGTCACACCACCTCAGCTGCATACCCCATCAGCCCCAGCGGTCTGCCTTGCAGCGGCGGTCCGCACTGGCCGCAATCCACGGGTGGCGTAGTCGGACAATTAACTTAAAACCTTACAAATAGACTGCCACTGAATTGACCACCCTGGGCACGGGCCGGGTCCTCGCCACGGAGACTACAACCCCCAGCGATCCGGCTCCGGGTATTCCCCGCACCCACGTGCACGCACAACACAGGCCCAGGGGGCGAGTCAGATCCGCAAGGACTTTTCTACCCCTGTGTCATCCTGGGGAGACTAAAAGCTTGAGGATTTGGTAAAATCACCTCACCAACCGTTTTAAGCAACTCTGGGGCAATTGATACCACTGAAGTGGTGTCTGTGCCACAATTTTTGGAAAAAATGGAGACTCTTTTTGGAGTCCCCTTGATGTGTTTTACGTGACGTTGGCATCGTCAATTCCAGGTGGGTTGGGTCACCCCCCCCCCTTTTAACCGTAAGAAACTACATACACTATGGCTTGGGGTAACACAGATGGTTGAGTCTGAAGAGCTGTTTACTCAGAGGTCTGCTCCAAAATTTCAGTGTCTGCTAGTCAGTGTAGTAGCCCAGCTCTAAAGCAAGCTACACCGCCTGTGTATCTAATAAGAATTTTTAACTGCATATAGCCTAGGCAGACTGTGGGGACCCTCAACCAAACCCAGACGCTCAGCCCCCCTACCGCCCCCCTTTCCTTGACAATACAATAATGAATCTCTTACAACTGGATAGGTGAGGATCGGTCACAGCTTTATTAACTCTTTATACTCATTCCATTAGAAAGGCATTTTATTTCTAAAATAATTCAGCTTGTTGCAGCATGCCCTGTGTCTCCACACCGGCAAGTTGGCCAACAAGTGTAACTCTCTAACATGTCCTTTCTATTTCCAGGCCACGGAGGATCCTGCGTACTCGTATGCAGGACTCTGACCCCCATCCATCACTCTTAACGCTTGTTCCACTCCGTTCTGGAGTCCTGACAGGAATATGTCTAGTCCAATATCCATTAAGTGAACACAGTCGGGCCGTATGAGGCCTGCTTTATCTCCTTCCTGTTGTCGGTGTCGTATCACTACACCGCCTCTGTCTCTTCTAAATTTTGCCATCCGAATATTTATTACCCGCCTTGTCCGTTCGATGGCCGTGATGTCTCGCGCACCTTGCCATACCATTATCGGCACAATCTCTGACCATACTATAGTTAGTTTTGTGAAAAATTCTCTGAAGCACTCAGTGTCTAGTTTCATTATTGCCATTAGTTATGCGCTCTTGTGATGACCTAGGTCGTTTCCCCCGGCCTGTATAACTAAGATGACCGGACCTCTTGCCCCTCTCCCTACCTTGATTACCTCCATTAGTACCTGTGGCCATTGTAGGCCTCTTATACCTCTCCAGTTGAAATATGTGTTATGAAACTCTAATTTCCTCCCGCCTGGGCGGACTTTCGCCCTTTTTTCTGCCCAATATATATACGACTGGCCTATCACCCACACTGTTGGCTTAGCGTCACCTGTAAAAGAAACAAACCACGTTAGGATAACAAGTCCGGTCTTATGTATCTCACCAAACACGTGGATCGCCATCTCCCTATCCTCTGAACTTCCGTTTCTGACAGCCCTGCTCTTGCTGCTTCCGTGGCCGCGCCTATGCGGAATGAGTGTGTCCCGTTATCTTTGAGGTGGCTCCCTGCCGATGTTAGGCATTTATTAAATATAGCTTGGAACTGGTATCTTGATAATGGCATTCCATCAATGTGTGATAGGAAGAAATTACTTTGTGATCCGATGGTTATATATGTTTTTACTATTGTTACCCGACTCAGTGTATCGTTGGTGGGTTGTAGAAGTACCCAAGTGCCCCTGCCAGCTGGAACCGTTTTCGATTTGCGTATGCGTAGACGTATTGCATTATTGGCTATGACTACGTCCTGCTGTAATAAGCCTCCACTGGTGGTAATTTTGGATTGAGGGACTAATTCGCTTATGCATAGCGCCCCGAAGAAGGCGATCGCAAATGCAGTAGACAGTAGTGTTGCTTCAAATTGTGAGTGTCATGTTAATGGTGTTAGGGATATGATGTGAGAAATCAGTTTTAGTGACACGGGACGGGACATCTACACTCCTGACTTGGCTGACCCCTTTTCCACCCTTTTATGGATTGTCTGATGATGAATCTCTTTGTCACATCTCCCCAATTCAGTAGTTGGAAGTGAAATGCTACTCCGGTCAGAGACCGCTGCGCTGACGCCCCTGATATGCCCCTCATCATTAGCTGGTGGAGAAATTCTATGGTGACTTGTAATCTGGCTTGTTCACATTGGTCAACCTGTCTGCCTGCTACTAGTTGTGTCCACTCTTCCCATGCCTTATCGTATGCTTGCCACGTCGACGGGGCAACTGACGCTCTGATTAATGGCATCAACTATTCGCCACTAGATCCCATAGGGAGGGTGGGCAACTGTTGCCCGATGGGTGGGCGTTGGGGAGGAGCTCTGTGAAAATCTGCTAATTGAATTGTGATAAAGCGTTAGCAGCAGCGTTAGACCCCTCAGCATCGTGGCTAGCGCGGACCCATACATTGTGTTTTAGGCACAGGAATGCTAGCCTGTGTAGTAGGCCTAGCACTGGGAGAGACAATGATGCCATCTTATTAATGCAGTGTGCTAGGCTGGTGTTTTTTGTTATGAAGCGTATATTCTTGTTAGCCAGGCGCGCGCCCCATATTTCTATTGCTACCAATATTGGGAAGAGTTCCAGGAGTGTCTGTTTTTTTGTCAGCACTTGTTCTGACCAATACGGAGACCATAAGCTTGTGCACCATTGGTTATTTAGTATCGCTGCATATCCATACAGATGGGCTACTCCAATGAGTAACAGACACTACTGCAGGCCCAAAAGGTTTTATTTGGCTAGATGCAGTAAAAAATTGTTATTAAATACAAAGGTGGTGTAGCTTGGTACAGATGGGCTACTCCAATGAGTAACAGACACTGCTACTATGCCCAAAATTATTTACTGGGCTAGATGCAGTAAAAAATTGTTATTAAATTCAAAGGTGGTGTAGCTTGGTACAGATGGGCTACTACAATGAGTAACAGACACTGCTACTATGCCGAAAATTATTTACTGGGCTAGATGCAGTAAAAATTTGCTATTAAATTCAAAGGTGGTGTAGCTTGGTACAGATGGGCTACTACAATGAGTAACAGACACTGCTACTATGCCCAAAATTATTTACTGGGCTAGATGCAGTAAAAAATTGTTATTAAATTCAAAGGTGGTGTAGCTTGGTACAGATGGGCCACTACAATGAGTAACGGACACTGCTACAGGCCCAAAATTATTTACTATGCTAGATGCAGTAAAAAATTGTTATTAAATTCAAAGGTGGTGTAGCTTGGTTCAAATGGGCTACTACAATGAGTAACAGACACTGCTACAGGCCCAAAATTATTTACTGGGCTAGATGCAGTAAAAAAATGTTATTAAATTCAAAGGTGGTGTAGCTTGGTACAGATGGGCTACTGCAATGAATAACAGACACTGCAACAGGCCCAAAATTATTTACTGGGCTAGATGCAGTAAAAAATTGTTATTAAATTCAAAGGTGGTGTAGCTTGGTACAGATGGGCTACTACAATGAGTAACAGACACTGCTACAGCCCAAAATTATTTACTGGTCTAGATGCAGTAAAAAATTGTTATTAAATTCAAAGGTGGTGTAGCTTGGTACAGATGGGCTACTACAATGAGCAACAGACACTGCTACAGGCCCAAAATTATTTACTGGGCTAGATGCAGTAAAAAATTGTTATTAAATTCAAAGGTGGTGTAGCTTGGTAGAGATGGGCTACTCCAATGAGTAACAGACACTGCTACAGGCCCAAAATTATTTACTGGGCTAGATGCAGTAAAAAAATTGTTATTAAATTCAAAGGTGGTGTAGCTTGGTACAGATAGGCTACTACAATGAGTAACAGACACTGCTACAGGCCCAAAATTATTTACTGGGCTAGATGCAGTAAAAAATTGTTATTAAATAAAAAGGTGGTGGAGCTTGGTACAGATGGACTACTACAATGAGGAACAGACACTGCTACTATGCCCAAAAGGTTTTAGTTTGCTAGGTGCAGTAAAAGAATGGTATTAGATACACAGGTGGTGTAGCTTGCAATACAGATAGGCTACTCCACTGACTAACACACACTGCTAGAGGCCCAAAAGGATTGGCTTAGTTAGATTTAGCCAAATGCTGTGAAAAACACTTGCACAGCACTGGCACAGACCTGCCTGGCAAAAAGTGCTAGGAACTACTGTAACCTAGCCCTCAAATGGGCTGCAATTACAAACTAGTCCCTACTCCCTAAACCTTTCTGTCTGTTTAAGAAAAAATTTGCTTGCAATTCACAGTTACACAATATAGCGCTAATAGCAGCAGCGGTGCCGTCTAACACTCAGCTGCAGCAGTGAGAAAATGGTGGTGACGGGGAAAATGGCTGGGTCTTATAGGGCAAGGACATGTGACATACACAGCCAATGACACATGCCCTTGCTTGTGTGAAAAAAAGCACTTTGCTGCGTGTGTGCGCTGCTGATACGCTGACAGACTGCACCGCCACACTGTAAATGCGGGAAAGAAAAAATAAATAGAGATCGGCATTATTTCTGCAGAGATCCATCCCCTGCTCCTCCCCCCTCCCGCTGTACACTGAAAATGTGTATTAACATTGATTAACAGTAGAGATGAGCGTTGTTCGACTCGAACTGTTCGCCAATCTCAAATTCGAGCTGTTTTGGGCGGTGTTCGAGCCGTTTGGCGAACATGAACAATTTGAAAAAAATTCGGCTGTTCGAGGTTATGTTCGATAACTGTTCGTGCACCAAAATCATAACTGAATTTTTTCTCAGTAATGATGAAAATTAATGTTAATACGCAGTTTGAGTGTTCAGCGGGGCGGGGGGAGGGGCAGGGGATGGATCTCTGCAGGAATAATGAAGATCTCCATTTTTTTTTCTCTTTCCCGCATTTACAGTGGGGAGGTGCAATCTGTCAGCCTATCAGCAGCGCACACACGGAGCGAACTGTTTTTTTTCACACAAGCAAGGGCATGTGTCATTGGCAGTGTATGTCACATGTCCTTGCCCTATAAAACCCAGCGATTTTCCCTGTCGCCACCATTTTCTCACTGCTGCAGCTGCGTGTTAGACGGCACCGCTGTTGCTGTGTGCGCTATACCTTGTTAATTTAAAGCCAATTTTCGCACAAATCTACAGATAGCTTGGGAGTAGGGAAGAGTTGTGATTGCAGTCCTTTTAAGGACTAGGTTACAGCATTTCCTACGACTTTTATCAGGCAGGTCTGTGCTCTTAAATAGATAGGTTGGGAGTAAAGACTAGTGTTGAGCCACCCCCGTAGTGTTCGAGTTCGGTTCGGTTCGTCGAACACCCGTGTGTTCGCCGAACTGTTCGTCGAACTGTTCGTCGAACACCTTCGAACACCGTTAAAACCAATGGAAGGCAAACAAAAACACATAGAAACACATAGAAAACACCTTCAAAGGTGTCCAAAAGCTGACAAACTGCTCAGAAGACACAACTAACACATGGAAAAGTGACAAGTACATATAGTCATGCGAAAAGAAAAGAGGTGGAGGAGTAAAAGGAGGGGGAGACACAGATATAGGCATGTCATGCCCTTCTAAAATCCAAAAAGTGAGAAGCCGAGACGGCCAGTCCGCTCCTGCCCGTGCCACCTCCGTGTCGCCGGGTTTGTGCCAGAGCCGCGGTGAACCCTGACGGCCAGCCCCCCTCTCCCAATACTGGTGCCTGTCCGCTGGTGGGTCGAGAGAGCCCCCCTGTGGTGGAGGCAGCTCTAAGCTTTTTAATTTAAATTGTCCCTCTAATTTGAATGAATACACTTTAAATCCATTTACAAGGATCTATTGGAGGGCAAGTCTCATGCCAGCAGCCGCGTAATTCCAGCTCCAGTAGCGTCCACTAAAGCTGCTGCAGTTAAAAAGCTTTTATAAGGATCGAGCTCGGCTGTCCACCGCAAGGCATCCTAGTGCCAGTCCCAGCCCCTATGCCTTGGGGTGCCTCCTGATGCTCTTCACTAAGTATCCCGTGGTCCCGAAGCATTTCCTTTGAAAAAATTAAGTGTCCAAACTACAGGTGGTGTAGCTTGCTTAACAGCCGGGATAATCCGCTGACTAGCAGACACTGCTACTAGGCACAAAGTATTTCCTGGGCTAGATGCAGTTAAAAATTTGTAAGTAGATACTCTCGTTGGATGCTGAGAAAGCATTCCATAGAGTCTCCTGGCACGCCATATATGATTCTCTTAAAAAGCTTGGGGTAGGGGTCTAGGGGACCCTTTTATAGCCAAAATCACGGCCCTGTATCACAATACGTCACCTAGGCTGAAGATAAATGGAACTGTAGCACCGAGGGCTCGGTTGCTACAGACGTATTGCACCTCACCCAGAGGTGTGATATCTCACTCTCAGATAAGGATGGAGTGTGGATCAGGACCCGACACCTGCATGCATTACACCACATTGCCGTGGGGCAGGGCGACCAATATGCCCCTGAGATGGGCACGACAGTCCCTGTCCCTGGCTGGAGTGGGGGGAGGGAACACTGAGGAAGGGGAACCCTGCAGTGCAGGAGCAGGGAGGAAGCAGTTCCTGGGTGCATTGAGAAGGGAGTATAAAAGGTGGGCACCATCTTAGTTCAGTGCAGAGAAGTCTGAGCAGAAGTGGCAGGGAGCAGGGGCTCTGCATGAGCTCTGCTCCGGAGGCGGGCCTAGTAACAGAGGCCCAGGCCTGCAAGAGGGAGAAGGAAGGAAGAGGAGCGGAGAAGGCTCCAGGAACGAGGAATGAAGGGATCCCAGGGGTGCGGACGGGCGAGTCGCCACCGCACGCCCGAATCCACCTGCGTGGAGGGGTCAGGCCAAAGGGGGAGACCGGTCCCCGAACTAGTGGAGGCAGGAAACGACCCTCAGCTAGAAACCGGAGGCTCTGACATTTTATGTGGCGCAGCCCCTTGCTCCACCCGCTAGGAAGGCACCACATAGGGTCAGGGAAACTGGCGCCAAGTTTACCAAGAGGAGGCCCGAGGCAGCCGGACAGAAGTGTTGGTAAGAAAGGCCAGACAAAGGACACACAAAGGGGGTCCTGTGAAGCGCTCCAAAGTTATCTGGGAGTTGTCTGAGCCCCTCACCTGGTGAGCACAGTACGACGTGGGCAGCCGTTACCTGCAGACGTGGTCTGGATAATAAGAACTGTGAGTAAAGGCCCTGAACTGCATCACTGACTCCGTGTCGTTACTGCTGCTGCCCTGCACCATCACCCCCATCCTCCGCATACACTGCCCTGAGGCTATACTCCTCCCGTGGGGAGTTATGCTACGCTCTGCTGCACCCACAACACCAGCCTTAGCGGTCTGCCCTGTAGCGGAGGTTCACTCTGACCGCAATCCACGGGTGGCGTAGTCGGACATTTAAACATCAAAACCACATAAATAGTTCCGCCACTGGTTTGACCGCCCTGAGCCACGGAACCGGATCGCCGCCACGAAGACTACAACCACCAGCATCCACCAAAAAGGGTCCGGCTCCGGGTGTCCCAAGGCCCAGGGGGTGCGTCAGAACATTTTCATCACCTTTCACAATCACCAATGGGACAAGGCAGGGATGTCCTCTGTCCCCTCTCTTATACATCCTAGTGACGGAGCACCTGCTCTCATCAATTCGACATAACCCCAATATTAGGTGGATTGAGGTGGGAGGCACCGAGTACAAGTGCTCTCTATTTGCTGATGATGTCCTAGTATATATCACTCAATCACATATATCCATCCCTGCTGTTATGGCTGAAATAGATCACTTTGTTACATGGTAAAATTTTAAAATCAATGCAGCGAAGTCTGAGGCCCTCGATGTCTCCCTCCCTAAATCCATATAGGATTCCATCCAGTCCAACTTTCCCTTTGCCTGGCCCTCACAGGGTATCAAATACTTAGGAATTCCTATTCATAGAGACCTCTCCCATCTATGTTATCTTAATTTTGGGCCCTTTATTGAACAATTCCATACAGACCACGGTTGGCAAGTTAGAACTGTAAGATTCACTACGTGAACCATTGGTGTTTTGTGGAAAAGCACATGTACACCGCATTCCAAATTATTATGCAAAAAGTGTTTAGGAGTGATAAGGGAAGAATTTGTTTGTTTGTCAGTTAAACTCATTGATGGTGATGTGTGTCAGGGCTCTTTATATCACTGTAAGCAATTGCAGACACCTGTGCTAATTAGTTTGGCAGGTGTGTCCAATGAAAGGCAAGACTACTTAAGAAGGCTGTCTCACATTATTAAGCAGCCTACATTTTCTGCCAAAATGGGAAAGAAAAAGGATGTGTCGGCTGCTGAGAAGCAACAAATTGTGGAGTGTTTAGGTCAAGGCATGACTACAATCAACATTGTGCGATGATCAGGATGAAGTGTCTTGGCAATCAAGAAGTATGTAGCTGATTCACAGTACACACGTGTGCGTGCTGATAAGGGCAAATTGAGGACTCTTTCCTACAGGCAATTACGTCAGGTTGAAAGAGCAGCGGCAAAAAAGCCTTGTCATAGCAGCAGACAAGTTTTTGAAGCTGCTTGTGCCTCCAACGTCCCCCGAACAACAAGATGCAGGGTCCTTCAGAGGTTTGCAGCTGTGCATACGCCATCCTGTCGACCTCCTCTATCCACTTCACACAAGCAGAAACGGCTCCAGTGGGCCAAACATTACATGAAGACTGATTTCAAAACTGTTTTGTTCACGGATGAGTGCCGTGCAGCGCTCGATGGTCCAGATGAATGGAGTGGAGGATGGCTGGTTGATGGACACCCCACGCAAACACGGCTACAGCGCCAACAAGGAGGAGGTGGAGTAATGTTTTGGGCTGGAATCATGGGGAGAGAGATTGTCGGCCCCTTTAGGATCCCTGAAGGCGCTAAAGATGAACTCCATAATGTATGTGGATTTTCTCAAACAGCACTTCCTGCCATGGTTCAAGAAGAAGAACCGTGTATTTCACAGCAAGATCATTTTTCTGCATGATAATGCACCATCTCATGCTGCACATAAAACATCTGCATCTCTGGCTGATATGGGCATAAAAGGGGACAAACTTATGGTGTGACCCCCATGCTCCCCTGACCTCTACCCCATTCAGAACCTTTGGAGCATCATTAAAAGGAGTGTCTATGATGGCGGGAGGCAGTTCACATCTAAGCAACAGCTCTGGGAGGGTATTCTGTCCTCATGCAAAACAATTGAAGCAGAAACCATCCAAAACCTGACAAATTCAATGGACGAGAGAGTTCAGAAGCTCCTTTCGAACAAGGGGTCCTATGTGAAAATGTAACATCACCTAGAATAAAGTTTTGAGTTGAAAACTGTTTGATTTCAGTTTCTAACAACCTGCTAATGCTTATAATTTCAAAAATGACCATTTTTTTGGTCTTTATTAAAATGAAAAGGTTGATCGAAAAGTTTGGGGGATCTAAGAGTGTGGCAACCCAGTAGTCATGATTACTTCGAATTCTGACAATATGAGGGTCATGCTGCAGGTAGTGCAGCAAGAAGGCACTTATGTGTCTTGCGCATCTCGGAGCCCCAAAATTATTTTCCGGGCTAGATGCAGCTAAAAATTATTTTTAATTTTAAATCTGGTGAAGCTTATTATAGATGGCCTAATAGGATCAGTGCTGCACACTGCTACAAAGCCCAAATTATTTTCCAGTCAAGATACAGATAAACATGATTAGTAATTTGAAAGCTTAAAACGGTTGGTAGGGTGATTTTAACCAATCATCAAGCTTTTACTCTCCCCAGGATGACACAGGGGTAGAAAAGTCGTTTCGGATCCATGATTTGTTCATCTTTATGAACGTGAGTCTGTCTACATTATCAGTGGAGAGCCGCGTGCGCTTATCTGTCAGCACACCACCAGCAGCGCTGAACACACGTTCAGACAGAACGCTGGCTGCGGGGCATGACAAGATCTCCAAGGCGTAAGTGGCTAGCTCCGGCCATTTATCCAGATTGGAAGCCCAAAAAGAGCAAGGGTCCAGTGACACAGTCGTGGCTTCAATGTTTACTTGGAGATACTCCTGTACCATCGTCTCTAGGCGTTGACTATGTGTCAGACTTCTTGTCTCCTGTGGCCTTGCAAAGGATGGGCTAAAAAAGTGGTGAAATGATTCCGCAAAATTGATGTTACCAGCAGATACTGTGGTTCTGTTACGGTTTGAGTGCTGAACACTTGACGGTCCCACGGTTGGCAAGTTGGAACTGTGAGATTCACTACGTGCACCACTGGTATTTTGTGGAAAAGCACATGTAAGATTCTGCAACAGTCTCTGCTGATACTCCTGCATGCGTGCATCCCTTTCTATGGCAGGAATAATTTCTGCAAATTTACTTTTGTACCGGGGATCTAACAGTGTGGCAACCCAGTAGTCAGGATTATTTCTAATTCTCACAATTCGAGGGTCATGTTGCAGGTAGTGCAGCAAGAAGGCACTCATGTGTGTTGCGCATCCAGGAGCACCAAGTCCCTGTTGTGTTGGTGGCGAGGTAACAATCATGCTTCCTTCCTCTGTCCTCTCCCCCCAACCTCGCACAACAGAAATGTGATCAAGGTCTCCCTCATCTGATGAGTCTTCCATCAGTTCGTCCTCCACTTCTTCCTGGGCTCCTGCACCTTCCTCACTAGTTTGGCTGCTACCATGCGCCCTGGTAAAATCATCTCCCCCACCCTCACATGCCTGCCGCCCGGGTGCTGCCGACCGTCTGGACCTTGCAGATGTTAGCCCTTCCGCATACAACTCCTCCTCCTCTACTTCCTCCACCTCCTCTTGTGCCACCACCTGACTCCGAATTCTTTTTAACATGTGCTCCAGCATGTAAATCACCGGAATAGTCATGCTGATAATGGCATCGTCAGCACTAAACATCTTCGTCGCCATTTCAAAACTGTGCAGAAGGGTGCATAGGTCCCTGATCTGAGACCACTCCTCCAGCGTGATTTTCCCCACCTCTGAATCTCGTTGGCCCAGGCTATACGTCAGAACGTATTGCACCAGGGCTTGTCGGTGCTGCCACAGTCGCTGCAACATGTGCAGAGTTGAATTCCACCGGGTAGGCACATCGCATTTTAGCCGGTGAAGTGGCAGGCCCAACGACTTCTGTAGAGATGTAAGTCGCTGAGCTGCGGGATGCGAACGGCGGAAGTGAGCACACAGCGACCGTGCCCTCTGCAGAAGGCCATCTAGTCTGGGATAGTGGGCTAAAAATTGCTGGACAACCAGGTTCAACACGTGAGCCATACAAGGCACGTGTGTGACATTGCCCCGGCGAAGGGCCGCACCCAGGTTTGCAGCATTGTCGCACACGGCCTTCCCTGGTTTCAGGTCCAGTGGAGACAACCATTCATGAAATTGGTTCTCCAGAGCTGACCACAACTCCTCAGCTGTGTGACTCACATTTCCCAGACATTTCAATGTAAAAAACGCCTGATGACGTTGAGCCATACTGCCAGCATAGTAAGGAGGTGTGCAGGATCCCTTCTGCGCAGTTAGAAAGCTTGTGGCATGACCAGACAGGCTTTGGGTGCAGGTGGAAGACCGAGAGGAGGTTGAGGAGGCAGAAGCAGTGGAGGAAAAATGACATAAAGAGGATTGACGCACAACTTGTGGGGACGGCAAGACTTGGACAGCAGCCCCTTGTCCTGCTGTCACCATAGTTACCCAGTGCCCAGTCAGCGACATGTAACGCCCCTGTCCATGCCTACTCGTCCAAGTGTCTGTGGTGAAATGCACCCTGTCACACACAGAGTTTCTCAAAGAAGCGGTGATGTTGTGTGCGACATGCTGGTGGAGCGCAGGCACACCTTTCTTTGAGAAGTAGTGCCGACTGGGCATCTGGTACTGGGGCACTGCGACGGACATAAGGTCTCGAAAATCCTCTGTGTCCACCAGGCGGAAAGGCAGCATTTCTGTAGCCAAGAGCTTGCAGATGGTGAAATTCAACCTCTTAGCTTTCTCATGGCTAGGAGGAAATGGTCTTTTACTTGTCCACATCTGAGGGACCGAGGGCTGGCTATTGTGCTTAGACGGGGTTGATAAGGGTGTCCCCGGCAACCTGCCGGTCTGTGAGGAAGATGCAGGCGGACATGTTAGGTTGCCTTGATCCAAAGGTGGTGCTATCGATGTCGGACAGCGCTCAAGACCAGCTGGTGTTACCACCTCCAAAGAAAATGATGACCTGCCAATCACGCTGGCTGTTGCGGGTAAAGAGGTGGCAGGTCTGCGCCCCAAAACAGGTGTGACTGCTGTCCCCCCAGTCACAGAGGATGAAGAGGCCGCGGATGCACAAGATATGGCAGACGGTGGTTGGCCCGGCCGGCTAGACCGCATTGTAGCACACTGAGCTTCCCACTGCAACTTATGCTTCATGTCCATGTGCCGGTTCATGCATGAAGTACTCAAACTATGTATTTTTTGGCCTCTACTTAGCTTTTGCTGACAAATGTTACAGATAACACGAGTTGGGTCATCTTTATCGATCTGAAAAAATGCCCAGGCTATGCAAGGCTTAGCACCCATGCGACCTGAAGAGCCACCACGACTTGTGGTGAGAGGCAGAGTTGTGTTTGAGGATGCAGTTGTTGACGTGCTTCCAGTACTACGTCTCTGTCCAGGAAGGCGCAACCTGACCTCGTCGTCACTAGCATCTTCCTCCACCTCCTCTGCTGACCTCATCTCTTGGCTGACTGTGGATTGACAGTAAGTGGGATCTCCGACCTCATCATCATCACCCTGTGCGTTATCACACCCGTCGTCCTCAGAGCCAACCTGTTCCTGCCCTGACAAAAAACTAAAGTTGTCGCTCCAATCAGGTATTTGAGTCTTATCATCGTCTTCCTCATTGTCTCCACCAACAGGAGTTACAGTTTGGGAATGAGGGTCTACATTATGGTCAGAACCTTCTGCGTCTGGTCCTGGATCCGACTCATAAAGATTCTGGGCATCAGTGCAGATCATTTCCTCGTCTGGATTCACAGAAGCGCTGGAGTCGACCTCTGATTCCCAGGCTATAGTATGAGTAAACAGCTCTGCAGACTCAACCATCTGTTCTACCTCATACTCAGACGGGCAGCTGGAGATTTGGGAGCTGTGAGGAAGCAAGTGCGATTTGGGTGACACCTTTGAGGACTGGAGTATTTGTGATGTTGAAGTTGATGTGGAGGAGAGCCCACTTAAAGGAGCACTTGATATCCGTTGAAGCACCTGCTGTTTTTGTGCCTCATCTGGAATTTGTAGCGATTGGCGTGGCCGTAAGAAAGGGATCTTATCACATTGTCCGCTAAAAGAAGTAGACATTTTAGTTTGGCTGGAAGATGGTCTTTCTTCTGCACCTACCCCACGGACACAACCTTTTTTCCCCTTCCCAACACGCCTATTCCCCTTTCCACCAGCAGCAGGCCTTTTTCCACTCATTTTGGTGGTTAACTAATTCACACCTCTGGAGTTGTTTGCACAAAAAAACAATGGATGGTAACCGAGCAGAGCTGAGTGGCCAAACTGTGGTATTAGGCCAAAACTATTGGCTGGGTTAGATGCAGAAAAAAATTATTTTTAATTTGCAACCTGATGGAGGTCAGTATAGATGGACTAATAGACCAAGTCCCACACACCGCTAGAAGCCCAAATATTTTTTCAGAGCTAGATGCAGAAATTTTTTTTATTCAATTTGCAACCTGATGGAGGTCAGTATAGATGGACTAATAGACCAAGTCCCACACACTGCTAGAAGCCCAAATATTTTTTCAGAGCTAGATGCAGAAAAAAATTATTTTTAATTTGCAACCTTATGGAGGTCAGTATAGATGGACTAATAGAACAAGTCCCACACGCTGCTAGAAGCCCAAATATTTTTTCAGAGATAAATGAAGAAAAAAATTATTTTTAATTTGCAACCTGATGGAGGTCAGTATAGATGGACTAATAGACCAAGTCCCACACACTGCTAGAAGCCCAAATATTTTTTCAGAGCTAGATGCAGAAAAAAATTATTTTTAATTTGCAACCTGATGGAGGTCAGTATAGATGGACTAATAGACCAAGTCCCACACACCGCTAGAAGCCCAAATATTTTTTCAGAGCTAGATGCAGAAAAAAATTATATTCAATTTGCAACCTGCTGGAGGTCAGTATAGAAGGACTAATAGAACAAGTCCCACACACTGCTAGAAGCCCAAATATTTTTTCAGAGCTAAATGAAGAAAAAAATTATTTTTAATTTGCAACCTGATGGAGGTCAGTATAGATGAACTAATAGACCAAGTCCCACACACTGCTAGAAGCCCAAATATTTTTTCAGAGCTAGATGCAGAAAAAAATTATATTCAGTTTGCAACCTGATGGAGGTCAGTATAGATGGACTAATAGAATGATGCTATGCCCAAAAGATTTTACTTCACTAGGTGCAGTAAAAAAATTGGTATTCTATACACAGGTGGTATATCTTGCAACACAGATAGGCTACTCCACTGACTAACACACTCTGCAATAGGCCAAAAAGGATTAGCTTTGCTAGATTCAGCCAAATGCTGTGAAAAAAACTTGCACAGCACTGGCACAGACCTGCCTGGCAAAAACTGATAGGAACTGATGTAACCTAGTCCTGAAAAGGACTCCAATTACAATTAGTCTTTACGCCCACAATCTATCTATTTAAGAGCACAGACCTGCCTGATAAAAGTCGTAGGAAATGCTGTAACCTAGTCCTTAAAAGGACTGCAATCACAACTATTCCCTACTCCCAAGCTATCTGTATATTTGTGCGAAAATTGGCTTGAAATTAACAAGGTATAGCGCACACAGCAACAGCGGTGCCGTCTAACACGCAGCTGCAGCAGTGAGAAAATGGTGGCGACGGGGAAAATGGCTTGGTCTTATAGGGCAAGGACATGTGACATACACTGCCAATCACACATGCCCTTGCTTGTGTGAAAAAAAGCACTTCGCTCCGTGTGTGCGCTGCTGATAGGCTGACAGATTGCACCTCCCCACTGCAAATGCGGGAAAGAGAAAAAAAAATGGAGATCTTCATTGTTCCTGCAGAGATCCATCCCCTGCCCCTCCCCCCGCCCCGCTGTACACTCAAACTGCGTATTAACATTAATTTTCATCATTACTGAGAAAAAATCCAGTTGTGATTTTGGTGCACGAACAGTTATCGAACATAACCTCGAACAGCCGAATTTTTCTCAAATTGTTCGTGTTCGCCGACCGGCTCGAACACCGCCCAAAACAGCTCGAATTTGAGATTGGCGAACAGTTCGAGTAGAACAACGCTCATCTCTAGTAAAGACTAATTGTAATTGCAGTCCTTTTTCAGGACTAAGTTACATCAGTTCCTATCAGTTTTTGCCAGGCAGGTCTGTGCCAGTGCTGTGCAAGTTTTTTTCAAAGCATTTGGCTAAATCTAGCAAAGCTAATCCTTTTTGGCCTATTGCAGAGTGTGTTAGTCAGTGGAGTAGCCTATCTGTGTTGCAAGCTACACCACCTGTGTATAGAATACCAATTTTTTTACTGCACCTAGTGAAGTAAAACCTTTTGGGCATAGCATCATTTTATTAGTCCATCTATACTGACCTCCATCAGGTTGCAAATGAAAAATAATTTTTATCTGCATCTAGCTCTGACAAAATATTTGGGCTTCCAGCAGTGTGTGGGACTTGTTCTATTAGTCCATCTATACTGACCTCCATCAGGTTGCAAATTGAATATAATTTTTTTCTGCATCTAGCTCTGAAAAAATATTTGGGCGTCTAGCAGTGTGTGGGATTTGTTCTATTAGTCCATCTATACTGACCTCCATCAGGTTGCAAATTGAATATAATTTTTTTCTGCATCTAGCTCTGAAAAAAAATTTGTGCTTGTAGCAGTCTGTGGGACTTGGTCTATTAGTCCATCTATACTGACCTCCATCAGGTTGCAAATTCAATAAAAAAATTTTCTGCATCTAGCTCTGAAAAAATATTTGGGCTTCTAGCAGTGTGTGGGATTTGTTCTATTAGTCCATCTATACTGACCTCCATCAGGTTGCAAATTGAATATAATTTTTTTCTGCATCTAGCTCTGAAAAAATATTTGGGCTTCTAGCAGTGTGTGGGACTTGGTCTATTAGTCCATCTTTACTGACCTCCATCAGGTTGCAAATTGAATATAATTTTTTTCTGCATCTAGCTCTAAAAAAATATTTGGGCTTCTAGCAGTGTGTGGGACTTGTTCTATTAGTCCATCTATACTGACCTCCATCAGGTTGCAAATTGAATATAATTTTTTTCTGCATCTAGCTCTGAAAAAATATTTGGGCTTCTAGCAGTGTGTGGGACTTGGTCTATTAGTCCATCTATACTGACCTCCATCAGGTTGCAAATTCAATATAATTTTTTTCTGCATCTAGCTCTGAAAAAATATTTGGGCTTCTAGCCGTGTGTGGGACTTGGACTATTAGTCCATCTATACTGACCTCCATCAGGTTGCAAATTGAATATAATTTTTTTCTGCATCTAGCTCTGAAAAATATTTGGGCTTCTAGCAGTGTGTGGGACTTGTTCTATTAGTCCATCTATACTGACCTCCATCAGGTTGCAATTTAAATATAATTTTTTTCTCCATCTAGCCCTGAAAAAATATTTGGGCTTCTAGCAGTGTGTGGGACTTGGTCTATTAGTCCATCTATACTGACCTCCATCAGGTTGCAAATTAAAAATAATTTTTTTCTGCATCTAGCTCTGAAAAAATATTTGGGCTTCTAGCAGTGTGTGCGACTTGTTCTATTAGTCCATCTATACTGACCTCCATCAGGTTGCAAATTGAATATAATTTTTTTCTGCATCTAGCTCTGAAAAAATATTTGGGCTTCTAGCAGTGTGTGGGACTTGGTCTATTAGTCCATCTATACTGACCTCCATCAGGTTGCAAATTGAATATCATTTTTTTCTACATCTAGCTCTGAAAAAATATTTGGGCTTCTAGCAGTGTGTGAGACTTGGTCTATTAGTCCATCTATACTGACCTCCATCAGGTTGCAAAGTAAAAATATTTTTTTTCTGCATCTAGCTCTGAAAAAATATTTGGGCTTCTAGCAGTGTGTGGGACTTGGTCTATTAGTCCATCTATACTGACCTCCATCAGGTTGCAAATTCAATATAACTTTTTTCTGCATCTAGCCCTGAAAAAATATTTGGGCTTCTAGCAGTGTGTGGGACTTGGTCTATTAGTCCATCTATACTGACCTCCATCAGGTTGCAAATTAAAAATATTTTTTTTCTGCATCTAGCTCTGAAAAAATATTTGGGCTTCTAGCAGTGTGTGCGACTTGTTCTATTAGGCCATCTATACTGACCTCCATCAGGTTGCAAATTGAATATAATTTTTTCTGCATCTAGCTCTGAAAAAATATTTGGGCTTCTAGCAGTGTGTGGGACTTGGTCTATTAGTCCATCTATACTGACCTCCATCAGGTTGCAAATTAAAAATATTTTTTTTCTGCATCTAGCTCTGAAAAAATATTTGGGCTTCTAGCAGTGTGTGGGACTTGGTCTATTAGTCCATCTATACTGACCTCCATCAGGTTGCAAATTCAATATAATTTTTTTCTGCATCTAGCCCTGAAAAAATATTTGGGCTTCTAGCAGTGTGTGGGACTTGGTCTATTAGTCCATCTATACTGACCTCCATCTGGTTGCAAATTGAATATAATTTTTTTCTGCATCTAGCTCTGAAAAAATATTTGGGCTTCTAGCAGTGTGTGGGACTTGGTCTATTAGTCCATCTATACTGACCTCCATCAGGTTGCAAATTCAATATAATTTTTTTCTGCATCTAGCCCTGAAAAAATATTTGGGCTTCTAGCAGTGTGTGGGACTTGGTCTATTAGTCCATCTATACTGACCTCCATCAGGTTGCAAATTGAATATAATTTTTTTCTGCATCTAGCTCTGAAAAAATATTTGGGCTTCTAGCAGTGTGTGGGACTTGGTCTATTAGTCCATCTATACTGACCTCCATCAGGTTGCAAATTGAATATCATTTTTTTCTGCATCTAGATCTGAAAAAATATTTGGGCTTCTAGCAGTGTGTGGGACTTGGTCTATTAGTCCATCTATACTGACCTCCATCAGGTTGCAAATTGAATATAATTTTTTTCTGCATCTAACCCAGCCAATAGTTTTGGCCTAATACCACAGTTTGGCCACTCAGCTCTGCTCGGTTCCCATCCATTGTTTTTTTGTGCAAACAACTCCAGAGTTGTGAATTAGTTAACCACCAAAATGAGTGGAAAAAGGCCTGCTGCTGGTGGAAAGGGGAATAGGCGTGTTGGGAAGGGGAAAAAAGGTTGTGTCCGTGGGGTAGGTGTTAAAGCAACAGTAACATCTGCAGAAGAAAGACCATCTTCCAGCCAAATTAAGATGTCTACTTCTTTTAGCGGACAATGTGATAAGATCCCTTTCTTACGGCCACGCCAATCGCTACTAATTCCAGATGAGGCACAAAAACAGCAGGTGCTTCAACGGATATCAAGTGCTCCTTTAAGTGGGCTCTCCTCCACATCAACTTCAACATCACAAATACTCCAGTCCTCAAAGGTGTCACCCCAATCGCACTTGCTTCCTCACAGCTCCCAAATCTCCACCTGCCCGTCTGAGTATGAGGTAGAACAGATGGTTGAGTCTGCAGAGCTGTTTACTCATACTATAGCCTGGGAATCAGAGGTCGGCTCCAGCGCTTCTGTGAATCCAGACGAGGAAATGATCTGCACTGATGCCCAGAATCTTTATGAGTTGGATCCAGGACCAGACGCTGAAGGTTCTGACCATAATGTAGACCCTCATTCCCAAACTGTAACTCATGTTGGTGGAGACAATGAGGAAGACAATGATGAGACTCAAATACCTGATTGGAGCGACAACTTTAGTTTTTTGTCAGGGCAGGAACAGGTTGGCTCTGAGGACGACGGGTGTGATAACGCACAGGGTGATGATGATGAGGTTGGAGATTCCACTTACTGTCAACCCACAGTCAGCGAAGAGATGAGGTCAGCAGAGGAGGTGGAGGAGAATGCTAGTGACGACGAGGTCAGGTTGCGCCTTCCTGGACAGAGACGTAGTACTGGAAGCACGTCAACAACTGCATCCTCAAACACAACTCTGCCTCTCACCATAAGTCGTGGTGGCTCTTCAGGTCGCATGGGTGCTAAGCCTTGCATAGCCTGGGCATTTTTTCAGATCGATAAAGATGACCCAACTCGTGTTATCTGTAACATTTGTCAACAAAAGCTAAGTAGAGGCCAAAAAATACATAGTTTGAGTACTTCATGCATGAACCGGCACATGGACATGAAGCATAAGTTGCAGTGGGAAGCTCACTGTGCTTCAATGCGGCCTAGCCGGCCGGGCCAACAACCGTCTGCAATATCTTGTGCATCCGCGGCCTCTTCATCCTCTGTGACTGGGGGGACAGCAGTCACACATGTTTTGGGACGCAGACCTGTCACCTCTTTACCCGCAACAGCCAGCGTGATTGGCAGGTCATCATTTTCTTTGGAGGTGGTAACACCAGCTGGTGTTGAGCGCTGTCCGACATCGATAGCACCACCTTTGGATCAAGGCAACCCAACATGTCCGCCTGCATCTTCCTCACAGACCGGCAGTTTGCCGGGGACACCCTTATCAACCCCGTCTAAGCACAATAGCCAGCCCTCGGTCCCTCAGATGTGGACAAGTAAAAGACCATTTCCTCCTAGCCATGAGAAAGCTAAGAGGTTGAATTTCACCATCTGCAAGCTCTTGGCTACAGAAATGCTGCCTTTCTGCCTGGTGGACACAGAGGATTTTCGAGACCTTATGTCCGTCGCAGTGCCCCAGTACCAGATGCCCAGTCGGCACTACTTCTCAAAGAATGGTGTGCCTGCGCTCCACCAGCATGTCGCACACATCACCGCTTCTTTGAGAAACTCTGTCTGTGACTGGGTGCATTTCACCACAGACACTTGGACGAGTAGGCATGGACAGGGGCGTTACATGTCGCTGACTGGGCACTAGGTAACTATGGTGACAGCAGGACAAGGGGCTGCTGTCCAAGTCTTGCCGTCCCCACGAGTTGTGCGTCAATCCTCTTTATCTCAAAATTCCTCCACTGCTTCTGCCACCTCAACCTCCTCTCGGTCCTCCACCTGCACCCAAAGCCTGTCTGGTCATGCCACAAGCTTTCTAACTGCGCAGAAGGGATCCTGCACACCTCCTTACTGTGCTGGCAGCAGGGCTCAACGTCATCAAGCGGTTTTTACTTTGAAATGTCTGGGAAATGTGAGTCACACAGCTGAGGAGTTGTGGTCAGCTCTGGAGAACCAATTTCATGAATGGTTGTCTCCACTGGACCTGAAACCAGGGAAGGCCGTGTGCGACAATGCTGCAAACCTGGGTGCGGCCCTTCGCCGGGGCAATGTCACACACGTGCCTTGTATGGCTCACGTGTTGAACCTGGTTGTCCAGCCATTTTTAGCCCACTATCCCGGACTAGATGGCCTTCTGCAGAGGGCACGGTCGCTGTGTGCTCAATTCCGCTGTTCGCATCCCGCAGCTCAGCGACTTACATTTCTACAGAAGTCGTTGGGCCTGCCACTTCACCGGCTAAAATGCGATGTGCCGACACAGTGGAATTCAACTCTGCACATGTTGCAGCGACTGTGGCAGCACCGACAAGCCCTGGTGCAATACGTTCTGACGTATAGCCTGGGCCAACGAGATCCAGAGGTGGGGCAAATCACGCTGGAGGAGTGGTGTCAAATCAGGGACTTATGCACCCTTCTGCACAGTTTTGAAATGGCGACGAAGATGTTTAGTGCTGACGATGCCATTATCAGCATGACTACTCCGGTGATTTACATGCTGGAGCACACGTTAAACAGAATTCGGAGTCAGGTGGTGACACAAGAGGAGGTGGAGGAAGTAGAGGAGGAGGAGTTGTATGCGGAAGGGCTAACATCTGCAAGGTCCAGACGGTCGGCAGCACCAAGGCGGCAGGCATGTGAGGGTGGGGGAGATGGTTTTACCAGGGCGCATGGTAGCAGCCAAACTAGTGAGGAAGGTGCAGGAGCCCAGGAAGAAGTGGAGGACGAACTGATGGAAGACTCATCAGATGAGGGAGACCTTGATCACATTTCTGTTGTGCGAGATTGGGGGGAGAGGACAGAGGAAGGAAGCATGATCGTTACCTCGCCACCAACACAACAGGGACTTGGTGCTCCTGGATGCGCAAGACACATGAGTGCCTTCTTGCTGCACTACCTGCAACATGACCCTCGAATTGTGAGAATTAGAAATAATCCTGACTACTGGGTTGCCACACTGTTAGATCCCCGGTACAAAAATAAATTTGCAGAAATTATTCCTGCCATAGAAAGGGATGCACGCATGCAGGAGTATCAGCAGAGACTGTTGCAGAATCTTACATGTGCTTTTCCACAAAACACCAGTGGTGCACGCAGTGAATCTCACAGTTCCAACTTGCCAACCGTGGGACCGTCGAGTGTTCAGCACTCAAACCGTAACAGAAACACAGTATCTGCTGGTAACATCAATTTTGCGGAATCATTTCACCACTTTTTTAGCCCATCCTTTGCAAGGCCACAGGAGACAAGAAGTCTGACACATAGTCAACGCCTAGAGACAAAGGTACAGGAGTATCTCCAAGTAAACATTGAAGCCATGACTGTGTCACTGGACCCTTGCTCTTTTTGGGCTTCCAATTTGGATAAATGGCTGGAGCTAGCCACTTACGCCTTGGAGATCTTGTCATGCCCCGCAGCCAGCGTTCTGTCTGAACGTGTGTTCAGCGCTGCTGGTGGTGTGCTGACAGATAAGCGCACGCGGCTCTCCACTGATAATGTAGACAGACTCACGTTCATAAAGATGAACAAATCATGGATCCGAAATGACTTTTCTACCCCTGTGTCATCCTGGGTAGAGTAAAAGCTTGATGACTGGTTAAAATCACCTCACCAACCGTTTTAAGCTTTCAAATTACTAATCATGTTTATCTGTATCTTGGCTGGAAAATAATTTGGGCTTTGTAGCAGTGTGCAGCACTAATTCTAATAGGCCATCTATACTAAGCTCCACCAGATTTAAAATTACTAATCATGTTTATCTGTATCTTGGCTGGAAAATAATTTGGGCTTTGTAGCAGTGTGCAGTACTGATTCTATTAGGCCATCTATACTAAGCTCCACCAGATTTAAAATTAGTAATAATTTTTAGCTGCATCTAGCCCGGAAAATAATTTTGGTGCTCCGAGATGCGCAAGACACATAAGTGCCTTCTTGCTGCACTACCTGCAACATGACCCTCAGATTGTCAGAATTCGAAGTAATCCTGACTACTGTGTTGCCACACTCTTAGATCCCCCACACTCTTCGATCAACCTTTTCATTTTAATAAAGACCAAAAAAATGGTCATTTTTGAAATTATAAGCATTAGCAGGTTATTAGAAACTGAAATCAGTTTTCAACTCAAAACTTTATTCTAGGTGATGTTACATTTGCACATAGCACCCCTTGTTCGAAAGGAGCTTCTGAACTCTCTCGTCCATTGAATTTGTCAGGTTTTGGATGGTTTCTGCTTCAATTGTTTTGCATGAGGACAGAATACCCTCCCAGAGCTGTTGCTTAGATGTGAACTGCCTCCCGCCATCATTGACACTCCTTTTGATGATTCCCCAGAGGTTCTGAATGGGGTAGAGGTCAGGGGAGCATGGGGGTCACACCATAAGTTTGTCCCCTTTTATGCCCATATCAGCCAGAGATGCAGATGTGTTATGTGCAGCATGAGACGGTGCATTATCATGCATAAAAATGATCTTGCTGTGGAATACACGGTTCTTCTTCTTGAACCATGGCAGGAAGTGCTGTTTGAGAAACTCCACATACATTATGGAGTTCATCTTTACCCCTTCAGGGATCCTAAAAGGGATGACAATCTCTCTCCCCATGATTCCAGCCCAAAACATTACTCCACCTCCTCCTTGTTGGCACTGTAGCCGTGTTTGCGTGGGGTGTCCATCAACCAGCCATCCTCCACTCCATCCATCCGGACCATCGAGCGTTGCACGGCACTCATCCATGAACAAAACAGTTTTGAAATCAGTCTTCATGTAATGTTTGGCCCACTGGAGCCGTTTCTGCTTGTGTGAAGTGGATAGAGGAGGTCGACAGGATGGCGTACGCACAGCTGCAAACCTCTGAAGGACCCTGCATCTTGTTGTTCGGGGGACGTTGGAGGCACCAGCAGCTTCAAAAACTTGTCTGCTGCTATGACAAGGCTTTTTTGCCGCTGCTCTTTTAACCTGACGTAATTGCCTGTAGGAAAGAGTCCTCAATTTGCCCTTATCAGCACGCACATGTGTGTACTGTGAATCAGCTACATACTTCTTGATTGCCAAGACACTTCATCCTGATCATCGCACAATGTTGATTGTAGTCATGCCTTGACCTAAACACTCCACAATTTGTTGCTTCTCAGCAGCCGACACATCCTTTTTCTTTCCCATTTTGGCAGAAAATGTAGGCTGCTTAATAATGTGGGACAGCCTTCTTAAGTAGTCTTGCCTTTCATTGGACACACCTGCCAAACTAATTAGCACAGGTGTCTGCAATTGCTTACAGTGATATAAAGAGCCCTGACACACATCACCATCAATGAGTTTAACTGACAAACAAACAAATTCTTCCCTTATCACTCCTAAACACTTTTTGCATAATAATTTGGAACACAGTGTACATGTGCTTTTCCACAAAACACCAGTGGTTCACGTAGTGAATCTTACAGTTCTAACTTGCCAACCGTGGTCTGTATGGATTGGTCAATAAAGGGACCAAAATTAAGATAACATAGACGGGAGAGGTCTCTATGAATAGGAATTCCTAAGTATTTGATACCCTGTGAGGGCCAGGCAAAGGGAAAGTTGGACTGGATGGAATCCTGTATCGATTTTGGGAGGGAGACATCGAGGGCCTCAGACTTCACTGTTAGAACCTTGCTGTTAGTTTTTTTTTCCTTTGCTGGTCACATGACCTTGTTGGCCTATTTAATCCTGCTCCGCCCTTCTGGCTTTGCTGGACTTCATTGTATATCTACTTTCTAGCTAGCCTGTGCTCTGTATCTAGCTCTGTTAGTTTGCTTGGTCTACGGACCTCTATGTTCTATCTATTTTGTTTGTTCGTCTGTCTGCTACTATTTCTGTTAGGATGTGTCCCATATTCCTCCCAGTCCTTAGTACTTGTAGGGATTCCCTCCCCACATCTATAGGTCTCCGTACAGACTAGATTAGGACTTTAGCAGGTCTGATCGCAGGATCAGGTTCCCTGTTACATCGTAGGGATTCAGCTGAGTCCTATAGTAGGGACAGATCTCCTCTCTTTCCTTAGCTTTGGTAGCAGAACATAACAGTAAGTCCAGCCAGCAAATTCTCTAAGGAAAGATTTTTCTGTTCTATCATGGTGTCGGTTCAGGATTTGGCTCATCGCCTGCAGGGAATCTCTCTGGAGGTGGCCGAGCTCCGTCAGCACGTGAGTAACTGTCCTGGAGCACATTTCTTGGAGCCTAAGGTATGTTTGCCGGATTTATTTTTTGGTGAACACCGAGAATTTTTTTCATTTAAAAATGCTTGCTTATTGTATTTTCGTTTGAGACCTAAGTCCTCTGGGGATGAATCCCAGCGCGTAGGGTTCATAATGTCACTTTTGCGCAAAGAGCCTCAGGAGTGGGCCTTTTCTTTGCAACCTAGTGATTCATGCTTCAGATCAGTGGATAGTTTTTTTTCTGCTTTGGGACTATTATATGATGATCCTGACCGTGTCGCATCAGCTGAGACTGAGTTGAGACGTTTAAAACAAGCATCGGGTAATGTGGAAAAATATTGTACACATTTTCGTCGTTGGTCCACTCAAACAGGGTGGAACGATTCTGCTCTGAAAAGTCTATTTCTTGCTGGGCTCAGTGAAAGGGTTAAAGACCTGCTAATTGCTTATCCTACACCTGAGGATTTGCAACAGGCTATGCAATTAGCTATACGGGTGGATAGAAGACTGCGTGCTAGGGTTAATGAGAGCAAATCCTCTGCTATGTCAGTTTCTGGTTATGATAATGTGTGTATTAACAGTGGTGAACCGATGGAGATTGGATCGGTGGCACCTCGCTCTCAAGAAAAAGACCGTCGTTTTTCGGAAGGCTTGTGTTTCTATTGCGGAAAATCTGGTCATTTGATTAAAAGCTGTGAGCTTCGTATGAAGAAAGAAAAAAAAATGGTCAGTCACGCCCGTATTGCCTGTTTAAATTCCAAGGGTATATTTTTAGCTGCTTCCACGATTGCTCAGGGAAAATTGATGGAATTTCGGGTGTTTGTTGATTGCGGGTCTACACTGAATGTAATTGATGGGGGATTCGTGGAAAAACTCAATTTAAAACCTGAACCTTTATCATCCCCCATTGCTGTGGTTTCTGTGGATGGCTCCCCTTTGAAGAATATTACTCTCAAGGTCAGTGAATTTCCTCTCACTATTAATGGTGTTCACCATGAGAAATTGGATTTGGTAGTGTTGAATAACTTGCCTTCTCCAGTAATATTGGGTTTGCCCTGGTTAAAATTTCACAATCCTGTACTGGATTGGTCTACCAGTGAAATTAAATCCTGGAGCCATAAATGTTATGACAAGTGTTGTAACGGGCGTATTGCAGCTTTGGATAGGGGAGAATTGCCTGTTCCTATTCAGGATTTTTGGAGAGTTTTTTCTGAGAAAGAATCGCAGGTTTTGCCTCCCCATAGAGACTATGATTGTTCTATTGAATTTGTCCCTGGAGCGACTCTTCCTAAGAGTCGTTTATTTAACCTTACTATTCCTGAGAGGAAGGCTTTGGAGGAATACATACAGACAAGCTTGGCCGCCGGTCACATTAGGCCCTCTAAGTCTCCTGTGGCGGTTGGATTTTTTCTTGTAAAAAAAAAAGGACGGCGGTTTACGTCCTTGTCTGGATTTTCGTGAGATTAACAAAATTACGGTACGCAATCCTTACCCACTGCCATTGATTCCTGATCTGTTTAACCAGTTATTGGGGGCCAAGTGGTTCTCTAAAATTGACCTTAAGGGGGCATACAATCTGTTGCGCATGAAGGAGGGTGATGAATGGAAGACTGCTTTTAACACTCCTGTGGGTCATTTTGAGAATCTGGTTATGCCTTTTGGTCTTACTAATGCTCCTGCATTTTTTCAGAATCTGATTAATGACATCCTTAGACCTTTGATCGGTAAAAATGTGGTTGTGTATTTGGATGACATTTTGATTTATTCGCCAGATCTGGAGTCTCATTGGCGGAGCGTGCGTGAGGTATTACAGTTATTAATGGACAATTCGCTTTTTGCTAAGCTGGAGAAATGTGAGTTCGCTGTACAGAGAATTAGTTTTTAGGGCTACATTATCTCCAGCAAAGGTTTTGAGATGGATCCGGTTAAGGTTCAGGCTGTGCAGGAATGGCCTAGGCCTATTGGTTTGAAATCGATACAGAGGTTTTTGGGTTTCGCCAATTACTATAGAAAATTCATAAAAAATTTTTCTAGTATTGTCAAACCTCTGACTGATCTCACCAGGAAAGGTGCTGATGCGGTTCAGTGGTCTTCTGAGGCCATTGAAGCTTTTGTGTATCTCAAGGAGAGGTTCACCTCTGCTCCCATCCTTATGCAGCCTGATGTTACTAGGCCGTTTTTGGTTGAGGTTGATGCTTCCTCTGTGGGGGTTGGCGCAGTATTGTCTCAGGATAACGGGGATGGATTACATCCCTGTGCCTTTTTTTCAAAAAATTTTCCGGAGACTGAACTGAATTACGATATTGGTAATCGGGAATTATTGGCTATTAAACTCGCATTTGAACACTGGCGCCACTTCTTGGAAGGTGCGGAATTTCCCGTTCAGGTTCTTACGGATCATAAAAATCTGATATATCTTGATGCTGCCAAGCGCCTGAATGCCCGTCAGGCTAGGTGGGCACTGTTTTTCTCGCGGTTTAATTTCTCCGTTACTTACATCCCTGGTACTAAGAATGTTAAGGCGGATGCCTTGTCTCGCAGTTTTTCTCCCATAGTCGGTGCTGAGAAAGAGGAAAACATTTTACAAGAAGGTGTTGTGATAGCTGCTTTAGACTCCGTTTTGGAGGATGAGATTCTTAAAGCTCAGGAGAATGCCCCATCTAACACTCCTCATGGGAGGTTGTTTGTGCCTGGGACCTTTAGGAGAGATTTGTTTGTTGAGTGTCACGAATCTCGGTTGGCAGGTCATCCCGGAATCTCTGAGACCAAGAGACTGGTGGGTCGCAGTTTTTGGTGGCCTGGATGGCAGAAGGAAGTCATTAAGTGGGTGCGCCAATGTACTATATGTGCTAGATCTAAGTCCTCTCATACTCCTGCTACGGGGTTGCTTTGTCCTTTGGAGGTCCCCAGTGCTCCTTGGACACATTTGGCTATGGACTTTATAACTGACCTTCCCCCCTCTGAGGGTTTTACTGTCATCTGGGTGGTCGTGGACCGTTTTAGCAAGATGTGTCACTTGGTTCCCTTCGTCAAACTGCCCTGCGCTAAAACTCTCGCTAAGGCCTTTGTCAAGGAAATTGTCAGACTTCATGGCGTTCCTACTGACATTGTTTCTGATAGGGGTCCTCAGTTCGTGGCTCGTTTTTGGCGTGCCTTTTGTGACAGGTTGGGAATTCATTTGTCGTTTTCGTCCGGATATCATCCTGAATCTAATGGCCAGACAGAAAGGAAAAACCAGGATGTTGAGCAGTTCTTGCGTTGTTTTGTGGCAGACAATCAAGAGGGGTGGTCTGAGTTTCTGCCACTTGCCGAATTTGCTCTGAACAATCATACATCTTCTTCTGCTGGTTGTTCGCCTTTTTTTTGTTGTTCTGGGAGACATCCGTCGTTTGGGTCGTTCTCCAAGTTGGGATCTGCCGTGCCTGAGGAGGAGAATTTTTCCGGTGATTTGGAAAGAGTTTGGACGGATGTGCGTGGTAATCTTCAGGAGGCCAACAGAAAATCTAAAGACTACTTTGATAGGAAACGACAGGAGGTTTTGTTCGCTTTTGGTGACATGGTTTGGTTGTCCTCTAGGAATCTGCGGTTGAGGATTCCTTCTAAGAAATTGGGTCCCAAGTTTGTAGGGCCCTTTAAGGTGCTTCAGGTTGTCAACCAATCTGCTGTTAGGTTGGAGGTTCCTACCTCCTGGAGAATTAATCCGGTCTTTCATGTCTCTCTGTTAAAAAAAGCTGTTGTGTCGGATGGTGACGCCTCTGCCTCTGTTCCTCCGGTGGTGGAGGACGGGGAATATGAAATTTCTCGCATCCTTGACTCTAGACGATATAGGGGTAGTTTGCAGTATCTTGTGGCCTGGAAAGGTTTCGGACCCGAGGATAACTCTTGGGTGAGGTCAGATGATGTTTCCGCGTCCAGACTTATCAGAGCGTTTCACAGGAGATTTCCTGATAAGCCTGGTCCTAGGGGATCCGGAGGATCCTCTTAGAAGGGGGGGTACTGCTAGAACCTTGCTGTTAGGTTTTTTTTCCTTTGCTGGTCACATGACCTTGTTGGCCTATTTAATCCTGCTCCGCCCTTCTGGCTTTGCTGGACTTCATTGTATATCTACTTTCTAGCTAGCCTGTGCTCTGTATCTAGCTCTGTTAGTTTGCTTGGTCTACGGACCTCTATGTTCTATCTATTTTGTTTGTTCGTCTGTCTGCTACTATTTCTGTTAGGAGGTGTCCCATATTCCTCCCAGTCCTTAGTACTTGTAGGGATTCCCTCCCCACATCTATAGGTCTCCGTACAGACTAGATTAGGACTTTAGCAGGTCTGATCGCAGGATCAGGTTCCCTGTTACATCGTAGGGATTCAGCTGAGTCCTATAGTAGGGACAGATCTCCTCTCTTTCCTTAGCTTTGGTAGCAGAACATAACATTCACTGCATTGATTTTAAAATTTGACCATGTAACAAAGTGATCTATTTCAGCCATAACAGCAGGGATGGATATATGTGATTGAGTGATATATACTAGGACATCATCAGCAAATAGAGAGCACTTGTACTCGGTGCCTCCCACCTCAATCCACCTAATATTGGGGTTATGGCGAATTGATGAGAGCAGGTGCTCCGTCACTAGGATGTATAAGAGAGGGGACAGAGGACATCCCTGCCTTGTCCCATTGGTGAATATGAAAGGTGATGAAAATGTTCTGACGCGCCCCCTGGGCCTTGGGACACCCGGAGCCGGACCCTTTTTGGTGGATGCTGGTGGTTGTAGTCTCCGTGGCGGCGACCCAGTTCCGTGGCTCAGGGCGGTCAAACCAGTGGCGGAACTATTTATGTGGTTTTGATGTTTAAATGTCCGACTATGCCACCCGTGGATTGCGGTCAGAGTGAACCGCCGCTGCAGGGCAGACCGCTGAGGCTGGTGTTGTGGGTGCAGCAGAGCGTAGCATAACTCCCCACGGGAGGAGTATAGCCTCAGGGCAGTGTATGCGGAGGATGGGGGTGATGGTGCAGGGCAGCAGCAGTAACTACACGGAGTCAGTGATGCAGTCCAGGGCCTTTACTCACAGTTCTTATTATCCAGACCACTTCTGCAGGTAACGGCTGCCCACGTCGTACTGTGCTTACCAGGTGAAGGGCTCAGACAACTCCCAGATAACTTTGGAGCGCTTCACAGGACCCCCTTTGTGTGTCCTTTGTCTGGCCTTTCTTACCAACGCTTCTGTCTGGCTGCCTCGGGCCTCCTCTTGGTAAACTTGGCGCCATTTTCCCTGACCCTATGTGGTGCCTTCCTAGCGGGTGTAGCGAGGGGCTGCGCCACATAAAATGTCACAGCCTCCGGTTTCTAGCTGAGGGTTGTTTCCCGCCTCCACTAGTTTCGGGGACCGGTCTCCCCCTTTGGCCTGACCCCTCCACGCAGGTGGATTTGGGCGTGCGGTGGCGACTCGCCCGTCCGCACCCCTACGATCCCTTCGTTCCTCGTTCCTGGAGCCTTCTCCGCTCCTCTTCCTTCCTTCTCCCTCTTCCAGGCCTGGGCCTCTGTTATTAGGCCCGCCTCCGGAGCAGAGCTCATGCAGAGCCCCTGCTCCCTGTCACTTCTGCTCAGACTTCTCTGCACTGAACTAAGATGGTGCCCACCTTTTATACTTCCTTCTCAATGCACCCAGGAACTGCTTCCTCCCTGCTCCTGCACTACAGGGTTCCCCTTCCTCAGTGTTCCCTCCCCCCACTCCAGCCAGGGACAGGGACTGTCGTGCCCATCTCAGAGGCATATTGGTCGCCCTGCCCCACGGTAATGTGGTGTAATGCATGCAGGTGTCGGGGTCCTGATCCACACTCCATCCTTACCTGAGAGTGAGATATCACACCTCTGGGTGAGGTGCAATACCTCTGTAGCAACCAAGCCCTTGGGGTGCTACAGTTCCATTTATCTTCAGCCTAGGTGACGTATTGCGATACAGGGCCGTGATTTTGGCTATAAAAGGGTCCCCTAGACCCCTACCCCAAGTTTTTTAAGAGAATAATATGTGGCGTGCCAGAAGACTCTGTGGAATGCTTTCTCAGCATCCAACGAGAGTATCTAATTACAAATTTTTAACTGCATTTAGCCCAGGAAATACTTTGTGCTTAGTAGCAGTGTCTGCTAGTCAGCGGATTATCCCAGCTGATAAGCAAGCTACACCACCTGTAGTTTGGACACTTAGTTTTTTCAAAGGAAATGCTTCGGGACCCTGGGATACTCAGTGAAGAGCATAAGGAGGCACCCCAAGGCATAGGGGCTGGGACTGGCGGTAGAACGCCTTGCGGTGGACCGCCGAGCTCGATCCTTATAAAAGCTTTTTAACTGCAGCTGCTTTAGTGGACGCTACTGGAGCTGGAATTACGCGGCTGCTGGCATGAGACTTGCCCTCCAATAGATCCTTGTTAAAGGATTTAAAGTGTATTCATTCAAATTAGAGAAACAATTTAAATTAAAAAGCTTAGACCTGCCTCCACCACAGGGGGCTCGCTCGACCCACTAGCGCACAGGCACCAGTATTGGGAGAGGGGGGCTGGCCGTCAGGGTCCACCGCGGCTCTGGCACAAACCCGGCGACACGGAGGTGGCATGGGCAGGAACGGACTGGCCGTGTCGGCTTCTCACTTTTTGGATTTTAGAAGGGCATGACATGCCTATATCTGTGTCTCCCCCACCTTTTACTCCTCCACCTCTTTTCTTTTTCGCATGACTATATGTACTTGCCACTTTTCCATGTGTTAGTTTTGTCTTCTGAGCAGTTTGTCAGCTTTTGGACACCTTTGAAGGTGTTTTCTATGTGTTTCTATGTGTTTTTGTTTGCCTGCCATTGGTTTTAACGGTGTTCGAAGGTGTTCAACGAACAGTTCGACGAACAGTTCGGCGAACACAAGGGTGTTCGACGAACCGAACCGAACTCGAACACTACGGGGGTGGCTCAACACTAATTAACAGTATTACTGTGAAAAAATCCAGTTACGATTTTGGTGCACGAACAGTTATCGAACATAACCTCGAACAGCCGGATTTTTTGCAAATTGTTCGGGTTCGTCGAACGGCTCGAACACCGCCCAAAACAGCTCGAATTTGAGATTGGCGAACAGTTCGAGTCGAACACCGCTCATCTCTAGTCGGCAGGAAGTGGAGAGGGTTAGGGTGTGAGGTTTGAAGGAGAGATCAGAGTTAAGGGTTAACCCGAGGCAGCGAGCATGTGGGACTGGGGAGAGTGGGCAACCATTAACTTTGATGGATAGGTCTGATGGGGGGGGGGGTTGAGTGAGGTGGGGGAAAGATGATGAGTTCAGTTTTATCCATGCTAAGTTTTAGAAATCTAGCAGAGAAGAAGGATGAAATAATGGATAGACACTGTGGGATTCTGGTTAGTAAGGAGTTGATATCGGGTCCAGAGAGGTAGATCTGTGTGTCATCAGCATAGAGGTGATACTGAAAGCCGTGAGACTCTATGAGCTGTCCCAGGCAAAAGGTGTAGATGGAGAAGAGCATGGGCCCTAGGACTGAACCTTGGGGGACACCCACAGATAGAGGGCGAGATGAGGAGGTGGTATGTGAGTGGGAGACGCTGAATGTTCCGCTGTTAGGTATGAAGAGATCCAAGATAGGGCCATATCCGTGATGCCAAGAGATGAGAGAGTCTGTAGTAAGAGGGAATGGTCCACTGTGTCGACGGCAGATGACAGGTCCAGGAGTAGGAGGACAGAGTAGTGTCACTTGGATTTGGTTGTTAGTAGGTCATTGGTGACTTTAGTCAGGCAGTTTCAGTGGAGTGATGCGTTCAGAAACCATATTTTAAGCAGTCGAAGAGGGAGCATGAGGAGAGGTGGAAGGACTGTTCAAGATGGACGTGTTGTTCCTGTAGTTTTAAGGCATAGGGGAGAAGTGATATGGGGTGATAGCTAGTCAGAGAGTATGGGTCGAGGGAGGGCTTTTTGAGGGTGGGTGTGATTGAGGCATGTTTGAAACATGAGGGGAAGACACAGGTTGTTAGTGACAGGTTGAAGAGGTTTGCTAGGATTGGGATGAAAACTGTGGTAAGGTTAGGGATGGTAATGGGTCTAGTTCACAGGTGGTGAGGTGTGATTTGGAGAGTAAAGAGGAAACTTGATCTTCTGTAATGGTGGAGAAGTTGGTTTTGGAGGAGGAGGGTTGAGTAGATATGAGGAGGGGCTGAGGGGACTTTAGGCAAAAGCTTTGTCTGATATTGTCGATCTTCTGCTTGAAGAATGAGGCAAACTCTTCAGCTGAGATGAGAGGAGAGGGAGGAGGTGCTGGGGGATGGAGGAGAGAATTGAAAGTGTTGAATAGCTGTTTGGGGTTGTGGGACAGGGAGGATATAAGAGATGAGAAGTAGGTTTGTTTTGCTGCAGTGACTATGGATTTGAAAATAGTGAGGGATTGTTTGAATGCAATGAAGTGCTTGTTGGAATGAGACCTTTTCCATCTCCGCTCAGCAACCCTAGAGGCCCGTTGCAGTTCTTTGATAATCTGATTCCCCCCACACTCAGAATAATACCTTCACACTAAGTATGATCGTCACCACAGCCAAACACACACAGAATGATCGTCACCAAAGCACAGCACACACAGGATAATGGTCCCCACAGCCCCCCACATGGTACGATTGCCCCCACAATCCCCCACTCATTCTGATGTTCCCACAGCCCCCTACACACAGAATTATGGTCACCACAGCCCCCCCCACACACAATTATTATAGCCACAGCCCCACAAACACAATATAATGATCATCACAGCCCCCCACAATCTCCCCCACACATTATGATGTTCCCACAGCTCCCTTCACACAGTATGATGGTCACTACAGCCCCCCCCATACATGGTATGATGGCCAACACAGCCCTCCAAGAAAACTATCCATGTGCAATACTTTAATATCTTGTGGATAAGGCATAAGAAGGTACAGTAAAGGCCCTTGAGCTCTCCCTTCTGTGTAATTTTCTGTCTACTGCGAGTTCTGAAGTGTAACCCATCACTATAAGCCGACACTTCAAGACTGATTGCAAGAATTGGGATGAATCTTGGTATTGTCATGATAGCATCAACCCACAAATTTATAGATAACATGACAGTTATACCCAATGGTGAAAAGCGCTGAAAAAATATAGAAAAATAAATTAGAGAATTGCTATTTTTTTGCCTCCCAAAAAGTGATCAAAAATGCATGCATAACAAAATGGCACCAATTAAATCTTTTGCTCCTTGTAACAGAAAAAAATTAGCTGCACTGATGGAAAATTGCGGGACTCATGGCTCCCAGAATATGGCAATATGGTATTAATTGTAAAAAAGTAATAAAAAATAAATAAAAGCATATAAATTAAAACATAAAAATTTGATATTGCCATAATTGTACCGACCCACAGAATAAAGTTAACACTTTATTTGTTTAGCTTAGCAAGTACCATTAATTTAAAAGGAAAAAAAAAGTGACAGAACTGCTGTTTTGTTCATAGTCTTTACTATAAAGAGTTAATAAAAGTTTGCCACTGAAAAATACAACTCATACCCCAAAATATACTCTCATATGACTATGTCGCCGAAAAAATAAAAACGTTATGGCTTCTGGAGAGCTACAATAAAAATGTGTAAAAAAATTAGTTTGTCATAAAGGCCAAAGCTGGGTGCGACACCAGGAGGTTAAAGGAACATTGATTTTAATCATAAATGTTTCTGTATTTATTTTAATAACATAACAGTTTTTCTAATATGGTTTCATTAAAAATCCCTACCCTTTCCTCACTAATATAACAGCTTTATTTTTTTTATCTATTTCCATTTTGATGATGCTTTGTTTGAGAATCCCCGGTGCATGTTGGGTTACTCAAATGGGACGCCATCAAGGGGCAGAGGCTGCAGTCACTTTTGCAGCCTCTGTGCCCATCCTTAAACAAAGCGTCATCAGCGACGTCCGTTTCTGGGGTTGGCTCATTCCTGCTCTACTGAGCATGCCTCAATTGTCAATTCCGATGTATGTTCAGTACCTGCTCCCTTCTTACTTTACAATATTCTTGTCAGTGCATAGTGACAGTGTGCTCTCTTGTCAACTCTGATGAATAATGACGAGCCAGCAACGGGTCATCCCCTTACAATGGGCACTGACAGTGCGCTCTGTTGCTGGCTCGTCACTTCTCATCAGAGTCCTCGAGGGAGCACACTGTCACTGTGCACTGAAAATATTGCACAGTTGCATAGTAAGGAGGGAGGTTGTACTGAGCATACGTTAGAATTGAAAACCGGCACATGCTCAGTAGAGCAGGGTCTAACCCAGTCCCTAAAATTGACTTCAATGAATACACTTCATTTCAGGATGGGGCAGAGGCTGCAACCTCTGCCCCCTGATGTCGTCCCATTTGAGTATCCCAGCATGCACTGGGGATTCTCAAGCAAATTGTCATCAAAACAGAAACAGGTAAAAAAATAAAGTAAAGCAATTAGATTAGAGAGGGAAGGGTATGGACTTTTTAGTGAAACCATATAAGAAAAACTATTATATTATTAAAATAAATAATTAGCTTTGGATCACCCTGTGAATAATATTGGCGATATAAGGTCATGTCAATCATTTGTATCCTATTTGGCCTGGGATTATAAAACCTCTCCCTCTGTCCAGTGCTGACAGGAAACCAAGAACAGCATAGGGCCCAGTCTCAAAGGCTGTGAGTGACAGATCTCACACCCTGTCTAGCTCAGAGAAGGGCAAAGGCTTGCTTGCAATAGAGTCTTGCTGTAGCTGTAGGATATTCTAGAAACAAAATTCCATAAAGAGTTATGGAGATACTATATGTCCTAGCCATACATCGTGTATATTTCCAAAATCCCCAGAACATGGCGAATGCCCGCCAGGGTCTCCATCCATTCTGGCCTCACAGGGTGGGAAAATACGTAGAACAGCTAGTAGCAACCAGATAGCAAAGCTGTATTTGGTCTTAACGCGAAGCCGAGGTTTGGCTGGATCCGATGACACCAGAACCACCTCCCTAGGACCGTCCATTAAGGAGTTATGACCCATCTGAAGTTTTGTAGTTATTAGCTACCGGAGGCATGAGGAGGTTCCGCCCAGGGGACAGGAGGGGAGTGACACCAAGGGGTTAAATGCTCGCGTAAAGCATGGCACAGTTTTTTTTTCCGGGGAGGTCACGACAACATATTGTGTGAGAAGTCCAGGAGCAGAGGGGTCCGTAAACCTCCCATGTGGCAGCCCCACCCCCACAAGCAGGCCTTCCATCTGACTGGTAACTGTTTTATAGTCTGCTTATATCTGTTATATTTCACCTGTATTAGCAAATCTGATCATTGTATAGTTATAACCATTGTGTATATAGTGTATTGTTTAGTGTGCCCTTAAGGTGAATAAATATATAATTTAACGGTGGGCTGCTATTTTAGCTCAATCCACGAATCCACACGTCCATTTCTCGGTTTAACTCTCCATGCTACCGGGGCTGATTTCTGGCCCGATATAACGCTGTTACCCGACAAGGCGTAGATCGAAAGAGGAACTGGTGGCAGTAATATCAGTCTAACCAGGCTATGTTTCACAGTAAAAGGGACCTCTCAGCCTATCAGGGGTGAGAGTGAGTGTGGTGCCACATCAGTGACTGTGTGAGCCACCTCTTCTCACTCCCTGTGCCTTCCTGGGCCCATGTGGATTGGGGGTGTCTGTGTAAAACTGTACCATTCTGACCTTACGTGTCCCCAGGGAATGCGGAATGTCATGTTGGTGAAAGTGGGTGTGGTGGGCCACTCGGGAGGTGCCATATGTTGCAGAAGGGCCAGCTGGAGTGTGTAACCTCACTGTTAGCAGATAATGATGTCACGGTAGCTGAAGTGGGTCGCTGGACCTCTCAACGCTTCCCTTGTGTCCACATCAATTTCAAAAGCGGGAGGTGGCACTTGTGGATAGTATAGGACCCCCTGGGGGCACTCCTGTAGCGGTGGTAAACTTGTAAACATAACAATTTTACTGAATGAGGTAACAGAGTACAGTCTCTCTTACAGGCAAAGTTCACAGTATATTGTGCATACGGAAGTTATGGTTTTCTCCTCATGAGACAAGCATTGTTATTGTCCAGGGCGGCTGGAGCAGAGTTCTCTTCACTTGATTGTACAGGAAATGCTATGCACAGTCCAGGAAATATTCAACTGATGGAGGGACCTTCACAAATTGGCTCACTGTGGAAAACAGACTAAAGTGTGGATGTACCCACAGTTTTTATCTCACCGTTCCCTCTGGCAGGGGGTAGGTTTAAACAAAGTCGGTGGCGTGGCAGCCAAGTGGATCTGGTTCTGGCTAGAAGCGATCAGGATAACCAGAGTGCAGGAGAGTACATGTACAGATTTCTCTCTCCTGACTAGAAGACACTTCACTCTTTTTGTGAATGTGAGGAAAAATGTCCCCTCAGCGTAGACTGGCATTGAAAACTCTTCTCTGAGAGAAAAATGTCTCACTCAATCTTCCTGAGGCAGCAGGAACCGCCCACAACTGGTTTGTACCAGCGTTCTAGTTAGAGTGAGAGCCCTGAGCTGGGAGGCTCCTGCCAGCCGTTGCTATGATCACTAGTGTTGAGCCACCCCCGTAGTGTTCGAGTTCGGTTCGGTTCGTCGAACACCCGTGTGTTCGCCGAACTGTTCGTCGAACTGTTCGTCGAACACCTTCGAACACCGTTAAAACCAATGGCAGGCAAACAAAAACACATAGAAACACATAGAAAACACCTTCAAAGGTGTACAAAAACTGACAAACTGCTCAGAAGACATAACTAACACATGGAAAAGTGACAAGTACATATAGTCATGCGAAAATAAAAGAGGTGGAGGAGTAAAAGGAGGGGGAGACACAGATATAGGCATGTCATGCCCTTCTAAAATCCAAAAAGTGAGAAGCCGACACGTTCAGTCCGCTCCTGCCCGTGCCACCTCCGTGTCGCCGGGTTTGTGCCAGAGCCGCGGTGAACCCTGACGGCCAGCCCCCCTCTCCCAATACTGGTGCCTGTCCGCTGGTGGGTCGAGCGAGCCCCCCTGTGGTGGAGGCAGCTCTAAGCTTTTTAATTTAAATTGTCTCTCTAATTTGAATAAATACACTTTAAATCCATTTAAAAGGATCTATTGGAGGGCAAGTCTCATGCCAGCAGCCGCGTAATTCCAGCTCCAGTAGCGTCCACTAAAGCTGCTGCAGTTAAAAAGCTTTTATAAGGATCGAGCTCGGCTGTCCACCGCAAGGCATCCTACTGCCAGTCCGAGCCCCTATGCCTTGGGGTGCCTCCTGATGCTCTTCACTGAGTATTCCATGGTCCCGAAGCATTTCCTTTGAAAAAATGAAGTGTCCAAACTACAGGTGGTGTAGCTTGCTTAACAGCCGGGATAATCCGCTGACTAGCAGACCCTGCTACTAGGCACAAAGTATTTCCTGGGCTAGATGCAGTTAAAAATTTGTAATTAGATACTCTCGTTGGATGCTGAGAAAGCATTCCATAGAGTCTCCTGGCACGCCATATATGATTCTTTTAAAAAGCTTGGGGTAGGGGTCTAGGGGACCCTTTTATAGCCAAAATCACGGCCCTGTATCGCAATACGTCACCTAGGCTGAAGAAAAATGGAACTGTAGCACCCTGGGGGCTCGGTTGCTACAGAGGTATTGCACCTCACCCAGAGGTGTGATATCTCACTCTCAGGTAAGGATGTAGTGTGGATCAGGACCCGACACCTGCATGCATTACACCACATTGCCGTGGGGCAGGGCGACCAATATGCCCCTGAGATGGGCACGACAGTCCCTGTCCCTGGCTGGAGTGGGGGGAGGGAACACTGAGGAAGGGGAACCCTGTAGTGCAGGAGCAGGGAGGAAGCAGTTCCTGGGTGCATTGAGAAGGGAGTATAAAAGGTGGGCACCATCTTAGTTCAGTGCAGAGAAGTCTGAGCAGAAGTGGCAGGGAGCAGGGGCTCTGCATGAGCTCTGCTCCGGAGGCGGGCCTAGTAACAGAGGCCCAGGCCTGGAAGAGGGAGAAGGAAGGAAGAGGAGCGGAGAAGGCTCCAGGAACGAGGAATGAAGGGATCCCAGGGGTGCGGACGGGCGAGTCGCCACCGCACGCCCGAATCCACCTGCGTGGAGGGGTCAGGCCAAAGGGGGAGACCGGTCCCCGAACTAGTGGAGGCAGGAAACGACCCTCAGCTAGAAACCGGAGGCTCTGACATTTTATGTGGCGCAGCCCCTCGCTACACCCGCTAGGAAGGCACCACATAGGGTCAGGGAAACTGGCGCCAAGTTTACCAAGAGGAGGCCCGAGGCAGCCGGACAGAAGTGTTGGTAAGAAAGGCCAGACAAAGGACACACAAAGGGGGTCCTGTGAAGTGCTCCAAAGTTATCTGGGAGTTGTCTGAGCCCCTCACCTGGTGAGCACAGTACGACGTGGGCAGCCGTTACTTGCAGACGTGGTCTGGATAATAAGAACTGTGAGTAAAGGCCCTGGACTGCATCACTGACTCCGTGTCGTTACTGCTGCTGCCCTGCACCATCACCCCCATCCTCCGCATACACTGCCCTGAGGCTATACTCCTCCCGTGGGGAGTTATGCTACGCTCTGCTGCACCCACAACACCAGCCTCAGCGGTCTGCCCTGTAGCGGCGGTTCACTCTGACCGCAATCCACGGGTGGCGTAGTCGGACATTTAAACATCAAAACCACATAAATAGTTCCGCCACTGGTTTGACCGCCCTGAGCCACGGAACCGGGTCGCTGCCACGAAGACTACAACCACCAGCATCCACCAAAAAGGGTCCGGCTCCGGGTGTCCCAAGGCCCAGGGGGTGCGTCAGAACATTTTCATCACCTTTCACAATCACCAATGGGACAAGGCAGGGATGTCCTCTGTCCCCTCTCTTATACATCCTAGTGACGGAGCACCTGCTCTCATCAATTCGCCATAACCCCAATATTAGGTGGATTGAGGTGGGAGGCACCGAGTACAAGTGCTCTCTATTTGCTGATGATGTCCTAGTATATATCACTCAATCACATATATCCATCCCTGCTGTTATGGCTGAAATAGATCACTTTGTTACATGGTAAAATTTTAAAATCAATGCAGCGAAGTCTGAGGTCCTCGATGTCTCCCTCCCCAAATCCATATAGGATTCCATCCAGTCCAACTTTCCCTTTGCCTGGCCCTCACAGGGTATCAAATACTTAGGAATTCCTATTCATAGAGACCTCTCCCATCTATGTTATCTTAATTTTGGGCCCTTTATTGAACAATTCCATACAGACCACGGTTGGCAAGTTAGAACTGTAAGATTCACTACGTGAACCACTGGTGTTTTGTGGAAAAGCACATGTACACTGCTTTCCAAATTATTATGCAAAAAGTGTTTAGGAGTGATAAGGGAAGAATTTGTTTGTTTGTCAGTTAAACTCATTGATGGTGATGTGTGTCAGGGCTCTTTATATCACTGTAAGCAATTGCAGACACCTGTGCTAATTAGTTTGGCAGGTGTGTCCAATGAAAGGCAAGACTACTTAAGAAGGCTCTCTCACATTATTAAGCAGCCTACATTTTCTGCCAAAATGGGAAAGAAAAAGGATGTGTCGGCTGCTGAGAAGCAACAAATTGTGGAGTGTTTAGGTCAAGGCATGACTACAATCAACATTGTGCGATGATCAGGATGAAGTGTCTTGGCAATCAAGAAGTATGTAGCTGATTCACAGTACACACGTGTGCGTGCTGATAAGGGCAAATTGAGGACTCTTTCCTACAGGCAATTACGTCAGGTTGAAAGAGCAGCGGCAAAAAAGCCTTGTCATAGCAGCAGACAAGTTTTTGAAGCTGCTTGTGCCTCCAACGTCCCCCGAACAACAAGATGCAGGGTCCTTCAGAGGTTTGCAGCTGTGCATACGCCATCCTGTCGACCTCCTCTATCCACTTCACACAAGCAGAAACGGCTCCAGTGGGCCAAACATTACATGAAGACTGATTTCAAAACTGTTTTGTTCACGGATGAGTGCCGTGCAGCGCTCGATGGTCCAGATGGATGGAGTGGAGGATGGCTGGTTGATGGACACCCCACGCAAACACGGCTACAGCGCCAACAAGGAGGAGGTGGAGTAATGTTTTGGGCTGGAATCATGGGGAGAGAGATTGTCGTCCCCTTTAGGATCCCTGAAGGCGCTAAAGATGAACTCCATAATGTATGTGGATTTTCTCAAACAGCACTTCCTGCCATGGTTCAAGAAGAAGAACCATGTATTTCACAGCAAGATCATTTTTCTGCATGATAATGCACCATCTCATGCTGCACATAAAACATCTGCATCTCTGGCTGATATGGGCATAAAAGGGGACAAACTTATGGTGTGACCCCCATGCTCCCCTGACCTCTACCCCATTCAGAACCTTTGGAGCATCATTAAAAGGAGTGTCTATGATGGCGGGAGGCAGTTCACATCTAAGCAACAGCTCTGGGAGGGTATTCTGTCCTCATGCAAAACAATTGAAGCAGAAACCATCCAAAACCTGACAAATTCAATGGACGAGAGAGTTCAGAAGCTCCTTTCGAACAAGGGGTCCTATGTGAAAATGTAACATCACCTAGAATAAAGTTTTGAGTTGAAAACTGTTTGATTTCAGTTTCTAACAACCTGCTAATGCTTATAATTTCAAAAATGACCATTTTTTTGGTCTTTATTAAAATGAAAAGGTTGATCGAAAAGTTTGGGGGATCTAAGAGTGTGGCAACCCAGTAGTTATGATTACTTCGAATTCTGACAATATGAGGGTCATGCTGCAGGTAGTGCAGCAAGAAGGCACTTATGTGTCTTGCGCATCTCGGAGCCCCAAAATTATTTTCCGGGCTAGATGCAGCTAAAAATTATTTTTAATTTTAAATCTGGTGGAGCTTATTATAGATGGCCTAATAGGATCAGTGCTGCACACTGCTACAAAGCCCAAATTATTTTCCAGTCAAGATACAGATAAACATGATTAGTAATTTGAAAGCTTAAAACGGTTGGTAGGGTGATTTTAACCAATCATCAAGCTTTTACTCTCCCCAGGATGACACAGGGGTAGAAAAGTCGTTTCGGATCCATGATTTGTTCATCTTTATGAACGTGAGTCTGTCTACATTATCAGTGGAGAGCCGCGTGCGCTTATCTGTCAGCACACCACCAGCAGCGCTGAACACACGTTCAAACAGAACGCTGGCTGCGGGGCATGACAAGATCTCCAAGGCGTAAGTGGCTAGCTCCGGCCATTTATCCAGATTGGAAGCCCAAAAAGAGCAAGGGTCCAGTGACACAGTCGTGGCTTCAATGTTTACTTGGAGATACTCCTGTACCATCGTCTCTAGGCGTTGACTATGTGTCAGACTTCTTGTCTCCTGTGGCCTTGCAAAGGATGGGCTAAAAAAGTGGTGAAATGATTCCGCAAAATTGATGTTACCAGCAGATACTGTGGTTCTGTTACGGTTTGAGTGCTGAACACTTGACGGTCCCACGGTTGGCAAGTTGGAACTGTGAGATTCACTACGTGCACCACTGGTATTTTGTGGAAAAGCACATGTAAGATTCTGCAACAGTCTCTGCTGATACTCCTGCATGCGTGCATCCCTTTCTATGGCAGGAATAATTTCTGCAAATTTACTTTTGTACCGGGGATCTAACAGTGTGGCAACCCAGTAGTCAGGATTATTTCTAATTCTCACAATTCGAGGGTCATGTTGCAGGTAGTGCAGCAAGAAGGCACTCATGTGTGTTGCGCATCCAGGAGCACCAAGTCCCTGTTGTGTTGGTGGCGAGGTAACAATCATGCTTCCTTCCTCTGTCCTCTCCCCCCAACCTCGCACAACAGAAATGTGATCAAGGTCTCCCTCATCTGATGAGTCTTCCATCAGTTCGTCCTCCACTTCTTCCTGGGCTCCTGCACCTTCCTCACTAGTTTGGCTGCTACCATGCGCCCTGGTAAAACCATCTCCCCCACCCTCACATGCCTGCCGCCTTGGTGCTGCCGACCGTCTTGACCTTGCAGATGTTAGCCCTTCCGCATACAACTCCTCCTCCTCTACTTCCTCCACCTCCTCTTGTGCCACCACCTGACTCCGAATTCTGTTTAACATGTGCTCCAGCATGTAAATCAGCGGAATAGTCATGCTGATAATGGCATCATCAGCACTAAACATCTTCGTCGCCATTTCAAAACTGTGCAGAAGGGTGCATAGGTCCCTGATCTGAGACCACTCCTCCAGCATGATTTGCCCCACCTCTGGATCTCGTTGGCCCAGGCTATACGTCAGAACGTATTGCACCAGGGCTTGTCGGTGCTGCCACAGTCGCTGCAACATGTGCAGAGTTGAATTCCACCGGGTAGGCACATCGCATTTTAGCCGGTGAAGTGGCAGGCCCAACGACTTCTGTAGAGATGTAAGTCGCTGAGCTGCGGGATGCGAACGGCGGAAGTGAGCACACAGCGACCGTGCCCTCTGCAGAAGGCCATCTAGTCTGGGATAGTGGGCTAAAAATTGCTGGACAACCAGGTTCAACACGTGAGCCATACAAGGCACGTGTGTGACATTGCCCCGGCGAAGGGCCGCACCCAGGTTTGCAGCATTGTCGCACACGGCCTTCCCTGGTTTCAGGTCCAGTGGAGACAGCCATTCATGAAATTGGTTCTCCAGAGCTGACCACAACTCCTCAGCTGTGTGACTCACATTTCCCAGACATTTCAAAGTAAAAACCGCCTGATGACGTTGAGCCCTACTGCCAGCATAGTAAGGAGGTGTGCAGGATCCCTTCTGCGCAGTTAGAAAGCTTGTGGCATGACCAGACAGGCTTTGGGTGCAGGTGGAAGACCGAGAGGAGGTTGAGGAGGCAGAAGCAGTGGAGGAACTTTGACATAAAGAGGATTGACGCACAACTCGTGGGGACGGCAAGACTTGGACAGCAGCCCCTTGTCCTGCTGTCACCATAGTTACCCAGTGCCCAGTCAGCGACATGTAACGCCCCTGTCCATGCCTACTCGTCCAAGTGTCTGTGGTGAAATGCACCCTGTCACACACAGAGTTTCTCAAAGAAGCGGTGATGTTGTGTGCGACATGCTGGTGGAGCGCAGGCACACCTTTCTTTGAGAAGTAGTGCCGACTGGGCATCTGGTACTGGGGCACTGCGACGGACATAAGGTCTCGAAAATCCTCTGTGTCCACCAGGCGGAAAGGCAGCATTTCTGTAGCCAAGAGCTTGCAGATGGTGAAATTCAACCTCTTAGCTTTCTCATGGCTAGGAGGAAATGGTCTTTTACTTGTCCACATCTGAGGGACCGAGGGCTGGCTATTGTGCTTAGACGGGGTTGATAAGGGTGTCCCCGGCAAACTGCCGGTCTGTGAGGAAGATGCAGGCGGACATGTTAGGTTGCCTTGATCCAAAGGTGGTGCTATCGATGTCGGACAGCGCTCAACACCAGCTGGTGTTACCACCTCCAAAGAAAATGATGACCTGCCAATCACGCTGGCTGTTGCGGGTAAAGAGGTGGCAGGTCTGCGCCCCAAAATAGGTGTGACTGCTGTCCCCCCAGTCACAGAGGATGAAGAGGCCGCGGATGCACAAGATATGGCAGACGGTGGTTGGCCCGGCCGGCTAGGCCGCATTGTAGCACACTGAGCTTCCCACTGCAACTTATGCTTCATGTCCATGTGCCGGTTCATGCATGAAGTACTCAAACTATGTATTTTTTGGCCTCTACTTAGCTTTTGCTGACAAATGTTACAGATAACACGAGTTGGGTCATCTTTATCGATCTGAAAAAATGCCCAGGCTATGCAAGGCTTAGCACCCATGCGACCTGAAGAGCCACCACGACTTGTGGTGAGAGGCAGAGTTGTGTTTGAGAATGCAGTTGTTGACGTGCTTCCAGTACTACGTCTCTGTCCAGGAAGGCGCAACCTGACCTCGTCGTCACTAGCATCTTCCTCCACCTCCTCTGCTGACCTCATCTCTTGGCTGACTGTGGGTTGACAGTAAGTGGGATCTCCAACCTCATCATCATCACCCTGTGTGTTATCACACCCGTCGTCCTCAGAGCCAACCTGTTCCTGCCCTGACAAAAAACTAAAGTTGTCGCTCCAATCAGGTATTTGAGTCTTATCATCGTCTTCCTCATTGTCTCCACCAACAGGAGTTACAGTTTGGGAATGAGGGTCTACATTATGGTCAGAACCTTCTGCGTCTGGTCCTGGATCCGACTCATAAAGATTCTGGGCATCAGTGCAGATCATTTCCTCGTCTGGATTCACAGAAGCGCTGGAGTCGACCTCTGATTCCCAGGCTATAGTATGAGTAAACAGCTCTGCAGACTCAACCATCTGTTCTACCTCATACTCAGACGGGCAGCTGGAGATTTGGGAGCTGTGAGGAAGCAAGTGCGATTTGGGTGACACCTTTGAGGACTGGAGTATTTGTGATGTTGAAGTTGATGTGGAGGAGAGCCCACTTAAAGGAGCACTTGATATCCGTTGAAGCACCTGCTGTTTTTGTGCCTCATCTGGAATTTGTAGCGATTGGCGTGGCCGTAAGAAAGGGATCTTATCACATTGTCCGCTAAAAGAAGTAGACATTTTAGTTTGGCTGGAAGATGGTCTTTCTTCTGCAGATGTTACTGTTGCTTTAACACCTACCCCACGGACACAACCTTTTTTCCCCTTCCCAACACGCCTATTCCCCTTTCCACCAGCAGCAGGCCTTTTTCCACTGATTTTGGTGGTTAACTAATTCACAACTCTGGAGTTGTTTGCACAAAAAAACAATGGATGGTAACCGAGCAGAGCTTAGTGGCCAAACTGTGGTATTAGGCCAAAACTATTGGCTGGGTTAGATGCAGAAAAAAATTATATTCAATTTGCAACCTGATGGAGGTCAGTATAGATGGACTAATACAACAAGTCCCACACACAGCTAGAAGCCCAATATTTTTTCAGAGGTAGATGCAGAAAAAAATATATTCAGTTTGCAACCTGATGGAGGTCAGTATAGATGGACTAATACAACAAGTCCCACACACAGCTAGAAGCCCAATATTTTTTCAGAGGTAGATGCAGAAAAAAATATATTCAGTTTGCAACCTGATGGAGGTCTGTATAGATGGATTAATAGAACAAGTCCCACACACAGCTAGAAGCCCAATATTTTTTCAGAGGTAGATGCAGAAAAAAATATATTCAGTTTGCAACCTGATGTAGGTCTGTATAGATGGATTAATAGAACAAGTCCCACACACAGCTAGAAGCCCAATATTTTTTCAGAGGTAGATGCAGAAAAAAATATATTCAGTTTGCAACCTGATGGAGGTCTGTATAGATGGATTAATAGAACAAGTCCCACACACAGCTAGAAGCCCAATATTTTTTCAGATGTAGATGCAGAAAAAAATATATTCAGTTTGCAACCTGATGGAGGTCAGTATAGATGGACTAATACAACAAGTCCCACACACAGCTAGAAGCCCAATATTTTTTCAGAGGTAGATGCAGAAAAAAATTATATTCAGTTTGCAACCTGATGGAGGTCTGTATAGATGGATTAATAGAACAAGACCCACACACAGCTAGAAGCCGAATATTTTTTCAGAGGTAGATGCAGAAAAAAATATATTCAGTTTGCAACCTGATGGAGGTCAGTATAGATGGACTAATACAACAAGTCCCACACACAGCTAGAAGCCCAATATTTTTTCAGAGGTAGATGCATAAAAAAATTATATTCAGTTTGCAACCTGATGGAGGTCAGTATAGATGGATTAATAGAACAAGACCCACACACAGCTAGAAGCCCAATATTTTTTCAGAGGTAGATGCAGAAAAAAATATATTCAGTTTGCAACCTGATGGAGGTCAGTATAGATGGACTAATACAACAAGTCCCACACACAGCTAGAAGCCCAATATTTTTTCAGAGGTAGATGCAGAAAAAAATATATTCAGTTTGCAACCTGATGGAGGTCTGTATAGATGGATTAATAGAACAAGTCCCACACACAGCTAGAAGCCCAATATTTTTTCAGAGGTAGATGCAGAAAAAAATATATTCAGTTTGCAACCTGATGGAGGTCAGTATAGATGGACTAATACAACAAGTCCCACACACAGCTAGAAGCCCAATATTTTTTCAGAGGTAGATGCAGAAAAAAATTATATTCAGTTTGCAACCTGATGGAGGTCTGTATAGATGGATTAATAGAACAAGACCCACACACAGCTAGAAGCCCAATATTTTTTCAGAGGTAGATGCAGAAAAAAATATATTCAGTTTGCAACCTGATGGAGGTCAGTATAGATGGACCAATACAACAAGTCCCACACACAGCTAGAAGCCCAATATTGTTTCAGAGGTAGATGCAGAAAAAAATTATATTCAGTTTGCAACCTGATGGAGGTCTGTATAGATGGATTAATAGAACAAGACCCACACACAGCTAGAAGCCCAATATTTTTTCAGAGGTAGATGCAGAAAAAAATATATTCAGTTTGCAACCTGATGGAGGTCAGTATAGATGGACTAATACAACAAGTCCCACACACAGCTAGAAGCCCAAATATTTTTTCAGAGGTACTGTCGATGCAGATAAAAATTATTTTTAATTTGCAACCTGATGGAGGTCAGTATAGATGGACTAATAGAGAAAGTCCGACACACTGCTAGAAGGCCAAATATTTTTTCAGAGCTAGATGCAGAAAAAAATTAGATTCAGTTTGCAACCTGATGGAGGTCAGTATAGATGGACTAACAGAGAAAGTCCCACACACTGCTAGAAGGCCAAATATTTTTTCAGAGCTAGATGCATACAAAAAATTATTTTGAATTTGCAACCTGATGGAGGTCAGTATAGGTGGACTAATAGAACAAGTCCCACACACTGCTAGAAGGCCAAATATTTTTTCAGAGCTAGATGCAGAAAAATATTATATTCGGTTTGCAACCTGATGGAGGTCTGTATAGATGGATTAATAGATCAAGACCCACACACAGCTAGAAGCCCAATATTTTTTCAGAGGTAGATGCAGAAAAAAATATATTCAGTTTGCAACCTGATGGAGGTCAGTATAGATGGACTAATACAACAAGTCCCACACACAACTAGAAGCCCAATATTTTTTCAGAGGTAGATGCAGAAAAAAATATATTCAGTTTGCAACCTGATGGAGGTCAGTATAGATGGACTAATACAACAAGTCCCACACACAGCTAGAAGCCCAAATATTTTTTCAGAGGTACTGTAGATGCAGATAAAAATTATTTTTAATTTGCAACCTGATGGAGGTCAGTATAGATGGGCTAATAGAGAAAGTCCGACACACTACTAGAAGGACAAATATTTTTTCAGAGCTAGATGCAGAAAAAAATTATATTCAGTTTGCAACCTGATGGAGGTCAGTATAGATGGATTAATAGAACAAGACCCACACACAGCTAGAAGCCCAATATTTTTTCAGAGGTAGATGCAGAAAAAAATATATTCAGTTTGCAACCTGATGGAGGTCAGTATAGATGGACTAACAGAGAAAGTCCCACACACTACTAGAAGGCCAAATATTTTTTCAGAGCTAGATGCAGAAAAAAATTATATTCAGTTTGCAACCTGATGGAGGTCTGTATAGATGGATTAATAGAACAAGACCCACACACAGCTAGAAGCCCAATATTTTTTCAGAGGTAGATGCAGAAAAAAATATATTCAGTTTGCAACCTGATGGAGGTCAGTATAGATGGACTAATACAACAAGTCCCACACACAGCTAGAAGCCCAATATTTTTTCAGAGGTAGATGCAGAAAAAAATATATTCAGTTTGCAACCTGATGGAGGTCAGTATAGGTGGACTAATAGAACAAGTCCCACACACTGCTAGAAGGCCAAATATTTTTTCAGCGCTAGATGCAGAAAAAAATTAGATTCAGTTTGCAACCTGATGAAGGTCAGTATAGATGGACTAATAGAATGATGCTATGCCCAAAAGATTTTACTTCAATAGGTGCAGTAAAAAAATTGGTATTCTATACACAGGTGGTATATTTTGCAACACAGATAGGCTACTCCACTGACTAACACACTCTGCAATAGGCCAAAAAGGATTAGCTTTGCTAGATTCAGCCAAATGCTGTGAAAAAAACTTGCACAGCACTGGCACTGACCTGCCTGGCAAAAACTGATAGGAACTGATGTAACCTAGTCCTGAAAAGGACTCCAATTACAATTAGTCTTTACTCCCACAACCTATCTATTTAAGAGCACAGACCTGCCTGATAAAAGTCGTAGGAAATGCTGTAACCTAGTCCTTAAAAGGACTGCAATCACAACTATTCCCTACTCCCAAGCTATCTGTATATTTGTGCGAAAATTGGCTTGAAATTAACAAGGTATAGCGCACACAGCAACAGCGGTGCCGTCTAACACGCAGCTGCAGCAGTGAGAAAATGGTGGCGACGGGGAAAATGGCTTGGTCTTATAGGGCAAGGACATGTGACATACACTGCCAATGACACATGACCTTGCTTGTGTGAAAAAAAGCACTTCGCTCCGTGTGTGCGCTGCTGATAGGCTGACAGATTGCACCTCCCCACTGCAAATGCGGGAAAGAGAAAAAAAAATGGAGATCTTCATTGTTCCTGCAGAGATCCATCCCCTGCCCCTCCCCCCACCCCGCTGTACACTCAAACTGCGTATTAACATTAATTTTCATCATTACTGAGAAAAAATCCAGTTATGATTTTGGTGCACGAACAGTTATCGAACATAACCTCGAACAGCCGAATTTTTCTCAAATTGTTCGTGTTCGCCGAACGGCTCTAACACCGCCCAAAACAGCTCGAATTTGAGATTGGCGAACAGTTCAAGTAGAACAACGCTCATCTCTAATGACCACCACTTGTTGTGAGGAGTATAATCATTACTTCATATTTACACATTGACCAGTAGATGGCAGGAAAGTACAATTTATAATGCAGGGAAGTACAATTTACAATGCAATGTATTATATCCCCTAACTCAGTGCACACAATAGAACAAATCTAATACAACACTACAACTGTCTCATTTAGCAGTAATAGAACGGGTACTGGGATGTCACATGGGGAGATGGCATTACGTGATCTGTCTGACGTAATAGTGATGTCAGGCAGGGTGACGATGTGCAGATCCTTCACATATGGTGGCAGTGGTGGGATACTGCGTTATCTCTCTGGTGCCATCCTTCACACACCCCTTTAAGCACTTCTTCACACAGGGTTTGTTGTGTTGAAAAATCACTTTCATTATGAAATGATACTCTTGCTCTTTTTTTCCATGGGCTTCTAGCAACATTTATTTTAAATTGAGTCATTTTGTGAAAGTTCTAATGGAAAAAAACCCTATGGAGAAAACACTTGAAAACGTTTCTATGTGCTGTGCTGTGTGCTCAGTAATTCCCATTCTTGCTAAAAATGGCACTCACTCTTAAAATCAGAGCTGAAGCACAAAAAGCAAAATGATGTTTGTAAACTATTTTAGATTGTCACATAAACTCCCAACAAACATCTAACTGCAGTGATCTACCTGGATAATATTCCCAAAATAACACCTAAAAAAACAGTAAATGCTGTGTATGAAACTAGCCTAAGGCCATTTTTACTGTGTGGTAAATTTATCACAATTTGAAAGTCAAAGCCAGAAAAGTAACAGTAAACAGAGCAAGAGTCAAGTAAAAAGATTTGCTTTTTATCTTGTGGACTGACTCCTGATTTTGGCTTACACATACTGATTCAAAATATTGATTCAAAATATTGATCAAAATACCGTCATATGAAAGTGTCCTACATCAAAACCAGAAGAGTGAGTCCAATACACACTAGAGGTGAAATTTTTTCTACTACACTATTTTTTGTTTATATTTCCCTCCTGACTTTTTATATACAAATACTATTTGATTTTTGGAGGCATCCTATAAGCTTAGCTGTGCAGAATATTTTATATTATTATTTTTGTCCATTTAAAATATCTTTTTTTATTATTCTGATCTTTGCTGTATGACCTTTTTAATAACCTTTTTAATATCCTGTTAGGAGCTCCATGGCAAAAATGCTGCAACAATCAGAGCATGACTTGGCAACATATTAGTTTCTTGTCTACTGCGAAGGACACGTAAAATAAAAAATTGCTGTATAGAGAAAGTCGGAGAACTGACTTCACGTTTTTAATATCTGTGTGAAACTTCGTATTGTAAATGGCAGTACAAGTTATAGACGCAGCAGGATATTTGTATAGAGAAAGCAGGATATTTGTATAGAAGGAGCAGGATATGCTTGTACAATTGTCAGATGAGTTATGATTGATGGGAAGAAGTAGTCGGTAGCGTGGGTTACACTCGCTCTAAAGGAAGAGGCAATAAAGTCAAGACAACAGGTTTTGTGAGTGGTGAAACCTCAATGTCCTTCATACAAGTATTCAGGCTGAATGACAACTATTTATCATTGATAATTTAGCTTGTAGTAATTTTATATATCAATTATGAAATCAGTTTACTGAATACAACTTTTCTGTTTAATGCCATAAAAAGCCACAATTCATTATAACTTAAAAGGGTTGTCCTTTCAAAACCGATAAGTCTGCAGTCACTCTGTGTGACTGCAGACTTATGAACCACGCTGCCTAATTTGCATGTAACTTAATTAAAAACTCAATTTCTCAACAGAGGCACATCAATTACTATAAAACAGGTACATTGTTATTGTTATACTAAGGGCTATACAGCCATACCGCTATTGTGATTACTAAAATCATCCGGATGGGTTTCTTATAAAGAACACCTGTCTTAACAATCTAAGATATAACTATTGTTACATATAGAAGGCATCCATTAAAGAGGACCTGTTAGCATTCCTGGTATGTCAGTGGATCAGCACAAAACAATATAAATAATCAGTGACTACGTGTCCACCAAACTAACTATACCTACATATGTGACACATAGTCAAATGGATGTAAAGATATCATTTATTGAGTAATGAATAAAAATGTAAACTAAGAATATAAAGAGAAAAAATAGCCCACAACAACAATATTATGACCACTGACATACCGGGGAATCAGCCGGCACACAATCACAGTATAAAACACAAGATATATAATAAACTTTCATGAGACTCATGGATCATGTTATACCCATATATAGTGAGATAATACTCTAATAAGGAAGGGGTTATGTCATTCAAAGTGCATAGTGCAATAAATATGTTCCCAACTAAATATTCAGAGTAGTAACTTCACAAATGTACCAAGAAATAAATTATAAAGAAAGTGTCAAATGCTCCTATGAAAGACCTGAAAGTTGGAGGAAGGATAATAATATTTAAGGGGCAAACAAGGCCCTTCTGGTATTGCCCCATTTTTGTAGACCTGTCCACCTCAGGAATAAGAGATATAAAGTTCTCCTTGTAGCGTGGGTCTAGAAGTGTCATCAACCAGTAATGACTGTCACCCAAAATTTTGAGAATGCGAGGGTCATGGGAAAGGCAGCTTAACATAAACTCAGCCATTTGTGCCAGATTGCTAACAGGCAAGACTTCCGTGTCCTCACCAAGTGGACGACTGACCATGCTCTCCTCCTCCTCCCTGTCCTCAGGCCATCCACGCTGAACAGATGGTATGACAGTTGTGTAGGTAGTACCATCTATACCGCATGAAACTAGCTCCTGTTCTTCCTCCTCCTCTTCCTCATTGTCACCCAATCCACGTTGGGATGAGATGAGGCTTGGCTGTGTGTAATCACCCTGTATGGTTCCTTGCTCCATCTCATCGTGCTCCGCCTGCAATGCATCCTCTTTGATTGTGAGCAGAGAGCGTTTCAGAAGACAGAGAAGGGATGGTGACACTAATTATGGCGTCATCGCGGCTCACCATCTTGGCTTAGTGGAATCCTCAAAGTTTTGGAAGATGGTACATATGTATGACATCCATGTCCACTCCTGAGGTCTTATGTGTGGAGTCTGAACTGAATACCAACAGCCTTGTTGGTGCTGGTACTCAACAACTGCCCTCTTCTGCTCACAAATCCTTCCCAACTTCTGCAGTTTCAACACGTGGGGACATCACACACCAGTCTGTGACCCGAAAGCTGCAAATGCTGCTGAAACCCAGCAAGTGTGGCGGAAGCTGTAGGTGACATTCTAAAATGGGCACACAGGCAGCTTACTTTAACAAGCAGACCCGGCAGCTCCGGGTAGGATTTGAGAAACCACTGAACCATGAGGTTAAGCACATGGGCCAGGCATGGTACGTGTGTGAGCTCGCCTCGCTTCAGAGCCGCCACTAGGTTCTGGCCATTGTCACACACGACCATGCCTAGCTGTAGGTTCAGCGGTGTGAGCCACAGATCTGCCTGCTCTTTCAGAGCTGTCCACAACTCTTCAGCATTGTGCGGTTTGTCACCTAAGCATATTAACTTCAGCACAGCCTGCTGCCACTTGGCTGAAGCAGTGCTGCAGTGCTTCTGTAGCACCCCGAGGGCTCGGCTGCTACAGGGGTATTGCACCTCGAACCAGAGGGGTGATATTCCACTCCCGGGTAAGGATGGATTGTGGACCAGGACTCGGTAGGCTGCATGCACCACACACACCCCATTTCCGAGGGACAGCTCAACGGTGCTCCCACAGAAGTGTAGGCACGACAGCTTCTGTCCCTGGCTGGAGTGGGGAGGGGAAAGTACACCCAGTGGTGTAGGAGCAGATAGGGGTGGGTTTCTGGGCATAGGTAGGAGCCCATTGGTTGCTAGTCACCTGGGCTCACACATACAGGGAGGTATATAAGGTGGGCACCATCTTAAAAGTTCAGACAGACAGTCAGAGGAGAGCAGGAGTTCAGCCAGAGAGGGCTGACAGGGAGCTGTGGCTCAGTCTGGGCCCAGCTCCACGAGGCAGGCCTAGGGTGAAGGCCGGAGCCAGAGAGAACGGAAACAGAAAGGAACAGAAAGGAAAGAAGAAAAGGAACTTTAAGAGAGGCCCAGAGACACGAGAGCAGAAGGAACCCCATAGGCCCAGGAGATTGCGGGTGACGGGTTGGCAGAACAGGGTACCGGAACCCAAATTGGTGGAGGCAATAAATTCCTCAGCCAAAGACCGGAGGTTGTGACCACAACTTGGTGCGACCCCTCACTACATCCACCAGAAAAGCATACCACATAGGGTCAGGGAAACCGGAGATAGGTTTCGCCAAGAGAAGGCCCGAGGAAGCTGGACAAAGGTGGGTCACTGGTGGGGACGGCCAGAGAGAGGAAGAGAAGGGAGCCCTGTGCCACGCTCTGGAATTGCCTGGGAGTTGGTCGAGCCCCTTGCCTGGTGGACGCAGCACGGCTTGGGCAGTCACCGCCGGTACCGAGGTGACTAGGACCAGTAAAGAACTGTGAGTAAAGCATTGGAAAACTGCAACCACACGTCTCTGTGTTTCATCGCCGCACCAGCACCATCAGTACTGGGATGCTCACACCATCACTCTCATCATCCACACTAGCTGCCCTGAGGCAATACTTCTCCCGTGGGGAGTTATCCCATAGTTGGCTGCGCATACAGCATCAGCCTCAGCGGTCTGCAGTGCAGCGGCGGTCCCCACTGACCGCAATCCACGGGTGGCGTAGTCGGACACTTGTTATTACACTAAGACTGCCACTGAATTGACCACCCTGGGCATGGACCGGGTCAGCGTCACGGAGACTACAACCCCCAGTGATCCGGCTCCGGGTATTCCCTGCACAACACAGGCCCAGGGGGCGCGTCACTTCCAGCTTGTGACTGATGTGGTCATTTCAGAGATGGAGGCTGAAGAAGAGGAGGAGGCTGAGGAGGATGAGGTGCAGGAGCTCTAGACTGTGGGGGCAACCCTGATTGACCTAGGGCCCGCAATCCTTGGTGTCGGGAGGACGTGTTCTGTCCCAAGGTCCGACTGGGTCCCGGCTTCCACTATGTCAACCCAGTGTGCCGTCAGCGAGATGTACCGTCCCTGACCACAAGCACTTGTCCACGTGTCCGTGGTTAGGTGGACCTTCCCGGTAACTGTTGATGGCATGGCTAATTTCTTGGGACACATGCTTGTGTAATGCGGGGATAGCACACAGGGAGAAATAGTAGTGGCTGGGGACCGAGTACCGAGGGATGGCCGCCACCATCAGGTTGCAGAATGCTTCTGTCTCCACGAACCTAAAAGGCAACATTTGGAGCGCAAGCTGTCGCGAAATGCGGGAATTTAATAGTGTGGCCTGTGGGGCGTTGGCTGCGTATTTGCACTTGCGTTCCAAGGACTGGGGTATGGACAACTAACGCTGCACTGGGATAAGGACGTGGACGTGCTTCTTGATGCTGCTACTTGAGAGTGTGCAACGACAGGTGCAGGGCAGGAGGCATCTTCGCATGCACCATGGACAGGGGATTGGCTTGCATGCACAACAGCGGAAGAAGCAGTGGTGCCACCTGCAGACTCTGTTCCTGGACCCTGGGGTTCGGCCCACAAAGTTGGGTGCTTTGCTGCCATGTGCCTGATCATGCTGGTGATGGTCAGGCTGGTAGTTTTGCCACCCCTGCTGATGCTGGCCTGGCAGGTGGTGCAAATGGCCTTTTTGGGGTTATCAGCAGAGTCTTTAAAAAACAACCAGACTCGGGAAGACCTAACAATTGTACTGGCATTTTCCGTTGTGTTGGTGTTACGGGGAACGGTTGCCCGCCTTCTGTCTGCCTGTTGGGGTGCTCTGCCTCCCTCCCCCTGTGTGCTGCTGTCCTCACTCTGCATGTCCTCCTGCCAGGTTGGGTCAGTTACTATATTATCCACCACCTCGTCCTCCACTTCCGCACTCTGGTTCTCCTCCTGACTTTCTGGCAATTGTGTCTCATCATCGTCCACCTCTTGTGACACTTTCCCACCGTCGCCTTCGTATGAATGTGGCTGCTGAAATATTTGGGCATCGCTACATGCGATCTCCTCTTGCCCCGCTTCAAGTGGACCGGGCGAGAGGCCCGAATCTATAAATGGAAAAGTGAACAACTCTTCAGAGTGTCCAAGTGTGGGATCAGTTGTCTCTGGGCACTCAGCATGGTGGGAGGAAGGAGGTTCAGGGTGAGGAATATGCGGTCCAGACTCACAGCTACTGAGACTTGACCGTGTGGAAGACAGGGTGGTGGTTGTGGTGACTAAGTGACTGGAAGCATTATCTGCTATCCAACCAATAACCTTTTCACACTGCTCTGTGTTCAATTGTGGTGTTCTGCAGTCGCCTATTAATTGGGACAGGAAGGTCGAGCAAGAAGATGTGGGTGTTTGTTGTGGAACAATTTCAGCTTGCTCACGGCCTCGGCCTTTGCATGCACCATCACAATCAAGTCCATTTCCCCGTCCCTTGCCATGTGCCTTGCCCATTTAAAATGGAGGACAATATCTTCCACGCTCACTACAAATGGCTGAATTTGGAGCGAACTTATATGTGATCCGTGTGACAGACAAATCACTTTGAATACCTGGCTTTTAGGTAAATATCTTGAACAGCAAACCGGTGTCAAAAACTTCGCTGACACACTAAAGAAAATTTTTAATGGAGGCCAGAAATGGAAGCATTTTCTGAAAAAGTATATGTGATCCGTGTGGTGGAGAAAACACAGTTTTAAATACCTGGCCTGTAGGTAACTATTTTTAACAGCAAACTGGTGTCAATAGCTTCACTGATACACTGAAACAAATTTTAAATGGAGGGCAGAAATGGCAGTATTTTCTGAAAACGTATTTGTGATGTGTGTGATGGAGAAACCACAGTTTTAAATACCTGGTTGTAGCTAACTATTTTGAACAGCAAACCGGTGTCAAAAACTTCGCTAGCACACTGAAACATATTTTTAATGGAGGCCAGAAATGCCAGTATTTTCTGAAAACGTATATGTGTATTTGTAGAAAATTCTTTGAGAAGTGCTTTCTTAAAATACACATATATATATATATATATATATATATATATATATATATATATATATATAAATAAAAGTTGTTTGAATACCGTATTATTTTTGCTGTATTCATTAAAGCTTTGCCTTAATATTGGATTGAATAGGAAATGGTTAACAAGAGTAAAAAAATGACTAGACAATAATCAGATCTTAACCACACTGAGCTTTATTGAAATGGAACAAATATTTTTTTTTCTTTTTTAAGTAAATTGATTTACAGTCAGTGTAAAATTTTCACTTCATTGTTAAATTGCACGCATTTCATAAGTAAAAATACTTTTTTGTTTCATTTTCATACTTAAAATATGTATCAAGGACCTGAACTTCGTAGGTAGTAAATCAAAGGTTAATAAGATCTGGATACGAAAACCACAGTCAAAGTTTAGAATTCTTAGGTTAATCAGTAGTATCAGAAATGACAGCCATTTTGAGAAAGATAAAAATTGGAGGTTTGTAAACAAATTTGAGTTAAAGTTTGTCCACTGCCGCTGGACTGGCGGCAGCGATAAACTTTACTAAGCTACACCATTACAAGTGACATCAATAGTGTGGTGCATTGAGTTACACACGAGTAGATAGATGATCGCTTGGCACTTCAAATTCTCTGGTAAACCAGAAGTCAGTATTCCCAATAAACCATGTACATTAGTGTTTATTCACAGACACTGCTCTGTGTGGTGAACAGCGCCCCATACTATATCTTCTAATCACGTTGGTAAATTCTGAGGCTTGGCCCTAAGAGAATCTGACTTTGAATGGAAAAGCAATGTAGCTCTAACTCTTTGAGCAAGTTGGAAAAACTTCTCTTCATCAAGGTCAGACACTATATGGACAAAGGTATCGGGACACCTACATATTACACCTACAGTAGCTTTTATGATATTCCATTCTAAATCCATAGGAATTAATATGGAGTTTGTCCCTTTACATGTAAAATTGCTTCTACTCCTCTGGGAAGGTTTTCTATAAGATTTTGGAGGTGTGTGGGAAGTTTTGCCTATTCATCCAGAAGATCATATGTAAAGTCAGGCACTGATGTTGGATGAGAGGGCCGGGCTCACAAACTCCGTTCTAGATCATCTCAAATGTGTTCAATGTGGTTGAGATCAGGGCACTGTGCAGCCAATTAAGTTCTTCCTCACCCAACCATGTTTTATAGACCTTGCTTTGGGCACTGGACACAGTCATGGGTAACAGAAATGGGTCTTCCTCAAACTGTTTCTACATAGTTGGACGCTACTATTGCCAAAATGAATGCTGTATGCTCAAGCAAGACAACCTCATAACATTCTCCACCAAACTCTACAGTTGACACAATCCAGTTAGAAAAGTTACATTTTCCTGGCATTGACTAAACTAAAACCAGATTTGTCCATTAGACTGGCAAAGAGAGATGTGTGATCCGTCACTCAACAATACACAGCTCATTGGCGGATTGCTTCACACCACTCCATTCCATGCTTGGTATTTTGTTTGGTGATGTAAGACTGCATGCAGCTGCTCGGCCATGAAATCCCATGCCATGAAGCTCCTGCTGCAAAGTTTTTGTGATAATGTTAATTGTAGAGAAGGTTTGGAGCTCTGGAGCTATGGAGTAGGAAGAACTTTGGAGACTTTATGCAGTATGTGCCTCAGCACTCAGCAACCTCTACAACTTTACGAGATCTTCTACTTCATGACTTACTGTTTCTAAACTCTTCCACTTTTCAATAAGACTCACAGGTGATTGTGGAAAATTTAGGAAGGAATTGTTAAATTGGCGGCATCCTATTACAGGGCTATCCTCTTATCACTGAGCTTCTCAGAATGATCCATTTTTTCGCAAATCTCTGAAAAGTCAGACAGCATGGCAAGGGGCTGAATGTTATAAACCTTTGGTAATGAGACTGAATTTAATTTCTACTTGTGTCCCAATAGTTTTGTCCATATAGTGTATGTTCCATGATGACAAGCCCCAGGTGCCCACAGAGCAGACTATCTCCATTGTTAAAGAAGTTGTGTCACCATGACATCCCTGTTTAGCATTGAGACATCTTTAGGGCTGACAAAATCCCTCTTTGCTCATGAGTGAAGTGGTCCTGGACATTGTCCTCTCTCTTCACAGGCACCACAATGTTAAATACAAGAGAGGGAAATGACATTGATTGCCATGCTTCTCTCCTCTAAGCCTTGGGAAGGGAATGTTTGGCAGTATTATCCAGAACAAGTAAAGGCCCTTTTGATTTTGTTTGTTTGTTTTATTCTGGAGTCTTTCATTTAATATATTTCCCTGTATTTCATTAATAGAAAAGAGATATATGTGATCTTGATGGTGACACAAAAGTCGAAGGGTGAGCGATTGTCTGGTCAACCATTGGTGCCCTAGCATGCACTAGATTTATGAAGCCGAATAGCTGATTGGATGGTGTCATTTAGTGCAAAATTGTAATCTAAATTCAATATTAGTGTCAAAGAAAATAATAAAAAAGACATAAATAAATATATAAATAAATAAATAGATAAAACAGATATTACAAATATTGGAACCTTTCAAATCAGTATTTGGGCATATCCACTGAAATTGTTTAAAGTGCTGATTGTTAAGAAAAACCACAGAGCGCACAAATGAAATCCCAAATATTACATTGTTATCATAAAGCAGTATCTCTTCTGGAAATTCACGCTCACACAAGATATCAAAGTATAAACCTTTTATATATATATATATATTTATATAGAATATGTATACATAAGTAGAAATCATCTGAACGCAAAAGAATTGCTTGGTGCGACACTAGATACTAACACTGGTGGAATGTACCGGAGCTCAGATTTCTCTCAAATACAGAAAAAAGGCTGCAATTACTTTAAAAAAATTTGGTCCTCACCTCGTACAGCGTGAAGTCACTGTTTGTTTATCAAAATGGCGACCTGTTCAACCGGTTATTAAATGGGGTGATCAAATGGAGGATTTCACATGAGATTGTTTTAGCTTACTTCTTTGTGGCAGTGCTGGCTACATTGGACCCATATTCAACAGAAAAGCTTAATAACATCATAGCACAGAATAACTAAAGCTGGCACCAGACATAACGCTAATGAGAACCGTTGGGTCTTTGGTGCTAAAATAAACTGTTCTAATCAGCGGAAAATCAATAGGTATATTGGACCTGATTTTAATTTTTTTCACTTACGAATGAAAACATGTTAAGATTCCTGACCAATCAGAGTAAAGATATGTTATAAAATAACACAATATATTTAAAGATACTTTGCTATAATCAGAATAATTTGCCCACTGATATAAGTTCTGATTATAGTAAAGATTGCAACGACGTGTTCTTTGTTTTGAAAATATTCATGTTCAGGAAATTTTTGAACCAATGGAAATGAGAACACTTGATAATCATCAAATTGTCAATTCAACTCAACTAATGTCTCAGTGGTTTTGACCTAGCTGACAATGCTAGATAAGAGAGGTGTAGAGATGTTAAACTTTTATTTTTGTACTGTTTTAGTTGCAGCAATAATGAGAAATTGAAGTTTGATTCTGGTGCAAGGCCCCTGCTACTGCATTTTGGGGATCACTAAGTGCTCTTGCTTCTCGGCAGTATTGCCTCCATAACTTCTCCCATTTGCTCTTGAGCGATGGTTGTAGCGTCCAACCAGGAACACACTACAGCTGTTATTTGAAAGCAATGGGGGGTATCAGAAGCCTCAAAGGTGTATCATTTGGATGACAATGGAATATAAATCTACAATCTGAAATAGCACATATCCAGTTCTTAATCTTCCCAGTTGCCTCTCACAACTGCTTGACTCACTGAAAGTACTTCTCACATCTCTCTGATGAGCAGGGTGCCTGCATTATACTGGCTGAGCTGACTTGCACTCTTGACTTCCTTTGCCTTACTTCCTACAATGCATTATGTATTTAATTATTATTGCACATTTCAAACACTCACTCTGCAACTGTATATACAGTGGGGAAAATAAGTATTTCATACACTGCCAATTTTGCAAGTTTTCCCACCTACAAAGAATGGAGAGGTCTGCAATTTTTATTGTAGGTCACTTCACCTGTGAGAGACAGAAGCTAAAAATAAAATACAGAAAATAACATTGTATGATTTTTAAATAATTAAATTACATTTTATTGCATGAAATAAATATTTGATCACCTACCAACCAGCAAGAATTCTGGCTCTCTCAGACCTGTTAGTTTTTCTTTAAGAAGCTCTCCTACTCTCCACTCATTACCTGTATCAATTGCACCTGCCTGAACTCGTTACCTGTATAAAAGACACCTGTCCAAACACTCAATCAGTCACACTCCAACGTCTCCACCATGGCCAAGACCAAAGAGCTGTCTAAGGACAACAGGGACAAAATTGTAGACCTGCACAAGGCAGGGATGAGCTACAGGACAATAGGCAAGCAGTTTAGTCTGACGGCAACAACTGTTGGCACAATTATAACAAAATAGAAGAAACAGAAGATGACTGTTAATCTTCCTCGGTCTGGGGCTCCATGGAAGATCTCACTTCGTGGGGTAAGGATGTTTCCGAGAAAGGTCAGGAATCAGCCAAGAACTACATGGGAGGACCTGGAGAGAGCTGGGACCACAGTGTCAAACATTACCATTAGTAACACAATACGCCATCATGGATTAAAATCCTGCAGGGCATGCAAGGTCCCCGTGCTCACGGCAGCACATGTCCAGGCCCGTTTGAAGTTTGTCAATGACCATATGGATGATCCAGAGGAGGCATGGGAGATGGTCATGTGGTCAGATGAGACCAAAATAGAACTTTTTGGTATCAACTCCACTCGTCATGTTTGGAGGAAGAAGAAGGATGAGTATAACCCCAAAAACACAGTCCCAACCGTGAAGCATTGTGGGACAAACATCATACTTTAGGGGTGCTTTTCTGCAAAGGGGATGTAACGACTGCACTATATTGAAGGGAGGATGGATGGGGACATGTATTGCGAGATTTTGGCCAACAACCTCCTTCCCTCAGTAAGAGGATTGAAAATGGGTTGAGGCTAGGTCTTCCAGAATGACAATGACCTGAAACACACAGCCAGGGCAACTAAGGAGTGGCTCCGTAAGAAGGATTTCAAGGTCCTGGAGTGGCCAAGCCAGTCTCCAGACCTGAACCCAATAGAAAATCTTTGGAGGGTGCTAAAACTCAATGTTCTACAGCGACAGCCCCGAAACCTGAAAGATCTGGAGAAGATCTGTATGGAGGAGTGGGCCAAAATCCCTGCTGTAGTGTGTGCAAACTTGGTCTTGGCAAACTACAGGAAATGTCTGACCTCTGAAATTGCAAACAAAGGTTTCTGTACAAAATATTAAGTTTTGTTTTTCTATTGTATCAAATACTTATTTCATGCAATAAAATGCAAATTAATTATGTAAAAATCATACAATGTGATTTTCTGCATTTTTTTTCAAGATTTTGTCTCTCACAGGTGAAGTGTACGTGCGATAAAAATGACAGACCTCTCCATTCTTTGTAGATGGGAAAACTGGCAAAATCGTCAGTGTATCAAATACTTTTTTTCCCCACTGTATATACATACTGTATATACATACTAGTATATAATAAGTATAATGCAAATCATTGGGAAAATTGGGTTTCAATGGACGTTACAGAGTGAGCACACCTGTAATCTAACTTTCCCAATGCATAAAACACATAATAACATTGAGAAAGGAAGAATATAAGGTGGGAAGTTGAATCAAGGAGAAGAGGGAAACTTGAAACAAGTTTTGGGGAGGAGTGGAAGTTAGAATTGCTCAGATTATCTGCAAAAAAATGAGTGGGTGATTGAACATACCATGTGAATGACTGATAAAAATATTTATGGACAGATCCAGGCATGATCTACCATGTGCTGTGCTGAGCTCTGTGTCCCTGTAACTTTCTGTCTGTGTAGATGGCAGCCCAAAGCACTTCTGTGAATCCGTCCTGCCTGTCTGTAGCTATAAACAGATGATTCTTGACAACAGGCAGTGGACAACTCAGTTGCTCAGAGAATGGAGATCCTAGAAACTGGTCACTCCAAAAATAATATTTTTTTGTAATGAAAGTATATTATACATTTGATTGTGGCTACACTTGCAATCTGAATCAAAAGTGAACTCTTATTATAGAGAGCCGTGAGCACTTAACCCTTAGGGAGCATCTTCAAAGTACTTGCAGGATTGGGGCGTTCCAGAATCACCTTTTTTTTTCAAATTAATGCTGTTTCTAAATTGGTATCGTAAAGTATGTTTATACACCTTTACACATCTCTCATCGAGTTTTATAGTTGTTGACTAAGTCCCTTCAATCACGGAACAGATTTAAAGGGGTTGTACATGAGTAGAAAAAGGTGTCTTCTTCGTGTATACAGAAACCATGCCACACTTTTCCATGGCTGGTGGTTGGGGTTTGGCATTGCAATTCATCCTCAATCGAGTGTTTAGGACTGCACTGTAATACCAGAACACAGCCCATGGACATCAGTTGTGTTGTCTCTAGAAAAAGAAATCCTGGACAACCACCATCTAGTGAATGATTTGGCAAATTGATTCAGTAAATTAATACAGATATCTCCATAACTTTTCTGACTTGCAGTACTTTTCTATTGAATGTACCATGTGTCTGAGTAGGCCCAGGAGCTATTCATCATAAATGCTGGGAAAAAGTAAACCGAAGACAACATTAAATACTCGAAAGAGAATAGTTAAGCTCAGGCTTAATATTCATCTTCTTTGCTCCCCAAATGTCTTTGTTCCTGCTTTCTGTCTTCAAGGAGGAGTACAGTAAGTGGATATAAAACCAGTCTGAATGTCTTGGGGATTTTCCACTACATATTTACAAGCACACTTTGGCATTGAGTTCCCTAAAATAAATAAGTGGCTTATTTCTTGTGTACATCCTCGTGCCGTATGATTTTATATGTAATCCAGTAAAAGATGTTAAAAATGAGGAAGGCCAGTGGAAAGGCAGCCCGGGATATGGTATCAATCCGTTTTGCTCGATCAACAAACTTCTTCTTGATAGACTCGGCATCCTTTGGTGGTGGAGGGGGAAGGACTGGTGGAGCAGCTTTCACGGCAGTGCCATCTTTTACTTGCAGGCAATGGCCCATCCCATATCCACTAAAGTTAAACCGACTGTCCCGGGCCATATCGTCATCCTGAAAATAGAGAGAGAAAAGAACATATATTATATAATTTATCATACTTAAAGTAATTCTTGACTTCTTGATAAGGGCCACTAAACCTGCAATTTTTGTGATCTTTATTTTCTTTTCAGTAGATTACAATCTATTTTTGTGTAAAAGGGTTTCCCACTCAAAATTTTTTCGGGTCTACTTATTTACAGGGTCACCCTGACAATCCTTTGCACCGTGCTTCCCGATGTACCATGGGTCACCTACCATTTCTGTACATCACAGTGCTGAGCACACATCCAGTGGTCATTGCATTATCGCATCCTGTCACCAAAATACCACCCCCTCAAGTTTTATCTGGAGAGAGTAAAAGGAGGATTTGGTTTGCCTTCGGGGGAAAAAGGGTATGGGACGAGCTAGAAAAACTGCTTCCTGGGATGTACAGTGAAGAATAAATTGAATGGAGAAATGGCGTAGAGGATTACCAGAGTGACCCTTGTTAGACAACTAAAAAAATATATTTTTGGGTGAAAAAACTCTTTTAATGTATATATTCAATGAGGTTAGTGTCAGGAAGGTCAGAAAAATGTTTACCCCAGGATCACTACTTCAACTCATAAGTCTCAAATTTCTAGAACATCTGTTATAATAGCTCCTTTTATAAGGTGCATACAGATGTAGCAACTACCATCTTGACAAATGACACAATAAATTGTTCAGATTTTGTGCAATGGTGCCTATTATAATTGTGTGAATTTTATTTAATAGGAATTGAATTCTACTCAAATTTAAAAAAAAAATCTGTATTCTCCAGAATGAGTCTTTTTTTTATAATTCGCTCATAGTTCACACATCTCCAGCCACCTCCACTGCTCGCTCTCCCACCTAATCTTACCACTGCCATGCGCTGATGTTCCTGCGCATGTCCAGGCACGTCCAGGGCCTATTCGAGGGCAAAAGTCTTGGCCCAAAATACATGTTGTAAAGCTGTGGCCACCTTGTGACTTCACGACAAGTGGTGCAATCTTAGGACACACACTGTAGGCTGGGACTTCCGGCTGCAATTAGGCCTGGAACATCTCTGTGCATGTACATTGTAAGGTCATACACTCTGGTCTAGTCGCAGCCGGAAGTCCCATTCTAGCATGAAGATACCCAGGGGTTCAGCATACAGCAGTGGTAAGAAAAGGCGCTGAGGACATATGGGGGACAGAGAGTAGCAGAGATGCGCAGTGAGGTGAATATTAGTTGTTTGTTTTGTTTTTTTACATCATACGTTTACTATGCCCTGAGGTCTCTCCAGACCCCAAGGGATAATAAGTGACATTAAATTCACTGAGAATAAATTAGCTGCAAATTAAATTTCCCGGTAAAATCCGCTCGATTTGCCGAACTCGAATCACGTTTGATCCTCTCATCCTTAGAACCTATGCAATTTTTGCGTAGAGTGTCCATATATACAAGATATATTTGATTTCTCGCATGATATTTGTCTTATTTATAGGCTAATAATATCTTACCCTAGTGTACTCTCTTTTTTGTGAGTGTCCTTATTACCTTCCCCTTTTTTACTATTTTCTGTGTGTTTTTTAAAAAGTCTTCCTTTGAGCTAGTTGAGAATCTGGAGCATTACATTTATTTGTTCTATGAAACTCTCAAAATGGCCAGAAAAAGAGAACTTTCATGTGAAACTCGACAGTCTATTCTTGTTCTTAGAAATGAAGGCTATTCCATGCGAGAAATTGTCAAGAAACTGAAGATTTCCTACAACGGTGTGTACTACTGCCTTCAGAGGAGAGCACAAACAGGCTCTAACCAGAGTAGAAAGAGAAGTGGGAGGCCCCGCTGCACAACTGAGTAACAAGACAAGTGCATTAGAGTCTCTAGTTTGAGAAATCGATGCCTCACAGCTCCTCAACTGGCAGCTTCATTAAATAGTACATACAAAACGCCAGTGTCAACATCTACAGTGAAGAGGCGACTCTGGGATGCTGACCTTCATGGCAAAGTGGCAAAGAAAAAGTCATATCTGAAACTGGTTAATAAAAGGAAAAGATTAATATGGGCAAAAGAACACAGACATTGGACAGAGGAAGATTGGAAAAAAGTTTTATGGACAGATGAATCAAAGTTTGTGGTCTTTGGATAACACAGAAGAACATTTGTGAGACGCAGAACAACTGAAAAGATGCTGGAAGAGTGCCTGACGCCATCTGTCAAGCATGGTGGAGGTAATGTGATGGTCTGGGGTTGCTTTGGTGCTGGTAAAGTGGGAGATTTGTACAAGGTAAATGGGATTTTGAATAAGGAAGGCTATCACTCCATTTTGCAATGCCATGCCATACCCTGTGGACAGCGCTTGATTGGAGCCAATTAAATCCTACAACAGGACAATGACCCAAAGCACACCTGCAAATTATGCATGAACTATTTAGGGAAGAAGCAGGCAGCTGGTATTCTATCTGCAATGGAGTGGCCAGCGCAGTCACCAGATCTCAACGCCATTGAGCTGTTGTGGGAGCAGCTTGACCGTATGGTACGCAAAAAGTGCCCATCAAGCCAATCCAACTTGTGGGAGGGGCTTCAGGAAGCATGGGGGGAAATTTCTCAAGATTACCTCAGCAAATTAACAGCTAGAATGTCAAAGGTCGGCAATGCTGTAATTGCTGCAAAGGGAGCATTCTTTGACGAAAGCAAAGTTTGAAGGAGAAAATTATTCTTTAAAATAAAAATCATTATTTCTAACCTTGTAAATGTCTGGACTATATTTTCTATTGATTTTGCAACTCATTTGATATATAAATGTATGACAACACAAAATTGTCTGGGTGACCCCAAACTTTTGAACGGTAGTGTATATCCTAATAGAGAATGTTGAGTTAATAGAGGGGGTCCTTTGTTCAGGATCTTCATCTATTGGCCAGGGTAGAGAGCGCTACAAAGAGTCTCTGTTATTCTGGAAGATCGAACATGTCGGCATTACATAGAAATCCTACTTATTTGATTGGACAATGTGTAATGCCTGATTTAATCTGTGATGGCGCTGCAGGGAAATAAACAGGAATAACAGAGGAACCAAACAATGCAGAGGTCTAAACATAAGTGTTCCTAAATTGTAATTTCATGGAGAATGCAACTATTTAATAAAACAGACATGTCAGGAGAACTGTTAGTTCCTCTATAAAAAGAACCTGTCATGTCGTTTTACCACCCAATGTGCACTGTGACTCATTACATGACCTGACAATTATTACAAACAGGCTGCTATCTGCTTTTTTCAGATGCTGCAAAATTGTCTAGCTTCATTACAGTAAAACTTGCCACACTGCGCATGCTCAGAAACAACATGGCAATGGATCATGAGCAAAAGTGTAAAGGCGGCAGGTATGTCCTATAGTAGCTGAGCGGTGTCAACCAATTCTGAGTTGGACACTCTTCAGAGGTCATAAGCATACAACATTTTATAAAATTTTTCAATTTGGCGACATCTGAAAGAACAGACAGGTTCTCTAAAGTTTATCAGGCCATGACACAGTTTAGGTAAGTAAAATTACCTGATAGTTTGCCTTTAATGCCATCAAATAACCTCCCCCCTCATAAAATCGACCTGTATTTCAGCACCATACGATACTGTTTCCCACCATTAATGGTAGTAGAGTATTACTACTTACATAGCTCTCCATCTGCCAATGCATATATAATGATACATGTGTGACCTATATTCTTACACTTTTTTTACCTGCTCTTAATGTTGATAAAGGTTTATAAGGGCTACAAGGTTATAACCATCCAGAAAGAATTAAGTCAGTCAGGAAAAGAAGAGCATCGTAAGTGGAACCCTAAGGAGACTGGAGATTGCGAAATTGCGATTGTTTTTTTTCTGCATGAGAAACAGCAGGGGTGTCCAGGAGAGATAACTGCAATAGTGCAGAGAATGTATTATATCTGGAAACAGCTTAGAAATCCATTGTTTGTGCAGCAGGAATTAAGGGAGATTTTTGCTTTCAAAAGTGCTCCATGGAGGACACAGAGATACTAACGTCACCACCTATGGAATTGCCAGCACCGTTTATAGAGGGGCAAAAGTAATCTTATAAATAATTTGGCAGCAGACAATTAAGAAGGATTTGCGTACCCATAGCGGTAAAAGCAACCAAAATCAACGCATCTTGTACACTATATAAAAGTCAATCAAACCTGATGATTTTGAAGGAATTGGCCAACTATCTACTGTATTTGGGGGCCTGCTGATTGTCCCCCAACAAATTATGGATGTGGTGGTTGGAATTCAATAGCTTGATCCTTTTGTTCCGTGCCCACATAAGCTGCTGTCAGATGATTTTGGCAGTGTCTCTCTCGTAGAGAACACAGAAGCGTTCAGCCGAGCCAAAATCTCCTCTGTATGGGAAAGTTCAGAGAGATGGCTGTCAGCTGACAAATAATTCATCTGACAGCTATCTAATGTTTATAGGTTGGGGGTTCACAAAATATTTCTGATGATAAGGCTTAACTCAACAGTTTTCACAATTTTTTTGTAACACATTGAGAGGCCGCGAATAGACTTTGACCATTTCTTCATGGCCAATAAGATCTTTTCATGTATTAAGCATCAATGGGCCAAAATGCTTTGATTAATACAAGGAAGTTTAAAGTTCTTCATCGGATCCTCTTCACATCCCCAATAATTTAGGTTTAGTCAGTCTTCACAAAAACAAACTTATTTTTGACTCAAATTTGTCCTCCCAAGCCAATCGATCCCACAGTTTTTCTCTTCTAAAATTGAGATGAGTGGTGGTCAGACCTTTTGGTGATGGATGATGGACACTGTCAGTAAGTGTTGGAGCACTCAAGATGAATCTACCGGGAACATTAATTGCTTTATTGTCTCCTACTCCCCACCTAATGCAATAACTTCTCCCTGCCTATTATAGTAAAAATAGCTGGAAGATATGGTATACCCTTGTGTAGCTCAACAAAATTATTGGGTTACTTTTTTCCATTTTTTAGGAAATAATAGTAAGTGGGGAGCAGATTAGACAACTAATTTCTTGCCTCACCCAGTTCCAGTAGCACATCTCCCTGAGCAGCTGGTTGCTATGCAATCTGCTAGATCCGGCTACCCCTCCGCTTTTTAGCAGCCCTGGCAATGTAGGGTTGCCAGGGCAACCACTGCTCCCAGATTACATTGGTCCTGGTGCCTCTTTAGAGAGGACTCCAACTTTTACACCTTGTCTGAAAAACAAGGTACATCCTTGCCTGGCTATCGTTACTGGTAGTCTTTGGACTCTGTTTTTACTCATGAACTTAAGCTTGAGCTTGCCCTTGTTCCTAGATTATGCTCCTGTCTCGTCCATTAGATTTTTGCTGGTACTGAATCCAGGCTATGGTTTTGCCTAAACAGTTGTCGACCCTTGGCTACATTGCCGTAAGTTCTTCCCTCATAGCTCACCTGTCACACTGAATGTCACACTGACTCTGCGTACAGGAGGTCAGGGGCCTAAGCTGACCCTAAGCTGGGGCCCTGACTAATCCCTCTTCCTGGAGGTACTGTTAAAGGTACAGAGGTCCAGGCCGCCAGCGTAACCCCTACCTCCTGAGGATCTCTGCACCTCAGTAATCTAGTCCTGAGAAGTACCCCGATCACAACAATAGGGGACAGGAAATAATATGCCAACACTCAGTACTAAGACGAACGAGACAGTACAAGGGTCAAACCAAAAACCACCTTGCGTACAAAAACTACACCACTACTACAGAGGGAACACCAACGGGAAAGGAGATAAATGATAAAGCGAGGAAGGGAAAAACCACACCAAATACACTTAGCTCAGAACTCCAAAATACCACGATCCGCTCTGTTTGTCTGTATGAAATGCTTTCACCGACACTTCCCTAACAGACCGGCAGGCATTTGAAGGAGTCCCACTACTGCAGCATTGATTGCAGCTGGGCGAGGCTGGACCTCGTCTAGCACAGAGAGAGAGAGTTAACTCCCTCACTGCTGAAAAATGCAAAACACCAAAAACTCAGCTGCGAGAAGTCAGGCTGTGTAATCGTGATGATCTTCGTGGCGACACACCCGTGACAGTACCCCCCCTTCTACGAGGGGCCTCCGGACCCTCAGGGCCAGGTTTATCCGGGTGAGTCGTGTGGAAGGCCCGAACTAATCGGTCAGCGTTAATATCCGACGCAGGAACCCACATCCTCTCCTCAGGACCATACCCCTTCCAATGAACCAGGTACTGAAGGGACCGTCGATTAAAGCGTGAATCGATGACCTTCGATACCTGGAACTCCAAGTTACCATTAACCACCACTGGAGGGGGAGGTAAAGGTGACGGTATCACCGGCGCCACATACCTCTTAAGCAACGATCTGTGGAACACGTTGTGAATTTTAAACGTAGGGGGGAGGTCAAGACGGAATGCCACCGGATTAATTATAGAACTGATCCTGTACGGCCCGATGAACCTGGGACCCAGTTTCCAGGAGGGAACCTTAAGTTTTATATTCCTGGTAGACAACCATACCCGATCGTTCACACTAAGGTCCGGACCAGACACTCTCCTCCTATCAGCCATACGTTTGTATCGGTTCCCCATAGTATTCAGATTCTTCAGCACCCCTCTCCATACTGAAGCGAGTGATGAGGAAAATCGTTCCTCCTCAGGAACCCCCGAAGAGCCCCCCCTACTGAAAGTACAAAACTGGGGGTGAAAACCATATGCCCCAAAAAACGGGGACTTACCAGTGGACTCGCTCCGCCTATTATTAAGAGCAAACTCTGCCAGAGGTAAGAAAGAAGCCCAGTCCTCCTGGTTCTCTGACACAAAACACCGGAGATATGTTTCCAAGCTCTGGTTCATACGTTCCGTCTGACCATTGGTCTGAGGATGAAAAGCCGATGAGAACGATAAATGCATCCCCCGCCGTGTACAAAATGCCTTCCAGAATTTGGACACAAACTGAGACCCCCGATCTGACACCACATCGGAGGGTACCCCGTGAAGCCTCACAATCTCCCCAATGAACACCTGCGCAAGAGTTTTAGCATTAGGAAGAGCAGGAAGAGCGATAAAATGTGCCATCTTGCTGAACCTGTCCACTACAACGAGTATGACCGTTTTACCCGAAGACGGCGGGAGGTCCATAATAAAGTCCATAGACAGATGAGTCCAAGGACGCTCCGGGATCTTCAAAGGTAAGAGGGCCCCAGACGGACGGGTATGTGAGGTCTTAGAGCGCGCACAAACCCCACAGGATGCGACAAAAGTTACCACCTCCCTATGTAAGTTAGGCCACCAAAACCGACGCGAGAGGAGATCCACCGTTGCTTTACTCCCCGGGTGTCCTGCAAAAACTGAGTTATGGTGTGCCTCGATCACCTTTTGTCGCAACTGATCTGGAACAAACAGTCTCCCTGGAGGTCCAACAGGGGCGTCCCCCTGTGCCTCCAATACCTCCTCCTCAAGCTCAGAGCATACTGCCGAAACCACCACCCCCTCCTGAAGGATAGGAACCGGGTCGTCCGTATTCCCGGCCCCAGGGAAACTACGAGATAAGGCATCCGCCTTTACATTTTTTGACCCAGGACGATATGTAACGACAAAATTAAACCTGGTAAAAAACAATGACCACCTAGCTTGTCTGGGATTCAGACGTTTTGCGGACTCCAGATATAGCAGGTTCTTGTGATCGGTGATGACGGTGACCGGATGGACTGCCCCCTCTAAAAAATGGCGCCACTCCTCAAAAGCTAACTTAATGGCCAAGAGTTCCCTATTGCCGACATCGTAATTCCTCTCAGCGGACGACAATTTTTTAGAGAAAAAGGCGCACGGATGCCACTTACCAGGGGACGAACCTTGTGACAATACTGCTCCCACCCCTACCTCGGAAGCGTCTACTTCTACAATGAATGGCTGTGACGCATCAGGTTGAATGAGTATGGGTGCCGAGGCAAAACATTTTTTCAAGGAGGAGAAAGCTTGACAAGCCTTGTCAGACCACCTAGAAAAATCCGTCCCCTTTTTTGTCATGTCTGTGAGAGGTTTAACCATGGACGAGAAATTACGAATGAACTTCCGGTAATAATTAGCAAACCCCAGGAAATGTTGTAGTGCCTTAAGATTCTCTGGCAGATCCCACTCAAGAACTGCCCGCACTTTCCCAGGGTCCATACGAAAACCGGACGCTGAAACCAGGAAGCCTAAAAACTGGAGTTCCTGTACGGCGAACACACACTTTTCCCATTTGGCATACAGTTTATTATCCCGCAAGATCTGTAACACCTGCCTAACGTGCTCCTGATGAGACACCAGATCCGGCGAGTAAATTAAGATATCATCCAGATATATGACAACAAACTATCTCACCAAGCGGCGAAAAATGTCATTAACAAAGTGTTGGAACACCGCCGGGGCATTAATCAGACCGAATGGCATGACAAGGTTCTCATAATGCCCCTCCGGAGTGTTAAAAGCCGTCTTCCACTCATCCCCCTCCTTCATCCTAATCAGATTGTACGCCCCCCTGAGATCCAACTTAGAGAACCATTTGGCGCCCACGATCTGATTAAAGAGATCGGGAATAAGTGGGAGCGGATACGGATCTCGGACCGTAATCCGATTAAGTTCACGGAAATCCAGGCAAGGGCGTAGGCCTCCATCTTTCTTCTTCACAAAGAAGAACCCCGTGGCCACCGGTGAAGATGAAGGTCTAATATGCCCCTTAGCCAGACTTTCAGAAATATAATCCTTCATGGCCTGCCTCTCAGGACCAGAAAGGTTATACAACCTAGCTTTAGGTAACTTGGCCTCAGGGAGCAGTTTTACAGAACAGTCATACTCGCGATGAGGAGGTAGTTCCTGACACCCTTTCTCCGAGAATACATCCTCAAAGTCCGCCAGAAATGGAGGTAAGACCCTAGGAGTAACCGCACCGATGACCGTATTCATGCAGTTTTTATTACAGAATTTACTCCATTGGCTTATCTCTCTAGATTGCCAATTAATAACCGGGTTATGCTTAGTTAACCAAGGAAGGCCCAACACTATAGGAGTGGGAAGACCCTCCAACACATAGCAAGACAACAGTTCTTTATGTATCGCCCCCACTTGAAGTTTTACGTTATGCACAGCTTGCAAAAAACTTCCCTGACCGAGGGGCCTGGCATCGATCGAGAATATGGGGATGGGTTTAGCCAACTCACTCAATCGCATACCTTGAACCCGGGCAAACCGAGCGTCCACCAGATTAGCCCCAGCCCCACTATCCAGAAGAACAGATATCCTCTCAGTTCTCGTACCCACCACCACCTCCGCCGGTACGAGAAACTGAGATGAACCTAGGGACGAAATACCTACTCCCAGATTGCCGTCCACCACACAACCTGGGATCAACAGTTTTCCGACGACTCTTCACTCTGCAAGGGACGGGATGGACACCCCCCAATAAAATGTCCCTTTCTCCCGCAGAAGAAACACCTTCCTGTCTTAAGGCGCACCACCGGTCCCCTCCCCCGAAATGATGTCCCTCCTAATTGCATAGGCTCCTCTGGACTGACCAGGGGACCCTCCATATAAGGAACCCTTGTAGAAGGTGGAGTCATCACAGGGGGCGGAGTTGCCCCGCACCTCTCCCAAAGCCGTCTGTCAATGCGAATAGCAAGGGCCATAGCGGCTTCCAGTGACGCGGGAGGGTCATACTGAGCCAACACATCCTTTAATTTGTCGGATAAACCTTGACAAAACTGGCTCCTAAGAGCCGGGTCATTCCACTGGGTGTCCGTGGCCCACCTACGGAACTCCGAACAGAATTCCTCCGCCGGACGATCTCCCTGCTGGATCCTACGTAACTTAGATTCAGCAAGGGAATTCCGATCCAGGTCATCATATACGAGACCCATAGCTGCAAAAAACCTATCCACTGACTGGAGAGCCTGGGAGCCTGGGGGAAGAGAGAACGCCCAAGATTGTGGGTCCCCTTGTAGGAGCGATCTGACAATTCCCACCCTTTGTTCTTCACTCCACGACGACCGAGGCCGCAGCCGAAAGTACAACTTGCATGCCTCCCGGAAAACAAAAAACTTGTCCCGCCCCCCAGTGAACCTGTCAGGGAGAGCTACTTTAGGTTCTGGTCCGGCTTGCTCCTGGGGATACAAAACCTTGAACCTAACGTCCGCCAGCTCCATGGACAAACTCTGCAACTGCCGAGCTAGACTGGCTACTGGATCCATGGTAGCTGGAGAGAATCTTAGTGGGTTGGTGAAAATGTCACACTGAATGTCACACTGACTCTGCGTACAGGAGGTCAGGGGCCTAAGCTGACCCTAAGCTGGGGCCCTGACTAATCAATCTTCCTGGAGGTACTGTTAAAGGTACAGAGGTCCAGGCCGCCAGCGTAACTCCTATCTCCTGAGGATCTCTGCACCTCAGTAATCTAGTCCTGAGAAGGACCCCGATCACAACAATAGGGGACAGGAAATAATATGCCAACACTCAGTACTAAGACGAACGAGACAGTACAAGGGTCAAACCAAAAACCACCTTGCATACAAAAACTACACCACTACTACAGAGGGAACACCAACGGGAAAGGAGATAAATGATATAGCGAGGAAGGGAAAAACCACACCAAATACACTTAGCTCAGAACTCCAAAATACCACGATCCGCTCTGTTTGTCTGTATGAAATGCTTTCACCGACACTTCCCTAACAGACCGGCAGGCATTTGAAGGAGTCCCACTACTGCAGCATTGATTGCAGCTGGGCGAGGCTGGACCTCGTCTAGCACAGAGAGAGAGAGTTAACTCCCTCACTGCCGAAAAACACAAAACACCAAAAACTCAGCTGCGAGAAGTCAGGCTGTGCAATCGTGACGATCTTCGTGGCGACACACCCGTAACATCACCTGTGGCTAATAGGTGACTATACGAGGAGTCCTAGAAATAATATGGTGAGCACTCAGCGGTGCAATTAAATGATCTGTGCCAGGTGGTAGGGAACAGCATATATATCAAATAATACCACAGCACTGAAAACTTGCAAGTGAAGACACACAAACTTTATTAAGTGCATCAAAGAGTCTGTACTAGAAAAAAGGCCAATGTTTCGGTCAGACTGACCTTTATCAGGGCCATTGAAAAGGACAGACAAAAAAACTAGTAGCTTTTTTCTGTCAGAATTCCTGTCCTTCTACAGTTTGACCTCTAGTGGCTGCTATTGTTCACCTTAATAATTGTGCTGCAAGCCCACTCCTTACCACTGGAGGCTGCTGTTGTGTTCTGCAATTGCCCTTTACTAAGATGGCAGATTCTGAACCTGTGGGATCCATCTTGCTTCCTGTTTGGGCCTACTTAAAACCGCATGGATCTCTCACTCATTGCTTCAGTATTGTGTCTAGCTGTTAGTGACGCGCCCCCTGGGCCTGTGCTGTGCAGGGGGATACCCGGAGCCGGATCGCTGGGGCTTGTAGTCCTCCATGGCGGTGACCCGGTCCGTGCCCAGGGCGGTCAAACCAGTGGCAGTCTATAGGTAAGAACAATGTCCGACTACGCCACCCGTGGATTGCGGTCAGTGGGGACCGCCGCTGCGCTGCCGACCGCTGAGGCAGATGTTGTTTGCACAGCCGAGTATGGGATAACTCCCCACGGGAGAAGTATTGCCTCAGGGCAGCTAATGTGGATGATGGGAGTGACGGTGTGAGTGTCCCAGTACTGATGGTGCTGGTGCGGCGATGAAACACAGAGACTTGTAATTGCAGTTTCCAAAGCTTTACTCACGGTTGTTATTCTGGTCACTTGGGCACATGAGGGACCGCCTGAGCCGTGCTGCGTTCACCAGGCAAGGGACTCGACCAACTCCCAGGCAACTCCAGAGCGTGGCACAGGGCTCCCTTCCTTTCCTTTCTCTGGCCGTCCCCACCAGTGACCCACCTTTGTCCAGCTCCCTCGGGCCTTCTCTGGGCACGCTGATCTCTGAGTCCCTGACCCTATATGGTATGCCTTCCTGGTGGATGTAGTGAGGGGTCGCACCAAGATGTGGTAACAACCTCTGGTCTTTGGCTGAGGAATCTGTTGCCTCCACCAATTTGGGTTCCGGTACCCTGTTGTGCCAACCCTTCACCCTGTATCTCCTGGGCATATGGGGTTCCTTCTGTCCTCGTGTCTCTGGGCCTTTCTCTGTGTTCCTTGCTTCCTTTCTCCTCTGTTCCAGTCCTTTCTTACTTTCCTTTCCGTTCCTTCTCCTCTCTCTTTCTGCTGTTTCTGGCCTGCACTCCAGGCCTGCCTCTGGAGCTGGGCCCAGACTGAGCCACAGCTCCCTGTCAGCCCTCTCTGGCTGAACTCCTGTCTTCTTCTCCTCCTCTCTGAACTGGCTCCTGTCCTAAGATGGTGCCCACCTTATATACCTCCTTCTGACACCCGAGCCCAGGTGACTAGCAACCAATGGGCTCCTGCCTATGCCCAGAGACCCACCCCTATCTGCTCCTACACCACCGGGTGTACTTTCCCCTCCCCACTCCAGTCAGGGACAGATGCTGTCGTGCCTGCACTTCTGTCTAGTGGGAGCACCGTTGAGCTGTCCCTCGGAAATGGGATGTGTGTGGTGCATGCAGCCTACCGAGTCCTGGTCCACACTCCATCCTTTCCCGGGAGTGGAATATCACACCTCTGGTTCGAGGTGCAATACCCCTGTAGCAGCCGAGCCCTCGGGGTGCTACATTCCCCCCTGGTAAATCACAGCACGTCCTCGGGCTGGAAAAGAGCAAAACAATTTAAAACATACAAATTTTTAGAATGCATTCGCATATAAGACATTAACCAAAAACTCATCCCTTTATGGGAGGTACTCTTCCCTTTTAATGTTACTGGTATTAACATCATAAAACATTATAAGACTTTCTTCACACACATATAAAATACTATAAACTCTTTTAGCAGCATATGAAACTTTTTCAGTATAAGACATTCTTAAGCAAAAACATTTTCAAGTAAAACATTTCCAAGACCGATTCTTGAGTTCTGGCCGCTGTGCAGCTTGCGACCAGGTAAAGGTGCAACAGTCCATTTAATTCCGAGGTAGACGTTGCAGTCTTTGTATAAAACCAGTAGGGGGCACTTTAAGAAGCGCAACTATTTACAAGGGATTGGCCGCTCTCAGTCCTCGGCCAGTGGGGATAGGGGAATGGCTGCTCACAGTCCTCAGCCTGGTTAGGGATAAGGGGCACACAGGTAACAGTCCCTTTAACAGTTCCACACTAGTCCCAACGGGGACCACACTTCAATCAGCAACAGTTCTTGTACCCTGACGGGTAACTATGTACAGTTCCATTTTACCGTTTACTGGTAACGGTGTCCTCCCGATGCTCCTTCCTCGTACTCTTCAGACCCGTCCGGGCCCTCAGGGTAGTCCATGTCTGGGCGGTACCGCAGTTCCTCCTCCGTTAGACGGTGGACATGGAGGGCGTACAGTCCCTTTGCGCTCTTGTGCCGGGTGTAGGTGACCACGTCACCGAGGTACAGGTCACGGCCGTGATATCCCTCCGGCAGGTGGCTCTCTACGTCCCTTCTGGTGACAAAGACGTCGGTGTCAGCCTCCGGGTCTCTGATGAAGCCCCAGCCGTGTTCCAGCTGGAACTTGACTACGGTCCCGGTGGCTCTGGGACCGCGGATGGCGTGGGCGTCTTGTCGGGCCCTCCTCTTCTGTTCCGCGCTCCTGGCCTGGAGTCGCTCCTCCCTGATGCGCCTCTGCCGTCGCTCCCTTTCAAAGGTGGCCAGCTGCTGACGGCAGCAATCCAGGCGCTGGGCTGCTTCCGCCCGGGTCTCCTGGGTGAACCCCATGAGATTCTCGCCGGTGGGGTCCCATGCAAACTGGGCATCCTCCGGCGGGGGTGGAGCGATGTTGGCAGGCTCCGGGGCCGGGATCAGAGGCTCGCTCAGGGGCTGTTCTCTCCGGAGACGGGGGTTGGCAAACTCCGGTGGCCACTCAAAGGGCAGCCCGTCCGGGCTGGTATGTTGGGCGCACAGGTCCGCACCCAGGGGTGGCACCGCGGGCTTCGGATGGGTGTCAGCGCCCGGGGGCACTCGGCCTGGCGACCAGGCCGGTGGTCGCTTGTTGGTCGCGCCCGGGGGTGGCACCGCCAAGGTAGGGGGCGCTGGTGAGGTAGCGTAGCCCGGGCGTGCTGGGCCTTGCGTCCCGGCCTGTGATGTCTCCCGCTTTACGGCGCCCGGGTGCAGAGGGCACAGCGCGGGGCGGAGCGTGACAGTGACGTTTGCAGCCTGAGGCCTAGCTGGCGGCGGTGGAGGCATGATGTCAGGTACAGTCCCCGGGGCTTCGGGTCCCGCAGTGGAGGGTGAGGGCAGGCTGGTGTTCCCAGGGCTTGGGGTGGTGGCGTCCCCATTACCTGCTTCGGTCACCGTGGCCTCCTCCGCGGCGTCGTCTGCAGCTGCCGGTCCCTCTTCTCCGCGCCCAGCTGTAAGCGCGCTGCCCGGTCCCGGCGGGGTCCTCCGCTGGCTGCCTTCGTGCTGCCGGGCCATCTCCTCTCTCCACCCGGAAAACACATCCCGCTGCGCCCGGACCATCCTCCTGTTCAGGTCTTCCAGCGCTGCGCGCGCACTGTCCGGGTCCCTGGGCAGCTGGGCTAGCAACTCTCTCAAGCTACAGGGTGGCTCAGCTTGCAGCAGGCTGCGGGCCAGGGTGCTGGTGGAGTTCTCTGCTCCCTCCATCTCCGGGTGCAGCAGGTCCAGACTGATCCAGGCCGCGCCCGGCCCCACAGTTTTCTTTCCTATCCGCCCCCATGGGGGGTGGTCTTGGGGGCATCTGCTGACAATCACCCTTAGGGGCAGCCCCCCCACATTGATGGACATCCCCACTGCTGCATTCATGGCTGGTGGGGGCGGGCTCCTTCTTTGGCGCCATTCTGGGACCTGGCCCACGATGGGAGGTGGCTTCCTGCTGTCCTTTGGTGCGCACATAATGGCGTCCGCTCTGCCAGGGCGGGAAAAACGGATGAAGATGGCGGGAAACGGTCCAAAATGGCGTCTGATGGCGGGAATCGGCTCCGGATGGCGGGAAACGACTCCGGACGGCGGGAAACTTCTGGAAATGGCGGGAGACTTCTTTTCAAGGTACATGTACGATCTTCTTCAAGCACGCAATACCCGCTTGTGGCGGGTTGGTAAAGATCCTGCCGACTACGCCAAAGTTGACGCGCCCCCTGGGCCTGTGCTGTGCAGGGGGATACCCGGAGCCGGATCGCTGGGGGTTGTAGTCCTCCATGGCGGTGACCCGGTCCGTGCCCAGGGCGGTCAAACCAGTGGCAGTCTATAGGTAAGAACAATGTCCGACTACGCCACCCGTGGATTGCGGTCAGTGGGGACCGCCGCTGCGCTGCCAACCGCTGAGGCAGATGTTGTTTGCGCAGCCGAGTATGAGATAACTCCCCACGGGAGAAGTATTGCCTCAGGGCAGCTAATGGGATGGTGTGAGTGATGGGAGTGATGGTGTAAGTGTCCCAGTACTGATGGTGCTGGTGCGGCGATGAAACTCAGAGACTTGTAATTGCAGTTTCCAAAGCTTTACTCACGGTTGTTATTCTGGTCACTTGTGCACATGAGGGACCGCCTGAGCCGTGCTGCGTTCACCAGGCAAGGGACTCGACCAACTCCCAGGCAACTCCAGAGCGTGGCACAGGGCTCCCTTCCTTTCCTTTCTCTGGCCGTCCCCACCAGTGACCCACCTTTGTCCAGCTCCCTCAGGCCTTCTCTGGGCACGCTGATCTCTGAGTCCCTGACCCTATATGGTATGCCTTCCTGGTGGATGTAGTGAGGGGTCGCACCAAGATGTGGTAACAACCTCCGGTCTTTGGCTGAGGAATCTGTTGCCTCCACCAATTTGGGTTCCGGTACCCTGTTGTGCCAACCCTTCACCCTGTATCTCATGGGCATATGGGGTTCCTTCTGTCCTCGTGTCTCTGGGCCTTCCTCTGTGTTCCTTGCTTCCTTTCTCCTCTGTTCCAGTCCTTTCTTACTTTCCTTTCCGTTCCTTCTCCTCTCTCTTTCTGCTGTTTCTGGCCTCCACTCCAGGCCTGCCTCTGGAGCTGGGCCCAGACTGAGCCACAGCTCCCTGTCAGCCCTCTCTGGCTGAACTCCTGTCTTCTTCTCCTCCTCTCTGAACTGGCTCCTGTCCTAAGATGGTGCCCACCTTATATACCTCTTTCTGACACCCGAGCCCAGGTGACTAGCAACCAATGGGCTCCTGCCTATGCCCAGAGACCCACCCCTATCTGCTCCTACACCACTGGGTGTACTTTCCCCTCCCCACTCCAGTCAGGGACAGATGCTGTCGTGCCTGCACTTCTGTCTAGTGGGAGCACCGTTGAGCTGTCCCTCGGAAATGGGGTGTGTGTGGTGCATGCAGCCTACCGAGTCCTGGTCCACACTCCATCCTTACCCGGGAGTGGAATATCACACCTCTGGTTCGAGGTGCAATACCCCTGTAGCAGCCGAGCCCTCAGGGTGCTACATTAGCCTAGTTCAGTTTTCAGATCCTGAACATTCTTACCCAGACTGTTCTCACCTATCTACGGATTGTTTCCTACAACTCCTTTGTTATATCCAAGAACATCTATAACTGCTTACTGTTCCTGCTCGTGCTCCTTCAGCCACTGGTTTCCAGCAGTACTATGCTAGTATCGTAGCAGGATACTCAAGCCATGAGTGAGAGATCCATGTGGCTTTAAGTAGGCCCAAACAGGAAACAAGATGAATCCAACTGGTTCAGAATCTGCCATCTTAGTAACGGGCAATTGCAGAGCACAACAGCAACCTTGAGTGGTAAGGAGTGGGACTGCAGCACAATTATTAAGGTGAACAATAGTAGCCACTAGTGGTCAAAGTGTAGAAGGACAACAGGAATTCTGACATTGTCCTTTTCAATGCTCCTCATAAAGGTCAATCTGACCAAAATGTTGGCCTTTTGTGTGTTTTCACTTGCAAGTTTTCAGTGCCATAGTATTATTTAATATATATACAGGGAGCCCGACTGGGGAAAACCACACAAATGCAAGTTAGAGTATTCACTTCTCACTGATGCACAAACTGTGCAGACGAAATTTTGCCACTTCTGTTTGAAGCAAAACAGCAAGGTGACCTAATATCAAGCTTTGCTGGCCCAATTCTGAGGTTTACTGGTATATCATGGTCTACTATTTGGCCAAAACTTTTTTAAACGGTTTGCTCTGAAATGCCATAGTATAAAGTTTGAAGATCCGGCTGGGAACCACAGATTGAGACACGTTTATATGTTGACTTACTTGTGCTGCTATTTAAAGGGAACCTGTCAGCTGAATCATCCTACCCAAACCATGGGCAGCATGATTCAGAGCAGGGCCGGACTGGCCATCTGGCAATTCTGGCAACTGCCAGATGGGCTGGTGCCAGCTGTGGACCTCTCCTTCACTCCAGGGACAGGCATGCAAATTTTCCCCCTGGTGCCCCATTTTTCTATTTAGATTCCTGCTGTGCACAGGGATTAACTCCAGTAGTGACTTGACCCCTGCTTTCTCCTATTCGCATTCAGTACATGAAGGAGGGCATGACGCCGATGCAGCTAGTTACCTTAAAGGTGTTGCCCGGTCTAAAATAAAAACTCTCCTAACTTTTGGACGAATCCAAATATGCAGAGAAATTTAGAGCTGTGTCTGCTTTCTCACCTTGTTCAGATGTCAGTTACGTCCAAAGGAGAGGAGAGTGAAGAAGCCGCTGAATTGCTACAGGGATCGCCTGAAATGACGTCGGCACAAGAGGTGAGTATAAGTGTTATTTTTTTAATGGGAGGAATAAAAATAATAGTGATTCAAAAGGGGTTGTCCGAGTAGTGGACAACCCTTTTAATTTTACATTTATTGTCAATCACTATGCAACAAAAAAGGGGCTAATGAAAATTTAAAAAAAGTGTGCAATACAGTCATGGTGGCGGTTTAGAGAGTTAGAGCAGCTGACAGGTTCCCTTTAATGGTACATTTAGGCGCAGTCAATGCACCTTGAAGGGGTGGTCCGAAGCTAATAATGATCTTCATCCTAAATTACTATTTACTGTAATAATAACATTTTTAATATGCTTTAATTAGAAAGTCCTTATCATTCTCTTTCTAATCTAACTGATTTAGCTTTTTTTGTCTATTTCCTCTTTGATGGTTTCGTTTGAAAATCCCCATTGCTTGCTGGGATACTCAAACTAGTCGTCATCAGGAAGCAGAGACTGCGGTCAGTGCCGCAGCCTCTGTCCCCACCCTGAAACAAAGTGTCATCCAGGGGCGGACATATCATTGATGTAACCTGTTTTGTCGCACAGGGGACTAAAAGGTCAGGGGGCCCATTTCCACCCTTAAAAAAGGTGGAATTGTGCATTAGGATGATCTATTGGACGGCAAAGGGCCTATACACTGTTCTTACACAGGGGCCCTTTTCTGTTTGTGTCCACCAATGGCATCATTAGTGACAGCCATTTCAAAGGCTGGGCTACTCCCTGCTCTACTGAGCATGTGTCAGTTGTCAATTCCGATGCACGCTCAGTAAGACCTCCCTTGTCACTATGCAATATTCTTCAAAGTGCACAGTGACAGTGCACAACCTCGCCGACTCTAATGAGAAGTGACGACCTGAAAAGGGAGTTGGTGTACATTGTAAGGAGCGAACGGAGAGTGCAGAGACCAGTCCTGCCCTGATAGTGAAGTCACTTTTGTGCTCCTTGCTCGCTGCATTCTTTCCTTGACTGATGGCTAGCTGTGCCACAGCTGGCTGTCAGTCAAAGTGTCAGGGCATGCTTACAGCTACTGTTCTCACTGTTGAGAGCGGTGACTATAATTCCTCCGGGCTCACCTGCATGACTGAAAGCTGGTGGCTCATGGGAAAAATAAAAAAAATATTTTGTTCCAGGAGCCACACTTTTAGTACAACGGCCGGGCACCTTCATAATGCTATTAACCATCAGATTAACGCTATATCTGCAGGTAAATAGTTATCTGACCTGACAGGTCCCCTTTAAATTTCGCATAGTGTTGTTCTGGCTTAACAGCAGTTTGTTTCTGTAAATGTGATATATATCTCGCGTGATCCACAAAAATCGACGAACATATATCACATTCACTTCCTAGCAAGTGGGCCTGTGTGCTCTCAAATGCCAGGGCTGAATTTAAGTCCCAGTCTGACCCTGACTCAGAGCCTGGGTGCATGATTACTTTGAAACACTCTAGCGTTTCAGAGAAAGTGCTCCACCAGTGCTGTACCAGGTGATTGACAGATCTCTCCCTAATGGGTACATAGGGAGAGACCTATCAATAGCCTAGAGCAGCGCAGAAAGAAGCCGTCCAGGGGCAGCACAGTCTCGTCTCCAGCTATAGTCCCTGGCCGGGCCTTCAATGTATATTTTCTCTGAAACGCCAGAGTGTTTAAAAAAATATATATACCTGGGTGCAATCATGCACCCAGGATCCAATTCGTGCTGCCCGTGCTTTGGGTAGTATGAATCAGCTTACAGGGTCCCTTTAAAAGAGAATCACAAGTAAACCAAGAAAAAAATAGACAAACAATAAAGGAAATATTTAGTACGGGCAGAGTTATCCATTGGGAATGGCCGCTATAACAATTAGACAATGTTCTATAATAGAGTTAAATCTTGCAAATATCTTGAATCTGTAAATCACCCTTGAAGAGGTTTCTGTTAAGAAAACAAGATCTTATATTATCTAGCAATAAACCATGTAAATCATTCTAATTAAAATGTCAGCAGCGGAAAACACATCTGATGCATAAGCTCTAGGCTGTCATAATGACTGTCCAAAGTCTATGTATTAAACACCTTACGGGGGTAAAAGTTAATTATAATCTTTTGTCAGAGATACAGTGGATCAGATTTATTAATATGTATGCAGTTTTCTTGAATGTCATTAAACAAGATAGTCTAGCGGCTACGGGAAAAGAGGATTTTATTCCAGAGATTGACTTTGTTGCTCTGTGTTTGCACAGTAGATAAATGGTAACATAAATAAAGTATAGTACAATAAATATATAAAGGCAGTAATATAATTAAATACACATACAGGATCAGAAGTATCCTATTCTTGTTATAAAACAGCTCACAGTACATTGCTGCTAAACTGTTACATTCCCAGCCCATATGCCGCTGCTCTTTTCCCATATTCTCTGCCATTTTGAACAGATTTGCAGAAGCTTGTGCATTATGTTAATATATCTATTGGGTTTGTGTGAGTGTATACAGTTGGAATTTGTGCAACTTGGTGTAATATCTAGTTATAAATTGCCAAATCGAGGCTGAATGTATATGTGTCTTCCTGGCTTAAAATGTATACATTGCTACAAAAATAACCACGTTGAGCAGCTGTAAATGTACAGTATTAGTATTGTAATTCTATTTCCTATCCCTTCGCAAATCCCCTACAAAAGCCGTGGTGTAATGCTTGGGCTGTCTTCCTTTTTTACTCCCCTCTCCTCTTACAACATGCAGTCTCATATTGTGACGGGTATGTCAGGGTTGACAGACAGTTATATGGTGTCAGGCTGTAGAAGGTTGTTGCACTTGGCCCTACAAACATCTCCCTGATTCTTTTATGATTCTTCTCTCTTTAGGACCCAGTGGTGATCCTCACCTTGCTTGGGGATTATACCTTTAGGATCCTGAGGTATCCTCACCTCTCTGCTGTTAATCAGCACTTCCTTTCTGTGTCCTTAAATACCCTCAGATCCTCAGAGAGTTGCTGGTGATAGAGTGTATACTCATTCAGGCCTGGGATTCTAGTAGTCGACTAGAATTACCTTGGAGTTCCTTCGTGGATTGTTGCTGTTCTTTCTCCAGTGTCATCTTGGAGCTAAGTGTACTCCCCTGTTGGTTTCCATTGTGTGTACTTTAGCTTGTAGTGGGGCTGACTTAGTGCTCACCCCTCCCGCTCCCTACCTAGGGCCTAGCCTTAAGGTCACCTAGGGCCAGGTTTCCTGCTTGGCGATAGGTGCAGAACCTATTTAGGGTCTAGGGGGGAGTCAGGGTTTGTCGTTAGCTCTGTTTAGGGGTCTCCACTCTCCCTTTCCCCAGTTGTAAGGCTCCCTCCCCTTTTCCCTTCATTTTACGCTTGGTTTTCCCCATACCTAGCGTGACACATATACACTGAAAGGCTGCAGCTGCATCCCCCTACTATCCATTTTCTCTCTCACTTACTTTATTAAGTTATTAAATTACTTTGTATACACACTTCATGTCTGCTCTGCATCAGATAACCTGCTTCAATTACTTGATCACAGCATGGGGTGCAGGCAGATGAATAATGCTTATTCATCTGATGTAGCTCAAAATAAATAAGGATGAGCAAAAGCCAAAACTAAAAAATTGTTGCATTCACTAAAGTAGTTGGCATCAAGTCAAAGCCAGTTTGTCAAAATTTATGGCAGTTTTGGCGTGGAATTAATATTCTGGGAATTCTGGAAATATTATTAATATATTGATCTGCTTAGGATAAATCTATATTGCTGATCAAGGGCGTAATGATTTCAGTCGCAGAGGGTGCAAGCGTGACAGGGCCCATGCGGGAGGGGGACCCGCCAATGTCAGCTCCAATTTCACCTGGGTGTGCATCCTTGAAAGCACATTCAGCTGAAATGTATTGCAGTGCAGAGACCTGCCGGCTCCCAGCACTACAATACACGCTACCAGCCAACCAGAGGCCAGCAGCAGACATTGGCTTGCCTATGATGGGCTGTGCATGGCAGTGACATCATGCACTGCCTGTGACGCACACTGAAGTCAGCTCCTGGCTTCTGAGGAGACTATAGAGGAGGACACCGCACGTCATGGGAATGGGGAAGGTAAGAATAATCATTTGTTTCTTTTTAAAATGTGCTGGAGAAGAATGAAAAGGGACCATGATGGAGGGCACTATACCAGGAAGTGGCCCAGGATGGGGGGCATTATAACAGGAAGGGGCGCAGGATGGGTGACATTATACCAAGATGGGGGACATTGTTATAGGATGGGATCCAGGATGGGGGCATTTCTACTGGAAGGGCCCAGGATGGGGTACACTATTACTAGAAGTTTCCCAGGATGGAGGACATTATTATAGAAAAGGGCAATGAATGGGGGGCATTATTACATGATGGGGAACATTATACCAAGAAGGGGGCAAGGATGGGGGACATTATACCAGGAAGGGGCCCAGGATGGGTAGTTGTTATAGAAGGGGCCAGGATGGGGGAAATTATTACATGGGAAGTGAACACACATGTCTTTATAGGATCTAGACATGACCAACATGCAGGTGGGGGCCCAGGTGCAAATTTTGAGTCAGGGCCCAACGGCCTCTAGATGTGCCACTGTTGCTAATAGACATACAACCTTTTGAGAGCAGGGTCATTTTTATAGTAGTCTGGAGAAATATGCCTTGGCTTATTGGAATACAACTGAGACTATCAAATAAGAGCTGTAGATGGTATAGTGAATGCTGTTCCAGAATGATCAATGTATCAGTAATAATGGCACAATTTGCATAATTGACATGCAGGACTAGTGATGAGTGACCTGCTGTTGCGAATCGTAAATTGCAGGAAGTTCACAATTACTGTACAGAGCATGGCAATTGCTTTTCCAAAGTAATTGTGTTTTTCAAGGAAGTACTAAACTCCATCACCCTTATTAATGGTGAGATGACTACATGATTCTCTGCAACATGCCATTATGTCAGGTTGTTGTTACATTATAGAATTTAATACTGAATTATCCTCACATGGTGACACTCTATATGCAGCAATCTTCTTCAGTAATGTATGTGGATACAGATAATGTAGAGCACAACTTTCAACCCCCAAGACACTATTATATTTTGATATTGCCATTTACTGAAATTTTCTATCAATATTATTTACTATTTTTTTATTATTTTGCTGACACTGAAATCAAATATCTATTATACAGTATAATTGCAAGCATTGCTATGAAGACACGTGGCATTACTAGAATATTGCTAGAGCTGAATCTGGAGAACACTGGGGTTTACAGACATCAATAGCTTTATATTTTTAATTGCACCTCTCGATTCAGAATAAGCTGTCTTGTGTCTCTATACGAGGAATAACATTATTTCTGACCTTTATATGACTTGTATCCTGAATTTTTTTCACTAGTTTTCCCATCTGCAGACTTTATCTCTAATTTTCAACTGTTTCTAAGATACTGGGTCTAGACAAGCTGTTACGATGTCTTCCATAAAGACCACACATAGTGAAATGGATTCCTGCTCTCAGGGTTGAGAAGAAATATAGGCACCAACCTGCCTGGGGCACAACTTAAGCGGAAGTAGGAAGTTGGCGCAACTTGAAAGAAAAAAATTATTTTGGCTGTGTACTGAGGCCGCCCAATGCTTAGCCTGATTCCCTACAACCGGAAACCAGTAACTGCCCTGCCCACCACTGCACACAGTCACTACAATAGTCAGTAGTACTAGTTTAGTACCGGCATTAGGCACAGACTAATTACTGCTCTACTTGCATGTCAATCTGACACTGCTTGATTGGTAGAGAGATTTACTCAACCAGCGCTGAGTGAGTACTGCCTCAGTCTCAGATTAACAAGCCAGCAGCACAGTAATCAGTCTACTCCCCATGCCACCACTAAGCTCCCATTGACACAGCGCTGGCATGGGGCGCAGACTGATTACTGTGCTGATTGCTTGTCAATGTGAGTCTAAGGTTACTATGTACCAATTTTCTAAGTAAATATACCTGTATGTCTAAAGGTGCTATTGACATGAAATTCTCACCAGATGCCGGTAACTACCCATCCAATCCATTCAGGCAAAGAAATTAAACCATAGATGTATATAAATTAAGAAGTGTATATCATAACTTCCAAAACTCTTCTTATTTACTCTGAATAACATTGCCTGTATATTTGGGGTTGTTGTCCTCCTGCAGAATAAATTTGGAGCCACCTCCCTGATGGTACTGCATGATGGAAGAGTGTCTGTCTGTATTTTTCAGCATTGAATAGACCAAGAAATGGGCAATAATAAGGGCCGTAGATGCAGTGGTCGGCCAAGAAAATTTAGTGTAGCAAATGAAAGACACATTATGCTTACTTCCCTTCAAAATCTGAAGATGTCCAGCAGTACCATCAGCTCAGAACTGGCAACCAGTGAGTCGGAGAAGTCTGTCCAGAAGTGTACTTCATGGAAAAATTGTGGCCAAAACCCACACCTTTAACATGAAAACAAGGCAAAATAACTCAGCTATGAACAAAAACCTAGGGACTGATGTACAGAAAAAGGCAGCAGGCGCTCTGGATTGAGGAGTCAAAATGTGAAATATTTGACTGTAGTAACAAAAATCAGTTCATTCACCGAAGTATCTGCAGTAGTGAATATCTTAAAGAGGTAAGCATGGTGGAAGTCCATTGCAAGTCTGGCACTGCCTTTCAGAAAATGAAGTTGGGGATTTGGTTAGGATTAATGGTGTCCTCACTGCTGAGAAATACAGGCAGATATTTATCCACCACGTAATACCATCAGGAAGGCATCTGATTGGCTTCAAACTTATTCTGTAGCAGTATAACAACCCAAGGATTTCTGCAAGTCTACCTCTACAGAAGATCTGTAGTTCCGGATGAATGAAGCAGCTGGATGAATTCTGAAGTGTACGGGGGCGATACTTTCTGGTCACATTCAACCAAATGCAGCAAGGTTGATTGGACGGCGCTTCACAGTATAGATGGACAATGACCCAAAACATACTGCAAAAGTGTAATACCCCAGAGATGGGTATCGCTATAATTTTATGTATTGTTACTCATAATATTAGAGTAACAGTCAGAGTATTTCAGTCAGAGTTCCAGTGAACACCAAAGAGGATAGTTGGGGACCAGCCAGTGAAGAAGCCAGAAAACATGTGAGGGGATTCATTTTCCCTTTCCCAGTGGGCTGAATAGGGATGGACTGACCAAAGTAAACCTGTAGGATAGCCTGATGACTAGCACTCTTGAGGCAGATGGAATGCCCTGGTCTGTACAGCACCCTAAGTCTAGAAGAATACCATGCCGTGGAGACAGGAGGAGTACAGGCCTGAAGGGTAGTCCCCCATGATGAAGTTGGGTAACAGGAGTCCTGCAATATAATGAAGGTCAGAGGAAACAGGGATATGGGGGTCTGCTGGGGAAGGCCACCCCAGTGGGATAGAAGAAGACTCTATCGTGTCAGCTTGGATAACAGGATAGGCTCTGTACACTCTTGCTGTTTATCACGCCTCATATATGCCGTTTCCTGCATCTGTCACTAAACGCCTGTCTGAGGAACTTTATCATCTACACGTGTTATGTTGTAACATCTATAGCTGTAATCCATCTTTCTGGCTGTGATCCTTTGTTAAGGCTAAACATTTCAAGTAAAAGTGTCATCTGTTTTAAAAGCACATCTGCCTCCTGACTCTCCTGTTACCCTCCGCACCAATATCACGGGAAACGCTACCATTGCCACCACACAAAGAAGAGGGAACAGTAAAACGCAGCGTTAATTCCCCGCACACCTGTAGCCGTGTGTCCATTATTTATTTTACTGTACACCAGAGCGCCAGGCACCGGGCACAGCCACCCAAAACCCCATGTGACAGTAAGAAAGGATCCGACCCATGCCCAGTGTACTCGGTGCCCCTGCACTCAGGGTGTCACAAAAGCAACCCAGGAGCTTTTTAAGGCAAAAAAAATGGAATATTCTGCAATGTCTGAGTCAGTCACTGGATCTCAACCCCATCGAGCAGCATTTCACCTGCTTAAGACAAATCTTATGGCAGAAAGACCACAACTGAAGTCAGCTGCAGTAAAGGCCGGAAAAGCATCACAAAGGAGGAAACCCAGCATTTGGTGACGCCAATGGATTCCAGACTTCAGCCAGTCATTGCCTGCAAAGGATTCTCTGCCAAGTATTAAAAATGAACATTTTATTTATGGTAAAGTTATTTTGTCCAATTACTTCTGAGCCCCTGAAATGAGGAGGCTTTGTAGAAAAATGGCTGCAATTGCTAAACATTTCACAGGATATTTTCTTCAACCTCTTTAATTAAACCTGAAAGTCTCCACTTCAATTGCATCTCAGTTGTTTCATTTTAAATAAAAAGAGCAGCATGGAAAGCTGAAATCACGAAGATTCAGTTACTGTCCAAATATTTCTGGACCTAACTGTATGACCTATTCTCACAAAGCTAATCATAAAGACTCTTTCCAGCATGTAATCTGTACTTCTATCATAACACATTTTAGCAGTCATTTTAGCAGTCATCTTCCTGGAGCAGGCTTTCACATATCTTATTTTCTCCTTGATCTCTGCCCTAATCTTTATCTCCTTTTGTGAATTATAGTTTGCCCTTGTTTTGGCAGGGAATTATTTACCCTTTCTGGTTATTAAATAGGAATAGAAGGAGTCTGCAAATTAAAATGAATTTCTACTTGTAAAGATCATTTTGGTTGAAGTGTTTTGATTAAAATCTCTTAAAGGGTTATTCCCAAGATAGTAAGTTAGCTCTTTCCATAGGATATCTGTAGGATACGGGTTAAATTACTGATGGCTGGGGGCATGATTGCTGTGACTCCCATCAAACCCAAGAATGGGGCTTTGCAGAATCCCATCTTGAAAGGAGAGAAGATGCGAATGCGCGATCTCCTTGTCTATAGGACTGCCAGAGATAGAGGATTGGTGTATTAGGCTTTCTCCGACAGCGCCATAAACAGCGAATGGTAGGGAGGGCCAGCATAGGCACCTCTATTCCTATCAAGATGGGACTCTGCAGAGCATAGATTCCAGAATCCTGTTACTGGGATTGCTGGGGGGTCAGTTCTAGTAGTCAAACCTCAAGCTATTATTAAGTTATACTCTATCCTAGGGATTTTTTTTAATATAGAGCCAGTGACAGGTACTATTAGATACACAATCACAAAAGATTTATTCTAAGAGGGGGTTTAATTATTTAATTTCCATTTAGTTTGAAAAAAAACTTTGATTTTGAAGCCATAATCATTGTCATTCTTCATCTGGGCTCTAAGATCATCCAGCTTAAGGGTATGTGCACACGATGCAGAAATGAAGCATAAAATTTCTGCATCATTTCTGCATCTCCCTGGCAGAAAAACGCATGCGGATTGTACATGCGTTTTTCCTGCGGAATACATGCGGATTCACATGCGTTTCCACATGCGGATTGACAAGCGCTTTCCAGGCGATTTTAGCATCACCTGGAAAGTGCTTGACAACTAGGTCACACTATATAAATCCATGCAAACAGCATGGATTTATATAGTGTGACCCGAGAGAATGGTAAAAATAAAAAATAAATGTATACTTTACCCTCCGATGGCCCGCGCTGTCCTGCTCACTCCGTTCTCCCTTGCTGGCAACATTGAATTGAAAGACCTGCCGACTTCAGCGTCACGTGACCCGTCACATGACTCTGACGTCAGCGCAGGTCCTTCAACTCACTGCAAAGTGCCGGGAACCAAGCAGGAGCGGTGCGCGGGCCGACAGAAGGTAAGTATACATTTATTTTTTATTTTATTCTTTTTTTACAGTTTTTTTAATGGTACCTGGGTGTGGATGAGACTCTCCTCTCCTCTACACCCGGGTACCATACGCACATTAGAACGCGCCAATAATGCAAGTACAAATGCAGTCTTGCGGAATTGGCGCGTTCTAATGCAAGTCAATGGCGGCGAAAACGCCGCGTTTCCGCAAAATTAATGGACATGCTGCGGATTTTTGAGCGCAGCATAAACGCTGCGGAAAAATCCGCAGCATAGGCACAGCACATGCGGATTTCCATTGGGGAACATTGCTGCCCTTCTACCATGCGTTTTTAATGCGTTTCCGCAGCTTTTCCGCAGCTGCAGAAACGCTGCGGAAACACATAAAAAACGCATCGTGTGCACACAGCCTTATCATGCATGATATTCCAGCACTGTTATTTATTTCATCCCACCTCAGTTGCATCCATACATTTTCCACCCTATATTATTTGCACATGTCTTGCGTGATCTCCGATCTGACCACCAGTCCAATATACGATCTAATGTGTAGACAGGAAGTCAGTCATAAACGTCCTGTGAAATGCAGGATGACATCATCACCTCTCACCCCTGAAAGCTCACAGTCCTCTTGCCACAGCACCCTTCTTGTCTTTCTGTATATCACCCCGATGCAGCAGAAAATATTAGGGGAAGATTTATTAACCTGTCTAAAAGAAAAAGTGTGCTTGTTGCCCATAATCAACCATTCTCAACAAAAATATATACTGTATTTTTCAGACTATAAGATGCACCCCCCCCCAACTTTTGGGGGAAAATTGGGGTGCGTCTTATAGACTGAATGTAGCTTACTAGGGGGGCGGCAGCGGCAAGAGTCGGGCGATACTGCAGGCGATGCTGCGGCTCCCGAGATCTCAATCTGTGCAGGCACCGACTACGGTGGCCATTTTCCCAGAGTTTGTTGCATAGGAAACATGGAAGTTTGGGGGCTCCGGACATTCACAAAAATGTCGGCTGAGCCCCTGCACTGCCAAGGACCGTCAAACACCTTCTACTACCACCCTGGAACTCACTGCATCGCACTGCAGTGTCGCACCTCCAGACTTCCCATCCTTCAAGTACAGGACCTGTAGCATCAGCTGACTGTTGCCGCCGAGCAGATCCTTCTTCCAGCCTGGGATGTGACTTGCAACATCACTCTGCAGCGCCGCACCTCTGAACACCTCCTGTGTCCCTGCTCCATCACCGCTGCCACCCCTCGCCGATAAGCTGAATTCGGACTGTAAGACAGACCCCCATTTGATGCATTGAATTTTTTTCTCTATTTTCCTCCTGAAAATTTAGGGTGCGTCTTATGGTCCGATGCATCTTATAGTTCGAAAAATACTGTAATATTTTTCTCTTGAAAATTTATAGCTAAACTTATAGCTACATGGTGATTATTTGCTATGAGTAATAAATACAGTTCTGCATCATAGACAGCAGATTTATGAGAGCCCTTATACATTAGGAAAAACTGAAATTAAATGGCTGAGTTTTAAACATAATGAACACTTTTTGGCCTGTTCAGTGAAACACATAATCGTTTATTTCAATCGAAGATAGACTGCTTAATGTTTGGAATCGATCAAAGCTCTTTCAAGGATTTTCAGTCAAGTGGGAGGTCCTATCAGTGACTGACAGCTGTCTCTGTATGCACAACTATACAAAGAAAGCTGTCAGTCACTTATAGGACCTCCCATTGGACCCTACATACCAGAAAGAGGAGAAGTTTTAATGAATAAACCACAGATTATACTGAATCTTTTCTTGCAAAACTATATATCAATGTACTCAGCTCCTGTTGCCAGATTGGATGGCATTTTCATGGTGTCAGGTCCCTTTAAATAAAGCGCATATTACTGAAGCAAACAGCGATGAGCTGATTGTAGTAACAAATTCTACTAATGTGGCACCCATGGGCTGGTTGACACAGTAGTGCTGCCTCCTTCACCGGAGGTGATATTACGCTTGGAAGCAGGAGGAGCTCCCCACGTCAGATAAACCCCACATGCATACACAAGTTCTGATCCCTTACCTGAAGAGGGAGCTCTACACCCTTTTTTGGGGAGCTGCTTTTCTGGTTGGGGGGAGGAGTTAGTCGTGAGTGGGAGAGGGAAGGGAGAGGGGGAGAAAGCAGCAGAGGGAGAAGGAGAAAGTTCTGGGGAGCAGAGCACGTGAAGAGTAGAGATGAGCGTTGTTCTACTCGAACTGTTCGCCAATCTCAAATTCGAGCTGTTTTGGGCGGTGTTCGAGCCGTTCGGCGAACACGAACAATTTGAGAAAAATTCGGCTGTTCGAGGTTATGTTCGATAACTGTTCGTGCACCAAAATCATAACTGGATTTTTTCTCAGTAATGATGAAAATTAATGTTAATACGCAGTTTGAGTGTACAGCGGGGTGGGGGGAGGGGCAGGGGATGGATCTCTGCAGGAACAATGAAGATCTCCATTTTTTTTTTCTCTTTCCCGCATTTACAGTGGGGAGGTGCAATCTGTCAGCCTATCAGCAGCGCACACACGGAGCGAAGTGCTTTTTTTCACACAAGCAAGGGCATGTGTCATTGGCAGTGTATGTCACATGTCCTTGCCCTATAAGACCAAGCCATTTTCCCCGTCGCCACCATTTTCTCACTGCTGCAGCTGCGTGTTAGACGGCACCGCTGTTGCTGTGTGCGCTATACCTTGTTAATTTCAAGCCAATTTTCGCACAAATCTACAGATAGCTTGGGAGTAGGGAATAGTTGTGATTGCAGTCCTTTTAAGGACTAGGTTACAGCATTTCCTATGACTTTTATCAGGCAGGTCTGTGCTCTTAAATAGATAGGTTGTGGGAGTAAAGACTAATTGTAATTGGAGTCCTTTTCAGGACTAGGTTACATCAGTTCCTATCAGTTTTTGCCAGGCAGGTCTGTGCCAGTGCTGTGCAAGTTTTTTTCACAGCATTTGGCTGAATCTAGCAAAGCTAATCCTTTTTGGCCTATTGCAGAGTGTGTTAGTCAGTGGAGTAGCCTATCTGTGTTGCAAGATATACCACCTGTGTATAGAATACCAATTTTTTTACTGCACCTAGTGAAGTAAAATCTTTTGGGCATAGCATCATTCTATTAGTCCATCTATACTGACCTCCATCAGGTTGCAAATTGAATATCATTTTTTTCTGCATCTAGCTCTGAAAAAATATTGGGCTTCTAGCTTTGTGTGGGACTTGTTGTATTAGTCCATCTATACTGACCTCCATCAGGTTGCAAACTGAATATATTTTTTTCTGCATCTACCTCTGAAAAAATATTGGGCTTCTAGCTGTGTGTGGGACTTGTTCTATTTATCCATCTATACAGACCTCCATCAGGTTGCAAACTGAATATATTTTTTTCTGCATCTACCTCTGAAAAAATATTGGGCTTCTAGCTGTGTGTGGGACTTGTTCTATTAATCCATCTATACAGACCTCCATCAGGTTGCAAACTGAATATATTTTTTTCTGCATCTACCTCTGAAAAAATATGTGGCCTTCTAGCAGTGTGTGGGACTTTCTCTATTAGTCCATCTATACTGACTTCCATCAGGTTGCAAATTCAAAATAATTTTTTGTCTGCATCTAGCTCTGAAAAAATATTGGGCTTCTAGCTGTGTGTGGGACTTGTTGTATTAGTCCATCTATACTGACCTCCATCAGGTTGCAAATTAAAAATAATTTTTATCTGCATCTACAGTACCTCTGAAAAAATATTTGGGCTTCTAGCTGTGTGTGGGACTTGTTCTATTAGTCCATCTATACTGACCTCCATCAGGTTGCAAATTGAATATAATTTTTATCTGCATCTAGCTCTGAAAAAATATTTGGCCTTCTAGCAGTGTGTGGGACTTTCTCTATTAGTCCATCTATACTGACCTCCATCAGGTTGCAAATTAAAAATAATTTTTATCTGCATCTACCTCTGAAAAAATATTTGGGCTTCTAGCTGTGTGTGGGACTTGTTCTATTAGTCCATCTATACTGACCTCCATCAGGTTGCAAATTGAATATAATTTTTATCTGCATCTAGCTCTGAAAAAATATTTGGCCTTCTAGCAGTGTGGGGGACTTTCTCTATTAGTCCATCTATACTGACCTCCATCAGGTTGCAAATTAAAAATAATTTTTATCTGCATCTACCTCTGAAAAAATATTTGGGCTTCTAGCTGTGTGTGGGACTTGTTCTATTAATCCATCTATACAGACCTCCATCAGGTTGCAAACTGAATATATTTTTTTCTGCATCTACCTCTGAAAAAATATTGGGCTTCTAGCTGTGTGTGGGACTTGTTGTATTAGTCCATCTATACTAACCTCCATCAGGTTGCAAACTGAATATATTTTTTTCTGCATCTACCTCTGAAAAAATATTGGGCTTCTAGCTGTGTGTGGGACTTGTTCTATTAATCCATCTATACAGACCTCCATCAGGTTGCAAACTGAATATATTTTTTTCTGCATCTACCTCTGAAAAAATATGTGGCCTTCTAGCAGTGTGTGGGACTTTCTCTATTAGTCCATCTATACTGACCTCCATCAGGTTGCAAATTCAAAATAATTTTTTGTCTGCATCTAGCTCTGAAAAAATATTGGGCTTCTAGCTGTGTGTGGGACTTGTTGTATTAGTCCATCTATACTGACCTCCATCAGGTTGCAAACTGAATATATTTTTTTCTGCATCTACCTCTGAAAAAATATTGGGCTTCTAGCTGTGTGTGGGACTTGTTCTATTAATCCATCTATACAGACCTCCATCAGGTTGCAAACTGAATATATTTTTTTCTGCATCTACCTCTGAAAAAATATTGGGCTTCTAGCTGTGTGTGGGACTTGTTGTATTAGTCCATCTATACTGACCTCCATCAGGTTGCAAACTGAATATATTTTTTTCTGCATCTACCTCTGAAAAAATATTTGGGCTTCTAGCAGTGTGTGGGACTCATTGTATTAGGCCATCTATACCAAGCTCCACCAGCTTTGAAATTAATAATAATTTTTAGCTGCATCTAGCCCTGAAAATAATTTTTCCCAATAGTGGTAGCAATAGAAATATGGGGCGCGCGCCTGGCTAACAAAAATATACGCTTCATAACACAAAACACCAGCCTAGCGCACTGCATTAATAAGATGGCATCATCGTCTCTCCCAGTGCTAGGCCTACTACGCAGGCTAGTATTCCTGTGCCTAAAACACAATGTATGGGTCCGCGCTAGCCACTATGCTGAGGGGTATAAAGCTGCTGCTAACGCTTTATAACAATTCAATTGGCAGATTTTCACAGAGCTCTTCCACAACGCCCACCCATCGGGCAACAGTTGCCCACCCTCCCTATGGGATCTAGTGGCGAATAGTTGATGCCATTAATCAGAGCGTCAGTTGCCCCGTCAACGTGGCAAGCATACGGTAAGGCATGGGAAGAGTGGACACGACTAGTAGCAGGCAGACGGGTTGACCAATGTGAACAAGCCAGATCACAAGTCACCATAGAATTTCTCCACCAGCTAATGATGAGGGGCATATCAGGAGCGTCAGCGCAGCGGTGTCTGACCGGAGTAGTATTTCACTTCCAACTACTGAATTGGGGAGATGTGACAAAGATTCATCATCAGACAATCCATAAAAGGGTGGAAAAGGGGTCAGCCAAGTCAGGAATGTAGACGTCCCGTCCCGTGTCACTAAAACTGATTTCTCACATCTTATCCCTAACACCATTAACATGACACTCACAATTTGAAGCAACACTAATGTCTACTGCATTTGTGATCGCCTTCTTCGGGGCGCTATGTATAAGCGAATTAGTCCCTCAATCCAAAATTACCACCAGTGGATGCTTATTACACCAGGAAGTAGTCATAGCCAATAATGCAATACGTGTACGCATACACCAATCGAAAACGGTTCCAGCGGGCAGGGGTACTTGGGTACTTCTACAACCCACAAACGGTACACTGAGTCGGGTAACAATAGTAAAAACATATCTAACCATCAGATCACAAAGTAATTTCTTCGTATCACACATTGATGGAACGCCATTATCAAGATACCTGTTCCAAGCTATATTTAATAAATGCATAACATCGGCAGGGAACCACCCCAAAGATTACGGGACACACTCATTCCGCATAGGTGCGGCCACGGAAGCAGCAAGAGCAGGACTGTCAGAAACGGAAGTTCAGAGGATAGGGAGATGGCGATCCACGTGTTTGGCGAGATACATAAGACCGGACTTGTTATCCTAACGTGGTTTGTTTCTTTTACAGGTGACGCTAAGCCAACAGTGTGAGTGATAGGCCACTCGTATATATATTGGGCACAAAAAAGGGCGAAAGTCCGCCCAGGCAGGAGGAAATTAGAGTTTCACAACACATATTTCAACTGGAGAGGCATTAGAGGCCTGCTATGGCCACAGGTACTAATGGAGGTAATCAAGGTAGGGAGAGAGGCAAGAGGTCCGGTCATCTTAGTTATACAGGCCGGGGGAAACAACCTAGGTCATCACAAGAGCGCATAACTAATGGCAATAATGAAACTAGACACTGAGCGCTTCAGAGAATTTTTCACAAAATTAGCTATAGTATGGTCAGAGATTGTGCCGATAGCGGTATGGCAAGGTGCGCGAGACATCACGGCCATCGAATGAACAAGGCGGGTAATAAATATTCGGATGGCAAAATTTAGAAGAGACAGAGGCGGTGTAGTGATACGACACCGACAACTGGAAGGAGATAAAGCAGGCCTCATACGGCCCGACGGTGTTCACTTAATAGATATTGGACTGGACATATTCCTGTCAGGACTCCAGGACGGAGTGGAACAAGCGTTAAGAGTGATGGGTGGGGGTCAGAGTCCTGCATACGAGTACGCTGGATCCTCCGTGGCCTGGAAATAGAAAGGACATGTTGGAGAGTTACACTTGTTGGCCAACTTGCCGGAGTGGGGACCCAGGGCATGCTGCAACAAGCTGAATTATTTTAGAAAAAAAATGCCTTTCTAATGGAATGAGTGTTATGTTCTGCTACCAGAGCTAAGGAAAGAGAGGAGATCTGTCCCTACGATAGAACTCAGCTGAATCCCTACGATGTAACAGGGAACCTGATCCTGCGATCAGACCTGCTAAAGTCCTAAGCTAGTCTGTACGGAGACCTATAGATGTGGGGAAGGAATCCCTACAAGTACTAAGGACTGGGAGGAATATTGGACACCTCCTAACAGAAATAGTAGCAGACAGACGAACAAACAAAATATAAAGAACATAGAGGTCCGTAGACCAAGCAAACTAACAGAGTTAGATACAGAACACAGGCTAGCTAGAAAGTAGTTATACAATGAAGTCCAGCAAAGCCAGAAGGGCGGAGCAGGCTTAAATAGGCCAACAATGTCATGTGAGCAGCAAAGGAAAAAAAACCTAAGAGCAAGGTTCTAACAGTACCCCCCCTTCTAAGAGGATCCTCCGGATCCCCTAGGACCAGGCTTATCAGGAAATCTCCTGTGAAACGCTCTGATAAGTCTGGACGCGGAAACATCATCCGACCTCACCCAAGAGTTATCCTCGGGTCCGAAACCTTTCCAGGCCACAAGATACTGCAAACTACCTCTATACAGTCTAGAGTTAAGGATGCGAGAAATTTCATATTCCCCGTCCTCCACCACCGGAGGAACAGAGGCAGAGGCGTCACAATCCGATACAACAGCTTTTTTCAACAGAGAGACATGAAATACCGGATTAATTCTCCAGGAGGTAGGAACCTCCAACCTAACAGCAGATTGGTTGACAACCTGAAGCACCTTAAAGGGCCCTACAAACTTGGGACCCAATTTCTTAGAAGGAATCCTCAACCGCAGATTCCTAGAGGACAACCAAACCATGTCACCAACAGCGAACAAAACCTCCTGTCGTTTCCTATCAAAGTAGTCCTTAGATTTTCTGTTGGCCTCCTGAAGATTACCACGCACATCCGTCCAAACTCTCTCCAAATCACCGGAAAAATTCTCCTCCTCAGGCACGGCAGATCCCAACTTGGAGAACGACCCAAACGACGGATGTCTCCCAGAACAACAAAAAAAAGGCGAACAACCAGCAGAAGAAGACGTATGATTGTTCAGAGCAAATTCAGCAAGTGGCAGAAACTCAGACCACCCCTCTTGATTGTCTGCCACAAAACAACGCAAGAACTGCTCAACATCCTGGTTTTTCCTTTCTGTCTGGCCATTAGATTCAGGATGATATCCGGACGAGAACGATAAATGAACTCCCAACCTGTCACAAAAGGCACGCCAAAAACGAGCCACGAACTGAGGACCCCTATCAGAAACAATGTCAGTAGGAACGCCATGAAGTCTGACAATTTCCTTGACAAAGGCCTTAGCGAGAGTTTTAGCGCAGGGTAGTTTGACAAAGGGAACCAAGTGACACATCTTGCTAAAACGGTCCACGACCACCCAGATGACAGTAAAACCCTCAGAGGGGGGAAGGTCAGTTATAAAGTCCATAGCCAAATGTGTCCAAGGAGCACTGGGAACCTCCAAAGGACAAAGCAACCCCGCAGCAGGAGTATGTGAGGACTTAGATCTAGCACATATAGTACATTGACGCACCCACTTAATGACTTCCTTCTGCCATCCAGGCCACCAAAAACTGCGACCCACCAGTCTCTTGGTCTCAGAGATTCCGGGATGACCTGCCAACCGAGATTCGTGACACTCAACAAATAAATCTCTCCTAAAGGTCCCAGGCACAAACAACCTCCCATGGGGAGTGTTAGATGGGGCATTCTCCTGTGCTTTAAGAATCTCATCTTCCAAAACGGAGTCCAAAGCAGCTATCACAACACCTTCTTGTAAAATGTTCTCCTCTTTCTCAGCACCGACTATGGGAGAAAAACTGCGAGACAAGGCATCCGCCTTAACATTCTTAGTACCAGGGATGTAAGTAATGGAGAAATTAAACCGCGAGAAAAACAGTGCCCACCTAGCCTGACGGGCATTCAGGCGCTTGGCAGCATCAAGATATATCAGATTTTTATGATCCGTAAGAACCTGAACGGGAAATTCCGCACCTTCCAAGAAGTGACGCCAGTGTTCAAATGCGAGTTTAATAGCCAATAATTCCCGATTACCAATATCGTAATTCAGTTCAGTCTCCGAAAATTTTTTTGAAAAAAAGGCACAGGGATGTAATCCATCCCCGTTATCCTGAGACAATACTGCGCCAACCCCCACAGAGGAAGCATCCACCTCAACCAAAAACGGCTTAGTCACATAAGGCTGCATAAGGATGGGAGCAGAGGTGAACCTCTCCTTGAGATACACAAAAGCTTCAATGGCCTCAGAAGACCACTGAACCGCATCAGCACCTTTCCTGGTGAGATCGGTCAGAGGTTTGACAATACTAGAAAAATTTTTTATGAATTTTCTGTAATAATTTGCGAAACCTAAAAACCTCTGTATCGATTTCAAACCAATAGGCCTAGGCCATTCCTGTACAGCTTGAACTTTAACCGGGTCCATCTCAAAACCTTCACTGGAGATAATGTAACCCAAAAAACTAATTCTCTGTACAGCGAACTCACATTTCTCCAGCTTAGCAAAAAGCGAATTGTCCATTAACAACTGTAATACCTCACGTACGCTCCGCCAATGAGACTCCAGATCCGGCGAATAAATCAAAATGTCATCCAAATACACAACCACATTTTTGCCGATCAAAGGTCTCAGGATGTCATTAATAAGATTCTGAAAAAATGCAGGAGCATTAGTAGGACCAAAAGGCATAACCAGATTCTCAAAATGACCCACAGGAGTGTTAAAAGCAGTCTTCCATTCATCACCCTCCTTCATGCGCAACAGATTGTATGCCCCCTTAAGGTCAATTTTAGAGAACCACTTGGCCCCCATTAACTGGTTAAACAGATCAGGAATCAATGGCAGTGGGTAAGGATTGCGTACAGTAATTTTGTTAATCTCACGAAAATCCAGACAAGGACGTAAACCGCCGTCCTTTTTTTTTACAAAAAAATATCCAACCGCCACAGGAGACTTAGAGGGCCTAATGTGACCGGCGGCCAAACTTGTCTGTATGTGTTCCTCCAAAGCCTTCCTCTCAGGAATAGTAAGGTTAAATAAACGACTTTTAGGAAGAGTCGCTCCAGGGACAAATTCAATAGAACAATCATAGTCTCTATGGGGAGGCAAAACCTGCGATTCCTTCTCAGAAAAAACTCTCCAAAAATCCTGAATAGGAACAGGCAATTCTCCCCTATCCAAAGCTGCAATACGCCCGTTACAACACTTGTCATAACATTTATGGCTCCAGGATTTAATTTCATTGGTAGACCAATCCAGTACAGGATTGTGAAATTTTAACCAGGGCAATCCCAATATTACTGGAGAAGGCAAGTTATTCAAAACTACCAAATCCAATTTCTCATGGTGAACACCATTTATAGTGAGAGGAAATTCACAGACCTTGAGAGTAATATTCTTCAAAGGGGAACCATCCACAGAAACCACAGCAATGGGGGATGATAAAGATTCGGGTTTTAAATTGAGTCTTTCCAAGAATCCCCCATCAATTACATTCAGAGTAGACCCACAATCAACAAACACCCGAAATTCCATTAATTTTTCCTGAGCAATCGTGGAAGCAGCTAAAAATACACCCTTGGAATTTAAACAGGCAATACGGGCATGACTGACCATTTTTTTTTTTCTTTCTTGATACGAAGCTCACAGCCTTTAATCAAATGACCAGATTTTCCGCAATAGAAACACAAGCCTTCAGAAAATCGACGGTCTTTTTCTTGAGAGCGAGGTGCCACCGATCCAATCTCCATCGGTTCACCACTGTTAGTACACACATTCTCATAACCAGAAACTGACATAGCAGAGGATTTGCTCTCATTAACCCTTGCACGCAGTCTCCTATCCACCCGTATAGCTAATTGCATAGCCTGTTGCAAATCTTCAGGTGTAGGATAAGCAATTAGCAGGTCTTTCACCCTTTCACTGAGCCCAGCAAGAAATAGACTTTTCAGAGCAGAATCGTTCCACCCTATTTGAGTAGACCAACGACGGAAATGAGTACAATATTTTTCCACATTACCTGATCCCTGTTTCAAACGTCTCAACTCAGTCTCAGTTGATGCAACACGGTCAGGATCATCATATAATAGTCCCAAAGCAGAAAAAAAACTATCCACTGATCTGAAGCATGTATCACTAGGTTGCAAAGATAAGGCCCACTCCTGAGGCTCTTTGCGCAAAAGTGACATTATGAACCCTATGCGCTGGGATTCATCCCCAGAGGACTTGGGTCTCAAACGAAAATACAATAAGCAAGCATTTTTTAAATGAAAAAATTTCTCGATGTTCACCAAAAAATAAATCCGGCAAACATACCTTAGGCTCCAAGAAATGTGCTCCAGGACAGTTACTCACGTGCTGACGGAGCTCGGCCACCTCCAGAGAGAGTCCCTGCAGGCGATGAGTCAAATCCTGAACCGACACCATGATGGAACAGAAAAATCTTTCCTTAGAGAATTTGCAGGCTGGACTTACTGTTATGTTCTGCTACCAGAGCTAAGGAAAGAGAGGAGATCTGTCCCTACGATAGAACTCAGCTGAATCCCTACGATGTAACAGGGAACCTGATCCTGCGATCAGACCTGCTAAAGTCCTAAGCTAGTCTGTACGGAGACCTATAGATGTGGGGAAGGAATCCCTACAAGTACTAAGGACTGGGAGGAATATGGGACACCTCCTAACAGAAATAGTAGCAGACAGACGAACAAACAAAATATAAAGAACATAGAGGTCCGTAGACCAAGCAAACTAACAGAGTTAGATACAGAACACAGGCTAGCTAGAAAGTAGTTATACAATGAAGTCCAGCAAAGCCAGAAGGGCGGAGCAGGCTTAAATAGGCCAACAAGGTCATGTGACCAGCAAAGGAAAAAAAACCTAAGAGCAAGGTTCTAACAATGAGTATAAAGAGTTAATAAAGCTGTGACCGATCCTCACCCATCCAGTTGTAAGAGTTACATTATTGGGTTGTCCATGAAAGGGGGGCGGTAGGGGGGCTGAGCATCTGGGTTTGGTTGGGGGTCCCCACAGTCTGCCTAGGCTAGATTAATTTAAAAATTCTTATTAGATACACAGGCGGTGCAGCTTGCTTCGCAGCTGGGCTACTACGCCCAAAGTATTGCCTAGGCTAGATGCAGTTAAAAATTCTACGCTGACTAGCAGACACTGAAGATTTGGAGCAGACCTCTGAGTAAACAGCTCTTCAGACTCAACCATCTGTGTTACCCCAAGCCATAGTGTATGTAGTTTCTTACAGTTAAAAGGGGGGGGTGCGACCCAACCCACCTGGAATTGACGATGCCAACGTCACGTAAGACACAGCAAGGGGACTCCCAAAATTGTGGCACAGACACCACTTAACCCTAGAACGCATAGCTGTGGCCTTGCAGGCCCGCCCAGTTAATTGTTTTCTATTTTCTGCAAGATTGCTTTAGTTAGAATTTTGAAACTCTAGGTATTCTTCATGTATATAGTTGTTTGTCATTTGAGTTTGAGTTATTCCATGTTATTTGCACACGGGCCTAAAGGGCCCCAGGTATGTGAAAGTGTAGATTTTTATGGTCATGCGTTCTAGGGTTAAGTGACATCAATTGCCCCACTGTTGCTTAAAACGGTTGGTGAGGTGATTTTACCAAATCCCCAAGCTTTTAGTCTCCCAAGGATGACACAGGGGTAGAAATGTCCTTGCGAATCCATGATTTGATCATCTTTATGAACGTGAGTCTGTCTACATTCTCAGTGGACAGCCGCGTGCGCTTATCTGTCAGCACACCACCAGCAGCGCTGAACACACGTTCAGAGAGAACGCTGGCTGCATGGCATGACAAGATCTCCAAGGCGTGAGTGGCGAGCTCCGGCGATTTTTCAAGATTGGAATACCAAAATGAGCAAGGGTCCAGTGACACAGTCATGGCTTCGATGTTCACTTGGAGATTCTCCTGTACCATCCTCTCTAGGCATTGACTATGTGTCAGACTTCTTGTCTCCTGTGGCCTTGCAAAGGATGGCCTAAAAAAGTGGTGAAACGATTCCACAAAATTGCTGTTACCAGCAGATACTGTGTTACTGTTACTGTTTGAGTGATGAAGACTCGACAGTCCCACCGTTGGCAAGTTAGAACTGTGAGATTCACTACGTGCACCACTGGTGTTTTGTGGAAAAGCACATGTAAGATTCTGCAACAGATACTCCTGCATTCGTCAATACCTTTTTATGGCAGGAATTATTTCGGCAAATATACTTTTGTACCGGGGATCTAAGAGTGTGGCAGCCCAGTAGTCGGGATTACTTCGAATTCTGACAATCCGGGGGTCATGTTGTAGGTAGTGCAGCAAGAAGGCACTCATGTGTCTTGCGCATGTTGTGTTGGTAGCGAAGTAAGAATCATGCTTCCTTCCTCTGCCCTCTCCCTCCAACCTCGCACAACAGAAATGTGATCAAGGTCTCCCTCATCTGATGAGTCTTCCATGCCCATTGCCAGTTCGTCCTCCACTTCTTCCTCGGCTCCTGCACCTTCCTCAACAGTTTGGCTGCTACCATGCGCCCTGGTTAATCCCTCTCCCCCACCCTCCCATGCCTGCCGCCTTGGTGCTGCCAACCGTCTGCACCTTGGAGATGTTATCCCTTCCGCATACGACTCCTCCTCTACTTCCTCCACCTCCTCTTGTCCCACCACCTGACTCCGAATTCTGTTTAACATGTGCTCCAGCATGTAAATCACCGTAATAGTCATGCTGATAATGGCATCGTCAGCACTAAACATCTTCATCGCCATTTCAAGACTGTGCAGAAGGGTGCATAGGTCCCTGATCTGAGACCACTCCTCCAGCGTGATTTGCCCCACCTCTGGATCTCGTTGGCCCAGGCTATACGTCAGAACGTATTGCACCAGGGCTTGTCGGTGCTGCCACAGTCGCTGCAACATGTGCAGAGTTGAATTCCACCGTGTCGGCACATCGCATTTCAGCCGGTGAACTGGCAGGCCAAACGACTTCTGTAGAGATGTAAGTTGTTGAACTGCGGGATGCGAACGGCGGAAGTGAGCACACAGCGACCGTGCACTCTGCAGAAGGCCATCTAGTCCGGGATAGTGGGCTAAAAATTGCTGGACAACCAGGTTCAACACGTGAGCCATACAAGGCACGTGTGTGACATTGCCCCGGCGAAGTGCCGCACCCAGGTTTGCAGCATTGTCGCACATGGCCTTCCCTGGTTGCAGGTCCAGTGGAGACAACCTTTCATGAAACTGGGTCTCCAGAGCTGACCAAAACTCCTCAGCTGTGTGACTCACATTTCCCAGACATTTCAAAGTAAACACTGATGCGTTGAGCCCTGCTGCCAGCATAGTAAGGAGGTGTGCAGGATTCCTTCTGCGCAGTTAGAAAGCAGGTGGCATTACCAGACAGGCTTTGGGTGCAGGTGGAGGACCGAGAGGAGGTTGAGGAGGCAGAAGCAGTGGAGGAAGTTCGAGATAAAGAGGATTAACACACAACTCGTGGGGACGGTAAGACTTGGACAGCAGCCCCTTGTCCTGCTGTCACCATAGTTACCCAGTGCCCAGTCAGCGACATGTAACGCCCCTGTCCATGCCTTCTCGTCCAAGTGTCTGTGGTGAAGTGCACCCTGTCACACACAGAGTTTCTCAAAGAAGCGGTGATGTTGTGTGCGACATGCTAGTGGAGCGCAGGCACACCTTTCTTTGAGAAGTAGTGCCAACTGGGCATCTGGTACTGGGGCACTGTGACGGACATAAGGTCTTGAAAATCTTCTGTGTCCTCCAGGTGGAAAGGCAGCATTTCTGTAGCCAACAGCTTGCAGATGGTATAATTCAACCTCTTAGCTTTCTCATGGCTAGGAGGAAATGGTCTTTTACTTTTCCACATCTGAGGGACCGAGGGCTGGCTGTTGTGCTTAGACGGTGTTGAGTAGGGTGTCCCCGGCAACTGCCGGTCTGTGAGGAAGATGCAGGCGGACATGTTAGGTTGCCTTGATCTAAAGGTGGTGCTCTCAATGTCGGAGAGCGCTCAACACTAGCAGGTGTTTCCACTTCCCAATGAACTGACGACCTGCCAATCACACTGGCTGTTGCGGGTAAAGAGGTGGCAGGTCTGCGTCCAAAAACATGTGTGACTGCTGTCCCCCCAGTCACAGAGGATGAAGAGGCTGCGGATGCACAAGATGGGGCAGACGGTGGTTGGCCCAGCTGGCTAGGCCGCATTGTAGCACAGTGAGCTTCCCACTGCAACTTATGCTTCATATCCATGTGACGGTACATGCATGAAGTACTCAAACTATGTATTTTTTGGCCTCTACTTAGCTTTTGCTGACAAATATTACAGATAACACGAGTTGGGTCATCCTTATCGATCTGAATAAATGCCCAGGCTATGCAAGGCTTAGAGCCCATGTGACCTGAAGAGCCACTACGACTTGTGGTCAGAGGCAGAGTTGTGGTTGAGGATGCAGTTGTTGACGTGCTTCCAGTACTCCGTCTCTGTTCAGGAAGGCGCAACCTAACCTCGTCGTCAATAGCATCTGTGATGCCCCGCTGCGCTTGGTATCACAGATCCTACAAGAGTGCATTGATGGAATCCTCCACAAGAGGCCCCCATAAACATTCACACACCTCCACCTTCCACCTCAGACCAGCAGAGGGAGCCCGTTAGGGATATAAATAGGGAAGGTGGAGCTAGGCAGTTCAGTTCCTCTGAAGAGTTCCTGCAGTAGAGAAGCCTAAGAGAGGTCAGTCTGCAGTGGAGCTCAGTCTAGTCTAGAGAACGCAGTTAATAGTTCAGCAGTGGAGCACGAGGCTCCTGCTTGCTAGATTCAGGGAGCCCAGATAGAGCTTAAGGTGTGCCGGTGCCGTAAGATCAGTGAAGCGCGGCAAGCTGCCGTTAGTGTGTATAGCCTAGTGAGGGCCCGAGTAGGCCGAAGGCGAGTGGCGAGTTAGTACATAAGGGGCAGAGGAGCTTAACCAGCTCACCCCGAAGCATTTACCGGACACAGGATCCGAGCTTACCGGTATCTCTATGACCCAGTAAGGCATAACCAGAATCCCTGGAGAACTACAAGTCCCAGGATCGCTAAGGTGCTGATATGTAACAGAGCCAGGAGACGCTTAGGCCCCGCATACTGGGAGCGTGAACTCCAAGAGAAGGCCCTACCACAAGGTCAGCCAGCGCAGGACAGAGACAAAGTTAGGCCTAGCTCCAGGCAGGTCAGAAACTTACTACGCAGAGGCAAGAAACAGGAGGCCCTACACCCGCTCATTGGGGAGGATCCTGATATGCACCCTTCACCCTACAGTGCTCCGGGATGTGCCTGAATTTCCACCAGTAAAAGGTACTGAAATGACTACCGTGTCCGTTCCCGTTCTTGCTCTGACCCAGCTGGGTCTCGCCTGTCCTGCATTCCCCCTGCATACGCTGCCCTGAGACCTAGCTCCACCTGTGTGGAGCTATACCATCGAGCTGCCTTATCACCGGCCTCAGTGGACTGCTGCAGCACTGGTGCTTGTCACCAGATACCACAGGTGGCGTCATGAACTCTTATAAAATTAACAATTATCCACCCTTTTAAAGAGAGACCCCAGGGTACGGGCCAGGGAGCCGACCACCGCGACATCCCCAAGGCGAGGCAAATGCCCGGGTACCGAGTCATCCCCATCCCCAGGGCTAGTCACATCCTCCTCCACCTCCTCTGCTGACCTCATCGACTGTCTGACTGTGGGTTGACAGTAAGTGGGATCTCCAACCTCGTCATCATCACCCTGTGTGTTATCACACCCGTCGCCCTCAGAGCCAACCTCTTCCTGCCCTGACCGAAAAGTCAAGTTGTCGCTCCAATCAGGTATTTGAGTCTCATCATCGTCTTCATCATTGTCTCCACCAACAGGAGTTACAGTTTGAGAACAAGGGTCTACATTATGCTCAGAACCTTCTTCATCTGGTCCTGGATCCAACTTATAAAGATTCTGGGCATCGGATCAGATCATTTCCTCATCTGGATTAACAGAAGCTCTGGAGCAGACCTCCGTTTCCCAGGCTATAGTATGAGTAAACAGCTGGGCAGACTCAGCCATCTGTGTTACCCCATACTCAGACGGGCAGCTGGAGACTTGGGAGCTGTGAGGAAGCAAGTGCGATTGGGGTGACACCTCTGAGGACTGGAGTATTTGTGATGTTGAAATTGAGGTGATGGAGAGCCCACTTGAAGGAGCACTTGATATCTGTTGAAGCACCTGCTGTTTTTGTGCCTCATCTAGAATTTGTAGCGATGGGCGTGTCCGTAAGAATGGGATCGTATCACATTGTCCACGAAAAGAAGTCGACATCTTAGTTTGGCTGGAAGATGGTCTTTCTTCTGCAGATGTTACTCCCCCCCCCCACCGTGGGGGGCCTCGACCCACCGGCGGACAGGCACCAGTATTGGGATAGGGGGGCTGGCCATCAGGGTCCACCGCGGCTCTGGCACAAACCCGGCGACACAGAGGTGGCACAGGCAGGAACGGACTGGCCGTGTCGGCTTCTCACTTTTTGGATTTTAGAAGGGCATGACATGCCTATATCTGTGTCTCCCCCTCCTTTTACTCCTCCACCTCTTTTCTTTTCGCATGACTATATGTACTTGTCACTTTTCCATGTGTTAGTTGTGTCTTCTGAGCAGTTTGTCAGCTTTTGGACACCTTTGAAGGTGTTTTCTATGTGTTTCTATGTGTTTTTGTTTGCCTGCAATTGGTTTTAACGGTGTTCAAAGGGGTTCGACGAACAGTTCGACGAACAGTTCGGCGAACACACGGGTGTTCGACGAACCGAACCGAACTCGAACACTACGGGGGTGGCTCAACACTAGTGAAGAGCTCACCCGAGGCCGCGGAGCAGAGGACGCCAGGGTCCTGGGTTGTACAGGGATTGCACGTCCCGGCAACTGAATCTGGGGGACAGGAGATTGCAAGTTTTCTGGCCACAAGCAGAGGCCCGGAAGCACAGCGGCATAACTAGAACCCAGAGCTGCACCCAAGACGGCAGTACCCGTTATAGGTTCGCACCACCTGTTAGTACAGAGCTTAGGGCAGGAGTGAACAAAAGGGACCGCAAGGTAGCTCACAGGCAGCGGGGCCCGCAATGGAGAAGCGCAGCAGGCAGGCCTCCCAACTCACCTGACAGGGTGGACTCCGATTGCTTCCAGGCTGACCGGACCCTCCTGGACCTAGTGACCAGTGCCCCGGACTCCACAGCTTTTTCTGCAGTAAAGGTAACCGGACTGCATTCCTCATGTCTGTCTTCTTCTCCTGCGCCTCCCTGCAGCTGTGCTACCACTGTGACTATCATCACTGCTGAAGCCCTGCTCTCTGCACCCTGTTTCCCCTGCTGCCATCCTTCATATTAGCTTTTTCAATCCCTGGGGGCTCGCTTCACCCGTGGGAAGTGTTTCATCCCAGCTGCTATACCATTGTAAGGGTGGTGAGGATGGCATCTCACTCTTCTTACATTTCTGTTGGTTGAATGTATTTTACATGCATGTTACTGCTATGTATTTAATGGTTATTTCCCTATGGGCTGCAGTGTTGACCAGAGGCCACAAGATGTCACTGTCTTTTTTTTCACTCTGGTATAGAGTGTAGGTGAAATCTGCCCAGATACAGACATCAGGCACAAAGACAGTTTGAGGGTTAATTAGAAGTACAGCCCATAGTGGGAGGGAGTTTTGTGGATTCTGAGAGAAGGGATCCATTTTTAGTCAGTCTAGAAAAGTAAGAGAAAGAGGAAAGACAGATTGTTCCTGGTGTGGAACTACAAGGCTCATGAGGACAAGGATCTAGTTACAGAGGCAGCAGGACGACACAGGCAACTGAGGAAACCTGCAGAATAGCTTAGAAGTCCAGGAAACGTACTGTCCAGCGAGAAAGGGACCTTGGGATGAGGCATCGCGCTGCTGTTGGTACTGAAACAGGGAGAAAGTCTCTACGAGCGGCCCCTGGGACTGATATAAGCAAGGACACAGGGGATCAGGTTATAGCGACATATGTGGACCCGTATGACTCTACTCCTAAGAAAATGCAGGCATTTAAGACCTGTCCTCACTACTGTGACGTACCTGTTGCCAGAAGCAAAGGGCAGACTGTAACTCTGAGAATGGAGCCTGTGTACTGTGTGGCAAGTGATGAAGAATGCATAACCTGTTACTCTAAGTTCACCTGTTTGACTGTGCATAAAACGAACACTGTTTATAACAGCTGGTTTGGCTTCTTGACTGAAAGGGTTAAACGGGACAGTTGTGCACCCAGCGCATTATCAGGGATTGTGGAGATCTCAGATCTCAAAGCATTGTTGCACATGCAGCCACACATTAAACTATTTCCTGTAGTGGGCCGGGGTATCAAAGAAGCGATGCTCGCCCATGACTGCCACCCTGAGCCCCGTTACACCATCTATCCCTCAGGGTCCACACTGCAGGATTGGCCATCCCTGACCAGGCACCACAGGTGGCGTCACATAAAGACTATGAATCCCCTGTAAATACTCCCCTCATCTGCTCGGCCAGAGCCACGGAGCTGGGCCACTGCCACCGTGACCTCCCTGGAAGACTGCCGGCCCGGCTACCGAGTACCCTAGGCCCTTACAGCTGCTGCACTAACATAAGTGGAACTAAAAAATACAATCTTTTCTAAAGCATCACTTAGCAAACATTATCTGCTCTTAGTGTTCAGTTTCACATTTTATCTAATTTTTGTTTTTTCTGTTCCCAGCGTTCTGTACAGCAATCTGCGGACAGCTCAGTCTCATAATTGCCATGCTGAGCACCTGATCATCAATTACGTTGATGTGACCATCTGTTGTCTTCATTCAGCTCTGTTAGATCAATGTAAAGGTCAAGGAAATGAAGTATATGTAAGAAGGCTTGCATGAAGTATGAGGCCTCGCATGGTGAGGAGAGAAGCACTTCCTCCTGCAGAAATCTCAATAAGCTGTTCTAATGATTGACTGAATTGATTATTTGCTGCTAAGTGAAACGCCATAAGTCTGCGTTCATATGTTGCAACCATTTTTGAAAAATCAAGGCAAAAACATGTGATTGCAGCTTATGGCATCACATGCAGTGGTGGGTGGTGCTCACAGTACAGGTTTCGTCTATGCACACTTCTTTGCCATGTGCATGAGTCTTTATATCTGTGTCACGGGTGTGTCAGAAGTGACAGACAGTTGCCCTGTTGTTGGTTGAAGGAAATCTCTACATTTGGCATTACAGACATCTTCTTAGAGGCTGTCTCTAGGACCCAGTAGCTACCTTCCTGTGGCTAATTAACACCCTGTCTGGGTGTATAAATGCCTGCTGTATTTCAGAGGGACGTGGCGGCGATATTCATTCCTACTTGTGAAGACTTTAGCAAAAGAAGTACTTTGTCCTCTCTGGAGCTTGAGGACGTGTGTGCATTTATCTGGAGTTCTTCTAAAGCTAAGCAATTTCCCCCTGTTTTTCCACCCCTGTTGTCTATAGTGTTTAGTGAAGATTGACTAGTGCTCATCTCCTCCCTTCCCTAGCCTTAGCCATACGCCAGGGAAAGACAGGGCGAGGCACGCATGCGGCGATTGGTGAAGATCCAATGCAGGGATGTTAGAGGAGACAGAATGATGCTAGATCAACCTAGGAGGTCTCCACTTCCCTCTTTTCACAGAGTCTGGGCTCCCTTTCCCTCTTCCCTTTGTGTTGCACAAAGTCTTTCACACACCTTGCGTGACAATCTGTGCTTGGTTTCAAAATCGACTTAAAAACCTTTGCATAAGAGATTAAAGGGGTTTTACACTACACTGATATAGATGCCCCTTTACTAGGTCATCAATATTATATCAATGGGGGTCCAATGCCTGACACCTCTGCTGAACCCAGATGTAAGTAGTGTATTGAGCAGAACATCACATCTCAGTCACACTGTTTATTGGCCACTTTCACATCCGTTCCTATTAAACATGTAATACGAAGCGACCTACTGTTGAAATCAAGTTTTTAAGCTGCACAAATTTAATTAAATGCTTTTTTCTCTATCCTGAAATTTTGCACTTTTTACTCCTGCCAATAAACATCATAATACACTGACAATTGTTGTTCTGTGCAGAAGACGTTTCAGCACTCTCATTATCATCACAGGCAGGATTACAATTAAATCATATGAATGTGGCTTTCAGACATCCATGCACAGCCTCATATACATGTACAAAAATTTCTAGAAAAAATCTGCAGCTCTTAACCCTACAATGCGTATCGGTGGCCTTTTAAGCCCCCGGTGCTTACTTTTTTGCTATTATCTGCAAAATTACTTTAGTTAGAATTTTGAAACTCTAAGTATTCCTCAAGTATGTTGTTGTTGGTAATATCCAGTTGTTCATACAATTTTTTTGATAGACTTTTTGGTATAACAATGCTTTTTTCAGGGAAAACCACATCTGTACGGAACGGGTGTCTTTTAGGCCCCTGCTATTTTTATCATGTACTCAGCAGTGTTTGTGTCTCAAGTTACTTTATTTGTAGTCAGGGTTGCTGGTGGAGGGGCCAGGGGGTGGATCATGCCATGTGAGGATGTCATGTGATTTTGGGAGGGAGTGATAAGGCTTCTGCAAAAAATAAGTCCTGGAAAAATATCTCAAAAGAGGAACTGTATGCATTGTGAGGTAGTGACTGGGATCGTATACAGTATATATCACCCAGAATATGTTCAGAAACCTATTAAACCCATTGGAGTGCATTGCAGCTGCAATGCAGGAATGAAGGTGAGCATTGACCTGGTCAGGCTATCTGGCTAAGGCAGATTAAGTAAAACCCAGCAGGGCCTTAATTTCTTGGAGGAGGCTACAGGAAGGCAGTGGGGCGGCCTCCTCCCTCCAACCCGGGTTTTCCAGTGGCTTTTGCCACAGGTCCTTTAAAAACTCTGCATTAAGGGTTAGTGTTGTTCAGTGTTGGGACCTGCTAGGAGTATAGCAGGAAAGCTCAACAGCCTGTCTGTAGCTGAACCCAAGCCTGGGAAGGCTCTGCACCCATCAGGCTCTGAGCTGCCCAGCGCTGCCGTTGCCCACGGCAACCGTTGTCATGGACTTGTGTTAAGCCGGCTGTGGACAGCAGGACTTTCTGTTTACCTGTGAGTTTTGCTGAATAAAAGCTGCTTATGTAGCACTTGCTTGGGTCACTGCCTCAGTTACTGCATGGTGTGAACACCGCCGCCTTACAGCATATATTGGACTTTTACTGCTGGCAGGGAGTCAAAAATCGTATGATGTTCCAATCAGAGAATTATTTCTGGACCCACTTTCTTATCCACACTATAAAGCCATAATGGCAGTGGACATATATGAGGAAATTAGAAGAAACATTCGATTTGATGATAAGCGAACTCGTGCAGCGAGGTTCCAAACAGACAAATTAGCCCCTATCAGTTATATCTAGAAAATATTTATCAAAAATTGCACCAAACTTTACAATCCTAGTACTAAGGTTACAGTAGATGAGCAACTTGTACCCTTCAGAGAATGTTGTAAGTTCATACAATCCATGCCCAGTAAACCAGCCAAGTATGGAATAAAAATCTTCTGGATGTGTGATTCTGCAAATTATTATGGCATAAATGGGCTTATCTACTGTGGCAAAGAAGTTAATGCACCAGTACAGAAAGATCTAGGGTCTGAGATTGTGAAAACACTTGCTATACCAATATACAATTCAGGTAGAAACATTACCATGGACAATTATTTTACCAATGTTGCACTGGGCAATTTTCTGCTTGAAAAAGCTGTTACACTTGTTGGTACTATAAAGCCAAACCGACGAGAAATTCCTCAAGTAATGAAACACAATCCACAGCGAGCACTTTATGAGAGTGTCTTTGGTTTTAACAACAAAGTGACACTGGTATCTTACAAAGCGAAGAAGAAGAAATCCGTTATATTACTCAGTACCATGCATTATGATTGCAGTATTGACAGCAATGACAGGAAATTGAAACCAGAAATCATCCTGTATTACAATAAAACTAAAGGAGGTGTTGTCAAAATGGATGAAATGATGGGAGAACATTCATGCAAGAGGCAAACAAGACGTTGGCCTGTAGGAATTTTTTCAAATATGCTTGATGTAGCAGCCCTGAATTCATGCATTATTTATACAGAAACTCATCCAGAATTCCATGTAAGGAGGAAGGACAGAAGACGCCTATTCTTGAAGCACCTTTGCCTTGAACTTGTAATGCCTCACATGATGGAGCAAAGCAATATGAAATGCTTGCCAAAACAAACTAAAGAAGCAATGAAACGGTGTGGCGTACAGTTTCAGGATATTCCAGGGCCAGGAGAAAGAAAACGAAAGCGTTGTTTCATTTGTCCAAGAAACTTAGAGAAGAAAACTGAGCAATATTGTACCACTTGTGGGGATAATGTCTGTAAAGAACATTCTTCAGAAAAGATAACATGTGAAAATTGTTTGGAAGACCAATAAAATTGAAAAGAAAAAGTTAAGAAAGAAATGTAGCTGCATCTAGTTTACTCTATATTTATATACCTTTGTGTGTTTTTCATATCTTTGTTTGAAATTTGGAAAAAAAATGTTTTTTGGTGTTTTCTAAAAAAATTTATAATTAAAATGTTGTGCATTATTCATATCTTTTGCAATTTTGAAATAAACTTGTAAAAGTTATTTATGTGAGTTTCTCCATATGATTTGCACGTAAGGCCCCCGTTACGTAAAAGTGTAGATTTGTGACGTCACGCATGCTAGGGTTAAGTAACTTTTTAACCAACCAATTGAGTTTAGTATTCTATTTTCATGGTGGTCGTTTTAGGGACTTTTTCTGATTCGCCACCTTTTTAGAGGGATTTCATAAAAAAAGAGTTCAGATTGTTGCTAACAACATTGTACATGAGCCACTAATCAGAGACTAATAAAGCTAGTCTCTGATTGTTTAACGCATTAGATTCTGAAGTTAATTACAACTATAGCATCTAAGTTGTTTGACAGATGAAGGGGACTCCTTCTGTCACCCCATCGCACCACTTCCTCTGGGAAACAAAGCTTTACTATGATTATGACAATGCATTACAGTACTTTACTCACAAAGGCCTTCGGGTCTGCCAAAAGCATCAGCCTATTAGGCGTTGCCTAATAGTTTGCTTGTCTGCTGGCTTCACACGAGCATATGCAAAATCATCCATTGACTTATAATTAGCGAGTCTGATACAAAATACAGATCACAGTAGTGCATGCTGAGATTTTTTACAAGCAGACCATAAGTCCCTGTGTAAAAACACCCATATGCACTACTACATTGACTTGTACTGGTCATTGTGCTGTCCGTATGCTAGCAGTTTTAATACGCTTGTCTGAATCATCCCTAACATTGAAATACAGAAGCGATCGATAATTCAAACCTCCTAGATCATATATGTCAAACTCTGGCCCATGAGCCAAATCTGGCCTGCAGGGTGATTATATTTGGCCCGCGGCACAAGAACCACCACCCCTATGTGGGGCTCATTATTCTGTATGGAGGACTATGTGGGGCCATTATACTGTATGGTGGACTACATGTGGCCATTATTCTGTATGGAGGATTATGTGGGGCCCATTATTCTGTATGGAGGACTATGTGGGGCATTATACTGTATGGAGCACTATGTGGGGCCATTATACTGTATGGTGGACTATGTGGGGCCATTATTATGTATGGAGAACTATATGGGGGCTATTATACTGTATGGAGGACTATGTGGAGTCCGTTATACTTTATGGAGGACTATGTGGAGCCCTTTATACTGTATGAAGGATTATGTGGGGCACATTATAATGTATGGAGCACTATGTGGGGACATTATTCTGTATGGAGGCCTATGTGGAGCCCATTATATTTTATGGAGGACTATGTGGGCTCATTATATTGTATGGAGGACTATGTGGGGCCCATTATACTGTATGGAGGCCTATGTGGAGCCCATTATTCTTTATGGAGGACTATGTGGAGCGCATTATACTTTATGGAGGACTATGTGGGGCCATTATTCTGTATGGAGGACTATGTGGGGCCCATTATACTGTATACTGGTTGGCCACAACTTTGTCCAAGTATTTCATTTTGGCCCTGTGTGTGTTTGGGTTTGACATCCCTGTCCTAGATCAAAAAAGAAATAGTAGAATACAGTCTGAATCTTAAACATTTTATTAATTTCTTTTAAATAGCTCACCATAAAAAATGACATGTTCTACCACCACCACAATCAGTAAAATAAAGCTAACATGTTTCTTACAGTTTGGTATACAGCAAAAAAATATTTAAAAAAATGATGGTAATGATGATTTTTCCCTTGCCTTCTCAAAATATTCTCACAGCAATTAAAACATAAATTATATGTGCACCAAAATAGTAATAATGATAACTAACCTGCCTTACAAAAATTAAGCCCTCCTACACATACAGGTGCATCTCACTAAATTAGAATATCATCAAAAAGTTAATTTATTTCAGTTATTCAATACAAAAAGTGAAACTCATATATTACAAACAGAGTGATCTATTTCAACTGTTTATTTCTGTTAATGTTGATTATGGCTTACAGCCAATGAAAACCCAAAAGTCATTGTCTCAATAAATTAAAATAATTAACAAAAAACACATGCAAAGGTTTCCTAAGCATTTGAAAAGGTCCCCTAGTCTGTTTCAGTAGGCTCCACAATCATGGGGAAGACTGTTGACTTGACAGATGTCCAGAAGGCAGTCATTGACACACTCCACAAGGTCCCAGAGTTCCAATTTTCATTTGGAAATCAAGGTCCCGGAGTCTGGAGGAAGAGTGGAGAGGCCACAATCCAAGCTGCTTGAGGTCTAGTGTGAAGTTTCCACAATCAGTGATGGTTTGGGGAGCCATGTCATCGGCTGGTGTAGGTCCACTGTGTTTTATCAAGATCAAAGTCAGTGCAGCCATCTACCAGGAAATTTTAGAGCACTTCATGCTTCCCTCTACCGACAAGCTTTTGGAAATTTCATTCTCCAGCAGGACTTGGCACCTGTGCACACTGCCAAAAGTACCAATACCTGGTTTATAAACAACAGTATCACGGTGCTTGATTGGCCTGCAAACTTGCCTGACCTTAACCCCATAGAGAATCTATGGGGTATTGTCATGAGGAAGATGATAGACACCAGACCCAACAATGCAGAGAGCTGAAGGCTGCTATCCAAGCAACCTTGGCTTCCATAACACCTCAGCAGTGCCACAGGCTGATCGCCTCCATGCCACGCCACATTGATGCAGTAATTGATGCAAAAGGAGCCCCGACCAAGTATTGAGTGCATTTACTGAACATACATTTCAGTAGGCCAACATTTCGGATTTTAAAAACATTTTTCAAGCTGTTGTTATAAAGTATTCTAATTTACTGAGATAATGACACTTGAAATAGATCACTATGTTTGTAATGACTCTATATAATATATGAGTTTCACTTTTTGTATTGAAGAACTGAAATAAATTAACTTTTTGATGATATTCTAATTTAGTGAGATGCACCTGTATCTGGACAAAAAATGAAAAATAAGCAAAAAATAAGGCTTTAGGAATACATATGTCCCAAAGTAACATTTTTTTCCATAACACATGTTTTTTGTCTAAATGTGCTAACAAGTCAAATATACTGTAAGCTATGATTAAGGAATTTCATTCTGAAACGCGTCAGAATACGTTCTTCTGATACTTGTAATGTTGTCTATGCATGTAATTTTTGAATAAAGAAACAAGAGTCCATTCGGGAGGATGAAGTGCCGACTTTTTCTTCAGTTGAAAAAGTCAAGTAATTATATTTAATTGGTATTGACATATTTGTAACCAAGTTAACTTGTTATTTTTACCTTACAGTAAGCAGCGGGAAACAAAATATAAAATTGCTGTATTTTTGCTTTTGACAATAAATAAACTTAAGAAAAAATTATTGCCACTTAATGTCCGAAATCCGTGCAGTATTAAAGGGAACTTAACATCAGAAAATGACCAATTGTTTAAATCACGATTCTATATAAATGTGTTTTTTTTAAGTAGTTTTGTATTCAATTTTACATATCACATTCTATATGTGTGTGTGTGTGTGTATATATATATATATATATATACACACATATATATAAATCTGAAATATGTAATTTTCACTTTTTAGCAGCCATATGGACTTGAGAAGCAACAAACAGGGACTAATTCATTGACTTCTGCAGAGGAGCTTTCTAGACATGCTATGATCTGGGCAAAGATCACTGTGATGAAAGAGGGAGGACGTGTGCTGTGATATCACCTCTTATAAATGGTGGATCCTGTGTTATCTATTGTATACAGAAGTGTTATCTGTAAACCTGCCTGTAATGATAGTAAACAAGGAGACATTCTAGCTCTACGGTATGCAGAAAAATTATTTTCATAGAAATCTAATGGTAAAATTCAGACATCAAATGTCATGTACAAAATCCATAGAAACAATGTAGATCTATGCGTTTCAGGTGAAAACCATCCTTAGTCTTGCTTTTGAGAAATACTGAAGTCAAAAACTCACCAAATACTCAACGTGTTCACGTGGCCTTATTGTTGCTCTGATTCATTTTCGCCTGAACTCCTGCAACTCTCTACTGATCGGTCTCCCTCTTACTAATCTGCAGCAATCAGGATCATATTTCTGTCCAACTACTGCACAGATGTCGCCACCATGTGTCCATCATTTCACTGGTTGCCCATCTGCTACAGAATCCAATGTAAACTTATCACTCTTTTACACAAAGTTCTCCACATTTTTGCACCACCCTATATCTCCTTACTCATCTCTGTCTACCACCCTACCCGTCCTCTTTGTTATGCTAATGACCTAAGACTAACATCCTCTATAATCTGAACCTTCCACTCTCATCACCAGAACTTCTCTCGTGCTGCACAAGTTTTCTAGAATGCACTACCCCAGGCAATCCAGTTAATTCCCGCAGTTTCAAGAGTGCTCTAAAAACACATTTCTTTAAACTGGCCTATCACCTCACCTCACTAATCTAGCTAATTATCCCCTGTTCTCTCTTCCATGCACTCATTAGATCTTTGAGGCTGTATTTGCACAGATACTGGCTGGTGACCAGTTCATGCAACATTATTTGAATGCCCTTATTTTTGATATTGATGGCATGACCATAAATGACAAGCACTTTATTTTTACGTTTTGTGTCCCCTCCTCCCTATTTCCTCATAGATTGTAAGCTCTTGTGAGAAGAGCCCCCACTCCTCTTAGTATGCGTTGAACTACAGTATGTGTTACTCTGTAATGTCTTATCTTGTGTGTACAAGTTCCCTCTGAATTGTAAAGTGCTGTGGAATATGTTGGCGCTATGGAAATAAAAATTATTATTATTATCTGCATAGGTAAGGAAATGTAAGTCTAGTAGTATGAAATTATTATTTTTTTATATTTATATATAGGTATTATAAAATAGTAGACAATATAGTAAAAATAAATCAATGTCTAAAATAAGTACATTTACCATAAAAACATGATGTAAATTATAGGTAATTGCCATTATTATTATTATTTCCATTCTGCATTTTATTGATAAAATTTAGGTATATTTATTTTTGTCTAATAGCGTTGTCCCTATTCACAAAGTACAATAAAAAAACCTAATCCACATACTGAAGAACATAGGAGGAACATTCAATAATCATTCAGCAGATTTATTTCAATGAAATTATTAATATTACATCTTGGGAAACATAACACAGTAATAGTGGCAGGGGAAATCATCCCATTTCTAATTAAGCCCTTCACTTCAGTGTTCGGTTGTTGCACTTTAATATTTATTACAATCTGATACATTAAATGTTTCCACCAGGCAGCAGCCGGATTTATTGTTGATCCTGACACTTACTGAACATGTGCACGGGGAAAGACGCTAATTTATTTCAACTTCATGTTTTCAAACTGTTTGGATAATATTTAGAGACCATGAGAAAACCTAATCTAAAAACTGTTTGCCAAGGACTATATCTCTCCAAATCTACATAATGATGAGCAGGAAAACAATAAGTGATTTACTGCAAATTGAATCCAAGAATCAGGTCCAAGAAAATAGAATATTCAATGAACGGAGGATTTAATTGAAGTAATAACATGGAGTCATGTTCACCACAGATGGCAGTAGCCTCATTTAAGCTGGACATAGACACGGAATAATTGGCAGCCAAAATCTTTCAGTAGAGCTTTAAGACAGATAATTCTCCCAATAATATTCAGATCTGGCTCTCCCATTCTGTGGAAGGAGCGAAGATGAGGAGAAGGAAAAATCATCTGTCTGTCTATCTATCTATCTGTCTATATCTATCTATCTAGATAAACAAAATAAGGAAAGCAGAACTAAAAAATAGATACAAAAGGTGATATTTAATCACCCATCATGACGTTTCTGTCCATATGTGAACCTTTCTCAAGCCATATGGACCAAAACATTGCCATCATGGATGATTAAATATCACTTTTTGTATCTATTTTGGAGTGTTTCTTTCTTTTTTTGCTTATCTGGAGTCTTTGCCTGGGAAGTCTTATACTCATATACTGCATTGCTGGTGCTGTGCCTAATTTTTCCTTTTCCATCTATCATCTAATCTATCTATCTATCTATCTATCTATCTATCTATCTATCTATCTATCTATCTATCTCTAACTGCTTTATTTTTTTTTTACTGCTTCCTGTTTAATGACAGTTCATTTAAAAATCCCAGTGCATTCTGGATACTCAAGCGAAGTATCATCAGGAGGCACTGCCGCAGTCTCTGCCCCTTCCTGAAACAAAGCGTCATCAGTGACCTTCGCTTCAGGGGCTGGGTTAGTCCCTGCTCTACTGAACAGGCGTCAGTTATCAATAATGACAGATGCTCAGTAGATTGTTGTCAATGTGCGATGTGCACAATGACAGTGCGCTCTCCCACCAACTCTGATCAGAAGTAACAAAACTGTTAGTGTGCATTGTAAGAAGATTACCCGGCATGCTGTAAAAACAGAGACCAGCTCCCCCCCTGCAAGTAACATCACTTGTGTAGCACTGATCTCTGCACGCCTGGTAATCCTCTTACAATACACACTGACAGTGCACTCTGTTTCCAGCTCATTAAAATCATCATTAAAAATTATCATTATTCGCAGCATGATCAACATGATGATGACAACCCAATCCTAGGATGACTTTTCATATTATTACGTTTGTTATTGTGTGTAAAGAGGCCCTTAGACTTTAGGTGATCCAATGTGCCTTCAGATATCTCACACCTACAGAAATGTACCTTTTTTGAGTTGGTTAAAATCTCCAATTTTTGTTGTAGGGGAAGATGTAATATAATGCTATAAATCTGACATCCATGTGGTTGATTTTATACTAAGGTAAGGACCATAAACGCTTTCGACTTTTCTTGCAGACTATAGTTTGGGGATAGCAGGAACTAAAGGTGAGGGGGGTTGTCTCTTGGAGAAGAGAGAATGTAATTTTTAACACCAAGGACTGACTGGTTTGAGTTTTAAAAGATCGCCATATGGGTATTTTAATTATTTTACTTGCTCATATAGCTTCATTAATTCTACAGTGCTTTACAAACATCAGTATTGCTGTCCCCATTCAGGCTTGCAATCTAAATTCCCTATTAGTATGTCTTTGGAGTGTATGTGTTATGCCTGTGTAGCAACTCACTTGGAAAATAGATTACACACTAAAAACTACCACTGACTATACAGGCTAGGCATCCTGAATTCGCAGTCCATAGTGTTGCCTGTGGATACAGAGGTAGCCCAAACCATAGACTAGAAGATGGTATCTCGGACCTAACACCTAAAAGGCTACCGAATTGCTTCACGTTCTTCCAGGAACTGGAGGGCAAAGCAGAGTGTTAATTATCTACAAGAGGGAAAGTGTGCTGAACAAAGAAAAGATTCCAGAGTGAGTAAAGTAAATAGCGAAATGCCAAGCAAAGAATAAAGCAAGTACTGTTAATATACTTTCTACTTCCTAAAGATAAACAGAAGATAGGTGAGAAGTATAGCAAAGAAACAGAAAAGCAAAAACCTTTAGCTGGAAACTCACAGACTGGCTCCAAGCATCAATAGAATGTCAAAACATCCAAATGAATCTAACACCAGCGGGAAACGCCAGCTGGGGGACAAAATATAAAGCTGCACCCAAAAGGTGATAGGCCGACAAATGAGAGCACCTGTGTTAAGCTAAAAAGACTGCAGCTAGAATAGCAGAACTCAAACACCCAGAGAAAAAGTGTGTCTCCTGTGGCTCAGCAGAAAGAGAAGCCGACCACAGAACAAAAGCTCAAGGAATCGAATCCAGGAGCATGACAGTATGATGTGTGCAGACTAGGCATCACTCATCTTCTAAAGTAAGGGGGAATATAGGAAAATTAATTAATGAATATTCATTGTATTTGCCCCCTTTTTATCTAACCGTCCAGCCATAGACCTAAAATTTTCCCAAAAAGCTGACAGGCGGTCCTGGAAATATAATACCAAGACTGGAACATAAGAATATGATTTGAAGAATTGGGTGTGGTTCACATCACTCAGTCAAATCTGAGTGTGTCCCATCATTTTCCTACCCTCAGGAAAACATAAGACCATCTATAGATTAAAACATTTAGAAATTTTTGTTATTTCTTCCTTTAATTTTACAACTGTTTGCATGTCACCTTATTGTGTCTTTTATATATTTAAAAACACTGTACTTTTTAGTACTTTAATAAGTTTGATCCTTGAATGCTCAAAATAATCCATAGCCTTTGTGTGTTGTGTGTCTGGGGTGTGTGGATTGTGTTGGGGTGTGATTTATGCTCAATGTGCAGCTTGAGTATAAGGAAAGTGCAAAATTGATAGACTAACCACTTGCAGTTACACCTACTTGCTGAAGAAAGTGTAAGTGACAGCAATAAAGAATAAATCGATACAATGTGATGATGTCTGTAAAGCGCTGTAGAATTAGTGGTGCTATATAACTGAGTAAAATAAATAAAATAAATAAATAAATTGTTATGGCACCTGAGCAAAACTGGCTGCAATTCACATTCCAACCACTGGGCGTCCACAACACATACTGCATAGAAGTTTAATGGCAATGTATCATAAAATCACGTTTTTTATTTAAATCTCACACCACATATTTCAGGATACGATGAGCCAGGAGCAATGGTAAGGAATGACACATCTATTTGGGCACCATTATAGGATAACATATAATTATTTATGGAAGCAAAGAGGACATAGGATTGTAACCTTGTTTACACATTATTTCGACTTTTAATGTTTGGGTAACTGGATTTGCGAGATGTTTGAGAATCAATTACACCACAGGGGCCCTCACAATGTCTGAGAACTTAAGAAGACATTGCCCAATCAGCTCTGCATCACATTAGGCAACCACTAATAATCCAGTAACACCATATTGTCTAATGTGTATGGAGACCTTTCGGCTGGGTTTTGATGGCAGATGTCAGGATAAATGAGGTAAGACATGCTAGATTTCTCATAAAAAGAGATAAGAGTTTTTTTTTAACAGAGAGCAAGGAGAGATGGCTGTTTGGTGAATCAAAAACATTTAGGTCTCTTAGGGTCTGATACGATCGGCAATCGGTAAATTTTTACTGATCTGTGGTCGTTTGAATGCCTGATTACACAGGCAGACCAAAGTAAACGATGCGCACAGAGTGATCTATACAAGATCTATACTAGATCACTCAATCATGCAGTGCGCATCGGGTGCCATGGTTCTCACACTGCTGAAAATTATGATCTTTTATGCTGCAATTGATGAATGAGCAAAATACGGGGATCAGCAACCTGTTTACACGGCTTTTAACAACGCTCATTTAGGCTGTGTGCCCACGATGCGTTTTTTAAGCGTTTCCGCAGCGGCAAAAACGCTGCAGAAATGCTTAAAAAACGCATGGTAAAAGGTTTGCCATATTCCCCAATGATAATCAACATGTGCTGCGCACATGCTGCGGAAATTTCCGCTGTGGATTATCATTGCGGAAAAAAACGCAGCACTAGCAATTATTTTGCGGAAGCCCTGCATTTTCGCCGCCATTGACTTGCATTGGAGCGCATGGATTACGAATCACTGTATATGTAGATGCGCATTCCATGCGTTCTAATGTGCGGATGGTACCCGGGTGTGGAGGAGAGGAGACTCTCCTCTGGACGCGAGTACCATAGAACCTGTGAAAAAAAGAATAAAATAAAAAATAAATATCATATTTACCTTCTGACGGCCCCCGCTGCGCTCGTCCTCCCACGCCGGCAGATCGTGATGGACTGAAGGACCTGCGCTGACGTCATAGTCATGTGACGCTGATGTCGGCAGGTCCTTCAGTGTACCACAATCTGCCGGCAGCCAGGACGGAGCGAAGCAAGACACCGGGGGCCATCGGAAGGTAAGTATAGATTTATTTTTTTATTTTTAAACATTCTTTAAGGTCACAGTATATAAATCCATGCTGTTTGCATGGATTTATATAGTGTGACCAAGTTGACAAGCACTTTCCAAGTGATGCTAAAATCGCTTGGAAAGCGCTTGACAACCCGCATGCGGAAATGCAAGTGATGAACGCTTCACATCCGCTTGTCCCTGGCAGGAAAAACGCATGTACAGTCTGCATGTACAATCCGCATGTACAATCCGCATGTACAATCCGCATGCGTTTTTTCTGCCAGGGAGATGCAGAAACGCTCAGGAAAAATCCGGAGCATTTCTGCATTGTGGGCACATAGCCTTACAATTAACTTGCAGTGCAAATGCTCGTTATCTATACTTCATTAATTATGTCTTTTTTTTATTTTATACTTTATATACAGTACCATGGTATAACAGTGATTTCTCTGCTTTTAAATTGATTTTCTGGGGGAAGTCCACGACTTACGAGGGAGTATATCATTGGGTGCATTGGGTGCTAAGTACACTGTTTGTTGTCCTGATTGACAATAGCAGTGATTGTCATGTAACTTGCAGTCACATGCAACTGTGGAAGAGAAAGTAGTCCTCACTCCCTTGCAAGTTTTGTACTTGTCCCAAAAGACACCTTTAATAAAAAATAACATACACTGAGGGTAACAATGTTTTGAACTTTTGACTTTCAGGCTCCACTTCTCACCATCCAACACTGCTTTGAATATGAGACTACCATCATTTTATAGACAATTATCTTGGCTATCTTATACATGTAAGTTTGACTTGCAACTATTTAGCATATGATTAGTTATGCAGATTCTTGTCATGTCACTGCATTGTTACTGTTCTGCTCCTGGTGGTTGAAAAATCTTTTTCTTTCCATATACTACAAAGTACAACCTGTTCCTACATTCCCTAATAGCTCAGTGTGTTATTAGGTTGATTCCCAAGTGAAAGGTCACTGGTTCGAATTGAGGAGCATCCATGAAGATTTCCCAAGAAAAGAGAAACAGCATCATCCTGCTCATCGATAGTGGTCTCTCAGCCAAGAAAATTGCCAAACTGCATTGTCTGAGCAGGGCTGTATTTGCCACTAGGCACCCGATGACGGATGCCTAGGGTAGCAGGCTATGGGGGGTGCCACCAGGGCCGGCGTCAGCACCCGGTGTACCTGGGCAAGTGCCGGGGCCCTGGACCATCAGGGGGGCCCACTCGTTATCGGGGCCCGGGCCGCTTCCCCGGCATCTGTGCTGTTCCGCCAGTGCTGTTCAAGCCCTGCTCTGCTACATGCAGCAGCGGTCAGTGTGCTGCTGCTCCACCAATCAGGCCCAGTGCTGTCACTTTCCAGACATGGCCGTGCGCTGTGCGGCTGTGTGTGGTAGTAATGACACGCAGGGGCGACACTGCACTTTTAATTTTGCTTGTGTGCCGCGGCGCCCCTGCCACGTCATTACTACCAGACACAGCTGCACAGTGCGCGGCCATGTCTGGAAAGTGACAGCACTGGGCCTTATTGGTGGAGCAGCAGCACACTGACCGCACACTGACTGCTGCTGCATGTAGCAGAGCAGGGCTTGAACAGCACCGGCGGTTCTGCACAGATGCTGGGGAAGAGGCCGGGTCCTGACGGCGAGTGGGCCCCCCTGATGGTCCAGGGCCATGTGACACGTCTGAGGCCCTGCACTGCCACATGTCTGAGGAGCTGGAAGGGACACAGGCCAGGGGGCAGGTGAGTGAGCTTCCCCAATCCCCATATAAAAAATATTTCTAATGTGTGTGTGCATGTATGATGTGAATGTCTGTGTATGTCAGCGTGTATGACTGTGTATATATATTTATGTCTGTTTTATATGTGTTTTTAAGAATGTGTTTAAATATGTACAGTACAGACCAAAAGTTTGGACACACCTTCTCATTTAAAGATTTTTCTGTATTTTCATGACTATGAAAATTGTGCATTCACACTGAAGGCATCAAAACTATGAATTAACACATGTGGAATTATATACTTAACAAAAAAGTTTGAAACAACTGAAAATATGTCTTATATTCTTGGTTCTTCAAAGTAGCCACCTTTTGCTTTGATGACTGCTTTGCACACTCTTGGCATTCTCTTGATGAGTTTCAAGAGGTAGTCACCGGAAATGGTTTTCACTTCACAGGTGTGCCCTGTCAGGTTTAATAAGTGGGATTTCTTGCCTTATAAATGGGGTTGGGACCATCAGTTGTGTTGTGCAGAAGTGTGGTGGATACACAGCTGATAGTCCTACTGAATAGACTGTTAGAATTTGTATTATGGCAAGAAAAAGCAGCTAAGTAAAGAAAAACGAGTGGCCATCATTACTTTAAGAAATGAAGGTCAGTCAGTCCGAAAACTTGGGAAAAATTTGAAAGTGTCCCCAAGTGCAGTTGCAAAAACCATCAAGCGCTACAAAGAAACTGGCTCACATGAGGACCGCACCAGAAAAGGAAGACCAAGAGTCACCTCTGCTTCTGAGGATAAGTTTATCCGAGTCACCAGCCTCAGAAATCGCAGGTTAACAGCAGCTCAGATTCGAGACCAGGTCAATGCCACACAGAGTTCTAGCAGCAGACACATCTCTTCAACAACTGTTAAGAGGAGACTTTGTGCAGCAGGCCTTCATGGTAAAATAGCTGCTAGGAAACCACTGCTAAGGACAGGCAACAAGCAGAAGAGACCTGTTTGGGCTAAAGAACGCAATGAATGGACATTAGACCAGTGGAAATCTGTGCTTTGGTCTGATGAGTTCAAATTTGAGATATTTGGCTCCAACCACTGTGTCTTTGTGCGACGCAGAAAAGGTGAAAGGATGGACTCTACATGCCTGGTTCCCACGGTGAAGCATAGAGGAGGAGGTGTGATGGTGTGGGGGTGCTTTGCTGGTGACACTGTTGGGGATTTATTCAAATTGAAGGCATACTGAACCAGCATGGCTACCACAGCATCTTGCAGCTGCATGCTATTCCATCCGGTTTGCGTTTAGTTGGACCATCATTTATTTTTCAACAGGACAATGACCCCAAACAGACCTCCAGGCTGTGTAAGGGCTATTTGACCAAGAAGGAGAGTGATGGGGTGCTACCCCAGATGACCTGGCCTCCACAGTCACCAGACCTGAACCCAATCGAGATGGTTTGGGGTGAGCTGGACCGCAGAGTGAAGGCAAAAGGGCCAACAAGTGCAAAGCATCTCTGGGAACTCCTTCAAGATTGTTGGAAGACCATTTCCGGTGACTACCTCTTAAAGCTCATCAAGAGAACGCCAAGAGTGTGCAAAGCAGTCATCAAAGCAAAAGGTGGCTACTTTGAAGAACCTAGAATATAAGACATATTTTCAGTTGTTTCACACTTTTTTGTTTAGTATATAATTCCACATGTGTTAATTCATAGTTTTGATGCCTTCAGTGTGAATGTACAATTCTCATTGTCATGAAAATACAGAAAAATGTTTAAATGAGAGGGTGTGTCCAAACTTTTGGTCTGTACTGTATGTGTATGTATCTGTGCGTGTCTGCGTATTGTGTGTGTATATCTGTGTACCATGTTCATGTGTGTATGTGTGTGCATGCCTGCGTACCGTGTGCATGCGCATGTCTGTGTACTGTGTGTGCGTGTCTGCGTATTGTGTGCGTGTCTGCATATTGTGTGTGCATGTCTGTGTATTGTGTGTGTGTGTCTGCGTATTGTGTGTGTGTGCATGTCTGCGTATTGTGTGTGTCTGCGTATTGTGTGTGTATCTGCGTATTGTGTGTGTATGTGCATGTCTGCGTATTGTGTGTGCGTGTCTGCGTACTGTGTGTGTCTGCGTACTGTGTGTGTGTTTGCGTGTCTGCATACTGTGTGTGTGCGTGTCTGCGTACTGTGTGTGTGTGCGTGTCTGCGTACTGTGTGTGTGTCTGCGTATTGTGTTTGTGTGTGTGCGTGTCTGCGTACTGTGTGTGTCTGCATACTGTGTGTGTGTTTGCGTGTCTGCATACTGTGTGTGTGCGTGTCTGCGTACTGTGTGTGTGTGCGTGACTGCGTACTGTGTGTGTGCGCGTGTCTGCGTACTGTGTGTGTGCGTGCATGTTTGCATATGTGAAGGACGAGGGGACAGCCTGGGCCCTGTATTGTGTACCTATATTTCTCCATCGTATCTGTGCATCATGAATCATGGTATGTGCTAAAGGGGCCACTGAGACTCTTTTGCCCACAAAGACCTGGAGCCGGCCCTGGGTGCCACCATGAAGGAAGATTTATTTTTTATTTTTCAACTCAATCGAACACTTGTGTAGAGTTGAAGAAAAAGCTGTATACATACCCAAATGAGTCAACCAGTATGCAGCGACTTTGGAAACATGTAGAAGAGACCTGGGATCAGATTTCGGTCAAGACATGTTTGATTCTGATCGAGAGCATGCACAGAAGGATTCAGGCAGTGCTGAAAGCCAAAGGTGGATTTACAAAATACTGACAAAATAATGAAAACAAAAATGTAGATTTTAAAAAGCAAAACAGTAACAATGCAATGACATGACAAGAATCTGCATAACTAATCATGTGCAAAATAGTTGCAATTGAAATGTATGTATGAGATAGCCAAGATGATTGTCTATGAAATGATTGTAGTCTCATGATCAAAGCAGTAGGGGATGGTGAGATATGGAGCCTGAAAGTCAAAAGTTCAAAACATTGTTACCCTTTTGCTCATCAGTGTATCACAAAAATGAAAAATAAAATACACCTTTACAGAAGTTCAGAAAGAAAAACTTAGGCCCAGATTTACTAAAACTGACGCTTTTTATGTTAGTCCAATTTCACCAGATTTTAAAGTGCACATTCAAATTTGGCATATTTGAGACTGCCTTCAATTCGTGAAATAAAGTGTATGTCTACTACGATTTGACTACTAAAATGTAAACTTTTTAATTTTCATTTAACGTAATTCAAAAAAAAGATTTTATTTGAATTATTGGTTTGGGGGATCTAAAGTAAATTAAAATGATGTAATACATTTTATGTTGTAATCCCCTAATTTTGTAAGTTTTTGTAAGTTTCCAATTAGACATACAAATCATAATGGTGTGCACCATCAAAGCAAGACACACCCCCTGCATCTTGATTGACAGCCTTTTCTGCAGGATGTGTGCAGAGCAGGGTGTCAGTCAAGGAGCAGGGGGAGTCAGTAAAGCACTCTCAATGAGCGCTGACCCTTCACATCTCCAGTGCCACCCTGATGACTGGAAGCGAGTAGCTGCAGAAAGAATATTTCTTCACTTTCTCTTAGTATTTGCTAGCAGATTACCACAATGGCTGCAGGCAAATACCATATTTTTGCTGACAGGTTCCCTTTAAAGAGAGACTTGGGATTTAAAAAAAGAAATGTGCGAAAGCTGTTAATAATAATTTATAATCTAACATTTCATGCCGAACAGTCATGGACCAGACTGACCTTATAGGATTCATGTGATATTTGAAATGATTTATTAAAAAAATGATATTTTATTTTCATTACAATATTCATTTGAGATCACACACCTTTTTCTGTGCAGAAGCTAGAAATGGAGCTGTCGGGACCTGGGGCCTATACTGATATCTAGAAATGACGATACCTTTCTGTATATAAATATGTTAGTTAAAGGGGTTGTCCAGACTTGGAGTTCAAGTCTGCAGTCACCCTATGTGACTGCAGACTTGGTAATCCTCACATCGTGCACAGTGCACACTATCAGGATTCTCCTAAAATGAGTGGTCATGAGACCACATGTATGTAATATGCATGCTTCCAGCCACACTCTGACTAGACGTGTGCGGCCTCACTCAATTCACTTGTATTGTATTGTGCATGGCCGCCCATGTCTAGTTGGAATGTGGCCTGGAGTATGCTAGTCGCATACTTGCGGCACATAACCTCCCGCTCCCAGCACTGACACCATAGAATCCTTACAGTGCGCACTTTGTGTGATGTGAGGATTCACAAGTCTGCAGTCACAAAGTATGACTGCAGACTTTTGTGGCAAACATGAAGAACGTCTTTAATTATATGTATTCATGTTAGGAACACATTTAATAGATATTCTTTTTCAGTGGATAATCCTTTAAATAATTTTTTTTCTAAAGAGTAGAAAATATTTTGCCATCTGAACATTACTCTGGAATGCCCAATTTCAGTATACAATACCTACAGTATATGTTTTGTACTGTATATGGATTATCAAAGTGGAAATCTTCTGTTTACTGCACCTTTGGATATGGATATGTTGCAACAATTGTTCTGTGTGATAATGTAATTGTGGCTCAGTTTTTAGTGCGGCGACTCAGCACAAAGGCTTATAAATAAGTAAGTGACCGCAAATAACTTTTAGATTGAATTAAAGCCAATTTCCTAAAATATTCCTTAAACACCTTAAATTGTCGCAATCTTGTTGGCTTCTTTAATAGGGCAGGCTGGTGTCGCTCCTGCCGGGCTGCTTGATAAATGTTGCATATTTTGTTTAAATAATACATGTGCAGTAATATGAGAAAATGAAGGCAGAAAATCTATTCTTTGATAAATAAGCTCCAGAATAACCATTAGACTTTAATTGCACACCGTGTCAGTGATCTGACTACATGGCTGACACGCAGAGTCAATATTCAATAGTTCGTAAAGAAGAGCTGAAATGAAGGAGGAACAGAATGGTAAATTCTCTTCCCTCTAGGCTGAATGCTGCAAAAATGATAGTGTTAAAGGGAAACTGTCAGCAGGTTTCTGCTATGTAATCTGACAGCACCATAATATAGGAGCAGAGACCCTGGTTACAGTGAGGCATCACTTACTGGGCTGTGATTTGATGTTTCAATACAATCAGTGTTTTATCTGCAGGTGATTATCACTATAGGACAACTAGCCCTAGTCCAACCGAGCCTCCAGCACTGATTAGCAGCTCTCTGTCACTATACAATGTATACAGAAAGCTGCCAATCAATGATGTGGTTATACACACAACTCAACAACTGAGCTACACAGCAGAGAAAACTGAGACTATCATAACTGCTGCACCCAGTAAACTAAGTGATACATCACTGGAATCAGGGTCTCTGTCCCTACCTCATGCTGCTGTTGGATTACATAGTAAACATTTACTGACAGATTCCCTTTAAAAATTCCAGACTTTGCACATCAGTAGAGCTGTTGTTGGGTTTACAAAAGTGGTCCCCAAACCATAGTATTCATGTAAAAATACAGAAACTATATAATGCTCACCTTTTCCTGCGTTGGACCTGGAAGGGGTGAGTATTATCTAATTTTGTTATTTTACATGGGTACTGTTTTTTGTGACCGCTAAGTTCACACGTTCAGTATTTGGTCAGTATTTTACATCAGTATTTGTGAGCCAAAATCCAGATTGGGTGATAAATGCAGAAGTGGTGACGTGTTTCTATTATACTTTTCCTCTGACTGTTCCACACCTGATTTTGGCTTACAAATAATGACGTAAAAAACCGAACACAAAATGGAACTTGTGAACGTGGCCTAAATCCCATGTTAACTATTATATTTTCAGAGTGCATAGCTTGAATGGAACAATATTTCAAAAATTTTTGGGATTTTTCAAATTGCCATTTCCAGGTGATTAACTATTTTGTTTTAACATCCAAGAAGCAATATGGTGTCCTTGTGTTTTATCGCAGGAAAAGTTATACAAAGATCATTCTGGGATATATGTATATATTTATATATATGTGTATATATACACACATACATATATACAGTTATATGAAAAAGTTTGGGCACCCCTATTAATCTTAAGCTTAATGTTTTATAAAAATTGGTGTTTTAGCAACAGCTATTTCAGTTTGATATATGTAATAACTGTTGGACACAGTAATGTTTCTGCCTTGAAATTAGGTTTATTGTACTAACAGAAAATGTGCAATCTGCATTCAAACAAAATTTGACAGGTGCATAAGTATGGGCACCCTTATCATTTTCTTGTTTTAAATACTCCTACCTACTTTTTACTGACTTACTAAAGCACTTTTTTCGTTTTGTAACCTCATTGAGCTTTGAACTTCATAGCCAGGTGTATGCAATCATGAGAAAAGCTACTTAAAGTGGCCACTTGCAAGTTGTTCTCCTGTTTGAATCTCCTCTGAGGAGTGGCATCATGGGCTCCTCAAAACAACTGTCAAATGATCTGAAAACAAAGATTATTCAACATAGTTGTTCAGGGGAAGGATACAAAAAGCTGTCTCAGAGATTTAACCTGTCAGTTTCCACTGTGAGGAACATAGTAAGGAAATGGAAGAACACAGGGACAGTTCTTGTTAAGGCCAGAAGTGTCAGGCCAAGAAAAACATCAGAAAGGCAGAGAAGAAGAATGGTGAGATCAGTCAAGGACAATCCTCAGACCACCTCCAGAGAGCTGCAGCATCAACTTGCTGCAGATGGTGTCACTGTGCATCGGTCAACTATACAACGCACTTTGCACAAGGAGAAGCTGTATGGGAGAGTGATGCGAAAGAAGCCGTTTCTGCAAGCATTCCACAAACCGAGTCGGCTGAGGTATGCAAAAGCACATTTGGAGAAGCCAATTTCTTTTTGGAAGAAGGTCCTGTGGACTGATGAAACCAAGATTGAGTTGTTTGGTCATACAAAAAGGCGTTATGCATGGCGGCAAAAAAACGCAGCATTCCAAGAAAAACTTAAAACAGTAAAATTTGGTGGAGGTTCCATCATGCTTTGGGGCTGTGTGGCCAATGCCGACACTGGAAATCTTGTTAAAGTTGAGGGACGCATGGATTCCACTCAGTATCAGCAGATTCTTGACAATAATGTTCAAGAATCAGTGACAAAGTTGAAGTTACGCAGGGGATGGATCTTTCGGCAAGACATGATCCAAAACACCGCTACAAATCTACTCAGGCATTCATGCAGAGGAACAATTACAATGTTCTGGAATGGCCATCCCAGTCCCCAGACCTGAATATCATTGAAGATCTGTGGGATCATTTGAAGAGGGCTGTCCATGCTCGGCGACCATCAAACTTAACTGAACTGGAATTGTTTTGTAAAGAGGAATGGTCAAAAATACCTTCATCCAGGATCCAGGAAATCATTAAAAGCTACAGGAAGCGACTAGAGGCTGTTATTTTTGCAAAAGGAGGATCTACTAAATATTAATGTCACTTTTCTGGTGAGGTGCCCATACTTATGCACCTGTCAAATTTAGTTTGAATGCAGATTGCACATTTTCTGTTAGTACAATAAACCTCATTTCAAGGCAGAAACATTACTGTGTCCAACAGTTATTACATATATCAAACTGAAATAGCTGTTGCAAAAACACCAATTTTTATAAAACATTAAGCTTAAGATTAATAGGGGTGCCCAAACTTTTTCATATAACTGTATGTATATACACTGCTCAAAAAAATAAAGGGAACACTTAAACAACAGAATATAACTCCAAGTACATCAAACTTCTGTGAAATCAAACTGTCCACTTAGGAAGCAACACTGATTGACAATCAATTTCACATGCTGTTGTGCAAATGGAATAGACAATAGATGGAAATTATTGGCAATTATCAAGACACCCTCAATAAAGGAGGGGTTCTGCAGGTGGGGACCACAGACCACATCTCAGTACCAATGCTTTCTGGCTGATGTTTTGGTCACTTTTGAATGTTGGTTGTGCTTTCACACTCGAGGTAGCATGAGACGGACTCTACAACCCACAGAAGTTGCTCAGATAGTGCAGCTCATCCAGGATAGCACATCAATGTGAGCTGTGGCAAGAAGATTTGCTGTGTCTGTCAGCGTAGTGTCCAGAGACTGGAGGCGCTACCAGGAGACAGGCCAGTACACCAGGAGACGTGGAGGGGGCCGTAGGAGGGCAACAACCCAGCAGCAGGACCGCTACCTCCGCCTTTGTGCAAGGAGGAACAGGAGGAGCACTGCCAGAGCCCTGCAAAATGACCTCCAGCAGGCCACAAATGTGCATGTGTCTGCACAAACGGTTAGAAACCGACTCCATGAGGGTGGTATGAGGGCCCGACGTCCACAGATGGGGGTTGTGCTCACAGCCCAACACCATGCAGGACGCTTGGCATTTGCTACAGAACACCAGGATTGGCAAAGTCGCCACTGGCAACCTGTGCTCTTCACAGATGAAAGCAGGGTCACACTGAGCACATGTGACAGACGTGACAGAGTCTGGAGACGCCGTGGAGAGCGATCTGCTGCCTGCCGCATCCTTCAGCATGACCGGTTTGGCAGGGGGTCAGTAATGGTGTGGGGTGGCATTTCTTTGGAGGGCCGCACAGCCATCCATGTGCTCGCCAGAGGTAGCCTGACTGCCATTAGGTACCGAGATGAGATCCTCAGACCCCTTGTGAGACCATATGCTGGTGCGGTTGGCCCTGGGTTCCTCCTAATGCAGGACAATACCAGACCTCATGTGGCTGGAGTGTGTCAGCAGTTCCTGCAAGATGAAGGCATTGAAGCTATGGACTGGCCCACCCATTCTTCAGACCTGCAACCGATTGAGCACATCTGGGATATCAGGTCTCGCTCCATCCACCAATGTCACGTTGCACCACAGACTGTCCAGGAGTTGGCGGATGCTTTAGTCCAGGTCTGGGAGGAGATCCCACAGGAGACCATCCGCAACCTCATCAGGGGCATTCCCAGGCATTGTAGGGAGGTCATATAGGCACGTGGAGGCCACACACAATACTGAGCCTCATTTTGACTTGTTTTAAGGACATTACATCAAAGTTGGATCAGCCTGTAGTGTGTTTTTCCACTTTAATTTTGGGGGTGACTCCAAATCCAGACCTCCATTGGTTAATACATTTTTATTTCCATTGATGATTTTTGTGTGATTTTGTTGTCAGCACATTCAACTTTGTACAGAACAAAGTATTCAATGAGAATATTTCATTCATTCAGATCTAGGATGTGTTATTTGAGTGTTCCCTTTATTTTTTTGAGCAGTGTATATATGTTGTGACAATTAAAAGAATGGCAAATATGTGAGCATTATATGCACGTATGTGTTTTTCAATACTTGTAATATTTTTTTTCATTTTCTTTAAAAGTTATATTGTAGTTTGAGTAGGTTTTTTTTCTGACTATGCCTAATTTTACTCCTAAGACGCACTCCACTCAGTGAGAAATGATATCACAGCTCTTTGCTCAGACAACTGATATATGCAGCACAAACCTTTATCACACTCTTGTGGAGACAACCTGAACCCCCATGTCAGGCCCGGACTGGCAATCTGCCAAGCCGGGCAGATGCCCCGTGGGCCGGCGGAATTTAACTGCAAAGTGGGCTGCGGGCCCTTTAAAACTCCTGCTTAGAGGTCCTCTGCGGGTGCTCGCTCTGACATGGGCTGCCGCAGCGCGCACAGGGCTCTTTCTATGTGACACTGACCAGCACAGCTATTCACTGCTGACCTCATCAGCATGTATAGCAGTGCACTCCTTCCCAGCTGTGTAGATGATAGGTGTTGGAGTCAGACCACCAACACCTGAGCTGCAGAAGTGCTAATGACCTTACTCCTCTCCTACAGTCTAGCACCTAGCACTAGCAGCAGAGTGAGGCGGAGGGTGTGTGAGGCCATGGATGCAGATTACAGGGCAGTGCATAGCTGTGCTAGAGATGCCAATCTGACCAGCTTAATTGTCCCCCACCCTCACCTCCATACGATCCCGAAGCGATGAGACTGCGGGTGGAGGATCAGTGGTGTTACAGGAGCAGCCACATGCTGGGGCAGTCTGCACACCGCCACTGCTCTGCGCTTCAAAGTAGGAGTTTAGTGAGGCCGTGATGTGATTGGTGTTGGGTGATTGCAGCAGCGGCCGAACTTCCTCTCCTTCATCTTCTGCTGTAAATAATGCACACGACTCCTTCCTGGAGCTCAGAAGACTGGTAGGAGGAGCAGTTTTCATTTTTAAATACTAATTTATGCAAAACTTATATGTGCTATAGAAAAGTGGATCTATAAGCATACATTTTGGGAGAGTGGGGACTTGGCTATATGTGGGGGAGGGGAGAACTAGGCTATATTTGGGGGGAGGGGGGTACTAGGCTATATGTGGGGGAGGGGGTGACCAGGCTATATGTGGGGGAGGGGGTACTAGGATATATATGCTATATGTTAATTCTCATACCATCATTTATAAGACTAATTCATATACTATCAAAATGCATAAAGATTATTATATCAAGAAATCCATAAACACACAACCAACAAACCCTTTATATAAAATAGCCCCTAAAAAACCCAGTTAAAAACTTGGGCATCTTATTAGAACCACACTGCCTCGTACCCCTATGCGCGTTTCGCATTCTACTTCGTCGGGGGGTCGGGGGGGGGGGGGGTCCCGCGCGTAGGGGTACGAGGCAATGTGGTTCTAATAAGATATTCACATGGTCTGTATTGAATGGTTACTACTCACTAATGCTTATCATAGGGGTCATAATGATATATTTTTTGTCCTTAATTACTTCATTTTGTCCTTCATTACTTTTGTCTATCTCTGGGTGGCATTAAAGGACCTTTACATTGTCTGACACTGATTTATTTACTTGATTATTAGTAGTCCTTATATGTTTGGGGAACTTATGGTACCTCAAGATTGCCATATAGAGATAAACTCTATTTATATCGTAGTGACTATGAGCAATATATAGATTATCCCATTATTGTTTACTAGTGATGAGCGAACATGTTCTCTACTGCTCGGTGCTCGCCCGAGCATCTCACTGCTCGAGATGCTTGGCACTCGCCGAGTATTTCCAGGGTTGCTCGGCAGGAGCTCGGGTGTCCTCCCTGCATGTTTGGCGCTCTTTAGAGCGCCAATCAACATACAGGGATTGCCTGCCACTCATTGTAATGAAGCAGCCATGGTGGCTGTGGCATTACAGTGATTGGATGGCCGCACAGCGTCATCAGGTCTGTATCAGACCTGGCGCCGCTGTGCTTGTCACAGTCTACCCTGGAATCAGGCAGTGTAGGGAGAGGTGCTGCTGCGTCAGGGAGAGATTTGCTTGTGTATTAGGGAGTGTAGGGAGAAAAAACGTACATTACACATATCCATCTTAACAAACAGTCCTTTTGAGGACTAACTAATCCATCTGCAGAGATATCAGGCAGGCAGTGTAAATAGGCAGGCAGGCAGTGTATATAGCAGACTGCAGTGCATATAGCACAAGAGGCTCCATTCCAATTCTGCCTTCTGCTGCTGTTAGATATTTCTACACAAAGGCCCAGGTCTCAGGGGCCAGGAATACTTTTTCTTGGATCTTAATCCTCATTATTTGCTTAAAAAGCAATCCAGAGAACACAGTTTTTCTGCGCCATTTGCTTGTTGGCACTGCAGAATACAGCCAGGTCCTTTCCATATTACAGCGCTAGAAATCACGTATACGTTTTAAGAAAATACTGCCATTTTTGGCCTCCATTCCAATTTTTTTTCACTGTGTCAGCGACATTTTTGACACCGGTTTGCTGTTCAAACTAGTTACCTACAGGCCAGGTATTCAAAACTCTGTTTACTCCGTCACACAGATCATATATACGCTGTCAGAAAATACTGCCATTTCTGGCCTCCATTAAAAATTTCCTTTAGTGTGTCAGTGAAGCAATTCACACCAGTTTGCTGTTCAAACTACTTACCTACAGGCCAGGTATTTAAAACTCTGTTTTCTCCGTCACACGGATCACATATAAGCTCGCTCCAAACTCAGTCATTTGTAGTGAGCGTGGAAGATACTGTCCTCCATTTAAAATGGGCAAGGCACGTGGCAAGGGACGGGGAACTGGACGTCATGGTAATGGTGCATGCAGAGGCCGAGGACAAGGCCATGGGCAAGCTGAAATTGTGCCACAACAAACACCCACATCTTCTCCCGACCTTCCTGTCCCAATTCCTAGGGGACCGCAGCACACCACTATTGAACCCAGAGCAGTGTCAAAAGGTTGTTGGTTGGATAGCGGATAATGCTTCCAGTCACTTAGCCACCACCACCACCCTGTCTTCCACACGGTCAAGTCTCAGTAGCTGTGAGTCAGGACCGCATACTCCTCACCCTGATCCTCCTTCCTCCCACCATGCCGAGTGCCCGTAGACAACTGATCCCACACTTGGACACTCTGAAGAGCTGTTCACTTTTCCATTTATAGATTTGGACCTCTCGCCCGGTCCACTTGAAGCGGGGCAAGAGGAGATTGTGTGTAGCGATGCCCAAATATTTGAGTAGCCATGGTCACATGAAGGCGACGGTGGGAAAGTGTTACAAGAGGTGGACGATGATGAGACACAATTGCCAGAAAGTCAGGAGGAGGACCAGGGTGCGGAAGTGGAAGGCGAGGTGGTGGATGATATAGTAACTGACCCAACCTGGCAGGAGGACATGCAGAGCGAGGACAGCAGCACACAGGGGGAGGGAGGCAGAGCACCACAACAGGCAGGAAGAAGCAGTGTGGTGGCCTCAGACAGAAGGCAGACAACCGTTCCCCGTAACACCAACACCAATGAAGATGCCAGTACAACTATTAGGTCTTCCCGAGTCGGTTGTTTTTTAAAGACTCTGCCGATAACCCCAAAAAGGCCATTTGCACCACCTGCCAGGCCAGCATCAGCAGGGGTGGCAAAATGACCAGCCTGACCACAACCAGCATGATCAGGCACATGGCAGCAAAGCACCCGACTTTGTGGACCGAACCCCAGGGTCCAGGAACAGTGTCTGCAGGTGGCACCATTTCTTCTTCCGCTGTTGTGCATGCAAGCTAATCCCCTGTCCATGGTGCATGCGAAGATGCCTCCTGCCCTGCACCTATCGTTGCGCACTCTCAAGTAGCAGCATCAGGAAGCACGTCCATGTCCTTGGCAGCGTTCAGTTGTCCATACCCCAGTCCTTGGAACGCAAGCGCAAATATACAGCCAACGCCCCACAGGCCACACTACTAAATTCTCACATTTCACGACTGCTTGCGCTCGAAATGTTGCCTGATGGCGGTGGCCGTCCCTCGGTAGTTGGTCCCCAGCCGCCACTATTTCTCCCGGTTTCCCTTCCCTGCATTACACAAGCACGTGTCCCAAAACATTAGCTGTGCCCTCAACAACACAGTTACGGGGAAAGTCCACCTAACCATGGACACGTGGACAAGTACTTGTGGGCAGGGACGATACATCTCGCTGACGGCACACTGGGTTAGCATGGATGAAGCCGGGACTCAGTCGGACCTTGGGACGGAACATGTCCTCCCGACGCCAAGGATTGCGGGCCCTAGGTCAATCAGGGTTGCCCCCACGGTCTACAGCTGTTATGATCTGCTACAGGGACTAAGGAAAGACAGAAGAACTGTCCCTACAATAGAACTAAACTAGATCCCTACGATGTAACGGGGAACCTGATCCTGCGATCAGACCCGCTAAAGTCCTCGGCTAGTCTGAACGAAGACCTATAGATGTGAGGGAGGGATCCCTACAAGAACTAGGGACTGGGATAAGTTGGACACCTCCTAGCAGAAATAGTAGCAGTCAAAGACAAACACACAACAAAAAGCATAGAGGTCAGAAGACCTAGCAAAACTAACAGAGAATGGCAACAGAGCACCAAGCTAGCTCAAGAGTAGTAAATACAATGAAGTCCAGCAAGACCAGGAGGGCGGAGCCGGATTAAATAGGCAAAAATGGTCATGTGACCAGCAAACTAAAAAAAACCTAACAGGAGAGTTCTAACAGTACCCCCTCTTCTAAGAGGATCCTCCGGATCCCCTAGGCCCAGGCTTACCAGGAAACCTCCTGTGAAATGCTCTGACAAGTCTGGAAGCAGAAACATCATCCGCCCTCACCCATGAGTTATCCTCAGGTCCGAAACCCTTCCAAGCGACGAGATACTGCAAACTCCCTCTATACCGTCTAGAATTTAGGATGCGGGAAATTTCATATTCCCCGTCCTCCACCACCGGAGGAACAGTGGCAGAGGCGTCACCATCAGACACATCAGCTTTTTTCAACAGAGAAACATGAAACACCGGGTTAATCTTCCAGGACGTAGGAACCTCCAACCTAACAGCAGATTGGTTAACTATCTGAAGCACCTTAAAGGGCCCTACGAACTTGGGACCCAATTTTTTAGAAGGAATCCTCAATCGCAGATTCTTAGAGGACAACCAAACCATGTCACCAACAGCAAACAAAACCTCTTGCCGTTTCCTATCAAAGTACCTCTTAGATTTTTTGTTAGCCTCCTGAAGATTACCACGCACATCCATCCAAACTCTCTCCAAATCACCGGAAAAACTCTCCTCCTCAGGCACAGCCGAAACCAATTTGGAGAATGACCCAAAAGACGGATGTCTCCCAGAACAACAAAAAAAAGGCGAACACCCAGCAGAAGAGGATGTATGGTTGTTAAGAGCAAATTCAGCAAGTGGCAGAAACTCAGACCACCCCTCTTGATTGTCTGCCACAAAACAACGCAAGAACTGCTCAACATCCTGGTTCTTCCTTTCTGTCTGGCCATTAGACTCAGGATGATATCCAGATGAAAACGACAAATGAACTCCCAACCTGTCACAAAAGGCACGCCAAAAACAAGCCTCGAACTGAGGTCCCCTATCAGAAACAATGTCAGTAGGAACACCATGTAGTCTGACAATTTCCTTGACAAAGGCCTTAGCGAGTGTCTTAGCGCAAGGCAATTTGATGAAGGGAACCAAGTGACACATCTTGCTAAAACGGTCCACGACCACCCAGATGACCGTGAAACCTTCAGAGGGGGGAAGGTCAGTAATAAAGTCCATAGCCAGATGTGTCCAAGGTGCACTAGGAACCTCCAGAGGGCAAAGCAACCCTGCAGCAGGAGCATGCGAAGACTTGGATCTAGCACACACAGTACATTGGCGCACCCACTTAATGACTTCCTTCTGCCATCCAGGCCACCAAAAACTGCGACCCACAAGTCTCTTGGTCTCAGAAATTCCTGGATGACCTGCCAACCGAGACTCATGACACTCAACAAACAAATCTCTCCTAAAGGTCCTAGGCACAAACAACCTCCCATGGGGAGTGTTAGATGGGGCATTCTCCTGAGCTTTAAGAATCTCATCCTCCAAAACGGAGTCCAAAGCAGCAATCACAACACCTTCTTGTAAAATGCTCTCCTCTTCCTCCTCAACACCGACCATGGGAGAAAAGCTGCGAGACAAAGCATCCGCTTTAACATTCTTGGTACCCGGGATGTAAGTAACGGAAAAATTAAACCGCGAGAAAAAAAGTGCCCACCTAGCCTGACGGGCATTCAAGCACTTGGCAGCATCAAGATAGATCAGATTTTTATGATCAGTGAAAACCTGAATGGGAAATTCAGCACCTTCCAAGAGATGACGCCAGTGTTCAAATGCGAGTTTAATCGCCAGCAATTCCCGATTACCAATATCGTAATTAAGTTCAGTCTCAGAAAATTTTTTTGAAAAAAAGGCACAGGGATGTACTCCATCCTTGTTTTCCTGAGACAACACCGCACCGACCCCCACCGAAGAAGCATCAACCTCAACCAAAAATGGCTTAGTCACATCAGGCTGCATAAGGATGGGAGCAAAGGTGAACCTCTCCTTTAGAAACACAAAAGCTTCAATGGCCTCAGAAGTCCACTGAACAGCATTAGCACCTTTCCTGGTGAGATCGGTCAGCGGTTTGACAATAATAGAAATGTTTTTTATGAATTTTCTGTAATAATTGGCGAAACCCAAAAACCTCTGTATCGATTTCAAACCAATAGGCCTAGGCCATTCCTGCACAGCTTGAACTTTAACCGGGTCCATCTCAAAACCTTCGCTGGAGATAATGTAGCCCAAAAAACTAATTCTCTGTACAGCGAACTCACATTTCTCCAGCTTAGCAAAAAGCAAATTGTCCATTAATAACTGTAATACCTCACATACGTTCCGCCAATGAGACTCCAGATCAGGCGAATAAATCAGAATGTCATCCAAATACACAACCACATTTTTGCCGATTAAAGGTCTAAGGATGTCATTAATAAGATTCTGAAAAAATGCTGGAGCATTGGTAAGACCAAAAGGCATAACCAGATTCTCAAAATGACCCACAGGAGTGTTAAAAGCAGTCTTCCATTCATCACCCTCCTTCATGCGCAACAAATTGTATGCCCCCCGGAGATCAATTTTAGAGAACCACTTGGCCCCCACTAACTGGTTAAATAAATCAGGAATCAATGGCAGTGGGTAAGGATTGCGTACAGTAATTTTATTAATCTCACGAAAGTCCAGACAAGGACGTAAACCGCCATCTTTTTTTTTTACAAAAAAAAATCCAACAGCCACAGGAGACTTGGAAGGCCTAATGTGACCGGCGGCCAAGCTTGTCTGTATGTATTCCTCCAAAGCCTTTCTCTCAGGAATAGTAAGATTAAATAAACGACTTTTAGGAAGAGTCGCTCCAGGGACAAATTCAATGGTACAATCATAGTCTCTATGGGGAGGCAAAATTTGTGACTCCTCCTCAGAAAAAACTCTCCAAAAATCCTGAATAGGTACAGGCAATTCCCCTTTATCCACAGCAGCAATACGTCCGTTACAACACTTGTCATAACACTTAGGGCTCCAGGACTTAATTTCATTGGTAGACCAATCCAGTACAGGATTGTGCAATTTTAACCAGGGTAACCCCAATATTACTGGAGAAGGCAAATTATCCAATACCACCAAATCCAAATTTTCTTGGTGAATACCATTAATAGTGAGGGGAAATTCACAGACCTTATGAGTAACACTCTTCAAGGGAGAGCCATCAACAGAAACCACAGCAATAGGGGATGACAAAGTTTTAGGTTCTAATCTAAGTTTTTCCAAGAATCCCCCATCAATCACATTCAGAGTAGAACCACAATCCACAAATACCCGAAATTCAATTAATTCATCCTGAGCAGCAGTAGTGGCAGATAGGAATACTCCCTTAGAATTTAAACAGGCAATACGGGCATAACTGACCATTTTTTTTTCTTTCTTCAAACGAAGCACACAGTTCTTAATAAAATGACCAGAATTTCCGCAATAGAAGCACAAGCCTTCAGAAAGCCTGCGATCTTTTTCCTGAGAGCGGGGTGCCATCGCCCCAATCTCCATCGGCTCTCCATTGTCAGCACAGACCCTCTCAAGACTCGGAGCTGACATAGCAGAGGATTTGCTCTCATTAACCCTTGCACGCAGTCTCCTGTCCACCCGTATAGCTAATTGCATAGCCTCCTGCAAGTTTCCAGGTGTGGGATAAGCAATCAGTAAATCCTTAACCCTTTCACCTAGCCCTGCAAGAAACAAGCTTTTCAAAGCTGAATCGTTCCACCCCACCTGGGCAGACCACCGACGGAAGTGAGAACAATATTTTTCCACATTACCTGATCCCTGCCTCAAACGTCTCAATTCAGACTCGGCAGATGAGACACGATCAGGATCATCATACAACAAACCCAAAGCAGAAAAAAAACTATCCACTGATCTAAAGCACGGATCACTAGGTTGGAGAGAGAAGGCCCATCCCCGAGGATCTTTGCGCAAAAGTGACATTATGAACCCTATGCGCTGTGATTCATCACCAGAGGATCCGGGTCTCAAACGAAAATACAATAAAAAAGCATTTTTAAAAGAAAAAAAATCTTGTTGTTCGCCAAAAAATAAATCAGGCAGACGTACCTTTGGTTCCACAAAATGTGCTCCAGAACAGCTACTCACGTGTTGTTGGAGCTTGGCCACCTCCAGAGAGAGTCCCTGCAAGCGTTGAGCCAAATCTTGAACCGAGACCATGATGGAAAACTGGAGGTCTTTCCTTAGAGAAATTTTTTTTTTTTTTTTTTTTTAGGGCTGGACTTACTGTTATGATCTGCTACAGGGACTAAGGAAAGACAGGAGAACTGTCCCTGCAATAGAACTAAACTAGATCCCTACAATGTAACGGGGAACCTGATCCTGCGATCAGACCCGCTAAAGTCCTCGGCTAGTCTGAACGAAGACCTATAGATGTGAGGGAGGGATCCCTACAAGAACTAGGGACTGGGATAAGTTGGACACCTCCTAGCAGAAATAGTAGCAGTCAAAGACAAACACACAACAAAAAGCATAGAGGTCAGAAGACCTAGCAAAACTAACAGAGAACGGCAACAGAGCACCAAGCTAGCTCAAGAGTAGTAAATACAATGAAGTCCAGCAAGACCAGGAGGGCGGAGCCGGATTAAATAGGCAAAAATGGTCATGTGACCAGCAACTAAAAAAAACCTAACAGGAGAGTTCTAACAACAGCTCCTGCACCTCATCCTCCTCAGCCTCCTCCTCGTCTTCAGGATCCATCTCCGAAATGACCACATCAGTCACAAGCTGGAAGCACTGCAGCACTGCCTCGGCCAAGCGGCAACAGGCTGCGCTGAAGCTAATATGCTTAGGTGACAAACCACACAATGCTGAAGAGTTGTGGACAGCTCTGAAAGAGCAGGCAGATCTGTGGCTCACACCGCTGAACCTACAGCCAGGCATGGTCGTGTGTGACAATGGCCGGAACCTTGTAGCGGCTCTGAGGCGAGGAGAGCTCACAAACGTACCATGCCTGGCCCATGTGCTTAACCTTGTGGTTCAGCGGTTTCTCAAATCATACCCGTAGCTGCCTGATCTGCTTGTTAAAGTACGCCACCTGTGTGCCCATTTTAGAAAGTCAGCTACAGCTTCCGCCGCCCTTGCCGTGTTTCAGCAGCGTTTGCAGGTTCCGGCTCACAGACTGGTGTGTGATGTCCCCACGTGTTGGAACTCTACACTGCAGATGTGGGGAAGGATTTGTGAGCAGAAGAGGGCAGTTGTTGAGTACCAGCATCAACAGGGCCGTCAGTATTCAGTTCCACACATAAGACCTCAGGAGTGGACATGGATGTCAGACATATGTACCATCCTCCAAAACTTTGAGGACTCCACCAAGATGGTGAGCGGCGATGACACCATAATTAGCATCACCATCCAGCTACTCTGTCTTCTAAAACGCTCTCTGCTCACAATCAAAGAGGATGCATTGCAGGCGGAGCACGATGAGATGGAGCAAGGAACCATACAGAGTGATTGCACACAGCCCAGCCTCATCTCATCCCAATGTGGATTGGGTGACAATGAGGAAGAGAAGGAGGAGGAAGGACAGGAGCTAGTTTTATGCACTATAACATAGTTTGTAAAGCCGAATAAAGACTTGCGTCCATCAAGTTCGACCTGTTAGTTCTGTAATTGCTAAAGTTGATCCAGAGGAGGGCAAAAACCCCAAATGATTTAGCCAATCTTCACCTGAGGAAAAATTCCCTCCCGACTCTGAAACCAGCAGTCAGAATAAATCCCTGTATCAACCTACTATTTTATTTTATTTTTAAGTATACGCTGAAATCTGCCTGGTATCTAGAAATGCATCCAGTCCCCGCTTGAACTGGTGTAGTGAATCCGACATTACCGTCTCCTCACTCAGTGAATTCCATATTCTCACTGCTCTTACCGTAAAGAACCCCTTCCTATGCTGGTGCTGAAACCTTTTCTCTTCCAGTCTTAGTGAATGCCCTCTTGTTACCGTAATATCCCTCCTTTTGAACAAATCCCGGGCAAGATCTCTATACTGTCCCCTAACATATTTGTACACATTTATTATGTCCCCCCTCAACCTTCTCTTTTCCAGGCTGAATAGTCCTAGTTTTGCCAACCTCTCTGGGTATTGCAGTCCCTCCATTCCCTTTATTAATTTTGTTGCCCTCCTTTGTACCTTTTCAAGCTCATTTATATCCTTTCTATATATTGGGGCCCATAACTGAGCACAGTATTCCAAGTGTGGTCTGACCAGTGCTTTGTACAGTGGAAGAACAATGTTCTCATCCTTTGCAGCTATACCTCTTCTGATACATCCCATTACCCTGTTTGCCCTTACAGCAGCGGCCTGACTTTGGGCACTCCAATTTAGTTTGCTATCAATCAAGATGCCCAAGTCCTTCTCCATCTCTGAATTCCCCAATGATTTCCCATTCAGTGAGTACTGGTGACTTCCATTTTTCCTTCCCATATGTATGACCTTACATTTCTCCTCGTTAAACCTCATTTGCCATTTAATGCTCCACCTACCCAGCTTATCCAAATCCCTCTGTAGGTCTGCACTGTCCTCTTTTGTATTAATTGTTTTGCATAACTTTGTGTCATCTGCAAATATTGATATTTTACTATTTATCCCGTTGACTATGTCGTTAATAAAGATGTTAAATAACATTGGGCCTAGTACAGACCCCTGTGGTACCCCACTAGTGACGCTTACCCAATCTGAGTATATTCCATTTATAACCACCCTCTGCCTTCTATCCTTTAGCCAGTTAGCTACCCACTTGCAGACATTTTCCCCCAGCCCCATCATTCTCATTTTGTATACCAACCTATTATGTGGCACGCTATCGAACGCTTTTGAGAAGTCGAGATACACGACATCCACTGGTTCCCCCTGATCTAATCGAGCGCTAACCTCCTCGTAGAAGTCAATCAGGTTTGTTTGGCAGGAGCGATTCCTCATGAATCCATGTTGGTTCGGGATTAAAAGATTATTAGCATCAAGATGCTCCATAATTGCCTCTTTAATGAAGCTTTCAAAAATTTTGCCCACAACGGACGTCAGACTCACCGGCCGATAGTTTCCGGCGTCACTTTTCGCTCCCTTTTTGAATATTGGCACTACATTCGCCTGTCGCCAATCAAGTGGCACAGACCCAGTCTCAACAGAGTCCTTAAATATAAGATATAACGGTCTGTCTATCACATTACTTAGTTCCCTTAGTACCCGTGGGTGTATGCCATCAGGTCCTGGTGATTTGTTTATTTTAATGTTACTGAGGCGTTTCTGTACCTCAACTTGGGTTAGATTAGTCATACTTAGTGGAGGATTAAGCTTGTCACTTCTCATTTCTCCTGTTAGTTCTATTTCTTTTATGAAAGTTGTCGAAAAAAAAATATTTAATAGATTAGCTTTATCCTCATCTTTCTCTATGATTTTGCCTTCCTCACTTTTTATCGGTCCAATATTATCCGATTTAATCCTTTTACTATTTATATACGTAAAGAACAGTTTGGGATTTGATCTACTTTCCCTAGCAATACGTTTCTCTGTTTCCTCCTTCGCTATTTTTATTTGTTTTTTACAGGTTCTCGTTTTTTCCTTGTAACACATTAGTGCCTCCTTACTGTTTTCCTGTTTTAATAGATGGTACTACCTGCACAGCTGTCATACCGTCTGTTCAGCGTGGATGGCCAGAGGACAGAGCGGATGAGGAGAGCATCGTCAGTCATCCTCTTGGTGAGGACACGGAAGTCTTGCCTGTTAGTAGTCTGGCACGCATGGCTGAGTTTATGTTATGCTGCCTTTCCCATGACCCTCGCATTCTCAAAATTTTGGGTGACAGTCATTACTGATTCGTGACACTTCTAGACCCACGCTACAAGGAGAACTTTATATCTCTTATTCCCGAGGCTGACAGGTCTACAAAACTGGGGCTGTACCAGAAGGCCCTTGTTGCGGATCTATTAAAAAAATTCCCAGCTGAAAACCCTGGCGGCAGAGGGCAGACTTCGTTGGACAACCAAGGAGTACAGGCGAGAGAGACATAACTTCAATCCAGCAGAGGCAGGGGAACACTGTCAAAGTTCTGGGAGAGTTTTCTTAGACCCTCCCATCGCACAGGCCCTGAGGCGCGGGTACTCTCACAAGGAGTGCAAAGTTTGGGAAGATGCTGAGAGAGTACCTTGCCGACCATACCAACGTTCTCCGTGATTCTTCTGTGCCTTATAATTATTGGGTATCCAAGCTGAATACGTGGAATGAACTGGCTCTCTACGCCTTGGAGGTCCTGGCCTGCCCTGCCACCAGCGTTTTATCAAAGCGAGTTTTTAGTGCTGCTGGTGGAATTATAACTGATAAGCGCATCTGCCTGTCAACTGAAAATGCTGACAGGCTGACTCTTATAAAAATGAACAAGGGCTGGATTGGGCCAGACTTCTCAACACCACCGAATGACAGCAGTGTAACATAAACTCAAATCCAGTGTCTTTTCTTGGGAGGTGTATTCCCATGCACCTCTTCACACCCACACATGGGTATACGCTTCCTGATTTTGGCTATTTGCTCTTGTCCTCCTCCTTCTCCTCATCCTCCACCACCATATCACCAGGGTGACCGTGGTCCGTGATGCAACACCCACGTAATTTTTTTTAAAGGGTGTTTATGATACCCATAAAAAAAAAATTATACAGTATGTTCATGTATACCCTCCATGGGTAAATGTTTGTCAGCCCATACACTTAGTGCATGGGCATTACAAGTATAGGAGGCCCGCTCCTTTCTAATGGGAACATTTTTTTATGAGGCCCTCCTCCACGTCTCTTCCAAGGGGCAATGAAGTGCCTCCAAATTTTTGGCAGCCCTTGAATTCACTGCATAGGCCAACACTATGGGAGACTCTCTCCTTTCTAATGGGAATTTGTCGTTACTGTGGCCCTGCTCTATGTGTCTTTAATTTCTTAGTGGGGTTTTTCCTAAATTTGGTCAGCTGTTGGACTCACTGCATACCCTATAACTGTATAGCAGACCCTCTCCTTTCTAATGAGAACATGTCATACTTGTTACTGTGGCCCTGCTCTATGTGTCTTTAAATTCTTAATCGGGTTTTTCCTCAATTTGGTCAGCCGTTAGAGTCACTGCATACCCTATAATGGTATAGCAGACTCTCTCCATTCTAATGGGAATTTCTCGTTACTGTGGCCCTGCTCTATGTGTCTTTAATTTCTTAGTGGGTTTTTTCCTAAATTTGGTCAGCTGTTGGTCTCACTGCATACTCTATAACTGTATAGCAGACCCTCTTCTTTCTAATGGGAACTGTGGCCCTGCTCTATGTGTCTTTCAGAGTCCCTCCATCATCAATGAAACAGGATGTGACTGATGATGTGTCACACACCACATTGCCAGATAAGGTTGTAAAATGTTAAAATGACATTTCCCGGTTAATGCATTTGCCTTAAAAAATAACGTAAAGAAAAACAAAACAGTAGGATCTTTCTTTAGTATAAAAACAGAGTCACCAATATAACCTCAATGTAATCACATTGTTCAGCTCCTGCACCTCCTCCTCCATCTCCGAAATGACCACATCAGTCACAAGCTGAAAGTACTGCAGCACTGCCTTGGCCAAGCGGCAACAAGCTGTGCTGAAGATAACATGCTTAATGCTTAGGTGACAAACCGCCCAGCTCTGCAGAGTTGTTGAAAGCTGTAACACAGCAGCTTGATCTGTGGCTCTCACCGCTGAACATACAGCCAGGCATGGTCGTGTGTGACAATGGGCGGAACCTGGTGACGGAGAAATGACAGCCGGAGTAGATACGGTTTCCCTTTGTGCCAGTCCTTTCACCGAGCTAAAGAATATGGCTGTGGTGAAATACAACTCCCACTGAGAAGCTGTTTCAGATTGAAAACCATTGGGCCCACCAGAGGATTTGATTCTGAGGGATCACCTTTCTCCCCCGCTCAAGAGCCCCATAGCAGGTGCAAAGTTAGCGCTATCATGAACTCTCCTGATGTAGAAGTCAGGGCACACCAGAGGATTGTCTGGTGGGACCGTCCAACCCTGCCGAGAAGCAGTCCTGGCTAAGAAAAGTGTGTGGGAAGGTTCCCGGACACTCTATGGCTGCTTTTTTACTCAGGTGGAAACCCACGCAAACACGGGGAGAACATACAAAATCCTTGCAGATGTTGTCCTTGCTGGGATTTGAACCCAGGATCCTAGCGCTCCAAGGCTTCAGTGCCAACCACTGATCCAATGTGCTGCCGTTCACCCTCTGATATCTAACAGACTGGAGAAACTTGCATCTACTGCCACTCTATCTTCAGCTCCTTTGTGAGAAACTAATGTATTTGGGCAGCCTCTCAGTCTACCAAATAAAATTCCTGAGAAGGAAATTGGGGAAGGCTTCGCTACTGGTACTGGAGGCAATGCTAATACCATGGCGTTGTACCATAGTTTACTGGAAATATTCCAGGCTAGTAGGAGGCAAGCAGATTCCCACAGAAAAGTACCAGCAGTAATGTTCAGGGACCCGCGCTTGTAGAAGACGGAGACAACACCGGGAGAAACAGTGGCGGCTGGGGACCGAGTATGGACACAAGGCATGAGGTTGTGAAAAGCTTCCGCCTCCACGAGCCTAAAAGGCCACATTTCAAGTGAAAGCAGCTTTAGAGGACTTCCTGGAAGAAATCACAGCTGGAGTAGATATGGTTTCCCAAGTCCTTTCACCAAGCTGAAGAATATGGCTGTGGTGAAATACAACTCAGCAAAAAAAGCTGTGGACTGGCTCCGTACCGTCCCTGGCCACATTCACTTGACCACGTGTTTGTGGTTAGGCGGTCCTTCCCATTAAGTGCACTGGGGAGGGCACGGGTAATGTTGTGGGATCCGTGCTTGTGGAAGGCGGAGATGACACCGGGAGAAACAGTGGCGGCTGGGGACCGAGTATGGACATCCGGCCACCGCTGGCATGAGGTTATGAAAAGCTTCCGCCTCCACGAGCCTAAAAGGCCACATTTCAAGTGAAAGCAGCTTTAGAGGACTTCCTGGGAGAAATGACAGCTGGGTAGATATGGTTTCCCAAGTCCTTTCACCAAGCTAAAGAATATGGCTGTGTTGAAATACAACTCAGCAAAAAAAGCTGTGGACTGGCTCCGTACCATCCCTGGCCACATTCACCTGTCCACGTGTTTGTGGTTAGGCGGTCCTTTCCAGTAAGTGCACTGGGGAGGGCACAGGTAATGTTGTGGGACCTGTGCTTGTGGAAGGCGGAGACGACACCGGGAGAAACAATGGTGGCTTGGGACAGAGTATGGACACCTGGCTGCCGCTGGCATGAGGTTATGAAAAGCTTCCACCTCCAGGAGCCTAAAAGGCCACATTTCAAGTGCAAGCAGCTGTCAAAAATTTGGCAGTATAGTATTGCAGCCTGTGGGTTGGTGGGTGGCTGGCTGCATACTTGCGCTTGCATTCCAAGGAATGGGGTAGGGACAACTGAACGCTGCACTGAGACAAGGATGTGGACGGTGATTGTTGCAAGTCTGCAACGACAGGTGCATGGCGGGAGGCATCTTCGCATGCGCCAAGGATCACTTATGATGGGCACACTTTTAGGCAGTGACGTGGGAGTCAGATGCTTCCAGAGGTCTTCCCCATGCTGTTCCCATGACTTTTCAGCACTGTATGCATGTGTCTGATGATGTGTCACACACCACATGGCCAGATAAGGTTGTAAAATGTTAAAATTACATATCCCGGTGAATGCATTTGTCTTGGCTGAAAGCAATGCAAAAGTGCAAAAACGCATTAAAAACGCTACATGTGAACATAGCCCAAGGTGTGAAGGAGTATTTTTGTTTTTGGTTATTTATTTTGCCTTATATACAAGTCATTACCCTGGAAAGGATGTTCCTTAACATATTTCCCAGGAAAATCCATTTTGGTTTCGTTTTTGTATGTTTTATTGTGAGTCCGTAAAAGTGGTGTAATACTCTGACAACGTTGTTGACAGCAGTGATCTGGAAGTCAGAAATGCTTCCAGGGGTCTTCCCCATGCTGCTCCCATTTCATTTGAGCACTGTTCCCATCGATTTGGGCAATTTTTAGGCCCTCTGCAGACCGCCGAGGGGAGCCGCCTGAAAAATGCTCGAGTTTCCCATAGACTTACATTGGGCTCGTTGCTCGAGTCGAGCTCCCAAGTATTCCAATGTGCTCAACCCGAGCAACGAGCAACCGAGCAACTTAGTGCAGGCTCATCACTATTGTTTACCCTACAATAATGTACTACAACTGAAATCATGTTTACAAGCGGTTGTTGCTATTAGGCTGTACATATATGAAATTTTGATTGTATGTGAACTTATTTTAACATCTATATAATTCTATTTCTGGATTGTATGAATTGGATTTTGTATCATGGTCACTATTAAGTAATGATGGAATATATATATTCATGATGCCAAATAATATTTACATCTAGAATCACACCGCCCAAAAGTTTGTAAATGGGTTTTTAGGGGCTATTTTATATAAAGGGTTTGTTGGTTGTGTGTTTTTGGATTTCTAAAATAAACTTTATAAATGTTGACAGTTTATGAATTAGTCTTTGACTTTGTTTTAAAAATGATGATATGAGAATTAATATATTCAGTATTGGGTACCCTCATTTCTTCTGTGATAGAGGATTATAATGGAAATGAGTCTATTTATCCTTTTTTGTCTGTTAACTATATATGCCACTAGCTATTGAACCCGTTCTACGGCTGGGTGGCGAGCATTTTTATTGGTATATGGTCTCCCATGCTGGTATGTGCTGCCCCCCTCCTGGTATTTGTGCTGCCCCCATCCTGTCCCCACCATCCTATACTGGTATGCGTTGTACCCCTCACCCCAATCCTGGTATGCATGGTACCCCTCACCCCAATCCTGGTATGTGTGGTACCCCTCACCCCAATCCAGGTATGTGTGGTACCCCTCACCCCTATCCTGGTATGTGTGGTACCCCTCACCCCAATACTGGTATGTGTGGTACCCCTCACCCCAATCCTGGTATGTGTTGTACCCCTCACCCCAATCCTGGTATGCGTGGTACCCCTCACCTCAATCCTGGTATGCGTGGTACCCCATACCTCATCCCTATCCTGGTATGCATGGTACCCCATCCCTATCCTGGTATGTATGGTATTCCTCATCTTGGTATGCATGGCCCCCCTCATCCGAATCCCGGTGTGCGTGGCCACCCTCATCCGAATCCCAGTATGTGTGGCACCCCTCATCCCCCCAATCCCGGTGTGCGTGGCACCCCTCAACCCCCCCAATCCCGGTACGCGTGGCACCCCTCATCCCCCCAATCCCGGTATGCGTGGCACCCCTTATCCCCCCAATCCCGGTATGCGTGGCACCCCTCATCCCCCCAATCCTGGTATGCGTGGCACCCCTCATCCCCCAATCCTGGTATGCGTGGCACCCCTCATCCCCCCAATCCCGGTATGCGTGGCACCCCTCATCCCCTCAATCCTGGTATGTGTGGTACCCCTCACCCCAATCCTGGTATGTGTGGTACCCCTCACCCCAATCCTGCTTTGTGTAGCCCCCGCATCCCTTTCACGCTGTACACACATCCAAAAAAAAATAAACACTTATACTCACCTTTCTTCTCTGTGCTCCAGCGCTGCTGCGTCCTGTTCTGCCGGAGGCCGGGGAGGAGCGCTGCGCCAGAGCACCGCGCTGTCCGGCGCCATTTTGCTGAAGACACTGCAAATGTGTCTTTAGTTAAATGGCACCGGATAGTGCTATGCGCATGCGCCGATCCGACGCCTCACTCCTGCCCCGGTCTCCGGCGAAGAGAGAGGCGCCGCGGCAACGCTCCTCCTGGTCAGGTAAGTATGTAAGTATGGCGCCGGAGATCGCGGTATGCGTTCAGTGTCTACACATACCGCGATCTCCGGCGCCATACACTCCTCTTACCTGTAGCGGCTCCATGCGTTCTTCTGTCTGGAGCCAGACTGCGTGTCACGCATGCGCAGTCTATAAAGGCTTCAGACAGAGGGACGCATCCCCGGTTATATCATAGATATGTTGGGGAGAGGGGGGGATTAGGCTATATGTGGGGGAGGGGGACTAGGCTTTATATACTATATGTGGGTGAGGGTGGACTAGGCTGTATATGCTATATGTGGGAGAGGGGGGACTAGGTTATATTAGCTATATGTGGCACAGTCCCACTTCTCTTGTCCTGTATATATACACTGCACAGTACCACTTCTCCTGTCCTGTATATATACACTGCACAGTACCACTTCTCCTGTCCTGTATATATACACTGCACAGTACCACTTCTCCTGGCCAGTATATATACACTGCACAGTACCACTCCTCCTGTCCTGTATATACACTGCACAGTACCACTTCTCCTGTCCTGTATAAATACACTGCACAGTGCCACTCCTCCTGTCCTGTATATATACACTGCACAGTACCACTTCTCCTGTATACATACACTGCACAATACCACTTCTCCTGTATACATACACTGCACAGTACCGCTCCTCCTGTCCTGTATACATACACTGCACAATACCACTTCTCCTGTTCTGTATACATACACTTCACAGTAAACCTTCTGTCCTGTATATATACATTGCACAGTACCACTTCTCCTGTCCTGTATATATACACTGCACAGTACCACTTCTCCTGTCCTGTATATACACTGCACAGTACCACTTCTCCTGTCCTGTATATACACTGCACAGTACCACTTCTCCTGTCCTGTATATACACTGCACAGTACCACTTCTCCTGTCCTGTATATACACTGCACAGTACCACTTTTCCTGTCCTGTATATACACTGCACAGTACCACTTCTCCTGTCCTGTATATACACTGCACAGTACCACTTCTCCTGTCCTGTATATACACTGCACAGTACCACTTCTCCTGTCCTGTATATACACTGCACAGTACCATTTCTCCTGTTCTGTATACATACACTTCACAGTAACCCTTCTGTCCTGTATATATACATTGCACAGTACCACTTCTCCTGTCCTGTATATATACACTGCACAGTACCACTTCTTCTGTCCTGTATATACACTGCACAGTACTACTTCTCCTGTCCTGTATATATACACTGCACAGTACCACTTCTCCTGTCCTGTATATACACTGCACAGTACCACTTCTCCTGTCCTGTATAAATACATTGCACAGTACCACTCCTCCTGTCCTGTATTCATACACTGCACAGTACCGATTCTCCTGTCCTGTATATATACACTGCACAGTACCACTTCTCCTGTCCTGTATACTGGAATAATTCTCAGTACCTGAATTATTCTGTATATATACAATGCATGGTACCATTTCTCCTGTGTATATATATATATATATATATATATATATATATATATATATATACAGTATGTGTATATATATGTATACATTGCTCAAAAAAATAAAGGGAACACTCAAATAACACATCCTAGATCTGAATGAATGAAATATTCTCATTGAATACTTTGCTCTGTACAAAGTTGAATGTGCTGACAACAAAATCACACAAAAATCATCAATGGAAATCAAATTTATTAACCAATTGAGGCCTGGATTTGGAGTCACCCCCAAAATTAAAGTGGAAAAACACACTACAGGCTGATCCAACTTTGATGTAATGTCCTTAAAACAAGTCAGAATGAGGCTCAGTATTGTGTGTGGCCTCCGCGTGCCTGTATGACCTCCCTAAAATGCTTGGGCATGCCCCTGATGAGGTTGCGGATGGTCTCCTGTGGGATCTCCTCCCAGACCTGGACAATAGCATCTGCCAACTCCTGGACAGTCTGAGGTGCATGTGGTGGATGGAGCGAGACATGATGTCCCAGATGTGCTCAATCGGATTCAGGATTGGGGAACGGGCGGGCCAGTCCATAACTTCAATGCCTTCATCTTGCAGGAACTGCTGACACTCTCCAGCCACATGAGGTCTGGCATTGTCCTGCATTAGGAGGAACCCAGGACCAACCACACCAGCATATGGTCTCACAAGGGGTTTGAGGATCTCATCTTGGTACCTAATTGCAGTCAGGCTACCTCTGGCGAGCACATGGAAGGCTGTGCGGCCCTTCAAAGAAATGCCACCCCACACCATTACTGACCCACTGCCAAACCGGTCATGCTGAAGGACGTTGCAGGCAGCAGATCGCTCTCCACGGCGTCTCCAGACTCTGTCACGTCTGTCACATGTGCTCAGTGTGAACCTGCTTTCATTTGTGAAGAGCACAGGGCGCCAGTGGCAACTTTGCCAATCCTGGTGTTCTGTGGCAAATGCCAAGTGTCCTGCACGGTGTTGGGCTGTGAGCACAACCCCCATCTGTGGACGTCAGGCCCTCATACCACCCTCATGGAGTCGGTTTCTAACCGTTTGTGCAGACACATGCACATTTGTGGCCTGCTGGAGGTCTTTTTGCAGGGCTCTGGCAGTGCTCCTCCTGTTCCTCCTTGCACAAAGGCGGAGGTAGTGGTCCTGCTGCTGGGTTGTTGCCCTCCTACGGCCCCCTCCACGTCTCCTGGTGTACTGGCCTGTCTCCTGGTAGTGCCTCCAGCCTCTGGACACTACACTGACAGACACAGCAAACCTTCTTGCCACAGCTCGCATTGATGTGCCATCCTGGATGAGCTGCACTACCTGAGCAACTTCTGTGGGTTGTAGAGTCCATCTCATGCTACCACGAGTGTGGAAGCACAACCAACATTCAAAAGTGACCAAAACATCAGCCAGAAAGCATTGGTACTGAGATGTGGTCTGTGGTCCCCACTTGCAGAACCACTCCTTTATTGAGGGTGTCTTGATAATTGCCAATAATTTCCATCTATTGTCTATTCCATTTGCACAACAGCATGTGAAATTGATTGTCAGTGTTGCTTCCTAAGTGGACAGTTTGATTTCACAGAAGTTTTATTTACTTGGAGTTATATTCTGTTGTTTAAGTGTTCCCTTTATTTTTTTGAGCAGTGTATATATATATACTGTATATATATACTGTATATATATATATATATATATATATATATATATATATATGTATATACACACATACACGGCACAGTAATACTTCTCCTGCCCTGTTGTCGGAGGGGCGTCATTGCACTTCTGGATTGTCATTATTGGTTTAATATTCTCTACGTTCCTATGGGCAAGTAAAAATAAATCTTGAAAAACCTGTTTAAATGGGTTATCCCAAGTTTCTTCTGAATAGGGGATGACTTTCCGTTTGCTGTGGATCTGACCACTGGTGCCCTCACAATCCTGAGAAACGTAGCTTTGAAGATCACCATGTAAATGGAGCTGTGGAGCGACGCCTTTCACATGTGACTCAACAAATAACTCATTTAAGAGAATGGTGAGGGGGCACGACACAGTATAGAAGTATAGCAAAATTCACTTATTGGGGCTGATGGGTGTTACAGTATGTGGGCTGGTGGGGTTTGTGTGCCAGGGCTGCTTTTTAGTCCCAGTCCGGCCTTGCCCCATGTTTTTCAAAAATAAATGACATCATGTGAATGGAGGATCCAATCTCTTTCTTTTTTGTTCAAGCAACACAGAAAGATGTCAGAACCTTTCGGTTTCACTGGATCAGGTTCATCTCATCAGAGGATTACTGATCTACTCTTAAACACACACTCATATGTATTACCACTCTCCTTTCCTCTACTTTTTCTTTTCCCCACCCCTTATTTATTAGTTTGTTTCATTCATCTTCTCTTCTTTCTTTCTCTCTGGTTAAAAATTGAAAATGTGGGACAATTTTTGGTCTTCGATATGGGTTGACAATCTACTAGAGATGAGCGGATCTGGCAAAATACAAATCCACCAAATAGTGCAGATCTTCCAGGGATATCCGATTTGCAGCAATGCCACTTATTATGATTTGGGATCTTTCCAGACCCCAGAACATGATAAAAGTAAGATGTTAAGAAAAAATAAATATATATACTACCCTTACTGCTCACCTCTTTGGCCCCTCTGCTGATCACAGTCCCCCATCCAGTCTTTGACGCATCTCTTTATCACCGTCTCTGAGAGATGAATCCCTGGGCCTCTTCATGCTAGGTTGGGACTTTTGGCTTTGATGAGACTCCGGATATTTTTGAGCAAGTGTGTGTAGGATCACAACGTCATGACACACACTGTGACCTTGCATGTGCAAGCACGTAAATGTCCCTGGCTTCACCAGAACTGGAAGTCTGGCCTTGCATGAAGGCCTCACGATTCAGCACTCAACAGCGATGACAAGACAAGAGCCGGACGGGGGATTGTGCAGAGCAGAGGGACTGGAGAGGTGAGCGGTAAGGTTATTCATAAGTTTCTTTATTTTTTTAACCTTTCGATGGCCCTTTATGGTTCAGCAAAATGGCAGCCAGCTAGTCCCCATCTTGCTGAATCCACACAGAAGTGAATTACAAAAAATCTGGAGTTTGGTGAAAGCGGATTTTTGAAATCTTAAGAGTAGAATTCAATTCCACTTAAATATATTCGCTTACTTCTACTATAAAGTAGTTTAACGTTCATTTTTTGTGAATATATTTTATGATAAGCTTATCAGAGCTGTCTCCTAGCCTATGACTATGTACTATATGCTCCCCGAATGACTTGGTTTAAATAAAGATTCAAAAATATTTATTTTTTCCACTTTTTTTTTAATATTACAAATATATTGGCGTACTTATGCATTCGAGTATATAGTGAGTGTGAATAGAAATATATACAGGCACCTTTTAGTATACCACTGGTACTTGCTAACAGACTTTTACACGACCTTTATATAGTCCTAAGCTGTCTCTCCATACTGACTCCAGCTCCAGCAATCCGGTTGCTCGGGCTGATGATCACAAATACGCCAAGGGATATGTCATTTCAGAAAACACAATTCTATTTTTTGTATATAAAGCGGCAAATCCCATGCAAAGAGATTATATTAGATAATATATTACAGACAGGTAGGCTCTGGGGATATACTGTAGACCCCATTAGTATTGAGTTGAATGTATATTCAGTATGCAGTCAGCTCGTAAGCTCCTCCTAGTGATGGCTGTAAGCAGCAAAATTTTATCATTTAATTGCAGGGTATTTGGAGCTCTACATTGGGCCAGTTTCACACTTCTGACAATCATAGTTCAAGTACAGTCTGCAATGTTCAGGACAGTCACTGGTCTATTGGCCAGTCGCATAAACGTATATGAGGCTGTTGACTTCAGGTCATAAGATCCACGGTTGATCCAGACATTGTGGTCTGTACTCGAATTGTGAATGTTGGAGATGTAAAATGGACATTGGATGAATGAAGCTCTATCCTGTATAAACAAACCGCAAGAACACCCAAAATTGCATTGAAATTTAGTCTTCTAAGCGGTGGTCTTCTCAAAGAAGATGGCCAGTATGCATTATATATAATCTATAGTGGAACTAAAAATCTGTCACAGGAAATCATTTTTTTTATTATGGGGTGGTCTTCTGAAGGAGGTTTTCTATTGCAGAAGTCCCACTGTATATAAAGAAATAAATTAAAGGAGTTTTCCCACAAACGAAGTTAATTTTAATCAACATTTTAATCAATAGACCATTGAATAATAATGCGTTTCACAATTGAATGGGTTAAAAAAATGTTCCTGTGCTGAGATAATCTTATAAATGTGCCCCTGCTGTGTACTGTGTAATGGCTGTGTCTAACCGTGCAGGAACATGGTCTGATTATATCACATCTCCTGGGCAGGGGCGGAAGTAAAAAAGTATACAGACAGGACAGCATGGGACCAAAAATAATTCTTTCTTTCAGGTAAAATATTGCTTAAAAACAGGCAGGGAAATGTTTTGCCTCACAAAAAGAATCATTTGTGGTCCCATGCTGTCCTGTCTGTATACTCTCTTTTGCTTCCTCCCCTGCCCAGGAGATGTGGTATGATCAGACCATGTTCCTGTACAGTAAGACACAGCCATTGCACAGTACACAGCAGGACACATTTATAAGATTATCTCAGCACAGGAACATTTCATTTAAACACATCCAATTGTGGAACTTATTATTATTAGTGATGAGCGAGCACTAAAATGCTCTGGTGCTCGAAGCTCAGTTCGAACACATTGGAATACTTGGGTGCTCGACCCGAGTAACGAGCCCAATGTAAGTCTATGGGAAACTCGAGCATTTTTCTGGCTGTCCCCCCCCCCCCCCCGGTGGTCTGCAGAAGGTCAAAAATTGCCCAAATCGATGGGAACAGTGCTCAATTAAACGTCAGGCAGGCAGAATATATAGGCAGACAGGCAGGCAGGCAGGGTATATAGGAGGGTGCATGAAAAACATAGCAGGGCACTTGGAACACACTAGTGCCCTCCGATTTTCATGCACGCGTCTCTTTAAAAAAGCCGGCCGGCAATTCATCAGCGGCATACACCGGTACCCAACAATTTAGAAAAGAAAGAGTAGAGCATCACACATAGATTAGATAGATAGTGTAACATACCTGGCGGCGTCCTTGCATAGTGGTCCATCTCCCACTGTGCAAAAGCGCGCACTTGATCTCCAATCCAGAATGTCTCTCTGGCTTCCCTCCATGCTGTCTGTTTGCTTCTGTTTCTGCTGCTTAAGGGCGGCGCCCGATCACTTCCTGCTTTTTGTACCTGCTGCAGGCACACCCCTTGTGCGTCCTCAGCCTATTGCTGTCTGTCACCTGGTATTTAAACCAGCTGCTCCAATTAACCCATGCCTGAGCATTGTGTTTCATTCAGTATGCTCTCTCACTCTGAATGTGCCAGGTCCCCTTCTGTGTTTGCTTGCCTGCTTGATAGGCTGGATCGCAGCTGAGTGCTGCCATCCAGCTTGTCATCCTTCAGATACACTGCAGAGCGCAAGCATGCCTGCGCTCTGCAGTGTCTATGAAGGATGGCATGCTGAATGGCAGCGTTCAGCTGCGATTCAGCCTGTCATCTCAATGCCATCCCAGCGTGGGAGAATTCTCCTGCGCTTCAGCGCTTGAGCAGGAGAATTCTCCCACGCTGGGATGGCATTCTGATGATAGGCTGGATCGCAGCTGAGCGCTGCCATCCAGCTTGTCATCCTTCAGACACACTGCAGAGCGCAAGCATGCCTGCGCTCTGCAGTGTCTTTGAAGGACGGTATGCTGGATGGCAGCGCTCAGCTGCGATCCAGCCTGTCATCTCAATGCCATCCCAGCGTGGGAGAATTCTCCTGCTCAAGTGCTGAGCGCAGGAGAATTCTCCCACGCTGTCAGTGACGTGGAGGAGGAGAGCTGAGTTCATTGGACATGAACTCGGCTCATCTGGATGCCGTCACAGCGAGACACTGAGGAGCTTCACTGAGGAGCTTCTCAGTGTCTGCGGCATGGCAAGCTGGATGGCAGCGTTCTGCTACAATCCAGCCTGTCATGTCAATGTAGCAGAGCTGAAGCTGTCCTGGGAACCATGGAAAGGTAAGGATGAGGTTGGTTTATTATTTTACTTTTATTGCAGAAGACATTGGCTTCAGCTGGAATGGGCGATACGGTAAGTAGGGTTTAATTTAGAACATTAAGGGAATGTGTCTTTATTTCAATTAACCCCTTCCCGACCCGTGTCACACCGTTTGTGACATGGAAAACAGTTCGTTCCCGACCCATGTCACAGCGTCTGTGACATGGAGGGAAAGACCCCCTGCAGCGCCTGCGAGCGGGGTCGCTCAGGTGTCACAGTTGCTACTGCAACTGGACATCCTGAAGTCGACCCCCCGGGGGGTGGATTAACCCCCCCGTGCCTGGGACCCCTCCGATTGGCTGTTTCATTTTCACTTTTAATGAAACTGCCAATCGGTATGAATTAAATATTTCACCAATGAAAATTGGTGTAATATTTAAATCTGGGCATGGCCTGATGCTTACAGCATCAGCCATTGGCTGGGGGGAGTGTCACCTCTGTCCCCCCCTCCCCCCAGATCTGATTGGGGGGCTAGCGTCACATGGATACTAGCCCCAATCAGATGTGGAGGGAGTTTTTAATGATGGCCGCAACTGCCCGTCCATGGATCGGGTGCCGGCCGTTGTGGACCCTCTGCTGCTGCCTCCTGTGGACCCTCTGCTGCTGCCCCCCCGTGGACCCTCTGCAGCTGCCCCCCCGTGGATCGCCTGCTGCCGCCGCTGATCGCCTGCTGCCGCCGCTGATCTGCATCAGGTAGTATTGCCCCCGCTCCCCCCCGACCCCCCCTCCACTCCACCCTGCCCCCCCCCTCCACCCCCGACCCCCCCTCCACTTTCATACCTGCACCCCGACCTCCGCTCCCTCTGCTCCCTCTCCCACGTCTTCATCCACCGGCTGCTGCTCTCCTTCTGACAGCCGGTGGACTGTGATCACAGCAGCAGCAGGCTCAGTGTAAATGCCCTGCTCCTGTGATCAAACCCACCATCCCCCAGTCCCAGTGATATCACCCCCCACCTCCCAATAATCACCCCTCCCCCAGTGTTCACCCCCCCTGTCCCCAGTGTTCACCCCCCCTGTCCCCAGTGTTCACCCCCCCTGTCCCCAGTGTTCACCCCCCCTGTCCCCAGTGTTCACCCCCCCTGACCCCAGTGTTCACCCCCCCAGTGTTCACCCCCCCTGTCCCCAGTGTTCACCCCCCCTGTCTCCAGTGTTCACTCCCCATCCCCAGTGTGCACCCCCCCATCCCAGTGATCATCCCCCCCCCCGCAAACCCAGTGATCACCCCCCTTGCTGCTGCCGGCTCCTGCCCCAGTGATCACCCCCCTTGCTGCTGCCGGCTCCTGCCCCAGTGATCACCCCCCTTGCTACTGCCGGCTCCTGCCCCAGTGATCACCCCCCTTGCTGCAGCTGCTGGCTCCTCCATCTCTTCAGCCCCCCCCCTACGCCTGACAGCCCCGTACGCCTGACAGCCCCCCTACGCCTGACAGCCCCCCTACGCCTGACAGCCCCCCTACGCCTGACAGCCCCCCTACGCCTGACAGCCCCCTACGCCTGACAGCCCCCTACGCCTGACAGCCCCCACACGTGACTGCAGAAGGTTACACCAAGCACACACACACACGTACACTCACACTATAATAAAGTTTCGATTTTTTTTTTTTTTACACACGCACACAGCACACAAAATGTCCCGCCCGTCCCACTCATCCCAGTCTAGGGCGTACTCAGCTTAGTAGGCTATGTCAGGTTGGTGTGTGTGTTGTAGTGTGTGTGTGTGTGTGTGTGGTGTATACACTACAATATACCACACCGCACACCAACCTGACATACACTACACAATGGTGTCCACTAACAAATTGGAACCATGTTGCGTTTGGAGAGTCCCTGTGTGCCCAAACATTGGAGCTCCCCAACAAGTGACCCCATTTTGGAAACTAGACCCCCCAAGGCACCTATCTAGATGCATAGTGAGCACTTGAAACCCCCAGGTGCTTCACAAATTGATTCATAAAAATGAAAAAGTGGAAAAAAAAACACTTTTTTATTTTTACGGATTAATTTGTGAAGGACCTGGGGGTTCCAAGTGCTCACTATGCATCTAGATAGGTGCCTTGGGGGGTCTAGTTTCCAAAATGGGGTCACTTGTGGGGGAGCTCCAATGTTTGGCCACACAGCGGCTCTCCAAACGCAACATGGTGTCTTCTAACAATTTGAGCCGACAATTTGTTAGCGGACACCATGTTGCTTTTGGAGAGCCGCTGTGTGCCCAAACATTGGAGCTCCCCAACAAGTGACCCCATTTTGGAAACTAGACCCCCCAAGGCACCTATCTAGATGCATAGTGAGCACTTGGAACCCCCAGGTGCTTCACAAATTGATTCATAAAAAAGAAAAAGTGGAAAAAAAAACACTTTTTTATTTTTACGGATTAATTTGTGAAGGACCTGGGGGTTCCAAGTGCTCACTATGCATCTAGATAGGTGCCTTGGGGGGTCTAGTTTCCAAAATGGGGTCACTTGTGGGGGAGCTCCAATGTTTGGCCACACAGCGGCTCTCCAAACGCAACATGGTGTCTTCTAACAATTTGAGCCGACAATTTGTTAGCGGACACCATGTTGCTTTTGGAGAGCCGCTGTGTGCCCAAACATTGGAGCTCCCCCACAAGTGACCCCATTTTGGAAACTAGACCCCCCAAGGCACCTATCTAGATGCATAGTGAGCACTTGGAACCCCCAGGTGCTTCACAAATTGATTCATAAAAATGAAAAAGTGGAAAAAAAAACACTTTTTTATTTTTACGGATTAATTTGTGAATGACCTGGGGGTTCCAAGTGCTCACTGTGCATCTAGATAGGTGCCTTGGGGGGTCTAGTTTCCAAAATGGGGTCACTTGTGGGGGAGCTCCAATGTTTGGCCACACAGCGGCTCTCCAAACGCGACATGGTGTCCGCTAACAAATTGAATGGAAAATCGGCTCAAATTGTTAGCGGACACCATGTTGCGTTTGGAGAGCCCCTAATGTGCCTAAACAGTGGAGCTCCCCCACAAGTGACCCCACTTTGGAAACTAGACCCCCCAAGGCACCTATCTAGATGCATAGTGAGCACTTGGAACCCCCAGGTGCTTCACAAAATGATCTGTGAAAACAAAAAAGTACTTTTTTTTTCACAAAAATTTTCTTTTAGCCTAAATTTTTTAATTTTCACATGGGTAACAGGATAAAATGCATCCTAAAATGTATTGGTCAATTTCTCCTGAGTACACTGATACCTCATATGTGGTCGTAAACCACTGTTTGGGCACATGACAGGGCTCAGAAGAGAAGGAGCGCAATTTGACTTTTGGAGCTAATTTTCCATTCAAAAAGTAAAATGGCGCTCCTTCCCTTCTGAGCCCTGCCGTGTGCCCAAACAGTGGTTTATGACCACATATGAGGTATCAGTGTACTAAGGAGAAATTGACCAACAAATTTTAGCATGCATTTTATCCTGTTACCCATGTGAAAATTAAAAAATTTAGGCTAAAAGAAAATTTTTGTTAGAAAAATAAAAATGTTCATTTTTTTCTTCCATGTGGCTTTAGTTCCTGTGATGCACCTGAAGGGTTAATAATCTTCTTGAATGTAGTTTTGAGTAGCTTGAGGGGTGCAGTTTTTGGAATGGTGTCACTTTTGGGTGTTTTCTGTCATGTACACCCCTCAAAGGGACTTCAAATGTGATGTGGTCACTAAAAAAAATGGCTTTGCAAATTTTGCTGGAAAAAAGAAAATTTGCTGATGAACTTTGAACCCTTCTAACTTCCTACCAAAAATTTTTTTTTTTTCAAAAATTGTGCTGATGTAAAGTAGACATGTGGGAAATGTTATTTATTAACTATTTTGTGTCACATCACTCTCTAGTTTAGCAGAATAAAAATTCAAAATTTGAAAATTGCAAAATTTTCAAAATTTTTCCCATATTTTTGATTTTTTCACAAATAAACGCAAATATTATCGACCTAAATTTAATACTAACATGAAGCCCAATATGTCACGAAAAAACAATCTCAGAATCGCTAGGATCCGTTGAAGTGTTCCAGAGTTTTTACTTCGTAAAGGGACACTGGTCAGAATTGACAAAAATGCCAAGGTCTTTAGGGTCAAAATAGGCTGGGTCCTGAAGGGGTTAAAGGACTTTATTCTGGGTGTTTGTGTTTTTTTTTTAACTTTGACTATGGGGTTAGTAATGGGGTGTCTAATAGACGTCTCTCCATTACTAACCTGGGCTTGATGTCAGCTGGCATTATAAGCTGACATCTACCCCAACCCTATTACCCCATTGCCACCGCTACAGGGCAGTGGGAAGAGCGAGGCTAAGTGCCAGAATTGGCACATCCTATCCTATGGATGTGCCATTTCTGGGGCGGCTGACGGCTGGTGTTTCTAGCCTGGGAGGGGGCCAATATTTATGGCACACTTCCTGGGCTATTGATATCAGCCCCCAGCTGTCTGACTAGCCTTTGCAAGCTATTAACATAGGGGGGACCCCACGTCATTTTATTTTTGGGTCCCCCATTTTAATAGCTAGTAAAGGCTAGGTATTCAGCTGGGGGCTGATATTAGTAGCCAGGGAAGCTCCGTGGGTATTACTCCCTTCCCAGGCTTCAAACATCTGCCCCAGCCGTCTGCTTAACCTCCGCTAGAGACTAAAATTACGGGGAACCCCACGCCAATTTTTTTTTTAATAAACCCTTTATTTTAACACTAAATGAAAAGTACAGTAACCAACAATGTCACTGTACTTATTATATATGTGACTGACATGTTTCTATCTATCTAATCTATGTGTGATGCTCTATTCTTTCTGTTCTAAATTGTCGGGTAGCGGTGTATGCCGTTGCTGAATTGCCGGCTTTTCACGTTTCACTGTGAGTACTGTTCCCATCGAATTGGGCAATCACTGTAATTCCACAACCACCATGGCTGTGGCATTACAGTGAGTGGCAGACAATCCCTGCATGATTGGTGCTCTAAATAGCGCCAGACATGCAGGACGGGGACCCGAGCTCCCGCCCGAGCATCGCGCAAGTACTCGGCGAGCTCTGAACATCTCGAGTACTGAGATGCTCGGGCAAGTGCCGAGCAGTGGCCAGCATGTTCGCTCATCACTAATTATTATTCATGTCATTATTCCACCTTTCAGTGTGTCTGGATGCAGTGAATTACTGTCTGTCGTCCAATATGGAGCAGGGGCATGCTTAGCTCTCAGTATTTGATGGACAGCTCAGCTGCTGGGGTGTGCTGAGCTGTCAGTGTCTTGAATGACAGTTTAGCCGTCCAATCGGAGTTTGGATGTTGCCGGAGCTTCATCCATGTGTCTCCTGTTCAGATAATTACCCGGCTATTTACCCAGCTCTCTGCCTCAGACTTGTGCCAATTGTAGCTTCTTGCTCACTGGTGTATGATTGCTTTGTTTTCACTGTGCTCTGATCTACTGCTGCCTAACCTAGGACCATGATCTGACCATCCGTTTGCTTTGACCCTTTGCCTAATCCTCTATTTTCTTGGTATTTTGACCGCTGGACCATGACCTGACTATTATTTTGTCCCACCCCTCTGCCTTTGACGTACCCCCCTGGCTTTTGACCCCTGGACCGTGACCTGACTATTCTTTTGTGTCACACCTCTATCTATGACATACCTCCTGGCTTTTGACACCTGGACCATGACACGACTATTCTTTTGTCTCACCCCTCTATCTATGATGTACCCTCCTGGCTTTTGACCGCTGGACCATGACCTGACTATTCTTTTGTCTCAACCCTCTGCCTTTGACGTACCCTCCTGACTTTTGACCCCTGGACCGTGACCTGACTATTCTTTTGTGTCACCCCTCTATCTATGACATACCTCCTGGCTTTTGACACCTGGACCATGACACGACTATTCTTTTGTCTCACCCCTCTATCTATGATGTACCCTCCTGGCTTTTGACCACTGGACCATGACCTGACTATTCTTTTGTCTCACCCCTCTGCCTTTGACGTACCCCCCTGGCTTTTGACCCCTGGACCGTGACCTGACTATTCTTTTGTGTCACCCCTCTATCTATGACATACCTCCTGGCTTTTGACACCTGGACCATGACACGACTATTCTTTTGTCTCACCCCTCTATCTATGATGTACCCTCCTGGCTTTTGACCACTGGACCATGACCTGACTATTCTTTTGTCTCACCCCTCTGCCTTTGACGTACCCCCCTGGCTTTTGACCCCTGGACCGTGACCTGACTATTCTTTTGTGTCACCCCTCTATCTATGACATACCTCCTGGCTTTTGACACCTGGACCATGATATGACTATTCTTTTGTCTCACCCCTCTATCTATGATGTACCCTCCTGGCTTTTGACCCCTGGACCGTGACCTGACTATTCTTTTGTCTCACCCCTCTGGCTTTGACGTACCCTCCTGGCTTTTGACCCCTGGACCGTGACATGACTATTCTTTTTCTCACCCCTCTGCCTTTGACGTACCCTCCTGACTTTTGACCCCTGGACCGTGACATGACTATTCTTTTGTCTCACCCCCCTATCTATGACGTACTCTCCTGGCTTCTGACGTCGGACCTTTTGATGACCCAGCCTTGCAATTTGTCCGTGAGTAGTGACTAGTCACAATTCAAAGATCTATTAATTAAAATATACTGTGTTCATGTGAAAACCTGTTTAATGCAGAATATTGGATCTATTTAGATGAAAAAAAAACTGAGTGCAAAAAACATATTTTGCTTTTTACAAGCTGAGCTGCCAGTGAATAGCCGTGTATTTAGGTCGTATTATTCTGAAAAGTGTTATTTTGGTGTTAATGCTCCTCTAAGCAAGTGGTTGGAGCACACTTGAAATTTTCATCTGTTTCAAGTACGCTAAACTCCATTTACGTGACTAACACCAGTTATTTAAGATTTCAAGGTAAGAAGCCCTGCATACGGCTTCAGAAAACATATTTTTATCTTAGCAAATGGACGCTGTATTTTACAGAAATGTACCTTAACAGTTTTGACATAGGTCAAAAGTTACAGTAATTTTAGAAAGGCTTTTCTTTCCAAGAAGTGAGTCAAGTCTGAAGTAGATGTTAGTTATTCATTAAGCACCTGCTCCATCATGTCTGAAAAAAACCCTAAAAAAAACACAACAGACAAGAGTAAAAAAACAAGTTCACAGATGGGATTTCTTCCCTCTATTTCCAGACTTTGCTCTTAAAAGCTTCTTTACACTGAAGGGTCATGGAGCACATCTGTCACATCCTTACACAGCTGATAAAATTGCTTTAAATGGCTTAAAGTGAATGTTATTCTCCATCTATTATATATTTACGATTTGTCTGAAAACCACTCTTTTGTGTTTTTTTTTACCCTTAAGCTTGGTTTGCAGATTTGGTTCAAGGTTCCGTATGCTGAGGAATCTGTACTCCGCAATCCATTCATGCGCCGTACCAACTCCACGCTCTCATTCCCAATAAGGGCAGTCTATCCACAGATTGTCATAACAGATAGAGGCGGAAAGAATGGAAGAACAGCAAAATGATTAAACCAAAAAAGGCACAAAAATCATGCACAAACAATAGCAATGACAAATAACACATGAGGCAAGCATCAAGACATCGTACATGTTCACAGAAATGCAGCAAAATCATAAATAACAGCAAGAATATTCAATAGCTATGATGGCAATTGCACGGAAACATATCTTTGAAAGGATTGTCAAAGAAAAAAATTTAAATGAATTAACTAATGTATATATAAAATATATCATCTGATCTGTTGAACAGTATCAGATTGGAATATATTATATTTTGTAGAGCACCTTTACCTACTCAGAGTGGGTACAAAGACAACTGACTAAGTTTTAGACATTGCTAACTTAGACTAGAAAGTCTTAAAATGCACCAAATTTAACAAAGTAGTGGAAGGTGCTACATAAATTTGGCACATCTTTAGACTGTCTAGTCTAAGTTTACACCTTATAAACGATAGCCTACTTTGGTCCATTAACTTACTCCAAATTGTGCAAGTTGCCCTATGTGGATCAATGATATCATGACCTACTTAAAGGGAATCTGTCACCCCCCTGGGAGTTATCAGACCGCTTCTATGGGCATACAGGTGATAGAAAAGTAAATCTATACATACCTGTATGGCCCATGGTAGAGGTCTGATTGCAGAGAAAAGTAATTTTATCTTTTTGGCTCTCAACAGGCTTGGCGTCCTGGGGATGCCAAGTTATGCCCGCCTATCTGATTATTATTCCCCTAAATCGCCACCTATGAGCCTAGTTACTATTTTCCCTCCCTCCTCTGCACGTTACAGGGTGCTGTGACGTGTGCTTTCCTTCCTCACCACCCGACGCATGCGCAAAGCGCAGCTCTTATAGAGCGCGCTTTGTTTCCTCCCGGCCCAGTTTGCATGAACACAGTGCTACAGAAAACCTTCTTGTTATGCGCCGGGAGTCACTGGAGCGGACGTCACAGTGACTTCCCGATGCCTGCGCAATAGAGCACTGCGGCACTGTGATCACACACACAAACCCGGCTGGGAGGAAACAAAGCGCGGTCTATAAGAGCTGAGCTTTGCGCATGCGCTGGAAGGTGAGGAAGGAAAGCGCATGTCACAGCGCCCTGTGAGGTGCGGCCGAGGGAGGGAAAATGGTAACAGGCTGATAGGCGGCAATTTAGGGGAATAATAATCAGATAGGCGGGCATTGCTTGGCGTTCCCAGATGCCAAGCCTGTTGAAAACCAAAAAGATAAAACTACTTTTCTCTGCAATCAGACCTCTACTATGGGCCATACAGGCAAGTATAGATTTACTTTTCTATACCATGTATGCCCATAGTAGCGGTCTGATAACTCTCAGGGAGTGACAGATTCCCTTTAACAGGGCTGTGGAGTCGGAGTCGGTGTCCATTTTGGTGGAGTTGGTATAAAATGGACTCCTAACTCCTAAAATATATAATAAATTGGGTACAGTAGTTCAATGCAGTTTGTGGGGAATATTTTTCTCATAAGAATTTGGGAAAGTTATGAAATGTCCTATAAACGTCTGCTCTATTCCTGATCTAAGGGTCTAGACTTTTAGCTGAGATGAATCTGTGTTACAGTAAATTTATCACTTAAACATGTGCCATGTATGAGAGAGACGGAGTCGGAGTCATGGAGTCAGAGTCGTAGAGTCGGTGTCACGGAAATTGAGGAGTCAGAGTCGGAGGTTTGGCTTACCGACTCCACAGACCAGCTATTTAAGGCCCATTAAGACATACACCTGTGTCTTGGGATTGAGACTCTATACTTCTATTTGGTGTGCTCGACCTTCTCTGCATACTGTGATCTAACTTGCTTCCATCCTGCTGCTCTTGAGATTCCTGAGTGTGCCAAGTTCTCACCTCCCAAGCGCCTTCCTCCTTGCTGCATCAACACCTACTTGATGCTAAGAGGATCTACCTCACCAGGTGAGCCTAACACACATACAAGGTATGAAAGATTGTTTTTTGGCATAAATTTAGCTAAGAATCTGGCGTATGTACTGTAAATTAGTAAATCAGTCCCATTGGGTGCCACTCTACAGCTTTTGGGCCTCATACACTATTCACTGGGAATCAAACAAGCAAAGAAAGTGAACTGGCTCGGCACAATAATTAAAAATGAGTGGAGGACTGTATGCAGACCATTGTCATAAGCCAAAAAATCCAGTGGTGCCCCAGCTAACAGTCCCAACTTAGGGAAAGCAAAGTAACAATGTCCGTAGAAAAAAAGATTAAAGGCATTCACTGAATAAAATAAAATGATATTCTTTATTCAAATCCTCTAAAACATGTCAGCAGGGATAGGGATAGCAGGTGCAGCTATACAGACGATGGTCATTTCATTTGTGAGTACCCTTCCACAGGGTATTACAGAGTCATAGGCATTGTATTTTTCGCCTAATGGTGCCCTTGTGCTGCATTATACTGTATTCTTCACTAGAAGCCATGATTCTAATAGAGAACACCTCCAAAACAAGTAATACTATAGAACAAGCCATGATTTGAAAAACCCTTTACATCTTCTCTACATGACTCTGGAGTCAAACAGATGTGTAGATTTTTATGGATGCCATAATATTGGTCTGCACAACATGTCCATGCGTAGGAGTCCTAGGATAAGAAATGGAGTCAAATAAACCCTCTTGTATAGGGTGCAGACATTTATTCAGTTTGATTGACATCTGCATTACTATTTCAAGTTTTATGATCCGTCGTAGGAACAGAAGACTTAAAATAATGTTGGATCTATAACACAATGGGCACCAATGGCAGCCAATAGAAATTATTGACTTCTAACTGAGTCGATCAGATTCCATCATTGTAGTCATCATTTTATCAGAAAAAAATAGCACTGTATGCTGTCTTATTTTTCTTGTCAAATGTGATGTACTCTGCATCTTGAAGGGAAACTCCAAAGCAAATGTGAACAGATCCTAAAGAGAAGGATGTTGGGCAATATTTAAAAAAATACTATAAACTTAGGTAAAATCACATCTATAGATTCAGTGAAGCAAGTTATGATGTATGAAGAGCTGGCATTTAATATTTCTAAAAAATATTTAATTCCAGATATGATTTATATTAAAGATTCACTTTAAATTGTACTTTTAATAAATAACTGATGAATCTAAAATAATGTGGATCTGTCACCAGATTTGACAATACAAACTGCATTATTAAATTGATCTTTTAAACCTGAAAAGGCTGGTGTAGGTACTTTGAAAGTCCATGACAGAATGGTTGTATAATCTGTTTGTTAAATTTTAAACCCAATCTCCACCCACTTAGCCTGATTGACAACTCCTCAATGTCTCTCCTCCCTGCTCAGATTTCACACTGCTCAGTTCAAGCTGCAGCTTCTAGATGAATAAAGGTCTCTACACCAACATATAAGTATTCTTTACTATAATAGTAGTGATAATATATATATAAATCTTTGCTACAGGGAACTGTCATGGCTTATGTCATATCACTGACATTGCTTGGTTTGAGGATTCAATCCGCTGACCTATACAGTGGCATGTAAAAGTTTGGGCACCATTGATCAAAATTACTGTTATTGTGAGCAGTTAAGCAAGTTGAAGATGAAATGATCTCTAAAAGAGCTAAAGTTAACAACTACACATTTTCTTTATATTTTAGGCAAAATATATATATAGTCATTATTTGCATTTTAAAAATTACAAAAAGGTAAATCGGTGGATGCAAAAGTTTGGGCACCCTTGGAGATTTGTATGCTCAGATAACTTTGACCAATATTTCAGACCCTAATTAGCCTCTTAGGAAAGGCCAGGTGATGCAAATTTCCCAGCTTTCTAAAAACCCAGCCTCCTCTAACCTTGTGGCGAAAAACAGCAGCCATGAGTTCTACTAAGTAACTTCCTAGCTCTCTGAAAATGAAAATGGTGGAGGCACACAAAGCAGGAGAAGGCTATAAGAAGATAGAAAAGTGTTTTCAAGTTGCCCATTCCTCAGTTTGAATTGTAATTAAGAAATTGGAGTTAACAGGAACAGTGGAGGTCAAGATAAGGTCTGGAAGACCAAGCAAAATTTCAGTGAGAGCTGCTCGTAGGGTTGCTAGAGAGGCAAATCAGAACCCTCGCATGACTGAAAAAGACTTTAAGAAAGATTTTGCAGACTCTGGAGTTGTGCTATATTGTTCTACTGTTCAGAGACACCTGCACAAGTATGGCCGTCATGGAATATTCATCAGAATAAAACCTCCCCTACGTCCTCCCCATAAAATTCAGATTCAGAAATATGCAAAAGAACATCTAAACAAGCCTGATGCATTTTGGAAACAAGTTCTGTGGACTGATGAGGTTAAAATAGAACTCTTTGGACACAATGATCAGCATGTGTGGAGAAATGATCCAGGCATGTATGGAGAAAAAAGGCACAGAATCTCAGGAAAAGAACATCTTGCCAACCATTAAGAATGGGTGTGGATCAATCATGCTTTGGGGTTTTGTTGCAGCCAATGGCATGGGGAACATTTCACAGGCAGAGGGAAGAATGGATTCAATGAAATTTCAACAAATTCCTGATGCAAACATAACACCATCTATAAGAAAGCTAAAGTTGATAAGAGGATGCCTTCTACAAATGGATAATGATCTTAAACACACATGAAAATCCACAATAGACTACCTCAAAAGGCGCAAGCTGAAGTTTTTACAATGGCCCTCACAGTCCTCTGATCTGAACATCATTGAAAATCTGTGGCTAGACCTCAAAATAGCAGTGCATGCAAGATGACCCAGGAATCTCACAGAACTGGAAGAATTTTCCAAGGAAGAATGGATGAATATCTCTCAAACAAGAATTGAAAGACTCTGGACTGGCTACAAAAAGCGTTTACAAGCTGTGATACTTTCAAAATGGGGTGCTACTAAATACTAACCATGCAGGGTGCCCAAACTTTTGAATCAATTTATTTTCCTTTTTGTAATTTTTAAAATGTAAAAAATGAAAAATATATAGATTTTTTGCCTAAAATACAAAGGAAATGTGTCATCTTTAATTTGAATCCTTTTAGAGATCATTTCATCTTTAACTTGTTTAACTGTTCACAAGAACTGTCATTTTGACCAGGGGTGCCCAAACTTTTACATGTCACCTTACAGTTCGACTGATTGAAACCCCAAACCGAGCCATGACAATGACATGACATGAACCATGACAGTTCCCTGTAGCCAGGCTTGGACTGGCCCACAGGAGAACAGGAGAATCCTCCGGTGGGCCCCTGTTCAGGAGTGGGCCATCTCCGTCTTATATGAGCAGTTCTTGGCACAATATACATGAATCACTATGTAGAGACAAAGGCAGCATTTTATACATTTAACAATCTATACAGTTCATTGTTATATACATTTGTGATTGAGGATAATGTCATATTTGTATGTAGCTGAAAAGTGGGGCCTGGAGTTGGTTACTGGTGGGCCCTTGGCACCCCAGTCCGACACTGCCTGTAGCAAATATTTATTTACTCTCACTGCTGTTACTGTAAAGAATACTTATATGTTAGTGTAGGGACCTTTATTCATCTAGAAGCTGCAGCTTGTACAGAGCAGTGTGAAATCTGCATAGGGAGGAGAGCCACTGAGGAGTTGTCAATCAGGCTAAGTGGGTGGAGATTGGGTTTAAACTTTCACTAAGAGTTTATACAACCATTCTGTAAAGGAGTTTCAAGTCTTCAACTTGCTTAACTGTTCACAATAACAGCAATTTTTACCAGGGATGCCCATACTTTTACATGCCACTGTAGCTCCATGGTCACTTCCTCTGCCTGCTGAGCTATTGCCTTTTCTCCCTCTCCAAATGCTGATGGTTCAAATGTGTCTTTGTTCCCCCTTTTTGGTTTGCTCCTCTTCAGGTGTTTTACATTGTCGCATTTTGGTCTGCACATTCTGGGCTGGGTTTTATATGTTTGCACTTCACTGCACTTCCTTGCTGGGTATAATGCTATGAAATTAACACACACTCACGAGAAAAAAAAAAAATGGAATACCTACCATAGGGATATGTCGCACCCACACCGAATTAGTTCCTGTTCAGACTAGAAAGATTGTAGCCACACAACTCAAAAACACCACCTCGGACCTGACTCCCTAAAAGGCCATTGAGGGGTTTATCGTATCTCCGGAAGAAGGCCGCTACACACTGCCAGCAAGAGGAGAGGAAAATGTGCAGGAAGATATGAAAACCCAAGGGTGAGAAAATTAAAACACGTTCATATAAGGGAAAGCTAAGGAGAGACACAAATAAACGAAACAAGAAAAACCTCCCAGAAACCTAGAGGTGAAAGGAAGAGGAACTGGGAAGTAAAACAGACTCACAGCATGAATTCAACTGTTTACCATGAAAGGTAAACCCCTTAGCTGGAGGGATGGAGCTCCTAAACCCAAGTCCAGCTAGAGCAGGGATGTCAAACTCAAACAGAGGGCCAAAATGAAAAACTTGGACAAAGTCACGGGCCAACCAGTATACAGTATAATGGGCCACACATAGTCCTCCATGCAGTATTATGGGCACCATATAGTCCTCCATACATAATAATGGGCCCCACATAGTCCTCCATACAGAATAAAGGGTCTTTAATAGTCCTCCATACAGTATAATGGGCCTCACGTTGTCCTCCATACAGAATAATGGGCCCTTAATAGTCCTCCATGCAGTATAATGGCCCCACATGGTCCTCCATACGGAATAATGGGCCTCGCATTGCCCTCCATACAGAATAATGGGCCTCACATTGAACTCCATACAGAATAATGGGCCTCACGTTGTCCTCCATACAGAATAATGGCCCCACATAGTCCTCCATACAGAATAATGGTCCCACATTGGAGTGGTCGTTCTGGTTTCGAGGGCCAATTAAACCACCCCACGGGCCAGAGTTTGACATGTGTGACCTAGAGGCACAGTTATTTAGCGCAATCTCAGTAAGGGGCAGAATCTCCACCCAGTCTTCCTGATTAGAGGAAACAAAACGTCTCAAATACTGCTCTACCTCTTAGTTTGTCCTCTCTGTTTGGGCTACACTGGTTTGGGCAGGATGCACTGGCATGTAAAAGTGTATTGTCTAGGTGTTCGTTTCAGGTGCACAATAGCGCAATGCATGGAGCATAAGGCATAAGAAATCTCCATGGCTCCATAATAATAAATAGGGTGATTCCAAGTGTGTTAATCCCCTGAATGAGATTGCACTGATTATACCCTTTATATGCACTGCATCGCAACTTTTGGTTAATACCTATTATCTTTGTAATCTAATAAGAAAAAGATATTAATGTTAGTATTCATTATCCATAGTGGTCTAATGTAGGTGGGTTAATACATATAATTTCTTGGGGGTTTATGATGGTGAAGAGACTAATGTTGGACATAATATAGGACAGGAAAATGGAGCTAAATGTAATTTTATTAAAAAACAAACAAGCAGAATTTGTTATTTGCATCAGAACTCATAAGTGATACAAAGCTTCAAATTCTCGGGTTTACATCACACAATAAAACTGTGAAATAATACAATTCTGCCTACCTACAGCTGCCACTAGGGGGAGCTCACTACATAAGAATTTGTACAACTCCTATAAAACTTGTAGTGGTGACAGGGTGAGTTATGATTCAATGAAATTGAATCTGTCAGCAGGTTTCTGCTATTTAACCTTGTGAAATGTAAGCCCACAAGGACAAGACCCCCTCCTTTCTGTACCAGTCTGTCATTGTTAGCTTGTTTAACGCAATTTATATTTGTATTTTGTATGAAACCTCCTTCTCAAGTATAGCACCATGGAATCAGTGGTGCTCCAAAAATAAATAATAATAATAATCTGAGAGCAGCATGATGTAGTGGAAGAAATTCTGATTCCAGAGATGTGTCACTTATTAGGCTATATTTTGCTATTTCAATACAATCATTGTTTTATCAGCAGGAAATTATCACTACAGGACAACTGACCTTTTGCTTCCTAGTCCAACCACTCCCCCAGAACTGATTATCAGCTCTCTGTTACTATACAATGTACACAGAAAGCTTTGGTGTTGGCGGGTTATACACAGCTCAACAACTGAGCTCTGCTTGATCTGCAGCAGAGAAAACTGTGACTCCATCACAGCTGCTGCACCCTGTAATTAAGTGACACATCACTGGAATCATCTTTGTAATTTTATGAATCTATGTAATAAACTCGATTACCTTATTTTGCTTCCTTCTGTCCTTCTTCCTTCTAGTTCTTTCTTTCCTAGTAGCTGACTTTAACTGCAGGTCTAGAAAATATCCATACTCAAAGAATAACTTTCTCTGCTCTCCTCCCCTATTCTCAGATACTATTCCTTGTGTGAGCATGGAGGAGGGAATCAGATCTCACGGAAGAGTCACACGGCCGTATAACTCAGGCGAGAATCGCAACGCAATGCTCAGACTGGCCTGCAACTATCCTGACCCAAGCATGACATCTGCATAGAAGTGCAAGCTGTCACGCTCGGGTTGGGAGAGCCGCCTGCCAGTCCAAGAATTGCTGGCAAGTCCGAGAATTGCTGGCCAGTCCGAGAATTACTGGCCAGTCCGAGAATTGCGTTGTGATTCTCGTCCGAGTTATACAACGTCTGACTCTTCCCTTACAGTACAAATCTTAGACAAGTAGGTGAAATCAGCTACTAAGACAGAATAAACTAGGCAGACAAGCCATCACTTTCAGCAAGGTGTTTAAGGCAGATTAAGCAAAAAATAGGTTGATGGGGTTTATTACAAAAATGTATTACTATACAAAGGCTGATCAATAAAAGAATAAAAAAAAGTTCAAATTGAGTCCCTAGAAGGATTTACGGCACAGTAGTCTTAGTAGTAATACTGTATACCCAAATCTGCCATCATTTATTAGTTTGTTACTTTCACAGTAAAAGAAAAAAAAAAGATTGGAGGCAAAGTGATTTATAAATGGAATTTATGGTTCCTGGACTCAGCAATCTTCTAGATCATCCAAGGAAAGCCCAGTGCATGCTCTGAGTGCTACATATGCCCTTGTGCTATAAACCAGCTTTTTAGAAAAGACTGTAATTTCTGACAGCGCCTATACCGCATGATATAGTTCATTGTGCGTTCTTCAATTTCAGCAGATAAATAACATGTTTTTGGAAGCATTGTCAACTTATTGTCTCATAATTCTACATTATGTTAATTGCATGAAAGATTGTATCCTCCTGCAGTCAAGGGTCACACAAACAATTGTGCTCAGGAGCGGCGGAGTTGTGAGCGTCAGGACAAAAGGCAGTGATTAAATAGATGAATGTGTGCAAGTAGATTAAACAATGATCTTCCCCAACATGAGCAGCCGTGCTGGAACAGGAAGATGTTGCTATGGAGATTGCTAAAAAGTATCAAGTCAACACTCACAAACTAACCAAGCAGATAGAAATGGTGCACAATATGAATATTTATAAAACACTTACTAAAAATGTCTCATGCTCATGGCTGTGTATAACCTCTGTGCTGTGTGGGGCCAGGATATAGTACCTCATATATGGAACATGACTGTACCTATATGTACCTCATATTTCATATAAAGGTATTCAAAAGCTACATGTACCATCTAATGCCATGTTATGTATGTATTCTTCACAAGATACATTGTTTCAAGGAGAGAATATTATTATAACGCTAAGTCAGACTTCTCAGAGATTCTAGGACTCCCATCTAAACCATTCATGAGAACACCATATTAAAGGGAATATATCAGCAGGTTTTTTCTATGTAATCTGACAGCAGCATGAGGTAGGGACAGAGACCCTGATTCCAGTGATGTGTCACTTAATGACTGGGTGCAGCAGTTGTGATAGAGTCACAGTTTTCTCTGCTGTAGATCATGCAGAGCTCAGTTGCTGAGCTGTGTATAACCCGCCAACATTAAAGCTTTCTGTATACAAAGCTGCTGGGAGAATGGGCGAAAACTCCTACAGACACCTTCAAAATCTTGTAGAAAACCTTCCCGGAAAAACATTGGAAACTGTTAGATGTCCATCTCCATATTAATGCTTATGAATTTAGAATGAGAGGTCATAAAAGCTTCTGTTGATGTAATGTGTAGGTGTCCCAATATTTTTGTCCAAACAGTGGTCATGATGTACCTTAGTGCTGCCCACTACTTTATAACCTGCCCTCAACTATCATAACTTTTGGACAACCTCTTTAAGTAAGGACTCGGTAGCCATTATCCCTTTCAAGCAATGAAACTTTCAGAATAACCTTAATCATCTATGGTCAGTACGACTCTGCTGACGGTTTTAGCAAATATATTTTGTACGTCTAAGCCATGTGCAACTGAAGGGGCATTTACACTGCAAGATAATGGTAAATGAGAAATGTTAAAAATGCTCTTTTCAAGATTATCTTGCCATGCAACTAGGCTGCCATTCACCTAATGAACAAGCAAAATGCTCATTCATCACGTGAAATGATCTTTGTGCAAAAGATCATCGTTCTCTTTGGTGCATCGTCTTGTGTAAACAGGACTTGGGTTGCCGAGAGTTATTGCAGCCTGTGTGCGCTGCGAAATCAAGTATAGATCGCTCAGTACATATCATTCACATTGATCTACCTGTATAAACATGCATTTAAACAACTACTAATTAGTAAAAGTTTACGCTGCTGGGTCATACTTTACGTCATTTTTAACAGTGTACAATGTGTTTGGTAGCTCTGATGGCATTGTCCGTATAGCAAACAGAAAGATAAAAAAAATCCCAACTTTTCATACATTCTGGCACTATCACATATAGATACATTATAACTCCTTTATCAGCCTTATGACCTTTTCTTCAAAACCTTCTGAATACTGATACTAATATGTGAACAGGAAAGAAATCAGTCTATCCAAGGAGCAATAATATATAACTGTAACACAATGGAGGCGTCTGCATAGTGATACATTGCATTAAAGAGGTTGTCCACTACAATGTGTAGTGGGCAGATCAATTTAAACCTTGGAAATAAGGCTTTCTTCAAATACCTCGTGTTTCCAAATGTGCCTGTGAGCGACGCTATCGCTGTCTGCTCATCTCCATCACGTGACCCCCAGTGTGAGCATGTGCGACCACTGGTCTATTCATTGTCTACAGGAGCTATGTATCACGATTCCTCCACCCAGTGCGTCTGGGACTCAGTGATGGACAGCTCTGTCATCCTATCCAGTGCAGGGGCATGCTGAGCTGTCGGTGCTTTGATTGACAGCTCAGTTGACCTATCTGAGACTGGGAGTTGCAGAGAGTTCTCCAGGGGCTCCCTGTTCTTAGTAATTGCCCTGCTATTTTAGTGGGCTGTCTGGCACACATCACTGTCAGTCAAAGCTTCTGATCTCTGGTGTTTGTTTGCCTGTTTCCTGTGCTGTGAGTTCTGATCTACTGCTGCCTGACCTTTGGACCATTTTCTGACTACCCTTTTGTTTTGCTCCTTTGCTTAGATCCGCTATTTCTCTGGTATTCTGACCCTGGACTGTGACCTGACTTATGCCTTCGTCTTTTCCTTTAGTTTACAATGTTCTCTTGGTACTGATCCCGGAACGTCTGACTTTTCTGCCTCATGGCCTGTTCGTGAGTAGTGACTAGCATTACACTATGGTCACACATTCCCATTATCACTCTACTTACACAAGAAACTTTGGGCTTGACTTTCTCAAGATCAAAAAAGGTCTCAGCAGAAGGATCTCCTGCGATCATAGAGTTATCACTTAGCCTGTGGATCAGTAGTAAAACTTGTTTTGGCAAAACTCACTAAAATGGGATTTTTAACTTCAGAAATATAATGCAGACTGGGTCTGACTATAAGGCCATGGCCCCACTATCAGCATTTGGTCAGTATTCGGTCAGTATTTTCTCTCAGGAGTGGGAACCAAAACCAGGAGTGGGTGATAAATGCAGAATTGGTGACTTGTTTCTATTATACCTTTTCTCTGATTGTTCCTCACATGGTTTTGGCTCCCACTCCTGAGAAAAGATACTGACTGAATACTGACCAAATACTGATCATGGGTCCGTGGCCTAATATGAAGTCTACTTAGACTTGTCCATACCTGCATACTACACTCAGACTTTGATGCCTGCAACTCAGAGCACACAGCTTTGGGCAACAGAAGTCTTCACCTAACTAACCAATCATAATAGCACTCAAAGAAAATACTGAAAAAACATACAGTTTTCCAAAATGAAATGTCCTTACTTTGCTTTGTCTTTTCTGCCTCCTCCGAAGTCTGAGAAACTCCTTGTGCTGTCTTGATACAAAATTCACAGCGGCATATTCCAGTAAAGCAGCAAACACAAACAAGAGGCAAACAGCCATCCAGATGTCAATCGCTTTCACATATGATACCTGCCAGAGACAAAAACAAAACTCAGAGATGTGAGACCTTATGTTACTGGGGTATAAAACCCAATAGATTTTCATTTGGGCACTATATAAAATAGAACCTACTCGAGCTGGCACCCACACACCCAAGATCTTTGCAGCAGTGTTGCGGGAGCTGTATATTGTATGCAAGAGTTAAAAAGCAATTATGCCTAGTTTTGATCATTCAGTCAATTTTAGCTGTTGTCTGTGGTTTTTGTGACTCCACTTTGGTCATAATCAGAGCATGGACCACAATGCACAGACCGGCCGCAGATCTCCTGACCTGAACCCTGAAGCCTCATTTGTTCCTATAAGGTTGTTAAGTTTGGGTCAGTCCATGCATTGAGATCTGTGCTTGATGTGTGAGTCCAATCATTCTGAAATCTCTGCATTTGATCTAGGAAAGGGGTTTGATCTAGAACAGTGTATTGGTGCTAATGCTTGAGAAACATTTCCCAAGACAGGAGTATAAAGATGACAGGAATCCCGTCCAGTTCTTACAATACTGAACTCTGAGGTTCACTAGAATCTGGAGGGAGGAGATTGTTCAGTTTATCTGCATGCGATAGGAAGGCAATTTTTCTTTTACAGACACATTCCAGAAAAAATGTTGTATGTGTCAGCAAAAGCTAATGTAACAGCATTGATAAATTACCTCTTTTGTATAAATTGGAGCATTATTGCCTTGGAAAGCATGAGCTCTGAAGGAATTTTTCACCCCAGGGAAACTATAATTATATAATGCAGCTTGCCGAGCGCTAATAGTGTGTAACGTACATATTGTAAGGCTATTATTATTTTTTATAATTATTTGTTTTTAAAGCGCCATTAATTCCTTAACACTGTACGTGTGAAGAGGTTTTAGTACAAAATACATATATGAAATAGAGTGAGCAAACTAAGAGTGACAGACTAGTACAGAGGTGGAGAGGACCCTGCTGTCACGGGCTTACATGTTAGCTCGGGGGGTTGCAGCAGCTCTGGTGATACTGAGGTGGCGCAGGGTTATTGCAGACTGTGGCTGAATTGATGAGTTTTCAGGTTGCATATGAAAGTTTCAATTGTGGAAGACATTTGGACATGCTGAATACCAAAAGATGGGGGATGCTTAGGAAATATTTAGGAGACAATTGGGTGGGGAACATATAAGGGCTGAGGAGAGAAGGAAGTTTTGTGAGGACTGGAGATTACATGTGGGCGAGTATCAGGAGATTATTTTGGTGATGTATGGAGAAGACAGATTATGGATGGCCTTGTAAATCATTGTTAGTAACTTAAACTAAATTTGGTGGGGAATTAGGAGTCAGTGAAAGGTCTGAAAGAGGGCAGAGGTGGAGGGTAGTGACAACAGAGGTGGATTAATTGGGCAGCAGAGTTAATTATGGACTGGAGTGGTGCAAGAGTCTTAGGAAGTCAAAGAAAAGATATTTCAGTAGTCAAGTTGTCAGATGATGAGGGCAAGTACTAACATTTTAGTTAATTTGAATTTGAGTAAAGGTCAGATTTTGGAAAATAAAAATGTGAGTTGGGGCCAGTAGGACTTGGTAAGGGCTTGGATATGTGGTTTGAAGGACAGAGTAGAGTCAAGGGTCATTTCGAGGTAGTGGAACTGTGATACGGGGTTAAGTGTAATGTCCTTTATTGTTATAGATCACATAGGGATTTGAGAGAGATGGAGGAAAGCTAGAAAGAGGAAAGAAGGCTGTATACTGATGGAGGTTTTTTTTAGGCAGTCAAAATGCTGAGGTTTCAAGCTGAAAACGCTTCAGGAGACTCTCCTTCTTTGGTGAGTTTTTGGAGTGTTATTTTCCTGAAGAATTTTTCAAAGTGTTTTGGAATTTTTTTTTACTGAAGCGTTTTCTTGTAACCTTTTTATTGGACAGTGCCTAGTTTGGAGCCGATTGTATCAGGAACCATTTCAAAGAAGTGACATGCACTTTCTTTTTTCCCATTTTTCAAAACCTGATGCCAAAATAAAGAAACCCCGCTGAAAAAACTCCTATGAACAGAAAGTTAAGTTTGAAGAGTCTTTTAAGCATTTTTTAAGTGACTAGTCTGGCGGTTTATAAAGTGGACACGCTACAAAAAAGTACTAAAAAAATTTCCACATAGCCTTTGCTATCTGGTTTGAGCTGGCGTCTTGTGACCGCAGGTATGTAATTTGAGAGAACATTGTGATTAGCGGATGAGAAGTTAATGCAGATCGCATACTTGTGACACACAAGATGACCGCTTGAACCAGCTAGCAGAGCTGAATCCTTACAGAGTATATATTACACACTGTTAGCATCTAGCAAGCTGCACTGCTTGTTGAAAGTTTGCTCTGGGATGGAAAACCCCTTTAAATATGGCTCTACTGTAGACAATTGGAAATATGTTAGGGTGACATTAAACATAAACTATTGCTCATCTGTTCACTGCTCTTATGAGAAGCTGATATTTTTCTTTAGGCAGAGTAATTATCCCCCATTGTATACAATACTCGAGTGCTGCATAAATTATGTAAACTCAACAGCTTTCTGTGTGAATACACCACAATTAGAATATTAAAATCCTTGTCTTTTATCCTCTTTGCTTCCAGCTTATGCTCCCTTTAGATTTTCAATGAAACGCCAGGTGAACATTTTTTTACAGGGATTTTTTGACAAGAGCTGAAATGCTGCATGTTCCCGAGTGAGAACTTTCCCACTGCTTTATTAACAATGGGGACGTGCATCTATTTAAATCACATAGAAAGTTTATGATTGTGGAAGTTGCCACGAAAAGGAGGAAGGTGACGTTGTGATTACAGACTGACAATCAAAAGCCAAGAAAAAAAATCTATGACATACATTTCAATGAAGATAATGTGCGACAATTTACAAAACATATGATATAAACATAAGCCATATATTTTAGGATTGATGAAGCACATGTTCATTGGATCAAATCAACACTATGAAGCCATTGCAGGACAAGACCTCCTGGTGCTCAGGCTGGTTTTTCAAAATGTACATATACTGTATTGTGCAAATGTTTTAGGCAGGTTTGGAAAAATAGTTGCAAAATAAGAAAGCTTTCCAAAATAGAAGTGAAAGGCTGCGTGCCCACGATGCGTTTTTCATGCGTTTAAGCTTCGGAATTTCCGCAGTGGAAATGCATCAAAAATGCATGGTAATCTGCACCCCATGGTCCCCAATGGCATTCCGCAATGTCAATGCACATGCTGCGGATTTTTCCGCAGCGTTTCTGCAGCGCTCATAAATCCGCAGCATGTTCATTAATTTTGCGGAAGCGCAGCGGAATGGCCGCCATTGACGTGCATTGAGACGCATATAATCCGTGTCTCTACATTTGTACACGTGCATTATATGCGGTTCAATGTGCGGATGGTACCCAGTTCTGGAGGAGAGAAGACTCTCATCCAGACCTGGGTACCATTGGACCTGTGAAAAAAAGAATAAAATAATAAATAAAGTTCATATTCACCTGTCCGGCGGCCCCTACAGCTCTTCTCCTTCCAGGACCTGAGATGACGTCGCAGGCTGTCTCACGATGTGCCGGCAATCCGGAAGAAGCGAGGACGAGCGCGACAGCACACGCGGCGGGGGATCGGGGGTAAGTATAGCTTTATTTTTTATTTTTACGGTCACACTGTATAAATCCATGCTGTTTGCATGGATTTATATAGTGTGACCTAGTTGTCAAGCACTTTCCAAGTGATGCTATCGCCTGGAAAGTGCTTGTCAGTCCACATGCAGAAAAACGCATGTGGATACGCATGTGAATCCGCATGTATTCTGCGGGAAAAACGCATGCGTTAACGCATGTGGATACGCATGTGAATCCGCATGTATTCTGCAGGAAAAATGCATGCACAATCTGCATGCGTTTTTTTCTGCCAGGGAGATGCAGAAATGTTGCAGAAATTTTCTGCTTCATTTCTGCATCGTGGGCACATAGCCTTAAGTTTATTTTTATCAATTAACAAAATGCAAAGTGAAGGAACATAATAAAAATCTAAACCAAATCAATGTTCGGTGTTACCAAAGCAAACAAAGATCTCCAGCATATTTGGTGTAACCATCCTTTGTCTACAAAACAGCATAATTTAAACCTCCCTGATGGTATTGTATGATGGATAAGTTACTGCCCGTATTTCTCAGCACTGCAAACACCAAGAAATAGGCAATATTAAGGACCATAGATGCAGTGGTCAGCCAAGTAAACTTGTGCAGTAAAGGCAAGACACATCACACTTACTTCCCTTTGAAATCTTAAAAAAAATGTCCAGCACAGAACTGACATCAACCAGTGGGACCATCTACACCAGGAATGCCAAACTCAAATACAAAAACTTGGACAAAGCCGTGGGCCAACCTTGATATTTATTAAAAAAATGTCTACAATTGAGAAAGTTTTTCCTTGTCAAATATTATGATGAAACTTTTCATATGGAAAAAAACTCAAAGGTGTTGTCCCACGAACAAAGTACATTTTATTTAATAGATCTTAGAATAAAATGTAAGAGCAGTAAAAAGCATGCGGCCCAATATCCTAATTTAAATATATAATAACAAAGGATACAAAACCTTGAATTAATAAATAATACAGATAATAAAGTATGATGCCAACAAAAGTTCCCCCCAAACACAGTATGATACCCCCCCACAGTGACTTCCTCCACATTACCTTCCACACGCACGGTATGATGACCCTACTATACCCCCCAGCAAAGTATGGTGACCCATCACAGTATGATGCCCCAACTGTGATCCCCACATAGTCCTCCATACAGAATAATGGGCCCCACACAGACTTCCACACAGTATAATGGGCCCCACATAGTCCTCTACACGGTATAATGGGCTTCACATAGTCATCCATACAGAATAATGGGCCCCACAAAGACTTCCATACAGTATAATGGGCCCCACATAGTCCTCCATACAGAATAATGGGCACCACATAGTCCTCCATACAGAATAATGGCCCCACATAGTCCTCCAAACAGTATTATAGGCTCTACAAACTGCTCCATACAGAATAATGGGCCCCACATAGTCCTCCATACAGAATAATGGCCCCACGTAGCCCTCCAAACAGTATTATAGGCTCCACAAACTGCTCCATACAGAATAATGGGCCCCACATAGTCCTCCATACAGAATAATGGGCCCCTCATAGTCCACCATAAAGAATAATGGGCTCCACATAGTCCTCCATACAGAATAATGGGCCCCACATGATCCTCCATACAGAATAATGGGCCCCACATAGTCCTCCATACAGAATAATGGGCCCCACATAGTCCTCCATACAGAGTAATGGCTCCACATAGTCCTCCATACTGAATAATGGGCTCCACATAGTCCTCTATACAGAATAATGGGCCCCACATATTTCTTCATGCAGAATAATGGCCCCACATAGCCCTCCATACAGGGTAATGGCCCCACATAGTCCCCGGCATCGCCGGCCAAATATTATCACCTGAGGGCCAGATTTGGCACGTGTGCCAGAGTTTGACATGTATGATCTACACCCATCTATTTTTCGTAGAAGTCTGGCCAGAAAAGGTCTGCAATGGAGAAGTGCTGCCAAAAACATACTTTGTAAACAAGGCCCAGTGACTCAACTATGCACGAAAACATAGGATCTCGGCTGCAGAAAAATTACACCAAATGTTCTGGACTGAGGAATCAAAATGTGAAATTTTTGGTTTCAACAGTAGGTAGTTTATTCATGAAGAGCTTGAGAGCAGCACAATAATGTGTCTTCCCACCAGTGAAGTATGGTAAGGGGTCCTTGCAAGTTGAAAGGCTTCATTTCAGCAAATGGATTTGGGATTTGGTCAGGATTAATGGTGTCCCAATGCTAAGAAATACAGGCGGCTACTTTTCCATCAAGCAATACCATCAGGGAGGCATCAAATTGGTTCCAAATTCACTCTGCGTCATGAATACCCCAAAAATACAACCAATGTCATAAGGAAATATTTTCAGCATAGAGAACGACAGAGGCCCTGATTTCACACCTGTCTTGATGGGGGGAGTGCGAAGCTCCTGATTCATTAAGAGGTTCCTGTTTCTTAATGAATCAGGCGAGGTGTAAAGTGGCATAGCAAAAGTCATGAAATTGATGGGCGAAAATGGAGTAAAAATGCCAAATGCCAAAAATGCAACTTCACATTGAGCAAAAATTTTGCAGCTTTTCAAAGTATTTTACACCAGAATTCTGGTGAAAGAGGTTTGATGAAGCAGGCCCAATGAGTTCTGGAAGTGATGATATGGCCCAATAAAGCTCTTATCTCAACATCATCGATTCTGACTGGGATTATATGAAGAGTCAAAAGGATTTATGGAACCCTACATTCACAGAAGATCTGGGGTTAGTTCTCCAAGAAGTTTAAAGCAACCTTCTTGAAGAGTTCCTTCAAAAACTGTGTGCAGGTATACCCAGAAGAATTGATTCTTTGATGTTATTTTTAAAACTGTTCGCACGGAATATTCACATGGAGTTTTTTAATGTAAATTTTGAAGTGGATCCACCTCAAAATTCACATCAAAGTGTATTTGAAATTTTTTTTATTTGGATTTTGAAGTGCATCCACTTCAAAATCCATCTCATAAAAACATTCTTTAAACATATGTTAAGGGGATTTATGAGCACTAAGGATACAATAAACGAATACTACTGGAGCTAACCTTACAGGTCCCCTGCCACAAATAGATGTCCTTGACCACCACAGGGTTAATATAAAATGTAAAAATTAAACTAGGCTATAGTGCAAGGTGACAAGGTAAAATGTTCCACCAGGAGGTTACAAATATGAATTCACAATGAGCTTAATAGATGTTGATGTACTAAATCCTAAAACTGGCAGTGCAGACTTCAAATGTCAATAGATAAATAGAAGAAAATCAAAAGTCCATAAAAGGATGCGATAGCTATGCACAGGGATCCCTGACGAAGGAGACAGAGTTCCCTAAACACATAGGATAACTGTGTGCTTGACCTAGCAGGACTTTGTAGTTATACAAGGTGGTGTCACCTTCGGTATCCGGAGTTTCTTGTCTGCATCATGAACATTGGGATGGTACCTGCCGGCCGGGGTGCTATCTCAGAAGCTTGGGCAGAGTTAAATTCACAAAGTCAAGCCCAGTGGGAATGGACGTTGTTAATATGGACTTTTGACTTTCTTCTATTTATGTAGGGACATTTAAAGTCTGGACTACAGGATTTAGTACATCAACATCCATTAAGGTAATTGTGAAGTCATTTTTATAACTGCCTGGAGGGATTTATGAGCATTGTTACAAAATTGGGGTCATATTCTACCCTGAAACTTTATGTCAACCTGTCAAAAAATGATTGTAATTACTTACTAAAAACATAGATAGATAGATGATAGATAGATAGATAGATAGATAGATAAAAGGCACCAAATTTGTCCCCCCGTTTTTCGAAACAAATTTTTGATGCATACACACCTCAATAGTATAAGGCTTCATCGACAAGAGCTTATTAAACTTCTATGCATCCTTTGAATGCCCAAAATTTTATTTGGGAGCCCTATTAACTTCTGCCTCCATTTCTTTTGCACCACATAGCGGTACATAGTAAGGAGCCAAAGGAACTCACAAAAACCATAGCAAAACCCACAATAAATCACCATTTAAATAACATATTTTAAATTACTTCTAATATCACTCTTATTCTTAGCATGATCACAATGAGATAAGTGCTGACATAAATGTTAATCAAAGGATATTTTCTAGGAATAAGGGTTCAACACAAGTCACAACACAACACTGAGTCATTATGGGGCTCCTATAGAGATCATACAATGACACAAGGAGTCAACTCCATCTATCATGGCACAAGCTCCATACAATGGTTCTGCCATGTGCATGAGGCCCAACATAAAGGGAAGGATTGATTGTCAATATCAATGTGGCATAACATTATGTTTCAAAAAGCTGATAACTTTCCTTACCGGAGACCAGAAAAATAACCAGCCAACAGTGAAAATCCCATCTTCTATATTTCTGCACAGTTGAGCGCTATTGTAGAAATATTTTCTATCTCTTGCATTTAGAACCAAGAACCAATGCAGAGAACGACTGTGATTTTTGTTTCCCCCTTAATTTCTAAAAGCTGTTAGTGGTGATAATGTTAGAACTGCTGCGTACCCCAAAGTCCAAAAGTCAGGAATTTCTGATTGTCTTATTTTATAACTTTTATAGGGCATTTATACCTCTTTTTTTTTATCTAATTTTTGCTGTTTTTCACCTGTTTTTCATTTCTTTTTTTAATTTGCATTTTTTTAAAGTCTATATTTATAAGGATCGCCTGTTTTTTATGTTCATCATTGTGGGCAGAGTTTTGGATATCCAGAGGTTTTTCTTGGTTTAATTGTGATTTTTTTTTATTTATTTTTTTAAATTTGGCGCAAATGTCCCCCAGCTCCCCTCTGTTCCCAGAGAGGTCTTAGGTATATCAATTATTTTGGTGCAAAGTTTGTGTCATTTTGTTAAATGTGTGACTTTTTTGCTCTAAAAGAAGCAAAGTAAGTCAAAGATAAAAATAAAGGCGTTTTTTTTTCATGAGCCGCGTGCACCATTTTTAAGAATTTGGCAAAAAGATAAGAGACATAAAAAAACAGCAAATGATGAATCAGTGCCATAATCTAAATGCATGCCTATTTGTATGTCTGCACCTTACCAGTCACAGGCATTTCAGTAAGATTGGGCTCATTTCTATGTATTTCACGGATTCCTCGTTGTACAGATGCTTCAATCTTATGCAATGCACACAGTTGATTTCACAGCAAATATCAGATGTGAAATTTTCCACTAGTGACTCAGGGAATTGATTATCTTTAGCAAGAGCATCTGATTTACACAGGCGGCCTGATCATATCAAGAAAAACGCCCTTTATTTCAAGTGCAAACAAAAGAAAGTGGTGGAATCCTCCACTAACTGTTCTTTATATGAGAAGATTCTACGATACACATTGCCAAAGTGAGATCAATCCCAAATTTATTCTTATTCCAGTTTTTTTCAATTATTACTTTGGGAGTTGCATACACTATTCCACATCTAAGGTTCTATTTTAAACCCCTTAAAGGAGCTGTCCACAGACAATGATATGTTTAGAACTGTTAATGCTAGCTACGTTTCTAGTCCTGTGCTGACAAGTGACTAGTGCCGTGTGCATTGGAGGCTCATTGACTGATCACTTCAGTAACTAAGTCACATTAATTTTTTCTCTATGAATCAGAAGGGGCAGAAAAGGGTTTGGCTTAGCTATTAAAATAGCCAACCCCCTCCACACATGGCACTAGTCATGTTTCTAGCACAGGAACGGAAGTGAAGATGACAAGATCAACCATGAAAAGGATGTATTGGTGAAGCTTCGCTAGCTGAATTGTTGGATGACACCTTGAAATCACTGGACAATCAGTGGACACAAATGTAGAATCTAGGGTGCAGACAAAAAAAAGTTTCCCTGGATTTAAGGTTGTATTACAGATCAGTGAACAGTTTAAATAGAATTGTAAATCGGTGAACAGTCCATACATTGCTACAGATCAGTGAACAGTACATATAGTATTACAGATCAGAGAATGGTCTATAAAGTGCTACAGATCAGTGAACATTTCAAAGAGTACTTCAGATTAGAAAACAAGAGTCCATACAGTAAACAGTCCATACAGTGCTACAGGTCAGTGATCAGTGAACAGTCCATACAGTATTACAGATCAGTGAACAGTTCATACATTGTTACAGATCAGTGAACAGTCCATACATTATTACAGATCAGTGAACAGTCCACACAGTATTACAGATCAGTGAACAGTCCATACAGTATTACAGATCAGTGAACAGTTCATATAGTATTACAGATCAGTCAGCAGTCCATATATTGTTACAGATCAGTGAACACTCCATACAGTGCTACAGATCAATGAACAGTCCATACAGTGCTACAGAACAGTGAACAGTCTATATAGTATTACAGATCAGTGAACAGTCCATACATTGTTACAGATCAGTCAACAGTCCATACATTATTACAGATTAGTGAACAGTCTATACAGTATTATTGATCAGTGAACAGTCCATATGTGACACCCCAGGGGTCTGGTTGCCACAGTGATAGAGATATTACGTCTGAGAGCAGGTGGGAGGTCTCTTGGTCAGGAATCCTATGCATGCCACACCTCCTGCACAGTCCTGGGAGGGGAAGAACTTCCCCTATATAAAACTGGGGCTGAGGCAGGGTTAGTGAGTAGAGAAGAAGTAGAGACAGAGAAAAGAAGCAAATATAGGAACAGAACATCAGGAGCTCTGTGGGAGCAGTGTTACAAGGAGTCAGGGGCTGGCAGCTGCAGAGCTCGCCCTGACTGAGAAGATTTCTTACCGGACCCGGAGTCCGAGGCTGTGGGGACTAACTCCTACCCAGCAGCAGAATCCGTCAGGCAGGGGATTCCAGGTCCTCTGGCCAAGAAACCCGAAGGCACGGTCACACGCATGGGACCAGCACCGCCGTCGTGGAGCGGAAGCTACTAGAAGGCCCCGAGTCACCGGCCATACGGGTGAGCACCACACGGTACACTGAGGGACGTGGGCTACTTATACCAGCCTCTAGCAAGGTAGCCAGAAGAGTACAGTTAGTTTGGGAGGCCTACAACTCCGCCTGGCCAGGGGAGATCCCATCTGCTCAAGGACTGACCAGGCCCCAATCGCTAGCCAGTACTCCGGGAGGGTCTATCTTTGTCACCAGTAAAGACCCTGAACTACACCGTACCGTCTCCGAGTGGTTCCTGCTACCCCCATCATCCACGTCGGCTGCCCTGAGGCCATACCCCTCCCGTTGGGGGTTATACTATCACGCTGCACAATCCTACCACCGGCCTCAGCGGTCTGCCCTGCAGCAGCAGCTTCTTAGCTGTACTCAACGGGTGGCGTAGTCGTCCAACATCTACCGCTGATACATCGCCGCTCAGTTTGACTCCCTGGGCACGGACCGGGTCACCGCCACGAGACTACAACCCTCAACAGATCCGGCTCCGGGTAAGCTCCCGCGTGCGCAACGCAGCGCGACACAGGCCCAGGGGCGCGTCAACTTTTGGCGTAGTCGGCAGGATATCGTGCCCGCAACCACCGGGTACTGCGTGCCTGAAAAAGACTGTTCAAACTTACCTGTGGTGAAGATTCCCGCCATCCGGCGCCATCTTCAGCCTTCTTCCCGCCATCGGTGAAGATTCCCGCCATCCGGCGCCATTTTCAGCCTTCTTCCCACCTTCCGTGGAGTTTTCCCGCCGTTGGACGCCATCTTGAAGACGTCGTGCGGGAAAAAGAGGGGCGTGGACTCCGAAAGCGCGCGAGAACTGAAGCCCCGCCTCACGTCCGGACGTCGCGTAAGGTCCTGGAAGGAGCCCAGCAGACGCCGACGTCACAGGAGCGCGACGGAAGGTCCTCAACCCTGACGATCTACTGCGGAGCCGCGGCCTACGGAAGAGGATCATCGCAAGGTAGGCCACGGTCCACTAGGGGGGAGGAGGATGTCGGATACGGAGGAGAGCTTCACTGCCTCAACCCCCGCCAGCGCCACCGCTGCTGCAGTCATGCCTTTCACCATGCCCTATATCCCGGGAGCGGCCTGGCTACCCCAGTACTCAGGGGAGTCACATACCCTGCATGACTTTAGAGAAAAGCTGGATAGCCTCTTCCAGGTGTACCCCCTCACAGAAGAGCAAAAAGTGAGCATCCTGGTGGCCCAATTAACTGGGGCAGCCCGAAGGGAGGTAAAGTCCTGGCCACCTGGGGGGAGGACTGTCGCAGGGATACTAACCCGGCTGAGGGACACCTTTGATACCCGCACCTCAGCCGAGATCAAGCTTAGATTCTACGGGTGCAAGCAGCGAGCACACGAGAGTATAAGGGACTATGCCCTGAACCTACAAGAGGCCCTGAGAGCCATTAAGCAGACCGACCCTGACGGCGTGGGAGACGAGGACAGGCTGTTGACTGAACAATTTATAGAGGGTTTATATTGTAATGCCCACCGAACCCAGTTGCGGGCAATGGCCTTACAGGACCCTCATCTGGGATTTGCACAGTTCAAGGACAGAGCCATCCGGGTGCTCCGAGAACCGGCACCAGGTGGCGTTGTGACCCACAGACGCCCCACTACCACTTACCACCAGGAGGCGGCACCCTTGTCGGCAGGGCCTGTGGGAGCTGATGCGCAGGCTTTGAACAATGACCCGGCTCCAGACCTGCACCATCAGGTCCAAGAGCTAGCTAAAAGCGTTGCTGCGCTAACCCGAACTGTGCAGTCTTTACAGGTTTCCACTCCAGGGAAGATCCAGCTGGCATCCGGACCGGAGGACATCCCGTGGCGTCGACCAAGGAGGACCCCACCGGCCAGAGGAAGACCCAGCGACCGATACAACGAGGACGGACGACCCATCTGCCGCCGCTGCAATCAACCCGGACATATGGCAAGGTACTGTCCTTTAAACTGGCACAACCTGGGGTAGAGGGCCAACCCCCAGGAAAAAGATCACCAGGCCCATCGAACTGGCGCGACAAGTATGTGGGAGGACGTCCAGTCTTACCCGTGGTACTGGATGGCATTCCTATGAGTGCCCTACTGGACACCGGGTCACAGGTCACCACCATCCCGTACGTGCTCTTCAAGCAGTACTGGAATGACTCGGATATCACCCGCTACCCTGACGACGACTTGAGTATCATCGCCAGCAATGGTCAGCCCGTGCCACAGATTGGATTTAAAGAGGTGACCATTAAAATCGGTAGAGTCGAACTGGCAGCACAGGGACTGATCATTGTAGACATTGACAAACACGAGAGTCACCCAAAGATAACTCTAGGAACTAATGTAATTGAAAATTGTCTTGCAGAGGTGATTTTCCTTTTACAGCAGGTTGCCAAGAACGCCAGCTCCGGCGAGCAGCGAGTGCTCCAAAAAGAGATCCGGGCACTGATGCGACGGCAACAGGTGGAACTCTCCGGCGGTGAGATTGGTAGCGTGAGAATGTGTGACCCTTTCCCTATTGCCATGCCCCCAAAAAGTGAAATGATGATTTGGTGCCGGGCAGCTATTGGTCTGAGAGGTAGAGATTACCAGGCAATGGTAGAACCAGTTTACTCAGACAGTAGGCCCACCATCTTGACAGCACGGGGGGTGGTTAATGTACGCCATGGGAGGGTGCCCGTTCGCATAATCAATATCGGGAAGAGGGAAGTGTACCTGCCCCGGTATGCCACGCTAGCCAAATTATATACCATTAACCAAAATGCTATACAATCTGTGGAACCCTTGCCTCCATCTCACCCGGAGGAAGGTAACGGCTCTAAGAAAACAATGGAGGACTGGTGTCAGCAACTACATTTGGGTACTGACTCCACTCCCTCACACCAGAAACAGGGAGTCTATCGGGTGGTTCAAGAGTACGAGAGAGTGTTTAGTAAACACCCGTTAGACTTCGGGCGAGTCAAGGGGGTAGAACACCACATCCCCACGGGAGACCATCCTCCCATAAAAGAGAGGTATCGACCCTTACCCCCTGCACACTACCAACACGCCAAGGGGATGCTTAGAGACATGAAGGAGGCTGGGGTGATCAGGGATAGCTGTAGCCCCTGGGCAGCTCCACTAGTCTTAGTCAAAAAGAAAGACAACACCATGAGGATGTGTGTAGATTACCGGAAAATCAACCGTATCACACACAAGGATGCGTACCCCTTACCAAGGATAGAGGAGTCTTTGGCTGCTTTAAGATCTGCTAACTTCTTCTCTACCTTGGATCTCACTAGTGGGTACTGGCAGGTTCCTGTAGCAGAGGCGGACCGGGAGAAGACCGCATTCACCACCCCGATGGGACTTAGCGAGTTTACCTGTATGCCGTTCGGACTCTGCAACGCACCGGGAACCTTCCAACGATTAATGGAGTGCTGTCTGGGCCACAGAAACTTCGAGACGGTCCTGTTGTACCTGGACGATGTCATCGTATATTCTAAGACTTATGAGGACCACCTGAAACACCTGGCGGAAGTGTTCGAAGCTCTGGCAAGCTACGGCCTAAAGGTGAAACCCTCCAAGTGTCACCTCCTGAAACCAAAGGTGCAGTACCTGGGACACGTGGTGAGCGCTGACGGAGTGGCTCCCGACCCTGATAAGATCACCGCAATTAAGGAATGGCCAAGTCCCTCCAGTGTAAAGGAAGTGCGGCAGTTCCTCGGGTTGGTAGGCTATTACCGCAGGTTCATCCCCGGTTTCACCAAAAAGGCAGCTCCTATGCAGGACCTCCTGATAGGCCAGTCCCGGAAGGCCAAGAACCAGAAGCCGCCCTTCAGATGGGAGAAGTTGGAAGAAGAGTCCTTCCGCCAGCTGAAGATGGCCCTCACGGGGGATGAAATCCTGGCGTACCCGGATTACAGCCAGCCCTTTATCCTCTACACCGACGCAAGTAACATCGGGCTAGGAGCCGTGCTGTCCCAGATCCAGCAGGGGAAAGAGCGAGTAATCGCTTACGCCAGCCGAAAACTGCGACCCACCGAAAGAAACCCTGAGAATTACAGCTCATTTAAGCTAGAGTTCCTGGCAGTGGTGTGGGCAGTCACCGAACGCTTTAAGCACTACCTCGCTTCTTCCCGGTTCGTCGTGTACACGGATAACAACCCGTTGACACACCTGGACACGGCAAGACTCGGTGCCCTAGAGCAGAGATGGATGGCCCGTCTGTCCAACTACGAGTTCACAATCAAATACCGGGCAGGACGCTCCAATACTAACGCGGACGCCCTGTCCAGGATGCCAAACCTACCGGACGTAGGAGAAGATCCAGAGGGACTGGAAGAAGTCGAACTCCCCGCGTTCCACCGTCATGGGACTATCCAGTATTCCCATCGGGTAAGGAGTAAGAAAGCCGCTACGTTTAACCCCTTGCCTCACTACAACTGGGAGGAAACGCAAGACAGTGACCCTGCCGTCCGACTGGTGAAGGAGATGCTGACTCGGCCAGAGGCTCGCCTTGACCCAGACGCTCCGGAGGAAGCCAAACAACTGTGGGCTGAGAAGAGTCGACTGTTCCTTTACAAGGGGAAGTTGTGCCGCAGAATGGTTAACTCCCGGACGCATGAACTAATCTGGCAAGTAGTGGTGCCACGAAGAGACGCAGCCATGGTGATGGAGGCATACCACGACGGGGCTGGACACTTCGGATAGAAGAAGTTGGAGTTCCTGCTGCGCGGGCGGTTCCACTGGGTAGGCATGAGGGGAACTATCGAGAGGTGGTGCAGAGACTGTGGCCCGTGCAACCTAAGAAGGAAGGACCGTGCCAGCCAGAAGACTCCCCTGCAGTCCATCGTCACCCGGCAGCCGTTGGAACTGGTAGCCTTGGATCATGTAAAACTGACCCCAAGCAGAAGTGGCTACGTCTACGCGTTAACCATCGTGGATCATTACTCCCGGTTCTTGGTTGTCGTCCCCGTCAAGGACTTAACGGCTCAAACAGCAGCTAGAGCCTTCCAGCAGCACTTCTGCCGTCCACACGGGTACCCGGACCAAGTGCTGACGGACCAGGGACCTGCCTTTGAAGCGGAGGTCTTCCAGGAATTCTGCAATCTGTATGGCTGCCGGAAGATAAGGACGACACCCTATCATCCGCAAACTAATGGACTTTGTGAGAAAATGAACCAGGTGGTAATGGATCTTCTGAAAACGTTGCCCCTGGAAGAACGCAGTCTGTGGCCTGAGAAGCTGCCCGATCTGGTGGACCTATACAACCACATCCCGGTAGGTTCCACCAACTGTACCCCGGCTTACCTAATGAGGGCGAGACCTGGTAAGTTACCTGTTGACCTGGAAATGGGAGTCCTGACACCCGAGGACACTTCACCAGAAGCAGACTGGGACACAGAGAGGCAGCAGCAGTACCGGAAAGTACAGGAGAGCGTGGAGCGAAGTCTCTGTCAGGCTAGGGAGAGACAAGAGAAAACTTACAACCAGTATGCTCCCGCTGTTCCCCTGGTGCCCGGAGAGCAGGTCTTGAAGAGGAAAAGACGACTCCACAAGTTGGACGACCAGTGGGAGAAGGACCCGTACACCGTACTGCCCTCAAGCCACGAGAACCCGAAGGTCTGTACCATCAGTAAAGACGGAGGGGAGACCACAGCCATTGTATCCCGGGATCACCTGAAGAAGTGTCCTGAACAGATACGGAACCCTGAAGAGGAACAAGAAGACCATCGACCCGTAGAGGAAAGGGAAGATATGGTTAGTACTGTGCTCTGAGACTTCCCTCGGTCTTGGACTCAAGTCAATGGTGCAGTTGTGGTACCCGTACTCACCTTCCTCCAACCAGCATCCCAAGCACCTACGGAGCAACAGGTAGAGCTGGAAGAACAGCCGGTCCAGGAGGCAGAAGACCCCACACCAGCAGATCAGGAGGATCAACCCTCTGCTTGCAGTGAGCCTGCCATATCCCTAGTGAGCCAAAGAGCCCGTAAACAGCTGCCCAGTTTACCCTTGACAGCTCCTACACCCTGTAGTTCAGGGCCAGACAGTCAGCTCCGTAGGTCCACTAGGGCCACCAGAGGCCAGTTACCCGCACGTTGGAGGATTTGAAGTGTTTAAATTGTTTTATTTGTGGTCACCTGTCTGTTACTTGTAAATAATTATGTGTTTCTAGTTATTTTTAGGAGTCCTTGGTGGATTTACCGGGAATCCTGTGTACATAGTTGGAGCGTAACCCAGGACGGACTAAAGACTGTTAAGGACTCGGGGCAGGACAGACCCCTACCTGGTTGCGTCTCCCTGTTTTGGTGAAATGGACACCTTGCTTTCTTCAAAGACTGCACCCGGTTACGGACATGCCGTGACCACCTTTATGTGTTTCTTTATTGTATTGTTATTGTTATATCTTGTTATATTTTTCTAAAATATGTTTAGTTCCGGAGTACTAAATTTCACTAGGGGGGAATGTGACACCCCAGGGGTCTGGTTGCCACAGTGATAGAGATATTACGTCTGAGAGCAGGTGGGAGGTCTCTTGGTCAGGAATCCTATGCATGCCACACCTCCTGCACAGTCCTGGGAGGGGAAGACCTTCCCCTATATAAAACTGGGGCTGAGGCAGGGTAAGTGAGTAGAGAAGAATTAGAGACAGAGAAAAGAAGCAAATATAGGAACAGAACATCAGGAGCTCTGTGGGAGCAGTGTTACAAGGAGTCAGGGGCTGGCAGCTGCAGAGCTCGCCCTGACTGAGAAGATTTCTTACCGGACCCGGAGTTCGAGGCTGTGGGGACTAACTCCTACCCAGCAGCAGAATCCGTCAGGCAGGGGATTCCAGGTCCTCTGGCCAAGAAACCCGAAGGCACGGTCACACGCATGGGACCAGCACCACCGTCGTGGAGCGGAAGCTACTAGAAGGCCCCGAGTCACTGGCCATACGGGTGAGCACCACACGGTACACTGAGGGACGTGGGCTACTTATACCAGCCTCTAGCAAGGTAGCCAGAAGAGTACAGTTAGTTTGGGAGGCCTACAACTCCGCCTGGCCAGGGGAGATCCCATCTGCTCAAGGACTGACCAGGCCCCAATCGCTAGCCAGTACTCCGGGAGGGTCTATCTTTGTCACCAGTAAAGACCCTGAACTACACCGTACCGTCTCCGAGTGGTTCCTGCTACCCCCATCATCCACGTCGGCTGCCCTGAGGCCATACCCCTCCCGTTGGGGGTTATACTATCACGCTGCACAATCCTACCACCGGCCTCAGCGGTCTGCCCTGCAGCAGCAGCTTCTTAGCTGTACTCAACGGGTGGCGTAGTCGTCCAACATCTACCGCTGATACATCGCCGCTCAGTTTGACTCCCTGGGCACGGACCGGGTCACCGCCACGAGACTACAACCCTCAACAGATCCGGCTCCGGGTAAGCTCCCACGTGCGCAACGCAGCGCGACACAGGCCCAGGGGCGCGTCACATACAGTGCTACAGATCAGTGAACAGTCCATATAGTATTACAGATCAGTCAACAGTCCATATATTGTTACAGATCAGTGAACACTCCATACAGTGCTACAGATCAATGAAAAGTCCATACATTATTACATATCAGTGAACAGTTCATACAGTATTACAGGCCAGTGAACAGTCCATACAGTGCTACAGATCATTGAACAGTCCATACATAATTACAGGCCAGTGAACAGTCGCTACAGATCAGTGGACATTCCATACAGTACTACAGATCAATGAACAGTGCATAAATTATTACAGGTCAGTGAACAGTCCATACAGTATTACAGGTCAGTGAACAGTCTATACAGTGCTACAGATCAGTGGACATTCCATACAGTATTACTGATCAGTGAACTGTGCATACATTATTACAGGTCTGTGAACGGTCCATACAGTGCTACAGATCAGTGAACAGTCCATACAGTATTACAGATCAGAGAACAGTCTATGCAGTATTATGTCACTAACATATTTTTCTCTAGAATGCCATACTTTTTAAACATCTGTTATGAAATCGTAGTTACACCCCAGACTGACGGACTTTACATGCTGAACACGTTTGATTCAATCCGTGCTATTTAGATTCTTCATGTAGCAATGCGATCATATATGAAGGACAAACCCAGTAACAGCTCTTATCTGCTAAAAATGCACAGCTTTCATGTGCCATCTGTTTAACTGAATAGGACATGCGCTGAGTTTAATAGAACAGACACACAGATCTGAAAAACAGGGGTGTACATAGTTTGGTTAGACTTAAGCTTTTAAAACAAAAATGAATAGCTCAGGGATGAGAAATACTGCCATGTAGAGATGAGCAAAAAAGATTTGCAAATCCCACTTCCGACATCTCGTCCTGTCCTCTGTCGCAGCCGACTAAGCTGGGCTCACATTGCTTGGCTGCTGAGGTGACATAACAAAACACAGAGGAACAGACCAAGGGTTGGAACGGGGTGCCGCAGGGAACAGGGTGCCACAGGGAACGAGGTGCCACAGGGAACGGAGAGCCGCAGGGAACAGGGTGCCACAGGGAACAGGGTGCCTCATGGAACAGGGTGCCTCATGGAACGGGGTGCCTCAGGGAACGGGGTGCCTCAGGGAATGGAGTGCCTCAGAGAACGAAGTACCGCAGGAAACGGTAGCTGGTTGTAGCTATTGAAAATTGCAGACGTGTGAAAGCATGCCATGTGATAAAGAATATCGCTCCTATAGCATTTGTAGTTGGCTGTGTACTAAATGAAGGTTTTTGGTCAAAGGGCCCTTAGAAATGAGCAAAGGCTCAATTATCAGAACCGAGGCTACAGAAATAGGCTATAGAAACATAGATGTGTGATCGATGCAGTCAGGAGGAGATTCCCAGTCTATCATATCCAATTTGCTACAAATTATGTGACTAGAAGGATTTTCATTTAGCAGACCCTGTAATCTGATTTACAGACTGGCATGACTGCTAAATTCTGTTCCAACACAATAATCCATGCACAGACCATTGTAACACGCAGTCTTGAGTAATAAAACCTATCGGTTGAACCATTATTCTGTAGAGTCTTATAATGACTCAATATTAGAAATGTAGGTAAAACTCTGCAATATCTGCGCCATCAAATATTACTGTTCGGCATCGCTGATTAATTGTGACTCATTTCATCCCACTCAGCTGCACATAAATCATATCCTTTTATAGATCTGGATCTTAAAATCGGATTATTTTTTAACATTTCTGGTTAAAAAAAGAAAAAGCTTTATTAGGGCATCCTTTAGAATAATTAAATATTGCTTTACACGAGGGGTGGGCTGCATAGTCTGCTAGTGCTGACGTTACTGAGAATTATATTATGGCAAGTCACAGCAATGGTTATAGAGGAACTAAGGTATTAAACTAGCACTGCAGCAGACAGTATCATTGGGGCACTGCGGCTGACATACAACCCCTGGCAAAAATTATGGAATCACCGGGCTCGGAGGATGTTTATTCAGTTGTTTAATGTTGAAAAAAAGCAGATCACAGACATGGCACAAGACTAAAGTCATTTCAAATGACAACTTTAGGGCTTTAAGAAACACTAAAAGAAATCAAGATTAAAAATGTGGTACTCAGTAAGGGTAATTTTTTTCAGACCAAGCAGAGGGAAAAATTATGGAATCACTCAATTCTGAGCAAAAAATTATTGAATCACTCTGTAAATTTTCATTTCCAAACTAACACCTGCATCAAATTAGATCTGCTAGTTAGTTCGCATCTAAAAAGGAGTGATCACACCTTGGAGAGTTGTTGCACCAAGTGGACTGACATGAATCATGGCTCCAACACGAGAGATGTCAATTGAAACAAAGGAGAGGATTATCAAACTCTTAAAAGAAGGTAAATCATCATGTAATGTTGCAAAAGATGTTGGTTGTTCACAGTCAGCTGTGTCTAAAATCTGGACCAAATACAAACAACATGGGAAGGTTGGAAGGTTGTTATAGGCAAACATACTGGTAGACCAAGGAAGATATCAAAGTGTCAAGACCGGAAACTTAAAGCAATATGTCTCCAAAACAGGAAATGCACAACAAAACAAATGAGGAACGAATAGGAGGAAACTGGAGTCAATGTCTGTGACCGAACTGTAAGAAACCGCCTACAGGAAATGGGATTTACATACAGAAAAGCTAAACATAAGCCATAATTAACACCTAAACAGAAAAAAACAAAGTTACAATGGGCTAAGGAAAAGCAATCGTGGACTGTGGATGACTGGATGAAAGTCATATTCAGTGATGAATTGCGAATCTGCATTGGGCAAGGTGATGATGCTGGTACTTTTGTTTAGTGCCGTTACAATGATATTTATAAAGATGACTACATGAAGAGAACATGCAATTTCCACAGTCATTGATATGGGACTGCGTGTCAGGTAAAGGCACTGGGGAGATGGCTGTCATTACATCTTCAATAAATGCCCAAGTTTACATTAATATTTTGGACAGTTTTCTTATCCCATCAATTGAAAGGATGTTTGGAGATGATGACATCATTTTTCAAGATGATAATGCATCCTGCCATAGAGCAAAAACTGTGAAAACATTCCTTGAAAGAAGACACATAAGGTCAATGTCATGGCCTGCAAATAGTCCGGATCTCAATCCAATTGAAAATCTTTGGAGGAAGTTGAAGAAAATGGTCCATGACAAGGCTCCAACCTGCAAAGCTGATCTGGCAACAGTAATCTGAGAAAGTTGGAGCCAGATTGATGAAGAGTACTGTTTGTCACTCATTAAGTCCATGCCTCAGAGACTGCAAGCTGTTATTAAAGCCAGAGGTGGTGCAACAAAATACTAGTGATGTATTGGAATGTTCTTTTGTGTGTTTGTTTTTCATGATTCCATAATTTTTTCCTCAGAATTGAGTGATTCCATAATTTTTTCCCTCTGCTTGGTCTGAAAAAAATTACCCTTACTGAGTACCACATTTTTAATCTTGATTTCTTTTAGTGTTTCTTAAAGCCCTAAAGTTGCCATTTGAAATGACTTTAGTTTTGTGCCATGTCTGTGATGTGCTTTTTTTCAACAACATTAAACAACTGAATGAACATCCTCTGAGCCTGGTGATTCCATAATTTTTGCCAGGGGTTGTAGTATATGAGCTTTGTGAGGCACAATTAAATGCACAGAGAATAAGAGCACTGTATGAAGCTATTCTGGAAGCACGGATGTGGAAGGTTCTTTATATCTGCAATAGTGTGATGGAAATGAGGTTGTATGTAGTGATGAGCGAAAGTGCTAGTTAATCGAGTTTTCCAAGGGTGCACCTAGTAGAGCGGGTGCTTGAAGTGAGATGTTCGCTTTCATGCGGCCGCATGTTTTGTGGCTGTTAGACAGGGGATTGAACGACAAACACGGGCAATCCCTGCAGGTTTTGTAGCTGTCTAATAGCCATGAAAAATGCGACCACGGAGACTCGAACATCTCCCTCGAGCACCTGCGATGCTCAGTGCATTCCTGAGCACCCTCGGCAAACTCAAGTAATGAGCACGTGCGCTCATCACTAGTTGTATGCCATTATTACTTGGAAAATTACTTTTGACTGTTATTCTGACAATTTAGAGCATTATTATTTGGGAACCTCAGTGGTTAGCACTGTAGCCTTGCAGTGCTGGAGTCCTGGGTTCAAATCCCTCCAAGAACAACATCTGCAAGGAGTTTTTATGTTCTCCCCGTGTTTGCGTGGGTTTCCTCTGAGTTCTCCAGTTTCCTCCCACACTCCAAAGACATCCTGATAGGGAATGTAGATTGTGAGCCCCAATGGGGACAATACCCATACTGTCTGTAAAGCGATGTGGAATTAATGGCGCTATATAAGAGAGTAAAATAAAAAAATAAATAAACCTTATAATTATTATTATGTAGGCAAGGTTTGTAGGCACTGTTTTGGGTTTCCCTTTCAGATCTGTGAAAGAGGGGAACGGGAATGTCCTTATTTGTGGCTAACATTGGAGGATACGTCCTAAGTGGAAATTGTTCTATAGCTACAGATATTAAAAAGAAAGGGTCAGCCAGGGCAAAAAAATCCTTCTGTCAAGGGTAGATTTCTAGGTTAGAAATACCATAAGCTTGTCCAAAAGTACAATTGAAGCGAGGAAAACATTTGGCGAAATCACCAACTACCTGAGAGAAAATGGTATTTCTAATAAATGGTGTTTTCCCCTCAAGCTAATTATCTTTTATAAAGGAAAAACCATCTTCATTCACACTCTATAAGAAGGTCATGATTTTATTTCATCCATACTTTTGTCAATTTTCTTTTCTTTTTTTTCTTAATTTCGTCTACTTGATTTTAGCTGTTGATTACAAATCTGTAGGTATATCAATATTCGCCTGAATAATACTTACATATTAAGGAGTTAATTTCTTTCATAAAATTTTTAATACCACACTCAATTATTTTCCAATATGAGCTTTAAATTATTATCATATAATGTTAGAGGACTCAATAGTCCGCATAAGAGGTTTTCTCTATGGAGAGAACTTATGAACCACAAAGCTGATTTAATTTGTCTTCAAGAAATTAAATTCACGGATAGCAATCACCTCAAATTTCAACATAAATGCTTCCATTATATTTTTGAATCACTCAACTCTAAGAAAAAAGCTGGAGTAGTGACTCTAATCAAAAATTCAATTCCTTTTCAACTGATCGAAGAACATAAAGATACTTCTGGCAGATATCATATTTAATCTGTCTTCTTAATGATATACTGTGCACTATTGTTAACTTATATGTTCCAAATAGAGGACACATAGATTTTCTTAATAAAAAACTGTCACAGGTTAAAAGAGGAGATCTCATTATGATGGGGGATTTAACATAGTACCTGATACCTTTTTAGACTCTACCTCCAAAGTTCGTCATCACTCTGCTACCCTCAATAATTGGTTGTTCAATAATGAAATGTTTGACATTTTCAGATGCCTTAACTCTTCTTCGAGAGAATTCTCTCACTTTTCAGACGTCCACCAATTTGCGTCACACTTAGATCTTATTGTTACTAATATATTCACTCTTCCTAAATTCAAATCTGCCACAATTTGCCCCAAAACGATATCTGATCACTCCCTAGTTATGGGGGAAATAATATTGGGTATTCCCATTAAAAATAATGTCTTGTGGAAGTGTAACACATTTTTGCTACAACATCCAAATTATAAACTAGAGATCGAGAGTGCTTTAAAAAATTGTTTTATTGAAAATGGATCTGAATCCATTAATCCTTGTACTCGGTGGAACGCTCATAAAGCGTTTATTAGAGGAGTATTAATGCAAATTTCAACCAGACATAAAAAACTTAATAGAAATAAAATCAAACAAATCCAATCCCAAATTTATAACAAGGAACTCCTACAATCTAGTCTTACTTCTCCCTCTGCCCAAATTCAACATGATCTTCTTGAATTGAGACAAAAATTAAAGACAGAATTATATTCCCCTTATGACTCCATAATTAAAACTTCAAAATTTAAATATTATTCTGATATGAATAAGCCCACCAGATTCATGATGCAACGTATCAAGCAGAGGAGATTGCAGAATAGATTTGATAGGATTTCCTCAGAAGATGGCACCATATACTCCCACCCGAAAGATATAGCTGAACTATTTGCTAAATTCTATCAAAAACTTTATAATTTAAATAGCCAGCCCTCTTTTGTTCACCCCGAAAAGTGCACTATAGAAGCATTTTTATCGTCCATTAACCTACCAAAAGTAAAATCAGATGATTTAAATTACCTTTCAGCTCCATTCACATTGGAAGAAACACTCGATATAATACGCAATTTAAAGGCCTTTAAATCACCGGGGCCAGATGGATTTAATAATGAGTATTACAGAAACTTTAAAGATATTCTCGCACCACATCTGGTTCATTTGTTTAACTCTGTTTCATCAAAGGGCTCGTTTCCTTCAGAGATGTTAGAGGCGACCATTATTTTAATTCCCAAGCCAAACAGTGACCCAGACAAAGTCAAGAATTACAAGCCTATTTCTTTGATGAACTCAGATATTAAAATTTATGCTAAAATTCTAGCTAATAGGCTCAGTAACATTCTTCCATGTATTATTAATAATGACCAAATCGGCTTCATTAAAAATAGACAAACTATAGATGGAACTAGAAGAATACTCAATATTATTAAATTCATCAACTCTTCTAAATTGCAATCTATTCTAGTAGCTCTAGATGCGGAGAAGGCATTTGATTGAGGTTGAATTGGGAGTTTCTGAGATGTACAATGCTACAATTCGGCTTCAACGATCAAATTCTATCTAATATCATGGCATTATAGACTAATCCTAGTGCCAAAATCTATATTAATAACCACCTATCAGACTCTTTTTTAATTACCAATGGCACTAGACAAGGATGCCCCCTCTCTCCCCTACTTTTTGCACTAGCTATAGAGCCATTAGCTCAAAAAAATAGAGAGAATCACAATATTTATGGTATCTCTACTCCAACCCGTCTTTTTAAATTAAGTCTATTTGCTGACGATATGCTTGTGACTCTCTCAGACCCATTGAACTCAATTAGAGAGCTGATTGATACACTAAAGCTCTATTCTGTTATCTCAGATTTTAAAATAAATAATGAGAAATCCAAAATGTTATTCCTTAACGTCAAAAAGGAAGTAATTAATGAAATAATTAACATATCCTCATTTAGTGAAGAATATAATGTCCTTAATTATTTAGGAATCAAACTTACTAAAGATCTAGGATCCATAATTTCTACGAATTTGACACATTTGACGAGCGTTATAACAAAGCATTTAGCATCACTTCGTACTCAAGACCTTACTTGGATTGGTAAAAATGTAACTATCTAATCTTTCATTCTTCCAAAGATTTTATATATTTTGAGGTCACTCCCCCTTTTAATCTCTACTATCCACTTAACGAATCTCCAACATTCATTAAATTCCTTCATCTGGAATTACAAAAAGGCTAGAGTTGCTACTAATATTTTATTCAAGAATAAATCGCAAGGCAGTCTCGGCTTTCCAAACATTACGGCTTATTATTATGCAGATCTCATTAATCAAAGTTCATATTGGTTCTCTCCCCCAGAAATCCCAGCTTGGCTTGACCTCAAAATGTTTTTTAACAATAATACTCATCCCCGCGACTTACTTTTTAGTTACATCCTTACAAACAAATATTCGAACCTTTCGCATCCCATCTTCAATGCTCTCATTCCTTGCCTGGAGAAAACTACCTAAATTTAATAAAGGTTCAAACAGAATCAATCATTTAAAAAATTTTCCAATTACTTTTATCGCCTCTTTATATGGTTCTTCAATCCCCCAGCAGTGGCTGGAGGTAGGAATTAAAAAATTTAAAGACATCCATGATGGGGAAAATATTCTCCCTTTTAAAGTTCTTAAAGAGAAATTCAATCTCAATACTAATGACTTTTTACCATATTTACTATTAAAGTATATTATCCATAATTTTACTGCCAATAAACCACTTTGCTTTGAAGCTTCCTCAAATCTTTTGAATAATCCCAACCATAAGAATTTTTGGAGCACTAGCTATATTTACAAATGGCTTAACAATGATACTAAATTAATTAAAAATTCTTATATGTCCAAATGGGAAAGAATTCTGAATTTCTCTCTTCAACCAGATGATTGGCAGAATGTAATCACCCATACATACTCTTCAAATATATCTATGTCTCTTCATGAGTCTTATTTTAAATTGCTCTCAAGGTGGTATTTCACCCCAACTAGGTTGTCACACATTAGTTCAGATTTCCATCCAAATTGTTGGCGAAATTGCGGATTAAATGGTGATTTATTACATATCTTTTGGAGGTGCCCGAAAATTAAATTACTATGGTCTTAAACCTCTTATTGGGAAAATTTCCAATAGGACATTTAATCTGACTCCGCAATTGGCTCTCTTGTCCATTGGAATAGACGGCTTTGATACTTCTGATAGACCTATTATCATTCATATTCTTTTGACTGTTAAAAACGCGATTGCCTTTTATTGGAAAAAATCTGAACCTCCTTTTTTCCATGATATTTTGGAGAGAATTAAATTGCATAGAACTTTCGAAGAAAAATTTACCATAACTAATAACTGTTTTAACAAATATGCTAAAAAATGGTTTAGTTGGACGAAACTTTATCCTTAGAATCTATTATTTGATAACGTATATTCAGGTGAATTTGATATTTAAATTTATGATTTATAACTGTTTTGTTTCAAGTTCTCTTTCCCATGTTTATTTTAATGTTCCTCCCCATTCTCATCCCATTTACCCTTCCTTGTTCCTTCCCTTTTTCCCCTTTTAATTGAAAATTCTAATAAAATTATTGGAAAAGAAATACCATAAGCATGATCTGGTTTAAGGGGTCTGGTATCTGAGACTTTAAAACTGATCAGTGGGGGGGTCCGACTTCTGGAATATCCACAGATTAGTTGAAGTAATGGGCCATGGTGCACCAAAAGTGTCTCACCTCTGTACAGGGGAGGAAACATATGGGAGTCTTGGGTATGTGACACACCTTGCAGTACCATCTATGGTCACTAGACAATGCCGAATGGCAGGAGTTGGACTTCCATAGATACTGTATTGATGATCTAAGAATAGGTTATCAATATTAAATCCCAGAAAAGCCTTGTAAATGTCACCTCACAGCAGAGATTGGCCGTAACAAGTTTTTCGGGCTTTTCATGTCTTTGTTATGGAGAATAAGAGAGTAAGAGTACTATCTCATTACCGCCCCGAATGACCTGACGTAAAAGTTACAGTAGTGCTCGTGTCTATATATGGTCCCTCCATCCCCATCCCTCACTGTATGTTTTGTATACTGAACACCTGTACATTAGGTACATGGGGTGTCACCATCGCGGACGTGCCACATACTGTCATAGGTAAGTCTCATTATTCTTTATTTTACTTGAACTCATTGGTGTTAGGTGGGCATGAAACTCTAGAAACTCAGAGACTGCAACCTTATTTCAAACTTGGTGCCCGAGCATTTGGAAAAAACCTGGACAAGCGTCATCTTCATTACTGAGGTTATTAATGGGGTTGTGTTATTTAGGGATTGTCTATTGGATACTTTACAGTACTTCAGTATTTTTATATTCTATGCTTGTTTTTTTAGCATTGTGTAGGGTATGGGGTCTTTCATATTACACAGCACACCATTCAACCAAAGGCTCCATAGATGTGCCATGGCATACTTTTGTGACATTTTGCAGAAAGTGACGTTAACATTATGAGTGCTTGGAACGGGATGGCTTCATAGTAACATTTCTTGCACTAGAATTCTAGTCCAGATGTATGATTATTAATGCAAACGTGTATCATCTATCTACTATTCCATTTCATTTCTAGACTAGAGGAGTAAAGCTCAATGAAATCTGTATTCCAAACATGTCAGGTCTGATGCTGCTTGTTATTTTGTTAAATCCCAGCCTTGAAGGGCTATATTTCACACTATAAATGCAGCGTGACCCCGAATATTGTACATCGTTTCCAGGATATTGCTAGGACTTCTCCTTGCAACATCTATTGACTGTGACAGTGGCATTCAAACAGAATTATTATCTTCACGCAGCTTGTCAGATGGTGGATGTAATGGGGATGATTCATAACATTATTGAGGGGAGTACCTGTATGGATTAGGGTCACAATCAGAAAAAAGTAAAAAATAAAACTTAACATACCCAGCATAGGAGATCATTAAACAGTATGCTTAGCTCATATGTTACTGTGACCTTTAAGATCACATCTGTGTGCGTTAACCTCAAAATAAAGAAAAAATGGAAGAGAAATACAGAAAGACTTTAATGCTTAAGCGCTGTAGGATCAGAACAAGGATGTCCTCAGAGGTTGGATTACATATTGGGAAATGAAAACGGGGTTTTTTGAGATAACCATAGATTACAATTGTTTCCTGACATTGTGGATCCTCAGGGGATGTCATACTGCTTCCATACTAACTACTCTACCAGAATCATGATGAATGCAAATTGGCAAAAGAAAGTCTCTGATAAGACCTGTGGATATACTTTGATGTTTAATGTGCTGTGCAGAGATGCTGCAAAACTTTCCTTCACCCAATGCAAAAATTCAAAATACCACCCTAAATGTATATTAACACACCCTTTTCTAGGCAGAGTGCCTTGTTGACTCTGTGCTTGGCAGCCAGCACTTGGGACACGTGATCCACCAGCCCTTCCCTAATTGTACCTTGTTGCTGTTGGGGGAGGGAGACCCATCCTTCATTGGCTTTTATTTTTCCATTATGATGTAATATGATATCCATAGACAACTTTTATTAACCCTCATTTGATCATCAAAAATTGTAATGGTAAATGTAAAATTTGACAATATTTATATCATATTTATAAGTTAAAAGAAAATCATGTATACATTTTAATCAAGATAATCCAATTACTAAAATGTAATGAAGCATTGAGTAGAAGAGTTTGTCTGATCACAGTACATGCAAAGCAGGATAGATCATCATCAACATCAGATGGAGGTCCGCTACCTGGCACCCCCCACTGATCAGCTGTTATTAGCTCCTTTGAAGGCTGGATAAAGACACTGAACAGAGCTGAGCAGCACAGCTCCATTTATTGTGTAGCGGGTGGTAATGACGCTAATACCAGCTGATCAGTGGGAATGCTGGGTGTCGGACCTCCAACCACCCTATTACAGCCAATCTATCTTAAGGATTAGTCAATAATATATTCCAGGACAACATATTTTAGTAGGATTGTGCTGGACACCTTTGCCAATGAAGTCATTAGGACTTAGCTGCAACGCCACTCGCAACTCATGGTCAGGTTGGTTGTGTTTCTGGAAGAAAACCTTGTTATTCCTAGGTCTGTAAACCTGTTATTAACTACATTTTAAAGGGGATATCTGGGACTTAAGTTCTTTTCTAAGGGACTAAGCACTTGTTCTGCCTTGGGGCGATCTCTCCCGCATCTAGAAGCGATTTTCCTACTTCCTGTGATGTCATGCTGATAGAGCAATTCCTACTTTATCACTCCGCTTTGCTGACAAGGCACGACTGCCAACATCATGTTGATTGACAGCTAGCTCCCGCTGCATTTGGCTGACCAGGTAGCAAATCACCTTGGCGTGAGCAGTCACACCCTATCAACAAAGCAGAGCTGAAGGGAAGGAACTACTATTTTGACGTGACAACACAGGAAGTAGGAGAAATGGCAGTAGGAGTAGTCCGTGACCACTTATAGCCAGGAGAGATTGTTGCATCGCAGAACAGGCAGGTAGTTAGCAACTACCCGCCAATTAGTGCTTAGCCCCATAGAAATAATTAAGTCCCAAATAACCCCTTTAATACTAATTCTTGAAACTGCGAGTTAATCATCAATGATAGAGAACTGAAAGCCACTATATAAAAATGTCCCCTGTCATAGTCTTTTGGCTATTTCACAATAAAAACAAATGCATAACTTTCATCTGGAAAACCTTGTACACACCATTATTTTGCAACCTGTCAAGAATAGATATGATCTTCCTGCACCCCGCTGTCTGCCTTTGATTATTCCGAGCCTGACACTGATCCCTAACAATGGTTTAAATAATAGCATGAACTTCCAACAATTTACCTCCTGAAGAAAAGCTGCAAGGTAACTGGCCTACAGTTTCCAGGGTCATAGACAAAACTGAGATAGCAGTGAAAGTTACCCTGATCTAGTCTGACAGGAACTAGAAATCTTTAATGTAGCGCTACCCACACTACAGGTCTTCCCTAACTTTACGGTATTAATGAATCTTAAAAAGTGAATGAACGTAAAATACATCATGTGAATTACTGACTGTAGGAAAATATACTAAGCAACCATGATTCATATAAAATATTTCCAAAGACATACATTATCAACAGATTATACAGTAGATATTAAGCATTGTACTAAATAGGAATCCGACTATGTGCTAATGTTCTTACTTCTATAATACTCATTTTCCATATTTAAAGTGATTAAAAAGAGTCTGTCATAAGTGGGGTTATGAGTTATACAGATCAAAGGCTGGGGGCCTATGATCACTGCCTGCTTCCCCCTCCCACCGCAGTGAACAGATAATTGAAGCAGGTTTTCTGATGAAAAGCAGACATGTAGTGTGTATACAAAGTAATATTGAAGCAGGTTATCTGATGAAGAGTGGAAATGGAGTGCGTATACAGGGTAATTAACAGGTAGCTGTCAATGTTGGATAATTATTTGGGCCAGCAGATGTGTCCCTGTATACCTCCACTGGCACATGGATGTTAAATGCAGGGCATCAATGCTTTCATCTTGTGCAGCCACTCTGTCTGTTCTGCATAGTCAGAACAAGGTAAACTAATATTATAAGGTTTTTTGAATTATATTTTTGCTTTACAGAATCCATGCATTCATCCACGATCAGGGAGCATATTTACGTCTGTGGGTAAAATTGTAAAAGTTTTGGTAGTTGGCAACCCACAGGAGCACAATATCTCCATGAATTAAAGATATATATCATATTCATGTATAAAATGCTTGAAGGATGTTCATTAAGATGACAGCCATATTGTTTTCTAGGAGATTTCTAGGGGAAAATATGACCCACAGCAGAATTGAGGGCTAAATTTGGATTAGACTTTAGTTTAATCAGGCTTCTCCCTCTTACCTCAGCAGGAGGGAGGAGTGAAGGGTCTGGTGAGACCTTTTATTACATGTCATCTACCGAATATCCCAGTCAGATCTGGGACAACCACAGGTGTATGGTATTTCTGTACCACAACCTTTTCGGTGGCGTCTTCCCCCTTAAAAGTCTCACAATCCAATTGTGTAAGGTTTCTTTAGATATCCTTTTTATTTGATTGTTTGTTTTATGTATGATTTTTTGTTACTTCACCTCTGTAACTTTTTTCAAGCACTGTACTCCTTATGTATATTAAATAAAAAAAATACAGTATGTTTGTCTTTGTTGCTCTAACATACCCACAATCTGGAGGAGAGAAAATAGGTTGGTTGTGTTACCTTGTAGCCAGTGTGCATGTAGTGAATCATTCAGGAGCTTGGGAAAGCTGGGTGTGCATGTGTACCAGTGTGTTGCCCAGGGCAGACTTCTCGCTGGCCTGGTAAAATGGTGACAGCGTAAAGGGTGGTATGAATATGGGGACTATCTGTGGGTTGCGCTTAGCTCATTGTTAACCTATTGTGATAGGTGAGTGGATAAGTGAGTGATAAGCGAGTCTCCCTTTACGGTCGCATCCGAGGCATGTGTGTCGTGAGCAAGTGGTGTTCATGACAGAGTACATTAAGGCTGAATTAGCCAGACTGATTATTCCCCAATTAAAAGCCTGTCTAAATGAGCCTGCAATCGACCGTCAAATGAGCAAAAAGCTGTTTCATGAGTTGTGAAGATTTTAAAGTCGGTTTACAGAGGACCAGTCACCAAATTGTTTATGTTGAACTGAACACAAGAAGTAATAATGGCTGCAGATCGGAATAAAATGTTTTTTGTTTGTTTGTTTGTTTTTTGTATTTTTAATTTCATCTCTCCTTTATAGAGATATTACCAATCAAAGTGTTTGGCACAAAATTAATTTACTTTTTTCAAGTCCAAGTGGGTGTTATCAGACAGTTTTCACTGGGCACATGTACTTCTTCTCCCCATATGAGTTGCCCAATCATAAGCATGGAGCAACACAGCAGAAAAAGAGCACGCCCTCACAATAGCTTAGGTTTTGCTCATGTCTAACCTCCTGCACGATTAGAAAGTGCTGGGAGATGAGAGCACAGCTGACTAACACAATTCAGATAAGGTCACTGTGAAGGCCCCATCACACTTAGCGACGCTAAAGCGATCCCGACAACGACACGACCTGTCAGGGATCGTTGCTGCGTCGCTATGTGATCGCTGGTGAGCTGTCAAAGAGGCAGGTTCACCAGCGATCAGGGGAGCAGCGACATCGTGGAAAGAATCTTTCCACGATGTCCTGCTCCTGGTTACCAGCCTGCTGAAGCAGGAGCAGGTTGGTAACCATGATAAACAGCGGGTTACTAGGGGCACACGCGCACTTAGTAACCCGCTGTTCATCATGGTTACCACTCTGCTACGGTGAGCTGGAGGTTACCGCTCACCGTAGCAGAGTGGTAACCATGATAAACAGCGGGTTACTAAGTGCGCATGTGCCTCTAGTAACCCGCTGTTTATCATGGTTACCAGCCTGATCGCTAGTCCCGCTGGTCACACACAGCGATGTGTGCTGACCAGCGGGAGGGCCAAGACCAAAAAATGGTCCAGGACATTTTGCAGCGATCAGCGACCTCACAGCAGGGGCCTGATCGCTGCAAAGTGTCACACATAGCGACATCGCTGGTGAGGTCGCTGTTGCATCACCAAAACCGTGACTCAGCAGCGATCTCGCTAGCGATCTCGCTATGTGAGACGGGGGCTTTAGGGGAGGGAGAGCACAGCTAAATTTAGCGGTGTCACATTACAAAGCCTTATATCAGATCTCCTCTCATAGTATTATCAGCTCTGCTGTACTGCCCTTTCCCTTATATTGCCTGTCCAGAGATGAATTACACTTATATCTGTTGTTCTGATCTCTGGACAAGCAGTGTGGGCGAAGGGCAGTGCAGCAGAGCTGACAGTTCTATGAGAAGAGAAGAGCTGATAGAAGGGTTTATAATGTGACATAGCTAATCTCAGATGAACTTTCTAATCATGCAGGAGGTTAGACCAGGAGATCAGAGTGGTATCATTACATCTCACACACTAAAAAGTCATAATGAGGCCGTGTTCTTTTTCTGCTGTTTTGCTGCCTGCATATGAATGAGCAATTCATACAGGGGAAAGAAGTACATGCCCCAAGTGAAAAATATCTGATAACAACAACTTGGGACTTAGAAATAATAATAAAAAAAAAGCATTTTATTCCACTCTGCAGCCACTATTTCATTGTGTGTTCAGTTGAAAATTTGGTGAAAGGACCCCTTTAAAGAGTAACCGTCATTTTACTTTATTTTTATTAATGAACAGTGCATGTGGAAATAAAAAAACTTTGAAATATATCTTATTAGAAAAATACGCTTCTTTTCCTCCTGGATTGATCTTTCATTCTCAAAATTCTCAATTAATATGTAAAATCTGTGTTTGGTAAATTTTCCCATTACTGAAATAGGAGATGACAGTTGCTGCTGATAAAGTTCTATGAGGAGCTATAACTATGGTTTCAGGACAAGTTGAAGCAGAATGTCTGTGTCTTCCTCTAGCTCCTCCCTCCTCTCTCTATAGAATTTTATGAGCACCACCTGTCACCTCCTATCTCAGAAATGGAAAAATCTGTTTTTATTGAAATCATATTTTACCCATTAATTGAGAGTGAATTATCAATCCTGGAAGTAAAAGAAGCAAATTTATCTGATAAGATATATTACAAAGTTGCTTATTTTTATGTGTACCACTGATTTTTGAAATAAAAATGAAAAAGACAATTAGTCTTTAAAAATTATCCTTATCAGTATCACACCATCTTATGTAAACAGGTGATGTAGTGCCTCTGTAAGAGGAGGAGACAATACTCCTGAAGAACCCCGGTGTGGTGTATCATTAGTGCGTGGAGGCTGCCACCTACTGTCCAGGCGGGACCATGCAGAACTAACTGGAACAGGAAGAGCTACAGGGCGGACGAGTTCTAATGCAACACCCAGTCAGGTGCCATTGATGATGAAATTCCCGAATATAAAGGGTTTGCCCGCCAAATGGGACTAGGTTTTGGCGCTGAGAGAGAGAGGTGCAGATGTGCACTAAAGAAAACACTGCAGCTGGAGTGACAGGCCTCTACGGGATGCATGTGCCAGTAGGGTGTTGGCTGCTTGCAGACAGGACCAAGATGGCAGTAAGTGAGATCCAGAGTAGTGTTGAGCCACCCCCGTAGTGTTCGAGTTCGGTTCGTCGAACACCCGTGTGTTCGCCGAACTGTTCGTCGAACTGTTCGTCGAACACCTTCGAACACCGTTAAAACCAATGGCAGGCAAACAAAAACACATAGAAACACATAGAAAACACCTTCAAAGGTGTCCAAAAGCTGACAAACTGCTCAGAAGACACAACTAACACATGGAAAAGTGACAAGTACATATAGTCATGCGAAAAGAAAAGAGGTGGAGGAGTAAAAGGAGGGGGAGACACAAATATAGGCATGTCATGCCCTTCTAAAATCCAAAAAGTGAGAAGCCGACACGTTCAGTCCGCTCCTGCCCGTGCCACCTCCGTGTCGCCGGGTTTGTGCCAGAGGCGCGGTGAACCCTGACGGCCAGCCCCCCTCTCCCAATACTGGTGCCTGTCCGCTGGTGGGTCGAGTGAGCCCCCCTGTGGTGGAGGCAGCTCTAAGCTTTTTAATTTAAATTGTCTCTCTAATTTGAATGAATACACTTTAAATCCATTTACAAGGATCTATTGGAGGGCAAGTCTCATGCCAGCAGCCGCGTAATTCCAGCTCCAGTAGCGTCCACTAAAGCTGCTGCAGTTAAAAAGCTTTTATAAGGATCGAGCTCGGCTGTCCACCGCAAGGCATCCTACTGCCAGTCCCAGCCCCTATGCCTTGGGGTGCCTCCTGATGCTCTTCACTGAGTATCCCGTGGTCTCGAAGCATTTCCTTAAAAAAAATAAAGTGTCCAAACTACAGGTGGTGTAGCTTGCTTAACAGCCGGGATAATCCGCTGACTAGCAGACACTGCTACTAGGCACAAAGTATTTCCTGGGCTAGATGCAGTTAAAAATTTGTAATTAGATACTCTCATTGGATGCTGAGAAAGCATTCCATAGAGTCTCCTGGCACGCCATATATGATTCTCTTAAAAAGCTTGGGGTAGGGGTCTAGGGGACCCTTTTATAGCCAAAATCACGGCCCTGTATCACAATACGTCACCTAGGCTGAAGATAAATGGAACTGTAGCACCCTGAGGGCTCGGTTGCTACAGAGGTATTGCACCTCACCCAGAGGTGTGATATCTCACTCTCAGGTAAGGATGGAGTGTGGATCAGGACCCGACACCTGCATGCATTACACCACATTGCCGTGGGGCAGGGCGACCAATATGCCTCTGAGATGGGCACGACAGTCCCTGTCCCTGGCTGGAGTGGGGGGAGGGAACACTGAGGAAGGGGAACCCTGTAGTGCAGGAGCAGGGACGAAGCAGTTCCTGGGTGCATTGAGAAGGGTGTATAAAAGGTGGGCACCATCTTAGTTCAGTGCAGAGAAGTCTGAGCAGAAGTGGCAGGGAGCAGGGGCTCTGCAAGAGCTCTGCTCCGGAGGCGGGCCTAGTAACAGAGGCCCAGGCCTGGAAGAGGGAGAAGGAAGGAAGAGGAGCGGAGAAGGCTCCAGGAACGAGGAATGAAGGGATACCAGGGGTGCGGACGGGCGAGTCGCCACCGCACGCCCGAATCCTCCTGCGTGGAGGGGTCAGGCCAAAGGGGGAGACCGGTCCCCGAAACTAGTGGAGGCAGGAAACGACCCTCAGCTAGAAACCGGAGGCTCTGACATTTTATGTGGCGCAGCCCCTCGCTACACCCGCTAGGAAGGCACCACATAGGGTCAGGGAAACTGGCGCCAAGTTTACCAAGAGGAGGCCCGAGGCAGCCGGACAGAAGGGTTGGTAAGAAAGGCCAGACAAAGGACACACAAAGGGGGTCCTGTGAAGCGCTCCAAAGTTATCTGGGAGTTGTCTGAGCCCCTCACCTGGTGAGCACAGTACGACGTGGGCAGCTGTTACCTGCAGACGTGGTCTGGATAATAAGAACTGTGAGTAAAGGCCCTGGACTGCATCACTGACTCCGTGTCGTTACTGCTGCTGCCCTGCACCATCACCCCCATCCTCCGCATACACTGCCCTGAGGCTATACTCCTCCCGTGGGAAGTTATGCTACGCTCTGCTGCACCCACAACACCAGCCTCAGCGGTCTGCCCTGCAGCGGCGGTTCACTCTGACCGCAATCCACGGGTGGCGTAGTCGGACATTTAAACATCAAAACCACATAAATAGTTCCGCCACTGGTTTGACCACCCTGAGCCACGGAACAGGGTCGCCGCCAAGAAGACTACAACCACCAGCATCCACCAAAAAGGGTCCGGCTCCGGGTGTCCCAAGGCCCAGGGGGTGCATCAGAACATTTTCATCACCTTTCACAATCACCAATGGGACAAGGCAGGGATGTCCTCTGTCCCCTCTCTTATACATCCTAGTGACGGAGCACCTGCTCTCATCAATTCGCCATAACCCCAATATTAGGTGGATTGAGGTGGGAGGCACCGAGTACAAGTGCTCTCTATTTGCTGATGATGTCCTAGTATATATCACTCAATCACATATATCCATCCATGCTGTTATGGCTGAAATAGATCACTTTGTTACATGGTCAAATTTTAAAATCAATGCAGCGAAGTCTGAGGCCCTCGATGTCTCCCTCCCCAAATCCATATAGGATTCCATCCAGTCCAACTTTCCCTTTGCCTGGCCCTCACAGGGTATCAAATACTTAGGAATTCCTATTCATAGAGACCTCTCCCATCTATGTTATCTTAATTTTGGGCCCTTTATTGAACAACTCCATACAGACCACGGTTGGCAAGTTAGAACTGTAAGATTCACTACGTGAACCACTGGTGTTTTGTGGAAAAGCACATGTACACTGTGTTCCAAATTATTATGCAAAAAGTGTTTAGGAGTGATAAGGGAAGAATTTGTTTGTTTGTCAGTTAAACTCATTGATGGTGATGTGTGTCAGGGCTCTTTATATCACTGTAAGCAATTGCAGACACCTGTGCTAATTAGTTTGGCAGGTGTGTCCAATGAAAGGCAAGACTACTTAAGAAGGCTGTCTCACATTATTAAGCAGCCTACATTTTCTGCCAAAATGGGAAAGAAAAAGGATGTGTCGGCTGCTGAGAAGCAACAAATTGTGGAGTGTTTAGGTCAAGGCATGACTACAATCAACATTGTGCGATGATCAGGATGAAGTGTCTTGGCAATCAAGAAGTATGTAGCTGACTCACAGTACACACGTGTGCGTGCTGATAAGGGCAAATTGAGGACTCTTTCCTACAGGCAATTACGTCAGGTTAAAAGAGCAGCGTCAAAAAAGCCTTGTCATAGCAGCAGACAAGTTTTTGAAGCTGCTGGTGCCTCCAACGTCCCCCGAACAACAAGATGCAGGGTCCTTGAGAGGTTTGCAGCTGTGCATACGCCATCCTGTCGACCTCCTCTATCCACTTCACACAAGCAGAAACGGCTCCAGTGGGCTAAATATTACATGAAGACTGATTTCAAAACTGTTTTGTTCATGGATGAGTGCCGTGCAGCGCTCGATGGTCCAGATGGATGGAGTGGAGGATGGCTGGTTGATGGACACCCCACGCAAACACGGCTACAGCGCCAACAAGGAGGAGGTGGAGTAATGTTTTGGGCTGGAATCATGGGGAGAGAGATTGTCGGCCCCTTTAGGATCCCTGAAGGCGCTAAAGATGAACTCCATAATGTATGTGGATTTTCTCAAACAGCACTTCCTGCCATGGTTCAAGAAGAAGAACCGTGTATTTCACAGCAAGATCATTTTTTTGCATGATAATGCACCATCTCATGCTGCACATAAAACATCTGCATCTCTGGCTGATATGGGCATAAAAGGGGACAAACTTATGGTGTGACCCCCATGCTCCCCTGACCTCTACCCCATTCAGAACCTCTGGAGCATCATCAAAAGGAGTGTCTACCGTGTATTTCACAGCAAGATCATTTTTTTGCATGATAATGCACCATCTCATGCTGCACATAAAACATCTGCATCTCTGGCTGATATGGGCATAAAAGGGGACAAACTTATGGTGTGACCCCCATGCTCCCCTGACCTCTACCCCATTCAGAACCTCTGGAGCATCATCAAAAGGAGTGTCTATGATGGCGGGAGGCAGTTCACATCTAAGCAACACCTCTGGGAGGGTATTCTGTCCTCATGCAAAACAATTGAAGCAGAAACCATCCAAAACCTGACAAATTCAATGGACGAGAGAGTTCAGAAGCTCCTTTCGAACAAGGGGTCCTATGTGAAAATGTAACATCACCTAGAATAAAGTTTTGAGTTGAAAACTGTTTGATTTCAGTTTCTAATAACCTGCTAATGCTTATAATTTCAAAAATGACCATTTTTTTGGTCTTTATTAAAATGAAAAGGTTGATCGAAAAGTTTGGGGGATCTAAGAGTGTGGCAACCCAGTAGTCATGATTACTTCGAATTCTGACAATATGAGGATCATGTTGCAGGTAGTGCAGCAAGAAGGCACTTATGTGTCTTGCGCATCTCGGAGCCCCAAAATTATTTTCCGGGCTAGATGCAGCTAAAAATTATTATTAATTTTAAATCTGGTGGAGCTTAGTATAGATGGCCTAATAGGATCAGTGCTGCACACTGCTACAAAGCCCAAATTATTTTCCAGCCAAGATACAGATAAACATGATTAGTAATTTTAAATCTGGTGGAGCTTATTATAGATGGCCTAATAGAATCAGTGCTGCACACTGCTACAAAGCCCAAATTATTTTCCAGCCAAGATACAGATAAACATGATTAGTAATTTGAAAGCTTAAAACGGTTGGTAGGGTGATTTTAACCAATCATCAAGCTTTTACTCTCCCCAGGATGACACAGGGGTAGAAAAGTCGTTTCGGATCCATGATTTGTTCATCTTTATGAACGTGAGTCTGTCTACATTATCAGTGGAGAGCCGCGTGCGCTTATCTGTCAGCACACCACCAGCAGCGCTGAACACACGTTCAGACAGAACGCTGGCTGCGGGGCATGACAAGATCTCCAAGGCGTAAGTGGCTAGCTCCGGCCATTTATCCAGATTGGAAGCCCAAAAAGAGCAAGGGTCCAGTGACACAGTCATGGCTTCAATGTTTACTTGGAGATACTCCTGTACCATCGTCTCTAGGCGTTGACTATGTGTCAGACTTCTTGTCTCCTGTGGCCTTGCAAAGGATGGGCTAAAAAAGTGGTGAAATTATTCCGCAAAATTGATGTTACCAGCAGATACTGTGGTTCTGTTACGGTTTGAGTGCTGAACACTTGACGGTCCCACGGTTGGCAAGTTGGAACTGTGAGATTCACTACGTGCACCACTGGTGTTTTGTGGAAAAGCACATGTAAGATTCTGCAACAGTCTCTGCTGATACTCCTGCATGCGTGCATCCCTTTCTATGGCAGGAATAATTTCTGCAAATTTACTTTTGTACCGGGGATCTAACAGTGTGGCAACCCAGTAGTCAGGATTATTTCTAATTCTCACAATTCGAGGGTCATGTTGCAGGTAGTGCAGCAAGAAGGCACTCATGTGTGTTGCGCATCCAGGAGCACCAAGTCCCTGTTGTGTTGGTGGCGAGGTAACAATCATGCTTCCTTCCTCTGTCCTCTCCCCCCAACCTCGCACAACAGAAATGTGATCAAGGTCTCCCTCATCTGATGAGTCTTCCATCAGTTCGTCCTCCACTTCTTCCTGGGCTCCTGCACCTTCCTCACTAGTTTGGCTGCTACCATGCGCCCTGGTAAAACCATCTCCCCCACCCTCACATGCCTGCCGCCTTGGTGCTGCCGACCGTCTGGACCTTGCAGATGTTAGCCCTTCCGCATACAACTCCTCCTCCTCTACTTCCTCCACCTCCTCTTGTGTCACCTCCTGACTCCGAATTCTGTTTAACATGTGCTCCAGCATGTAAATCACCGGAATAGTCATGCTGATAATGGCATCGTCAGCACTAAACATCTTCGTCGCCATTTCAAAACTGTGCAGAAGGGTGCATAGGTCCCTGATCTGAGACCACTCCTCCAGCGTGATTTGCCCCACCTCTGGATCTCGTTGGCCCAGGCTATACGTCAGAACGTATTGCACCAGGGCTTGTCGGTGCTGCCACAGTCGCTGCAACATGTGCAGAGTTGAATTCCACCGGGTAGGCACATCGCATTTTAGCCGGTGAAGTGGCAGGCCCAACGACTTCTGTAGAGATGTAAGTCGCTGAGCTGCGGGATGCGAACGGCGAAAGTGAGCACACAGCGACCGTGCCCTCTGCAGAAGGCCATCTAGTCTGGGATAGTGGGCTAAAAATTGCTGGACAACCAGGTTCAACACGTGAGCCATACAAGGCACGTGTGTGACATTGCCCCGGCGAAGGGCCGCACCCAGGTTTGCAGCATTGTCGCACACGGCCTTCCCTGGTTTCAGGTCCAGTGGAGACAACCATTCATGAAATTGGTTCTCCAGAGCTGACCACAACTCCTCAGCTGTGTGACTCACATTTCCCAGACATTTCAAAGTAAAAACCGCCTGATGACGTTGAGCCCTACTGCCAGCATAGTAAGGAGGTGTGCAGGATCCCTTCTGCGCAGTTAGAAAGCTTGTGGCATGACCAGACAGGCTTTGGGTGCAGGTGGAAGACAGAGAGGAGGTTGAGGAGGCAGAAGCAGTGGAGGAACTTTGACATAAAGAGGATTGACGCACAACTCGTGGGGACGGCAAGACTTGGACAGCAGCCCCTTGTCCTGCTGTCACCATAGTTACCCAGTGCCCAGTCAGCGACATGTAACGCCCCTGTCCATGCCTACTCGTCCAAGTGTCTGTGGTGAAATGCACCCTGTCACACACAGAGTTTCTCAAAGAAGCGGTGATGTTGTGTGCGACATGCTGGTGGAGCGCAGGCACACCTTTCTTTGAGAAGTAGTGCCGACTGGGCATCTGGTACTGGGGCACTGCGACGGACATAAGGTCTCGAAAATCCTCTGTGTCCACCAGGCGGAAAGGCAGCATTTCTGTAGCCAAGAGCTTGCAGATGGTGAAATTCAACCTCTTAGCTTTCTCATGGCTAGGAGGAAATGGTCTTTTTCTTGTCCACATCTGAGGGACCGAGGGCTGGCTATTGTGCTTAGACGGGGTTGATAAGGGTGTCCCCGGCAAACTGCCGGTCTGTGAGGAAGATGCAGGCGGACATGTTAGGTTGCCTTGATCCAAAGGTGGTGCTATCGATGTCGGACAGCGCTCAACACCAGCTGGTGTTACCACCTCCAATGAAAATGATGACCTGTCAATTACGCTGGCTGTTGCGGGTAAAGAGGTGGCAGGTCTGCGCCCCAAAACAGGTGTGACTGCTGTCCCCCCAGTCACAGAGGATGAAGAGGCCGCGGATGCACAAGATATGGCAGACGGTGGTTGGCCCGGCCGGCTAGGCCGCATTGTAGCACACTGAGCTTCCCACTGCAACTTATGCTTCATGTCCATGTGCCGGTTCATGCATGAAGTACTCAAACTATGTATTTTTTGGCATCTACTTAGCTTTTGCTGACAAATGTTACAGATAACACGAGTTGGGTCATCTTTATCGATCTGAAAAAATGCCCAGGCTATGCAAGGCTTAGCACCCATGCGACCTGAAGAGCCACCACGACTTGTGGTGAGAGGCAGAGTTGTGTTTGAGGATGCAGTTGTTGACGTGCTTCCAGTACTACGTCTCTGTCCAGGAAGGCGCAACCTGACCTCGTCGTCACTAGCATCTTCCTCCACCTCCTCTGCTGACCTCATCTCTTGGCTGACTGTGGGTTGACAGTAAGTGGGATCTCCAACCTCATCATCATCACCCTGTGCATTATCACACCCGTCGTCCTCAGAGCCAACCTGTTCCTGCCCTGACAAAAAACTAAAGTTGTCGCTCCAATCAGGTATTTGAGTCTCATCATCGTCTTCCTCATTGTCTCCACCAACAGGAGTTACAGTTTGGGAATGAGGGTCTACATTATGGTCAGAACCTTCTGTGTCTGGTCCTGGATCCGACTCATAAAGATTCTGGGCATCAGTGCAGATCATTTCCTCATCTGGATTCACAGAAGCGCTGGAGTCGACCTCTGATTCCCAGGCTATAGTATGAGTAAACAGCTCTGCAGACTCAACCATCTGTTCTACCTCATACTCAGACGGGCAGCTGGAGATTTGGGAGCTGTGAGGAAGCAAGTGCGATTGGGGTGACACCTTTGAGGACTGGAGTATTTGTGATGTTGAAGTTGATGTGGAGGAGAGCCCACTTAAAGGAGCACTTGATATCCGTTGAAGCACCTGCTGTTTTTGTGCCTCATCTGGAATTTGTAGCGATTGGCGTGGCCGTAAGAAAGGGATCTTATCACATTGTCCGCTATAAGAAGAAGACATTTTAGTTTGGCTGGAAGATGGTCTTTCTTCTGCAGATGTTACTGTTGCTCTAACACCTACCCCACGGACACAACCTTTTTTCCCCTTCCCAACACGCCTATTCCCCTTTCCACCAGCAGCAGGCTTTTTTCCACTCATTTTGGTGGTTAACTAATTCACAACTCTGGAGTTGTTTGCACAAAAAAACAATGGATGGGAACCGAGCAGAGCTGAGTGGCCAAACTGTGGTATTAGGCCAAAACTATTGGCTGGGTTAGATGGAGAAAAAAATTATATTCGATTTGCAACCTGATGGAGGTCAGTATAGATGGACTAATAGAACAAGTCCCACACACAGCTAGAATCCCAAATATTTTTTCAGAGGTAGATGCAGAAAAAAAATATATTCAGTTTGCAACCTGATGGAGGTCAGTATAGATGGACTAATAGAGAAAGTCCCACACACTGCTAGAAGGCCAAATATTTTTTCAGAGCTAGATGCAGAGAAAAAATTATTTTGAATTTGCAACCTGATGGAGGTCAGTATAGGTGGACTAATAGAACAAGTCCCACACACTGCTAGAAGGCCAAATATTTTTTCAGAGCTAGATGCAGAAAAAAATTATATTCAGTTTGCAACCTGATGGAAGTCAGTATAGATGGACTAATAGAACAAGTCCCACACACATCTAGAAGCCCAAATATTTTTTCAGAGGTAGATGCAGAAAAAAATTATATTCAGTTTGCAACCTGATGGAGGTCTGTATAGATGGATTAATAGAACAAGTCCCACACACAGCTAGAAGCCCAATATTTTTTCAGAGGTAGATGCAGAAAAAAAATTATTTTTAATTTGCAACCTGATGGAGGTCAGTATAGATGGACTAATAGAGAAAGTCCCACACACTGCTAGAAGGCCAAATATTTTTTCAGAGATAGATGCAGAAAAAATTATATTCAGTTTGCAACCTGATGGAGGTCAGTATAGATGGACTAATAGAAAAAGTCCCACACACAGCTAGAAGCCCAAATATTTTTTCAGAGGTAGATGCAGATAAAAATTATTTTTAATTTGCAACCTGATGGAGGTCAGTATAGATGGACTAATAGAGAAAGTCCCACACACTACTAGAAGGCCAAATATTTTTTCAGAGCTAGATGCAGAAAAAAATTATATTCAGTTTGCAACCTGATGGAGGTCAGTATAGATGGACTAATAGAACAAGTCCCACACACAGCTAGAAGCCCAAATATTTTTTCAGAGGTAGATGCAGATAAAAATTATTTTTAATTTGCAACCTGATGGAGGTCAGTATAGATGGACTAATAGAGAAAGTCCCACACACTGCTAGAAGGCCAAATATTTTTTCAGAGCTAGATGCAGATAAAAATTATTTTTAATTTGCAACCTGATGGAGGTCAGTATAGATGGACTAATAGAGAAAGTCCCACACACTACTAGAAGGCCAAATATTTTTTCAGAGCTAGATGCAGAAAAAAATTATATTCAGTTTGCAACCTGATGGAGGTCAGTATAGATGGACTAATAGAACAAGTCACACACACTGCTAGAAGCCCAAATATTTTTTCAGAGCTAGATGCAGAAAAAAATTATATTCAATTTGCAACCTGATGGAGGTCAGTATAGATGGACTAATAGAATGATGCTATGCCCAAAATATTTTACTTCACTAGATGCAGTAAAAAAATTGGTATTCTATACACAGGTGGTATATCTTGCAACACAGATAGGCTACTCCACTGACTAACACACTCTGCAATAGGCCAAAAAGGATTAGCTTTGCTAGATTCAGCCAAATGCTGTGAAAAAAACTTGCACAGCACTGGCACAGACCTGCCTGGCAAAAACTGATAGGAACTGATGTAACCTAGTCCTGAAAAGGACTGCAATTACAATTAGTCTTTACTCCCACAATCTATCTATTTAAGAGCACAGACCTGCCTGATAAAAGTCGTAGGAAATGCTGTAACCTAGTCCTTAAAAGGACTGCAATCACAACTATTCCCTACTCCCAAGCTATCTGTAGATTTGTGCGAAAATTGGCTTGAAATTAACAAGGTATAGTGCACACAGCAACAGCGGTGCCATCTAACACGCAGCTGCAGCAGTGAGAAAATGGTGGCGACGGGGAAAATGGCTTGGTCTTATAGGGCAAGGACATGTGACATACACTGCCAATGACACATGCCCTTGCTTGTGTGAAAAACAGCAGTTCGCTCCGTGTGTGCGCTGCTGATAGGCTGACAGACTGCACCTCCCCACTGCAAATGCGGGAAAGAGAAAAAAAAATGGAGATCTTCATTATTCCTGCAGAGATCCATCCCCTGCCCCTCCCCCCACCCCGCTGTACACTCAAACTGCGTATTAACATTAATTTTCATCATTACTGAGAAAAAATCCAGTTATGATTTTGGTGCACGAACAGTTATCGAACATAACCTCGAACAGCCGAATTTTTCTCAAATCGTTCGTGGTCGCCGAACGGCTCGAACACCGCCCAAAACAGCTCGAATTTGAGATTGGCGAACAGTTCGAGTAGAACAACGCTCATCTCTAATCCAGAGCCCCGACTATGCCAGTAAAGACCCGAGGATCCGATCTATGCCAGTTAAGACCCAGAGCCCAGACTGCGCCAGTCAAAGCCCAAATCCCAGATCTACAATTGAAACCAGAAGTTTACATATACTATATAAAAAGACACATATGCATATTTTTATCAATATCTGAGATGAAATTAGAATAAACCTTTCCCGCTTTAGGTCAATTAGGATTACCATAATTTTTAATATTTGCAAAATGCCAGAGAAAGGAGAGAAAGTGAATGTTTTAAGGAATTTTATTACTTATGCAAAGTCAAAAGTTTACATAAACTAAGATTACTATGCCTTAAACAATTCTGGACTGCCCAGATGATGATGTCATGTGTTTGAAAGCTTCTGATAGTTTTTTTGGCAACATCTGAGTTAACTAGAGACACACCTGTGGATGCTTTTTAATGCACACCTGAAACACACTGCTTCTTTGTGTAGCATCATGGGAAAGTCTAAAGAAATCAGCCAAGATATCAGGAAGAGAATTGTGGACTTGCACAAGTCTGGCTCATCCTTGGGTACAATTTCAAGATACCTGAAGGTGCCTTGTTTATCTGTACAAACAATTATATGCAAGTACAAACAAGATGGGAATGTTCAGCCATCAACCAGCTCAGGAAGCAGACGGGTTCCGTGTCCCAGAGATGAATGTGCTTTGGTCCGTCATGTGCATATCAACCCAAGGACGAAAGCAAAAGACCTTGCAAAGATGATGGCGGAAGCTGGTAAGATTGTGTCAATAACCACAGTGAAACAAGTACTGTATCAACATGGGCTGAAAGGACACTCTGCCAGGAAGAAGCAATTATTCCACAAGAAACATATAAAAGTCAGATTAATGTTTGCAAATACACACAGGAACAAAGACCTTAATTTTTGGAGACATGTACTGTGGTCTGATGAAACGAAAATTTAACTTTTTGGGCATAACGACCATCGTTACGCTGGGAGGAAAAAGGAAGAAGCTTGGAAGCCTATGAACACCATCCCAACTGTGAAACACGGGGGTGGCAGCATCATGTTGTGGGGTTGTTTTGCTGCAGGAGCGTCTGGTGCACTTCACAAAATAGATGGCATCATGAGAAATGAAGATTAAGTGGCAATACAGAAGCAACATCTCAAGACATCAGCCAGGAAGTTAAAGCTTGAGTGGAAATGAGTCGTCTAAATGGACAATGAACCAAAGCATACTGCCAAAATGGTAACAAAGTGGCTTAAGGATAAAAAAGTCAATTTTTGGAGTGGCCATCACAAAGCCCTGATCTCAATCCTATTGAAAATTTATGGGCAAAGCTGAAAAGGCAGGTGTGAGCAAGGCGACCTACAAACCTGGATCAGCTACACCAGTTTTGTCAGGAGGAATGGGCCCAAATTCCGACCAACTATTGTGAGAAGAGAGTGGAAGGATATCCCAAACGTTTGACCCAAGTCATTCAGTTTAAGGGCAATGGTACAAAATACTAATGAAATGTATGTAAACTTTTGACTTTGCAGTAAGTAATAAAAATGCCTTAAAACATTATCTCTCTCTCATTTTTCTGGTATTTGGCAAATATTTAAAATTATGGTAATCCTAATTGACCTAAAATGGGAAAGGTTTATTCTGATTTCATGTCAGATATTGAGAAAAACATGCATATGTGTCTTTTTATATAGTGTATGTAATCTTCTGGTTTCAAATGTATGCCTGTCAAGACCCAGAGCCCAGACTGTGCCAGTCAAAACTTGAATCTCAAACCTGCGCTGTTCCATATCTAGAGCCCAGACAGTGCCAGTCAGGAACCGGAACCCAGCCCTCTTCTCCCCAGACCAGAGAGACATTCGCTGTTGGTCAAGCACCGAAGATCTGTGACTAGACATCGCCCGGTTGAGGACGCCTGCGGTGGTGGAAGGAAGTCATGAGTGAGCAGGGCCCTTACTTCCAGCATTGACATACAGTACAGGGGTCATCCTAGGCTAGGACAATAGGTAGGGTGGGGGTCAGTTGGGATGAAGGAGGCTCAACGTGCTTTGGTAGACTTTGTTAGGAGGACTGGCGGCCTAGTGGGAAAACCCGGTGACCCTCATTAGAGCGATTGCTTCAGGAGGAGCCAATGTAGTAGCTCCCACAGGAACTGGTGTATCACCCCTGTCAGAGGGACACAAGCATAATCCCTAAGAGACTTCTCTGTCATTCAAATTGAACTCTAAGATCTATTATATGTTCCGTATTGTATAATTTACTTGTGACAATTCTGTTTCATACTGTTTAACTGTTCTTAACTGCTGTAAGTTCCCGCCACATCAGAGGAAATAAATAGTTCATTGACTGTTCCCACCTCATGTCCATCTGTGCATTGCATCCAGCTACCTGCTTTACACCTCTAGCATGATATTCTATGTCCATGTATTAACAATCATTTTGTGAGCACACAATTCTGGTTCATCTGTCTAAACAGGATAGTGAGCAACTGCCAATTGGTTTGGATGTAACCGATCAGCAGAAGTAAATGCATCGGCAGACATAAATGCATCATTATTCATAACGTCCACTAGTTAGTCTGATTGAAAAGTGAATGAGAAGAAAGTCTCGCTCTGGAGGAAGCAACATGTCTGATTTATATAGACAACCTATTGATTATATTGAACACTATGTAGAACTTGATTTCCTATGGGGTGGCACTGTAGTCGAAGAGAATACTTGCTATCAGGTGTTCTTGCTAATTATATAGAAAATCAATTTGAGAACAGCTTAGAAGCCCCTAAAATATAAAGGAATGTCAAAAGCTAGTAACTAAGATTTAAAGCCTGAATGATCATTTCATTATAACCTATAATGTTTCCCCTTTGTCTTGCATCTTTCTACAGGAAGACAACCAGCATCAACTGAAATCAATGGATGGCCTTTGAATTTATTGGTTGCATCTATTACATGACTTTCCAAGAAGGTTTCCTATACCGCTATGGTCTACAAGAAGTCAGTGCTAGAAAGAACAAAATATTCTAGTAGAACAATGAGGGAAGAATCACAAAGGATTGGCTACAATACAAAGAACAAATCAATGTCACGGAGATCCCACTAAGAATTTGTAAAATGGTTTGTAAATTACTGTTCATCTGAGCCACGGCACTAACAACATTGCAAAGATGAATTAGGGAAATTTTCATCATTGACAGCAGATGTTTTAATTTCTTTTCTCATTATCTGAATTCATTCTACATATGTTATAGTTCTGAATTGAGCATTATTATGTAAAATTATGTATCCTTTTATTTCCTTAGGGGGGTGAGCACTTTTATATATTGTGCACTTTTTACAAGATTGATCTTGATAATAATTTAAAAAGGAAAAATATATTTAAAAAATCCTCTGCATGGCTTACGTCTCTTTAATTAAACTCAAATGAATTATGCAAAGATAATACACTTTTCAAAAAATCTTCTCAATGATAAATGCTCTTTTCTCCAATTATCAGATAACTTTCCCCTAAATTAGCTTTTTCTTTGACTTCAAAGGCGTTGTCTAGCCTTAGGGTACAACTTACTACTTACCTGTAGTTACCATGTTACTACAGACTAGTGAATCCTCACAGCACACGCACATGGTGGGCATGTGGCTGCAAGTATGTAATTTGCATATGCACAGTCAAGTGCCAACTACACGTGGAGGGCCTCACTCAATGCAGGAGTATTTAGTGACGTCTGACACGTCTAGTTGGAAGTGTGTAGTCACAAACTAACCACCTGCTCCCGCCGCCAGCATCGGAAAATTAAGACAGTGCGCAGACTTGTTCCCTAAGGCAGGACAATCCCTTTAACTGTTCAGAAACGCTGCACTCCCTGAAAAACTATGACAGCTATGAGTGTTAAAAGGGAGCACAAAAATTTTTTTTTGCATCCATCCTCCCCTATTATGTGATAGTTGTGTTATTGCAATCTCCACATTTTGTTAGCAGCCTGAGAAAATGAAGCTCATAAAAATTAATTTTAATGTTTGTACAAGCCTTGTGCTAATTAGTTCTTTCCAGTAAAAGAGGTGGACGCTCTACTGAGTCAAGTCAAGATGTCAACACCTTATTCCTGTCCTATTTGGCCTGAACGACATTCCTGAGAATAGGACACATTATCGCAAGCCTCGAAAGAAATCTCTTGCGCATGCGCCATTGTGTTCCACCTCCTCCCGCAAGTGCAATGAAGCAGGGTATACGTGTCCTAGGTTTAGTGTCACCACAAAAATCTTCTGAAAGGTTCCCTTTATGAGTAACTCAGGGGAATCTGCATGTATGCTGCCAATGGAGAAGATCGCAGTGCCAAAGCTGGCAGAGCATGGCAAACTCCAAGGATGGTAGACTGTCATATCTGCTAGTACAGGAGATGATTCCTGCAGAGGTGAAAAAACTGCTAAAAAGTTTTATTTCTCAAGTACACATTAGTGATGAGCGAATGTGCTCGCTTAACTCTTTCGCCGAGCACGCTCGGGTGCTTTCCGAGTATCTTCGGCGTGCTCGTATATCAAGTTCGAGTCCCCGCGTCTGCATGATTTATGACTGTTAGACAGCCTCAACACATGCAAAGTTTGCCTGTTTGTTAGGGAATCCTCACATGTGTTGAGGCTGACTAACAGTCATAAATCATGCAGATGCAGGGACTTGAACTTAATATACGAGCACGCCGAAGATACTCGGAAAGCACCCGAGCGTGCTCGGCAAAAGGGTTAAATGAACATGCTCGCTCATTACTAGTACACATAGATCTTTGGTTCAATTGTGTTTATTAATATGAAATACAGCTTATTACTTACCTATTAAGCCTGTAAAGCTAGAAAAGGCTAGTGTTTAAAATCATCTGTTTGCAACGAGTGAACCATGAACTAAGGGACCTACGTTGTTTTAGTAAAATGGAAATATTTATCCAATAAGCAAACTATAAATTGCCAAATTATGTGCATATGTTGAAATAGGCTGTTCATGTAGCATTGAATAACTCCAAATCAAATGTCAAAGTAGTACCCACTGGAAGAGCAGTGCTTGGTCTTATTAACCCCCGACCCCTTCCCTATGTGATGCTTTTGCAGAAAAGTAATATAAAGAAAAGTAATTCCAGGGCTTCAGTTCTACTGTAACCTTTATACCTTCTATAATTACACCACAGTCTGCAGATTCACATCTTCCATGGGAAAGGCCAACCTTCTACAAGACCTGCAGCACATGAAAGGGTTGACTCAGTGCTATGATTGCCATTTACCGTGAATGCCTAAAAAACAGTGAACAGTGTGAATTCCCAAAAAAGGAAATGTAAAACTACTATAAGACTTGGGATAATTCTTATGTTGAGATTTTTTTGAGAAGGCAATCTCAAAGTGCACAGTGATAAAGTTGCACAGCATTGGATGTAATTAGCTGTATAAATTAAATCTACAGTATAAACCACAAATGTATAACAAAAGGAAAGTGGTACGATTACAGTCCATGAGCCCCAGTATTTTTTACCCAGGAGCGGGTCTTTAAGATGCAACTTACAGTTTTCATAACCCCTTTTCTTAGGTTAACATTATTAAACTAAGAAAAGGAAAAAAAGGAAATACTTTAATGTGATTTATATATTCAATACAAGACTATGCCTGCATTTTGCTGGCGCATTCATTTCTGCAGACCAGTTGGCAGAATAGTACCTATTATATGGTACTTTTCGAAATCATAGTTCTTTGCATCTCAAAACAATAATGATTTTCACTGTGAACAACATCAATATACAATCCTGTGTTCGGCATAAATGCTATAATGCAATTCCACCATTACTTTTCAAATCTAATCTAATTAGATTATGTTCTGCTTCTGTCTCGAAAGCCCATTACTGTCAACATACCGCATCTATTGAAAGTTCATTGCAATTAGCACTAAGTGGCGCCATAAATATCACACCGCCAGATACTGATTAAAGTTTTGTTCATATAGGAGATCCTTCTTTTCCCCTCATATTTGCATTACGTGATTGTGCAGAATAGCGCCTATACAGGTGCCTAAGAGCACAAGATAAAGCTTATATAATAGAACCGGTAGAAGCTTGACCAATATATCAGCCATTTTTTTTCTTATGGATTTTCGTTTTCAGTTTGCCAAATGCTAATTATTATATTTGTAGGTGTGGTGATTTTGGTATAGTCTTGTGTATTACATTTTAAGATGGACTAATGGCAGTGTAAATAATATTAGGGGTATGCTCATGGTTTAAAGTTATCCCTCATCCATGGATAGGGAATAACTTCCTAATTATTGGGTATCCAATCACAGAGGCCCCCATCAATCCTGAAAATCAGGGCTTTGAAGAGCCCCGTGTGAATGGAGCAGAAGTCGATTACACCCATTGCCGCTCTATTCATCCTTAATGCGACTGTCAGAAATAGCACAACACTTGGCTGGTCTTTGTCACTCCCATAAGAATGAATGGAGAGGCAATGTACATGATTGACCTCTGCCCCATTCACAGCTGGCTCTTCAGAGCTCCAGTTCGTATGATCAATGGGGTCAGAGAGGTCGTCCCCACAGTGATCGAGAAGGTATCTCAGATCCGATGGATAAGTGCTAACTTTAAATCATGAGCATACTCCTTTAAGCAAAAAAAAAATATTCTGTAAATATGTCTACATTTTTTAAGCAAATGTTTTAAAAAATAAACACACCTTTAATACATGATTATTTCAAATGAAAAAATGTAGCAAACAGGGCATGATATGTATGGATCATTGTAGTATTAAGGAAGAACAATCAAAGAGAAGGTTCACGTACACCTTCAACAGATGTGGGCTAAAAGCTTTTTTGGCTCACAGCTGTTTCTCCTGACTTCCCCATACATATACATGTTTTATTTGGCTGATGGTCCATGTGTTTTCAGTTGGGAACAGGGAAATAAAGCACGAAGTGACACGTCTTGTGGAGTTTTATATTGTCAAAGAACAAAAACTTAAGGCTTTTAAACTCTACATGACCATTCCATTCAAAATGAATCTCTTAGGGAAGAATCAGGAGATTCCAATACACATAAGATAGTTGCCTGCTTCACCTGAAATTGTTGGCTTTCGACGACTTTACGTTAAGGTGTGTGACGACCTGTAGTCTCCACTTTCTCATTTCCTGTAGAAATCCTAAAAACTTACGTATGACGATAGTAAGTTAAAGAGTAACCTCCCAAACCAATGAGCCCAAATCCAAATGCTCATCTATAGTACATTATTATGATGTGCAGATTTAGTAGAGCTATTAATCTGAGTACATGGGTTGGGCATTTTAAAAATATAAAACATTATTAATTCATTATCAGCACATTGCTTTGTGTTCATATCACTAGATTAAAACCTAGGGATAGTGTCCCTTTAAATACAATAACAAAAAAACGAATAACTTTAAAAACAACAATGGAACTATATTTTATACCTTCTGCTAACTGCTGTCATGAACAAAGAGAATTACAAGCTTTTCTATCACTTATATCAATTTGCTATTTTTCTTACATTATGGTCTATTAAGAGACTTTTGTGTAAAAGCGACTAAGAATTTCTTTACAAATGCTGCATGTAATAAAGTATAAATGGAGGACTTGATTCAGCTCTCCGGATGCTGTGGGTAGATAAAACTTATAAACTTTTTATTCTAAGCAGTTCAAAAATAAATGGAGAATCCCACAACAAATCATAGATGAATCACAATCCATTATGGAAAACTCAGGGATGAAACATGAGGAAGAAGATATCAAATTACCAGACGCGTTTCGAACCTTCTTCCCCATGTTTCATCCCTGAGTTTTCCATAATGGATTGTGATTCATCTATGAATTTTTGTGGGATTCTCCATTTATTTTTAAACTGCTTAGAATAAAAAGTTTATAAGTTTTATCTACCTACGGCATCCGGAGAGCTGGATCATTTCTTCCATTTGTCTTGCTGGGCGCATGCAGTAGCACCTATTACGGACTCCCAGATCCACTGAAGTCGATCGGAGGGTGAGCTGGACTTTTCATTTTTCTATTTAATAAAGTATCCAGTATCTAGGAAAAATGTCAATTCCTCTAACATTTAGTGGATATTTTTAAGAATGAAAAAAACTGCAGAAAGATGGCATGTTGAAATGGTTGTAAAGTTCAACCATAGAGGAGAAAGATTGAGTGGAAAAGGAATGCTGAGTAGATGAGATGCCATAATCTGACAAAGGTGACAGATCATTTTCTCTTGTATTAGGTTCCATTCCATTGGGATTCTGGTAGTTCCTATTTTGTAAGACTAGTCTTCTGCACTTTTCTTACTGGTAAAACCACCAAAAACTTTTCAGACTCCATTATAAGTCAAAGGGTCCCATCAGGATTTGGCTGGAACCATTTGAAGTCAGATCTCAGATCTGTCATATTGTTCATGGCTCAGTTAGGATGTAAGGAACTACAGTAGTCTGAACAGAGTTTTATGTAGTAATCTGGCTGTGAAAGCATTCAAAAGCAGGAAGGGTTGGGGTGAAGTAGAAGTAGGAAGGATGTGGTTGGAGCCATGAAAATGAAGAAGGTTGAGACAGTGACAATAAAGGCTTCAAAAACATTATGAGAAAGCTGTTTGGATTTCGACAGGACCAGACAACCATCTAATGTTTAGTACAAACATTAGGATATATAGACCCATTTTAATCTAAATCAAAAATATTTACAAATTATGGGGATACCAAATAATGTATCATATCCAGACCAAAACCACCACTATAGAAGAAAAGACTTCTAAATGACGGTTTAAGTTATTTCAAAAATTGTAATCTTTATTACAACACACAAAAAAACAGATATTACCCTATAAAACAGCCGCTAAAAAAAAAACTATTAAAAAACTGAGTAGACAGTGTGGTTGCATGGTAATTATAAATAGTTGGCACAGATATTATACTAAATAGTACAATGGAGCATATAAGTAAACAGATATACAGATTGAAATTGCATATAAATACAATCCTGTATATAAGGAATTACATATGGATCCAGTGTATAATAGGAGCTACAAGTAGATAATATCACATACAATATCTAAAAAGTAGATCAGTGCCGCAATAAAGGTATTTTCAATGTTACATAATCATCAGAATTACCATATATACATCAATACCCCTTAATTACAATAGGTAGCCATTATTTAAAGGCAACAAAGAATTAACCATAGTATAAATAAATCAATACAGACCATGTGCCACAGTGCTGAACCACACTGTCCAGTAACCCCAACGCGCATTTCGCGTGTAGCTTCGTTCTTTTCGTTTCTATTTCCTTCATCATTCTCTTGTTACCCTTCTAATGTTTGTTGGGGCCTCCTGAATCTCCCCCTGATAAATGAATTTCAACATCACATCCTTTTGTTTTGCTGGAAGATAAGACACCACCGGTGGTGTTATGGCTGTGCCATATTTCAGTCTCCCCTTGAAAACACATAAACGCTTGGCAGAGCAGAGTGTGCATGTGTATGGAGAAATCAGGAGAGAAACCTATTGGCAGTACAAGTTCTCGGCTGTTTGCTCAGTTATCCAATGTTTATGGGCATTGGGCACCTTAAAACTCCTCTGCTAACACATTTACTTAACTTATATGAAGTTAGGGACCAGTGATAACAAGTACAGTTGACCAGAAAAAGTTTATAGTCTTTCACTATTAGACAACAGTAACAAATTAAATTGAATTTCAAATAAAGAGTTATACTAATATACTGAATAAGATAAAACTTTTTTTTTTATGTAGTTGCAGTTTTATAATAAATACCTAATTTATTTCAGGTTTGATGTAGCTCAGCAATGCATGGTTTGACGTGGGAATTTATGGCTTTTATTCTCCTAAATCCCAAACAAAGGCATTCTTTTTTTTTGTTTAGTTAAATACAACAGAATTGATTTGCAAATCCACTTAATTCAGAATGCTCATTTTTAGTGAAAGACTTCTAAGAAAGCTATTAAGAAGTCAACTAAGGTGTAAGTCCCATGGTGTTCAGAAGCAGACATGCTGTACTTGGCAGGCAGATCGGTCGTCTGTTTCTGCACATTGGGAACATAATGTATTTATCTGCATTCATTGTTTTAATAACTTCTTTAAATAAAAACAGATTTGTAAAGACTTTATTATTTTTAAGTTCCATTTTCACTAACCGACCCGTGGCTCTTAACAACCTTTGATCGGTGATTTCTTTGCTGATCGGCTGTCATATAATTGCCTGTTTAAACGGGCCAACCCAGTTTCTGATGGGCACTGAATGATCTGTAAGAAATCGGTTGGTACACATAGGTTGCCATTGTTTTTGGCAGGGCAGGTTTTGTTTACATAGGACGATTCGCTGCTGAGAACCATGATCTTTTGCTCTGACCAAAAGATCATTTCACCTGACGATCGAGCATTTTCTCATTCCTTAGATGATCAGCAGCATCTTTGCACTGCACAATTATGGGGAAAAGAGTGTTCCTAAGAATGCTTGTTCATGTTAATCATGCAATGTAAATGAACCTTTACTCACTTGAACAATGCTGATACTTGACAACAATGAAGAACATCAAAGTTGGTATTCTGAGATAATAGAGGGGCATCCCTAATCAGAACTTCCATCCATGAGCAAGAATAGAGAGTCACCTCTCTGTCTTTGAAAGACAAAGTCTCTCTCAGCATTACTAACTAAGTAGCTGAATTTAAAGGGAATCTGTCAGCAGGTTTTTGCTATATAATCTGAAAGCAGCATAATATAGGGCATGGAAGCCCAAATCCAGGGATGTGTCACTTAATGGACTGCTTAGTGTGGTTTTTATAGAATCCTTGTTTATCTGATGTAGATGTAGAAGAGCTAAGACTTTTGGATTGTGTATAACCCCGCCCACATCCCTGACTGGCAGCTTCCTGTGTACACTGTGCATTGGCAGCAAGCTACCAATCAGTGGAGGGGGCGGGGTTACACAAAATTGTCTGACTGGTTAGCGCAAGAGATAAAGTCCTGTAATGATAATCTCTTGCTGATAAAATACTGATTGTTTTGAAACTACAACACACAGCCCAGTAACTGACATATCCCTGTAATCAGACTCACCTGCTCTATATTATGCTGCTCACAGATTAAATAGCAAAAACCTGCTGACAGATTCTCTTTAATGTCCACTATGTAAGTCTTAATTTTCTTTGTAGTCAAAATACTGATGAGATCTTCCTAAGTTCCTGCCGATTCATCATATATTTGCAATTGATCATTGTAGCTCCCTGCACTTGGACACCCTGTGATCAGCTTGTTTTCAGGGGGCACATCTAATATCAGGTCATTGGCGAAAGTGAAAAACCCGCTTTAAAAATGGTCTGTATGAAGTAACTGTTAAGCTCCGGGCGCTTGCTGGATCAGAAATTGGTTCTGAGTCATCAGTGGATTCTGTAGTCTCCCATTCTGGTCCAGCCAGGGCTGATGCCACACAGCATCACCGTCAGTCCCAATGCCTAGCTAATGCACGAGATGTACAAGTGGTATCTTGTGTATTTGTGCCTAGCAACATGAAGCATAGGTTGCGGAGGGAGACTAGGCTACTGCAGCCTAAGTCCGAGAGGCGCCGTACTGAGCATGGCCGTGACCTGGTGGACCGTGATTGGTGGTTTGGCAACCACCTAATCTGGTGACCTGGCACCGCCTGATTGGTTCACGGGTGGCGTCACCAATGGTGCAATGGTGGGCAGGGCTTAGTCTTTAAAAGGCCCGCCCACAAACATGGCGGCACGCTCTGATCTTTGAGCAGTGGTGGTGTGGTGTGTACGCTTGAGCTCCCCGTGAGCTGTAGTGGAAATAGGCAGGTAGCTTCGCCCGGCGGTCTGGCTCTGACAAGGGGGTCGCCATACACCCCGAACAGTCTGCAGACGCCATATTCCCGATACCGCCTGTAAGCCACGTGGACCGAGCCTCCTCAGTCCGGTAGCACGTCGGCTGAGAGCACGTATACCCGGCGGGTATCACACCCGCACCCTAGCGCCTACCGCGTAGCTCCTGTGTTGTTAACAGGGCTACAGCTACTTCCCCGGTCGCACATCTCCCGCGCAGTTAACGGAGATAGAGCGAACCGCTATACCCATTCCTGCGTGCTGTAACATGGAAGGGTTTATATTTAAGTTGGTTGTTTTCCTTCTCACCTGGAAGGTGTTCGGCCGCAGTCCACCAAGCTGCATCGCGGACCCCGGGGTCGGTTGCTTTCCATTATAATACATTTTGTTTGCAACCGTCCCCATAACAGTATCAGAGCGCCAGGGTCTTGCTGAACATGACCGACAACCAGCAACTGCAGCGTTACATACAGCAACTGGAGGCCAGACTTAGGTCTCTGGAACAAGCTGCCCCGGTTGCTGATATCACTGCAGTAGCTACCCAGGCGGCTTCTCTAGCAGCCAAATTGATTAATCCAGCTGCGGTGAATGCTGCGACCACTGCAAGTGCCCCATTACCCCATTTTGCTCTCCCGGAAAAATTTTCAGGGGACAGTAAATTCTGCAGGGGTTTTATTAATGTATGCTCCATTCACTTGGAGATGATGGAGGCACGGTTCCCCTCTGAAAGAGCCAAAGTGGGATATGTCATCTCGTTACGCTCCCACAGGGCTCTGGAGTGGGCTGCTCCTCTATGGGAGCGGAATGACCCGGTAGTGGCCAATGTGGGTCTTTTCCTTAAAACCCTAAAGAGTGTTTTCCTGGGGCCTCAGGTCACGCATGATACGGCTCTCAAGCTTCTTGCGTTGATCCAGGGTTCGGGCACCGCCAGTCACTATGCAATCCAGTTCAGAACCTTTGCGGCTGAACTGGATTGGGCTGAGCGGTCGTTAATCCCGGTGTTTTGGAGGGGGCTGGCTGAGCATATTAAAGATGCTCTAGCTACCAGGGAGATTCCAACCTCTCTGGAAGAGTTAATAACACTTGCAAACCGAATAGATCTGTGTCATGCAGAACGCAAGTTAGAGCTGGAGGTTTCCAGACCTCGGTTCCGGTTGGCACCCGCTTTCTCTAGGCCTATCTCCAAACCCGCGGTTCCCATCCCGGAGCCTGAAGCTATGGACATATCCCGGACTAAGTCTAAGCCCCCTCGTTCCCGTCCTGCTCATCCCTTGGAGTACCCCGTTAATACGGTTTCCAAGCAGTCGGGAAATGAGGGTGTCTAACCACCGTTGGAGGGGGGGTGTTAGATTCAGGGGTTTCGTCCTCCAAATTACTATATGAGGTGACGTTGTCCTTCAGAACAACCATGGTTACTGCCAAGGCGTGGGTGGATTCTGGAGCCGATGGCAATTTTTTGTCATCAGCATTTGCCCAGAGACATGCCATTCCTATGGAGTTACTGTCAAGGTCAATGAACATCAGGGTGGTCAACGGTTCTCTGCTGGACACACAAATCACTCACCAGTCTGTTCCGCTCACCATGTCGTTTCCTCAGGGTCACCGGGAGGTTATCTCCTTCCTTATTATCCCCGGGGGATTAGATGAGGTGCTATTGGGTCTTCCTTGGCTATGTCGTCACTCTCCACACATTGACTGGATTACTGGGACAATTTCTTCCTGGGGTAAAGACTGTGTGCCCCAGTGTATGGTTACAGCCGCCCGGGGGGCAGTCTCAGAGCCTTTTCCCGACTTGTCCACTCTGCCTGTACAATATTGGAGCTTTGCGGATGTCTTTTCTAAAAAGGCTGCAGAGACTTTACCTCCCCACCGACCGTATGACTGGCATATTGACCTGGTTCCCGGTACTGAGCCTCCTCGCGGTAGGGTCTACCCTCTGTCTGTACCCGAAACCCAGGCCATGTCTGACTATATCAAAGAGAATCTGGCCCAGGGGTTTATCAGAAAATAGGTCTCCCCTGCGGGAGCCGGGTTTTTCTTCGTCCAGAAGAAAGGGGGTGATTTGCCTCCCTGCTGTAGCGCCGGCGTCCCTTCCCTCTGCTAGGCAGGGACGCTGTTCCCCTCACCTCTCTGCTCCGAGCCCGGCGTCCTCCTCCCGCTCTGCTGGCAGCGCGCGCTCCTTCCCGGCCACTGTGCTTAGGGCACGCGCGCGCTCCCTCCCTCTTAAAGGGGCCGCGCGCGCCGTCCTAAGGAGTCCCCGGCCAATGGCCGGAGGGCTTCACCATATATAAGGCACCTCCTCCAAAATGGAGGTGCCCGAGCAATGTTGTTGCACTGTTCACTACTCTGCTTCAGCCCTCAGGTCCCGTTGCCAGTTACCTGCCAGTTACCTGCCAGATTCCTGCCAGCTTGCTGTCTTATTCCTGCCTGATATTCTGCTACTTGCCTGCTAGCCTGAGGTTCGACGGTCTGCCTTCCAACTCCTGTCTGTCTGTCTAAGGACCAGCTTGCCCGCTCACCTGGGAGCGCACATCAGCTACCTGCCTGCTTGCCTGAGGTCCGACGGTCTGCCTTCCAACTCCTGTCAGTCTGTCTATGGTCTGCTTGCCCGCTCACCTGGGAGCGCACATCTGCTACCTGCCTGCTAGCCTACCTGGAGGCTCCGCCGTCATGTGCTGTGACCACCTGCCTGTCCAGAGACTCCTGCCCGCTCACCTGGGAGCGCTCATCTGCTGCCTATCTGCTAGCCTACCTGGAGGCTCCGCCGTCACATGCTGTGACCACCCGCCTGTCCAGAGACTTCTGCCCGCTCACCTGGGAGTGCTCATCTGCTGCCTGTCTGTTGGTCTTCCTGGAGGCTCCGCCGTCACATGCTGTGACCACCCGTTTATCCAGAGACTCTCGCCTGCTCACCTGGGAGCTCACGTCTACCATCAGCCGCCACAGGTCGTACCAACCCTTTACCCAGAGTCTGCCCTGGTCACTTGCCGTGACCTTCTGCCCGTTCATCCAGAGACTGCCCCGGTCACTTGCCGTGACCTCCTGCCCGTTCATCCAGAGACTGTCCCGGTCACCTGCTGTGACTGCCTGCCTGGTCGCCACCCGCTCCCTTACAAGGACCGCCCCCTTGTATAGTAGCTCAGAGGTTCCGCCTCCCAGACCCGTTACACCTGCATTGATTACAGAGGACTAAATGCCATCACCATCAAGAATAAATACCCTCTGCCCCTTATTTCTGAGCTATTTGACAGGTTGCGAGGGGCTCATATCTTCACTAAACTGGACTTGCGAGGGGCGTATAATCTGATGCGAATCCGTGAGGGCGACGAGTGGAAAACAGCCTTTAACACTCGTGATGGCCATTACGAGTATCTCGTCATGCCCCTGCGGTTTTTCAAGATTTTGTCAACGATGTCTTTCGGGGATTTGCTGCTATCTTCAGTGGTAGTCTATCTTGATGATATCCTTATTTTTTCCCCGGACCTCTCCCCACACCGAGAGGATGTCCGCAGAGTTTTCGAACGATTGCGAGCAAATTCGTTGTACTGTAAGCTGGAGAAGTGTCAGTTTGAACAAGAGTCGTTACCTTTCCTGGGCTACATCATATCCAGTAAGGGATTGGCTATGGATCCACAAAAGTTGGTGGCGGTACAGAACTGGCAGGAGCCTCATTCCCTTAAAGCGGTACAACGCTTCATGGGCTTTATTAACTACTACCGGCAGTTCATACCACATTTTTCCACTCTGGTGACTCCCTTAGCCGCTTTAACCCAGAAGGGTGCCAATCCCAAGAACTGGTCTCAGGAGACATCCGAGGCGTTCCAGGAGATTAAATCCTACTTTGCTAGAGCTCCCATTCTCCATCGCCCGGATGTGGACAAGCCATTCTTCCTGGAGGTCGATGCCTCCTCTGTCGGAGCAGGAGTGGTTCTCTCCATAAAGATTGAACAGGGTCGGACAAGACCATGTCTTTTCTTCTCCAAGACCTTCTCTCCAGCAGAGAAGAATTATACGATTGGTGACAAAGAATTGCTTGCTATTAAGATGGCTTTTTCGGAATTGAGGTACCTCTTGGAGGGAGCTAAACATCCTTTCGTGGTATATTCCGATCATAAAAACCTTTCGTACCTACTGACGGCGCAGCGTCTTAACCCGAGGCAGGCCAGGTGGTCTCTTTTCTTTTCCCGATTCAATTTTTCCATTCATTTTTTAAAAGGAGAAAAGAACCCCCGGGCGGACGCTTTGTCCCGGTCTATGGATACGGCTGAGGACGAGGATGAGCCCAGGCTTATTGTTCCACCAGAGGGTATGCGGACAGTGGCTCCAGTGTCCCTAAATCAGGTTCCTCCCGGGAGGACGTTCGTTCCTCCTAATTTACAGAATGAGGTACTGTACTGGGCACATGCTTCTAAGATCGGAGGTCATTTTGGGGTCAAACGTACCACGGAGCTTCTCCAACAGTCGTATTGGTGGCCTCAGTTGTCTCAGGACGTTAAGGAATATGTCCCAGCGTGTGTTTCCTGTGCGAGAAATAAATCGTCCCGTCAGAGGCCAGCTGGTCTTCTTCATCCGTTACCCGTGGCGGATAGACCTTGGGAGCTGGTTGGAATGGATTTTATTGTGGAATTACCTAAGTCCCGGGGAAACACGACAATATGGGTAGTGTCTGACCATTTCTCTAAGATGGTTCACCTGGTTCATCTGCCTAGGGTTCCTTCTTCCCGAGTTCTGGCATCACTGTTCATTCGGCACGTTTTCCGTCTCCACGGAATGCCTGATAGGATTTTCTGTGACCGGGGTCCACAGTTTTCCTCCCGGTTTTGGAGAGAATTGTGTAATTCGCTCAGCACTGAACTAAATCTCTCTACTGCTTTCCATTATAATAAAGTTTGTTTGCAACCGTCCCCATAACAGTAACACAATAGTAATCACAAGTAATCACAAGTTAACCTTCTTTAAACGTTGGAATAAAAGTATTAGAAGTTTAAAAAATAAGCAAAGTTATAGACCAAAATACCGTAACACTGGCGGTTCATATGGGGTTAAACAGCTGTGAGATGAAGTAAGAGTCACCAAGGTTATTAAGAGGTGCATTTCTCCTAATAAATTTTGAGCATCTTTGCCATTGTACTAGAAAATGAAATGTATGCCAGTTATGAGCCGTTGAAGATGTCATTATAATTTATGTCAATTTTTAACAAAAATTATAGTAAAACGTTTCGGTCAGTCCCATTTGTTAAAAGGGTATTCCCATCTCCAAGATCCTATCCCAACATAAGATAAGATAAGATAAGATATACTTTATTTATCCCGGAGGAAATTGCGGTATCACAGCATGTAGTAGATATAATAATAATAATAATAATATTAGCAAATACCTCCAATTAGAAATGTTGTATAGTTCTTCTGATTCGCTATATCGCTTACCCCATGTTAAGGGCATTGCAGTAACTTAGGTATCCATGGTTACAACAACTCATATAGTGACAGTTGGTTAGTTAGTTAGTTAGCCAGTGGCCATAACCATAGATATCTAAGCTACTGCAATGCCCTGCACATTGGGTAAGCAACATAGGTTATCAAGAGAACTATTCTGCATTTCTAATTGGAGGTATTTGTTAATATTATTATTATTATTATTATTATTATTATTACACGTACTACATATTGGGATAGGATCTTGAAGATAGGAATATCTCTTTAAGCCCCATTAACTTTTTAGAAAAATGTCAAAAGCAAAGTAAAATCATGAAAAGTCATACATTCAGACATGTTTCTGCAAAATAGGCATGCATAAAAAAAAATAGAAAAAAAATAGTGATACCAAATAAGGTTGATGGACTGTGGGCTGCCTTCATGTGAGCATCCCCTTAGGAGAAGTCAGTAGCACAAACATGAGCTTACAAGGAAAGACTAATCACAATTTGCCATAGGCAACAAAAACCCCAACTAAAACCCCTAAAATGTAACTTTTATTCATACTATCTAAAGGAATATAAATTTAAAATTCCCAAGAGCCAGTGTCATGGGACATCAGCTTATAGCCATTCATTAGATTAATTGATCCCTCAAATCCCATATGCAATCTTTATAATTTCTGTATACGTTCAGTGCGGACGCTACCTATACTATCCTGTCATTATTGTATTATAACTAGTGTTGAGCATTCCGATACTGAAATATCGGGTATCGGCCGATATTCACTGTATCGGAATTCCGATACTTAATTCCGATACTTTTATAATATCGAATACCGGAATCGGAAGTTCCCATAATGCCTGCGCTCTGCAGTGTCTCTGAAGGATGACAAGCTGGATGGCAGCGCTCAGCTGCGATCCAGCTTGTCATCAGAATGCCATCCCAGCGTGGGAGAATTCTCCTGATTGTTTAAAAGCCGGCGCGCGGTAAAAAGCCGCCGGCTTTTAAACAATCACGCAGCCCCATACTGCTTCCCCGCAGCCTCCCACCCCGATCCTCCGCTCCCCTCGCCACCTCCCATCCCGATCGTAAATTAGGACCGGGCGGGGAGCGCAGCACCAAGGAGCGAAGGACCCGGGCGGGGAAGCCGGCAGTGAAAAGACTTCACCGCCGGCTTTCCCGTTCTGTGCTGCGCTTTCCCGCCGGTTATTTCAAATGAACAGCTGAGGTATCAGCTGATGCCGATCAGCTGTTCATTTGAAGTAGCCGCGGTGCCCTCAGAGGGTTCATGTGAGTTCATGCTTGACTGCATGAACTCACATCAACTTTCCCACGGCCGCACAGGTCAGCCTCACCTCCCGGACCCGTCATGATTAGTGTGTGCGGGGTGTGTGTGTGTGCGGGGTGTGTGTGCGGGGTGTGTGTGCGGGTGTGTGTGCGGGGTGTGTGTGTGCGGGTGTGTGTGCGGGTGTGTGTGCGGGCAGACATAGGCCGATGTGACACTACTACTCCCATCGGCCTATGTCTGTCCCCCGTCCACTCCTGCCAGCAGGATCAGCTCGATGGGAGCAGTAGTTCCCATCAGCCTGATCCTGCTATTTAAATTGCCCTACTGTGTCCCCAATAAATGTTAGATACATGTCATTGGTGGCCAGTGGTTACCTAAAAGAAATTAGTTCATACATTACCTGTCCCCGCCGATCGCCACCTAAAATAAAGTAAAAAATAAAAAACTACACCTATACTCACCAAGACACCTAATTCCCCGAAGCCATCGATCTCCTGTAATAAAATATAAAATAATAAACCACAACCTTATCCTTACCCCTCCGTAGTAGTCCACGAGTGTCCCACGAAGATCTCCAGTTCAGAGCAGCCACATAGAATGTGACCGCTCTGAACCGCTGCCGCCGCTAGAATGACGGGGCCGTAAGGGTTCACCGGAGTTCAGGCAGCGCTGCTCCGGTTAGCTCCTTTACGGCACTGCTGTATCGTGAGAAATTCCCACGGTACAGCACTGCCGTAAAGGAGGTCTCCGGAGCTGCGCTGCCTGAATGCACTCCGGTGACCTCAGTCAGTGGCTCCCGCTGCCGGGAGCGGACGTGTTCCCGGCAGCGTGAGCTTACAGCAGCCATGCACAGCTGTCACCATCTCCAGATGTGACAGCTGTGCATGGGAGATCAGCGCAGGAACGTGGACAGGTAACTATTTTTTTTTTAGTAAACTAAGAATTAAATAAAATGGTGTTTTATTTCAAATAAATTATTTTTTTCTGGGTGTAGTGTGTTTTTTCTTTTTAACACTTTGTAGGTTAGTAATGGGGGTGTCATATAGACGGCCATCATTACTAACCTGGGCTTCATGGCAGCTGGCGCTGACATGAACCCCACCACTATTACCCCCTGCCACCGCACCAGGGCAGCGTGGAAGAGCGAGGCTAAGTGCCAGAATTGGCGCATCCTATGGATGCGCCATTTCTGGGGCGGCTGACGGCTGGTGTTTCTAGCCTGGGAGGGGGCCAATATTCATGGCACCCTTCCTGAGCTATTAATATCAGCCCCCAGCTGTCTGCCTAGCCTTTGCTAGCTATTAAAATAGAGGGGACCCCACGTCATTTTTTTTTGGGGGGTCCCCCATTTTAATAGCTAGTAAAGGCTAGGTATTCAGCTGGGGGCTGATATTAGTAGCCTGGGAAGCTCCGTGGGTTTTACCCCCTTCCCAGGCTTCAAACATCTGCCCCAGCCGTCTGCTTAACCTCCGCTAGAGACTAAAATTATGGGGGATCCCACGCCATTTTTTTTTTAAATAAATCCTTTATTTTAACACTAAATGACATTTGAGGACTTAATAAAGATGCAGTCCCTAAATTATTATTTATTTTTTAATAAATTTTTCCCAAAACTTTTGACGTGGGCTTCGCCATATTTTTGTATGCCAGCCAGGTACAGCATCCAGCTTCTATGAACGCGCCATTTTCCGGGGCGGCCGCGGACTGCAATTTTCAGCGGGGGGGGGGAGGGCAAAAAGCTTGGGCCTCCCTGCGCTGCAGATTCCATCCCCCAGCTGCCTAGTTGTACCTGGCTGGACACAAAAATAGGGAGAAGCTCCACGTTTTTTTTTTTTTAATTATTTCATGAAATTCATGGAATAATTAAGAAAAAAAGGGCTTCCCTATATTGTTGTGTCCGGCTAGGTACAAATAGGCAGCTGGTGGTTGGGGGCAGCCCGTTCCTGCCTGCTGTACCTGGCTGGACACAAATATAGTGTGAAGCCCCACGTCAATTTTTTTTTAATTATTTCAGGAAATTCATGAAATAATTAAAAAAAAATTATGTGGGGCTTCGCCCTATAATTGTGTCCAGCCAGGTACAGCAGGCAGGAACGGGCTGCCCCCAACCACCAGCTGCCTATTTGTACCTAGCCGGACACAACAATATAGGGAAGCCCTTTTTTTCTTAATTATTCCATGAATTTCATGAAATAATTAAAAAAAAAAATGTGTGGCGCTTCGCCCTATTTTTGTGTCCAGCCAGGTACAACTAGGCAGCTGGGGGCTGGAATCTGCAGCGCAGGGAGACCCAAGCTTTCTGGGTCCCACCCGCTGCAAATTGCAGTCCGCAGCCGCCCCGGAAAATGGCGCGTTCATAGAAGCGCCATCTTCTGGCGCTGTACCCAACTCATCCAGGGCCCTGGTGCGGTGGCTCACTGGGTAATAAAGGGGTTAAGGCCAGCTTGGCATTATCAGCTGGCCCTAAGCCCGAAATTCATGGGGTCACGCCAATATTAGACATGACCGCCATGAATTTCTAGTAAAGTATTTAAAAAAAACACAAACACCCAGAAAAAAGTCCTTTAATTGAAATAAAGACACAATTCTTTATTGTTCTAAATTAAACCATACTTACCGCCACACCCATTCCAGCTGAAGCCAACGATCTCCTGCAATAAAAGTAAAATAATAAAGCAACCTCATCCTTACCTTTCCATGGTTCCCAGGACAGCTTCAGCTCTGCTACATCGAGATGACAGGCTGGACCGCAGCAGAACGCTGCCATCCAGCCTGTCATCCCGCGGACACTGAGAAGCGCAGGCATGCTTGCGCTCCTCAGTGTCTTTCTGTGACGTCATCCAGATGAGCCGAGGTCATGTCCAATGAACTCAGCTCACCTCATGCACGTCACTGACAGCGTGGGAAAATTCTCCTGCACTCAGCGCTTCAGCGTGAGAATTCTCCCACGCTGTCAGTGACGTGCATGAGGTGCGCCGAGTTCATGGGACATGACCTCACCTCATGCACGTCACTGACAGCGTGGGAAAATTCTCACGCTGAAGCGCTGAGTGCAGGAGAATTCTCCCACGCTGTCAGTGACGTACATGAGGTGAGCCGAGTTCATTGTCGGCTCATCTGGATGCCGTCACAGCCAGACACTGAGGAGTGGAAGTATGCCTGCGCTTCTCAGTGTCTGCGGGATGACAGGCTGGATGGCAGCGTTCTGCTGCGGTCCAGCCTGTCATCTCGATGTAGCAGAGCTGGAGCCGTCGTGGGAGCCATGGAAAGGTAAGGATGAGGTTGCTTTATTATTTTTCTTTTATTGCAGGAGATCGTTGGCTTCAGCTGGAATGGGCGTGATGGTAAGTATGGTTTAATTTAGAACAATAAAGAATTGTGTGTTTATTTCAATTAAAGGACTTTTTTCTGGGTGTTTGTGTTTTTTTTAAATACTTTACTAGAAATTCATGGTGGTCATGTCTAATATTGGCGTGACCCCATGAATTTCGGGCTTAGGGCCAGCTGATAATGCCAAGCTGGCCTTAACCCCTTTATTACCCAGTGAGCCACCGCATCAGGGCCCTGGATGAGTTGGGTACAGCGCCAGAAGATGGCGCTTCTATGAACGCGCCATTTTCCGGGGCGGCTGCGGACTGCAATTTGCAGCGGGTGGGGCCCAGAAAGCTTGGGCCTCCCTGCGCTGCAGATTCCAGCCCCCAGCTGCCTAGTTGTACCTGGCTGGACACAAAAATAGGGCGAAGCTCCACGTTTTTTTTTTTTTAAATTCATGAAATTCATGGAATAATTCAGAAAAAAAGGGCTTCCCTATATTGTTGTGTCCGGCTAGGTACAAATAGGCAGCTGGTGGTTGGGGGCAGCCCGTTCCTGCCTGCTGTACCTGACTGGACACAAATATAGGGCGAAGCCCCACATCAATTTTTTTAAATTATTTCATGAATTTCCTGAAATGATTTAAAATAAATTGACGTGGGGCTTCGCACTATATTTGTGTCCAGCCAGGTACAGCAGGCAGGAACGGGCTGCCCCCAACCACCAGCTGTCTATTTGTACCTGGTTGGACACAACAATATAGGGAAGCCCTTTTTTTCTTAATTATTTCATGAATTTCATGAAATAATTAAAAAAAAAAAATACGTGAAGCTTCTCCCTATTTTTGTGTCCAGCCAGGTACAACTAGGCAGCTGGGAGATGGAATCTGCAGCGCAGGGAGGCCCAAGCTTTCTGCCCCCCCCCTCCCCCCGCTGAAAATTGCAGTGCGCAGCCACCCCGGAAAATGGCGCGTTCATAGAAGCTGGATGCTGTACCTGGCTGGCATACAAAAATATGGCGAAGCCCACGTCAAAAGTTTTGGGAAAAATTAATTAAAAAATAAATAATAATTTAGGGACTGCATCTTTATTAACTCCTCAAATGTCATTTAGTGTTAAAATAAAGGACTTATTTTAAAAAAAATTGACGTGGGGCTTCGCCCTATATTTGTGTCCAGCCAGGTACAGCAGGCAGGAACAGGCTGCCCCCAACCACCAGCTGCCTATTTGTACCTGGTTGGACACAACAATATAGGGAAGCCCTTTTTTTCTTAATTATTCCATGAATTTCATGAAATAATTTTAAAAAAAAATGCGTGGGGCTTCGCCCTATTTTTGTGCCCAGCCAGATACAACTAGGCAGCTGGGGGCTGGAATCCGCAGCGCAGGGAGACCCAAGCTTTCTGGGCCACCCCCGCTGCAAATTGCAGTCCGCAGCCGCCCCAGAAAATGGCGCGTTCATAGAAGCGCCATCTTCTGGCGCTGTACCCAACTCATCCAGGGCCCTGGTGCGGTGGCTCACTGGGTAATAAAGGGGTTAAGGCCAGCTTGGCATTATCAGCTGGCCCTAAGCCCAAAATTCATGGGGTCACGCCAATATTAGACATGACCACCATGAATTTCTAGTAAAGTATTTAAAAAAACACAACACCCAGAAAAAAGTCCTTTAATTGAAATAAACACACAATTCTTTATTGTTCTAAATTAAACCATACTTACCACCACGCCCATTCCAGCTGAAGCCAACGATCTCCTGCAATAAAAGTAAAATAATAAAGCAACCTCATCCTTACCTTTCCATGGTTCCCAGGACAGCTTCAGCTCTGCTACATCGAGATGACAGGCTGGACCGCAGCAGAACGCTGCCATCCATCCTGTCATCCCGCAGACACTGAGAAGCGCAGGCATACTTCCACTCCTCAGTGTCTGGCTGTGACGGCATCCAGATGAGCCGAGGTCATGTCCAATGAACTCCGCTCACTTCATGTACGTCACTGACAGCGTGGGAAAATTCTCCTGCACTCAGCACTTCAGCGTGAGAATTTTCCCACGCTGTCAGTGACGTGCATGAGGTGAGCTGAGTTCATTGGACATGACCTCACCTCATGTATGTCACTGACAGCGTGGGAGAATTCTCACGCTGAAGCGCTGAGTGCAGGAGAATTTTCCCACGCTGTCAGTGACGTGCATGAGGTGAGCTGAGTTCATTGGACATGAACTCGGCTCATCTGGATGACGTCACAGAGAGACACTGAGGAGCGCAAGCATGCCTGCGCTTCTCAGTGTCTGCGGGATGACAGGCTGGATGGCAGCTTTCTGCTGCGGTCCAGCCTGTCATCTCGATGTAGCAGAGCTGGAGCTGTCCTGGGAACCATCGAAAGGTAAGGATGAGGTTGCTTTATTATTTTTCTTTTATTGCAGGAGATCGTTGGCTTCAGCTGGAATGGGCGTGATGGTAAGTATGGTTTAATTTAGAACAATAAAGAATTGTGTCTTTATTTCAATTAAAGGACTTTATTCTGGGTGTTTGTGTTTTCTTTTAACTTTGACTATGGGGTTAGTAATGGGGGTGTCTTATAGACGCCTCTCCATTACTAACCTGGGCTTGATGTCAGCTGGCATTATAAGCTGACATCAACCCCAACCCTATTACCCCCTGCCACCGCACCAGGGCAGCGTGGAAGAGCGAGGCTAAGTGCCAGAATTGGCGCATCCTATGGATGCGCCATTTCTGGGGCGGCTGACGGCTGGTGTTTCTAGCCTGGGAGGGGGCCAATATTCATGGCACCCTTCCTGGGCTATTAATATCAGCCCCCAGCTGTCTGCCTAGCCTGTGCTAGCTATTAAATTAGGGGGGACCCCACGTCATTTTTTTGGGGGGGTCCCCCATTTTAATAGCTAGTAAAGGCTAGGTATTCAGCTGGGGGCTGATATTAGTAGCCTGGGAAGCTCCGTGGGTATTACCCCCTTCCCAGGCTTCAAACATTTGCCCCAGCTGTCTGCTTAACCTCCGCTAGAGCCTAAAATTAAGGGGAACCCCACGCCAATTTTTTTTTAAATAAATCCTTTATTTTAACACTAAATGACAAGTACAGTAATCAACACTGTCACTGTACTTCATATATATGTGACTGACATGTTTCTATCTATCTAATCTATGTGTGATTCTCTATTCCTTCTATTCTAAATTGTCGGGTACAGATGCTGAATTGCCGGCCGGCTTTCTTAAAGAGACGGTGCATGAAAACACTATTATTTTTTTAAATAAATCCTTTACACTAAATGACAAGTTCTGTAAGCAACACTGTCACTGTACTTCTTATATATGTGACTGACATGTTTCTATCTATCTAATCTATGTGTGAAGCTCTATTCTGTCTGTTATAAATTGTCGGGTACAGATGCTGAATTGCCGGCCGGCTTTTTTAAAGAGACGGTGCACGAAAACACTAATATTTTTTTTAATAAATCCTTTACACTAAATGACAAGTACAGTAAGCAACACTGTCACTGTACTTCTTATATATGTGGCTGACATGTTTCTATCTATCTAATCTATGTGTGATTCTCTATTCCTTCTATTCTAAATTGTCGGGTACAGATGCTGAATTGCCGGCCGGCTTTCTTAAAGAGACGGTGCATGAAAACACTATTATTTTTTTAAATAAATCCTTTACACTAAATGACAAGTTCTGTAAGCAACACTGTCACTGTACTTCTTATATATGTGACTGACATGTTTCTATCTATCTAATCTATGTGTGAAGCTCTATTCTGTCTGTTATAAATTGTCGGGTACAGATGCTGAATTGCCGGCCGGCTTTTTTAAAGAGACGGTGCACGAAAACACTAATATTTTTTTTAATAAATCCTTTACACTAAATGACAAGTACAGTAAGCAACACTGCCACTGTACTTCATATATATGTGACTGACATGTTTCTATCTATCTAATCTATGTGTGAAGCTCTATTCTTTCTGTTGTAAATTGTCGGGTACCGGTGAATGCCGCTGATGAATTGCCGGCTTTTCATGTCATTCTACATTATTCTTAGTTGTTTTACTTCATGTAGAATTAACCTACAAGGAAAGAAAGGGTTTATTTTCATTCCGATATTTGTGTCCCATTGACTTGCATTGGTTTCCGGTATCGGAATCGGCGATATCCGATACTTTTTGGGTATCGGCCCGATCCAATCCGATACGATATTTCCTGATATCGGAAGGTATCGCTCAACACTAATTATAACTGTATTATCATAACTGACCTTTGCTGTTAAAACACAATCCTAAGCCTCCCCAGAGGCTATAATGAGCCAGCATGGGCAGGCTTTAAAAGATGTGGTAGCCCATGTGCTGGCTCACTATAGCCTCTATCCCCTGATTTATTTATTTATTTTTACTCACTTATATAGCGCCATTAGTTCTGCATTGCTTTACAGACATGATCATCTCTGTCCCCATTGGGGCTCAGAATCTAAATTCCCTATCAGTATGTCTTTGGAGTGTGGGAGGAAACCCATGCAAACAAGGGGTTATCATACAAACTCCTTGCAGATGTTGTCCTTGGTGGGATTTGAACCCAGGACCCCAGCGCTACAAGGCTGCAGTGCTAACCACTGAGCCACCGTGCTGACATGATGATGCCAGATCTCTGGTGAAACATGTAGGGGAGGCTTAGTCAGTTTTAATAATACAGTTATAATATAATAACTATATACAGAAATGATAGATTGTATATGGGATTTGAGGGATCAATGAATCCATTGAATGGCTATAAGCTGATGACCCATGATAACACTGGCTCTTGCGAATTTTACATTTATATTCCTTTAGATAGTTTGAATAAAAGTTACATTTTAGGGTCTTTTGACAGGGTTTTTCTTATCTATGGGAAATTGTGATTAGTGTTGATTACACCACGCTGACTGCTCTGAACAGCATTATTAGTATGTAACAAGGAAAGACTGCACAAACTTACTGCCATATGGATTCAGGAGTAGGTGAAGCTGGACATTGTTGGATCATGTTGAAGAATTTCAAGATAACTCATTATTATACAACACTGACTTCAATAGAAGTAGCAAGTTTTAGAAATGATTTTGAAAAGCGTTGAGTTGTCCATTAAAACAAGGATCTTTGTCTCAAATGATAGGAATATGAGTGATAGATTGAATCAAAATAGAAACAAATTCTGACAAAATGTAGATACGGAACAGAGAACGGAGAGAAGGTTCACTGGGACCCAATTATTTCTTACCTAAAGGGACATTTAAATTCTGCAAGAGGACAAGTCACTATAATTATCTATTACATTCTGCCCATTGTGTAATAAGATCAATTCTTTCTCCCTTTAACAATGTTTCTAACTTCAGTACATGTTCCTGTACTGAAACAGTGTCTTTAAGTTGTGAGTCTTCTGAGAAGCCAAAGTGGCTCAAGTTTCTGATGCTCAGGAAAGAACAAAGTCCAAAAACCTTGGTATTTTGGTGAAACATGAAGTCAAGTTCAAAACTTTTTTTTAGAGTTCAAGCACACAATGGTTTTATGGCTCAGAGTCAGAGCTAAGAGCTATAGTATGGCTCCCACAGGACTCTTGTCATTCTTACTATATCTCTATATACCACCATAGATTTTCAATGCAGCATGTACCATGAAACACTGAATTATGAGGGTAATCTAGGGGAACACCTCCATGTTATAGTGCCATGCTGAGTCACTATAAAACAGCACATCTAGTGGTAATAACCAGCATTATGTCTGACTTTTCTTGCTCGATGGACATCAGCACTTCAATGCACCGTCGGCCATTATTTGAGAAGAATGAGAGCAGTATTGGTCAGTATAGCTTCAGTTTGGGTTCAAAAACAATGCATGGAAATATCTTGAAATATTTTGCTACTTTGTAGAATATTGTTCATGCTGCTTAGACCATCATTAGACTATTGCTACAATATATTGTTGGTCAACTGAATGATGAAAAATCAGGATCATAATTGATGATCATAAGCAGGATTGGACTGTCCTTCCAATGCACGAGATTCATGTGGTCAGCCCAGGCTCGGACACAATTATGGTCTAGCAGAGGACAACCTCATGTAAAGCTGACTTTAGAGCCAATAATTCACCAATTGGATGTACTGTATCTCTTATGGGGTTATTATGAACAAATTACATATTGGATTGTATTGATGATAATCTGTGTGTGCAATGATAACCGCAACCTTCACAAGTTCTGTATAGGAGCTGATTGTGCGCTGTGATGATACCCAGGAACCTCAGTCCAACACCAATTATATGTTAACAAACTGAACTCAAGCATAAAAGTAGATGGATCAAATTTGACTCTGTTTCTGATTAATCAACACAAAATGTTCAAACCAAGCACAGGATCTTGGTGCACCCTTGGTGTGACCGATCCACTCAGTGCATCTTCCGTCCAATTTGTTTTCCATCTGTCTCTGCCTTTTTCTCGATCCAGTAAAGCCAGAGGGGGAAGGAGATAGATGGAAAATAGGTCGGTGGGGAGTTGTACAGAATGTTCGGCCACACCAAAGGTGCATTGAGCGTCTGTGTCTGGTTTGAACAGTCATTTTATGTTAACAGTCTCAATAAAAGACAAAATAACGTTTTTTTTCCTCGTTTCTACAGCGGGTCAAATGATCATACTCATTTTCTTTCATTCTCTGCTAAAAATAAAAGGTTTGCCTATGGCTTCACCGCAGCACTGCATTGTGATCATGGTATGATTAATACAATCTACAGATATATTATGAGCAACAATTTTCATAAACTGAGAACTATTTACAATGATGGAGTCAGTATATATTTATTTATTTAGGTTTAATAAGATGATTAATTAACAGCCAGGTGCTTTATTCAGAATTTTTGGCTCCTCGTGTTTTATGATTCCACTTCACACAAATCCATTATGTTATCCAATCTGATTATTTGTATGACATCAATTTCTCCAGATCTAAACTAGAAATACTACTGACCCCAACAGATTGCCTTATAATAGGCTTATTATTTTCACTGTCTACTAGATATCTATATTTATTCTATATAACATGTCTTCTACCACAGTATCATTACTACCTGGTTAGTACTACAGGTTATCTGTTTTACTCTATATATTATCATTATCTCCAACCAAACCTGACAACTGATAAATGGGGCCTGAACCATGGGCAACATGTATCAGACAATGGCTATATCATTTCAGCCAGGTTTGTTTTACTGTGAAATATTGCCGTGTTTCAGAGAAAAAACATTCTCACCATTTTTTTCATGTTGAATTGGATACATGATGTAATAGTGACCGCAGAGCAGAAAAAAATGTATTTCTTGCTTGTTTTTTTTTTTTTAATTCACCTCTCCGTTCCAGAGATATTAATAAACAAATATTTGGCATCTAATGAGTTAACTTTAGTTAAGTCTAAGTGGGTGTTAATAGATAGTTTTCACTGGGGTGTGTACTTCTGCTTCCTGTATGATGCTGACCAATTATAAGTAGGCAGTAACATAGAAGTGCAGAAGAACCTTTGATGATGTCATCAGGGTCACATAACTAGAGTCCACAGGTCTTGCCAGCCAGAGTGTGCAAGCTAAATAAGCACTGAAGATATATTATACAGCTCAGAAATGAGGAAACATTAACTGGAGATAGCTCCACTCTTCTTTGCTGTGTAATATATCTTCAGTGCTTATGTTAGAAATAGTTGACAACTTACAATTTTGAGAATAACCTTTTAAGTGTTTTAATATTTCAATGAAGTGCTGGAATCACAACTACACTGCTCATTACTGCTATATGATGTCCACCATATAGAGTTACAGGAGTAAGACCTTCTCTTCTCTCTTTACCGTGTGTTGATATCATAGCATCTAGTCTCTACCAAAACTGACAATGAGAGGTGGAGCCTATAGAGGGGTACTGCTAAAAATGCAAGATAGAAGTCAAGTAATGGATATTTTTTCTATCATCTTCAGTATTTTTTCTGCAACAACTTGATGACATTTTCTAGACAGTATAAAAAACATAATAAATTTGGCACTCAACATGTATTCCATATTCTCGTCCAGGAGGGCTTCGCCTTGCACCATAATCGAGAGGACCTCTTCTAAGTATTCCAATTCTGACCACTGACACTTTATGAGGTAATTACTCTGGAACGCTTCAACGGATCACCCTGATTCTGAGATTGTTTTTTCGTGACATATTGTACTTCATGATAGTGGTAAAATTTCTTCGATATCACTTGCGTTTATTTGTGAAAAAATAGGAAATTTGGTGAAAATGTTAAAAATTTTGCAATTTTCAAAATTTTAATTTTCATGCCCTTAAATCAAAGAGATACAGTACAGACCAAAAGTTTGGACACACCTTCTCATTTAAAGATTTTTCTGTATTTTCATGACTATGAAAATTGTACATTCACACTGAAGGCATCAAAACTATGAATTAACCCATGTGGAATTATATACTTAACAAAAAAGTGTGAAACAACTGAAAATATGTCTTATATTCTAGGTTCTTCAAAGTAGCCACCTTTTACTTTGATGACTGCTTTGCACACTCTTGGCATTCTCTTGATGAGCTTCAAGAGGTAGTCACCAGAAATGGTCTTCCAACAATCTTGAAGGAGTTCTCAGAGATGCTTAGCACTTGTTGGCCCTTTTGCCTTCACTCTGCGGTCCAGCTCACCCCAAACCATCTTGATTGGGTTCAGGTCTGGTGACTGTGGAGGCCAGGTCATCTGGCGTAGCACCCCATCACTCTCCTTCTTGGTCAAATAGCCCTTACACAGCCTGGAGGTGTGTTTGGGGTCATTGTCCTGTTGAAAAATAAATGATGGTCCAACTAAACACAAACCGGATAGAATGGCATGCGGCTGCAAGATGCTGTGGTAGCCATGCTGGTTCAGTATGCCTTCAATTTTGAATAAATCCCCAACAGTGTCACCAGCAAAGCACCCCCACACCATCACACCTCCTCCTCCATGCTTCACAGTGGGAACCAGGCATGTAGAGTCCATCCGTTCACCTTTTCTGCTTCGCACAAAGACACGGCGGATGGAACCAAAGATCTCAAATGTGGACTCATCAGACCAAAGGACAGATTTCCACTGGTCTAATGTCCATTCCTTGTGTTCTTTAGCCCAAACAAGTCTCTTCTGCTTGTTGCCTGTCCTTAGCAGTGGTTTCCTAGCAGCTATTTTACCATGAAGGCCTGCTGCACAAAGTCTCCTCTTAACAGTTGTTGAAGAGATGAGTCTGCTGCTAGAACTCTGTGTGGCATTGACCTGGTCTCTAATCTGAGCTGCTGTTAACCTGCGATTTCTGAGGCTGGTGACTCGGATAAACTTATCCTCAGAAGCAGAGGTGACTCTTGATCTTCCTTTCCTGGGGCGGTCCTCATGTGAGCCAGTTTCTTTGTAGCGCTTGATGGTTTTTGCAACTGCACTTGGGGACATTTTCAAAGTTTTCCCAATTTTTCGGACTGACTGACCTTCATTTCTTAAAGTAATGATGGCCACTCGTTTTTCTTTACTTAGCTGCTTTTTTCTTGCCATAATACAAATTCTAACAGTCTATTCAGTAGGACTATCAGCTGTGTATCCACCAGACTTCTGCACAACACAACTGATGGTCCCGACCCCATGTATAAGGCAAGAAATCCCACTTATTAAACCTGACAGGGCACACCTGTGAAGTGAAAACCATTTCCGGTGACTACCTCTTGAAGCTCATCAAGAGAATGCCAAGAGTGTGCAAAGCAGCCATCAAAGCAAAAGGTGGCTACTTTGAAGAACCTAGAATATAAGACATATTTTCAGTTGTTTCACACTTTTTTGTTAAGTATATAATTCCACATGTGTTAATTCATAGTTTTGATGCCTTCAGTGTGAATGTACAATTTTCATAGTCATGAAAATACAGAAAAATCTTTAAATGAAAAGGTGTGTCCAAACTTTTGGTCTGTACTGTATGTCACAGAAAATAGTTAATAAATAACATTTCCCACATGTCTACTTTACATCAGCACAATTTTTGAACAAATTTTTTTTTTAGTAGGGAGCTATAAGGGTTAAAAGTTGACCAGCGATTTCTCATTTTAACAACAAAATTTACAAAACCATTTTTTTAGAGACCACATCACATTTCACGTGACTTTGAGGGGCCTTTATGACAGAAATACCCAAAAGTGACACCATTCTAAAAACTGCACCCCTCAAGGTGCTCAAAACCACAGTCAAGAAGTTTATTAACCCTTCAGGTGCTTCACAGGAATTTTTGGAATGTGGAAGAAAAAAATGAACATTTAACTTTTTTCACAAAAATGTTACTTTAGACCCAATTTTTTTATATTTTCGCAGGGGTAACAGGAAAAAATGGACCCCAAAATTTGTTGTGCAATTTCCCCTGAGCACGCAGATATGCCATATGTGAGGAAAAACCACTGTTTGGGGCACGGCAGGGTTTGGAAGGGAAGGAGCGCCATTTGACTTTTTGAATGTAAAATTTGCTTGAATAATTAGCGGACACCATGTTGCGTTTGGGGAGTCCCTGATATGCCTAAACAGTGGAAACCCCCCAAAAGTGACACCATTTTGGAAACTAGACCCCTTAGGGAACTTATCTAGATGTGTGGTGAGCACCCTTAACCCCCAGGTGCTTCACAGAAGTTTATAACATTGAACCGTAAAAATAACATTTTCACATTTTTTCAACAAAAATGTTTTTCAGCCCCCAATTTTGCATTTTCACAAGGGTAACAGGTTGCGTTTGGGGAGTCCCTGATGTGCCTAAATAGTGGAAACCACCCCACCCTCCCCCCAGTGACTCCATTTTGGAATCTACACCCCTCCAGGATTTTATCAAGGGGTATAGTGAACATTTTGTACCCAGAGGTACGACACAGAATTTGATAACATTAGGTCATCATATTGAATAAGTTGTCATTAGTCTTGAGTGCAAGTGCTTGCTATTTGAGTTTGCATCAAGTACTAGGGTATGCACCAAGTATCGCGGGTGCTCAAGTGACATGCTCGAGTCCCTGCCCCGCATGTTTTTTTTATTAGACACCCAAAAAAAAACCATGCGGGAATCGCTCGTGCATGGCAGGCAATCCCCGCAAGGTTTTTTTGGCTGTATAACAGCTGCAAAATATTTGGGGAGGAGACTCAAGGATGTCACTCGAGCACCAGCCATACTCGGTGCATACCCAAGCACCCGATGCAAACTCAAGTAGTGAGTACTTGCTCTCACTAGTCGCCATATCGTCGTCATTTTTTTTCTTTACTTCTGAAAAAATCCCAACCCCAACCCGAACCTTAGCCCAACCCTAACCCTAGCCTAACCCTAACCCTAGCCTAACCCTAACCTTAGCCTAACCCTAGCCTAACCCTAACCCTAGCCAAACCCTAACCCTAGCCCAACCCTAGTCCAACCCTAACCCCAACCCTAACCCCAACCCTATCCCAACCCTAACCCAACCCTAACCCTAGCCCAACGTTAACCCAAACCCTAGCACAACTCTAGCACAACCCTAACCCTAACACAACCCTAACCCTTAAGTTTATTTTTTACGCCGTTCTTCGTGTGGTATAAGTGATTAGACGACGTTATTCTTCGAGTCGGTGCGATTACAGCGATACCAGAATCATATCGGGTTTTTATGATTGACAGCTGTCACACGCTAAAAGACGCATTTTTTTGCAAAGACTAGTTTTTGCATCGCCATATTTTGGGAGCTATAATTTTTCCATATTTCGGCCGACAGAGTCATGTGATGGCTTGTTTTTTGCGGGACAGGTTGACGTTTTTATCGGTATCATTTTCGGGCAAATTACATTCTTTGATCGCTTTCTATTCCGATTTTTGGGAGCCAGAATAAACAAACGCCAACAATTCAGGAATTGTTTTTTTTTTTTTTTATGCCGTTCTGCGTGTGGTAAAATTGATAAGGTAGCTTTATTCTTCGGGTCAGTACGTTTTTTTTTTTGATATTTTGGCGCTTTTCCACAATAAAAACTATTTTATAGAAAAAAGAATTGTTTTTGCATCGCTTTATTTTGAGAGCTATAACTTTTTTATTTTTCTGTTGTTGGAGCTGTATTTGGCTTGTTTTTTGCGGAACAAGATGACGTTTTCAGCGGTACTATTTTTATTTACATTCGTCTTTTTGATCGCGTCTTATTCCATTTTTTGTTTGGCGGTATGATGATAAAACATCGTTTTATGTTTCGTTTTTTTTTTTTTTTTTTTTTCCTTGTTCACTAAAGGGGTTAACTAGTGGGACAATTTTATAGGTCAGGTCGTTCCGGACGCGGCAATACCAAATATGTGTATTTTTATTGTTTTTTTTGTTTTTTTTCATAAGATTATTTATTTATGGGTACAATATATATATATATTTTATTATTTTTTTTTTCTTTTTAAAATATTTTTACAATTTTTTTTTTTACTTTCTGACATTTTTATTACACATTTATGTTCACATTGTCCCACTATGGAACTTTCACTTTTTGCAGCCTGATTGCCTGCATGGCATAGAGAGCAGCAGCTCCCTATGCCATGCAGCCTGTCAGCGCTGCACAGGGAGAAGTTACTTTGGTCATGCACTGCGCATGACCAAAGCAACTTCCTGCCTCCTGGTGACCCGGATGTTGTCATGATGACGTCGTGTCACCATGTCAACATCCGGGACCGGATTCAGACGCCGCTGGACGCTGGCAGAGAAGGTAAGTATCGCGCTTACCTCCTCTTGCCACCGGAATGCTGCGATCGATTTTGATCGCAGCATTTCGGGGGTTAATGTGCCGGGAGCAGTGCGGGACCGCTCCTTGCACATAGCACAGGGTGTCAGCTGTGACAATCAGCTGACACCTGGCGGCGATCTCGCCCGCAACGTTTGTGTGCGGGCGAAATCGCCAGGGCGTATTAATACGTATCAGGCCCATAAGGCCCAGGGCACAGATACGTACTAATACACCCTGGGTCACAAAGGGGTTAACTTGATCCCTGTGCACAGAATATGTTCTGTTTCTGTGTTTTGTAATCTGATTAAAGGACTTTTCTTCATCAAGGCTGTTTTCATAATGGTTTCATATATAGCACTTAATAAAAAAAAACAACTTAAAGAGGATCTGTCACCAGATCTCACTATATACATGGCAAATGTTATTGAATACATGTTGTAGACCTGATGAAATTCAATATGAGAATGGCTCTATAATCCTGATATTAAAAATAGAATTTTAATTAGTCCCTGTTAAGGCTCATACAGATGACCGTTTTAATTGGACGAGTGCCATCCAGGGTTTTGACGGATCACAATCGTACCCATGTTATTCTATGGAGTTGTGCACATGGTTCAATTTTCAGGAACTGGCATAATGGAGAAGCTGGAGAAACTTTTTTTTCTCTCCACCTCCAAGAAAATCGGATCCCACTCTGATTAGCATAATCAAACCGATTTTCTTGGATGGAGAGAAAACAGTTGCTGCACCTGCCCTTATAGAGTGAGGGAGCTCATGAGTCCAAATATATTCAGTAATTAAACAGGTAGGTGGCACACCCAGAGAAATAGAGTTAGCTTGAGAAGTGTGCTAATTCCTCTGGAGTCAACCACTGAGCTCTGTAGACCAATAGTAGACAGAGTGAAGGAACCCCACACGTAAAGGCACTTGGAGATGCTTCAAATAGGAGTTGGATCCTGGTTGTCCCTGTTTGGGGGAATCCCACCCCACATCCTGGACTGCTTTGACCTATATGCATTGAACATAGCCTGTAGGTCTGATGACGTGTATTCACTTGAAAAGTTAATGTAATGCTGTACTTATCGCTGTGTAACCAATGGATATGAAATAGTGACAATAAATCCTATTTGAAGCATTGACAAGTTCAGTTGCTTCACTCTGTCCAAATTTATTCAGTCTCCACTCATACAGCCTGACTGACAGCTGCAGCTTATACTGAGCAGTGTGAGATCTCAGCAGGGAGGAGGGACATTGAGGATCTGTCAATAAGGTTAGGAGGGAGGAGATTAAATTACAAATTTCAAAATGAATTATACAGCCATTCTGGCATGAATTTTCAAAGTAAGTATGCTAACTTCATCAGGTCTAAGAGAGCTATGTAATAATGTATGCAGTTTGTATTGTAAAGTGTGGAGACAAATCCTCTTTAAAGCTAACTTAGTGGAAAGGAATAGGATAGCAAACAATTACTTCGTGAATTTGCCCTTGTGATAGTGTGGAACTTCTTTAAAAAATGCATTAGAACAATGCACCTGTCATATAAATGCCTGGTGTCCTTATCACTGTGTCCCCGGATTATCTCTTACATATCTCATTTTATTTCCACGTGAAATGCTTCAAGAACACAAACAACAGAATATCTTGAAATGATATATTAAAAACTTGCCTCAATGACTAAATTGATGGATTAGGTGTACAAGTGATGAGATTTGTTTGGAGATATCATCTTATTGGCCCGTTACCAATCTGATAAGACCAGTTTCCATGACAACTGACTTTGGTTAAGAGACGAAATATCTAAAAAAAGATGCGGCAGGTATCCTCGTCTATACGCGTTCCCGGCTTTCATTTTTTTTTCTTTTACCTGTACGATTCATATCCTGAAGTTATTTTTACGAGAAGTCAGAAGAGCTTCTGATACTTAGATTTTATTCTTAAGCACCGGGCCGTTATCTGTACGTTATGTTCTATAATTATCTGATGACAGAATTTAAATATAGAAAGAATCAATGTCCATCAGGCTTATAACCAGTCTTCAACAAAAGTATTTATTGAAGTGAAAAATGCCAAAAAAATTGATTTAAAGGCACAGAAATTTTACTTAATTTTAAATTTTGAGCTGTTTAAAATAGAAAAAATGAAATCTTTACCAGCTTTGAAAAAGTGTAGATTTTAGCTAAAATTTTCACCGTTTTCTATCATTAGTAATAATAACAAAACCAAAGAAATGAGTCGGACTCTAAGCCATTATAAGTGCAAAGTATAAGAGTATGTTCACACTGTGGCCATTTCACAGACAAAACCCAGGAAAAAAAACAAAAGAAAAAACAAAATGAGCATAGACCCTACAGAAAGTATATAAGTAATAGTAACAGTACATATAAATAATGACCTCAATGTGACTTAGGGCAGAGCTTCCCATGGATGGGTGTCTCAGTCGGGACCCTGTCCTGCTCTGCCCTTATTCACATTGAGGTCATTTGACTCATAGTAAGGCTTTCATACTAGAGACAGGGTAGGACCTTCCCGATGGGTACACCTTGTCGTGGTGGGATGACGGGATGACTTTTATGCTAGAGTAATGTTATTTACATGTATTATTAATATTTACTTATTTACTTCCTTTAGTGTATATGCTCAGTTTGTTTTTTTCTTGAGTTCTTTTCTTGGGTTTTGTTTAATAATAATAAATTGAAGGTAAATATTTTGGCTACACCTCTCTGGTCAAATCCATTCTTTGAGGTAAAATATTGTTTAAAACAAGCAGGGAAATGTTTTACCTCATAGAAAGAATCAGCTGTGATCCCCTACTGTAATGTCTGTATACTCTCTTTTGCTGTAATGTCTGTATACTCTCTTTTGCTGTAATGTCTGTATACTCTCTTTTGCTGTAATGTCTGTATACTCTTTTGCTTCCTCCCCTGCCCAGGAGATGTGGTATGATCAGACCTTGTTCCTGTACAGTCAGACACAGCCATTACACAGTACACAGCAGGGGCACATTTATAAGATTATCTCAGCACAGTAGCATTTTTTTTAAACACATCCAATCCTAAAACTAGGAGAGAGAAAACTCTTTCTTCGATAACACCTAAAGGTAGCAACCCTAAAAGTTAACGTAGGACCTCTTGAAACATGACTTGGGCTAGCTATCAGTCAAATATTAGATCCTGTGTATTGATTTCAAGATGTTGCTCCTCATCTGCAGAAAGTATTCTTTTTTTTCGGTTTATTTGTTTTTGTCAGAGATAAAGATTTCTTCTTTTAATCAGACTTATAACAAATTTATGACCACATCAAAGTTCAGCTAAACTCTGATGTGGTCCAGGGATGGACATACCATTGGTGCATCAACTTGAGCAGCCGCACAGGAGCCCAAGAAGTAAGGGGGCCCACTGCCACCTTCAAAGCAGCAAGCATCTTCCGTCACAGACACATACGTGTGCATTAAAATGAGCTTGTAGACTGCAAAGGGGCCCTTTTCTTTCTGTGTCCACCCCTGGTGGGGTCAGTTTTCATCTAAGAATACTTTAGGCGACGAGAGATAAGAATTACAGACCCTGATGTCAGAACAAGCTCGCTGATAGATTTAACTGTTAATTAATTCCCCAGCTATTTAAAGTGATACCTTCAAACTTTAGAAAAAAAAAATTTCACTGAAACACAATTGCAAATATTATTTTTAATGAAATGTATACATTTACATAAAGTAAAAACTTTCCACTTAAAGTTGTCGTGATAAATCGGCTAAAAAGAGTTTAGAAGAAGAGAGATAAAATTACAGACGCAGCTGTCAGAACAAGCTCACTGATGGATTTCTCTACTAACTCTGCAGCTAGCTATGTACAGTCATGGCCAAAAGTATTGAGAATGAGACAAATAGTAATTTTTCCAAAGTTTACTGCTTTATTTTTTGTATTGGCAATTTGCATATACTCCTGAATGTCAAAGAGTGATCAGCTTAACAGCAATTACAGTACTTGCAAAGTCAATATTTGCCCAGAAAATGAACTTTAACCCCCAAAACACATTTCAACATCATTGCAGTCCTGCCTTAAAAGGAGCAGCTAACATCATTTTAGTGATTGATCCATTAACACAGGTGTGGGTGTTGATGAGGACAGGGCTGGCGTTCAATCAGTCATGATTAAGTAAGAATGACATCACTGGACACTTTAAAAGGAGGCTGGTTCTTGGTATCATTGTTTCTCTTCAGTTAACCATGGTTATCTCTAAAGAAACACGTGCAGCCATCATTGCACTGCACAAAAATGGCCTAACAGGGAAGAGTATCGCAGCTACAAAGATTGCACCTCAGTCAACAATCTATCGCATCATCAAGAACTTCAAGGAGAGAGCTTCCATTGTTGTCAAAAAGGCTCCAGGGCGCCCAAGAAAGACCAGCAAGCGCCAGGACCGTATCTTAAAACTGTTTCAGCTGCGGGATGGGACTACCAGCAGTGCCGAGCTTGCTCAGGAATGGCAGCAGGCTGGTGTGAGTGCTTTTGCACGCACTGTGAGGCGGAGACTCTTTGAGCAAGGGCTGGTTTCAAGGAGGGCAGCAAAGAAGCCACTTCTCTCCAGAAAAAACATCAGGGACCGACTGATATTCTGCAAAAGGTACAGGGAGTGGACTGCTGAGGACTGGGGCAAAGTCATTTTCTCTGATGAATCCCCTTTTTGATTGTTTGGGACATCTGGAAAACAGCTTATTCGGAGAAGAAGAGGTGAGCGCTACCACCAGTCTTGTCTCATGCCAACTGTAAAGCATCCTGAAACCATTCATGTGTGGGGTTGCTTCTCAGCCAAGGGAATCGGCTCACTCACAGTCTTGCCTAAAAACACAGCCATGAATAAAGAATGGTACCAGAATGTCCTCCAAGAGCAACTTCTCCCAACCGTCCAAGAGCAGTTTGGCGCCAAACAATGCCTTTTCCAGCATGATGGAGCACCTTGCCATAAAGCAAAGGTGATAACTAAATGGCTCATGGAACAAAACATAGAGATTTTGGGTCCATGGCCTGGAAACTCCCCAGATCTTAATCCCATTGAGAACTTGTGGTCAATCATCAAGAGACGGGTGGACAAACAAAAACCAACAAATTTTGGCAAAATGCAAGCATTGATTATGCAAGAATGGACTGCTATCAGTCAGGATTTGGTCCAAAAGTTGATTGAGAGCATGCCAGAGAGAATTACAGAGGTCTTGAAGAAGAAGGGGCAACACTGCAAATATTGACTTGCTGCATTAACTCATTCTAACTGTCAATGTAACCTATTGGTACTCATAATATGATTGCAATTATATTTCTGTATGTGATATAAACATCAGACAAACACTAATAAAAACCAGAGGCCAGCAGATCATGTGAAAATATAATTTTGGTGTCATTCTCAAAACTTTTGGCCATGACTGTACAGTGATACATAGAGGCTATAAAGGAACAATAGACCAAAATTGGTAACGGTTGTCTGGTTTCAGAAGAAAAGTCTGCAGCCACTCTATGTGACTGCAGACTGTTGAATCATGTTAGTGTGCGAATTGTATCTGTCACGATTCCACAGTATTCCGTGTATGAGTTGGTTGGTCACATTCCTACAAGTATACAATTTGGATGCTTGCAGTCAAATGCCGACTTGTTTCAGATAAAAAATCACCCACCCGCATGGGGAATACAGTGTGTTAGGCTCCCCAGGAGAGGTGGATTCACTGAGCCTCAGGTCTGGGTGGGCACACGGACCCCGGAAGTCAATATAACAAACAGGAAGGCACGTGGGCAGGAAGGCAAAGGAATCTCAGGAACAGCAAGAGGGATGAAGTTGAACCCAGCGGGTATGAAATGCAAACACAAACACAAAAAGCATAGATGGTGCAGCGCACCAAACATAGGTCTAGAGTCTCAATCCCAAGACACAGGTGTGTGTCTAAATGGGTCCTATATAGGTCTGGGGAGATGAGGTCATTGATCCACTCTGGGCAACTTGCAAAACCTGACGTGGAGCACAACAAAGGGCAATGGACCCAGGGGAAGGAAACGGAGCCTAAGATACCCGAACAGATGTGTAACAATGAGCATAGGATAACTTGAAAACTTTTCTTCTGAGACTGTACAATCCCCTTAATGAAACCCATTAGCAAAAATGATTTTTAGCCCAAAATACATGCATTTAAGTGAAAAAACAAAAAAGCAACTAAAACTTCAAGATGATTCATTTAAAACGACAACCCATGTCCAGAATAATACATTTTGCTATAAATATAGAATTCTGCTAAGGATGCACAGTTGCAAATACTCCTAGAAGACCAACCTCCAATTTTTCTATTTATCTATCTATCCATCCATCCCTATAGGGTTTATCAACAGTTGCAAGCGGGAGAAAGTTAATTGGCATGGAGGCCAGAGGGCATGAAGGGCAGCAGGGAAATCATTGTTCACTATCCCCATTCAGGTACTATATTTGCATTAACGTTCAGCCTGTAGAAAGCTGTCAGTGACAATTAATACTATAGTGTTTGTCATTATACTCCATGGGCATATCATGAGCTTAAAAGATCTGCAGGATAATGAATGCAAATAGCCATTATATTAGCAGCCCAGGAGATAATATCAATACATCTAATTGACAAAACCACTTATCTCTCTAACACGATGATAGAGAATGTTTATTCAAGTTCTTAGTCCTATTATAAACTCAACACAGAATGGATTCAATTGCAAATATATCCTTTACTATATTAAATGGCTGCATGCTCAAATCAAACAATGGCTGACTTCAATAATGACGCACTACCATCCCCGTAAAGCAGAAAGCCCATGTTCTCTTACCTTTGGAAGGGAAGCTCTTGAGCCTGAGCTCTGAGTTGTCATTGTTAGGACAGTTGTAATTCCCAAAGCAACTCTAGCAGGAGCCGCATCCATGTTAATCCAGAAGGACACCCAGGATAAGATGACAATGAGTAAGCTGGGAATGTACATCTGTATCAAGTAGTATCCCATCTGACGCTCCAGGTGAAACTTAACTTCAATGCAAGTAAACTTTCCTGAAAGTAAATGAAACATAGTTGTGTTACTCATAGGACCATCCATCATGAGAAAACATAGAAAGGTCAAGTTGGAAGGGACCAAACCCCTGCTCAATGCAGGATTCACTAAACCATCTCAGACAGATGTCTGTCCAGACTTCCATTGAAGGAGAACTCACCACCTCTCGTGGCCGCCTGTTCCACTCATTGATCACCCTCACTGTCAAAAAGTTTTTTATAATATCTAATCTGTATCTTCTCCCATTCAGTTTCATCCCATTGATTCTAGTCTGTCTTTGTGTAAATGAGAATAAAGCTGATCCCTCTACAATGTGACAGCCCTTGAGATATTTGTAGACAGCTATTAGGTCTCCTCTCAGTCTTCTCTTTTGCAACCTAAACATTCCCAAATCCTGTAACCGTTCCTCATAGGACATTTTTTGCAGACAAAACAAAACTAAATCTGAGTTTGTTAAGTGATAGCACCTTCTCAAGTAAAACTGTCAATGTGCCACCAAATAATGCCTCTGCAAATTATAGTACTGTATTAAAGGGTCATTCTCAACATTGAAAGTTATCACCAGAGCTGATGACAAATTCTTGCAGGACCCTTTCCGTGGCGGCTTGACCAGAGCTCTGAGAACCTCCTACTACCTACAGTGGTACTGCTTCTCCAACACCTCTTCTGATTATTCCATTGCAGCATGACGCACACATGATGTCCCAAGGGACTACTAATCATAGGTGCTAGGGATGCCACAGGTAGTATGAGACTTGCAGTGCTCTGGTCCAGCCCATGGATGATTATTGTGGCCACTGGGTCCTGAATTCTGCAAATCTTTTTGCTTCACTCTAGTTATCATCCATCCACAACATTGGTTAAAACCTTACAACCAGTGGGGGTCTCATTACTGGGTCCCTAATAAACTTATGAACGAGGCTCGGAAATGCTCCATTCATTATCTGTGAGACTAACAGGAAAGGCCAAGCACTGCACTCCGCTATCTCTGGGAGACCCATAGAAGATGAATGGAGTTGTGCCACACATGCCTGGCCAACCCTCCATTGTGATTAAGCATTTCAGAACTTCCTTTTTAGAATCGGTGGGGGTCTCACTAATCAGAAACGTATCACCTATCCTGTAGGTGTATGATAACTTTCATGAAGCAATTAGTGATGCGCGAACGTGCTCGGATAAGGTGTTAACCGAGCATGCTCGGGTGTTAAATGAGTAGCTTCGGCGTGCTCGAATACTATGTTCAAGTCGCCGCAGCTGCATGTCTCGCGGCTGTTAGACAGCCGAAACACATGCAGGGATTGCCTAACAAACAGGCAAACCCTGCATGTGCTGTGGCTGTCGGACAGCCGCGAGACATGCAGTTGCGGCGACTCGAACATAGTATTCGAGCACACCGAAGCTACTCGGTTAGCACACAAGCACGGATAACACCTTATCCGAGCACGTTTGCGTGTCACTAGAAGCAATACTAGTAGGTATAGATATACAGGTACATCTCTCTAAATTAGAATATCATCAAAAAGTTAATTTATTTCAGTTATTCAATACAAAAAGTGATACTCATATATTACATAGAGTCATTACAAACTGAGTGATTTATTTCAAGTGTTTATTTCTGTTAATGTTGATGATTATGGCTTACAGCCAATGAAAGCACAAAAGTCATTATCTCAGTAAATTAAAATAATTAACAAAAAACACCTGCAAAGGCTTCCTAAGCGTTTCAATAGGTCCCTTAGTCTTATTTACTGAGATAATGACTTTTGTGTTTTCATTGGCTGTAAGCCATAATCATCAACATTAACAGAAATAAACACTTGAAATAAATCACTCAGTTTGTAATGACTCTATATAATATATGAGTATCACTTTTTGTATTGAATAACTGAAATAAATTAACTTTTTGATGATATTCTAATTTAGTGAGATGCACCTGTAGCTAAACATAACACAGCATCATGGCAAATTTTATGAGAGATCCAAAGCACAGTAGGACACCGTAGGAGTCTATGGGTATGGTATTATGGGTCAGTAACACGCGGAGGTAAATGATGAAGGTAAATACAAGAAACTCTGCTTTCTTCTAATACTTGTGTTGCTTTACTCCGGTTTCCTTCCACGTTCAAAAGACATACAGACCATTGGTTTCCTATTAAATTGACTCCAGTGTATGTATGAGAGATAGTAGTATAAGATTGCAAACCCCGATGATGAGAAGGAGTAATTAGTGAATACATGCCCCATAAAGCTCTATCTGTTAACATTGGGCGGTTTCTAAATAATGAGAGATTCCATAGAATGTATAAAGGACAGCTCAGTGTTAGAAAAGAACCAATAGCTTTTTTTGACATGACGCTGCACCACCATTTTCCATGGGCTCTTTCTGGTATGGGTGGCTCAGTGGTTAGCACTGTAGCTTTGCAGCGCTGGGGTCCTGGGTTTAAATCCCACCAAGGACAACATCTGCAAGGAGTTTGTATGTTCTCCCTGTGTTTGCGTGGGTTTCCTCTGGGTTCTCCGGTTTCCTCCCACACTCCAAAGACATACTGATAGGGAATGTAGATTGTGAGCCCCAATGGAGGCAGTGATAATGTTGCCTGTGAAATATGATATATAAGCAGGAATAATAATAAATATTGCAGATCAGACCCAGGCAATAGGGCTAAACTCAATACCAGCAAAGCGTGGTAAACCAGTCCCAAACAACCACTACAAGCCATGAACATTGCACCACTTCATAGTGACATGTCTTTATTTTCCACGCCATTTTTGAAATATAAACATTTTACTTGCTTCCTGGGCAGCAGTGAAAACTGATCAGAAGGGACATCGGGAATTCTTTCTCCCCTCTTAAGCGATATCTCTGAAAACCTTTTTTTTTACATTTGTGATGATACTTTCTGCGCAGACTGTGACCCTCCTGTACTTGAAATCCTCAGGATTTTTTTCCCTAATAGTGACAGATGCAAGTGTGACACACATGGCTTAATCTGCCACGTTTCATTGCGAGACTGAACACAATGACACAAGTCACGCAATTTAGGATACACTCATGCTTATCTGGGAAATTATGGCCGCACATAAAACGGATTAATTTGGAAACAGTCAGGAGGTTGTCTGCACATTCATGCTCCTCTCCACAAATACAATCTAATACACTCCCATCAGTCAGAAGAAAGCTTCCAGGAGTGTCTGGGGAATCGTTTTTTTCTTCAAAGAATGATAGTGGTGCCTTTGATGTATTATGGAAGCATGTAAAGAATGCGCGCAATATAGGCAGAAGTGTATTACAGAGAGATCACACAGCGTAGGTGAACCCTATCTGATTTTACGAAGCTCCAGAGAATATTATTATGACCTTCACTTTGAGAGGAGGCGCATTATAATAGATAACATTCTTCAATTCTTTACCAACAGTCACTGTAACACCAACACCAGATATATTCTCTAACCAGCACGAATCTGCACCTCTCCATTGTTACAAGATGTAACTGTTCATTTACAATGTGATCTAAGGCCCTTTCACACAGGGTTTTCTCCTATGTTCAGTGGTCCTGTCGGGGGTTTACGTCCGGACCCCCTGCAAAACGGGATTCAGGCTTATGTATCGACAGGGCCATTGACTATAATGGTGCCGACAGAGTCACCCTATATTCTGCTGTATACGCCTATTGGAGACGGACAGCAAGACACAGTAGACTATGTATTGCTGCCCGTTTCATGTAGGCGGACATGATAGATTACACCATGTTGTTAGTTATCTAGCAAAATCTAAGCCAAAATGATGAAGCAGAGCCTAAAAGACTAAGTGTACCTCATGAATAAATCTCTTGTACAACCACCTTTAGCAGCAGTAACTTGAAGCAATTGTTTTCTGTATGATTTTTTTTAATCTGACAACATACTGGAGAACTTTGCCCCCACTCTTCTTTATGTTACTTGAGTTCATTGAACTTTGTGGTCATTGGTTTATGCTCAGCTGATCTATGGTGTGTGCACACGGTTTCCGCCCGGAATCCGCCTGAAAAAGCGATATTGCCGTACACATGTTCTGTCTTAGGTCACTTCTTTTAGAAAACCCTGAAGTGGTTACAAGAAGTTGCTCTCCACTTCCTATACTTGAAAGTATAGAGTTAAAGACACTGGTGGCAGACACAGCACAAAAATGTCTGATAAGACCCCAGCAAAGCCACTTCAGAAAAATGACCATCAGCGCTTTCTTGAAGTGGCTTTGCCTTTAAAATCCTTGCAGGTGCGACAGTGCAGGAGCATGGTCTGATGATAACACATCCACAGGGGAGGAAGAAAAAGAGAGTATACAGACATTACAGGACGGGATCACAGTTGATTCTTTTTGTGAGAAAAAAAAATTTCCTGCATCATTTGCGATCCCATGCTGTAATGTCTGTATACTCTTTTGCGTCCCAGGAGATGTGGTATGATCAGACCATGTTCCTGCACGGTCAGACACAGCCATTACACAGTACACAGCAGGGGCACATTTATAAGATTATCTCAGCACAGGAACATTTTATTTAAACACATCCAATTGTGGAAGTTATTATTATTCCAAGATCTATTGATTAAAATGAACTTTTGTTTCCTGGGACAACCCCTTTAAGGACCTTTTGGTGCCATCACGTTTATGTGACCATGATGTCACCAAATGTCCTATAACGTCAAGGAGTCTAGAGGAACTGAAGAGGAGATAGGCTGGTATGTACCATATGTGCAGTGCATGTATATTTCCATGTGTATGTGCAGTGTGTATGTGAAGACAGGATTATATTTAAGTAAATGTTGATTTTTTTTTGTTCAAGAGTAAATGTGGATTGTTGTTCATGGAAAAAAATAAGATATCCCCTGAAAATAAGTCCCAGCCTAACTTTCAGAACAAAAAATATAAGTGACTGTCATATTTTGGGAGAAACACATTTTTAAAAAAAAAAAAAAAAAGATTGTACTAGATAGATAGATAGATAAATAGATAGATAGGTAAATAGATAGATAGATAGATAGCAGCATGTGACATTTTCATGATTATCTTGTTCATTGTTTTTGCATTACAATTTGATACAATAAGCCAATCACAATGTGAACTACAAAGAAAACTAATGTAGATAATAATAAAGCTATGGCAAATAGCGTATCGGACTAAAAGTAATTGTTTATCTCTACTATTAAACTATAGCTTTAATGTAAATGCAGTTCTAGTGGCACACATGGCATATTTAAGCCATTTATTGCCTTTGCCTATTTAAGATATAGTCTTGGTAATTTTTTGGGGGGGTTAGGTGGTTAGTGTAAAATAAAAGGGTTGTCCCGGATTAAACAATTGATTGTGGGATAAGCAATTAATATGGCGGGGATCCGACACGCAGCACCTCAATGAGATTGGTGGGGGTCTAATACCTGAAACCCCTACTGATCAGTTGAAATCTGCTTGAATAGGAGACAAGGTGCTGCTGTGTTCCCACCACTATGTTGCTTCTATCCGACAAGCACCGGAGCAGACTTTAGCTGATCAGTGGGGGTGTTGAGTGTCGACCATCCACCAATTCTTATATTCTCTGAATAGATCATCAATTGTTTATTCCAGACAACTCCTTTAAGGGTTAGTAATATGAATATGAATTTATTTAAATGATAGTAATCCATAGTTATAACTCAGTAACGCACATACTTTCTCTTAAAGAGCACGTGAACCCTAGAGCCACTATCAGTATGGAGTTAGCGGGCGCTTCCAGCGTACATTTGGGTTTTCCTCCTAGGGCTTAGTTTTCCAAACAAGGTTAAAGAATATGTTGGGAACTTAATTGGCTTTACATGTAATTAAAATATTGTGCCTGTAGTAGGAAAGTATGAGCCAGTGAGCACAGGCTGAAAGTTTTTTCCTCCCTGCATTCAGTATTGATGTATTGTAGTCATGAGGCTTGTTGTTTGCATGAGTTGTATTTTTAGTTGCACCATTTAATTTACTAATATGGTTAAAAAAACAGAAAATTCCTTGTAGGGTGGAGCTGAACCAACACATCAATTCTTCTAGTTTTTTATTTATTTATTTATTTTTTGGGGGGTTGTTTCTATAACATTTACTTTTGACTTTATTCTACAGATCAGTATGGTTGTGGTAATACTAAATGTATTAAGTAGTGTTGAGCATTCCGATACTGAAATATCGGGTATCGGCCGATATTCGCGGTATCGGAATTCCGATACTTAATTCCGATACTATTGCAATATCGTATACCGGAATCGGAAGTTCCCATAATGCAATGAGACATTTTCATTTTATTCAGCCAATGAGGATCCTAAGAAGTGTGGGCACATCCTGTTAGGCATGTAGGCATCTTAACTAATGGCATGGCTGTGATTGGCTGCTGAAATGATGTCATGATGCACTATAAAAGCCACCGCCGCCATTTTGAGCTCACTCTGCTGTGAATTCAGTTAGGGATAGGACGCTGTTGTTCTGAGGGACAGTTTTAGCTACCTATTTGCTCTATACTGCTTTACCCAAGCTACTTTCTAAATCACTGTGCCTTGCAGTGCTAGTGCACAGTTCCCTGTGCTGTTCACCGCTGTCTGCAAGGTCTGTGTGTGTGAGTGCAGCTCACCCTGTAGTGTGTGCTTCAGCCAAGTCTGGTTGTAGTGCACTCAGTGTGTGTCACTGCCTCATACATTGTCCTTTTTTGCCAATTCATAATTTTTCCTGATATCTCCTATTAGTGTGGTGGTTCCATCTGTATTCAGCTAAATTGGTTCCAAACACACTATATAGGAGTAGATAGAGAAATTTTTTTCCGTCTTGCAGCACTAGTGCACAGTGCTCTGCATCTGTACTGTTCACCGCTGTCTGCAAGGTCTGGTGTGTGAGTGCAGCTCACCCTGTAGTGTGTGTTTCAACCCCGTCTGGTTGTAGTGCACTCAGTGTGTGTCACTGCCTCATACATTGTCCTTTATTGCCAATTCATAATTTTTCCTGATATCTCCTATTAGTGTGGTGGTTCCATCTGTATTCAGCTAAATTGGTTCCAAACACACTATATAGGAGTAGATAGAGAAATTTTTTTCCGTCTTGCAGCACTAGTGCACAGTGCTCTGCATCTGTACTGTTCACCGCTGTCTGCAAGGTCTGGTGTGTGAGTGCAGCTCACCCTGTAGTGTGTGCTTCAACCCCGTCTGGTTGTAGTGCACTCAGTGTGTGTCACTGCCTCATACATTGTCCTTTATTGCCAATTCATAATTTTTCCTGATATCTCCTATTAGTGTGGTGGTTCCATCTGTATTCAGCTAAATTGGTTCCAAACACACTATATAGGAGTAGATAGAGAATTTTTTTTCCGTCTTGCAGCACTAGTGCACAGTGCTCTGCATCTGTACTGTTCACCGCTGTCTGCAAGGTCTGGTGTGTGAGTGCAGCTCACCCTGTAGTGTGTGCTTCAACCCCGTCTGGTTGTAGTGCACTCAGTGTGTGTCACTGCCTCATACATTGTCCTTTATTGCCAATTCATAATTTTTCCTGATATCTCCTATTAGTGTGGTGGTTCCATCCATATTCAGCTAAATTGATTCCAAACACACTATATAGGAGTAGATAGAGGAGCCTTTCTGCAGCATTGGGCCCTGCAGCCCCAGCCAGATTAGTATTAGCCTATTTTTTGCAGCCTCATCTATTGCATTGTAGGTTACCTTCCTACATTGTAATAGCTACAAAAAGTTTGTGATACTATCGTTATTACATCTTTAGGCACATCCAGTGTCTTTTTGTGACAAAAAAAACCTAAATAAAGTTCACCAAACACTCCACTTTACAGTTGTGTAGGCCACATTAGCTCATATTAAAGTCTAGTCCACACTTTATAAAATTAGTGTTTCTTATACCTGTTAGCAGCTGTTCAGGAATAAGCACACTAAGCCCTTAGTACTTTTCTGCCTATCTTTATCAGTCTACCAAGATGAAGAAGGCAGGGAGTAAGGCATGTGGTCGTGGTCGTGGGCGTGGGCGTGGAGTTTCTGCAGGGAGAGGACGTGAGGATTCTGTGCCTGCAGGGAGAGGACGTGGGGATTCTGTGCCTGCTGCGGGCACCAGTGACTCAGCATCCCCCAGTTTTACCAGGGAACAGTCCTTTATGCGCAGCTTTGTAGGAGCTAGCCGTACCCCACTGCTGCGCGAGGACCAAATTGAAGCCGTTGTCGGATGGATGGCAGCTAACGCATCGACTTCAATTAGTTCCAGATCCTCTCAGGTCCTGAGCACTGAAGAGCACCCATCTGTCTCTTCACCACCTGCCAAATTGCCCAGGCAGTCAGAGAGCCCTGGACAGGAGCCATCTCTACTTCTGTTCTCTGAATCTCTTGGCTTGGAAAGAGGGGGCCAGCCAAGCAGAATTCGAGAATTTGAAGAAGAGGTAGTATGCAGTGATGCGCAACCGTTTTGTCTCTCTGAATCTGAAGAGGCGGGTGGGCCAGTGCCTATGGTCAGCAGCACACCTCAGTACGCATCTGATGATGAGACTCAGGTGCCACTTTCTGGTGCGTACTGTGCTGTCGAGACTACCCAGGAGAAGCAGTTGTTTGAAGAGGGTGGTGTAGATGATGAGGTCCTTGACCCATCATGGCGTGAGGGACAGGAAGGTGGTGGGAGCAGCTCTGAGGAAGAGATTCCCCGAACGGCCCAAAAAGGAGGGAGAGGGAGGGGGCAGACTTGGTTGCCTGTAGCCTCCACTTCGGCACCCATTAGGAGCATGGCTCTTCCAAAATCCAAAGCGGGCGCTCCCAAGACTTGCAGTGCCTGGTCCTTTTTTGACACAGTTGCAGATGACATTTGCTTTGTCAAATGCAAGCTGTGTAATCAGAAGGTGAAAAGAGGGAAAAGTGTCAGCAACCTCAATACCACAAATATGTGGAAACATGTGCGGACCAAGCACGTGGTGGAGTTACACAAACACACTGAAGACCTAGGCCAACCTACAGCGCCACCTACCACCTCTTCAGCTCGTGTTGTAGCCTCTTCCTCCAGCTCACACACAGCTGGTTCGGCTTCCTCACAGGATCGCCATGGAAGAATCTCTGGCACTGTTGTACAGAGACACAGTGTAATTCCACCCACAGCACCACTTTCCCAGTCATCCTCACACTCCCAGGCCAGTCTACAGCCATCGTTAGCACAGGCATGGGAGAAAAGGCGCCCATACTCGGCAAACCACCCCCGAGCACAGGCTCTGAATGCTGGCATTGCTAAACTACTGGCCCTTGAAATGCTATCATTCAGGCTGGTGGAGACTGACACATTCCGTAACTTTATGGCATTGGCAGTCCCACAATACAACGTGCCCAGCCGCTTTTATTTCAGCAGGCAAGCCGTCCCTGCCCTGCAACATCATGTGGAGGGAAAAATTAAACATGCGCTACAAAACGCCGTCAGTAGCAAGGTCCACCTGACCACTGATGCGTGGACCAGTAAGCATGGACAGGGACGATACCTTTCCCTCACTGCCCATTGGGTAAATGTTGTGGAGCCGGGTACAGATCTTGAGAGTGGCGCTGTACGTGTTCTGCCAACTCCAAGGATTGCAGGAATCCAGTCTGTACACATTGACTCCTCCTCATACTCCAGTTCCTCTGAATCAGCGCTGCAGGAGCCGTCACGGTCTACCTCCACATCGACCCGTGAACGGTTACCTGTTATGATGACCGATATGAGCACAGCCGTGGCCAAACGTCAACAGGCCGTATTAAAATTAATTTCTTTGGGGAATCGAAGCCACACAGCGCAGGAGCTCTGGAATGCCATCAAGCAGCAGAGTGACGTGTGGTTTGTGCCAGCGAATCTCCAGCCAGGCATGGTAGTGTGTGACAATGGCCGAAATCTGGTGGCAGCTCTGGGCCTAGGCAACCTCACTCACATCCCATGTCTGGCACATGTGCTCAACTTGGTCGTGCAGAGTTTTTTGAGGGACTATCCGGATCTTGATGCACTGCTTCACAAGGTCCGCATAGAGTGCGCTCACTTGCGGCGTTCCAGCAATGCAAGATCACGCATTGCAGCTCTGCAGCGCCGATTATGTCTTCCGGAACATCGCATCATATGTGACCTACCCACCAGGTGGAATTCAACGTTACATATGTTGGAGAGGTTGTGTGAGCAGCAGGCAGCAGTAATGGAGTACCAGCTGCAGCAGGCGCAAACAAGTCGCAGTGCGCGCCGTTCACACTTCACCACCACTGAGTGGGCCTCTATGAAGGACATTTGCCACGTTTTGCGTGCCTTCGATTATTCCACGCGGATGGCGAGTGCAGATGATGCACTAGTCAGCATGACTATCCCCCTTATCTGCCTGCTTGAAAAAACACTGCAAGCACTAAGGGACGAGGTTTTGGAAGAGGTGGAGGATGAGGAGTCACAAATGCCATCTGCTTCTCTACAGTCTGCGCAACGTGGTTCCTCACAAAGGCCTAGGCAGGGGACACTTTGTGAGGAGGATGAGGAGGAGTCAATGGATGAGGAAGACATCTGTCCAGAGGAGGGAGGTACACAATGCTCTAGTAGTCAGTATCTAGAGCGAGGGTGGGGTGATGCAGAGCAGGCAGAGATCACGCCTCAAGCAGGGGACAGCGTTTCTTGGCCAGTTGGCAGTCTGCAGCACATGGTTGATTTCATGCTGCAGTGCCTCAGAAACGACCGCCGCATCGCCCACATTCTCAACACGGCTGATTATTGGGTGTCCACCCTCCTAGATCCTCGCTACCGGGACAACTTACAAAGCCTCATAACACCATTGAACCGGGAGCGTAAAATGCGGGAGTACCAAGACGCACTGGTGCATTCCATCATGTTCTCCATTCCAACCGAGAGCAGTGCTGCTAGTGCTTTACAAAGCAGCTCAGTGCGTCGAGGCAGTGGAGGAAGCTCTGCACAAAGAGGGAGCAGAAGCAGCGCCTCAGCACAAGGCAAGACCAGTATGGCCGAAATGTGGCAAAGTTTTGTGTCCCCGCCGCCACAAATGTCTACACCATCACAGACAGCTCCAGTCAGCAGGAGGCAACGTTTCCGTCAGATGGTGACAGACTACATGTCTTGCCCTCTTAGTGTACTCCCAGACGGCTCTTCTCCCTTCAAGTTTTGGGTCTGTAAGCTGGATACATGGCCAGAGCTTAGTCAGTATGCACTGGAGGTGCTAGCTTGCCCTGCTGCTAGTGTATTATCGGAACGCGTCTTTAGTGCCGCAGGTGGTGTACTAACAGACCGTCGCATGCGACTATCCTCCGATAACGTTGACCGGCTTACTTTTCTCAAAATGAACAAGGCCTGGATCTCTCATGAATTTGCCAGTCCTCTTCCAGAATAAATAATTGGTTGGCAACAGTATCCAGGTCTCCTGTTCTGTTCATGTTTCTACCACCTGAACTGTAATCCCTGAGCTCCAACACCGCCAGTTGGCGCTCGGAAGTGCCGTCTGCACAGTCAACACTTGCTGCCGTGTTATTGGGGTTCAGTAACGTCAGCTGTTCTCCTGCTGTGCGGACGGCAATTTCTCCTGATTTGTCCACATCCACTGTACTACACATTTTAAAGTTGCTCCAATTACTCCTCTGGCTCCTCTGTTTTCATTCTTATCCCTGGGCTCCAGCACCGCCAGTTGGCGCTCGGAAGTGCTGTCTGCACAGTCAACACTTGCTACCATGTTATTGGGGTTCAGTAACGTCAGCTGTTCCCCTGCTGTGCGGACGGCAATTTCTCCTGCTCTGTCCACATTCTCACTACTACAGATTTTAAAGTTGCTCCAATTACACCTCTGGCTCCTCTGTTTTCAGTATTATCCCTGAGCTCCAACACCGCCAGTTGGCGCACGGAAGTGCCGTCTGCACAGTCAACACTTGCTGCCGTGTTATTGGGGTTCAGTAACGTCAGCTGTTCTCCTGCTGTGCGGACGGCAATTTCTCCTGCTTTGTCCAAATCCACTGTACTACACATTTTAAAGTTGCTCGAATTACACCTCTGGCTCCTCTGTTTTCATTCTTATCCCTGGGCTCCAGCACCGCCAGTTGGCGCTCGGAAGTGCCGTCTGCACAGTCAACACTTGCTGCCGTGTTATTGGGGTTCAGTAACGTCAGCTGTTCTCCTGCTGTGCGGACGGCAATTTCTCCTGCTTTGTCCACATCCACTGTACTACACATTTTAAAGTTGCTCGAATTACACCTCTGGCTCCTCTGTTTTCATTCTTATCCCTGGGCTCCAGCACCGCCAGTTGGCGCTCGGAAGTGCCGTCTGCACAGTCAACACTTGCTACCATGTTATTGGGGTTCAGTAACGTCAGCTGTTCCCCTGCTGTGTTCACGGCAATTTCTCCTGCTCTGTCCATATTCACTGTGCTACTTATTTAAAACTTGCTCCAATTACACCTCTGGCTCCTCCGTTTTTAGTATTTACCCTGGGCTCCAACACCGCCAGTTGGCGCTCGGAAGTGCTGTCTGCACAGTCAACACTTGCTGCCGTGTTATTGGGGTTCAGTAACGTCAGCTGTTCCCCTGCTGTGCGGACGGCAATTTCTCCTGCTCTGTCCACATTCTCACTACTACAGATTTTAAAGTTGCTCCAATTACACCTCTGGCTCCTCTGTTTTCATTCTTATCCCTGGGCTCCAGCACCGCCAGTTGGCGCTCGGAAGTGCTGTCTGCACAGTCAACACTTGCTACCATGTTATTGGGGTTCAGTAACGTCAGCTGTTCCCCTGCTGTGCGGACGGCAATTTCTCCTGCTCTGTCCACATTCTCACTACTACAGATTTTAAAGTTGCTCCAATTACACCTCTGGCTCCTCTGTTTTCATTCTTATCCCTGGGCTCCAGCACCGCCAGTTGGCGCTCGGAAGTGCCGTCTGCACAGTCAACACTTGCTGCCGTGTTATTGGGGTTCAGTAACGTCAGCTGTTCTCCTGCTGTGCGGACGGCAATTTCTCCTGATTTGTCCACATCCACTGTACTACACATTTTAAAGTTGCTCCAATTACTCCTCTGGCTCCTCTGTTTTCATTCTTATCCCTGGGCTCCAGCACCGCCAGTTGGCGCTCGGAAGTGCTGTCTGCACAGTCAACACTTGCTGCGGTGTTATTGGGGTTCGGTAACGTCAGCTGTTCCCCTGCTGTGTTCACGGCAATTTCTCCTGCTCTGTCCATATTCACTGTGCTACTTATTTAAAACTTGCTCCAATTACACCTCTGGCTCCTCCGTTTTTAGTATTTACCCTGGGCTCCAATACCGCTAGTTGCTGCTCAGAAGTGCCGTCTGCACAGTCAACGCTTGCTCCAGTGTTATTGGGATTCAGTAACGTCAGCTGATCCCCAGCTGTGTGTCCGGCAAATTCTCCTGCTTTGTCCACATCCACTGTAGTACGGATTTAAAACCTCCTCCAAATACACCTCTGGCTCTTCTGTTTTTAGTATTTACCCTGGGCTCCAGCACCGCCAGCTGGTTCTCGGCAGTTCCATTGGCTCTTGTACCTTCTGCTACCCATCCGGGTTCCAGTACCGTCAGCTGGTTCTCGGCAGTGTCTTTGGCACGGGTACTCCCTCCTGCCCAGCCTGGTTCCAGCACGCCAGCTGTTTCCGGGTAGTGTCAACGTCACTTTGCCTCCAATGCGTTGTCCTGTCGTGTTGCGGTCGGGTTAGCCGACTCTATGGTGCCTGCAGTTTAGGTGACTCCTATGTGGGCTGCGGGATCTGGCAATGAAGGCTGGTTCCATAGTGCCAATAGGACAAGCACCCTCTGTAGGACTGTGGGTTTTGGTAACTGCGGCCGGCTCGCGGCCTTGAACTTTTTTTTTACATGGGTACCTTCTGCTACCCATCCGGGTTCCAGTACCGTCAGCTGGTTCTCGGCAGTGCCTTTGGATTAGGTGCCTCCTTCTCGGTATCCAAGTTCCACCAACGTCTGCTGGTCCTTGGTAGTGCTTTCTGGCACAGGTACCTCCTGCTTAGTAACCGAGTTCCAGTAACATCAGCTGGTCCTCGGTAGTTCCATTGGCTCTTGTACCTTCTGCTACCCATCCGGGTTCCAGTACCGTCAGCTGGTCCTCGGTAGTTCCATTTGCTCTTGTATCTTCTGCTACCCATCCGGGTTCCAGTACCGTCAGCTGGTTCTCGGCAGTGTCTTTGGCACGGGTACTCCCTCCTGCCCAGCCTGGTTCCAGCACGCCAGCTGTTTCCGGGTAGTGTCAACGTCACTTTGCCTCCAATGCGTTGTCCTGTCGTGTTGCGGTCGGGTTAGCCGACTCTATGGTGCCTGCAGTTTAGGTGACTCCTATGTGGGCTGCGGGATCTGGCAATGAAGGCTGGTTCCATAGTGCCAATAGGACAAGCACCCTCTGTAGGACTGTGGGTTTTGGTAACTGCGGCCGGCTCGCGGCCTTGAACTTTTTTTTTACATGGGTACCTTCTGCTACCCATCCGGGTTCCAGTACCGTCAGCTGGTTCTCGGCAGTGCCTTTGGATTAGGTGCCTCCTTCTCGGTATCCAAGTTCCACCAACGTCTGCTGGTCCTTGGTAGTGCTTTCTGGCACAGGTACCTCCTGCTTAGTAACCGAGTTCCAGTAACATCAGCTGGTCCTCGGTAGTTCCATTGGCTCTTGTACCTTCTGCTACACATCCGGGTTCCAGTACCGTCAGCTGGTCCTCGGTAGTTCCATTTGCTCTTGTATCTTCTGCTACCCATCCGGGTTCCAGTACCGTCAGCTGGTCCTCGGTAGTTCCATTTGCTCTTGTATCTTCTGCTACCCATCCGGGTTCCAGTACCGTCAGCTGGTTCTCGGCAGTGCCTTTGGATTAGGTGCCTCCTTCTCGGTATCCAAGTTCCACCAACGTCTGCTGGTCCTTGGTAGTGCTTTCTGGCACAGGTACCTCCTGCTTAGTAACCAAGTTCCAGTAACATCAGCTGGTCCTCGGTAGTTCCATTGGCTCTTGTACCTTCTGCTACCCATCCGGGTTCCAGTACCGTCAGCTGGTCCTCGGTAGTTCCATTTGCTCTTGTATCTTCTGCTACCCATCCGGGTTCCAGTACCGTCAGCTGGTTCTCGGCAGTGCCTTTGGATTAGGTGCCTCCTTCTCGGTATCCAAGTTCCACCAACGTCTGCTGGTCCTTGGTAGTGCTTTCTGGCACAGGTACCTCCTGCTTAGTAACCGAGTTCCAGTAACATCAGCTGGTCCTCGGTAGTTCCATTGGCTCTTGTACCTTCTGCTACCCATCCGGGTTCCAGTACCGTCAGCTGGTCCTCGGTAGTTCCATTTGCTCTTGTATCTTCTGCTACCCATCCGGGTTCCAGTACCGTCAGCTGGTTCTCGGCAGTGTCTTTGGCACGGGTACTCCCTCCTGCCCAGCCTGGTTCCAGCACGCCAGCTGTTTCCGGGTAGTGTCAACGTCACTTTGCCTCCAATGCGTTGTCCTGTCGTGTTGCGGTCGGGTTAGCCGACTCTATGGTGCCTGCAGTTTAGGTGACTCCTATGTGGGCTGCGGGATCTGGCAATGAAGGCTGGTTCCATAGTGCCAATAGGACAAGCACCCTCTGTAGGACTGTGGGTTTTGGTAACTGCGGCCGGCTCGCGGCCTTGAACTTTTTTTTTACATGGGTACCTTCTGCTACCCATCCGGGTTCCAGTACCGTCAGCTGGTTCTCGGCAGTGCCTTTGGATTAGGTGCCTCCTTCTCGGTATCCAAGTTCCACCAACGTCTGCTGGTCCTTGGTAGTGCTTTCTGGCACAGGTACCTCCTGCTTAGTAACCGAGTTCCAGTAACATCAGCTGGTCCTCGGTAGTTCCATTGGCTCTTGTACCTTCTGCTACCCATCCGGGTTCCACTACCGTCAGCTGGTCCTCGGTAGTTCCATTTGCTCTTGTATCTTCTGCTACCCATCCGGGTTCCAGTACCGTCAGCTGGTTCTCGGCAGTGCCTTTGGATTAGGTGCCTCCTTCTCGGTATCCAAGTTCCACCAACGTCTGCTGGTCCTTGGTAGTGCTTTCTGGCACAGGTACCTCCTGCTTAGTAACCGAGTTCCAGTAACATCAGCTGGTCCTCGGTAGTTCCATTGGCTCTTGTACCTTCTGCTACCCATCCGGGTTCCAGTACCGTCAGCTGGTCCTCGGTAGTTCCATTTGCTCTTGTATCTTCTGCTACCCATCCGGGTTCCAGTACCGTCAGCTGGTTCTCGGCAGTGTCTTTGGCACGGGTACTCCCTCCTGCCCAGCCTGGTTCCAGCACGCCAGCTGTTTCCGGGTAGTGTCAACGTCACTTTGCCTCCAATGCGTTGTCCTGTCGTGTTGCGGTCGGGTTAGCCGACTCTATGGTGCCTGCAGTTTAGGTGACTCCTATGTGGGCTGCGGGATCTGGCAATGAAGGCTGGTTCCATAGTGCCAATAGGACAAGCACCCTCTGTAGGACTGTGGGTTTTGGTAACTGCGGCCGGCTCGCGGCCTTGAACTTTTTTTTTACATGGGTACCTTCTGCTACCCATCCGGGTTCCAGTACCGTCAGCTGGTTCTCGGCAGTGCCTTTGGATTAGGTGCCTCCTTCTCGGTATCCAAGTTCCACCAACGTCTGCTGGTCCTTGGTAGTGCTTTCTGGCACAGGTACCTCCTGCTTAGTAACCGAGTTCCAGTAACATCAGCTGGTCCTCGGTAGTTCCATTGGCTCTTGTACCTTCTGCTATCCATCCGGGTTCCAGTACCGTCAGCTGGTCCTCGGTAGTTCCTCAGCTTTCTTGTACCTTCTGCTACATTTCCAAGTTCAAGCTTTTTGAAATGGTTCTTGGTAATCACTCTGGATCTCCCTGACGAGGACCCTGAAGACGAGGACCCTGAAGACCAACCCTAAGAAGACGAGGACCCCGAAGACAATGACCCTGAAGACGAGGACCCTGAAGACCACCCCGAAGAAGACGAGGACCCTGAAGACCACCCCGAAGAAGACGAGGACCCCGAAGACGAGGACCCAGAAGACCAACCCGAAGAAGACGAGGACCCCGAAGACGAGGACCCCCGAAGACGACGACCCTGAAGACCACCCCGAAGAAGACCAAGAAGATGACCCTGAAGAAGTTGACCAAGAAGACAAAGAAGAGAAGACAAGCACCAAGATACAGAAAAACAAGAGACAGAAAACCAAGAAGCAGAAATACAAGAAGCTGCAGAACAAAAAGCGGAAGAACATTAAGCATAAGACTAAAAATCAGAGCAAAAGATAATATCTAAATTATAAGCAGAAGATGACTAAGCAGTGTATGGGGGTGAGTCCGTTCCTCCTCGTGGTGCCCCTGGAAAAGACCTGCTGCTGCAGGCCAAACTGAACGCGGACAAATCCTGTTGTAAATCTTTTGTGACGGGCAGAACGAAAGGTGTAATGTCCAACCTTTTATAGATAACAACTACAGGAATGCCTGTCACAAATAAGAATATGATGAAGAAGAAGAATATGAAGAAGATGAAGAAGTAGAATATGAAGAATGTAAAAAAAAGAATAATACGAAGAAGGTGAAGAAGAAGAAGGTGAAGAAGAAGTGGATGAAAAAGATGCTGAGGATGATGAAGGAGAAAGTGTGGGAGAAGTAAAAAAGAAGGTGAAGAGCATGGAAGTAGTGAAACATAAATATCTGACAAAATATAAAAATACTTAACATAGTTAATATTTCCGTAACTCAGAACATAATAAAAAAATATTAATTCCTGCTATTCCATTTGACTGGGCTAAACCTCTATGCCTTTATTGTCTCCCCCACCTCCCCCAATACATTCTACATTATTCTTAGTTGTTTTCCTTCATGTAGAAATAACCTACAAGGAAAGAAAGGGTTTATTTTAATTCCGATATTTATGTCCCATTGACTTGCATTGGTTTCCGGTATCGGAATCGGCGATATCCGATACTTTTTCGGTATCGGTCCGATCCAATCCGATCCGATATTTCCCGATATCGGAAGGTATCGCTCAACACTAGTATTAAGGTTTTTTATGCTTTACTTCTATTAATAACACAGAAGAGAAAAAAAAAGGCGATCTGTAGTAGTTATTGGTACATAGAAGTTTTTGGGGGGGTTTGTGAAGTGCCCATAAAAACATAAGCATTTAGATTTTTTTTCTCTTTGCAGTGTTCACTATAATGGATAAATAGATTGAGATTCTATTTGTTCAGACCAATGCAAATAATTGCAGAACATTAAAGAATAATTGTCGTTTTCATTTTTGTTTCAGAAATCAAAAGTACTAGTGAAAGTAAGAAACTTTGTAATGTACAGTGGAGAAAAGAAGTATTTGATCCACTTCCGATTTTGCAAATTTTCCACCTGCAAAGAATGGAGAGGTCTGTAATTTGTATTGTAGGTACACTTCACCTGTGGGAGACAGAATCTAAAAATAAATCCAGAAAATCACATTGTATGATTTTTGCATAATTCCAATAGGTGACGCTAGAGTTCTAGTCCTCTTCCTAAGAGACAATTTTCATATTGCATTCCCTAGAGGGGCATGCATGGCTCATAAGTATCCTCACTCTGGCATGCCAGGCTTGGCATGTCACTCTCCACAAAGAGAAACGTTACCCCTTAGACCTTAATTTCTGGGTAAAATAATAGTTGGCTCTATGTTACTTGCAGCGCAATGTCTCTCTCTCTTCCTCCTCCCTCCACCTTCTTTCTTATCTCTCCATAGAACTTTATGAGCACCAACTGTCAACTCCTATCTCAGTAATGGGAAAATCTGTAGTCAATGAAAGAGAAACTTTACGTGTGAATTGAGAATTTTGAGAACGAACGATCAGTCCAGGAGGAGAAAGAAGCATATTTCTCTGATAAGATATATTACAAAGTTGCTTATTTTCACAAGTACTATTGATTCATGAAATAAAAATGAAAACAACATTTACTCTCTGTTTAGAATCTGATTACAATACTTAAAGAAGTTGTCCACACTTTTACATATCCATAGGATAGGGCATCAATGTATAAGAGGCCGGGGTCCCGCACACGGCACCCCCACCGATCAGTTGTTATCGGTGCCGACGACAGCGGCCGCGGGCCGAAAGTGCTCACCGGTAGGGTTCCGCCGTCAAGTGGTAGTGGCCGCCGCAGTGTACTGCTCATCCGCCTCCTATTCAATTGAAGTAGTGGACAACCCCTTTAAACCTGCATTTGCTTGTACAGCATCCTGAAATATGCCTATATTGCATTGTATTATCATTTCACCTCTCTTCTGCCCTGCCTGCGGAAGTCATATACTTTAACCCAAAGGATCCACAATCTTCTAAGATGAGAGTAGTAAACTTTTCTTAAGACTTAAATGGAGATGAAAAATTTCAGCATAGTCTATCAAGGAAATTTGCTGCCGGACCTCCTGTGGTAATACAGCAATACAGTCAGTCTGTAAATGCGGAGAGCAGGATCTTAAGAGACAAAGCGGATGCTCTGTCCAGATTTTCACTTTCTACTGAGCATTCATTGCAGTCCACAGGAGGTCCAGCAGCAATTCTACAGAACACACTGGACACTTTGTCACTTTTTCCTTCTCCAGCGGAATTTCAGGATATTTTGGATTCTCATGATCGGAATATTAGCCAGTTTTCGTTATGATAATTAGTATAGGTAAGTACGGTTGGCAAATTTAAAATTAGAATAAGCTGATCATTAAAGAGTAACGAATTTAATTTTTATTTAATTATCCTCCAGACACTGCAAAGCTATAAACTTTTATAATACACTATTTTGCTTCCTTCTCTTCCAGACACTATTCTGATGTGCTCTTTCAATGCTCAGCTCATGCTCCTTTAGTTGCTCCTTTCAACTGCTGCTCAGCAAAAATCTGTGCACTATTCTCAAACAATCAGAGTACAAGACTTCCCCTGTCTGAGTACGGGGTATGGGGAGCTCAGAAGCTCAAACAGTGAAATCTAAAGCATTTCTGTGTAACTCAACTTCCTAATTATTGGGTCCTAATAAACAAAATGTTCTATACACATTTATAGACCTGCTGCTTATTTCATGCCATATATATTGTTGTTAGCCATGTTGAATAAACCCTAGTGTAAGGCTATCTTGAGATTTGCAACTTATGCCCTCATACAGACCACTGTATAACAGTTTTGTACAACTTCCCAGTATATGAGGACATACTGTGCTAATTTCTAATTTAGGTGATTGTTTTCCATAAATTTGAGCCATGTTCCTTTGTATTATATTTTACTAGAGAAGCCTTGCATGTTAAGTGCCTAAGGATCCATAGCATGGAGTATTGTTTTGAGGGGTACTAATAACTTTGTGTCATTAGAATTCCTGTGCAGTGCAGCTCAGATTTTAGTTCTGAAACTTTAGAAGTTCGTATTAGTTAAGTGTTTGCTAAAAAAATATATATTCACATTTACCATGTAAATTAAAGAGCCTCTTTCACATTTTCTTACGCCATGAATCCTTATCCCCTTCGTGACCTTGCAGTTTTCACCGCCATTGACTTGCATTGGAACGCATGGAATCCGCATCACTGGATCTGTACATGCGGATTACATGCGTTTCAATGTGCGGATGGTACCTGGGTGTGGAGGACAGGAGACTCTACTCCGGACCCGGGTATCATAGTACCTGTAAAATAAAGAATAAAATAAAAAATAAACATTATACTCACCTTCTGATGGCCCCCGGTGTCTTTGTCTTGGCTTGCCAGCAACTCACGGTGGACTCAAGGACCTGCCATGACGTCATTTAGTCATGTGACGGGTCACGCGACCGCTGACGTTGGCAGGTCCTTTAGTGTACCGTGAGCTGCCTGCAAGCCAGGACGCATCGAATAAAGACACCGGGGGCTATTGGAAGGTAAGTATAATATTTATTTTTTATTTTTTACCATTCTTTACGGTCACACTATATAAATCCATGCCGTTTGCATGGATTTATATAGTGTGACCAAGTTTTCAAGTACTTTCCAAGTGATGCTAAAATCGCTTGGAAAGCGCTTGACAACCCGCATGCGGAAATGCATGTGATGAACGCTTCACATCCGCTTGTCCCCGGCAGGAAAAACGCATGTACAATCCGCATGTACAATCCGCATGTACAATCCACATGCGTTTTTTCTGCCAGGGAGATGCAGAAACGCTCAGGAAAAAAATCCTGATCATTTCTGCATCGTGGGCACATAGCCTAACTCGATCATCACTAAATTACATGTTTATCATGTGATGCACTGGAAAGAAGGAAAAAAGTTCCAAGTGTGTTGAAATTGTTAAAAAAAGTGCAATTCCACAATTGTTTTTTGGGTTTATTTCACCTGCCTCCTAATAGTGGCATACACTTTTCTTGTCAATTTTCAAATTTGAGAAAAGTTGCAAATTATTTGTAAGTCTCCATTTGAAACTTTCAAATGCCCTATTTTCGCCAAAATAGAAAGTGCTTAGCAAATCTTGTCCTCCTCAATGTTGTGATCACGCTTGACATTTTGACACTATGATGTCCTGTTTTTTTTTTTGCGTACGAGGAAAAATGGACTGTTTTTATCAGTGTGTTGGATCTGATTTTCATCTATTTTTCGTCTTTGTGTCTATTTTTTTACCATTGATTTGGCATTAATTTCTCTTGCATGTCAAAAAAGAAAAAAAAAACTCCCATATGAGTTCTATCCATGAAAAACATGGGTTGAACATGTTTGAGGACAATGGAGGTTTGAATGAGGCCTTAGAACAAATGCTCCTAGGAGTGAATACCTTCACAATGCTGCATCTTGGGGAACATGCCATGCTTTTTCCATATGTAATCTTTGTTCGCACACCCTATGGTTCCGAATGTATAAAATTGGATTTATACTGAGGTACAGAATGGACCCGTGGTTGTCCATGGTCAATGTAGTACGGACCCACGCACTACATACTGTGTATGTAACACGGCCATGTGTAAGAGCCGTTACAGTTGCAAAAGTCAAAGCCCCGATAGAAAAAAATTAGAAATGGGAAACAAACTAGTTACCTGTGTTGTAGTGCTTTGTGCAATATCCAAGTTCATTTTCCTCTTTAAGTATGAACTGCGGCAATGTTAAACCATCAGCAACTTGCACTGGGCTATTACTCAGCCATTCAAATATAAGGTCATTCATTGTGTATCCAACTAGGAGAAACAAAGCACAGTCGATTAGATTGTAAATTGAAGGCGCATCAATGTCTCACGGAAAGGAAAATCAGACATTTCAACCTTATTTGCAGCCGGGGAAAGAGCTACTAACATGCGAAACACAATTCTAATTATCCCACTTCATTTGGAACTAAATCAGAATATCTCACACTATATAAAATAAAATGCTGAGTTTTTTTTTTAAAAAAAAGACTTGAAATAAACCTTCATTACTTTCCTGTTGACTTTTGATGGAAATATACACAGGGCTGGATCCAAGCTTTATTACTAATGAGCCTCTTCATTTTGTTATAGCAGGATCATTTTTACATGATTTATGTACATTAGACTTACCTATTCGTGCTCTGAGCCAATAATGAAACTGAATTTAATTTACTAGACCTGGGAACGATTGGTTCACACTTTGTAAGGCTATACATTTGCGTATGTCTGCACAATATACTTTTTTGGTGGGTAAGTTGTATTGAAAAGCAAAGTTATCTGCACAGGACCTCAGTATTGAGTTGGGATCTTGGGAACCCTTGCAGACCTTTCCTTCTGCTTGACTGTTTCCCTCCTCCTTTTTCCTTTTCACATGTACCATGTACCTTTTTTCCCCTTTATTCAACCATTTTTTGACCTGACAAAAGCCTGTATATAGCTTTGGCTTTACAGAACCTGTTGTTTCCGAGTGTGGTGACTACTGTACCATCCTTAGCAGGTTCTTAGACTACTAAGGAGCTTCTGGTTTATTAGGTCTTTGGACATGTTACCATATTTTGCGACCCAATAGGAGGAGGTTCTGTTGGAATATTTATCCCTTATGTATACTACCAAATAATTGTACAGTGCATACATAGCATTTGACTTGTCTATTGTAGACCCAAGGGTGTTCGATCATTTTTCTCTATATTTTGGCTTTTAACACGTTTTTATTGTGTTTTCTATGTTGTTTAATAAAGATATGTTTTATTATTTATGATTAGGTGTGCTCATCACTAATGTATTGGTCTTCCCCTCTCTTGTGTGACTTATGTTCATTATACTTACTTATTCCTGCACTGAGCCAATAATGAAGAGAAAACTAAATTTACTTCACTAGATCAGAGCTTGTGGCTCAGCAGCTTAGGCTCCTGCCTTTAATGTTAAGGTTGTGGGTTTCAGATCGGGAGACTCACAGAAAAAAATCACATTTTCCATAGGGAGAAAATACTGATTAGATATTAGAAAAATTTTTTTGACAGTGAGGGTGATCAATAAGTGGAACAAGCTGCCACGAGAAGTGGTGAGTTCTCCTTCAATGGAAGTCTTCAAACAGAGACTGGACAGACATCTGTCTGAGATGGTTTAGTGAATCCTGCATTGAGCATGGGGTTGGACACCATGACCCTGGAGATCCCTTCCAACTCTAACATTCTAGGATTCTATAGGGAAACCTGGGAACAATCGGTTCACAATTTGTAAGCTTATATATTTGTGTGTGTCTGCACAATATACTTTTTTAGCACGTAAATTGTATTGACAAGCAAAGTTATTATCTGCACCTTTTAATGTAGTTTAGTCAATAGTATGCCAATGTATACTTGCCAAAGATGTGCCAACAATGCTTGGGTGATGAATGTCCACTCCACCCCAAATAATGTATAATTCTACTTTAAGCAATTTAATTTCACATGTTAATCCCTGATTTACTGAACAGTATTTATTTATTTTTTTATTTAAATTTAGATAAGGTCTAGATTACAAGTAACTTATAGCATTTGTTCCCATACAACAGTGTAGAAATTTAATAGAAGATACAAAAAATGCCATCCTATTGCTGCAATAAATCAAAATCTTGGGCAAACTATGCCACACTTTTTGGTTTCCTAAAAAAATCTTTAAATACATCCGCATACAAATTGGGGAATTTTCTTGGCATATGTGGCATATGTACATTCCTGTACAGAACTGGCAATCTTTCAGAAGCAAAATACAGGTATTCATGTAGATGATGGGGCATTCCCATCTCCAAGATCATATTCCAATATGTAGTAGGTGCAATAAATAACATTAGCAAATACCATATATACTCGAGTATAAGCGCTTAATTTTACCACAAAAAACTGGGAAAACATATTGACTCCCCTCATCCCCAATCCTGGTATGCATGGCCCCATCATCCCTAATCCTGGTATGCATGGCCCCCTCATCCCAAATCCTGGTATGCATGGCCCCCTCATTTCCAATCCTGGTATGCATAGCCCCTTCATCCCAATCCTGGTATGCATGGCCCTATCCCCAATTCTGGTATGCAGGGCCCCATCATCCCCAATCCTCGTATGCATGGCCCCATCATCCCCAATCCTGGTATGAATGGCCCCTTCTTCCCAAATCCTGGTATGCATGGCCCCTTCATCCCTAATCCAGGTTAAGCATGGCCCCCCATCACTGCACACATTAAAAAAATAAACATTCCTATTCACCTTCCTTCCCTATGCTCCAGCGCTGCGTCCTGTTCTGCCAGCAGAAGCTCACCTCAGCATCTGAGCAGCATATGACGTAACTGCCATGCACCCTCAGGCGCTGAGGTGAGCATATTCATTCCTCTCCACACCGGGACTAAGGTCGTGAAGAAGAGTGAATAGACATTTTCTTTAATAGTGCACACAGTCAGAGGCGGTGCAGCTCCTGCTGCTGCAGCTATCCTCTGTGCCCGCTACTAAAGAGAATGAGTTTTCACTTTTCTCCACTTGCATGGGCGTGGAGTAGAGTGAATATTCATTGTCTTTAGCAGCGGGCACACGTGGTAGCTGCAGCAGCCTGCTACTGCCTGTGCACCACTCCCCCGCTGCCAAACACCCCCCACAGCCAGTATATACTATATATATAAGTATATATCCGAGTACGAGCCGAGGGGGACTTTTTTAGCCGAAAAAATGGTACCTACAATTAGAAATGAGTTAGAGAGTTAGATATCTATGGACTTTTACGAATACAGCAATACCAAATATGAGCATTTTTTTATCTTTATTTAAATTGCTTTATTTTTAATGGGGCAAAAAGGGGGTGATTTGAACTTTTGTATTTTTTTAAAAACATCTTTTTTTTCACTTCATACTGTATTTGTTAGTCCCCTTAGGACTTAAACCTGCGATCATCCGATTGCTTGTACTATACATAGCAGTGCATCACCCCTAGATAATTTCACAGGGGCCAGTGTGTGTTAAATGCCACTGTCAGAGATTGACAGAGGCATTTAACATGTTTAGGCCACGTTCACATGTTGAGTATTTGATCAGTATTATACATCAGTATTTGTAAGACAAAATCAGGAGTGGAACAATCAGAGGAAAAGTATAATAGAAACACGTGCACCACTGCTGTATTTTGCACCCACTCCTAGTTTTGACTTACAAATACTGATGAAAAATCCTGACCAAATACTGAACGTGTGAACGTGGCCTAACAGTCATCATCTGCCTGTAAAGATGCGGGCTCGGCTAACAAGCCCGCATCAAAGTCACGGACCTGATATATGACGGAACTATAGGTCATATGTTGGGAAGTGGTTAAAATTTTGCTGTTGTCACCATTTTCCTGGAGCCGAAAAATTTTAAATTTTCAGAATATGGAGCTATGTGAGGACTTGTTTTTGTGTTGAAAGCCGATGATTTTTATACCATTTTGGGGTAGAGACAATGTTTTGATCACCTTCAATTAAATTTTTTTGTGTTGTTGAGGCGGCCAAAGAACTGCAATCCTGGCGTTTTGATTTTTCTCCCTATATGCTGTTTACCAATCGGATTAATTTATTTTAGATTTTGATAAATCAGACTTTTATTAACGCAGCGATACCAAATATGTATATTTTTTTATTCCGTAATTTTTAACGAGGGAAAAGGGGAGTGATTTAAACTTTTATAAAAAAATTTCATATTTTTAAAACTTTTTATTGCATTTATTAGTCTTCTTAGGTAACTTGAACCTGTCATCATCTGATCGCTTGTGCTAGATACAACAATGCCACAGTATTTGTCACGCAAGGTGTAGGAAAGACTAAGTGCAACACGAAGGGAAGGGGGAAAAGGGGGCCCAGACTCTAGGGAAAGGGGGGAGCGGAGACCTCCTAGGCTAATTTAATATCACCCTGACTCCACTAACGTCCCTATATTGGCTCTTCACCAATCGCGGCACGCGACCCTCACCCTGTCTTTCCCTGGCGTTTGGCCCTGGTTAGGGAAGGGAGGTTGGAGGAATGAGCGCTAGTCAATCCTCACTGACCACTATAGACAACAAGGGGGTACAAACAAGGGAAGATAGCTTAGCTTTATTCGACTCCAGAGAGATGAACACACGTCTTCAAAGCTCCAGAGAGGAAGAAGTAATGCACTTGTTCTGCGCCTTCACAAAGGGTAATGTGAGTATCGCCGACACCTCCCTCAAGCAGAAAGAAGGTATTTATACACCCAGGCCAGGGTGTTAATTAGCCAGAGGAAGGTAGCCACTGGGTCCTAGAGAGACAGCCTTTAAGAAGGTGTCTTTAATGCCCAACATAGAGATCTCCTGCAACCAACTGCAAGGCGACTGTCTTTCACTTCTGTCACACCCGTGACAGTACCCCCTCCTCTACGAGTGGCTTCCAGACACTCAGGACCGGGTTTCTCAGGATAAGAGGTGTGGAATGAACGAACCAACCTGGCAGCGTTCACCTCTGATGCTGAAACCCACATCCTCTCCTCTGGACTATAACCCTTCCAGTGCCAGAGCCCGAATAATACACACAGCCGGGGTACTGCTGTAATTGCTAGGTTCGATGTTCTTGATGATACTATCATGTTAACGCCTCATATTACACTGTCAATACTGACAGTCGCACATGAGGGGTTTGACAGAGGAAGAGCACTCCCTCTATCATCCCATCAGCCACCCCTGCAGTGCAATCACAGGATGCTGATGAGTTTCTATTGCAACTGACAATGGCCTTTGGGTCTGACATACACTACAGCCCATCCTGCCAGAGATGTAGATTTTTATTTTGTTGGACTAATGAATACTTAAAAAAAAATGTGAAAACAATGTTTAAAAATGTATAAAAAAATAAAACGCCCTCCCCAGAATCCCAGTTTTCCCAATAAAAAATTGTTTAAGCTAGATAAAATATGTGTTCTTTAAAACCAAATTTATGCCAGCCTGTGAACACTGCACAAAAAATTAAAAAACAATGCCATAAAGTTTGTTTTTGTTCATCACACCTTCATAAGAAAAAATGAAATAAAGAGTGATCAAAAGGTACTACTATAAAATGATAACATTATTTATCCCACATAATGAACATCATAATAAAAAAACATTGAAAACAATCCCAGAATAGCTGTTTTTCTTCAAAAAGAAAGTAAAAAGTGATCAAAAACTAGTATGTACTGAAAAATGGCTCAAGCACAAAATACATTATGTTCCACAAAAACAAGCTCTCATACAACTTAGTGTATTTAAAAGTAAAAAACATATGGGCCTCAGAATATGGCGAACCCTTTACCCAGAAATGATAAAAAAATAGATTTTTTTTTTTAAAAAAAGTAGGAAAATGCAAAAAACCTACATAAATTAGTCACTTTCATTACCTGCCATATACAGTTAAGATGTCAATTAAACTACATAATGAATTGTATCAATTAAAAAAATAATAATGCAGAATGACTATTTTTTTGCACATTTCACATCCCAAAAAGTCTAATGTAGCAGAAAATGGTATCAGTAAAAGCTACTTTTTGTCACCAAAAAAAATTGCCCTCATACAGCTTCTTTGATGGAAAATTTTAAATTATTTGGCTCTCAAAATATGGCAGCACAAAAACAAATTTTCAAACAGCTTGTTTATTATACAAAAGTTATAAAACTATATACATTTGGTATTGTCATAATCAGGGTGACCAATAGAAGTAAGTTAACACTTTATTTGTACAGCATGAGAATAAAGTTAAAAAAGTCAAACAACAACAGAAGAATTATAGTCTTTTTTATTGCTCACAATAAAGAGTTAATAAAAGCTTGGAAATAAGCTATATGTACCCAAAATTATGCCACTGATACGCAAAATTCAAGCTGTCATGCAGCTGTGTCGATGAAGAAATTAAAAATATTATGGCTCCTAGAAATAATTTCAGTAATTTCCCTTGCACCTTTTTAGGCAGTAGATATAACCTACCATACCTTACATAGTAATAGATTTGCCATCCCCATCCCTTACATCCCCCCATCCCTTACAAAGTAATAAATCTGCCATCCCTTCCTCCCATAAGAAATGCCTTCATTCCTCAAATCAAGAAGCAAGGTACGAATTACTGTATTATGGAACCAAATTATCTACATTTTCTAATATATTCTCACAAGCAAAATTATTCTCTAGACTAAGCCTACACCTATAATATTCGTAGTGAGGTTTTTCTCTAATTCAAAACCCTAAGAAGAAATTTCCAAGTAATTTTCATAATATGATGTGGACGCAGCTACTTTTTTTCTTGTATTAAAAAGGTTAAGAAAAGGTTAAGAAATCTCAGCATGGAACGATTTAAAAAACGATTAAAAAAATAAAATCGTGATTGACTTGATGATTATTATTATTCATTATTTAACAGCCTTCGGCTCGATCTCGAGCCATGGCGAGTTGATGGATGAACACACTGTAGGAAAATCGATCTTGTGCAATTCTACATATGTCCACCATGGTCTTCTCTGCAGTTATCTTGATAGTATCAAGCCACTGGGTTGCTGGTCTTCTTCTTCAGCTTGTCCCTTCTATTCTTCTGACCATGATGTCCTTCTCCAGTGATTGCTCTCTTTGTATGATGTGTCCAAAGTAGGCAAGTCACAGCTTGGTGATTCTTGCTTTGAGTGTCATGTCTGTCTTGATTTGTTCCAACATTGATTTGTTTGTGATTCTTGCCATCCATGGTATTGATAACATTATTCTATAGTACCACATTTTGAAGGCGTTGATTCTTCTTCTGTTTCTTTATCATCCAAGTTTCGAATCCGTATTTTACCACAGAAAAGATCAAACTATGTACAAGCCATGTCTTCATCACCAGTGAAATGTTCCTTTATTTGAAGACCTTGTCCAGTGATTTCATTTTTGATTTGCCCATAGTTATTCTCCTTTCGTTGCTGTATCTTGAGTTAGGTAAAGTCCTTTAAACTTCCAGTTCATCACCGTCCATCTCAAATGTGTCCCGGTTGTACCTGATAGTAGTCAATATCTTTGTCTTCTTTGTGATTGACTTGACTACCACAATGTTAAAGAGATTGTCAAGTGACTCAATGTATTTGTATATACAAAAAATTTTCAACAATTCATCAAGACCGCCGTTGTTCACACAGGTCTTGATGAGGAGATGTGCTAGAATCAGATACTCCAGGCATAAGCCTTTTCATGAATCAGGATCGTCGGATGAGTGATGTGCACCTCTGTGTGCACCTTGTGGGGTAGTGAACTTTGCCGTTCGTTATGAATTTGGTGTCCCTCTCCCACCCAGCTCTGTGAAAAATGGTATGTGAAAATTTTAGTGCAGCCTCAAGTTTCGCCAAAATTATGCAATTTTTCAAAGGTTTTTAATCCAGAATATTGGAGTAAAAGTTTTGATGAATTGGGACCAAAAAGTCCAGCTATAGCCCCCGCCTAAATCATAAATCTCTGTGAATTCTGATATGCTTCAAGAGAAATTTGATATTCCCAAACTTCCCTACTATAACTAGATCACCACTGCTTCTATCAACCGGCATGGATTTATGTTGTGTGACCAAGTTATGATGCTGCAAATGCAGCATCAATAGTAAAAAAAAAAGAATAAAAATGTTAAAAAATAAAAAAAAAACATTATACTCACCTTCGGATGGCCCCCGGTCTCCTTCTCCGGTGCCTCCAGTGTCTTCGGCGGCTTGCGGTACTTTAAAAAGGACCTTCCATGACGTCATTTAGTCATGTGACAGGTCACGCGACCGCCAACGTCAGCGGTCGCGTGACCTGTCACATGACTAAATGACATCATGGAAGGTCCTTTGACACCACAGCGAGCAGCCGAAGAGCAAGCAGAGCTGCAGGGAGCAGACAGGTGGCCATCAGAAGGTAAGTAATTATGTTTTAAATGTTATTCTTTTTAGCTACAAGTACTATAGTACCCGGATCTGGAGGAGAGTCTCCTCTTCTCCAGACCCGGGTACCATCCGCGCATTGAATCGCATAACATCCGCATGCATACTTGTATGCATGTGGATGTTATGCGGCTCAATGATAGTCTATGGCGGCTAAAACACCGCTGCAGAAATGCTTAAAAAACGCATAGTGGGTACGCAGCCTAACAGTCGCCGGACAGACTGACGGACACTCAATGGTGGGATGGTGTGTTCAAAACAGTTTGCTTTTTTTAAAAACAAACTGCAGCCGGGAGATAGAGGTTTAATGAAATCAGAAAACCACCTTTTAGATATACTATAAGTTTCTTATATTCGGCTGTACCTTTGGTTTTTACAAAGTTTTTTAAAAGTACAGTTCCCTTTTAAGTAGCTGTAGTTTATTATCCATGTAGGATGCATAATTTCCTAGAACTTTATCAAAAGCCACAATCATAATGTCACGCAAGGTGTAGGACTAAGTGCAACATGAAGGGAAGGGGGAAAAGGGGGCACAGACTCTAGGGAAAGGGGGTAGTGGAGACCTCATAGGCTGAACTATATCACCTGTCTCCCCTAACATCCCTATATTGGTTCCACACCAATCGCCGCACAGGAACCTCACCCTGTCGTGGCCCTGGCTAGAGAAGGGAGGGGATGAGCACTAGTCGATCCCCACTGACAACTAAATACAACAAGGGGGAACAAACAAGGGAAGATAGCTTAGATTTAGTTGACTTCAGAGAGATGAACACACGTCCTCTTAGCACCAGAGAGGAAGAAGTACTGCACTAGCTCCAAGCCTTCACAAGGGTTCATGTAAGTATTGCCTGCACCTCCCTCTAGAAAACAGCAGGCATTTACACACCCAGGCCAGGGTGTTAATTAGCAAGAGGAAGGTAGCCGCTGGGTCCTAGAGAGACAGCTTCTAAGAAGGTGTCTGTAATGCCAAACAAAGACATCTCCTGCAACCAAATGCAGGTCGACTGTCTGTCACTTCTGACACACCCGTGACAGTACCCCCTCCTCTATGAGTAGCCTCCGAACACTCAGGACCGGGTTTCTCAGGATAAGAGGTGTGGAATGAACGAACCAACCTGGGAGCGTTCACCTCTGATGCTGAAACCCACATCCTCTCCTCTGGACCATAACCCTTCCAGTGCACCAAGTATTGTAGAGAACGAAGCTGGAGATGAGAATCTACAATCCTCGAAATCTGGAACTTCAGATTACCATCAACCATTACTGGGGGCAGTGGTAGAGGTGAGGGCTCAAGAGGTTCCACATACTTCTTGAGTAAGCACCTGTTGTAGACCTTAAGGGCCTGAGGAAGTTCAAGACGGGACGCTGTTCGGTTAATGATGGTGGTTATTTTATAGGGGCCAATACACCTAGGTCAAAGCTTCCTAGAAGGAACTTTCAATCTTATATTCTTGGTAGACAACCACACAAAGTCATTCACAATGAAGTCTGGCCCTGGCAAGCGTTTTCTGTCAGGAATACAATTATACCTGTCTCCCATGATCTTTAAATTACTCAGAACACCCAGCCATACCGAGGAGAGCGATGAAGCAAACCGTTCCTCCTCAGGAACTCCCGAAGCTCCTCCCCCACTAAAGGTACCAAACTGTGGGTGGTAACCGTGTGCACCAAAGAACGGTGACCTGCCAGTGGATTCTTGTCGATGATTATTAATGGCAAATACTGCCAGCAGTAATGCCCAATCCTCCTGATTTTCGGAGACGAAACACCTGAGGTAGGTCTCCAAATTCTGATTGACACGCTCGGTCTGTCCATTCGACTGAGGGTGGAAGGCCGAGGAAAAGGACAGCTGCCCCCCAAGTTGAGAACAGAATGCCTTCCAGAACATTGGAGGGAACCCCGTGAAGCCTCACAATTTCATTTATGAACACCTGAGCAAGTGTCTTGGCATTTGGAAGTGCAGGTAATGCGACAAAGTAAACCATTTTACTGAACCTATCTACAACCATCAAAACCACAGTTTTTCCTGCAGAAACTGGTAGTTCAGTAAAAAAATCCATGGACAAGTGTGTCCATGGTCTACTAGGGTAAGGTAGGGGAAGAAGAGTACCAGATGGATGGGTATGTGAAACATTAGAACGCGGGCAAATACTGCAAGCAGATATGTGTTCGATCACATCCCAATGCAACCCCGATCACCAAAAACGACAAGAGAGGAGATCTGCGGTTGCCTTACCACCTGGATGACCAGCAAGCACAGAGTCATGATGTTCTTTAATAAACATACGGTGCAGATTGGATGGTACAAATAACCGTGCTGGAGGGCAGGAGGCAGAGGCGCCCCCCTGAGCCTCCAACACCTCACCCTCCAGTTCAGCATATAACGCTGAAATTACTACTCCCTTCTGTAATATCGGGGCAGGGTTCTCATTGTCACCGCCACCAAGGAAGCTCTGGGACAAAGCATCAGCCTTGACAGTTTTGACCCCTGGACGAAAAGTGACAACAAAATTGAACCTAGTAAAAAACAGGGACCATCTGGCTTGCCTAGGGTTGAGGCGTTTAGCTGACAGGAGATATGACAGGTTCAGTAATGGTCAGTATTAACAGTAATAGGATGGACAGCCCCCTCCAACCAATGTTGCCATTCTTCGAACGCCAATTTGATCGCCAAGAGTTTCCTATTACCCACATCATAATTTCTCTCAGCCAAAGACAATTTTTTAGAAAAGAAGGCGCATGGACACCGTTTACCAGGGGACGGACCCTGAGACAACACAGCCCCAAGCCCCACATCCGACGGATCAACTTCCACAATAAAGGGCTGAGAAACATCGGGTTGACTGAGTATAGGTGCAGTGGCAAAATAATTCTTTAAGGAAGAAAAAGCCTGGAGGGAGGCCTCTGACCATTTGGAAAAATCTGTCCCCTTGTTAGTCATGTCAGTAAGGGGTTTCACAATCACTGAGTAATTTTGGATGAATTTCCATTACAAATTAGTAAAGCCCAGAAAATGGTGTAAAGCATTGAGGTTCTCGGGAAGGTCCCAATAAATGCATGGATCTTCTCCGGATCCATCAGAAAACAAGTACCCCAAAAACTGCACCTCCTGAACGGTGAAAACACATTTTTCCAGTTTGGCATAGAGTTTGTTATCCCTTAATTTCTGGAACACCTGTTTAACATGCCCCTGATGTGTCTCAAAATCAGGTGAGTAAACCAAAATATCGTCCAGATAGACTACCACAAGCCTCCCCACCAAATGATGGAAAATATCATTTATGAAATGCTGGAATACTGCAGGTGCGTTGGTCAAACCGAAAGGAATAACCAGACTCTCAAAATGCCCTTCAGGGGTATTGAACACTGTTTTCCATTCATCCCCTTCTCTAATTCTAAACAGATTGTAGGCTCCCCTAACTTGTAGAATACCTTAGCACCTACAACCTGGCTGAACAAATCAGGAATCAGAGGAAGAGGGTAAGGATCTCGGATGGTAATTTGATTTAATTCCTGTAAATCTAAACAGGGACGTAGACCGCCATCTTTTTTCTTCACAAAGAAGAACCCTGATGCCACAAGTGAAGATGAGAGCCTAATGTGTCCCTTCTCCAGACTTTTAAGCCATGAAATCCTTCATGGCTAGTCTCTCAGGGCCAAAAAGATTATACAGTCTGGACTTCGGTAGTTTAGCTCCGGGGGTCAGGTTAATAGGACAGTCATATGCACGATGAAGAGGTAAATCCTGATACCCTCTCTTCGTTGCCCATCTACGGAATTCAGAACTGTACATCTCCACTGACCGACTCCCCTGCTGAAGGCAACGTAGCCTAGACCCAGGCAAGGCAACTCGGTCACGGTCATCATAGATGAGGGCCAGAGCACCAAAAAACCCCTCCACAGACTGGAGACAAACCGAATCCTGTGGTAAAGAAAACGCCCATGACTGAAGAACTCCCTGCAGTAGAGAGATCATAATTCGAACCCTTGGCTCCTCATTTCTGGAGGAGTAAAGACGAAGTTTAAAATACAGTTTGCATGTCTCCTTGAATACAAAAAACGCATCCCTACCCCCTGAAAACCTGTCCAGGAGGGCAACCTTGGGTTCAGGCTGGACAGGCCTATCTGCAGAGACCCCCACATTAGCGAACTGTAGTCGCTGAAGTTGCTGAACCTCACAGTGGAGGTCATTCACCTCCAGAGACAGACTGCGCAGCTGCTCTGTGAGCTCTGCAACTGAAACCATGCCAAAGGAGAGAAGAAAAAAAATCCACGCCCAAAAAACACACAAAAAAAACAACAAAGTGTCAGGTTTTGTTTTTATTTCAAAATGTGCACGGCCGGCGATAATGTCACGCAAGGTGTGGGAAAGACTAAGTGCAACACGAAGAGAAGGGGGAAAAGGGGGCCCAGACTCTAGGGAAAAGGGGTAGTGGAGACCTCCTAGGCTGACCTATATCACCTTGTCTCCCCTAATGTCCATATATTGCCGCACAGGAACCTCGCCCTGTCTTTCCCTGGCATTTGGCCCTGGCTAGGGTAGGGAGGGGATGAGCGCTAGTCGACCCCCACTGACAACTAAAGACAACAAGGGGGAACAAACAAGGGAAGATAGCTTAGTTTTAGTCAACTTCAGAGAGATGAACACACGTCCTCTTAGCACCAGAGAGGAAGAAGTACTGCACTAGGTCCAAGCCTTCACAAGGGGTCATGTGAGTATTTCTGGCACTTCCCTCTAGCAAACAGCAGGTATTTATACACCCAGGCCAGTGTGTTAATTAGCAAGAGGAAGGTAGTCACTGGGTCCTAAAAAAACAGCTTCTAAGAAGGTGTCTGTAATGCCAAATAAAGAGATCTCCTGCAACCAACTGCAGGGTGACTGTCTGTCACTTCTGACACACCCGTGACAAATAACTTGCTGGACTGGGGTGCCAAGGGCCCACCAGTAACCAACTCCAGGGCACAAATTTTCAGCTTTATGCAAATGTGATAATATCCTCAATCATAAATTTATATAACAATGAACTGGGCAGATTGTTAAATGAATAAGAAGCTGTCATTGTCTGTGCAAGTATATTGTGTCAAGTACTACTCATAAGAGGATGAACCACTCTAGCATAGGGGCTCACCGGAGGATTCTCCTCTTCTCCTGTGGGTCAGTCCAAGCCTGGTTGTGGCAGATGTGATTGCATAGTTCCCAACCATCCCGGTTTCCACAGGACTGTCCCACTTTGAGGGCTCAGTTCCACATCCCAACACAGCTCATCTGTTCTCCCAGCTGTGGAGGGTGGTGCGGCGGGTTGTGGCGGTGGAGCAGTGGGCACACGCAGTAGCTGGCAGCTGCAGCTACCACGTGTGCCCTCTGCTAAAGGAAATGAATGGGCATGGAGAGGAGTGAATATTCATTCCCTTTAGTAGTGGGCACAGAGGATAGCAGAGCCGGTGCTGGAGCTGCGACAGTGCTGAAAGTGCCCGCTATTAAGGAGAATGACTATTCACTCCTCTACACTTCCATGGGCCTGGAGAGGAGTGAATATTCATTCTCTTTAGTAGCGGACACAGAGGATCATGGAGCCGCAGCAGGAACACGGCCGCTGCTGTGTGCGCTAGTAAGGAGAATGACTATTCACTCCTCTCTACTCACATAGTTCCAGCGTGGAGAGGAGTGAATATCCCCGCAGCTCACGTCGGCATCTGAGGGTGCATGGCAGTGATGTAATGCGCTGCTCAGATGCTGAGATCAGCAACTGACAGACAGGACGCAGCGCTAGAGCAGAGGGGAGAAAGGAAGGTGAGTAGAAGTGTTTATTTTTTTTCATATGTGCTGTGATGGGGGGCCATATATACCAGGATTGGGTCTGAGGGGGCCATGCATACCAGGATTGGGTCTGAGGGAGCCATGCATGCCAGGATTGGGGATGAGGGGGCCATGCATACCAGGATTGGGGGATGAGGGGGCCATGCATATCAGGATTGGGGATGAGGGGGCCATGCATACAGGATTGGGGATGAGGGGGCCATGCATACCAGGATTGGGGATGAGGGAGCCATGCATACCAGGATTGGGGATGAGGGAGCCATTCATACCAGGATTGGGGATGAGGGGGCCTTGCATACCAGGAATGGGGATGAGGGCCGCCTGCTGAATGCCCCTCATTACCAGCGCCCCTCTGACAACTCCACCTGCCACGGAACAAAGAAATGTTAAATGGACATGGATTGGGGTGTGGCCAAAATTTGCTGCATGATCTGTCCCTCTTTCTCTTCTTCAAAAGTTGGGAGGTATGTGATTGTGCTGAATCTACAGTATTAGCCTCTAAACAATCAAAGACTATTCTTGGGCTTGTCTGGTCTACAAATAGACAAAGGTCCTGGTTTTCTCAGTCATCCATGCCATCCATTAAAGCGTTTTTTTCCTTTACTGGTGGCACTGGAAACAGCCAGGAGAGTCTGAGCTATGCTGTTTCTGCAACTGGAGGTTATTTTATGGAGAATGCAACTACAGTATGTAGTGAAACAAACATTTCCTCCTTTTTTTACGCTGACCCTCTGCAGTTAGTGTGCCACCGCTTGTCTACCACCCTGGGCCAGAAGTGGTGACGGTCTAATCCCTCTAATTATTCTACCTCTACAAATGTTCCAGTGATCCAGTAATATTCAGAAATGATTGCACATGTAGAGATGTGATCGCTCCTCCAAAGGAGAAGTGACGGTCAAATTGTCCCCCTTACTGCTCAGATCAGGAGGTGCGGAGCCAGATATTTTGTATACAGGATCACAGTTCATTTCCAAAACCAGACAAGTTTTTGTAAATGTTTAATGTGCTGCAGATAATTCTTAAAATCCATTCATAAACTTCAATCACCAAATTGCAACATGGCGAAGAGCAGAGAAATGAATGATAAAAATGCTGGCTTTTCGTATACATTCATAGAAGGTGACATTTGAGGTTTTTTCGAGACTTCATCCCGTGTGATGAAATGTTTTTTATATACACAATAATGATTATACTGGAGAAAGAAGACTATGTTTATGACTATTGCGTAAAAGTTATTTATTAATTCCAAAATTTCTTAACTTCGCCATTACATTTTTGGCCTGGTTGTCATGACAACAGTGATCAGAATGGATACACATACTTGTTCAAACTCTGATTCACCGGCTCATACACTTTATTCTCTTTAGAAATACATTTCATTAGATCTTTTAGTACACCTACATGTTAAATTGAGTGTGGACAGCGGAGAGCTTCTCCTGCACGCTAGATGCTACTGTTGGCATGTAAGCATCATCTTCCAGTTTGGTCATCATGCCAACCGTGCCACAAATCAGGAGCAATTCTCTACATGACTGATGACAGGTCGGATGGGAGATAGACTATGTATGTCTGTTTAACCCGTTCACGACCGATGATGTATATTTACGTCATCGGTAGTGTTGAGTGAGTATGTTCTGTTAACCCCTTCGCCGAGTACGCTCGGGCCGAGCACCGAGTATTTACAGCTGCTCGGTGATATGCTTGAATCACTCCCGTGTGCATTATTTGCGACTGTTTGACAGTTTTATTACATGGGAGGAATGTCTATTTCTTACACATTCCTCCCATGTAATAAAGCTGTCAAACAGTTGCAAATCATGCACACGGGAGCGATTTAACCTTATCACCGAGCAGCTATAAATACTCGGAGCTCGGCCCGAGTGTACTCGGACAGAACATACTCGCTCAACACTAGTCATTGGCTGTGTCACTGTCTTTGATGCGGGCTCACACGCTGAGCCTTCATCATTCCCTGCACTTGATGGCTAATTTTATCATCCATCAAGTGCCTCTAACAATCGAGGGTGGAGCCAAGATTCACCCGCGGCTGTTAACCAGTAAATGCCACTGTCAATCACTGAGAACAAAATTCAACACGTGCAGACAGGAAGCTCGTCATTGATCCCGCCCATTGGCTTGCCCGTCATTTGATCACTGGGCGCTGATGGGTTCTCATGACAGCTGAGGATCTGCTTGTCATCACGATCCTCCAGTGAATGCTGGCCCAGGGCTGAAGTTCATGGAAAATCATGATTTTTGCTATACATAGCAGAGCTGAAGCAAAATCTAAAAACAGCCCAGGGGTGAAGGGGTTAAACTCACAATCTGATTTTTGAGTCAAGATAGTTTTATACACTTATGCCAAAGGGCTCATACGATCTAGGTCTGATCACAGATGGCAATGCTGTCATGCTCAGGTTAGAGACCTGAGGCTAGTCCGTGCATTGCGGTCCATGTTTGGATCGAGTTATGCAGATATGTCTGCATGGGCCCCAAGTCCAACAGAGCCAGATATGTGGAGCCTAAAATCCTTATATTTTCCATTAACACTGTGTTGTAAGATACTCAGAGGGGTTTTCCAGGATTAGAAAAACATGGCTATTTTCGCCCCCCAAAAAATGTGATACTCCTTTCCTTTCAATTTGAAGTGACTGTGACTGAACGGCAATAAAACTTATAGCCAGTAGACAGGGATGGAACTGTTTTTGGAAGGAAGCAGCCATGTTTTTGTAACCATAGACAACCACTTTAGCTAGCTGCACTCAGTGTCATCGTAGTGTTCCCTGTCTCATGTATAAAGTGTAACTTTCTTTTGAGGAGAACTTGCAGCAGAATGTCTTTGCCTGCCTTTAGCTCCTCCTCGTCTTTTCATAGAACTTTAACGACTTCGCGCCAGAGCCTGTTTTTGACTTCGCGACCGGGCCAATTTTTTCAATTCTGACCACTGTCAATTTATGAAGTAATTACTCTGGAACGCTTCAACGGATTCCCCTGATTCTGAGACTGTTTTTTCGTGACATATTGTACTTCATGACAGTGGTAAAATTTCTTCGATATCACATGCGTTTATTTGTTAAAAAATCGGAACATGTCTACTTTCCATCAGCACAATTTTGTAACAAAATTTTTTTTGTTAGGAAGCTATAAGGGTTAAAAGTTGACCAGCGATTTCTCATTTTTCCAACAAAATTTACAAAAACATTTTTTTAGGGACCACATCTTATTTGAAGTGACTTTGAGGGGCCTTTATCACAGAAAATACCCAAAAGTGACACCATTCTAAAAACTGCACCCCTCAAGGTGCTCAAAACCACATTCAAGAAGTTTATTAACCCTTCAGGTGTTTCACGGGAATTTTTGGAATGTGGAAGAAAACAATGAACATTTAACTTTTTTTCACAAAAATGTTACTTTAGACCCATTTTTTTTATTTTCACAAGGGTAACAGGAAAAAATGGAATACAGAGTTTGTAGTGCAATTTCTCATGAGCGCGCTGATACCCCATATGTGAGGGAAAACCACTGTTTGGGTGCACTGCAGAGTTCGGAAGGGAAGGAGAGCCATTAGACTTTTTGAATGTAAAATTTGTTTGAATAATTAGCAGACGCCATGTTGCGTTTGGAGAGCTCCTGGTGTGCCTAACCAGTGGAAACCCCCCACAAGTGACACCATTTTGGAAACTAGACCCCTTAGGGAACTTATCTAGATATGTGGTGAGCACCTTGAACCCCAAGGTGCTTCACAGAAGTTTATAATAATCAGCTGTAAAAATAAAATTTTCACATTTTTCCCACAAAAACGTTTTTTCATCCCTAATTTTGCATTATCATAAGGGTAATAGGATAAATTGCACCATGAAATTTGTTGTGCAATTTCTCCTGAACACGCCGAGACCCCATATGTGGGGGAAAACCACTGTTTGGGCGCACGGGAGGGTTTGGAAGAGAAGGAGCGCCATTTGACTTTTTGAATGTAAAATTTGCTTGAATAATTAGCGGACGCAATGTTGCATTTGGGGAGCCCCTGATGTGCCTAACCAGTAGAAACCCCCCACAAGTGACACCATTTTGGAAACTAGACCCCTTAGGGAACTTATCTAGATGTGTGGTGAGCACCTTGCACTCCCAGGTGCTTCACAGAAGTTTATAATATTGAGCCGTAAAAATAAAATTTTCACATTTTTCCCACAAAAAATGTTTTTCATTCCCTAATTTTGCATTATCATAAGGATAACAGGAGAAATTGCACCATGAAATTTGTTGTGCAATTTCTCCTGAGTACGCCGATACCCCATGTGTGGGGGAAAACCACTGCTTTGGTGTACGGCAGGGTTCGGAAGAGAAAGGAGCGCTATGTTGGCTGGGATAGGTTGCAGACACCATGTCACATTTGAAGAGTCGCTGACATGCCAAAACAGCAGAAACCCCCACAAGTGACCCCATTTTGTAAACTACACCTCTCAAGGTATTCATCTAGGGAAGTAGTGAGTATTTTTTAATTTTTAAATTTATACCATTGGGCAGTGAAGAAAACAAATTATATTTTTACCACAAAAAAATGTTTACCCTCAGATTTTACATTTTCACACAGGGCAATGGGTAAAAATGGTGCCGAAATGTGTCACACAATTTCTTCTAAACGTGGCAATACCCCATATGTGGCTGTATCGTACTGCTTAGCCATAAGGCGAGATCTGGGAGGGACGGAGTGCTATTTGACAATTGGAGAACAAATTTTTGTAGAATAGGCATTTGGATTTGGGAGCACAAAATTTTCTGAATTTCTTTTGGGGGGCAAGGGCCATTTCACTTTTCCAGAGCCTTTCTGCTACCAGTAACTTGGAATATTTTTAACAGATGATGGACCTGAGTGGGGACTAGCTTTTTTTGAGGACCGAGTTGAAGCTTTTATTGGGAACATTTTACGTAACATTTATCCGGCGCTCTAGGCTGAGCACTTACATCGGGGTTTCCAACGAAATTTCCAAGTGATGTAATTCAGATGAAACCCCTGCGGGATCCATTCACTGTAATGAGGCAGCAGAGTTACTCTGGACTCCGTCTGGCCTCTGTTTAGTTGTGTCCTTTTTTTCAGAAGTGCACAAAACTGTGGCCAACCGCACTTTTATGCACGCCTAAAAAACTGACACCGTGGGATCACAGGCCAGACGGCATCCACAGTGGCCTATATCTGCCTCATTACAGGGAATCTTCCGTCATGGGTTCCGTCTGAATCACTTATTTCAGAGATTTACACGGAAACTCTGGTGTAAGTGCTCAGCGCAGAGCGCAGGATAAATGTGAGCAGAGCCTTACTGTGATCTTTGGGAGACATAATAAACAAATCAGTAGCAGGTGAAGAATTGGTTTTATTTATTTTTTACGCCGTTCCTCGTGCGGTATAAGTGATGAGATTACTTTATTCTTCGGGTCGGTACGATTACAGAGATACCAGATTTATATCGGGTTTTTATGATTGACAGCTGTCACACACTAAGAGACGCTTTTTTTTGCAAAATCTAGCTTTTGCATCGCCATATTTTGAGAGCTATAATTTTTCCATATTTCGGCCGACAGTCATGTGACGGCTTGTTTTTTGCGGGACGAGTTGACATTTTTATTGGTACCATTTTTTGGTACGTGACATTTTTTGATCGCTTTCTATTCCGTTTTTTGGGAGGTAAAATGAACAAAAACCAACAATTCAGGAATTGTTTTTTGAGGTTTTTTTTTATGCCGTTCTGCGTGTGGTAAAAGTGATAAGACAGCGTTATTCTTCGGGTCAGTACGTTTATAGCGATACTACACTTACTGTATATTTTTTTATGTTTTGGCGCTTTTACACAATAAAACAATTTTATAGAAAAAATATTTTTTTTGCATCTCTTTATTCTGAGAGCTATAACTTTTTTATTTTTCGGCTGATGGAACTGTATGGCAGCTTTTTTTTGCGGAACAAGATGACGTTTTCAGCGGTACCATTTTTATTTCCATTTTGCTTTTTGATCGCATTTTTTTCCACTTTTTGTTTGGCGATATGATGAAAAAGCATATTTTTTTGCTCCGTTTTTTATTTATTTTTATTACGGTGTGCACAGAAGGAGTTAATTAGTGTGACAGTTTGATAGATCGGGTTGTTTCGGACGCAGAAATACCAAATATGTGTACTTTTTTTGTTTTTGCATAAATATACGGATTTATTGGTTTAATATTTTATTTATTTATTTTTATTTATTTTGTGATTTATTTTTAACATTTTGAAAACATTTTTTTGACATTTTTTTACATTTTTACTTAGTCCCTGTATGGGACATTAATTTTTATTTTTGTAATCACTGATGTCATCCAATGTAATAGACATATATTGCATTGGATGAGATCTTTGCTGACAGTTTCACACTGTCTGTCTCCTGCTAGAGTTCAGCTGCAGGCTGAGCCTAGCAGGACACCATATATGGCAGATCTGGAGGCGGTCATGTGACCTCCAGCTGCCATGACAACGGAAGGTCCTGGAAGGCATCAGGGGGCCGGCGGAGAGGTAAGTTGACGACCCCCTCTCCTCTCACTATCTTCTATATGCCGCGATCACTATAGATCACAGCATATAGAAGATAGGAGAGGGTTAGCATCATTGGGACCTGATCCAATCAGGTCCCGATGATGTCCCCTGTCAGAGCTGTCGCTCTGCACTGGAACCGCAGCGCTTGCAGGTCCGTGGGGGTCCTGAGGGCTGTGGGACCACCCACCGTTTTTAAACGGCGGCGCTGCACAGAGCCCAGGCGGCGCCGACGTTTATCTACAGTGGGCGGTCCTGAACCAGTTAAAAGCACCAACTTCCATCTCCAATATATCTTCATTGAATACAGATGTTACAGATTTTACCCATTAATTGTGAGTAAAGGATCAATCCAGGATGAAAAAGAAGCAGATTTTTCTTATATTACAAAGTTGCTTATTTTCATATGTACTATTGAGTCAATTGTTTTGTTAACCCTTTAGGAGTGGATTCATACATGGTACATTTTTCCATCATGAAACTGACAGTAGCAAATCCATTGCAAAACATGTTTATGTTTCATGTGGATTCTAATGCTAATTGGCCATGGATTTGCTAATGATTTCACCTTGTGCATTGTGCCTTTTGCACTTTGCCAAATGATGACATCAGCTCTTCTGTGTTGACACATCCAGCCTGGCTACAGCTCTATGATCAATTCAGACCATTTCAGATCAAAAGAGTAAACTGACCATCAACATGCAAAAACACAAGATACCCCTTGAATATTTATTAACAAGTAGTCTTGTTTAAAATTATCATATCGTTCCTTGTACGCTCCCATGCCAATCAATATGCACCTACAGTGGTATGAAAAAGTGTTTGCCTCCTTCCTGATTTCTTATTCTTTTGCATGTTTGTTACACTTAAAGGGAATCTGTCTCCCCCTGGGAGATATCAGACCTCTACTATGGTCATACAGGTGATAGAAAAGTAAATCTATACATACCTGTATGGCCCATAGTAGAGGTCTGATTGCAGAGAAATCTGGTTTTATAAAGTCTGATTTACAGAGGGTTGGCGTCCCCCTCCTATCTTCTTACTATTCCCCTAAATCGCCGCCTCTGTGCTAAATTACCATATTCCCCCCCTCCCCTGCACGTCACAGGGCCCTGTGACAGGCCCTGAGACGTGCCCTGCTCTGCCTCCCCTCCCGCGCATGCGCAAAGCATCACTCCCATGGAGCGTGCTTTGTTTCCCTCTGGCCCCGTTTGGCTGCGTACTGCCAGCGGAGCGGAAGTCTCAGTAACTCACCATCGCTTGCACAATACAAGGTTGCGGCTCAGTATGCAGCCAAATGGGGCTGGAGGGAAACAATGCGCGCTCCATGGGAGCGGCGCTTTGTGCATGCGTGGGAGGGGAGGCAGAGCAGGGCACGTCTCAGGGCCCGTCACAGGGCCCTGTGACGTTCAGGGGAGGGTGGGAATATGGTAATTTAGCACAGATGCGGCGATTTAGGGGAATAGTAAGCAGATAGGAGGACGCCAAGCCTCTGGAAAACAGACTTTATAAAACCAGATTTCTCTGCAATCAGACCTCCTCTATGGTCCATACAGGTAAGCATAGATTTACTTTTCTATCACCAGTATGCCCATAGTAGAGATCTGATATCGCCCAGGGGGTGACAGATTCCCTTTAAATGTTTCAGATCACAAAACAAATGTAAATATTAGACAAAGATAACACAAGTAATCACAAAATGCAGTTTTTAAATGAAGGTCTTTGTTATTAAGGGAAAAAGAAATCCAAACCTACAGGGCCCTGTGTAAAAAAGTGATTGCCTCCTCCCTTAAAACATAAATTAACTAACAGCTGCTCCAACACCCCAACCTATTTGTCTGCTTTCTCAAAATCATGTAAAGTTTAAGCCTACGAGGTCAGGGTCTTCCCCCTCTGTACTAGTCACTGTTAGTTAGTCACTTTTAGTTTATTCACTGTAATTTATATTTGTATGTGAACCCTTTGCACATGTACAGCACCATGGCATTAATGGTACTTTAAAAATTATCATAATAATAACAACAACTCATATTTCCAAAGATAGGGTTGAGTTTCATAATGGTTGCAAACAATTCAATTTATCTTTGTTTCTTCCTTCATCATCAACACATGTAGTATAATAATCATCATCAATCTTGTTTAATTGCAAAACTAATAGCAACTTAGAATTGCAACCTTAAATATCCATTACATTACTTACAGCTTTCCAACTGCATTGCACATGTCTGTACATCCATAGGAAAGTTCTTCAGATCCATTGGACAAGATAATGTTAATGTTAATCTGAAGGAAATAAATGAAATATACAAAAGATATTGTTAATCCAAGTCTTAATGTGTCTTGTCATTTTTTTTTTACTAATTGTCAAACATGTTTCATTCATTCTTATGCATTAAAATACCACCGATTTGTTAATTTTACAAGGGGGTACCCAAAAGAAACAAGAATTACTTATCTAAATTTATTTTATTCAAGATAACATCTTGAAAACATTAATCCCCTTGAAAATACTGTCCATTAGGTGATATGCACTTGTCCCAATGGTTTTTCCACTGTTGGAAACATTTTTTATATTCTTCTGAACTAATGCTGTTAAGTGCCTCCAGCTATTTTTTCTTAACTTATACTACGTCCTGAAAATGCTTTCCTTTTAGGTTTTTCTTCATTTTTGGGAATAAGAAGAAGTCGCAAGGGGCTAGCTCGGGCGAGTAAGGGGGTGACTCACAGGGGATGAATCTTGGTGTTACACATGTGATCCTGAAGCAAAGCAGCAGTCAAGCCAGCGGAAAACAGCTTCGCCGCCCCGACCAAAAAAAGCACGGCAAGTGAAATCAAATTTGAAGTCCATGATGGTTTGTTTTTTCGACATCAAAGGAGTCGTTCACGTTGAATTTGTTCCTAAGGGCACCACAGTGAACCAACATTACTACCTGCAAGTGCTGAAGCGATGGCGTGAGGCAGTGAGAAAAAAACAACCTAAATTCTGAAGATCGAGGGACTGACTGCTTCATCATGACAACGCGCCTGTCGACACAGAGTTGAAACTCAACCAGATTTGACAAAAAACGGCATGACAGTCGTTTCTCACCCGACCTAGCCCCCTGCGGCTTACTCTTATTCCCAAGAATGAAGAAAAACTTAAAGGGAAAGCGTTTCAAGACGAAGAAGAGGTTAACTAAAAATAGCTAAAATATTTTGAATAGTGGAAAAACCATTGGGACAAGGGCATATCATCTAATGGACAGGATTGTGAAAGGGGATTGATGTTTCCAAGATGTTATCTTGAATAAATAAAAGTAAATAAGCAATTCTTGTTTTTTTGGGGTACCTCCTCGTATGTATCTGTTATGGTAGTTTATTGAGTAGGACATTTTTTTTTTCACTTACAGAGCTGTCTGTTGCTGTTTTAATAAAATCAGTGTTTTATCATCAGGAAATTATCACTACAGGACTAGGTGTCTCGTGCATCCTGATCTAACCCCGCCCCCAGCACGGATTGGCAGCTTTCTGTCAATATACAGCGTACACAGAAAGCTGCCAATCAGTGGTGTGGGTGGGGTTATACAGGTCAGAGAAAACTTGTATCAAAATTACAGCATGCAGCCCAGTAAGTGACATATCACTGGAATCAGGGTCTCAGCCCCTACATTATGCTGCTCTCAGATTACCCGGCGACAGATTTTTTTATAAGCTTGTGTAAACTTCAGGAACTGCATAGCCTGTTAGGTAAATAAATATTTATTTTCCTTTGCATTAAGTTTGTGGAAAGGGGTTGTAGTTTTCTAATTTCAATTTGAAAATATAGAAAATAAAATGTTTCTTTCTACTTCTATTCCAGTTTCGCCCATAGTTCCTGCCTAGAACCTAAAAATTAGTTGGAATAGTCTTTATGTAAGATTAGACCTTGGATTCACTTGTATTACATGCAAAACCAAAGTAGAGTATGGAGCTGAAAATACAGATGACTCGCTCTAACACGATCATCTAAATTATCCAGCGCTAAGGATTCCGAGTGATTAATGTAAATTTGCCTATGTGTTTCTGAATTTATGCTAAATAATATACATAATTTATAGACGTCTACAAAATGAATGTGCGCTCATACTCTGCCTTATTAAGAGAACATCTGTGTGAAATGATAGGACATGTACTGCAGACATGCTCTTTAACAAGATCAACTAATGAATCTGTAAATTGATGAAACAACACTTTGAGAACTTAGATACAAACATTTCCAGCTGCAATTAGTGCCTTGCTTTTTTCTGAAAACAAACATGTACTGTATTTAGTGACTTTATTAGACCGTCAGGTTGGGGGCTCATTGCCTGAGCAATCATCTATAGCATACATGGCCTGCAAGGTGGTTAAATTTGGCCCACGACACCAGAACCACCACCTCTATGTGGGGCCCATTACTCTTCATGAAGGACTATGTGGTGGCCATAATACTGTATTGAGGAATATGTGGGGCCCATTATTCTGTATGGAAGACTATGTGGGGCCCATTATTCTGTATGGAGGACTATGTGGGGGCCATTATTCTGTATGGAGGACTATGTGGGGCCATTATACTGTATGGAGGACTATGTGGGGGCCATTATTCTGTATGGAGGACTATGTGGGGCCCATTATTCTGTATGGAGGACTATGTGGAGCCCATTATTCTGTATGGAGGACTATGTGGGGCCCATTATTCTGTATGGAGGACTATGTGGGGCCCATTATTCTGTATTGAGGACTATGTGGGGCCCATTATTCTGTATGGAGGACAATGTGGGACCCATTATTCTGTATCGAGGACTATGTGGGGCCCATTATTTTGTATGGAGGACTATGTGGGGCCCATTATTCTGTATTGAGGTCTATGTGGGGCCATTATTCTGTATGGAGGACTATGTGGGGCCCATTATTCTGTATGGAGGACTATGTGAGGCCCATTATTCTGTATGGAGGACTATGTGAGGCCCATTATTCTGTATGGAGGACTATGTGAGGCCCATTATTCTTTATGGTGGACTATGTGGGGCCATTATTCTGTATACTGGTTGGCTCACTACTTTGTCCAAGTTTTTCATTTTGGCCCTCTGTGCGTTTGTTTGACATCCCTGATCTATGGAGACCATCAATTGATGAATTCCGGTGAATGCAGAGTGTTTTCTTTACCTTGGGCAAATATGCAGATCTCTGTATCTAAATACCATGGACAAGACCAAAGAATAACCTGGTATATGTGCAATGTAAGAGCAAGTTCACACTATGGCCATTTCACAGACAAATCCAAGAAAGAAAAAAACAAAATGAGCATATACCCTATAGTAAGTAAACAAGTAATCGAGTAATAGTATATGTAAATAGGGTATTTTGTAAACACTATTTTGATCAAAAATGCATAAAAGCTATTCCACCGCAACAAGGTGGCATAATCTTATGGAGACAATTTGATACACACAGTTTATTAGTAAAAATGCTCAATATTGATACTTTGTTGCAAACATTTTCAGTCTATTTGCTTAAAGGTATTGTCCACTTTGTTTTTATTTCAACAAATGTGTTGGGGACATGATTTTGAAGCACCTCCTAATATTTACTGTATATGTATTACAGGTTTTCCTACTAGTGATGAGTGAGAATGCCAGAAAATCATGCCCACAATACATTTGTTAAACTAAAGATAAAGTGTCTGACTGCTTTAAGGTGTAAGTAAAGTAGTTTAACATTTGCTTTTAGAAAAATCTGATTAATAATCCAGGGTGAGGTAACATGACTAGGGATGAGCGGATACGTGGAAGTTCGGGTTCTGGTACCCGACCCGAACTTTGGTCCAGCATGTTTCTACATATATAGGTAGTGGTATGGTTTTGTAAGCCCACAATACTTTATTTTTAGATATTCAAAGTGGCAGCAATGAGAAGTCTAGCATAGAAGGCATATGCAAATTTTGTTGGAAGTGCACTGTGGGTGTGTCAGTGCTCTGGGAATAAGCAGTGCAAGTCCATTGGTATTCCCCCAAGGCACTTCCAGCTTGATCGTATACCTCTGGCTTCTATTGTAGATTTCTCATGACTGGCACATCGGATACCTAGAAGTGTAATTTTTTTTTTTTAGAGGGAAACAGGCGCCTACAACAGCCATAGAACTACTTCCATATGTAAAAATGTGCTGACACGTTCCTTTAAGACACTAGTCACTATGAGGTATTGCAGCCTCTATATCACACTTGCAGAAATGGTCACGTCTCCAATGCTAGGATATCAGGACATGTACTGCACCTCCCTACTCTAAGTTCAACCCTACGGTCTCGATTCCCTTACAGGTCCTTTCACTATAGATGTTCTTGCATTCTAGACCAGCACCCTTAGGGTGGTCACTGCTTCCATTTTTTTTATTGTCACTGCCAACCCTTGGCTGCCACCTCCACCACACCTCTACGGCTTTGCACAATTACCATTTTTACCCAGCTCTGAATAACTCTTCCTGCAGACAATGCTAAGAACAGGAAACAGCCCCCTTTAAAAGAGTTCGTTATGAGTGTGATCACTCCCCATGTGAATAGGAACCAAAAGACCAATGAACAGTTCATACTCTAGAAAACATGGTGCCTGGGTGGATTCTCCCCATCATCATGTGCATGTGGGTACACCCATAAATATCCCAGTTTTGCCTGTGTCTTTAACAACAACAACCACATATACAATATGGTGTACATTTTTAAAAGAGACTGTACATCTCAAGCAAAGTCAACACAAACATGGCACATAATGCTTCCTGTGACATAGGATTACTATTGTGATGTGTTGGAGATGACTGGGAGCTTCTACATAGTTTCCTGGGTAAGCTGAGGTTGGAGTATCACTGGAGGGTGCCGATCTCACTGGTGAGCACAGCCATAAAAGAAGAAAGAAGGATTTGTTCTGGCACAACCATCCAGGTAAAGTAACAAAATTTTAAAATTTTATTAGAACAGTTTAAAAAAGGATAAAAGAAACTTGGAGTGTTTCTGGTGCAATAGTAGCGCCCTTAGTCACAGGATCTGACATGTGACATCCTATGACTAAGGGCGCTACTATCGCGTCAGAAACGCGTCAGCTTTCTTTTATCCTTTTTTAAACAGATGTAATAAAATTTTGTTTCTTTACCTGGATGATTGTGCCGGAACGAATCTTTCTGTCTTTTACTATTGCGATGTGTAACCAGAGCTATAAAGCAAATAATAATAAATAAAATATTTATTCCTATACAAATAAGCACTTCCGCCATAACTTTACTGAATACTCTAAAGATGTATTGATTCGTAATCTCTGGCACGTATTACAGAAGTCATAGCAGTGACTTAGCAGTCAAATAAGGCCACTTTGCAAAGTGGGCGAAGAACTCAACCAAAGTGGAGGGGCCCCTCCATAACTTACATCTGATCAGAAATGTTTGTGGCTAATGGATAAGACGTGCCACCAATATCCGACCAGCCAGAATAAAAAGTTTAATTAAAAAAGCGCTCTGCCCCTTTGTCTTTTGTTAGTTCCATTCATCTTTCTTGCTGTTTGATATAGCAATAGACGGGGGCGATAGCTGTTGGGTCCACACTGATTGGACACTGGTGGTGTGTCACCCTGGCCTGGATGCCACAAATATAATAAAGCTGTGTCTGAGAGCAAGGGGGAGGTTCTCTGGTCAGGGAAACATTAGCATGCAATACCTCCTGTCTCAGGCCAGTAGGGGGAGCAGGCTGCCTCTATAAAAGCTGGAACTGGGGGCAGGGTTAGGGAGAACTGGACGACCTGTCTCTGGATTGAGAGTTGTCCCAGAGCAGAGAGGGACAGTTGTATTGCACACTAAGAGGAAGTGTGGCAGTAGGAGAGCCACAAGCCAGGGACAAGAGGTGAAGTACGCCTGTCCTGACAGATAAAGAACCAAATCTACCAGACTTTGGTGTCTGAGGCTGTGAGGATTCCACGTCCTACAGCAGATAACCAGTCCGCAGGGGACTGTACGTTCCTTGGCCTAAGAAGCCCGGAGGCTCCGCCACAACAGAAGGGACCAGCAAAGCCGTACCAGGCCGGGAGCAGAAAGGAACCCACGTTGCAGGCCATACAGGCGAGAATACACGGAGAGCTCGGAAACGTGGGCTGTTACCCTATAAGGAGGAGATAGCCAGATGGAGAGCAGAGAGCACGGTAGGCCTACACCCTCACCCTGACCAGGGCCAATTTCCTGTTTGCTCTCAGACGTCCAGGCCCCCTCCTAGCCGGGCCTGTTTGTGGGTCAGTTCACCTGTTCTAGTAAAGACCCTGGACTGCAACCTGTTGTCTGTGTGCTCCTTGCTCCTCCAGCACTATCAGCACTGGGACTCTCACCACCATTACTCCCACCATCCACTACACTGCCCTGGGGCTGCACTCTTCCCGTGGGGAGTCACACCACCTCAGCTGCATACACCATCAGCCCCAGCGGTCTGCCCTGCAGCGGCGGTTCCTAATGACCGCAAATCCACGGGTGGTGTAGTCGGACGTTAACAACAGAACATAGCAGACTACCACTGGCCTGACCACTCTGAGCCACGGAACCGGGTTGCCACTACTACCCCCATCGTTCCCCTATTGCCCGGATCCGAGTGCCTCACGGCCCAGGGGGCGAGTCAGCTTTGGCGTAGTCGGCAGGATAGTAACCAACCCGCCACAAACGGGTATTGCGTGCCTGAAAAAGACTGTACACATACCTGAAGAAGAGGTTTCCAGCCATCCGGAGCCGTTTCCCGCCATTTTCAGCCGTCTCCCGCCATCTTCTGTCGGTTCCCTCCATCTTCAGTCGTTTTCCCGCCATCAGACGCCATCTTCAGGACGCCGCGTGGGAAGAAGAGGGGCGTGGACGTCAAAACCGCGCGAGACCTGAAGCTCCGCCCCACGCACCGACGCTGCGCAAGGTCCTGGAAGGGAGAGAGAGCGACGCTGACGTCACCAGGACGCGGCGCAAGGTCCTCATCCGGAGCAGCACCAGCGGAGCCGCGGCCTACAGAAGAGGATCGTCGGAAGGTAGGCCACGCTTAACAAGGGGGGAGGAAGATGTCGGACACGGAGGCGCCCACTACCACCAGCGCAGCTGCAGCAGCGGTGATGCCATTTTCCCTGCCTTACATCCCTGGAGCGGCCTGGCTGCCTAAGTATTCAGGGGAGCCCCATGCCCTAACTGACTTTAAGGAAAGGCTGTACAGTTTATTCCAAGTTTATCCCCTGACAGAGGAACAGAAGGTTAGCATACTGACAGGGCAGTTAACTGGCGCAGCCCAGCGGGAGGTAAAGTCATGGCCTGCTGAGGAGAAAAGAACTGTGAAGGGTATTCTAGCCCGGCTGCAGGGTACCTTTAACACACGTACCTCCGCTGAAATTAAAATGAGGTTCTATGGATGTAAGCAGCGGACACAGGACAGCATCAGAGACTACGCCCTAAATTTGCAGGAAGCCTTGAGAGCCATCCAACAAGCTGACCCTGGCAGCGTGCAGGATATGGATAAGCTACTAACAGAACAGTTTATAGAAGGTCTGCTGTCTAGTGCCCACAGGACCCAGCTGCGCCTCATGTTCTTTCAGAACCCTGATCTGACCTTTGCACAATTTAAGGACAGGGCCATAAGAGTGCTCCGTGAACCCGCAACAAGTGGTGCTATAAACCCCCGGCGCCCTGCTCTCACCTACCACCAGTATGTGGCGCCCTCCTCTATGGACTCTGTGGGGGCTGATGCACAGGCCCTGAACCAAGCCCCGTCGAAAGATCTGCATCACCAAGTCCAGGAGCTGACCAGGAGCGTCGCGGCGTTGACCAGGACCGTCCAGGCGTTGCAAGTGAACCCGTCAAGACCCATCGAGCTGGCTTCAAGTCCAGAGGATGTCCCATGGCGTCGACAGAGGAGGACCCCGTCGTTTCGAGGGAGGCCCACAGACCGCTACGCAGAGGATGGACAGCCCATTTGCCGTCGATGCAACCAGCCCAGACACATTTCCAGGTACTGTAATTTAAACGGGTCCAACCTGGGGCAGAGGGCCTACCCCCAGGCATAAGATCACCAGGCCCTTACAATTGGCGCAATAAGTACGTTGGGGGGCGCCCGGTTTTACCCATGGTGCTGGACGGTATCCCCATGAGCGCCTTGCTGGATACCGGGTCGCAAGTAACTACTATCCCTTATGTATTTTTTAAGCAGTATTGGACTGATGCTGATATAAGACGGTATCCAGACAGTAACTTGAGCATCACCAGTAATGGCTTACCCGTGCCGCAGATGGGGTTCAAGGAGATGACCATTAAAATTGGTAAAGTTGAACTACCGGCACAGGGAGTGATTATTGTGGGCACTGACCGTCGTGAAAGTCACCCTAAAATAACTGTGGGTACTAACGTGATTGAAAATTGTCTTTCAGAGGTAATTGTAATTCTACAACAGGTGGCAGTGAATGCTAGTTCCAGCCAACAGAGAGTCCTCAACAAAGAGATAAAAGCCCTGATGAGACGGCAGCAGGTAGAACTGTCTGATGGTGAGATCGGTAGCGTAAGAATGAGTGACCCATTCCCCATTTCCATGCCTACTAAAAGTGAAATGATGATCTGGTGTCGGACTGCAATCGGGTTGAGAGGTAGAGACTACCAAGCCATGGTAGAACCCGTGTACTCGGACAGCAGGCCCACCATTTTGACAGCCCGGGGGATGGTTGATGTCCGACATGGGAGGGTGCCCGTTTGCATTCTCAACATTGGGGAGAGAGAGGTACACTTACCCAGGTACGCTACACTTGCCAAACTGTTTGTTGTCGAACACAAAGCTATCAGGGCCGTGGAGCCTTTGCCTCCATCTCCACAGGCGGAGGGTAATGGCTCCCAGAAACAAAAGGAGGACTGGTGCCAGAAACTCCATGTGGGTGCTGACTCCACTCCCCTGCACCAAAAACAAGGAGTCTACCGGGTGGTACAGGAGTACAAGAGAGTCTTTAGTAAGCACTCACTAGACTTCGGCAGAGTAAAAGGGATAGAACACCACATCCCCACAGGGAGGCACCCACCAATAAAAGAGAGACACAGGCCTGTACCCCCTGCACATTATCAGAACGCCAAGGGTATGCTGCGGGAAATGAAAGAAGCTGGGGTCATTAGAGATAGCTGTAGCCCCTGGGCAGCCCCCCTGGTTCTGGTAAAAAAGAAAGACGGCACCATGAGAATGTGCGTGGACTATAGACAAATCAACCGTATCACCCACAAAGACGAATATCCGCTGCCTAGAATAGAGGAGTCTTTAGCCGCACTAAAATCAGCTAACTTCTTTTCTACTTTGGACCTTACTAGCGGGTACTGGCAGGTTTCTGTGGCAGAGGCTGACAAGGAGAAGACCGCGTTCACCACCCCGATGGGACTGAGCGAGTTCAACTGTATGCCCTTCGGGCTCGGCAACGCACCAGGGACCTTCCAGAGGCTGATGGAATGCTGTCTAGGGCACCGAAACTTCGAGACGGTCCTCCTTTACATGGACGACGTGATCGTCTATTCGAAGACTTACGAGGACCATCTAAAGCACCTGGCCGAGGTGTTCGAAGCCCTGGCAGGCTATGGCCTGAAGGTGAAACCATCAAAGTGTCACCTGTTGAAACCAAAGGTCCAGTACCTAGGGCACGTGGTAAGTGCGGAAGGAGTAGCCCCCGACCCTGACAAGGTCACAGCAATCAAGAGCTGGCCAAGCTCCTCGAACATCAAGGAAGTGAGGCAATTCCTCGGGTTGGTAGGCTACTACCGAAGGTTCATCCCTGGGTTCACTAAGATGGCAGCTCCTATGCAGGACCTCCTGATAGGACAGTCTAAGTCCAGAAGCCAAAAGCCATCCTTCAAATGGGATAAACCGGAAGAGCAGTCCTTCCGCCAGTTGAAGATGGCCCTCACAGGGAATGAGATCCTGGCCTACTCTGATTATGGCCAGCCTTTTATTCTCCACACAGACGCCAGTAATGTGGGACTGGGAGCCGTACTGTCGCAAAACCAACAGGGCAGAGAACGGGTGATCGCGTACGCCAGCCAGAAGCTGAGGCCCACCGAGAGGAACCCAGAGAATTACAGCTCCTTCAAGCTAGAATTCTTGGCAGTGGTGTGGGCCGTAACGGAACGCTTCAAGCATTACCTGGCCTCCGCAAACTTCACCGTGTACACGGACAACAACCCGTTGACACACCTGGACAATGCGAGACTGGGTGCCCTGGAACAGCTGTGGATGGCCCGTCTCTCCAATTATGACTTCGTGATCAAGTACCGGGCATGTAAAACCAATGCCAACGCTGACGCCCTATCAAGAATGCTTCACTTACCTGAAGGTGATGAAGACCCAGAAGAGCTGGAGGAAGTAGAACTCCCCGCATTTCACCGGTATGGAGCCGCTCCATACTCCCACCGCGTGAAAGAGGAGGATTTAACAACCGTTATGATCAATCCCTCTACCTCACCACAGCTGGGCCGAGACCCAAGATAGTGACCCTGCAATCCGCCTGGTGAAAGATCTGCTGACCCAGGAAGATGCCCGCATAGATCCGGATGCTCCAGAGGAAGCCAAGCAGCTATGGAAATAGAAGAGCAAGCTGTTCCTCTATGAAGGCAAGCTGTGCAGAAGGTTTGTCAACCACCGGACGCACGAGCTGGCCTTGCAAGTTGTGGTTCCAAGGCGGGATGCAGCTATGGTCCTGGGGGCTTACCATGACAGAGCGGGGCACTTCGGTTGGAAGAAACTGGAGTTCCTGCTAAGAGAACGGTTCTTTTGTGTCGGCATGAGAGGGGCTGTAGAGAAGTGGTGCCGGGACTGTGGCCCTTGTAACTTAAGGAGGAAGGATCGTGCCAGCCAGAAGACACCCTTGAGGCCCATCGTCACCACGCAGCCTCTTGAGCTGGTAGCTCTGGACCACGTCAAATTGGCTCCAAGCCGGTCAGGATACATCTATGCCTTGACAATCGTGGACCACTATTCCCGTTTTCTAGTGGTGGTCCCGGTAAAGGACTTGACAGCCCAAACAGCGGCCAGAGCCTTCCAGCAATACTTCTGCCATCCACACGGGTATCCGGAACAGGTCCTGACAGACCAGGGTCCAGCGTTCGAGGCTGAAATCTTCCAAGAGTTCTACAACCTCTATGGCTGTAAGAAGATTCGGACAACGCCCCACAAACCAACGGGATGTGTGAGAAAATGAACAATATAGTCATTGATCTCCTGAAGACGTTGCCCCTGGAGGAACGCAGCCTGTGGCCAGAAAAACTGCCGGATCTAATCGACTTATACAACCATATCCCGGTGAATGCTACAAACTGCACCCCGGCTTACCTGATGTGAGCTAGACCAGGTAAGCTTCCCGTAGACCTGGAGATGGGAGTCCTAACACCTGAGGACACCTCCCCGGATGCGGACTGGGATACGGAGAGGCGACTGCAGTACAAGAAGGTACAGGAGAATGTGGAGAAGAGCCTGGCCCAGGTGAGAGAGAGGCAAGAAAAACTCTTCAACCAACACGCCCCTGCTGGTCCCCTAGAACCTGGTGAGCAGGTCCTGAAGCGAAAGAGAAGGCTTCACAAGTTGGACGACCAGTGGGAAAGGGAACCCTACACCGTACTGCAGTCTGATCACGACAACCCGAAGGTGTGCGTGATCACCAAGGACGGAGGAGAAGAGCAAGCAGCTCCAGAGGCAGAAGAGCCTGTACCAGCAGCCCAGGAGAGTCAACCCTCTGCTGACAGTGAGCCTGCCATGCCTGCGGTAAGCCAAAGGATCCGCAGACAGCTGCCTGCCCTACCTGTACACCCAGCTGGTAGCTGTACCCCTAACGCTAGTGGGGAAAGCCAGGTCGGTCCACCACCAGACAGTGGGTTAAGGAGGTCAACCAGGAGCACAAAAGGGCAGATACCCGCTCGCTGGAGAATATAGAGTGCACTAAAATTATAAATAACCCTGTTGCCAAATACTGAAATGTTTGCAAAGTTACATGCATGTTTGGTAATTCTGTGTTTCAGTTTCTTGCAGTTACCGTACGGACTCAAAGGTTATGGACTTTTAATAACCGGGACTTTGTATGGACTGCGTTCGGAGCCTAACCAAGGAATGAACTAAGACTGTGAAGGACTTGGGGTAGGACAGACCCCCACCTGGTTAAGGTTCCCCGTTGTATTGGTGATATGGACACCCGGTCACAGACCACACTGTGACCTTAAGAACTCAATCTGTGCGTCACTTTCCTGATAATGTTTTATGGTCATGCATATTGTCTTTGTTTATTGTTTAGTCCCGGAGTACTAAATTTTACTAGGGGGGAATGTGTCACCCTGGCCTGGATGCCACAAATATAATAAAGCTGTGTCTGAGAGCAAGGGGGATGTTCTCTGGTCAGGGGAACATTAGCATGCAATACCTCCTGTCTCAGGCCAGTAGGGGGAGCAGGCTGCCCCTATAAAAGCTGGAACTGGGGGCAGGGTTAGGGAGAACTGGACGACCTGTCTCTGGATTGAGAGTTGTCCCAGAGCAGAGAGGGACAGTTGTATTGCACCCTAAGAGGAAGTGTGGCAGTAGGAGAGCCACAAGCCAGGGACAAGAGGTGAAGTACGCCTGTCCTGGCAGATAAAGAACCAAATCTACCAGACTTTGGTGTCTGAGGCTGTGAGGGATTCCACGTCCTACAGCAGATAACCAGTCTGCAGGGGACTGTACGTTCCTTGGCCTAAGAAGCCCGGAGGCTCCGCCACAACAGAAGGGACCAGCTAAGCCGTACCAGGCCGGGAGCAGAAAGGAACCCACGTTGCAAGCCATACAGGCGAGAATACACGGAGAGCTCGGAAACATGGGCTGTTACCCTATAAGGAGGAGATAGCCAGAAGGAGCGCAGAGAGCACGGTAGGCCTACACCCTCACCCTGACCAGGGCCAATTTCCCGTTTGCTCTCAGACGTCCAGGCCTCCTCCTAGCCGGGCCTGTTTGTGGGTCAGTTCACCTGTTCTAGTAAAGACCCTGGACTGCAACCTGTTGTCTGTGTGGTCCTTGCTCCTCCAGCACTATCAGCACTGGGACTCTCACCACCATCACTCCCACCATCCACTACACTGCCCTGGGGCTGCACTCTTCCCGTGGGGAGTCACACCACCTCAGCTGCATACACCATCAGCCCCAGCGGTCTGCCCTGCAGCGGCGGTTCCTAATGACCGCAAATCCACGGGTGGCGTAGTCGGACGTTAACAAAAGCACATAGCAGACTACCACTGGCCTGACCACCCTGAGCCACGGAACCGGTTTGCCACTACTACCCCCATCATTCCCCTATTGCCCGGATCCGAGTGCCCCACGGCCAAGGAGGCGAGTCAGTGGCACATCCTACCTATAGGCCACCAATGTTTCTAATGAGGCACCCAAATTAAGTATAATAATTGGGCAATTCGAGCAGTTACTTAAGATATAATTATATCTAATATCAGTAAATTAGTGTCATGCTATTTTCCATTGTTTCCATACAAATTAAATAAAGGTTGAACTTACACAACTGGTTTTCCTTATATGCATTGACGACATATCTTTTAGTTACAAAATGAATTTTTATCTTTCTGAGCAGAAGACAATTCTGTATGAATATGTAAAACAATCAGAAATTCTCTTATAACTAAAAATAAAATCCAGATCGGAATATATTTTTCTCTTCTGTTCAATCACTCATCAGCCAACACACACATCTTTACAAAGAAAAAATGTGCGTGCAGCCTGTCAAACCATTACATGGAATAGAACGGTATCTCTTCCTCAAGTGACACCAAATGACATTTCACTGAGAAATAGAAGGCAGTTGGTGCCATTGTGAAATGAACTGGGTAATGTACTTGACATTTTCCCAACTTAGAAATTTTGAAAACTTATGCAAAACGGTGTTCAGAGCTGTATTTAAGAGCGAAGCAACGAGCTGTCGAGCATTAGATACGCAACACTGACTTAAAATGTATTACTTACAACAGGAAAACAAATATTGGAATGACTTCAGAAAACTGTCGATGTAGAAAAGGAGAAAAAAAAAGTCTAAATAAGAAAAAAGAAAGAAAGGAAGAGAAAGAAAAAGAAAAACAAAAAGAAGGAAAAATTATAGATAGATTGTAATAAAAAGATACATAAAAATAAAAAATAGACATATAATGATGTAAATACAGAAAATAAGGTGAGAGATAGATAATAGAAAATAAATAGCAAGACAGATTATATAGATAGATTGTAATAAAAAATAGAAAGATAGAGAAAGAAAGAAAGAAAGAAGGGAAGAAAGAAGAGAAGGGTGGATGGAAGGAAGAAAGAAGGGAAGGAAGGAATGAGGAAAGATGAAAGGAAGGTTGGAAGGAAGGAAGATGTGAAGGAATGAAGGAAGGAAGGAAGAAAGGAAAGAAGAAAAAAAGAAAGAATGAATTAATAAAAGAAAGAAAAAATAATGAAAGAGACAGGTATTAGAAAATATACAGAGAATTCAATAGACATGATTAGAGAGATAATAGAATAAAAATATATAAAAATAGCTAAATAGATAGATATTAATGTGTTCTGTCACTTTCCTTACCTTATACTGTACAATACATTTCCATTTTTAAAAATTCTCAGTAGTTTGTTGTCTGTTGTGACATCGTGGAAGTTTGCCCCTTTTTCATTAGCAAAAAACAAATCAGGTTTCCAAATAGAATCCAACATGGAAGGATCCAAATCCAAGGAGTCATCGGGGTATTCACTATATGAGAGTCTTGGGTCGTTCCATTGCTGTCTCAAAAAAATATTCACTCGGTAGTCCTATAAAAGTAGTGAGCTGAGAGTTATTATTCTAGAAGAACGGAGTTATTGGTTGAAGTGACAGAAGTGACACCTTAGTGCCCTCCCTGCTAGAGTCCAACAATATATTACAATTCTATGCAACTGCCTCTAGAAGTCAAATACAGACAAGTAAAGCAAACTTACAGATACTCTTTCAGGAATGCTATGTAAAAATATTATGGTCCACAAAACAAATGCAAGGTTTTTTTTCCAAGAGACGTCATATGACAACTTTCACGAATTGCTGCCTGAACCTAGAGCATTTCAGAGAAAACATGCTGTGAAATCCAAGCAAACGACTATGCGTCTCAGATGACTGGTCTGAGGAAGGACGGTGGCAGCTTCTCCTTGTCCCACTCCCCTAGACTAACAGGTCTCTCTGTAGACACACGCATAGGAGAAGATAAAGAGTGGAGGAGCCACCGACGACCTTCCTCCAACAAGTCACCCGAGATTCATAATCCCGGGCAGTGCAAATCTGCAAGTTTTTGCATAAATTGTGACTTTTTTGGGTCTAATTTACATCAAAAACAAGGTTAAACTGCTTGAAAAATATGGAATTATGTATATTACTAATTATCTTTATCATTCATTTTTTATTTCCAAATTTGTCAAAGAAAATATTGACTGTCTGTAACTTTTGGTGATGTAACGTTGTAAAATAAAAAATTAAAAAGGAGGTTAGCAACTCTGGCAGTAAGTAAGATTTCACATGCCGCTACTTCACATCATAGCTTGTAGTTCATTTTTGAAATCTTGCTACTAATCTCATTTTCTTTTTTTTATCTCTTGAGCAACCACTACAATCCTTTCCCAAGATGTACAGCACAGCGGGGAAGGAATATCTGCAAAAGCTATACATGTACAGCACATTGATGGAGCTAGCTCAGAAGAGAGGCGAAGATCTAAGCAGCGAGTATACGCTGCATATTATAGCTGAGATCTTCCTACAATGGCTGTGATCCGAGATATTACAGATTGCGGCCATTTAAATCTTTACATGCCGTAGTCAATAGTGACCAATGCATGTAGATCATTGTAAATGGGAAGAGGCTTCCTCTTTCACTCCATAGTACCCCAGCAATATTATTGTTGGGAGACAATGGTTGCTATAGCAACCAAATTGCGTCTATAGATACAGTGGCCTTTTAGGTCCTACTTAGGCAGGGGTCTAAGGCCATGTGCCCACGTAGCGTTTTTGTAGCGTTTTTGCGGCTGCAAAAACGCTTGTAAAACCGTCTGCCATGCAAAGCAATGTGAATTCGGATGTGCTGTGCACATGATGAGCTAATTAGCGAGCCGAATTCGCATTGCGTTGCAAAATGCAGCATGACCATTTCTACCGCGATTGCGCTGCAAATTCGCGGCCATTGAGGAACGTTGAAACGCAGCAAACCTGCAGGCATATATGGATTTGCTGCATTTCAATTAAATTCAATGGTCGTAAATTTGCAGCGTAATCGTGGTGCGTGTGGTACCCGGGATGAAGAGAAGACTACAACTCCTCTTCATCCCGGTTACCACGCAGTGAAAAAAATAAATAAAAAAGTTAAAAATAAAAAAAACTGTATACTCACCTCTCCGGTCTACTCTCGGCCGCGTCCTCTCTCCTCGGCGTCCCGCGATGTACTTGCAGGACCTGCGGTGACGTCATTTAGTCAGCTGATGGTCACGCGACCGCTGACGTCAGCGGTCAGGTGATGGTCGCGTGACCATCAGCTGACTAAATGACGGCACTGCAGGTCCTGCAAGTACACCGTGGGACGCCAAAGAGAGAGGAAGGACGCCGCCAGTAGGAGACTGGAGAGGTGAGTATACAGGTTTTTTTTATTTTTAACTTTTTAATTCTTTTTTTTTTTTTTTTTACTATAGATGCAGCATTTAAAGCATCTAAGTGGCCTGTTGCATAGATTTATATTGTGTGACCAACTTGTCAAGCACTTTTCCAAGTGATGCTCAAAATTGCTTGGAAAAGTGCTTGAAAAAACGCATTCGAAAACGCATGTAAAAACGCTTCTCTGGTAGAAAAAACGCATGTAAATCTGCATGCGTTTTTTTCTGCCAGAGAGAGGCAAAAATGCTCTGCATCAAATCTGCTACCTGGGCACATAGCCTAATGCTCATTTATTGCAGGGTATTAACCCTGCAATCAGACAAGTGAAAATCCAAGTCCTATATTGATACTAAGTAAAAAAGTAAAAACTATAACCATATATTGCTGTACCTGGGAGAAATAGCGTAATAAATTGCTGTGGGGTAAAATTGCTAATTACACTCTTCTGGGAATTCTGTGAGGGGTGTAGCTTCCAAAATAGGGTACTCATTTGGGGTTTTATGCTGTTCTGGAAACGTGGGTGCTTTGCAATTGGTGCCCATAAGCAACTCAAACAAAAAAAATTGCTCTCCAAAAGGCAAAAAGCATTTCTTCCTTTTTGAGGCCTGCAGTTTGTCCAAACAGTAGTTTTTCCACATGTACGTTATTACAACGTATGCATAATAAAAATGCATAATAAATTATAAGGACTATTTTCTCCTATTAGCACTTGGAAAAGACAAAATTGTGCTTCAAAAGTCAAAAAACACTCCTTCCCTTTAAAGCCCTTCCATGTGCCCAAACAGTAGTTTCCGAACACATACGGAATATTCAGGAGAAATTACTTTACATAATGTGTCATCATGTTCTCCTGCAACCACTTCTAAAAATGAAAAAAACTGAAGCTAAAGAAACATTTTAGTGGAAAAATGCATTTTTCATTTCCGCATCCCAATATTATAAAATTTTGTGAAGCACCTATGGGATCAAAAAGCGCTCTACAACCCTAAATTAATTCATTGGGGATTTAGTTTTCAAAATGGTGTCAGTTATGGGGGAAAGGGGTTTCTGCTGTTTTGCAATCTCAGCGACATGGCATCCACAATCTATTCCAACCAAAATTGAGCTCCAAAAGGCAAATAGTGTTCCTTCTCTTTTGAGCCTTGTCTTGTGTCTAATCATGAGACACTGACCACATAAGGTGTATTGCTGCATTAAAAAAAAAATTGGAAAACAAATTGTGTGGTCCATTTTTTCCTGCTAACCTTTGTGAAAGTTAAAAATTTGGAGCCAAATCAACATTTTTGTAGAAAAGATTAATTCCATAGGGGGTCTAGGTTTCAAAATGAGGTTCCTTGTGGAGGTTGCTGTTCTGGCACTTTAGAAGCTCTGCAAATGCGGAGTGATGACTACAACCTATTCCAACTAAATTTGAGCTCCAAAACTCAAATAGTGCACCTTCTATTCTGTTCCCTTCTGTGTGCATAAAGATCAGATTGCAACCACATATTAGGCATCACCACATTTGGGAGAAATTGTGTAAGAAATTTTTGGGTGCTACCTGTGCTGCACTTTAATAATAGCTTAGGTGTGTATCAGGGTCTTCAGGGATATCCGACGTTGAGCGGCAGCACCATATCGCAAATATTACGGTGCCAACCTCCGCGGATAGGTAGGGACATGCTACGGATTACTAGGGAATTACAGACCCTTCATACCCTACCTTGAATTTTTCTGGATTTTTTGGACTCGATTTATATGTATAGACACATCTCTGCAATTTTATTCTTACAGTGTTTTTTGGAAAGTTTTTAAAGATAATATTAAAAGTTCTATTTTCTCTTGTTGGTTTTTGTTCATTTATTGAGGCCCCGCTCTATATAATATTACGTTATTTTCATACTAGAAGACTCATTCCTGCCCCTGTATTAATCTGCATTTTTCTGCCATAATTCTAGATATAAAAGCAGCACTGTGCATAGTATAATTTCACATTTGTGTAGTGGACCATAACACTGAACACTAGATACTCAATGTATACAGTACATTCCGGTAAGGTTACAGAAATAACTAAATTGACTTTTAAAAAAATCCAAACCATCATTTTGTATTAAAACCTGTAGAGTATCATGGTGCGTTCATAGCGTACAGAAATCCTGGTAATACTGAAGCAGCATTGGCGAATCCCACAAGACAACAGACGCTTTAAGCCTCCACTCCAGCAATGCACAATGAATAACCATAATTCATTTGATATGAAGAAATTATGCATTGCAGTTTTGGGAACAATGGTGTTGCAATGAGTTGATGGGTTTTTAAATGGCCTCCATATGCCATATGGTATGTAGATCAGTGAAAAATAGATGCGGTTATCCTAATAATGCCAAAACAGATCAATCAAATCACTGGATCCCTATCCCGTTCCTAAGCTTGGAAAGTGCAGGCTTCATTGAACTCATATATATAGTAAGGATTTCTTATTGGCGGTGTGCTCCAATTTATTGCTATGTCCATATGGAATTGCAGTCTTGTTATGACTCGATGTTTGGAAATGCAAATTATCTATTCAAATTTGCTGGAAATTGAGTTAATAGCTCTGAATTTTATTAAGATGCAGACACACATATGTATTCTTACCACCAAAAGCATAAATGTTCTTTCTTATAGAAACTCTACAGAAACAATGCTAAATCAGAGCAGCAGCAAGGAACATACTTTATTCCAGAACGCCTCTAAATTCACATATCTATACATAGTCCAGATTTTCCCAGGGCTGCCCAGCCTGAATTGCTGCATTAAAGATGTTGACTGGGCTTAAACTCCAAGTCTGCAGTTGCTCGATGTGACTGCAGACTTGTGAATACTCACATCGCACGCACTGCATGCTGTGAGGGTTCTCTGGTGCTGGCGCCGGGAGCGGATGATCATGTGACCACAAGTATGTGATTTGCATATTCCTGGCCACATTCTGACTAGATGAGCGTGGCTTTGCTTAATACAAGGGTATTGAGCAAGGCTGGAAACAGTCTAGTCGGAATGTGGCCGGGAGTATGCAAATCACATACTTGCGATCACATGATCTCCCTCTTCTGGCGCCGGAGAATCCTCACAGCATGAAGTATGCATAGTATGAGGATTCACAAGTCTGCACAGAGTGACTACAGACTTGTAGTTTAAGACTGGACAACACCTTTAAGGCTGGAATCACAAGTTTTCGATATTGGTGCATTTTATTCTTTAACAAATTGCACCTAAAAGCCATTTAATGGTTAAAAGGATTGGCTGGCTTGTAATTTTTTTTTTTACACAAAAAGCTTTGAATACATTTAAAAAAAATAAAAGAAACAGCATTGATACTTGAGTATTCAGGTTAGTATTGTTTTTTATTTTTTTCACCCAATCTGAGTCTTTTGTAAACAATTATTACTTGCCAGACAACTCATTTAAAGGGAAACTGTCACCAGGTTTTTGCCACCTAATCTGAGAGCAGCATAATGTAGAGACAGAGACCCTGATTCCAGAGATGTGTCACTTACTGGACTTCTTGCTGTAGCTTTGATAAAATCGCTTTTTTATTAACAGGAGATTATTACTAGAGGACTAGTAAACCTGCAACCAGGTAGTTCTCCATATTCATGAGCTTTGTATAACCCCGCCCCCACCACTGATTGGCTACTTTCTGTCTACTCTATACATCGGCAGAAAGCTGCCAAGCCAATCAGTGGTGAGGGTGGGGTTATACAGAGCTCAGCATTTAGAGAACTGCTAGATGTGCAGCAGAAAAAACTGTGATTTTATCAACATGCTTAAAATACATGAGCCTGCATAAAAGTCAAAATATTCACAGTTCCTGAGTCTCGGATGTGGAGAAAACAGTTGTCTTCACGAACAGCATTCATCCCCATGTTATTCTATGGGGCCATACACATGTCCGATTTTTTTCTCAGACTGAGTTAGTGCGATGAAAAAAATCGTAGATGCACGATTTGCCTCCAAAAATTTGATGGCACTCGCCCATTCAACCTCTGATCAAGCTCTGATCAAACCAAGATCAAACTCTGATCAGAGTGTGATTATCATAATCGGACTGATTTTTTTGAAAGTGGAGAAAACAGTCGTGTGACCTTAGCCTAACTGGCATTTTACTAACTGAAATCTCTGCTCTTCCTGGGCTTAGGAGTCCAGTGGGCGGTTTTAATAAGTGGCTGACAGCTATCTGTGTATGCAGAATTGTAAAAAAAAAGGCTCCTATTGGCTACATTTTTAAAAGTCACTGATTAGCGCAACCCCCATGGCTCCTAAGCCCAAAATAAGCAGCGATGTCAATGGTTAAAACACAAGTTATACTAAATAGTTTCCTACAAAACTATCTATCAATCTGCTCAGCTTCTCCTGCTTTATATCATGCCTGCTATAGAGTGACAGGTACATTTTAATGACTTATTCTAATTACGGGTGCTGTGTAATATCTTGACTACTGCATTCTAAGCTGCCATTCAATCCCACATGGCCGTTACCACCAGAAGGAAGAAATTTGAAAATGTGTGAAATAAAACCCTGGTATAATAATTTATCCTCAAGATCCCTGGTGGCATTTAAATGATTAATATACAAAAAGCCAGGCTGATTCCGCTACTTAACTCTTGTATTAGATTCGCTTTTCTACCAACAATATTGATTTTCATGTCATTAAAAGGTATAGATACCAAATCAGGTATAAAGCAATTTAATCAACTTTCAAATGCTATCTAGGATCAACCAGAAAAGTACATCTACTGAAACCAGAACAAGTAACCGGGAGACCTCGCTGCTATAAAGGACATGACTTTTCTTCTTTTAAATTCTCCCTCCAAAAATTCAAAGCATTGAATTCCCTTCAAAGGGGTTGTCACATCCCAGACATAACCCATAATATGATTTTCTTCTTCAGTGGCTACTACAGGGGAAGTATAGTTTTACAGTATATTTTTTGTTTTTTTTTAACTAACTAAACTTTTCTTTAATTTATTAGGGGATTTATCCTAATTCTTGGAAAAAAAAAGTGCAGGCAAGTGGCTTCTAAACCCCAGTGGCTTCCAAATTCACCAGTCTATTTGCCTTGCTTTAGTTGCATTGATATCAGAACATACTCATTTGGAGCACAGATGATGGTAGTGAAAGGGTCATCACTTTTGTCTCACTAAGGGCACAGTCAGACGGCCATATAACAAGGATGAAGTTCGCATCGCAATGCTTAGACTGGCTGTCGGTTCTACTGACCCGAGCGTGACAGCTGCATAGAAATACATGCTGTCACGCTCGGCTCAGGAGAGCCGACAGCCAGTCCGAGCACTGCTATGTGATTATCATCAGTGTTCTACGGCCTTCCTAAATCTGGGGATAAGCTACTGCAGGAGATGGTCCTGATAAACAGAACACCCAGAGGAGGAGACAGGGGCTGACCTATCACTGCCATCATCTGTACTCCAAATGAGTATGCTCTGATGTCAATGCAGCTAAAGACAGACAAATTGACTGGAAATAAGAAGGGATTTGGAAGCATTTTTTTTCCAGGAATAAAGCCAATTCTTATAATAAATTGATTTGCAAAGTGTCATAACTTTCCATGTAGGACAAAATTATTTAAAAAAAAATGAAAGTTTAGTTTACTCTCAATTAATTGCCTGCTCTTGCCTATATTTTTATGAATCTCATAAAATCACTTTAACCTTTAATATTTTTACATTTTCATAAAATAGATCAAGTTTTACTAGAGGGGAAAGGGATGTGACCTACGTTGTGATCACCATTGTCAGCATTTCTGCTACTTTCTCAATGTTGATGGTATAGGCTTCGTTGGTTAACGTCATGTAATCATTGATAATCCTTGCTTATGGCTGAAGCTATTTTTCACTTTAATGATAGGCAGCAGTTTGTTTGACTCTCCTCAGTGTGTGGTGCTTCAGCTCTTGTTTGTGTCTTCCTATCCCTACAGCGACACATTAGCTGTGCAATTAGACTGTCTGTCACCCTGTAAAGACTCATGTCTTCAGCAGGAAATGTGGAGGGAAACCTGTAATCAGACACAGCACTTAGATATATTTTATTCGCGATGTTGGCAAAACTCTTTTTTTTTGTTTGCAAATCAGAATTATTATTACATATTGGAGCAAAATCCCATCTTTATTAATTTCATAAGCGGTTGAAAAAATGTCAGGATTCTTTCATAACATATTTAGCCTCATAGCAAAAACATTACGGAGTTTTAAAGGAACACTAAACCTAGAAGGAAATGATATGGGAGAAAAACCCTGGATATAGTGTTTATATTTTATTCCATAGGGTTTGCTATATGTTCCTGATAGGACTATTGTTGCAAATATTTTGCGGATACCCCAAAACACATAGTTTCTATTTTTTGGCTTAAAGGGGTATTCCCATCTCCAAGATCCTATCCCAATAATAATATTAGCAAATACCTCCAGTTAGAAATGTAGTACAGTTTTTCTGATTTGCTGTCTCTTTCCTCATGTGCAGGCGTTGCAGGACCTTAGGTATCCTTGGTTACTTCCACTGATATAGTGACAGTTAGTTAGCTAGTTGCTAGTGGACATAACCATGGATACCTAAGGTCCTGCAATGCCTGCACATGAGGAAAGTGACATAGTGAATCAGAAAAACTATAGTACATTTCTAATTGGAGATATTTGCTAGTATTATTATTATTATTATTATTACACCGACTAAATATTGGGATAGGATCAAGGAGATTGGAATACCCCTTTAAGGACAACTGACCAGTTGGGTTTAGCAAAAAGGCAGGGCATAAAATGATTTCTCATCTATAACAGACAGGAAGTGGCGGGAGGCTCCTGCTGCAGTTAGTTGTCTTACAAGCTGATACACTGTGAGAAAAATGGGGAAATTGGTAATTTTCTGGGACACCTGTAAAATAAGTCTTTATCTATTTTTAATTTTTGATTGTTTTACATTAAGGATTTTACCCTAAAATGTATTTGACACTAGGTTAAGTAGAATATCTTACAATAATATGAGTTGCAATAATGATTATGTTTAGTGTTTTGGCTATATGTCTAATAGGATTCAAGGGTAGACTGACCATTCAGGCATTAGACCAGTGCCCAAGGACCAATGGCAAGAATACTACTTATTTATTACAGCATGGTCTATGAAAAAGTAAATGCAAAGCCAATTGTATTATGGCTACAGTGGATAAGGGACCAATAACCACTGAGGCCCCAGTAACTAACTTCCTAATTGGAGGTCAAACTTTTTAAGGGTTCCTTCACTTGTTTTTCAGAATTTAACAATGCTATGTATCTTGAATGTTTTCAATTATTTTTTTTTTTCAAGTATTTTGGTGTCTTTTTTATTTTTATATTTTGTACATTTATTTTACATTTTGTGCTATCTGCCATTTTAGATATTCTATATTCTATACAGAACCATGTGGGGGGGGGGAACATAAGACCTAGAGCATACTGCATTTTAAAACTAAAAATATTTATATGCTATAAAAATAGGTGAAAAAAAAACCAAACAAACTGCTGTGTACAAACATGTACAATATTTTAATATACACTTTAAAAAAAACAGCTGGTGGAACCATTTTTTTTAAAGGAAAAAGTAACCTGGTGGTGATTTCTGGTATTGTGTAGAAGAAAAATAACAAAATATTGAATCTTCCTTTGTATCCAAATTTATTTCACTAAACTATCTTCAGAAATAAGCACCATTCTGACAGTCAAATAAAAGTTCTACAACCTTATCATATTTTGTGAAATGACATTTGAAGAGGCTTGAGAGCTGTCACTCATTGAAACTCATTGAGATCCCAAACCCCTCTGGCCCTGCTAAGAGATACAATATCACTAGAACTCGTCTCCAACACATCTGACTCCCTTAGATAAGAAAAAACATAAAACAAAAACATTTTTCAGGATTTTCTGCATGCTCCAGAGATAAAAAAAACAGTCCTGTAGAACTAGCAGGGAAATCAGACAACACATTTCCTCTTATCCACTGCTTTTCAATGTACACCAGCTTAGGGATGGAATTTAACAAATAGGTACTGTATGTTTTAACTTTCATTGTTGCCTTATGGCATGGAAAGAATCCAAGAGGTTTCTGCCTAGAGGAATTACTATTTTTGTGCCCCGTATTTGTAACACTTTGCTATTTTAGCCTACAATACATAAAAATCCAAAATCTGGGTACATTTTTGCTTTGTTTGGTGTGTAGTACTTTTTATTTTCTCATGTTTTATTCCATATTCATACACACTTTAAAATTCTGTATAATGTTAAATATATTGTTCTGTTCAAAAGAGGTAAAATGAATACCTCCATAGACACATTCAGGGGATGCAATCTAATTATCTAATGTTTAATACTTTAATATAATATCTAAAATATGATACAAACTCTTTAAAAAGTTCACCTTAAAGAGGACCATTCATCAAATGTGTCATATCAAACTAGATACACAATGTAATAGTGGCTGCACAGTGGAATAAAACTTTTTTTTTTTCATTTTGTCTCTTTGTTGTGGGGATCTTAGCAATCCAAAGTATTTCGTACTTAATAAGTAAACTTTTTTTATGAGTCCAAGTGGTTCACTGGGGGCGTGTACTTCTTCTCCCTATATGAGCTGCCAATCATAAACAGGCAGCTACACAGCAGAAAAAGGACACGCCCCATCATAGGTTAGAGACAGTTTCTCAGTGTGTGAGATGTAATGATACAGGTCTGATCTCCTGGTCTAACCTTGTGCATAATTGCAAAGTGCTGTGATGCTAGAGCACAGATAAATAACACCTTTCAGTTAAGGTCAATGTGGTGGGAGGGGCAGTGCAGCTGAGTTTAGATGTTTCATATTTCAAAGCCTTCTACAAGCCCTACTGTTGTAGCATTGTCAGTTCTACAGCACTGCCCCTTTCCACACACTCCTTTTCTGGAAATGAGTCACACTTATGTATGTTGTACTAAGGCCAAATTGTGTTCACTTTACACTGAGATCACAACAAGCTACTCTTGTGTGAGATGTAGTGACACCCAGCTTTGCTACTACTGCAGAGGGATTACAAACTGCTGTGAGCACAACAGACATAAGTGTGACTCATCTCCAGAGAGGCAGTCCAGTTCTGATGCAGTAGAGTTGACAGCGCTATGAGAAGATGAGAGCTGATATAAAGGTTTGTAATGTGACACCGCTAAACTCAGCTGCACTCTCTAATCATGCAGGAGGTTAGAACAGGAGATCAGAGCGGCATCATTACATTACACACATTGAGAAGCCTAAGCTATGATGGCGGCATGTTTTTTTTCTCCTGTGCTGCTTACTTACGATTAGTTACCATCATACAGGGAGAAGAAGTACATACCCCCAGTGAAAAACTGACTAAGAACACCCACTTGGACTTAACAAAAGTTAACTCAATAGGTCCCAAATACTTTGATCACTAATATCTCTGCAACACAATGGTGATACAAAATTAAAAACATGTTATTGCACTCTGCAGCCACTATTACATTGTGTGTTCAGTTCAGTGTGTTTTTTAAATGGAAAAAATGTTTAGAAGTAGTGTTCTCAAGGAGGTAGTCCTTTGGAGTGGCTTTTCTATACATTACACTATATGACTGTATCCTATATGTAAAAAGTTGATGCAAACATGTTTTTATGATTAATGGACATTAATTTTTTTTTTCTATCTATCATTTCAGTTAGAATTCTTTGGAAAAAAATACTCCATATCATAACCGATGCTGAAGAATTTTTTTTCATTTCATTACAAAGAAAAAAAATCACATGCACAGCGCCTTAATTTTTTTAATGTGGAAATTAAACCCGCAATAATACATATCTCTTTGATATAGGAAAATCTTTGGCATGAAACGTTATCAAATAAGGATGCAGTATCACTTGTTGATTAATTCATTTTCATCTCTGAGCATGTGCAAGTGCATTTTTTCTCATATGGAGGCAATAATGACCACTGTTGTGTACATTTCCGAATATACAATAAAATGAAATGAGAAGATTAGATAGAAGGTAATGCCAGCATTGTAAGCGCGTGCATTATGCAGTTAATCTCATTGAACAACATCCTGCAAAGATGGAGACATGTTACCTCTCTCTGTTTTTTAAGATCCCAGGTAAAATAAAAAAGTTAATTTGGAAGCAGTTTTAATTTTTTTAAATTTGTTTTTAAATACTTTTTTTTTCATTGACATCTTATTTCATTTTACCTCTCTCTCGGATTGTTTTTTTTTAAGATCTAACACATTTGGATCCCAGGTAAAATAAAAAATGTAATTTAAAAGCAGTTTTAATTTTTTTTTTCATGTGTTTTTAAATATTTGCTCTAAAGATCCATCATTTGTAGAGGAATCGGTAATCCTTTCCTTTCTGTTTATTGGGCTTATATTGAATACGTTTTGATTTTTGTAATATTTTGCGAAAGGTTTCTTATATATTTAAGGATCTTTTTGATTTTATCAGCCGTTAGCATTGAATAAAGTGACATGTCCATCTTCTTGGCAGGGTAGCTTCAATGGTCAGTACCACTCACCATTGTGGTTTCTGCTATTGAACCAAAGCTGTTGATAAATATGTTGCAGGTAACATTTACAGGGGGACCTGTAAGTTAAAACAATAAATGGAAGAAAAAAAATGACAATTTTTGTTGATGAAGTACATTCATTGTCATCTGGCCTTCGGCCAGCGCAGTTGACACTTACCATTGTGGTCTCTGTGACGGATCCAAAACTGTTTATAAAAATATTGCAAGTAACGTTTACTGGAGGACCTGCGGAATGTAATAAGAATGTTGCAATACATATGGAAGCAAAAGAAAAAAAGGAATGACTCTGATCTGTACAAGCTGATACAGATTCGGAGGTAACCAAGAGGAAAAAAAAAAGCATATCTCACAAGAACACAACAACAACAAAAAAGCAGACTTTAAGCATCATGGATGTGTGCATTTTAACTAAAACATAAAAAATGCTGTTTTTTTTGTTTTTAAAACATGTGGTCAGCGGAAGACATGAAATGAGATAATGTAGAGTACGATGCTGATAATGTGCGGTAATGGAAGGTAAGCGTAAAAGCTTTAACAAGCATCCGAGCTTTCAAAGTGCTGCCCGGTTACATTCTAGTTGTTGAATTTGATCAGGGAGACGGTATAATCTACAAGCTTTGCATAATGACACAAACAGTAATGGAAAAAGCTGGAGACATTTGTAAATGTACTTAGCGCAAAAAGAAAATGGAATGATACAGGCACAGAGTCGACGGTGCACACTGTCAGTCCGAATATCAATATATAGCAAGATTGCTACTAAGTATTTCTCCCCATCAGAGGAGAATCAATTCCTAGGATAACATGCTTCTGCTATAATCATCTTAGAAAACATTTCAATGAAAATACATAAATCATGCATGGAATATACACATAGAAATATAACATTGATCATTTTAAGGTTTTAAAGAGAAAATCCATCTTTGCAACCATTTTTTTTTTTATTTTCTTAAGTCAATCTCCAAGTGAATTAAAAAAAGGAATATGACTACTATGACTACAAGATCAGAATGCACAAAGTTTGTTTGTTGTCTGTGTCCATGGAGATGCAAAGCTTTGCATAGAAGATAAAGAAACTAATTGATTTTCAAATCAAGACCCACAACAATTCGGATAGATTTGGAGAACATAAATATGGTTGCAAACATGCACATAGTCTTTGGGTAGTTTTAACTCTGTTCTGAGTTAACTAAATATGTTTTTAGAGAATACAGGAGAATGATAATTTTTAGGCAAAAAGGAAATATTTTTGGACTCAGGTTTAAGAAATGTTTGCTTATTTTCTCCTGGGATCTAACTTTATCTTGCAATTTGGGATAGCAACTGTAGCCTGTAGTTCACAATGCCACCCTTACCTGTCAAAACATAATAAGATTTGGTTCAGACTAGTGTTTGTCATTCCCATGGGATTTATAGCATTTATTTGTCAGAAAATTTGAAAATATATCTGATATAGTTGTCAAGACTATGTTATATAAGAAAGCCATGACACAAGTCTGTGTTCCTGCAATACAACCAGCACATTGATCCTTAAAGTGGTTGACCACTATGGTTTTATTTTAACAAATGTGTTGGTGACATAATGTTGTGGCACTTAGTAATATATTGCAGGTTATCTCCTTGCATTTGTTACCACAGCCTTTCCTACAGACTGCGCAGCATTTCTATCCATAAAGTAACTGCTGATGGAGGAGCATGTGACCAGACCTGTCCATTTGCCTCCTTCAACTGAGGAACACTTCATATGGGAAAGCAGCTTTTCAATTGGAGGAGGCTGATTGACTGTTCTAGTTACATGCTCACCAATCAGCAGTCAATTTATGGACAATACTGCTGTGCAATGCAGTGCTGGAGGAAAATCTTTAATCCTTATATATTAATAAGTGCTGCAAAATCATGTCCCCAACACGGACATGACTCACAATCCATAAACGTCAGTGGCTGGATGAAATATGCAAGAGTCTCTCTGGATCCCAGAAACTCACTCAGCTTTTATGCACACACACTGATTACAAGCAAACAGGCCACAGGTGCGGATGTTACCTTTAGTAGCCATTCAAACTCATTTGTGTCAAATTCTGTGCATGTAATCAGGCCAAAATCACCAGGGTATGTGGGTCATTTGGATGTTTTTGGTTGTCATTAAGGTTTAAAAAGAGAAAACACAGCAGTTTGACAATAAATGGCTTCATCCAACCAATAACCATGAGTGGAGAAAAAGTTTTTTGTCATCATTATCATGTAAACTTTTGAGATTTTATCATGCACATCATTTCTAGACTCAAAAAAGCGACCCAGTGGGTCAAGAAAAGATTTCTCCACTTTAAACTCATGCAATTCGGTGTATAACAACTGCAACTAAAATGTAATCTTTATTTTTCATGCATTTGAAACTCAATATATTTTTCTGCCATGTAAACCATAGAAACTCTCTGTCTACTCCTATAAATGTGATGATATGGAGCAAAATGTAAAGATCCTGGGTCCTGGTATATATTTATATATATAAAAAAAGTTTAGTTCTCCTTCTGGATTCATCTTTCGCTCTCAATTTAGGGGTAAAATTCTGTATTCTGTGAAGACAGATTTTTCTATCAATGAGATAGGAGACGACATTTGCTGCTTATAAGATTCTATGGAGAGGGGAGGAGGAGTGAGGATCTGCAGGAGTGCACAGACATTCTGTTGCAAGGTCTCCTGAAACGATAGTTACATTTTAAAGAGTTTCCTATTTATAAGGAAATTTCTTCTCCATAGTTTTTCTGTAAATTAACCTTATTAAATAATCAATGGCTTTCTTAACATTTGCACTAATTAATATCAAACAAGGAAAGGGCAATCATTTGCTATAGTATTTTGCATTCAAGCCCATATTTCAACACAGTGGAGCACCTATAGTCTAATGAACAATGCAAAACATAAAATATACAATATCAATTGTGATTAGTGTTGAGCGATACCTTCCGATATCAGGAAATATCGTATCGGATTGGATCGGGCCGATACCCAAAAAGTATCGGATATCGCCGATTCCGATACCGGAAACCAATGCAAGTCAATGGGACACAAATATTGGAATGAAAATAAACCCTTTCTTTCCTTGTAGGTTAATTCTACATGAAGTAAAACAACTAAGAATAATGTAGAATGACATGAAAAGCCGGCAATTCATCAGCGGCATACACCAGTACCCGACAATTTACAACAGAAAGAATAGAGCTTCACACATAGATTAGATAGATAGAAACATGTCAGTCACATATATATGAAGTACTGTGACAGTGTTGCTTACTGTACTTGTCATTTAGTGTAAAGGATTTATTTTAAAAAATATTAGTGTTTTCGTGCACCGTCTCTTTAAGAAAGCCGGCCGGCAATTCAGCATCTGTACCCGACAATTTAGAATAGAAAGAATAGAGAATCACACATAGATTACACATAGATAGAAACATGTCAGTCACATATATATGAAGTACAGTGACAGTGTAGATTACTGTACTTGTCATTTAGTGTAAAGGATTTATTTAAAAAAATATTAGTGTTTTCGTGCACCGTCTCTTTAAGAAAGCCGGCCGGCAATTCAGCATCTGTACCCGACAATTTAGAATAGAAAGAATAGAGAATCACACATAGATTAGATAGATAGAACCATGTCAGTCACATATATAAGAAGTACAGTGACAGTGTTGCTTACTGTACTTGTCATTGAGTGTAAAGGATTTATTTAAAAAAATATTAGTGTTTTCGTGCACCGTCTCTTTAAAAAAGCCGGCCGGCAATTCAGCATCGGTACTCGACAATTTATAACAGACAGAATAGAGCTTCACACATAGATTAGATAGATAGAAACATGTCAGTCACACATATATGAAGTACAGTGACAGTGTTGGTTACTGTACTTGTCATATAGTGTAAAGGATTTATTTAAAAAAATATTAGTGTTTTCGTGCACCGTCTCTTTAAAAAAGCCGGCCGGCAATTCAGCATCTGTACCCGACAATTTAGAATAGAAAGAATAGAGAATCACACATAGATTAGATAGATAGAAACATGTCAGTCACACATATAAGAAGCACAGTGACAGTGTTGATTACTGTACTTGTCATTTAGTGTTAAAATAAAGGATTTATTTTAAAAAAAAATTGGCGTGGGGTTCCCCGTAATTTTAGGCTCTAGCGGAGGTTAAGCAGACGGCTGGGGCAGATGTTTGAAGCCTGGGAAGGGGGTAATACCCACGGAGCTTCCCAGGCTACTAATATCAGCCCCCAGCTGAATACCTAGCCTTTACTAGCTATTAAAATGGGGGAACCCCCCCAAAAAAATAACGTGGGGTCCCCCCTAATTTAATAGCTAGCAAAGGCTAGGCAGACAGCTGGGGGCTGATTTTAATAGCCCAGGAAGGGTGCCATGAATATTGGCCCCCTCCCAGGCTAGAAACACCAGCCGTCAGCCGCCCCAGAAATGGCGCATCCATAGGATGCGCCAATTCTGGCACTTAGCCTCGCTCTTCCACGCTGCCCTGGTGCGGTGGCAGGGGGTAATAGGGCTGGGGTTGATGTCAGCTTATAATGCCAGCTGACATCAAGCCCAGGTTAGTAATGGAGAGGCGTCTATAAGACACCCCCATTACTAACCCCATAGTCAAAGTTAAAGAAAAACACAAACACCCAGAATAAAGTCCTTTAATTGAAATAAACACACAATTCTTTATTGTTCTAAATTAAACCATACTTACCATCACGCCCATTCCAGCTGAAGCCAACGATCTCCTGCAATAAAAGAAAAATAATAAAGCAACCTCATCCTTACCTTTCCATGGTTCCCACGACAGCTTCAGCTCTGCTACATCGAGATGACAGGCTGGACCGCAGCAGAACGCTGCCATCCAGCCTGTCATCCCGCAGACACTGAGAAGCGCAGGCGTGCTTGCGCTCCTCAGTGTCTCTCTGTGACGTCATCCAGATGAGCCGAGTTCATGTTCAATGAACTCGGCTCACCTCATGCACGTCACTGACAGCGTGGGAAAATTCTCACGCTGAAGCGCTGAGTGCAGGAGAATTTTCCCACGCTGTCAGTGACGTGCATGAGGTGAGCTCATGTCCAATGAACTCAGCTCACCTCATGCACGTCACTGACAGCGTGGGAAAATTCTCACGCTGAAGTGCTGAGTGCAGGAGAATTTTCCCACGCTGTCAGTGACGTGCATGAGGTGAGCTGAGTTCATTGGACATGACCTCGGCTCATCTTTATGCCGTCACAGCCAGACACTGAGGAGCGCAAGCATGCCTGCGCTTCTCAGTGTCTTCGGGATGACAGGCTGAATGGCAGCGTTCTGCTGCGGTCCAGCCTGTCATCTCGATGTAGCAGAGCTGAAGCTGTCGTGGGAACCATGGAAAGGTAAGGATGATGTTGCTTTATTATTTTTCTTTTATTGCAGGAGATCGTTGGCTTCAGCTGGAATGGGCGTGATGGTAAGTATGGTTTAATTTAGAACAATAAAGAATTGTGTGTTTATTTCAATTAAAGGACTTTATTCTGGGTGTTGTGTTTTTTTAAATACTTTACTAGAAATTCATGGTGGTCATGTCTAATATTGGCGTGACCCCATGAATTTCGGGCTTAGGGCCAGCTGATAATGCCAAGCTGGCCTTAACCCCTTTATTACCCAGTGAGCCACCGCACCAGGGCCCTGGATGAGTTGGGTAGAGCGCCAGAAGATGGCGCTTCTATGAATGCGCCATTTTCTGGGGCGGGTGCGGACTGCAATTTGCAGCGGGGGTGGCCCAGAAAGCTTGGGCCTCCCTGCGCTGCGGATTCCAGCCCCCAGCTGCCTAGTTGTACCTGGCTGGGCACAAAAATAGGGCGAAGCCCCACGCATTTTTTTTTTAAATTATTTCATGAAATTCATGGAATAATTAAGAAAAAAAGGGCTTCCCTATATTGTTGTGTCCAACCAGGTACAAATAGGCAGCTGGTGGTTGGGGGCAGCCCATTCCTGCCTGCTGTACCTGGCTGGACACAAATATAGTGCGAAGCCCCACGTCAATTTTTTTTTAATTATTTCATGAAATAATTTTTTTAAAAAAGGGCTTCCCTATATTGTTGTGTCCGGCCAGGTACAAATAGGCAGCTGGTGGTTGGGGGCAGCCCGTTCCTGCCTGCTGCACCTGACTGGACACAAATATAGTGCGAAGCCCCACGTCAATTTTTTTTAAATCATTTCAGGAAATTCATGAAATAATTAAAAAAAATTGATGTGGGGCTTCGCCCTATATTTGTGTCCAGTCAGGTACAGCAGGCAGGAACGGGCTGCCCCCAACCTCCAGCTGGCTATTTGTACCTAGCCGGACACAACAATATAGGGAAGCCCTTTTTTTCTTAATTATTCCATGAATTTCATGAAATAATTAAAAAAAAAAATACGTGGGGCTTCGCCCTATTTTTGTGTCCAGCCAGGTACAACTAGGCAGCTGGGGGCTGGAATCCGCAGCGCAGGGAGGCCCAAGCTTTCTGGGCCCCACCCGCTGCAAATTGCAGTCCGCAGCCGCCCCGGAAAATGGCGCGTTCATAGAAGCGCCATCTTCTGGCGCTGTACCCAACTCATCCAGGGCCCTGGTGTGGTGGCTCACTGGGTAATAAAGGGGTTAAGGCCAGCTTGGCATTATCAGCTGGCCCTAAGCCCGAAATTCATGGGGTCACACCAATATTAGACATGACCGCCATGAATTTCTAGTAAAGTATTTAAAAAAAACACAAACACCCAGAAAAAAAGTCCTTTAATTGAAATAAAGACACAATTCTTTATTGTTCTAAATTAAACCATACTTACAGTCACGCCCATTCCAGCTGAAGCCAACGATCTCCTGAAATAAAAATAAAATAATAAACCAACATCATCCTTACCTTTCCATGGTTCCCACGACAGCTTCAGCTCTGCTACATCGAGATGACAGGCTGGACCGCAGCAGAACGCTGCCATCCAGCCTGTCATCCCGCAGACACTGAGAAGCGCAGGCATGCTTGCGCTCCTCAGTGTCTGGCTGTGACGGCATAAAGATGAGCCGAGGTCATGTTCAATGAACTCAGCTCACCTCATGCACGTCACTGACAGCGTGGGAAAATTCTCCTGCACTCAGCGCTTCAGCGTGAGACTTCTCCCACGCTGTCAGTGACATACATGAGGTGAGGTCATGTCCAATGAACTCAGCTGACCTCATGCACGTCACTGACAGCGTGGGAAAATTCTCACGCTGAAGCGCTGAGTGCAGGAGAATTTTCCCACGCTGTCAGTGACGTGCATGAGGTGAGCTGAGTTCATTGAACATGACCTCGGCTCATCTTTATGCTGTCACAGCCAGACACTGAGGAGCGCAAGCATGCCTGCGCTTCTCAGTGTCTGCGGGATGACAGGCTGGATGGCAGCGTTCTGCTGCGGTCCAGCCTGTCATCTCGATGTAGCAGAGCTGAAGCTGTCGTGGGAACCATGGAAAGGTAAGGATGAGGTTGCTTTATTATTTTTCTTTTATTGCAGGAGATCGTTGGCTTCAGCTGGAATGGGCGTGATGGTAAGTATGGTTTAATTTAGAACAATAAAGAATTGTGTCTTTATTTCAATTAAAGGACTTTTTTCTGGGTGTTTGTGTTTTTTTTAAATACTTTACTAGAAATTCATGGCGGTCATGTCTAATATTGGCGTGACCCCATGAATTTCGGGCTTAGGGCCAGCTGATAATGCCAAGCTGGCCTTAACCCCTTTATTACCCAGTGAGCCACCGCACCAGGGCCCTGGATGAGTTGGGTACAGCGCCAGAAGATGGCGCTTCTATGAACGCGCCATTTTCCGGGGCGGCTGCGGACTGCAATTTGCAGCGGGTGGGGCCCAGAAAGCTTGGGCCTCCCTGCGCTGCGGATTCCAGCCCCCAGCTGCCTTGTTGTACCTGGCTGGACACAAAAATAGGGTGAAGCCCCACGTATTTTTTTTTTAAATTATTTCATGAAATTCATGGAATAATTAAGAAAAAAAGGGCTTCCCTATATTGTTGTGTCCGGCTAGGTACAAATAGGCAGCTGGTGGTTGGGGGCAGCCCGTTCCTGCCTGCTGTACCTGACTGGACACAAATATAGGGCGAAGCCCCACATAATTTTTTTTTAATTATTTCATGAATTTCCTGAAATAATTAAAAAAAATTGACGTGGGGCTTCGCCCTATATTTGTGTCCAGTCAGGTACAGCAGGCAGGAACGGGCTGCCCCCAACCACCAGCTGCCTATTTGTACCTGGTTGTACACAACAATATAGGGAAGCCCTTTTTTTCTTAATTATTCCATGAATTTCATGAAATAATTAAAAAAAAAAAAAACGTGGAGCTTCTCCCTATTTTTGTGTCCAGCCAGGTACAACTAGGCAGCTGGGGGATGGAATCTGCAGCGCAGGGAGGCCCAAGCTTTCTGCCCCCCCCCCCACTGAAAATTGCAGTCCGCAGCCGCCCCGGAAAATGGCGCGTTCATAGAAGCTGGATGCTGTACCTGGCTGGCATACAAAAATATGGCGAAGCCCACGTCAAAAGTTTTGGGAAAAATTTATTAAAAAATAAATAATAATTTAGGGACTGCATCTTTATTAACTCCTCAAATGTCATTTAGTGTTAAAATAAAGGATTTATTTTAAAAAAAAAATGACGTGGGATCCCCCATAATTTTAGTCTCTAGCGGAGGTTAAGCAGACGGCTGGGGCAGATGTTTGAAGCCTGGGAAGGGGGTAATACCCACGGAGCTTCCCAGGCAACTAATATCAGCCCCCAGCTGAATACCTAGCCTTTACTAGCTATTAAAATGGGGGACCCCCCCAAAAAAAATGACGTGGGGTCCCCCCTATTTTAATAGCTAGCAAAGGCTAGGCAGACAGCTGGGGGCTGATATTAATAGCCCAGGAAGGGTGACATGAATAATGGCCCCCTCCCAGGCTAGAAACACCAGCCGTCAGCCGCCCCAGAAATGGCGCATCCATAGGATGCGCCAATTCTGGCACTTAGCCTCACTCTTCCACGCTGCCCTGGTGCGGTGGCAGGGGGTAATAGGGCTGGGGTTCATGTCAGAGCCAGCTGCCATGAAGCCCAGGTTAGTAATGATGGGCGTCTATAAGACACCCCCATTACTAACCTACAAAGTGTTAAAAAGAAAATACACACTACACCCAGAAAAAAATAATTTATTTGAAATAAAACACACAATTTTATTTAATTCTTAGTTTACTAAAAATAATAGTTACCTGTCCACGTTCCTGCGCTGATCTCCCATGCACAGCTGTCACATCTGGAGATGGTGACAGCTGTCATGGCTGCTGTAAGCTCACGCTGCCGGGAACACGTCCGCTCCCGGCAGCGGGAGCCACTGACTGAGGTCACCGGAGTGCATTCAGTCAGCGCAGCTCTGGAGACCCCCTTTACGGCACTGCTGTACCGTGGGAATTTCTCACGATACAGCAGGGCCGTAAAGGAGCTAAACGGAGCAGCGCTTACTGAACTCCGGTGAACCCTTACGGCCCCGTCATTCTAGCGGCGGCAGCGGTTCAGAGCGGTCACATTCTATGTGGCTGCTCTGAACTGGAGATCATCGTGGGACACTCGTGGACTACTACGGAGGGGTAAGGATAAGGTTGTGGTTTATTATTTTATATTTTATTACAGGAGATTGATGGCTTCGGGGAATTAGGTGTCTAGGTGAGTATAGGTGTAGTTTTTTATTTTTTACTTTATTTTAGGTGGCGATCGGCGGGGACAGGTAATGTATGAACTAATTTATTGTAGGTAACCACTGGCCACCAATGACATGTATTTAAAATTTATTGGGGACACAGTAGGGCAATTTATATAGCACGATCAGGCTGATGGGAACTACTGCTCCCATCGAGCTGATCCTGCTGGCACGAGTGGACGGGGGACAGACATAGGCCGATGGGAGTAGTAGTGTCACATCGGCCTATGTCTGCCTGCACGCACACACCCGCACACATCGCACAGACACAGCGCACACCCGCACACACTCGCAGACATCGCACAGACACCGCGCACACCCACACACATCGCAGACACAGCGCACACCCGCACACACCCGCAGACATCGCACAGACACCGCGCACACCCGCACACACTCGCAGACATCGCACAGACACCGCGCACACCCGCACACATCGCACAGACACAGCGCACACCCGCACACACCCGCAGACATCGCACAGACACCACGCACACCCGCACACATCGCACACACACCCCGCACACACACCCCGCACACACACCCCGCACACACACCCCGCACACACACCCGCACACACACTAATCATGACGGGCTGATGGTCTGGGAGGTGAGGCTGACCTGTGCGGCCGTGGGAAAGTTCATGTGAGTTCATGCAGTCAAGCATGAACTCACATGAACCCTCTGAGGGCACCGCGGCGACTTCAAATGAACAGCTGATCGGCATCACCTGATACCTCAGCTGTTCATTTGAAATAACCGGCGGGAAAGCGCAGCACAGAACGGGAAAGCCGGCGGTGAAGTCTTTTCATTGCCGGCTTCCCCGCCCGGGTTCTTCGCTCCTTGGTGCTGCGCTCCCCGCCCGGTCCTAGCTTACGATCGGGATGGGAGGTGGCGAGGGGAGCGGAGGATCGGGGTGGGAGGCTGCGGGGAAGCAGTATGGGGCTGTGTGATTGTTTAAAAGCAAGCGGCTTTTTACCGCCCGCCGGCTTTTAAACAATCAGGAGAATTCTCCCACCCTGGGATGGCATTCTGATGACAGGCTGGATCTCAGCTGAGCGCTGCCATCCAGCTTGTCATCCTTCAGAGACACTGCAGAGCACAGGCATTATGGGAACTTCCGATTCCGGTATCCGATATTGTCAAAGTATCGGAATTAAGTATCGGAATTCCGATACCGCGAATATCGGCCGATACCCGATATTACAGTATCGGAATGCTCAACACTAATTGTGATATAAATATCCTGCCTTAACATAGAGCCAATATAATACAGTTCTATCTACGTCAAACTTGGTCATTTTGAGCATCTCAGGGTGGTCCTAATCCTATTTTTGGTAAGCATTTATGTGCTAGCCTGTTGAAGATCCTCTATGTAACCATTACTACTTGGTATAAGTCGGCCACCAAAGTTTAACCTGTTCACCAACATTAGGTTTCTATTAGCTAAAATTAGTCCCCCATCACTTGTCTGGAACTTCCATCTGACTCCTCATCTACAACAATGTAGCAGTGGCAGGGAGAAGGCCCGGCTGCATTTTAAAAAATATATACTTATTCTTTAAAGCGGTTGTCCACCTTTAGGGACATGATTTTTTACTTAAATGAATGTATTTGGGGCTAAAAAGTTATGTTTACCTTATATAGTCTATTATTGGCTGCAGAATGAGTGAACTGAGAAATCATCAGCCAGCTCATCCAGATTGAATGGCAGGTGGGTTTTTCTTTTATTTGTCTTTTTCTGACCTCCTCTCAGCTGGTTTATGGCCAAATACCACATTAAAGTTGAATGTGCTGCAAAAAAAAAGAGCCTCTAAAAGCCAAAGAGTGAAAAATTGTTGATGAAACCCAACTGAAAAATTGTTTTTAGCCCCAAATACATGCATTAAGCAAAAAAAAATATAAAAAAAAATGTCCCCAAAGTGGTAAATTCTTTATTATAGGACCTCAAATGTAAAGCGTTGTTCTCCAACACCAAAGGAAGAAACTGCAGAAGATACTTCTAGGAACCATCGCTGAAGGATACTGCAACTCATCAAGATACTATCATCATGATTTTATTTGGTAGCACATGTATTGAGACTGATAACAGGGAATTAAATGATAATGAAAATAGTTCATAAATCAAGTTTATCAGAGTAATAAAATATCACATCAACAGTTGTACAATGAAAATGAGGTGAGGGGATTAGGAGGGAATTGTTTCTGCCATTATTTCAGGTAAGAGAATTAAGTGAGAGAGTAGACGGGAAGTCGTATCTCTTTATAAGCCACAGATGGTTACCGTATATTCCGGCGTATAAGACGACCTGGTGTATAAGACGACCCCCCTACTTTCCTGTTAAAATATAGAGTTTAGGATATATTCACCGTATAAGACTACCCCTTTTCCAACGCATACCAAACACCGGTAAAAATAAAAAAAAAACAGATTTGAATTTAACATGGTCCTTTTTTAATTTAAATTCTTATGACATGCAGGTATATAGCAGGAAAACTGTCACTCATAAACATAAGGCATACAACAACAACATTACCATCATCCATTTTCATCAGCGGCATACACCGGTACCCGACAATTTACAACAGAAAGAATAGAGCTTCACACATAGATTAGATAGATAGAAATATGTCAGTCACATATATATGAAGTACAGTGACATTGTTGCTTACTGTACTTGTCATTTAGTGTAAAGGATTTATTAAAAAATATAATAGTGTTTTCGTGCACCGTCTCTTTAAAAAAGCCGGCCGGCAATTCAGCATCTGTACCCGACAATTTATAACAGACAGAATAGAGCTTCACACATAGATTAGATAGATAGAAACATGTCAGTCACATATATATGAAGTACAGTGACAGTGTTGCTTACTGTACTTGTCATTTAGTGTAAAGGATTTATTTAAAAAAATAATACTGTTTTCATGCACCGTCTCTTTAAAAAAGCCGGCCGGCAATTCAGCATCTGTACCCGACAATTTAGAATAGAAGGAATAGAGAATCATACATAGATTAGATAGATAGAAACATGTCAGTCACATATATATGAAGTACAGTGACAGTGTTGATTACTGTACTTGTCATTTAGTGTTAAAATAAAGGATTTATTTAAAAAAAAATTGGCGTGGGGTTCCCCTTAATTTTAGTCTCTAGCGGAGGTTAAGCAGACAGCTGGGGCAGATGTTTGAAGCCTGGGAAGGGGGTAATACCCACGGAGCTTCCCAGACTACTAATATCAGCCCCCAGCTGAATACCTAGCCTTTACTAGCTATTAAAATGGGGGACCCCCCCAAAAAAAATGACGTGGGGTCCCCCCTATTTTAATAGCTATCAAAGGCTAGGCAGACAGCTGGGGGCTGATATTAATAGCCCAGGAAGGGTGCCATGAATATTGGCCCCCTCCCAGGCTAGAAACACCAGCCGTCAGCCGCCCCAGAAATGGCGCATCCATAGGATGCGCCAATTCTGGCACTTAGCCTCGCTCTTCCACGCTGCCCTGGTGCGGTGGCAGGGGGTAATAGGGCTGGGGTTCATGTCAGCGCCAGCTGCCATGAAGCCCAGGTTAGTAATGATGGGCGTCTATAAGACACCCCCATTACTAACCTACAAAGTGTTAAAAAGAAAAAACACACATTACACCAAGAAAAAAATAATTTATTTGAAATAAACCACCCCATTTTATTTAATTCTTAGTTTACTAAAAAAAAAATAGTTACCTGTCCACGTTCCTGCGCTGATCTCCCATGCACAGCTGTCACATCTGGAGATGGTGACAGCTGTGCATGGCTGCTGTAAGCTCACGCTGCCGGGAACACGTCCGCTCCCGGCAGCGGGAGCCACTGACTGAGGTCACCGGAGTGCATTCAGTCAGCGCAGCTCCGGAGACCTCCTTTACGGCACTGCTGTACCGTGTGAATTTCTCACGATACAGCAGGGCCGTAAAGCAGCTAACCGGAGCAGCGCTGCCTGAACTCCGGCGAACCCGCTTATGCAATGATGGGGCTGCTTTACGGCCCCGTCATTCTAGCGGCGGCAGCGGTTCAGAGCGGTCACATTCTATGTGGCTGCTCTAAACTGGAGATCTTCGTGGGACACTCGTGAACTACTACGGAGGGGTAAGCATAAGGTTGTGGTTTATTATTTTATATTTTATTACAGGAGATCGATGGCTTCGGGGAATTAGGTGTCTAGGTGAGTATAGGTGTCGTTTTTTATTTTTTACTTTATTTTAGGTGGCGATCGGCGGGGACAGGTAATGTATGAACTAATTTATTGTAGGCAACCACTGGCCACCAATGACATGTATTTAACATTTATTGGGGACACAGTAGGGCAATTTATATAGCAGGATCAGGCTGATGGGAACTACTGCTCCCATCGAGCTGATCCTGCTGGCACGAGTGGACGGGGGACAGACATAGGCCGATGGGAGTAGTAGTGTCACATCGGCCTATGTCTGCCTGCACGCACACACCCGCACACATCGCACAGACACCGCGCACACCCGCAGACATCGCACAGACACCGCACACATCGCACAGACACCGCACACACCCCCAGACATCGCACAGACACCGCGCACACCCACACACACTCGCAGACATCGCACAGACACCCCACACACACTCGCAGACACACGCACAGACACCCGCACACACCAATCATGACGGGTCTGGGAGGTGTGGCTGACCTGTGAGACCGTGGGAAAGTTCATGTGAGTTCATGTAATGCAGTCAAGCATGAACTCACATGAACCCTCTGAGGGCACCGCGGCAACTTCAAATGAACAGCTGATCGGCATCACCTGATACCTCAGCTGTTCATTTGAAATAACCGGCGGGAAAGCGCAGCACAGAACGGGAAAGCCGGCGGTGAAGTCTTTTCACTGCCGGCTTCCCCGCCCGGGTCCTTCGCTCCCCGCTCCTTTGTGCTGCACTCCCCGCCCGGTCCTAACTTACGATCGGGATGGGAGGTGGCGAGGGGAGCGGAGGATCGGGGTGGAAGGCTGCGGGGAAGCAGTATGGGGCTGTGTGATTGTTTAAAAGCCGGCGGCTTTTTACCGCCCGCCGGCTTTTAAACAATCAGGAGAATTCTCCCACGCTGGGATGGCATTCTGATGACAGGCTGGATCTCAGCTGAGCTCTGCCATCCAGCTTGTCATCCTTCAGAGACACTGCAGAGCGCAGGCATTATGGAAACTTCCGATTCCGGTATTCGATATTGTAAAAGTATCGGAATTAAGTATCGGAATTTCAATACCGCGAATATCGGCCGATACCCGATATTACAGTATCGGAATGCTCAACACTACTTGTCACAGAAGCGATGCGAACTTCCCAGCTCCGGACACAGCGCAGCGCTTCTGTGACAAGTGAAAGCTGTCGGGACAGAAGCCCTGCGCTGTGTCCGGAGCTGGGAAGACACTGCGATGTGTCAGAAAAGTTCGCTAGGTTCTGTCTGTCTCCGCTGCTGGGAATACGCTGCGCTGTGTCCCAGGCCTGAGAAGACACAGCGCAGCGATGTGTCAGTTTCAGCACAGAAGCGCTGACTGTCTGGACCTACCGCCGCCGTATTTTAACTCCCTCCACCTTATATTAACTCCCACATGGCAGGGATACGGCCACGGCAGCTTATTAACACCCCCAGAGTATCACCGCATGTCAATTTCTGAAAGTTCAAAAACATTACCGGCGTATAAGACGACCCCAGACTAGACAGAAGATTTTTCAGTCTTCAAAAGTCGTCTTATACGCCGGAATATACGGTAATTCTTAAAGCCTTACACCGAACTTAACCTTAACCCATAGAAATACATATAGACAATACCCTCTGGACTGGATTCCCCCTTTTTCTAGCATTATTTTTTCTATTAAACACAGTGGTTATAAAAAAAAAATGCACTGATATCCCAGTATTGGTTTCTCCATTTTTAGTTTGCAAAAAAGTGTTCAGCTCCTTACTTACAATAAAAGGGCTCTGTCAGCCAATAATGATAGCATAAACTAAGGAACCAGCCCTGTAATGGATGCAACCCTATAGAAATCACACATTTAGTGTTCTAATCGCTTCCTCCATTATTTAGAAACTAATGCTTGATCAAATATATTACTTAGGGTGCTCAGTGCACCCTTGGTGTGGCCAAGAGGCTCAGCACCCCATTCCATTCACTGTTTTCTTCATGCCCTCACCTGCTTCACTAGTGATTGACAGCACTGGCTACCCTGAGATTTCTCTATAGACAATGCTGCTCCAGATAATCCAGTACTGTCAATCACCACTATGGAGAGGTAGAACATGGAAAATTAGTGGGTGGAACGGTGCACTTAGACTCATATTCACACTAAGTGTGAACCAAGCTCTCTAATTAGCATATATGATTAAAAGGTTATTCCCATCTTCAAGATCTTATCCCAATATTTAGTAGGTGTAATAATAATATTAGCAAATACCTCCAATTAGAAATGTAGTATAGTTCTTCTGATTAGCTATGTTTCAGTCAGAACTCCTGTTGTCTTTCTACAGTTTGACCACTAGTGGCTGCTAATGTTCACCTTAATAATTATGCTGCAATCCCACTCCTTACCACTGAAGGCTGCTGTTGTGTTCTGCAATTGCTCTTTACTAAGAAGGCAGATTCTGAACCTTCGAATCCATCTTGTTTCCTGTTTGGGCCTACTTAAAGCCACATGGATCTCTCACTCATTGCTTGAGTATTATGTCTAGCTGTTAGCTTAGCTAGAGTCTCAGCTCCTGAACATTCTTTCCCAGACTGTTCTCATTCATCTATGGATTGTTCCCTACAACTCCTTTGTTATAATCAAGTACATCTATAACCGCTTGCTGTTCCTGCTCATGCTCTTTAGGCGACTGGTTTCCAGCAGTACTACACCTTTATCGCAACAGCTTCTTACCCCATGTGCAGGGAATTGCAATAGCTTAGGTATGCGTGGTTATGGCCACTAAGAACTAACTAACTGTCAATTAGAGATGAGCGGTGTTCGACTAGAACTGTTCGCCAATCTCAAATTCGAGCTGTTTTGGGCGGTGTTCGAGTTGTTCGACGAACCCGAACGATTTGCAAAAAATTCGGCTGTTCGAGGTTATGTTCGATAACTGTTCGTGCACCAAAAGCGTGTCCTGCATGTCTGGCGCTATTTAGAGCACCAATCATGCAGGGATTGTCTGTCACTCACTGTAATGCCACAGCCATGGTGGTTGTGGCATTACAGTGATTGCCCAAATCGATGGGAACAGTGCCAACAGTGAAACATGAAAAGCCGGCAATTCAGCAGCGGCATACACCGGTACCCGACAATTTAGAACCGAAAGAATAGAGCTTCACACATAGATTAGATAGATATAAACATGTCAGCCACATATATACGAAGTACAGTGAAAGTGCTGCTTACTGTACTTGTCATTTAGCGTAAAGGATTTATCAAAAAAAATAATAGTGTTTTCATGCACCGTCTCTTTAAAAAAGCCGGCCGGCAATTCAGCAGCGGTACCCGACAATTTAGAATAGAAAGAATAGAGAATCACACATAGATTAGATAGATAGAAACATGTCAGTCACATATATATGAAGTACAGTGACAGTGTTGCTTACTGTACTTGTCATTTAGCGTAAAGGATTTATCAAAAAAAATAATAGTGTTTTCATGCACTGTCTCTTTAAAAAAGCCGGCCGGCAATTCAGCAGCGGTACCCGACAATTTATAACAGACAGAATAGAGCTTCACACATAGATTAGATAGATAGAAACATGTCAGTCACATATATATGAAGTACAGTGATAGTGTTGGTTACTGTACTTGTCATTTAGTATTAAAATAAAGGATTTATTATTAAAAAAATTGGCGTGGGGTTCCCCTTAATTTTAGGCTCTAGCGGAGGTTAAGCAGACGGCTGGGGCAGATGTTTGAAGCCTGGGAAGGGGGTAATACCCACGGAGCTTCCCAGGCTACTAATATCAGCCCCCAGCTGAATACATAGCCTTTACTAGCTATTAAAATGGGGGACCCCCCAAAAAAAATGACGTGGGGTCCCCCCTAATTTAATAGCTAGCAAAGGCTAGGCAGACAGCTGGGGGCTGATATTAATAGCCCAGGAAGGGGGCCATGAATATTGGCCCCCTCCCAGGCTAGAAACACCAGCCGTCAGCCGCCCCAGAAATGGCGCATTCATAGGATGCGCCAATTCTGGCACTTAGCCTCGCTCTTCCACGCTGCCCTGGTGCGGTGGCAGGGGGTAATAGGGTTGGGGTTGATGTCAGCTTATAATGCCAGCTGACATCAAGCCCAGGTTAGTAATGGAGAGGCGTCTATAAGACACCCCCATTACTAACCCCATAGTCAAAGTTAAAAAAAACACAAACACCCAGAATAAAGTCCTTTAATTGAAATAAAGACACAATCCTTTATTGTTCTAAATTAAACCATACTTACCGTCACGCCCATTCCAGCTGAAGCCAACGATCTCCTGCAATAAAAGAAAAATAATAAAGCAACCTCATCCTTACCTTTCCATGGTTCCCACGACAGCTTCAGCTCTGCTACATCGAGATGACAGGCTGGACCGCAGCAGAACGCCGCCATCCAGCCTCTCATCCCGCAGACACTGAGAAGCGCAGGCTTGCTTGCGCTGCTCAGCGTCTCTCTGTGACGACATCCAGATGAGCCGAGTTCATGTCCAATGAACTCGGCTCACCTCATGCACGTCACTGACAGCGTGGGAAAATTCTCACGCTGAAGCGGTGAGTGCAGGAGAATTCTCCCACGCTGTCAGTGACGTGCAGGAGGTGAGCTGAGTTCATTGGACATGAGCTCACCTCCTGCATGTCACTGACAGTGTGGGAGAATTCTCCTGCACTCAGCGCTTCAGCGTGAGAATTCTCCCACGCTGAAGCGCTGAGTGCAGGAGAATTTTCCCACGCTGTCAGTGACGTGCATGAGGTGAGCCGAGTTCATTGGACATTAACTCGGCTCATCTGGATGCCCTCACAGAGAGACACTGTGGAGCGCAAGAAAGCCTGCGCTTCTCAGTGTCTTCGGGATGACAGGCTGGATGGCAGCGTTCTACTGCGGTCCAGCCTGTCATCTCGATGTAGCAGAGCTGAAGCTGTCATGGGAACCATGGAAAGGTAAGGATGATGTTGCTTTATTATTTTTCTTTTATTTCAGGAGATCGTTGGCTTCAGCTGGAATGGGCGTGATGGTAAGTATGGTTTAATTTAGAACAATAAAGAATTGTGTGTTTATTTCAATTAAAGGACTTTTTTCTGGGTGTTGTGTTTTTTTTAAATACTTTACTAGAAATTCATGGTGGTCATGTCTAATATTGGCGTGACCCCATGAATTTCGGGCTTAGGGCCAGCTGATAATGCCAAGCTGGCCCTAACCCCTTTATTACCCAGTGAGCCACCGCATCAGGGCCCTGGATGAGTTGGGTACAGCGCCAGAAGATGGCGCTTCTATGAACGCGCCATTTTCCGGGGTGGCTGCGGACTGCAATTTGCAGCGGGGGTGGCCCAGAAAGCTTGGGCCTCCCTGCGCTGCGGATTCCAGCCCCCAGCTGCCTAGTTGTACCTGGCTGGACACAAAAACAGGGCGAAGCCCCACGTCAATTTTCTTTAAATTATTTCATGAAATAATTAAGAAAAAAAGGGCTTCCCTATATTGTTGTGTCCGGCCAGGTACAAATAGGCAGCTGGTGGTTGGGGGCAGCCCGTTCCTGCCTGCTGTACCTGGCTGGACACAAATATAGTGCGAAGCCCCACTTCAATTTTTTTTAAATTATTTCATGAATTTCCTGAAATAATTTAAAAAAATTGAAGTGGGGCTTCGCACTATATTTGTGTCCAGCCAGGTACAGCAGGCAGGAACGGGCTGCCCCCAACCACCAGCTGCCTATTTGTACCTGGCCGGACACAACAATATAGGGAAGGTCTTTTTTTCTTAATTATTTCATGAATTTCATGAAATAATTAAAAAAAAAGTACGTGGGGCTTCGCCCTATTTTTGTGTCCAGCCACGTACAACTAGGCAGCTGGGGGCTGGAATCTGCAGCGCAGGGAGGCCCAAGCTTTCTGGGCCCCCCCCCCGCTACAAATTGCAGTCCGCAGCCACCCCGGAAAATGGCGCGTTCATAGAAGCGCCATCTTCTGGCGCTGTACCCAACTCATCCAGGGCCCTGGTGCGGTGGCTCACTGGGTAATAAAGGGGTTAGGGCCAGCTTGGTATTATCAGCTGGCCCCAAGCCCAAAATTCATGGGGTCACGCCAGTATTAGACATGACCGCCATGAATTTCTAGTAAAGTATTTAAAAAAAACACAACACCCAGAATAAAGTCCTTTAATTGAAATAAAGACACAATTCTTTATTGTTCTAAATTAAACCATACTTACCATCACACCCATTCCAGCTGAAGCCAACGATCTCCTGCAATAAAAGAAAAATAATAAACCAACCTCATCCTTACCTTTCCATGGTTCCCACGACAGCTTCAGCTCTGCTACATCGAGATGACTGGCTGGACCGCAGCAGAACGCTGCCATCCAGTCTGTCATCCCGCAGACACTGAGAAGCGCAGGCATGCTTGCGCTCCTCACTGTCTCGCTGTGACGGCATCCAGATGAGCCGAGGTCATGTCCAATGAACTCGGCTCACCTCATGCACGTCACTGACAGCGTGGGAAAATTCTCACGCTGAAGTGCTGAGTGCAGGAGAATTCTCCCACGCTGTCAGTGATGTGCATGAGGTGAGCTCATGTCCAATGAACTCAGCTCACCTCCTGCACGTCACTGACAGCGTGGGAAAATTCTCCTGCAATCAGCGCTTCAGCGTGAGAATTTTCCCACGCTGTCAGTGACGTGCATGAGGTGAGCCGAGTTCATTGGACATGAACTCGGCTCCTCTGGATGTCGTCACAGAGAGACGCTGAGCAGCGCAAGCAAGCCTGCGCTTCTCAGTGTCTGCGGGATGACAGACTGGATGGCAGCGTTCTGCTGCGGTCCAGCCTGTCATCTCGATGTAGCAGAGCTGAAGCTGTCGTGGGAACCATGGAAAGGTAAGGATGAGGTTGCTTTATTATTTTTCTTTTATTGCAGGAGATCGTTGGCTTCAGCTGGAATGGGCGTGATGGTAAGTATGGTTTAATTTAGAACAATAAAGGATTGTGTCTTTATTTCAATTAAAGGACTTTATTCTGGGTGTTTGTGTTTTTTTTAACTTTGACTATGGGGTTAGTAATGGGGGTGTCTTATAGACGCCTCTCCATTACTAACCTGGGCTTGATGTCAGCTGGCATTATAAGCTGACATCAACCCCAACCCTATTACCCCCTGCCACCGCACCAGGGCAGCGTGGAAGAGCGAGGCTAAGTGCCAGAATTGGCGCATCCTATGAATGCGCCATTTCTGGGGCAGCTGACGGCTGGTGTTTCTAGCCTGGGAGGGGGCCAATATTCATGGCTCCCTTCCTGGGCTATTAATATCAGCCCCCAGCTGTCTGCCTAGCCTTTGCTAGCTATTAAATTAGGGGGGACCCCACATCATTTTTTTGGGGGGGTCCCCCATTTTAATAGCTAGTAAAGGCTATGTATTCAGCTGGGGGCTGATATTAGTAGCCTGGGAAGCTCCGTGGGTATTACCCCCTTCCCAGGCTTCAAACATCTGCCCCAGCCGTCTGCTTAACCTCCGCTAGAGCCTAAAATTAAGGGGAACCCCACGCCAATTTTTTTAATAATAAATCCTTTATTTTAATACTAAATGACAAGTACAGTAACCAACACTATCACTGTACTTCATATATATGTGACTGACATGTTTCTATCTATCTAATCTATGTGTGATGCTCTATCTTTCTGTTCTAAATTGTCGGGTACCGCTGCTGAATTGCCGGCCGGCTTTTTTAAAGAGACAGTGCATGAAAACACTATTATTTTTTTAAATAAATCCTTTACACTAAATGACAAGTACAGTAAGCAACACTATCACTGTACTTCATATATATGTGACTGACATGTTTCTATCTATCTAATCTATGTGTGAAGCTCTATTCTTTCTGTTCTAAATTGTCGGGTACAGATGCTGAATTGCCGGCCGGCTTTTTTAAAGAGACGGTGCATGAAAACACTAATATTTTTTTTAATAAATCCTTTACACTAAATGACAAGTGCAGTAACCAACACTGTCACTGTGCTTCTTATATGTGTGACTGACATGTTTCTATCTATCTAATCTATGTGTGATGCTCTATTCCTTCTTGTCTAAATTGTCGGGTACCGGTGTATGCCGCTGCTGAATTTGCCGGCCGGCTTTTTTAAAGAGAGTGTCTTCTGAGCAGTTTGTCAGCTTTTGGACACCTTTGCAGGTGTTTTCTATGTGTTTCTATGTGTTTTTGTTTGCCTGCCATTGGTTTTAACGGTGTTCGACGGTGTTCTAAGGTGTTCGACGAACAGTTCGACGAACAGTTCCTCGAACATCCCGGTGTTCGACGAACCGAACCGAACCCGAACACTACGGGGGTGGCTCAACACTACTGTCAATATGTGAGTGGTCGTAACCATGGATACCTAAGCTACTGCAATGCCCTGCACATGGGGTAAGCAAAATAGCTAATCAGAAGAACTACATTACATTTCTAATTAAGCTTCAATTTCTTCAGAATGTTGGCAGCGATTAGAACACTAAGGCAAGAGTCAGATGGTCATATAACTCTGACGATGATTGCAATGCAATGCTCGAACTGGCATCGGCTTTCCCGACCCAAGATGTCACAGTGTATATTTCTATGCAGCTGTCACATTTGGGTCAGGAGAGCCGTTGGCCAGTCTTAGCATTCTGTTGCAATCCTCGTCCGTGTTATATGGCCATCTGACTCTTCCTTTAAAGTGCAATTCATACAGGGGTTATACTCCTACAAGGCTTTGTGCTAACTTTATACTGTTAGTTTGGGCTGAAAGACTCCTTTTAAAAAGTCATCCAATGTTTTGTCCAGGGGTCCCCACCAATGTATATTTGACCTTTTACACAAAGACGCAATGCAGAAGAAACAAAACTGCTGATTTGGGTATCATCCAGTCCATAAGAGACTAAGGGCAAATGAAGAAAATGTATGCATGTTGCTATAAGTATTTTTGATAAGTGGACAGTGGTGGCCTCCTCAGATGCTCAAAAAGTAGAGGCCCTAGGATAGTTACCCTATTCGCCCTCCCTATAATTTAGGCATGGGTACACAGTCTAATTTTTCGACAAACAACCTTAATTAAAATGTACCAAAACAAGCAGCAGTAAATGTTATATGCTAATGCTTTTAAAAATTGTCTCTCGGGGGATTCTCACAAGCAGAAAACCAACAATATCATAGTACAAGTGTCACAGCTATTACAGAGCAGTGCCCTACATCCATGACACTTTGGCTTCTCACCTGAGGGCAAAAATGACCTTTTACACCAAAAAAGAAGCCTGAATAACGGAGGCCCCCCCTGCTCGATCTGAATGAACGCAGCTTACTGCTTCCTTCTCACTCCTCGAGTTTGGATCTAAGCAGCAGTAAAATGCAATTGTAATCTTTGATGTTTAGCTAATTACAAATGAACATAGAAATCTCAGCTTGAAAAATAACATGGATTGCCTATTTGGTGTAAACTGCATCTGTTGGAGCAGCACACTGCGAGATTAAAAGACTTTTTAACACTGATACTCTAGGCATTACGGAATCACTCGTTTTGAGATAATTTATCATTAAAATGGTAGTGAAGCTATTTGCATTTAAACAAAGCATTAAATGGGGAGAACCGAGGCCCACGCAGCTCTTCATTTACCATTACATATTTATTAAAAGGCTCATTTTGCATATTACTAAGCAGATCACTGAAACAGTTAATTATTTCTGAGCAAATACACGAGATGGCGAGGAATGTTGAAGGCTTCCCATTGACTGTTGCGGCACAGATTAAAGAGCCTAGTGTCACGTTAATGCAAATTTGATTTCATTAATTAATTTGGTTAGCTTTAGTACTTGTTTTACCTAGTGATGAGCGAGTATGTTTTGTTAACCCTTTCGCCGAGTATGCTCGGGCGAGCGCCGAGTAGTTACAGCTGCTCTGTGTTATGTTTAAATCGCTCCCGTGTGCAAGATTTGTGACTATTTGACAGCTTTAATACATGTGAGGAATGTGTAAGAAATTGTTTTAACCCCTTCATGGCCGGGCTATTTTCCGTTTTTTTCCTTTTCGTTTTTTACTCCCCTTATTCCAAAAGTCATAACTTTTTTTTAGTTGTATGAGGGCTTGGTTTTTTTCCGGGAAAAGTTGTACTTATGAATGACACCATTAATTTTATCATGTACTGGAATGTGGGAAAAAATTCCAAGGGCATTGAAATTGCAAAAGAAAGTGAAATCATGCAACAGTTTTTTTTCGTTTTTTTTTATTTACCATGTTCACTATACGTTAAAACTGACCTGGCGATATGATTCTCCAGGTCAGTATGATTATGCAGATATCAAAGACGCAAAGGTTTTTTTTTTTAAGTGGTGAAAAATTGTTAAAATTTTAAAAAAAACTTTTTGCTTGTGTCACCCTTTTTCGATACCTGTAACATTTTAAATAAGCCCTGTGTGAGGGCTGACATTTTTACTCATTCCATTTTGGGGTAGATACGATGTTTTGATCGCCTCTTATTGCATTTTATTCAAAAACCGTAATTCTGGTATTTCGATCTCTTTTTCTCGTTACACCTCTACAGATCGGATTAATCTATTTTATATTTTGATAGATTAGAATTTTACGAATGCAGCGATACCAAATATGTGTATTTTTTTTATTATTATTATTGCTTTATTTTTAATGGAACAAAAAGGAGGTGATTTTTTTTGCATTTTTTATTTTTAAGAACATTTTTTCCACTTTTTACTGTATTTATTAGTACTTGAACCTGTGATCATATGGTTGCTGCGATTAGAAGGTCCCCATACACATAAGATGGTCTGCCATTCTCACCGATATTGGCACTCTCAACCAACTTTAATCTAATGGGTATTGTGGCTTTGAGCTAAGTTAAATTATCCATCCATTGTTATAGAAGGTCTGTCAGTCTAGAATACTGAGTTTCTTCAAGTGCACTATAAAATCTCCCCAACTTAAATTGCTATGATGAGACAGTTTTAAATTGGGATTGCCATACTACCCACCTCCCACCTGTTGAAGCATACAACAGCTGCAGGCTTATGCTGGAGATGATCTTGATCAGATAACAGAGGGCTGTGTTAATTGTTGGAGTTAGTTATGATGAACTCTCTGCTTTTTTCAGTTCAATTCTCTTCCTGTAATCCTCCTGCTGTAATTACGCAGGGATTGGTTTCTCTATGTCCCAAGTAAAACACAATGTCTGTGACAGCTAAGTGATTCTTCTGAAATTTCCAATACCCGTAGAGGCTAAATTTAATATTTTCTATTCCATCCTTCACAATTCCATTTGCATGAAAGAATAGTGATTTTTCTGCATGGATGAAAATGTGAAGCCTGCAGGCAATCAGTGGCCACCGTTTGGCTGCAGTGGTCACATGATATTATTTATGTTCAGAGACTCAGCGCTGAGAGCAGAAGAGAGGCACCAGTCCAGAAGGTAAGTATTGATTTTTTTATATACTTTATGCAATCTGGGGCGATTAAGCGGAGAGCTTCTCTAAAATGATCATTTTCTAGCTAGAGCTTGTCTCATAAAATACTCATTTTATCTCATGAAGTAATAGAATGCCGACAATGTTTAATGTATGTGAGGGCAGCTACGTTAATAAAACCCTAAAGTCTAAAATAGTGTCTATTTTTAACAGCTTTGCTCATTTTATTGTATAGTTTTGTTTGCTTTACTATGATTCTATGATTATTATGGCTTGTCCCACATTTCAAGAGAACCTGCAGCAGAATGTCTATGTCTTCTTCTAACTCCTCCCTCATCCATCCCCTTCCCCTCTACATTGAATCTGATAAGCACCAACTGTCATCAATATTAGTAATGTGAAAGTCTGTACTCACTGACCGATTTGGGAGTAAAAGATCACTCCAGGAGAAAGAAACAGATTATTAGATTATGCTAATAAGATATATTACAAAGTTGCTCTTTTATTATATGTACTATCGATATATGAGAAAGAATAAAAATAAAATGACAATTATCCTTTAAGTATTATATTTGGTCGGAATGGATGAGTCACGGAGCATGTGTGACCATTAGTACTGGGTATATTAAAGAGGTATCCAATACTTTAACATTGATGGCCTATGCTTAGGACAGGTCATTCACGAGATCAGTGGGGTGTGACTCCCAGCACCCCCGCCAATCAGCTGTTCTCGCTGTTTCTGTCAGCGGGAACTGACCAGTTACAGAACTGCACAGCTCTGTCAACTGTATAGTGGCTGCGGCCGGGTACTGCACATTTGCCTTCTATTCAAATCAATAGCGGGCGAATCTGCAGTACCCGGCCTTGGCCACTATATAGTAAATGGAGCTGTGCTGTGCAGATCCGGCCGCCGCTAAGAACAGCTGATCAGTGAGGGTGCGTGGTGTCGCACCCCCACTAATCCTAAAGATAGGCCATCACTATTAAAGTAGGGGACAAGCTCTTTAAGATGACATTCTGAGCAGGAAACAAACGAATATTGGGGAGGGGGCGCCATAACCAGTATGTTACCCTAATATCTAGACAAAGAAGCATTTTAAATAAATTCAAATGATATGATTAAATAGGAACATAATGCATTGTATTAAAACTCATTTAATAATATCTATAGTTAAAAATCACTACAACCCTCCTGTAAAACATAAACATGCTCAGTGCGGTATAGAAAAGTAATCCCCGAAGCGGATCTAAAAGAGGAGGCAAAAATCAAATCAAATTTAAAGCTAAAAAAAAAAAATTGATATCAGATTCCTGAGCCAATCTTATACATTAAGCCACGAAAAAAATCCTTTTATATCTGTTAATCTCCCTTCTGTGTATGATAATCTGGAAGCAAATAGATTTATTTCAAGAATCAAATGCAAACAATAGTGGGTCTTACATGTGATGGTGAACCTGTCTCCATGCAGCCGTCTGTCCCACAGCCAATACTGCCGTTACTCTTGGCGGTTATTTTACATGGTGACAGATGTCCTCGCACAAGAATCATGTAATGTTACTGTATGCTAACAATCGCAGGTAATTGCTAAGGGACACTGAGGAATTCCTCTTCAAAAGAGATATATCTTTTTTTTTTTGTTTTGTTCACCAGATATCCATTATTCATGATCAATGTTATTCCAGTGGAGGTAATGGATGGATGGAATGGATTGGAACAATGTCTATCACATGATGGATTGATAGCTGGAAGACACATATGAGAAGACGGATATTTTAATGCAGCGTACAGCAGGCATGAGTCAAGATGATCTCGGAGGGGTAAGTATATCAGTAAAAAATGGAAATCATCTTACATTACATTTTTAGCACATTTTACAACCATTTTCTTTTCTTTGCTAAGAGATTTAAAAAAAAAATTCTATGTATTTGATTGATAAGATCCATAGCTGGGAATGAATTCAAGTGTATTTATTTCTGTTAAATTTACTAGGGCAAAGACTATTGATCAAATTTTTGTGCCGTGTGTTAACAGACATTTTTATCTATTCTTTTTGCTAAAAATGCAGCTATCAGAAGTTTGCTGATAGGTCCATGCACTTTTTCGCATTGGATAAGTGGACAACGTTGCAGATCGGACACATGTAGGAAATTTTTCATACTTTTCAGGCTAATACATTGTTGGGAAACCTCAGGTCCGACTGACAATGATTAAAGCCTTCACCAGGATATATGTATTTTTGAGCATTTTGGTGATATATCCTGGGACATATAAATAAATCTAGTCCGATGCATTTTTCTTGTACTATATTTTTTGCATTTTTTACACAGTGTCACTTTTGTAAGCGACAATATGCTTTGGTCATGATATATATGACTGTAGATCAATGATAAACCATACGGTATACACTATAGACCAATGATAAAACTACATTTAAAAGTGGCGTCTCTCGCTTCCACATCATAATTGACTATGCTAATGATATTACGAGTCGACCCCACAAACCTGCTGATTTGTGAGCACGATTGGCAGGTATCATGCGTGTGTCCGGGTCATTAGAACAGAACATGCCCTACACACACTGATATTGCATACGTCTTGGCAGATGTGTGAGGTCGGAACATCATTGCCATCATAATAATATCATCCTTTAGTTTTGAAGTGACAATGCTGGATAACCCCTTCAAGCAAAACTACATAAAAAAATCTACTGTGCACTGTTTCCTATAAGCTGTGCTTTCTGGAAGTGATACAGTTAAAAAACATACACTCTGCTGACAGGTATACCTGTAGTTGGGCTTGTTGGCCTCATTAGCACATTCAGCTGAAATATATTGCGGCTCAGAGACCAACAGAATACCTGTACTGCAATACAAGCCGCCGGCCAATCAGAGGCCAGTAGCTGACGTCGGCGTGCCCATCTTGTGCTGCCCATGGCTGGCATGGCAGAGTCAGCTGACAGCCTCTGCATCAGCTACATAAGAGGATGCCATGTGTCGTGGGAGCAGGGGAACGTTTTTTTTTATGTACTGTAGAAGAACAGCAGAATGGGGGACATTATTACAGGAAGAGGCCCAGGATGGAGGATATAATTATAGGATGGGGCCCAGGATGGGGGACATTATTATAGAAAGGGGCCCAGGATAGGGGACATTATTACAGAAAGGGGCCAGGATGGTGGACATTATACCAGGAAGGGTTCCAGGATGGAGGACATTACTACTGCAAGGATCCCAGGATGAAGGACATTATTACAGAAAGGGGCCCAGGATAGTGGACATTATTACAGGAAGGGGTCCAGGATGGGGGATATTATTACAGAATGGGGCCCAGGATTGGGGACATTATCAGAGGAAAGGCCCAGGATAGGAGACATTATTACAGAAAGGGGCCAGGATGGTAGACATTATACCAGGAAAGGGAATAGGATAAGGAAAATTACTACAGCAAGAAGCTCAGGATGGGGGACATTATTACAGAAAGGGGTCCAGGATAGGGGACATTATTACAGGAAGGGGCCCAGGATGGGGGACATTATTACAAGAAGGATCCCAGGATGGAGAATATTATTACAGGATGGGGCCCAGGATTTGGGACATTATTAGAGGAAGGGTCAATGATGGGGGACATTATTACAGGAAGGGTCCCAGGATGGAGGACATTATTATAGAAAGGGGCCCAGGATAGGGGACATTATTACAGAAAGGGGCCAGGATAGTGGACATTATACCAGGAAAGGTTCCAGGATGGAGGACATTACTACTGCACGAAGCCCAGGATGAAGGACATTATTACAGGAAGGAGCCCAGGATGAGGGATAGTATTACAGGAAGGAGCCCAGGATGGGGGATATTATTACAGGATGGGGCCGAGGATTGGGGACGTTATTAGAGGAAGGGCCCAGGATGAGGGACATTATTACAGGAAGGGGCCCAGGATTGGGGTCATTATTATAGGAAGGGTCCCAGGATGGGGGACATTATTACAGGATGGGTCAGGATGAAGACATTAATACAGTATGGGGCCAGGATGGGGGACATTATTACATGGGGAGGGGGGGGGACGAAAACGCATGTCTTTATAGGATCTAGAATGCTACAAGGGCCCATACATCTGTACAAAATGCAAGTGGGAGCCCAGTTCCAAATATTGCACTGATGCCCATTGGACTCTAGTTACCCCACTGTTCATTAGTATGTTGTCTTTACTCTTTCCTTTCCAGATTGCTCAGCTTAAAGGGAACACTGCTGCAGTGTGCTTTTTATTGCACACTTTGGTAGTGTGTGTTCATTTGCATGGGTCAAAGTTGCAATACTAAGGACAGCTGCTACCAAAAGTGCTAAATGTGCAGATGCCCTTTTCTAACTATAAGGCATTACTTTTAGGCTGCGTTCAGCAAAAAACGCATTGCCCCTGTTAAGTGTGAACACATACGTGAAAAACTGGATTAATTGGATTAATTGCAAAGAATTATTTTAGCTGGAAAGTATTTTGAAAATCTTTAAATCTCATAGCTAAGAAAAATAACATTACCAAAGCAAGATTAACAAACTTTTACAGCCTTTAAAGAAAACCTAATGTATAGCACTGGTCCTATATACTCGTATATGTTATTTCTTACATGCATGCATTGAATGTAAAACATCATGTTATATCTTATTATAAGGGGCTACAAAGAGTTGATAGTAGCTAATATTGTACCTGAATGGATTGTATGATTTAGGAAAAAAAATATTAGATCTAAGTCCCATATTCGAGACCTCCATCAATTATCTGAAGTGCAAATCACCTACAATAGCAACCCTGTCAGGATACCCTTGATTAGTTTATTTTCTGGGAACCCTCCTAACTTAAGAGATTGCCCAAGACAAATAATTTATTTTAATTATAATGGGATCTCATTTGTATACATAGTGCCTGGAAAAAGTATTCATACCCTGTGAACTTTTCCACATTTTTTTCATGTTACACCCACAAACCTAAATGTTTTTTATTGGCCTTTTATGTGATATACCAACACAAAGTAGCAAGTATTTGTGAAGTGTAAAGGAAATGATACATGGTTTTCTAAATATTTTAAAAGTATAAATCAGAAAAGTGTGATGTGCATTTGTATTCAGCTCCATGTAGTCTGATACCCTTAAATAAATTACTGAGTGACCAATTGCCTCCAGAAGTCAAATAATTAGTAAATTGAGTCCACCTGTGTAATTTATTCTCGGGATAACTACAGCTGTTCTGTGAAGCCTCTACATGTGCAAAGCTGGTAGAGACAGACCCCAAAAGACATGCAACAGTCAGGGGGCTGAATACAAATGCATGTCTCAATTTTCAGATATATATTATTAAAATATGTAGAAAGCCATGTATCATTCCTTTTACGCTTCACAAATACTTGATACTTTCTGCTGGTATATCACATAAAATCCCAATAAAATACATTTAGGAAAAGTTCACGGGGTATACTTTCTCAAGAGACTGTATACATGTGTGTGTATATAAATATATATATATATAAAAAACTAAAGGCATGTCAGTATGGTTCTTGGTAAGTAGTTTTATACTATCGTGCATTGGAGACTCGTACAAATCTGCAAGTCTGGTGTCAACAAAAAGTAGAGCAACCAATTAGATTCCTTCTCATTTCTCTTTCGGAGGTTTGGAAATAAAAGAAGTAATCTTTACTCTGTTTTTGTACCCAAGCTCCATTATATCTCAATGTAGATTGGAGATAGTTATTGTGGTCCCGGCGCCTCTGTGATGCCACTAGTTGTGAATGAGCAGTAATTATCCCCTACGTATTGATAATGGTTATCAACAATCTTACCTTTAAAGTTTGGTCTGATTCTTGCATCATATCCCGATGTCCTTCCCATGAGTTTGTCCAAAAAATCAGAAGGGGACATGCTCTGGGGTGGAGATTTCCCAGACCTGGAGTCATGTTCTTTACAATAAGCCGACCTGCACAAATCATTGAGTTCAGCATTAATGTGATGATCAATAATGATAATATAATATTTCCTATATTTCATTACAAAAAAAAAATAAAAAACATAGAATAAGCAAAGTGACCATTGATTAAGATTTGTATGTTATATAGCGACATCCTTAAAAGGGTTTCCTTACTATTAGAGATGATAGCATATTATTAGGATATATCAATATTCAATAATTGCTGGGAGTTCAGCTGCCAGAACCTCCTTGATCCAACCAATTAAAGGGGCTACAGCACTCATCCTTCAGTCTTTTCCCACGCAGAGCCCCGTCCATCTGCTGCCCAGGGAACTGCAACGCAGCTTGTTGCGCTTGTGTGGAGTTGCATTGCAGTTTCCTGAACAATTGGAGGACGATACCTGCTCTCTGTAGAGAAAGTGGCGGAGAGGCGTCTGCCCCTTCATTTTCAAAACTGACACATGATAATGCAGTAAGGACATATCTCTACATTAGGACATCACTTCTGAATATGAGATTACCTATTTAATTTTTCTTTTACATTTACTAATACTGTACTAATAACATCATATGTTTCTACCTCATTTCCTACAAATTCAAGAATGGTACAAACTGTTACAACTCTTTTCAGTTATAACTTAATCATACACTTTAGACAGACAATAGCTATCTTCCCTTTGCCTATATACATGCATACATACACATACATGAAACATACACATGCACAACAAACACATACATACACACACACATACATATACACATACATACATACACATGCATACATACACATACATACATATACAAATGCATACATACACATAATACACATGCATACACACATACACACACATACATATATACATACATACATACACATACATACACACATACACACACATACATATACCCATACATACATATACAAATGCATACATACACATAATACACATGCATACAAACACATACATACACATACATACACACATACATACACTTACATACAAACACATACATACACACATACACATACATACATACACATACATACACATAATACACATGCATACAAACACATACATACACACATACATACACATGCATACATACACTTCACACAAACACATACATATATGTACAGGAAACATACAAATGCATACATACACATACACATACTACCCATGCATACAAGCAAATGCATACACATGAAACATACACATTCATACATACTCCTACATATAAATACATACACATGAAACACACTTACATACGCACTCATAAAAAACACCTATATTCACACACATACATATGCATACACACACATCCACATATATACATACACATGAATACATACACATGCATATATACATATACTTGGGTTGTGTCTTCTGAATGGTGGTAGAGTTGTAAATGCCAGACAAATCTGCTTATCTCCTTTGGGAACAAAACGATCAGGCATAATGAAATACATCTGCCCAATCTTTCTTTCTCTTGAGGCTTGTCAAGGAAGAGTGAGTTGGTCCAACTGAAATCGGCGTGTTCAGCCGACATTAATCGAATGTACATGCCCAGCTAAAGTCTTATCTGTTTTTTCAGGAAACTGTCTAACAAGCAACGTGGTGCCCTATGGGTGTGGATTACATCTAAGGCACCAGCATGAATTACAATGGCGATACCCATGTTCTTCAGACTCATGGGTGACAACAGAACTCAACCTAATTAGACAATGAACACCTCCTAACTAGATTTGCCATTCAGGTGCCTGGGAAAGATGGGCGATCATACTGGTCGTGACTAAGGATACCTAGAAACTTATAATGACTATAAGGGAGGACAATACAAGGGTCTTTAGTTGTTGTGACATGTTTTAATTCTGTTCCTATTAGCTTACATTTGATAGCAATAGTTCTCTATATGCAGAACTTCCACTACTGTTTCCCTGCTGTATTTCTTTCTGATAATCTCATAGTAAGATCAGACGGCGGACATTTTTATTTACATGGTGTCTTCATTATATCCTGTGGCCTCCATTTATCTCAGATCTGGAACGCTGCTGACCTATATTTGTCGTCACAGCAGCTCCATTGAATTCCACAAAGGTAATGAACGATAACTCTACATGGCATCCGAACAGCCCTAAAATGTGCAACGCCCGGCCTGTACAACAACCTGGGTACAATGGGAGTGATAATCCCGGCCTCATTAGCAAAGGAGGATACTGTAATCAGCGATGTCACATAAAAATGGCTTTTCTTTTTCTTCACTCCATAGCTACAGTCATATGAAAAAGTTTGGGCACCCCTATTAATCTTAAGCTTAATGTTTTATAAAAATTGGTGTTTTTGCAACAGCTATTTCAGTTTGATATATGTAATAACTGTTGGATACAGTAATGTTTCTGCCTTGAAATGAGGTTTATTGTACTAACAGAAAATGTGCAATCTGCATTCAAACAAAATTTGACAGGTGCATAAGTATGGGCACCTCACCAGAAAAGTGACATTAATATTTAGTAGATCCTCCTTTTGCAAAAATAACAGCCTCTAGTCGCTTCCTGTAGCTTTTAATGAGTTCCTGGATCCTGGATGAAGGTATTTTTGACCATTCCTCTTTACAAAACAATTCCAGTTCAGTTAAGTTTGATGGTCGCCGAGCATGGACAGCCTCTTCAAATGATCCCACAGATGTTCAATGATATTCAGGTCTGGGGACTGGGATGGCCATTCCAGAACATTGTAATTGTTCCTCTGCATGAATGCCTGAGTAGATTTGGAGCGGTGTTTTGGATCATTGTCTTGCTGAAAGATCCATCCACTGCGTAACTTCAACTTTATCACTGATTCTTGAACACTATTGCCAAGAATCTGCTGATACTGAGTGGAATCCATGCGTCCCTCAACTTTAACAAGATTCCCAGTGCCGGCATTGACCACACAGCCCCAAAGCATGATGGAACCTCCACCAAATTTTACTGTGGGTAGCAAGTGTTTTTCTTGGAATGCTGTGTTTTTTTGCCACCATGCATAACGCCTTTTTGTATGACCAAACAACTCAATCTTGGTTTCATCAGTCCACAGGACCTTCTTCCAAAAAGAAATAGGCTTCTTCAAATGTGCTTTTGCATACCTCAGCCGACTCTGTTTGTGCGTACTTGCAGAAACGGCTTCTTTCGCATCACTCTCCCATACAGCTCCTCCTTGTGCAAAGTGCGTTGTATAGTTGACCGATGCACAGTGACACCATCTGCAGCAAGTTGATGCTGCAGCTCTCTGGAGGTGGTCTGAGGATTGTCCTTGACTGATCTCACCATTCTTCTTCTCTGCCTTTCTGATGTTTTTCTTGTCCTGACACTTCTGGCCTTAACAAGAACTGTCCCTATGTTCTTCCATTTCCTTACTATGTTCCTCACAGTGGAAACTGACAGGTTAAATCTCTGAGACAGCTTTTTGTATCCTTCCCCTGAACAACTATGTTGAATAATCTTTGTTTTCAGATCATTTGACAGTTGTTTTGAGGAGCCCATGATGCCACTCTTCAGAGGAGATTCAAACAGGAGAACAACTTGCAAGTGGCCACTTTAAGTAGCTTTTCTCATGATTGCATACACCTGGCTATAAAGTTCAAAGCTCAATGAGGTTACAAAACCAAAAAAAGTGCTTTAGTAAGTCAGTAAAAAGTAGGCAGGAGTATTTAAAACAAGAAAATGATAAGGGTGCCCATACTTATGCACAGGTCAAATTTTGTTTGAATGCAGATTGCACATTTTCTGTTAGCACAATAAACCTCATTTCAAGGCAGAAACATTACTGTGTCCAACAGTTATTACATATATCAAGCTGAAATAGCTGTTGCAAAAACACCAATTTTTATAAAACATTAAGCTTAAGATTAATAGGGGTGCCCAAACTTTTTCATATGACTGTATTTAAAAGCTCGCCTTATCCATCAGTAAAACGTACAAAGAACCAATGAATGAGTTTTACCGGATAGATGAACACTGTACATAGAACTGGGAAGATGAATGAAGGATACATGTGGTAAAATGAGACTGCTGGGTAATTAAAGGGAAAAAATCATATATATACAGAATCTATACACATACATCGAAGAAATAAAACTGTAATATATGTATCATTTATGTAACACATATATTATCATTTAAATATTTTTAGATGAATATTTAAATAAATTTCAATATACACATGCACTGTTTTAATATATACTTAATACTATATATATATATATATATATATATATATATATTATTCCCAGTAATTAAAATGAATTTCATGCTGTGATAAAACAAGCTCATGAAGCACATTCCAATAAATCATCCCCAAGCTTATTAAATGCAGAAATCCGATGACCTTTCCAGATATTGAATATGTATGAAAAATGGCAAAACAAGGACGCTCGACCAGAATATTCTTGTTAATAAGCTAATATAGCCACAGGCAGAATGTTACACATGTAAACTCTATGTGCAACTTAAATATTACAATCCACTGGACGGTATAGACAGATGTAGCAGAGCGGAGCTTATCAATTAACACAACTCATTGTAATGTCACAATATCTGTGACTTGTTAAAGTAGTGCAGGTAAATATCATAACTGATTAGATAGACAGATAGATAGATAGATAGATAGATAGATAGATAGATAGATAGATAGATACGATAGATAGATAGATAGATAGATACGATAGATAGATAGATAGATAGATAGATAGATAGATAGATAGATACGATAGATAGATAGATAGATAGATAGATAGATAGACAGATAGATAGATAGATAGATAGATAGATAGACAGATAGATAGATAGATAGATAGATAGATACAATAGATAGAGATAGATGATTGATAGATACATAGTTAGATAGTTTTTGATCAAAAACTGTGTTTACTAAGTACCCTATGTTATTTATATGCACTATTGCTTTTACGTACTTACTTACAGCAGGGTATATGCTTATTTTGTTTCTGTCTTAGGTTTTGTCTGTTTAATGGCCGGTGTGAACATGCTCCTATTTTGCATGCATATCAACTTATACTCCAGTTCATTGTTTTTCTGTATAGTTGGATAGAAATAGATACATAGATGTAGATATATAGACAAGATAGAAAGGTAAAGATAGACAGATAAATAAATAAATAGAGAATAAGGATGAAAGATAGATATGGATAGATAGATGATAGATAAATAGATGGATAGATAGATAATAGATAAGATAAAAAGTTAGAAAGATAAAGAGATAGATGATAGCTAATAGCTAATAGATGAATAGATAAGATAATAAGATAGAAAGATAGAGAAATAAATAGACAGATGATAGATAAATAGATAGATCATAGATAGATAAATAGATAATAGATAGCTAGATAGACAGATGTTCCTAAATACTTGATCTTATCTAGTCCCCCAGTTGTAGTAGGCAGGGGCAGCCGTCTGCTTGGATATCACCAGTCCATTGGTGGCACTGTGCATTATGAGGCAACACCAATGCACATTCCTATGGATATCCAGCAAGCATACAGTGCCATATATATAAGCATACAATAAACATACAGTGCCATATATATATAAGTATACAGTGCCATATATATAAACATACAGTGCCATATATATAAGCATACAGTGCCATAAATATAAGCATACAATAAGCATACAGTGCCATATATATAAGCATACAATAAACATACAGTGTCATATATATAAGCATACAATAAACATACAGTGCCATAAATATAAGCATGCAGTGTCATATATATATAAGCATACAGTGCCATATACTGTATATAAACATACAGTGCCATATATATAAGGATATAATAAACATACAGTGCCATATATATAAGCATACAGTGCCATATATATATATAAGCATGCAGTGTCATATATATAAGGATATAATAAACATACAGTGCCATATATATAAGCATACAGTGCCATATATATATATAAGCATGCAGTGTCATATATATAAGGATACAATAAACATACAGTGCCATATATATATATAAGCATACAGTGCCATAAATATAAGCATACAATGCAATTAACTTCTCCCATAGAAGATTATTTAACCCTTTTATGTACATAAATAATTCTGAATCTGATGACAGGGGAATCCTACATGCAGGTCCACATACTGCACATGTGTAATGTAACAGTGCTGATCAATATGAGGGACAGTATCACACGTATTTCCTACCTGAAGTTATTGATCTCAAAGCATAATGCAAGGAATGCTGTCACAATGTTAACCAACCGCCGGTTCATTCCTCCTGATTTATTTTAAGGTAGAAAATATTCCAGAAATGACTCCAGACAATGAAAAAAGCCTTTGTTAGAGAAAAAAAAAAGAGCTCCTATTGTCTAGATGCCAAATCCGTCATGAATGATTTTTCCTTGGAGATGAAAATGAGGGCGATCTGCATTGTTACAGACTATAGGGGGGATAGACAGGGGGCTCCGGTCTGGAAGCATTGTCAGGTTAAGCCCAGGCTCATTATTCAGCAGAGCAGTAGATGATGTGCTTTCCTCTCCGGATTCTCCGTACAGGGGGCTGTTACCTTATAAACATAGCGTAAAGCGGGATCCCCGGAACGGCTTGTGGCTCTGGTAGTAAGGCTGCTCTACTTGGCACGGATGTCGCAATTATATCAACAGCTCCGACAGGGAGAGTCCGATATTGACGGTGGCATCCATATACCCAAATAGCGAGGGTGGCCAGGAAGGGGGGATTCCTAGCCGTGAACTTTTGTGGCGATAAATGGCGTTTTTAGTATTAAGACCACTAAATGGCTCCAGCAATTGAGAGCGATTGGAATTAGAGAGTCGGAAGATAACGTTTTCCTGTCCACGGCGTCGGCCGGGCTCCTTTCTGGCAGCGGATACTTCTCCCTGTGCTGCTGCCGCTGACACTGAGGCTGATGTAGAAGAAGAAGACGAAGAGGAGGAGGAGGAGTGTGGGGGAATGAACACAAGCTTTTAGTACAGCAACTATGGACTGTGCTGATGTGGGTGGGAAAAGGCAGCTGACTGCAATCCCCCCTTATAAAGAGAGCAAGCCCATTCTTTTCTCCACTGTCTGTGAATGCAAAAACCTTAATCATATTAAGAATTGGAGAGGGGAAAGGTACGGCCCTAGATGCTGCAATAATGGGATCAGCGGCATCTTCAGAGTCTTGCAATGAGAAACAGAACCGGCCATTAATACTTGTGAGTGAGAGCTCTCCTGTGTGTTCAATAGAAGGAAGATCTAGAAAAGGCATCATGTTAATGCTTTGGGATATTTTACAAACTCCTTAGGTAATTTGTATATCAGAATGAGATATTTTGATATTTTTCCAACACACTAGTTAATTAGTAAATCTGCACGGGATATTTGTACATTGTACAAATGAGTTAGGTAAATCTGCATGGGGTAACAGCCACATGTCTAAGCCATGCATGATCCGGGGAGCGCGCCCGTGTGACTCACACATGTACCTCTCTCCTATATTAGGTGAAAAGCGAAATGCAAAGACAAAAATAACACGTCTTATTTATATTACTAGGGAACAGCAGCAGAAAAATTAAGATTCATGAAAATGTTATGTATGCATATAACATAAGAAAGATGATAGATAGATAGATAGATAGATAGATAGATAGATAGATAATAGATTGATAGGTATGGATAAATATATATAGATATATATGGATAGATAGATATTATGGATAGAACAGGTGCCAGCTGCAGAAACTGCACAATATAGATAAAGCGTAGCAGCACTCTGTAAGGGCCAAGATACATAAAAACAATGGAAACATTGGATCTAAACTGTATTATTACTCAGTAAGCTGTACTTACAAAAAATGAAGGCTCTTAGAGCATAAATTGGCCAATTCATGTGTGCCCATCAACCACGGCAAGGTGACCTCCCGTTTGATGGGTCTTGTTCTACTCTACATGCCACTTTTGGGCTACAAGCCTATAACTAAACAAACAAAACATGCCACTTCTGGGCTCCAATTTAAATGGGCAGGTAGAACTGGTTATATATCACCTAGTTAGTTGTAGGCTTGTAGCCCAAAAGTGGCAAAAAATAGCCCTAAATTCAAAGCATGATGTCCATTATTCCAGAGATGGCGCCATTGGATATCTTTTCCAAGTTCATCAGTGAGAATAAAAAAAAATATAAAGGTCACATGATTGTCTTGTTGACTATGGACCTTATTTGTAAGTTATCAGCTAGTAAGGTTACTGCAACAAAACATGTGCATCAGTTAACCCCCAAAAATGGTATCCAATGATAATGCCAATCTTGGTAACCCAGAAGGAGGCTCTCAGGTATAGCAACCAAACAAAACAGTGCCTTGTGTTTCTGTCTGATAATGCATGAAAAACTCTGTGTGCCAAACGTGGCCTGTTATGGGCAAGTGAAGGCTGCGTGATGCAGTAAGAGTTTCCAGTCTTGTTCCAAAACCGGGCTCATACGCCAGTTATTAGCATGCACAATGAAGCATCCAAAATGTATTTTTGGTGCATATGTGCTCAGTAAGAATTGATAATACAACAATGCAGCTTAGAGAGGAGCTGTCCGCGGTGCTTAAAATTAGCAGCATACGACCACTGATATAGTGACAGCTAGTTGCTAGTGGTCGTAACCATAAATACCTAAGGTCCTGCAATGCCTGCACATGAGAAAAGAGACATAGCTAATCAGAAAAACTATACTACATTTCTAATTGGAGATATTTGCTAATATAATTATTATTACACTTACTACATATTGGGACAAGATCTTGGAGATGGGAATACCCATTTAAGCCCTTTAGATGGTGGTAAGCCTATAAGAAAGATCCATTTGGTCTCTTATACCAGCTATGAAGTCCGGATATGGGTGTATCTTCTTTATTGATGTCACTCTCATTTTTTCTATTCTGCATCTTAACTCACATATTATTTTACCAACATAATTCTTGGGACACAGGCAAGATGTGAAGTAATCTACTCACCTGGATCTACTAAGTCACTTATGGTTAAAGAATCATTGGTCGCCGCTATGGGGAAAGTTTTACAGACTGTTAAAAAGTCGCATGCTAGGCAGATAGCACATTTAAAGCAACCCAGGAATTTCCTATAATGTCATGTCCCAGTTGGTTTAAGGAGGATAAAGTGGCTTTTGACAAGATAACCCCGAAGGCTCCTACTTTTCCAATATATAAGAAGGAAGCCATATTGTTATCTAGTATCAAAGTATCCCAATATTTCTTAATCACCTTTCTAGTCCCAATGGTTCCAGAATCAAAGGTGCCGATAACCTTCTTGTTTGGAGTGCACTTCATATACCTTCATCTACAGTGCCTACAAGTAGTATTCAACCCCCTGCAGATTTAGCTGGTTTGATAAGATGCAAATAAGTTAGAGCCTTCAAACTGCAAACGAGAGTAGGTTTTATGAACAGAAGCATAAATCTTACAAACCAAAAAGTTATGTTGCTCAGTTGAATTTTATTAAATTTTAAACATAAAAGTGTGGGTCAATTATTATACAACCCCTATGTTTAATATTTTGTGGAATAACCCTTGTTTGCAATTACAGCTAATAATCGTCTTTTATAAGACCTGATCAGGCCGGCACAGGTCTGTGGAGTTATCTTGGCCCACTCCTCCATGCAGATCTTCTCCAAGTTATCTAGGTTCTTTGGGTGTCTCATGTGGACTTTATTCTTGAGCTCCTTCCACAAGTTTTCAATTGGGTTAAGGTCAGGAGACTGACTAGGACACTCCAACACCTTGACTTTTTCCCTCTTGAACCAGGCCTTGGTTTTCTTGGCTGTGTGCTTTGGGTCGCTGTCTTGTTGGAAGATGAAATTACGACCCATCTTAAGATCCTTGATGGAGGAGCGGAGGTTCTTGGCCAAAATCTCCAGGTAGGCCGTGCTATCCATCTTCCCATGGATGCGGACTAGATGGCCAGGCCCCTTGGCAGAGAAACAGCCCCACAGCATGATGCTGCCACCACCATGCTTGACTGTAGGGATGGTATTCTTGGGGTCGTATGCAGTGCCATCCAGTCTCCAAACGTCACGTGTGTGGTTGGCACCAAAGATCTCGATCTTGGTCTCATCAGACCATAGAACCTTGAACCAGTCTGTCTCAGAGTCCTCCAAGTGATCATGAGCAAACTGTAGACGAGCCTTGACATGACGCTTTGAAAGTAAAGGTACCTTACGGGCTCGTCTGGAACGGAGACCATTGCGGTGGAGTACTTTACTTATGGTATTGACTGAAACCAATGTCCCCACTGCCATGAGATCTTTCCGGAGCTCCTTCCTTGTTGTCCTTGGGTTAGCCTTGACTCTTCGGACAAGCCTGGCCTCGGCACGGCAGGACACTTTCAAAGGCTGTCCTGGCCGGGAAGGCTAACAGTAGTTCCATAAGCCTTCCACTTACGGATGATGCTCCCAACAGTGGAGACAGGTAGGCCCAACTCCTTGGAAAGGGTTTTGTACCCCTTGCCAGCCTTGTGACCCTCCACGATCTTGTCTCGATGGCCTTGGAATGCTCCTTTGTCTTTCCCATGTTGACCATGTCTGAGTGCTGTTCACAAGTTTGGGGAGGGTCTTAAATAGTCAGAAAAGGCTGGCAAAAGAGATCTTTATTCCACACATGTGAAGCTCATTATTCTTGATGCCTGAACTACTTCTTAATACTTTTGGGGGACCAAACAGAATTCTTGTGGTTTGAGGGGTTGAATAATAAATGACACTCTGAATTAACTTTTAAAGTTTTTAAAAAAAAAAAAAAAAAAATTTGCTGCAGTGCATTTCCCACTTCCAGGCTGATCTACAGTACAAATGTCACAATGCCAAGTTAATTCCGCATGTGTCCACCAGCTAAATCTGCAGGGGGTTGAATACTACTTGTAGGCACTGTATGTCTGTCAGATTTCCTCATACTTGTCGGATGGATATCATAGTGGAGGTCCCTGCTCAACACACCCTCTATAAGCCAGAATGGAGAGATGCTCTGTAGGAGTATCTCCTGCTGTGGAGGACATCGTCAGGCAATATACGATATATAGTTAACATAATTTTGATCAAAATAATGTAAAAACCATCCCACCACATCACGGTGACCCTATTCGGGATGGTGACACCTAACTTCTAATATTAAATCCTTACCATTTGTCAAAAGAGAACTGAGATCCGTGCGCATTAGCTGGGTGGCTTTTATTTTTTTTTAATCAAAATTATGTTAACTAAGCACCCTATATTATTTTCATGCACAATTGCTGTTTATTTACTGTAGGGTATTTGCTTATTGTGTTTCCGTCATGGTTTTTTTTTCTGTTTAGTGGCCATGTATGAACATGAACTTACTGTACATGCTGCATGCACACCAATTTATATCCCAGTTCATTTTTTTAAGTTTGTTTTTCAGTTATAGTGCATCCTGTACATATAAAGTTGTGGCCTGCCTTTTCCTTGAGCTGGAAATTCTATTAATTTGTTGCCCATGACTGTGTGTCTACTACCCGGGCTCAGTCTTTCTCAGCCCTTATCCACATGCATAGTAACATAGTAACGTAGGTTGAATAAAGATCTAGGTCCATCAAGTTCAACCTTTCTCCCCCAATTGTACCCCCTACACTAACACTAAACTAACATTCTAAGTAACTGGGACTAGGCCTCACAAATGTATTATTATTATTACCATTTTTATTATTAATGCAGTATTACAATTAAAAATGTATCTGTTTCTAATTTATTTTTTTTAATTAACGTATTTTTCGGACCATAAGACGCACTTTTTTCCTCCCAAATTTTGGAGGAAAATAGGGGGTGCGTCTTATGGTCCGAATGTTGGGGGGGGGGGTGTATATTTATGTGTGGGGAGCACTGAATATTCATGCTCCTTAATAGCGGTATACAGTGTAGCCGCGCTGCGGCTGCTGCTGCTGCTGACGGCTATCTCCTCTGCCCGCTGTTAAAGGGCATTAATATTCAACCTCTCTCCACACCCATGGGTGTGGGGAGAGGGTGAATATTCATGCCCTTTAATGAGCGGGCACAGGAGATAGCCAGCAGCAGCAGCCGCAGCGCGGCTCCGCTGTGTGCCGGCTATGAAGGAGAGTGAAGTCACTGCTCCCCGCGCACACAGACGCGGCGTGGGGAGCAGTGACTTCCGGCAGCTGATCTCTCCTTGTGAGCCGCGCATGGCAGTGACGTCATGCGCGGCTCACATGGAGAGATCAGTCTAGGCAGACTGGACACAGCGCTGGAGGAGAGAAGAAAGGTGAGTAGGAGTGTTTATTTTTTTTTATGTGCAGCCTGATGGGGATTAGGGGGACCATGCATACTAGGACAAGGATTAGGGGTGCCATGCATACCAGGACAGGGATTAGGGGTGCCATGCATACCAGGACAGGGATTAGGGGTGCCATGCATACCAGGACAGGGATTAAGGGTGCCATGCATACCAGGACAGGGATTAGGGGTGCCAAGCATACCAGGACAGGGATTAGGGGTGCCATGCACACCAGGACAGGGATGAGGGGTGCCATGCATACCAGGACAGGGATGAGGGGTGCCATGCATACCAGGATAGGGATGATGGGTTCCATGCATACCAGGATAGGGATTAGGGGTGCCATGCATACCAGGACAGGGATGAGGGGTGCCATGCATACCAGGACAGGGATGAGGGGTGCCATGCATACCAGGACAGGGATTAGGGGTGCCATGCATACCAGGACAGGGATGAGGGGTGCCATGCATACCAGGACAGGGAGGAGGGGTGCCATGCATACCAGGACAGGGATGATGGGTGCCATGCATATCAGGATAGGTATGAGGGGTGCCATACATACCAGGATAATAATGAGGGGTGCCATGCATACCAGGATGGAGGGATGCCAGGCATACCAGGATGGGGATGGGGACCACATATAAAAGAAAGGGGGGTGGCATATATACCAGGATGGGGGCTATTGTCAGAATTGGGGGACATTACCCCTATACCAGTGTCAACAGAAGACCCCCTCCCCCTTAAAAGTGCATCATGACCACATTTTTTGCTTAAATTTTTATTTTTTTATTTTCCTCCTCTAAAACCTAGGTGCGTCTTATGGTCTGGTGCATCTTATAGTCCGAAAAATACGGTAGTTTTATATTTTGTATTATTCTTGCTTTTCTAATAATGGTATTACTAAAATCCCTATACCTAAATCTGTTGATCCGGAAGAAGGCAAAAACCCCAGGACACATTCAGCCAATTAGCGTCACAGGGGAAAAATTCCTTCTTGACCCCGAGAAAAGGAGATCAGTCCTAGAACCCTGGGTCAAACCTAATTATGTTATTACTTGTTATATATTTAATATTACACTTATTGTACTACTGCCTTCCACAGACTTACTGCTCTGACTGTAAAGAACCCTTTCCCGTTTAGCTGCTGGAATCACCTTTCTTCCACCCGTAATGAGTGCCCCCTGGTCCTTAGTATGATCATTGGAAGGAATAAGTCATGTGCTAGTCCTTTGTATTGACCACACATATATTTATACATGTAAATGAGATCCCCTCTGAGGCGTCATTTTTCTAAGCTAAACACTCAACTTTTTCAACCGCTCATCATATGAGAGGCCTTCCATCCCTTGTAATAATCTAGTTGCGGCCTTTGAACTGACTCTAACTTCTGAATATCCTTTTTAAAATGTGGAGCCCAAAACTGGATCCCATATTCCAGATGTGGCTTCACCAGTGATTTATAAAGGGGCAACAGTATGTTGGGATCGTGGGATTTTATTTCTCTTTTTGTACACCCTAAAATCTTGTTTACTTTTGCGGCTGCTGCTTGACATTGAGTACTGCTGCTCAGCTTACTTGTAACCAGAATACCCAAGTCCTTCTCCTGTTCTGTAATCCCGAGTATACTCCCATTTAATGTATATGCAGCAATAGTATTACTCCGTCCTAGGTGCGTTACTCTACATTTATCTACATTAAACCTCATCTGCCAAGTGTTTGCCCATTCAGTCATCTTATCCAGATCATTCTGCAATATCGTAATGTCAAGATCAGATTTTAATATCCTACATAGTTTGGTGTCGTCAGCAAGGACTGACACTTTACTCTCAATCTCATCCCCAAGGTCATTAATAAAGAGGTTAAAAAGAATCGGTCCTAGCACAGATCCCTGCGGTCCCCACTGCTGACAAGTGAGAATGTACCATTTAGGACGACTCTTTGTTTCCTATCATTTAGCCAATTCCTTACGCATCTGCATATAGTTCCCCCAAGTCCTTGCTTCTGTAGCTTCAGTATAAGGCTGTTTTGTGGTACAGTATCAAATGCCTTTGCAAAGTCCAGATAAATCACATCAGCCGCATTACCAACATCTAGATTTGCACTTACCTACTCATAGAACCCCAACATGTTGGTTAGACACAACTTATTTTTCATGAATCCGTGCTGATTATCATTTATTATATTATTCTCTGCGATATAACTCTGCAGGTCATCTCTTATGCTGCCCTCAAAAACTTTGCATACTACCGATATCAGACTTACTGGACAGTAGTTACCTGGATCCACCTCCTTACCTTTCTTAAATATTGGTACCACATCGGCTATCCTCCAATCCTGTGGCACCACCCCTGTTACAAGAGAGTCTAACAATGTGAGATACCGCGGATTGTCAATAACTAAGCTCAATTCCTTCAGTATCTGTGGATGAATACCTTCTAGGCCGGGGGATTTGTCAATGTTTAATTTGCTCAGACGCAGTCATAATTCTTTTTGTGTTTAAACTAGTTATATCAGGTGGTGAACTTTGATTTTTGCCCTGTTGAAAGATCCCAGGAACAGACCGTTTGCTGGTGAACATGGATGAAAAGTGCCTGTTTAATATCTCAGCCTTTCCTTTGTCCTCTATAATTACCTTGTTATTATCTTTTAAGGGGCCCATACCATCTGATTTTCTCTTTTTGGCAATGATGAATTTATAAAATTTTTTGGATTTATTTTAATGTCACTGGCGATTTGTTTCTCTGTAGATAGCTTTTCTAGCTTGATTTATTTTTTACATTTCTTATTTAGGTCTTTACACTCCTGAAATGCTATTTCTGTATTCTCGGCCTTCAAGATTTTAAATGCCCTTTGTTTTTGTCTGATTAAACTTTGAGCTGTCTTATTTATCCATAATGGTTTCTTTTTATTCCTGGACATATTATTACCAGAGGGTATACATTTTCTACAGGATTCTATTAGTATTTCCTTAAACATGCCTAATTTACATTCGGTATCCCCAGTTACCATGACATGGTCCCAGTCTACACGATTAAGCTCTTCTCTTAATTTGTTGAAATCAGCTTTCCTAAAGTTCCAGGTTTTTGCATTTACTTTTTGAAATGTTTTGTTGAATATTACATTGAAACTTACCATATTATGGTCATCGCTTCCCAAATGACCCAGGACCTGTAGATCTGAAATTGTATCTGGTCTCTTTGACAGAACCGGATCCAGCAGATTACCTCCCCTGGTTGGTTCTTCTACCAGCTGAGAGAGGTAATTGTCCTGAACTGTGGATAAGAACTTGCAGCTTTTAGCACAACTGGTAGATTGGTAAATAGTAAGGTTTTAAATATTAGAGTTAGGATTGTCCCGAATAGGGTCACCATGATCTGGTGGGGTGGCTTTTGCATTATTTTGATCAAAATTATGTTAACTAAGTACCCTATATTATTTTCATGCACTGTTGCTATTTATTTTCTGCAGGGTATTCACCTAGTATGTTTTTATCTTGGGTTTTGTCTGTTTAATGGCCAGTGAGAACATACGTTTGCACACTACATGCACACCAACTTATATTCCAGTTCATCTCTTTAGATGTTTTGTTTCAGTTTTTTGGAAATAAAGGAGTGGCTTTTCCTTTCTTTGAGCTGGACACTAAGTTAATGTAGTTCCCCATGGCTTTCTTATGTCCATTAGACGGGTCTCAGTCCTTGTTAGCCCTTATCCACATGTACGTCACTAGACAAATGGTAATGTTTTAATACTAGAGGTCATATATATCATGTCTGTATACAACCCCTGGCAAAAATTATGAAATCACCAGGCTCGGAGGATGTTCATTCAGTTGTTTAATGTTGTTGAAAAAAAGCAGATCACAGACATGGGACAAAACTAAAGTCATTTCAAATGGCAACTTTAGGGCTTTAAAAAACACTAAAAGAAATCAAGATTTAAAATGTGGTACTCAGTAAGGGTAGCAGAGGGAAAAAATTATGGAATCACTCAATTCTGAGGAAAAAATTATGGAATCACCCTGTAAATTTTCATTTCCAAAACTAACACCTGCATCAAATTAGATCTGCTCGTTAGTCTGCATCTAAAAAGGAGTGATCACACCTGATCACACCTTGGAGAGCTGTTGCACCAAGTGGACTGACATGAATCATGGCTCCAACACGAGAGATGTCAATTGAAACAAAGGAGAGGATTATCAAACTCTTAAAAGAAGGTAAATCATCACGCAATGTTGCAAAAGATGTTGGTTGTTCACAGTCAGCTGTGTCTAAAATCTGGACCAAATACAAACAACATGGGAAGGTTGTTAAAGACAAACATACTGGTAGCCCAAGGAAGACATCAAAGCGTCAAGACCGGAAACTTAAAGCAATATGTCTCCAAAACAGGAAATGCACAACAAAACAAGTGAGGAATGAATGGGAGGAAACTGGAGTCAATGTCTGTGACCGAACTGTAAGAAACCGCGAACTGTAAGAAATCGCGAATCTCCATTGGGCAAGGTGATGATGCTGGAACTTTTGTTTGGTACCGTTCCAATGAGATTTATAAAGATGACTGCATGAAGAGAACATGCAAATTTCCATAGTCATTGATGATATGGGGCTGCATGTCAGGTAAAGGCACTGGGGAGATGGCTGCCATTATATCTTCAATAAATGCCCAAGTTTACATTGATATTTTGGACAGTTTTCTTATCCCATCAATTGAAAGGATGTATGGGGATGATGACATCATTTTTCAAGATGATAATGCATCCTGCCATAGAGCAAAAACTGTGAAAACATTCCTTGAATGAAGACACATAAGGTCAATGTCATGGCCTGCAAATAGTCCGGATCTCAATCCAATTGAAAATCTTTGGTGGAAGTTGAAGAAAATGGTCCATGACAAGGCTCCAACCTGCAAAGCTGATCTGGCAACAGCAATCTGAGAAAGTTGGAGCCAGATTTATGAAGAGTACCATTTGTCACTCATTAAGTCCATGCCTCAGAGACTGCAAACTGTTATTAAAGCCAGAGGTGGTGCAACAAAATACTAGTGATGTATTGGAGTGTTCTTTTGTGTGTTTGTTTTTCATGATTCCATAATTTTTTCCTCAGAATTGAGTGATTCCATAATTTTTTCCCTCTGCTTGGTCTGAAAAAAATTACCCTTACTGAGTACCACATTTTTTATCTTGATTTCTTTTAGCGTTTCTTAAAGCCCTAAAGCTGCCATTTGAAATGACTTTAGTTTTGTGCCATGTCTGTGATCTGCTTTTTTTCAACAACATTAAACAACTGAATGAACATCCTCCGAGCCTAGTGATTCCATAATTTTTGCCAGGGGTTGTAGTAGCCTAGAAAGATGTAAGTATTTAAACAGACACTGCAGTAAACATATCAAGTATGATTGGCCAACATGTGTTATGAGAGCATACACCATTATTAATCTGAATTAATCTTCTGACATGCACAACATTAGTAACAGTTGTGCCAAATTTGATATGGACTGAAACCAATTATTTTTTTTTTGCCAAATACTGGTATGTCATAGAGTGGAATAAGAAAGATACGTGTGACTAATTTGGCCTGATTTGCTATGAAGTAAGCCAATAACATCTCAAACGGGGGCTGATTTATGAAAACTGTCTCAAAGTAAAACTATCGATGGCTGAAATTCTATAACACATTTCCTGCTGTGAATATACATTAATTAGTTACTAATCGAGCTCTGACATTATGATGCATTGAACATTCTGACTTAGTTGGCTAGGTGGAAAGGTGCCAGAATTCACAAAAAAACAATGCCTGCAGCATAGTCTGTAGATGTACTCAGGCACTGTTTATTTATTTATTGACCTCAATGACAGCACATAGCATATCCATGAAACTGAGTTTCATGATTGAGGTCAGATCTAGAATAACTATTCAGATTTTTTGTTTCAAGGGTAGAAGTGTAGTTGGATAAGTTCAGGGAAATAAGGGCAGCTGTGGTTATCTCAATCAGCTTGAAAAAGTGACCATCTTTAAGACTAAAGCTCCCCATGCAAATTAGACTAATGTCAGCTAAAACCTGCCAATATCCACGGGCTCGGATGACAGTCTAATGAATTTGAGAACCTTGGACAATTTATTGTCAGGGATAATAGATTTGGCATGTTCAATTTCAGGCTGCTGATCGTATTGTCTCCTGGTGACAAACCGCAATCAGATAGGGTAAGGATCCAACTATCGTGGCTATGTACATGCATTGTTTCCTTAAATGGCTTTCTCATTGAGAACATAAGAGTACTTGGTAGAACGATGGGTGTAGCTGGGTCCCACTAGTTTCTGCTGGTTCTGCTGGAAAACTTCTGATTTTAAAGGCATGTAATTATGATGTGTCTCTCATCTGCTGCACTAAGTTTCCTTGGCCGACGACCTACTTAAAACTTTTGCACAGTGCTGTATATGAATAAAGGTAATGTCTCACAGAGCATAAGAGTAACAAATGCGAGTGCTCAATAACTACAGAGCTCCAAACTCAGCATAAAATTTGTACACCAGGATCTCCACTCAATTGGTTTCCATGACCAAACAGCTGCATGCAATTCTAACATCACCAAGCACAATGCAAAGAATTGGGCAAAGTATACTCTGGAGCATTGTAAAAATGTTCTATGGAGTGATAAATCATGCTTCTCTATCTGGTTTTCTGATGGATGAGTCTCGGTTTGGTGAGTGCCGGGACATTTCCTGGCACTCGCTGTATACACAGGGACGCCAAGGACTACTGTGACGCTCACAGCCCTCCCTGGGAAATGGGGTACTCGGAGCCGGGTCAGATGTTGGGGAAGCAGTCGTGGCCTGGACCCGTTCCGTGCCCAGGGCCGTCACAATAAAAAGTTTGTAATGGGCTATCAGGGTTGAGTGGTTGCTATCGACTAAGCCACCTGTGGGATCTGGTGATTGCCACCAGGACCGGGGGTCTGACAACCTCTGAGTATTTCAGGTACCTTGGTCAGGACCCCGCACCAGAGTGTTCCTAGACTTCAAACTAAGTCCTCTCCTGTCCGTGTGTGTGTGTAGAAAGGCCGAGTCTCCCTCTGGACTATGCACAGAACAAGGTTACGGGTGGCAACTCCGCTCCGTCCGTTACCCGGTGGGATCCACTGAGCCTCCCAGGCTTTCCTGACTAGGACGTGAAGTAGCAAAGTCAGGTGTCGGGGGCCGGTACCCCTCTTGCAGCCGGAATCCCTCTGACTAGGCCAGAATAGCGAGGACAGGTGGCGTACACCGCTCCGTCTGCATCCCCCTGGGATCCTTATGCGATGGAGCTAGACTCCTCTGCTCCAGGCCTTCTTGGGTAGGGACCTTGACTGGGTATAGACAGCCGTTAACTCTTGCCCACTCCTCGACTCAAGGCCAGAGTACGAGGACCGTGTCCCCATCAACTGCAGGTTCACACAGAAAGCCACGTTCAGTGATGGACATCACAATCAAAAGACCATAAGCCCAAGATGGCTGTTTTTTAAATATGAATTATTAAGTGTAACCTATATGTGGGTCCTCCACCCTCACCCGCTACATGGTTCCCCCTATTTTTTGGTTCCCCCAACTCCACCTACCGGCTGGGGCCGCATACTGGTGCCTATTAGCCCCCCCTGCTGGTGGGAGAAGTGGGGTCCTGACAGTAGCACCATCCTTACCTCGAAGGAGAAATACCACATCCCATTAAAGACATGCAGTACCTCTGTGGCGATCGAACCCCCAGGGGCGCCACACTACCCTGTGGCCAAAGTAACCATGGGAACTGACTGTGGTACCAAGTCCCATAAGGTCGGGGTAGTCAAGGAATTGATACATCCCGTCATAGTGGGGCAAGACTTTTCTTTTTTTTGGGACTTATGGAAAAAGGGGGCCGTACCAAGTGTCTCGGACAAAAGCCGGACTCCTCTAGAAAATGCCCAGTCAAAATCAAAGAATCAAAGGTCGTAGAGTTCCCCATGTGTGTATTTGCCAGGGAGGAGGACTAGAGGGTGAACGAGGAGACCAATCTCTATGAGTTGAAAGTGTCTGGAGAGAACTTTGGGACTGCTCAAATTAGAGACCTTACCTTAAAGAGGGCGTTTGATAATATTACCGTCTGTAACGGGGTTGCTCAAGAGCCGGGGCCAGACACCAGGTTTCCACACTTTGCACTCAATGCGGAGTTGTTATATTGGGTGACTAAACTGATGGAAGGGGAAATTGTAAAGCAGCTGTTGGTTTCAGATCCCTATCGGCAGAGAGTTTTAGACATGGCCCATTCGCATGTTTTGGGGGATATCTGGTTGTAGAAAAAACTCAGGAGAGGATAATGCGGAGGTTATATTGACCCAGATGCTACTGGTAGAGCCTAAATTATTGTAGGTCTTGCCCCACCTGCCAGGTAACCGCTCTCACTTCCGAAGTCCACTAGTCCCATTACCTGTTATACAGGTCCCATTTGAGAGAATTGCAATGGACCTAGTAGGTCCCCTAGTTAAGTCTGCAGGGGGATCTCAATACATCCTGGTGGTCATGGACTATGCAACCCATTACACAGAGGTGGTACCACTGAGTAACTCATTCTGCAAGTGCATTGCCCGAGAGCTTGTCCATATTTTTTCGTGGACTTGCCTGCCAATGGAGATTTTGATGGACCTAGGGACTCCCTTCAAGAGCAAAGGGATGGAAGAGCTGTGTAGGGTCCTCCAGATTGCCCAGCTTTGAACCTCCATCTACCATCTGCAGATGGATGGCCTAGTGGAGCGCTTCAATAAGACCTTAAAGGCTATGCTCAAGAAAGTCATTGAGAAGGATGGTTGAGACTGTGAGTATCTGCTTCCGTTCCTGCTTTTCTCTGTCAGGGAAGTTCCTCAAGCCTCCACTGGTTTCTCTCCATTCGAGCCCCTGTATGAACAACATCCACGAGGGCTCCTGGATATCGCCAAGGAAACCTGGGAAGCCGAGGTCATGCCCCACCAGAGCATCATAAAGCACGTCTCCCAGATGTCACGGTCGAGAACAAGTTCCTGGCCAAGTGGCAAGGCCCATATGAGGTGGTGGAAAAACTGGGCAATGTTAATTACAAGGTCCACCAGCCAGGACGAAGGAAGCCTCACCAAGTATACCACGTGAACTTGCTAAAGCCGTGGCGAGATCAGAAATCACTGGAAGCCCCTTGCCTGGGAACTTGTCCCCAAGCCAAAGTATATGATGTCACGATTGTGGAGACTCTATCGCAGGCCTAGAAGCAACAGTGTCAAGAACTGCTGCAGCCGAACCGTGACCTATTCTCATAGTTGCCGGGGTGTATGCAGGTAATGTAGCATGACGTTCTAACAGAGCCGCATATAAGGGTGAATCTTAAGCCATATAGGATTCCCAAAGCATGCCGTGAGGTAATCTTAAACGAGGTGAAAAGAATGATAGACGTCGGCGTGATAGAGGAGTCCAAAAGCGGGTGGTTGAGTCTCATCGTCTTCGTCCCGAAGCCCAACGGTGAGTGGAGACTTTGTAATGACTACCGCAGGCTGAATGAAGTGTCCAAATTTGATGCGTACCAGATACCCCGCGTTGATGAAGTCATTGAGAGGCTTGGACCTGCAAGGTACATTTCCACCCTCGACCTGATGAAGGACTACTGTCAAATCCCCATGTCCCAGAGTGCCAAGGAGAAGACCACCTCCTCGACACCTGATGGGTGTTTTCAATATACCAGAATGCCTTTCAGACTACAGGGTTCTCCAGCCACCTTCCAGAGGGCCTTGGATCGGACCCTAGTTCCCCATAACAAGTATACCGGAGCCAACCTCAATGACATAGTGATCTTCAGCCCAGACTGGGGTAGTCAGCTACCAAAAGTACAGGCTATTCTGGATGCTCTGAGGAAGACGGGGTTTACTATAAATTCAAAATTAAAAAAAATGCGTCATGGGGAAGAGGCCAAGTACTTAGGCTACATTGTCAGGAGAGGCAAAATCAAGCCACAAATAAGCAAGGCCGAGGCAATCCAGAAGTGGCTGCAACCGCTTTCCAAGAAGCAGGTGAGAGCCTTTCTTGGTATTGTTGAATATTACCAGCGGTTTATCCCAAATTTTGCCATGATTGCTGCACCACGGACTGACCCCCATATAGGCACAAAATCAACGATGAACAAATGGACTGCTGAACCAGAGATGGCAGTCCAAAAGCTGAAACTGGCTCTATGTAAACAGCCGGTCCTGGTCACACCGGACTTCAGTAAAGAATTTGTGGTCCAGACTGATGCTTCAGAAGTCGGGTTGGTTGCCGTGCTGTCTCAAGAGATAAATGGTGAAGAACATTCCATCCTGTATCTGAGTCGAAAGCTCTCTTCCTGCGAGAAAAATTCTCAAGAAAGAGTGCTTAGCCATCAATTTGGCCATTGAAACGCTGAAGTATTGCCTACTAAGACATATGTTTAAACTAGTGTAGGACCATGCACCTCTGAGATGGTTAAGAGAAAAGAAGGGTAAGAATTAGTGTTGAGCCACCCCCGTAGTGTTCGAGTTCGGTTCGATTCGTCGAACACCCGTGTGTTCGCCGAACTGTTCGTCGAACTGTTCGTCGAACACCTTCGAACACCGTTAAAACCAATGGCAGGCAAACAAAAACACATAGAAACACATAGAAAACACCTTCAAAGGTGTCCAAAAGCTGACAAACTGCTCAGAAGACACAACTAACACATGGAAAAGTGACAAGTACATATAGTCATGCGAAAAGAAAAGAGGTGGAGGAGTAAAAGGAGGGGGAGACACAGATATAGGCATGTCATGCCCTTCTAAAATCCAAAAAGTGAGAAGCCGACACGGCCAGTCCGTTCCTGCCTGTGCCACCTCTGTGTCGCCGGGTTTGTGCCAGAACCGCGGTGGACCCTGACGGCCAGCCCCCCTATCCCAATACTGGTGCCTGTCCGCCGGTGGGTCGAGGCCCCCCACGGTGGGGGGGGGAGTAACATCTGCAGAAGAAAGACCATCTTCCAGCCAAACTAAGATGTCGACTTCTTTTCGTGGACAATGTGATACGATCCCATTCTTACGGACACGCCCATCGCTACAAATTCTAGATGAGGCACAAAAACAGCAGGTGCTTCAATGGATATCAAGTGCTCCTTCAAGTGGGCTCTCCATCACCTCAATTTCAACATCACAAATACTCCAGTCCTCAGAGGTGTCACCCCAATCGCACTTGCTTCCTCACAGCTCCCAAGTCTCCAGCTGCCCGTCTGAGTATGGGGTAACACAGATGGCTGAGTCTGCCCAGCTGTTTACTCATACTATAGCCTGGGAAACGGAGGTCTGCTCCAGAGCTTCTGTTAATCCAGATGAGGAAATGATCTGATCCGATGCCCAGAATCTTTATAAGTTGGATCCAGGACCAGATGAAGAAGGTTCTGAGCATAATGTAGACCCTTGTTACCAAACTCCTGTTGGTGGAGACAATGATGAAGACGATGATGAGACTCAAATACCTGATTGGAGCGACAACTTGACTTTTCGGTCAGGGCAGGAAGAGGTTGGCTCTGAGGGCGACGGGTGTGATAACACACAGGGTGATGATGACGAGGTTGGAGATCCCACTTACTGTCAACCCACAGTCAGACAGTCGATGAGGTCAGCAGAGGAGGTGGAGGAGGATGTGACTAGCCCTGGGGATGGGGATGACTCGGTACCCGGGCATTTGCCTGGCCTTGGGGATGTCGCGGTGGTCGGCTCCCTGGCCCGTACCCTGGGGTCTCTCTTTAAAAGGGTGGATAATTGTTAATTTTATAAGAGTTCATGACGCCACCTGTGGTATCTGGTGACAAGCACCAGCGCTGCAGCAGTCCACTGAGGCCGGTGATAAGGCAGCTCGATGGTATAGCTCCCCACAGGTGGAGCTAGGTCTCAGGGCAGCGTATGCAGGGGGAATGCAGGACAGGCGAGACCCAGCTGGGTCAGAGTAAGAACGGGAACGGACACGGTAGTCACTTCAGTACCTTTTACTGGTGGAAATTCAGGCACATCCCGGAGCACTGTAGGGTGAAGGGTGCATATCAGGATCCTCCCCAATGAGCGGGTGTAGGGCCTCCTGTTTCTTGCCTCTGCGTAGTAAGTTTCTGACCTGCCTGGAGCTAGGCCTAACTTTGTCTCTGTCCTGCGCTGGCTGACCTTGTGGTAGGGCCTTCTCTTGGAGTTCACGCTCCCAGTATGCGGGGCCTAAGCGTCTCCTGGCTCTGTTACATATCAGCACCTTAGCGATCCTGGGACTTGTAGTTCTCCAGGGATTCCGGTTATGCCTTACTGGGTCATAGAGATACCGGTAAGCTCGGATCCTGTGTCCGGTAAATGCTTCGGGGTGAGCTGGTTAAGCTCCTCTGCCCCTTATGTACTAACTCGCCACTCGCCTTCGGCCTACTCGGGCCCTCACTAGGCTATACACACTAACGGCAGCTTGCCGCGCTTCACTGATCTTACGGCATCGGCACACCTTAAGCTCTATCTGGGCTCCCTGAATCTAGCAAGCAGGAGCCTCGTGCTCCACTGCTGAACTATTAACTGCGTTCTCTAGACTAGACTGAGCTCCACTGCAGACTGACCTCTCTTAGGCTTCTCTACTGCAGGAACTCTTCAGAGGAACTGAACTGCCTAGCTCCACCTTCCCTATTTATATCCCTAACGGGCTCCCTCTGCTGGTCTGAGGTGAAAGGTGGAGATGTGTGAATGTTTATGGGGGCCTCTTGTGGAGGATTCCATCAATGCACTCTTGTAGGATCTGTGATACCAAGCGCAGCAGGGCATCACAGATGCTATTGACGACGAGGTTAGGTTGCGCCTTCCTGAACAGAGACGGAGTACTGGAAGCACGTCAACAACTGCATCCTCAACCACAACTCTGCCTCTGACCACAAGTCGTAGTGGCTCTTCAGGTCACATGGGCTCTAAGCATTGCATAGCCTGGGCATTTATTCAGATCGATAAGGATGACCCAACTCGTGTTATCTGTAATATTTGTCAGCAAAAGCTAAGTAGAGGCCAAAAAATACATAGTTTGAGTACTTCATGCATGTACCGTCACATGGATATGAAGCATAAGTTGCAGTGGGAAGCTCACTGTGCTACAATGCGGCCTAGCCGGCTGGGCCAACCACCGTCTGCCCCATCTTGTGCATCCGCAGCCTCTTCATCCTCTGTGACTGGGGGGACAGCAGTCACACATGTTTTTGGACGCAGACCTGCCACCTTTTTACCCGCAACAGCCAGTGTGATTGGCAGGTCGTCAGTTCATTGGGAAGTGGAAACACCTGCTAGTGTTGAGCGCTCTCCGACATCGAGAGCACCACCTTTGGATCAAGGCAACCTAACATGTCCGCCTGCATCTTCCTCACAGACCGGCAGTTGCCGGGGACACCCTACTCAACACCGTCTAAGAACAACAGCCAGCCCTCGGTCCCTCAGATGTGGAAAAGTAAAAGACCATTTCCTCCTAGCCATGAGAAAGCTAAGAGGTTGAATTTCACCATCTGCAAGCTGTTGGCTACAGAAATGCTGCCTTTCCACCTGGAGGACACAGAGGATTTTCAAGACCCTATGTCCGTCACAGTGCCCCAGTACCAGATGCCCAGTCGGCACTACTTCTCAAAGAAAGGTGTGCCTGCGCTCCACTAGCATGTCGCACACAACATCACCGCTTCTTTGAGAAACTCTGTGTGTGACAGGGTGCACTTCACCACAGACACTTGGACGAGAATGTGGCACCCCAGGGGTCTGGTTTCCACAGTAATAGCAATATTACGTCTGTGAGCAGGTGGGAGGTCTCCTGGTCAGGAATCCTAAACATACCACACCTCCTGCCCAGTCCTGGGAGGGGAAGAACTTCCCCTATATAAAGCTGGGGCTGAGGCAGGGTTAGTGAGTAGAGTAGAGTGAGAGAACACAGACAGAGACACAGTCTGGTCTGTAGTGGAGCAGCTTTAGGGAAAGAAAGATCAGGAGCTCTGTGGGAGCTGTGCTAAAAGAGATCAGGGGCTGGAAGCTGTAGAGCTCGCCCTGATTGAAGAGTTCTTACTGGACCCGGAGTCCGAGGCTGTGGGGACTAATCCTTACCCAGCAGCAGAAACCGCCCGGCAGGGGATTTCAGGTCCTCTGGCCAAGAAACCCGAAGGCACGGTCACACGCAAGGGACCAGCACCGCCGTCGTGGAGCGGAAGCTACCAGAAGGCCCCGAGTCACCGGCCATACGGGTGAGCACCACACGGTACACTCAGGGACGTGGGCTACTTTTATCAGCCTCTAGCAAGGTAGCCAGAAGAGTACGATTAGTTGGGGAGGCCTACAACTCCACCTGGCCAGGGGAGATTCCATCTGCTCACGGACTGACCAGGCCCCGATCGCTAGCCAGTACTCCGGGAGGGTCTACCTTTGCCACCAGTAAAGACCCTGAACTACACCGCACCGTCTCTGAGTGTTTCATCATCCACGTCCGCTGCCCTGAGGCCATACCCCTCCCGTTGGGGGTTATACCATCCCCGCTGCATAACCGTATCACCGGCCTCAGCGGTCTGCCCTGCAGCGGCGGTCTCTTGACCGCATTCAACGGGTGGCGTAGTCGAACATTCTAACATCTACTGCTAAATACTGCCGCTCAGTTTGACTCCCTGGGCACGGACCGGGTCACCGCCACGAGACTACTACCCCCATCTGATCCGGCTCCGGGTAGGCCCCTGCGTGCGCAACGCTACTCAGCACAGGCCCAGGGGCGCGTCAACTTTGGCGTAGTCGGCAGGATTCCGTGCCCGCAACCACCGGGTACTGCGCGCCTAAAAAAGAGACTTTTAAACTTACCTGTGGTGAAGATTCCCGCCATCCGACGCCATCTTCTACCTCCTTCCCGCCATCCGTGGAGTTTTCCCGCCGTTGGACGCCATCTTCTGCCTTCTTCCCGCCATCCGTGGAGTTTTCCCGCCGTTGGACGCCATCTTGAAGACGCCGCGCGGGAAGAAGAGGGGCGTGGACTCCGAAAAGCCCGCGAGAACTGAAGCCCCGCCTCACGTCCGGACGTTGCGTAAGGTCCTGGAAGGAGCCCAGCAGACGCCGACGTCATAGGAGCGCGACGGAAGGTCCTCAACCCTGACGATCCACTGCGGAGCCGCGGCCTACGGAAGAGGATCATCGCAAGGTAGGCCACGGTCCACTAGGGGGGAGGAAGATGTCGGATACGGAGGAGAGCTTCACTGCCACAGCCACCGCCAGCGCCACCGCTGCTGCGGTCATGCCTTTCACCATGCCCTATATCCCGGGGGCAGCCTGGCTACCCCAGTACTCAGGGGAGTCACATACCCTGAATGACTTTAGAGAAAAGCTGGATAGCCTCTTCCAGGTGTACCCCTCACAGAAGAGCAAAAAGTGAGCATCCTGGTGGCCCAACTAACCGGGGCAGCCCAAAGGGAGGTAAAGTCCTGGCCACCTGGGAGGAGGACTGTCGCAGGGATATTAACCCGGCTGAAGGACACCTTTGATACCCGCACCTCAGCCGAGATTAAGCTTAGATTCTACGGGTGCAAACAGCGAGCACATGAGAGTATAAGAGACTATGCTTTAAACCTACAAGAGGCCCTGAGAGCCATTAAGCAGACCGACCCTGACGGCGTGGGAAACGAGGACAGGCTGTTGACCGAACAATTTATAGAGGGACTATATTGCAATGCCCACCGAACCCAGTTGCGGGCAATGGCCTTACAGGATCCTCATCTGGACTTTGCACAGTTCAAGGACAGAGCCATCCGGGTGCTCCGAGAACCGGCACCGGGTGGCGTTGTGACCCACAGGCGCCCTACTACCGCTTACCACCAGGAGGCGGCGCCCTTGTCGGCAGGGCCTGTGGGAGCTGATGCGCAGGCTTTGAACAATGACCCGGCTCCAGACCTGCACCATCAGGTCCAAGAGCTAGCTAAAAGCGTTGCCGCGCTAACCCGAACTATGCAGTCGTTACAGGTTTCTGCTCCAGGGAAGATCCAGCTGGCATCCGAACCGGAGGACATCCCGTGGCGTCGACCAAGGAGGACCCCACCGGCCAGGGGAAGACCCAGCGACCGATACAATGAGGACGGACAACCCATCTGCCGCCGCTGCAATCAACCCGGACATATGGCAAGGTACTGTCCTTTAAACTGGCACAACCTGGGGTAGAGGGCCAACCCCTAGGAATAAGATCACCAGGCCCATCGAACTGGCGTGACAAATACGTGGGAGGACGTCCAGTCTTGCCTGTAGTACTGGATGGCATTCCTATGAGTGCCCTACTTGACACCGGGTCACAGGTCACCACCATCCCGTACGTGCTCTTCAAGCAGTACTGGAATGACTCGGATATAACCAGCTACCCAGACGACGACTTGAGTATCATCGCCAGCAATGGTCAACCCGTGCCACAGATCGGATTCAAAGAGATGACCATTAAAGTCGGTAGAGTCGAACTGGCAGCACAGGGACTGATCATTGTAGACATTGACAAGCGCGAGAGTCACCCAAAGATAACTCTAGGAACTAATGTGATTGAAAATTGTCTTGCAGAGGTGATTTTCATTTTACAGCAGGTTGCCAAGAACGCCAGCTCCGGCCAGCAGCGAGTGCTCCAAAAAGAGATCCGGGCACTGATGCGGCGGCAACAGGTGGAACTCTCCGGTGGTGAGATTGGAAGCGTGAGAATGTGTGACCCTTTCCCAATTGCCATGCCCCCAAAAAGTGAAATGATGATTTGGTGCCGGGCAGCTATTGGTCTAAGAGGTAGAGACTACCAAGCAATGGTAGAACCCGTCTACTCAGACAGTAGGCCCACCATTTTGACAGCACGGGGGGTGGTTGATGTACGCCATGGGAGGGTGCCCGTTCGCATAATAAACATCGGGAAGAGAGAAGTACACCTGCCCCGGTATGCCACGCTAGCTAAATTGTTCACCATAAACCAGAATTCTGTACAGGCCGTGGAACCCTTGCCTCCATCTCAACCAGAGGAAGGTAACGGCTCTAAGAAACCAATGGAGGACTGGTGTCAGCAACTACATCTGGGTACTGACTCCACTCCCTCACACCAGAAACAAAGAGTCTATCGGGTGGTTCAAGACTACGAGAGAGTGTTTAGTAAACACCCGTTAGACTTCGGGCGAGTAAAGGGGGTAGAACACCACATCCCCACGGGAGACCATCCTCCCATAAAGGAGAGATACCGACCTGTACCCCCTGCACACTACCAACACACCAAGGGGATGCTTAGAGACATGAAGGAGGCTGGGGTAATCAGGGATAGCTGTAGCCCCTGGGCAGCTCCACTAGTCTTGGTTAAAAAGAAGGACAACACCATGAGAATGTGTGTAGATTACCGGAAAATCAACCGTATCACACACAAAGATGCGTACCCCTTACCAAGGATAGAGGAGTCTTTGGCTGCTTTAAAATCTGCTAACTTCTTCTCCACTTTGGATCTCACTAGCGGGTACTGGCAGGTTCCTGTAGCAGAGGCGGACCGGGAGAAGACCGCATTCACCACCCCGATGGGACTTAGCGAGTTTACCTGCATGCCGTTCGGACTCTGCAACGCACCAGGAACCTTCCAACGATTGATGGAATGCTGTCTGGGACACCGAAACTTCGAGACGGTCCTGTTATACCTGGACGATGTCATCGTCTACTCCAAGACCTACGAGGACCACCTGAAACACCTGGCAGAAGTGTTCGAAGCCCTGGCAAACTACGGCCTAAAGGTGAAACCCTCCAAGTGTCACCTCCTGAAACCAAAGGTGCAGTACCTGGGACACATGGTGAGTGCTGACGGAGTGGCTCCCGACCCTGATAAGATCACCGCAATTAAGGAATGGCCAAGCCCCTCCAGCGTAAAGGAAGTGCGGCAGTTCCTCGGGTTGGTAGGCTACTACCGAAGATTCATTCCCGGTTTCACCAAAAAGGCAGCTCCTATGCAGGACCTCCTGATAGGCCAGTCCAGGAAGGCCAAGAACCAGAAGCCACCCTTCAGATGGGAGAAGCTGGAAGAAGAGTCCTTCCGCCAGCTGAAGATGGCCCTCATGGGGGATGAAATCCTGGCGTACCCTGATTACAGCCAGCCCTTTATCCTCTACACCGACGCAAGTAACATCGGGCTAGGAGCCGTACTGTCCCAGATCCAGCAGGGGAAAGAACGGGTAATTGCTTACGCCAGCCGAAAACTGCGACCCACCGAAAGAAACCCTGAGAATTACAGCTCATTCAAGCTAGAGTTCCTGGCAGTGGTGTGGGCAGTCACCGAACGCTTTAGGCACTACCTCGCCTCTTCCCGGTTCACCGTGTACACGGATAACAACCCGTTGACACACCTGGATACGGCAAGACTCGGTGCCCTGGAGCAGAGATGGATGGCCCGCCTGTCCAACTATGAGTTCACGATCAAATACCGGGCAGGATGCTCCAATACCAACGCGGATGCCTTGTCCAGAATGCCAAACCTACCGGACATAGGGGAAGATCCAGAGGAACTGGAAGAAGTTGAACTCCCCGCGTTCCACCGTCATGGGACTATCCAGTATTCCCACCGTGTAAGGGGTAAGCAATCTGCTACGTTCAACCCCTTACCTCATTACAACTGGGCGGAAACGCAAGACAGTGACCCCGCCGTCCGACTGGTGAAGGAGATGCTGACTCAGCCAGATGCCCGCCTTGACCCAGACGCTCCGGGTTGAGAAGAGTCGACTGTTCCTTTACAAGGGGAAGTTGTGCCGCAGAATGGTTAACTCCCGGACGCATGAACTGATCTGGCAAGTAGTGGTGCCAAGAAGAGACGCGGCTATGGTACTGGAGGCATACCACAACGGAGCTGGGCACTTTGGATGGAAGAAGCTGGAGTTCCTGCTGCGCGGACGGTTCCATTGGGTAGGCATGAGAGGAACCATCGAGAGGTGGTGCAGAGACTGTGGCCCATGCAACCTAAGAAGGAAGGACCGTGCTAGCCAGAAGACTCCCCTGCAGTCCATCGTCACCAAGCAGCCGTTGGAACTGGTAGCCTTGGATCATGTAAAACTGACCCCCAGCCGAAGTGGCTACGTCTATGCGTTAACCATCGTGGATCACTACTACCGGTTCTTGGTTGTCGTCCCCGTCAAGGACTTAACGGCTCAAACAGCAGCTAGAGCCTTCCAGCAGCACTTCTGCCGTCCACACGGATACCCAGAGCAGGTGCTGACGGACCAGGGACCTGCCTTTGAAGCGGAGGTCTTCCAGGAGTTCTGCACTCTGTATGGCTGCCGGAAGATAAGAACAACACCCTATCATCCACAAACCAATGGACTCTGTGAGAAAATGAACCAGGTGGTGATAGACCTTCTGAAAACATTGCCCCTGGAAGAATGCAATCTGTGGCCTGAGAAACTGCCTGATCTGGTGGACCTATACAACCACATCCCGGTAGGTTCTACCAACTGTACCCCGGCTTACCTAATGAGAGCAAGACCTGGTAAGCTCCCTGTTGATCTGGAGATGGGAGTCCTGACACCCGAGGACACTTCACCAGAAGCAGACTGGGACACAGAGAGGCAGCAGCAGTACCGGAAAGTACAGGAGAGCGTTGAGCGAAGTCTCTGTCAAGCTAGAGAAAGACAGGAGAAGGCTTACAACCAGCATGCTCCCGCTGTTCCCCTGGTACCTGGAGAGCAGGTCTTGAAGAGGAAGAGACGCCTCCACAAGTTGGACGACCAGTGGGAGAAGGACCCATACACCGTACTGCCCTCAAGCCATGAGAACCTGAAAGTCTGCATAATTAGTAAGGACGGAGGAGAAACCACAGCCATTGTATCCCGAGATCATCTGAAGAAGTGTCCCGAGCAGTTACGAAACCCTGAAGAAGATCAAGAAAATCCTCAACCCGTAGAGGAAAGGGAGGAGATGGTTAGTACTGTACTCGGAGACTTCCCTCGGTCTTGGACTCAAGTAAATGGCGCTGTTGTGGTACCTGTCCTCACCTTCCTCCAACCAGCATCCCAAGTGCCTACGGAGAAACAGGTAGAGCTGGAAGAGCAGCCGGTCCAGGAGGCAGAAGACCCCACACAAGCAGACCAGGAGGATCAACCCTCTGCTTATAGTGAGCCTGCCGTACCCCTAGTGAGCCAAAGAGCCCGTAGACAGCTGCCCAGTTTATCTTTGACAGCTCCTACACCCCGTAGCTCAGGACCAGTCAGTCAGCTCCGTAGGTCCACTAGAGCCACTAGAGGCCAGTTGCCCGTACGTTGGAGGATTTAAAGTGCTCAAACTGTTTATTTGTATTTACCTGTTTTCTGTTACTTGTAAATAATTGTGTATTTCTAGTTAGTTTATAGGTGTCGTTTATGGATTATCCGGAATCCTTTGTACATATGTTTGGAGCGTAACCCAGGAATGGACTGAAGACTGTTAAGGACTCGGGGCAGGACAGACCCCTACCTGGTTACGGCTCCCTGTTCCTTGGTGAGATGGACACCCTTGTTTTCTTCAAAAATTGCACCCGGTTGCGGACACGCCGTGACCATCCTAATGTGTTTTTCTTTATTGTACTGTTTCTGTTTATAACATGTTATGTTTACAAAAATATGTTTAGTCCCGGAGTACTAAATTTCACTAGGGGGGAATGTGGCACCCCAGGGGTCTGGTTTCCACAGTAATAGCAATATTACGTCTGTGAGCAGGTGGGAGGTCTCCTGGTCAGGAATCCTAAGCATACCACACCTCCTGCCCAGTCCTGGGAGGGGAAGAACTTCCCCTATATAAAGCTGGGGCTGAGGCAGGGTTAGTGAGTAGAGTAGAGTGAGAGAACACAGACAGAGACACAGTCTGGTCTGTAGTGGAGCAGCTTTAGGGAAAGAAAGATCAGGAGCTCTGTGGGAGCTGTGCTAAAAGAGATCAGGGGCTGGAAGCTGTAGAGCTCGCCCTGATTGAAGAGTTCTTACCGGACCCGGAGTCCGAGGCTGTGGGGACTAATCCTTACCCAGCAGCAGAAAACGCCCGGCAGGGGATTTCAGGTCCTCTGGCCAAAAAACCCGAAGGCACGGTCACACGCAAGGGACCAGCACCGCCGTCGTGGAGCGGAAGCTACCAGAAGGCCCCGAGTCACCGGCCATACGGGTGAGCACCACACGGTACACTCAGGGACGTGGGCTACTTTTATCAGCCTCTAGCAAGGTAGCCAGAAGAGTACGATTAGTTGGGGAGGCCTACAACTCCACCTGGCCAGGGGAGATTCCATCTGCTCACGGACTGACCAGGCCCCGATCGCTAGCCAGTACTCCGGGAGGGTCTACCTTTGCCACCAGTAAAGACCCTGAACTACACCGCACCGTCTCTGAGTGTTTCATCATCCACGTCCGCTGCCCTGAGGCCATACCCCTCCCGTTGGGGGTTATACCATCCCCGCTGCATAACCGTATCACCGGCCTCAGCGGTCTGCCCTGCAGCGGCGGTCTCTTGACCGCATTCAACGGGTGGCGTAGTCGAACATTCTAACATCTACTGCTAAATACTGCCGCTCAGTTTGACTCCCTGGGCACGGACCGGGTCACCGCCACGAGACTACTACCCCCATCTGATCCGGCTCCGGGTAGGCCCCTGCGTGCGCAACGCTACTCAGCACAGGCCCAGGGGCGCGTCAAGAAGGCATGGACAGGGGCGTTACATGTCGCTGACTGGGCACTGGATAACTATGGTGACAGCAGGACAAGGGGCTGCTGTCCAAGTCTTACCGTCCCCACGAGTTGTGTGTTAATCCTCTTTATCTCGAACTTCCTCCACTGCTTCTGCCTCCTCAACCTCCTCTCGGTCCTCCACCTGCACCCAAAGCCTGTCTGGTAATGCCACCTGCTTTCTAACTGCGCAGAAGGAATCCTGCACACCTCCTTACTATGCTGGCAGCAGGGCTCAACGCATCAGTGTTTACTTTGAAATGTCTGGGAAATGTGAGTCACACAGCTGAGGAGTTTTGGTCAGCTCTGGAGACCCAGTTTCATGAAAGGTTGTCTCCACTGGACCTGCAACCAGGGAAGGCCATGTGCGACAATGCTGCAAACCTGGGTGCGGAACTTCGCCGGGGCAATGTCACACACTTGCCTTGTATGGCTCACGTGTTGAACCTGGTTGTCCAGCAATTTTTAGCCCACTATCCCGGACTAGATGGCCTTCTGCAGAGTGCACGGTCGCTGTGTGCTCACTCCCGCCGTTCGCATCCCACAGTTCAACGACTTACATCTCTACAGAAGTCGTTGGGCCTGCCAGTTCACCGGCTGAAATGCAATGTGCCGACACGGTGGAATTCAACTCTGCACATGTTGCAGCGACTGTGGCAGCACCGACAAGCCCTGGTGCAATACGCTCTGACGTATAGCCTGGGCCAACGAGATCCAGAGGTGGGGCAAATCACGCTGGAGGAGTGGTCTCAGATCAGGGACCTATGCACCCTTCTGCACAGTCTTGAAATGGCGACGAAGATGTTTAGTGCTGACGATGCCATTATCAGCATGACTATTACGGTGATTTACATGCTGGAGCACATGTTAAACAGAATTCAGAGTCAGGTGGTGGGACAAGAGGAGGTGGAGGAAGTAGAGGAGGAGTCGTATGCGGAAGGGATAACATCTCCAAGGTCCAGACGGTTGGCAGCACCAAGGCGGCAGGCATGGGAGGGTGGGGGAGAGGGATTAACCAGGGCGCATGGTAGCAGCCAAACTGTTGAGGAAGGTGCAGGAGCCGAGGAAGAAGTGGAGGACGAACTGGCAATGGGCATGGAAGACTCATCAGATGAGAGAGACCTTGATCACATTTCTGTTGTGCGAGGTTGGAGGGAGAGGGCAGAGGAAGGAAGCATGATTCTTACCTCGCTACCAACACAACAAGGACTTGGTCCTTCTGGATGCGCAAGACACATGAGTGCCTTCTTGCTGCACTACCTGCAACATGACCCCCGGATTGTCAGAATTCGAAGTAATCCCGACTACTGGGTTGCCACACTCTTAGATCCCCGGTACAAAAGTATATTTGCCGAAATAATTCCTGCCATAAAAAGGTATTGACGAATGCAGGAGTATCTGTTGCAGAATCTTACATGTGCTTTTCCACAAAACACCAGTGGTGCACGTAGTGAATCTCACAGTTCTAACTTGCCAACGGTGGGACTGTCGAGTCTTCATCACTCAAACAGTAACAGTAACACAGTATCTGCTGGTAACAGCAATTTTGTGGAATCGTTTCACCACTTTTTTAGACCATCCTTTGCAAGGCCACAGGAGACAAGAAGTCTGACACATAGTCAATGCCTAGAGAGGATGGTACAGGAGAATCTCCAAGTGAACATCGAAGCCATGACTGTGTCACTGGACCCTTGCTCATTTTGGTATTCCAATCTTGAAAAATCGCCGGAGCTCGCCACTCACGCCTTGGAGATCTTGTCATGCCATGCAGCCAGCGTTCTCTCTGAACGTGTGTTCAGCGCTGCTGGTGGTGTGCTGACAGATAAGCGCACGCGGCTGTCCACTGAGAATGTAGACAGACTCACGTTCATAAAGATGATCAAATCATGGATTCGCAAGGACATTTCTACCCCTGTGCCATCCTTGGGAGACTAAAAGCTTGGGGATTTGGTAAAATCACCTCACCAACCGTTTTAAGCAACAGTGGGGCAATTGATGCCACTTAACCCTAGAACGCATGACCATAAAAATCTACACTTTCACATACCTGGGGCCCTTTAGGCCCGTGTGCAAATAACATGGAATAACTCAAACTCAAATGACAAACAACTATATACATGAAGAATACCTAGAGTTTCAAAATTCTAACTAAAGCAATCTTGCAGAAAATAGAAAACAATTAACTGGGCGGGCCTGCAAGGCCACAGGTATGCGTTCTAGGGTTAAGTGGTGTCTGTGCCACAATTTTGGGAGTCCCCTTGCTGTGTCTTACGTGACGTTGGCATCGTCAATTCCAGGTGGGTTGGGTCGCACCCCCCCCCTTTTAACTGTAAGAAACTACATACACTATGGCTTGGGGTAACACAGATGGTTGAGTCTGAAGAGCTGTTTACTCAGAGGTCTGCTCCAAATCTTCAGTGTCTGCTAGTCAGCGTAGAATTTTTAACTGCATCTAGCCTAGGCAATACTTTGGGCGTAGTAGCCCAGCTGCGAAGCAAGCTGCACCGCCTGTGTATCTAATAAGAATTTTTAAATTAATCTAGCCTAGGCAGACTGTGGGGACCCCCAACCAAACCCAGATGCTCAGCCCCCCTACCGCCTCCCTTTCATGGACAACCCAATAATGTAACTCTTACAACTGGATGGGTGAGGATCGGTCACAGCTTTATTAACTCTTTATACTCATTCCATTAGAAAGGCATTTTATTTCTAAAATAATTCAGCTTGTTGCAGCATGCCCTGGGTCCCCACTCCGGCAAGTTGGCCAACAAGTGTAACTCTCCAACATGTCCTTTCTATTTCCAGGCCACGGAGGATCCAGCGTACTCGTATGCAGGACTCTGACCCCCACCCATCACTCTTAACGCTTGTTCCACTCCGTCCTGGAGTCCTGACAGGAATATGTCCAGTCCAATATCTATTAAGTGAACACCGTCGGGCCGTATGAGGCCTGCTTATCTCCTTCCAGTTGTCGGTGTCGTATCACTACACCGCCTCTGTCTCTTCTAAATTTTGCCATCCGAATATTTATTACCCGCCTTGTCCATTCGATGGCCGTGATGTCTCGCGCACCTTGCCATACCGCTATCGGCACAATCTCTGACCATACTATAGCTAATTTTGTGAAAAATTCTCTGAAGCGCTCAGTGTCTAGTTTCATTATTGCCATTAGTTATGCGCTCTTGTGATGACCTAGGTTGTTTCCCCTGGCCTGTATAACTAAGATGACCGGACCTCTTGCCTCTCTCCCTACCTTGATTACCTCCATTAGTACCTGTGGCCATAGCAGGCCTCTAATACCTCTCCAGTTGAAATATGTGTTATGAAACTCTAATTTCCTCCCGCCTGGGCGGACTTTCGCCCTTTTTTGTGCCCAATATATATACGAGTGGCCTATCACTCACACTGTTGGCTTAGCGTCACCTGTAAAAGAAACAAACCACGTTAGGATAACAAGTCCGGTCTTATGTATCTCGCCAAACACGTGGATCGCCATCTCCCTATCCTCTGAACTTCCGTTTCTGACAGTCCTGCTCTTGCTGCTTCCGTGGCCGCACCTATGCGGAATGAGTGTGTCCCGTAATCTTTGGGGTGGTTCCCTGCCGATGTTATGCATTTATTAAATATAGCTTGGAACAGGTATCTTGATAATGGCGTTCCATCAATGTGTGATACGAAGAAATTACTTTGTGATCTGATGGTTAGATATGTTTTTACTATTGTTACCCGACTCAGTGTACCGTTTGTGGGTTGTAGAAGTACCCAAGTACCCCTGCCCGCTGGAACCGTTTTCGATTGGTGTATGCGTACACGTATTGCATTATTGGCTATGACTACTTCCTGGTGTAATAAGCGTCCACTGGTGGTAATTTTGGATTGAGGGATTAATTCGCTTATACATAGCGCCCCGAAGAAGGCGATCACAAATGCAGTAGACATTAGTGTTGCTTCAAATTGTGAGTGTCATGTTAATGGTGTTAGGGATAAGATGTGAGAAATCAGTTTTAGTGACACGGGACGGGACGTCTACATTCCTGACTTGGCTGACCCCTTTTCCACCCTTTTATGGATTGTCTGATGATGAATCTTTGTCACATCTCCCCAATTCAGTAGTTGGAAGTGAAATGCTACTCCGGTCAGACACCGCTGCGCTGACGCCCCTGATATGCCCCTCATCATTAGCTGGTGGAGAATTTCTATGGTGACTTCTGATCTGGCTTGTTCACATTGGTCAACCCGTCTGCCTGCTACTAGTCGTGTCCACTCTTCCCATGCCTTACCGTATGCTTGCCACGTTGACGGGGCAACTGACGCTCTGATTAATGGCATTAACTATTCGCCACTAGATCCCATAGGGAGGGTGGGCAACTGTTGCCCGATGGGTGGGCGTTGTGGAAGAGCTCTGTGAAAATCTGCCAATTGAATTGTTATAAAGCGTTAGCAGCAGCTTTATACCCCTCAGCATAGTGGCTAGCGCGGACCCATACATTGTGTTTTAGGCACAGGAATACTAGCCTGCGTAGTAGGCCTAGCACTGGGAGAGACGATGATGCCATCTTATTAATGCAGTGCGCTAGGCTGGTGTTTTGTGTTATGAAGCATATATTTTTGTTAGCCAGGCGCGCGCCCCATATTTCTATTGCTACCACTATTGGGAAAAATTATTTTCAGGGCTAGATGCAGCTAAAAATTATTATTAATTTCAAAGCTGGTGGAGCTTGGTATAGATGGCCTAATACAATGAGTCCCACACACTGCTAGAAGCCCAAATATTTTTTCAGAGGTAGATGCAGATAAAAATTATTTTTAATTTGCAACCTGATGGAGGTCAGTATAGATGGACTAATAGAGAAAGTCCCACACACTGCTAGAAGGCCAAATATTTTTTCAGAGCTAGATGCAGATAAAAATTATATTCAATTTGCAACCTGATGGAGGTCAGTATAGATGGACTAATAGAGAAAGTCCCACACACTGCTAGAAGGCCAAATATTTTTTCAGAGCTAGATGCAGATAAAAATTATATTCAATTTGCAACCTGATGGAGGTCAGTATAGATGGACTAATAGAACAAGTCCCACACACAGCTAGAAGCACAAATATTTTTTCAGAGGTAGATGCAGATAAAAATTATATTCAATTTGCAACCTGATGGAGGTCAGTATAGATGGACTAATAGAACAAGTCCCACACACAGCTAGAAGCCCAAATATTTTTTCAGAGGTAGATGCAGATAAAAATTATTTTTAATTTGCAACCTGATGGAGGTCAGCATAGATGGACTAATAGAGAAAGTCCCACACACTGCTAGAAGGCCAAATATTTTTTCAGAGCTAGATGCAGATAAAAATTATATTCAATTTGCAACCTGATGGAGGTCAGTATAGATGGACTAATAGAACAAGTCCCACACACAGCTAGAAGCCCAAATATTTTTTCAGAGGTAGATGCAGATAAAAATTATTTTTAATTTGCAACCTGATGGAGGTCAGTATAGATGGACTAATAGAGAAAGTCCCACACACTGCTAGAAGGCCAAATATTTTTTCAGAGCTAGATGCAGATAAAAATTATATTCAATTTGCAACCTGATGTAGGTCAGTATAGATGGACTAATAGAACAAGTCCCACACACAGCTAGAAGCCCAAATATTTTTTCAGAGGTACTGTAGATGCAGATAAAAAAAATTTTTTAATTTGCAACCTGATGGAGGTCAGTATAGATGGACTAATACAACAAGTCCCACACAGAGCTAGAAGCCCAATATTTTTTCAGAGCTAGATGCAGACAAAAAATGATTTTGAATTTGCAACCTGATGGAGGTCAGTATAGATGGACTAATAGAGAAAGTCCCACACACTGCTAGAAGGCCAAATATTTTTTCAGAGCTAGATGCAGAAAAAAATTATATTCAGTTTGCAACCTGATGGAGGTCAGTATAGATGGACTAATAGAGAAAGTCCCACACACTGCTAGAAGGCCACATATTTTTTCAGAGGTAGATGCAGAAAAAAATATATTCAGTTTGCAAACTGATGGAGGTCTGTATAGATGGATTAATAGAACAAGTCCCACACACAGCTAGAAGCCCAATATTTTTTCAGAGGTAGATGCAGAAAAAAATATATTCAGTTTGCAACCTGATGGAGGTCAGTATAGATGGACTAATACAACAAGTCCCACACACAGCTAGAAGCCCAATATTTTTTCAGAGGTAGATGCAGAAAAAAATATATTCAGTTTGCAACCTGATGGAGGTCTGTATAGATGGATTAATAGAACAAGTCCCACACACAGCTAGAAGCCCAAATATTTTTTCAGAGGTAGATGCAGATAAAAATTATTTTTAATTTGCAACCTGATGGAGGTCAGTATAGATGGACTAATAGAGAAAGTCCCACACACTGCTAGAAGGCCAAATATTTTTTCAGAGCTAGATGCAGATAAAAATTATATTCAATTTGCAACCTGATGGAGGTCAGTATAGATGGACTAATAGAACAAGTCCCACACACAGCTAGAAGCCCAATATTTTTTCAGAGGTACTGTAGATGCAGATAAAAATTATTTTTAATTTGCAACCTGATGGAGGTCAGTATAGATGGACTAATACAACAAGTCCCACACACAGCTAGAAGCCCAATATTTTTTCAGAGCTAGATGCAGAAAAAAATATATTCAGTTTGCAACCTGATGGAGGTCAGTATAGATGGACTAATAGAGAAAGTCCCACACACTGCTAGAAGGCCAAATATTTTTTCAGAGCTAGATGCAGATAAAAATTATATTCAATTTGCAACCTGATGGAGGTCAGTATAGATGGACTAATAGAACAAGTCCCACACACAGCTAGAAGCCCAAATATTTTTTCAGAGGTACTGTAGATGCAGATAAAAATTATTTTTAATTTGCAACCTGATGGAGGTCAGTATAGATGGATTAATACAACAAGTCCCATACACAGCTAGAAGCCCAATATTTTTTCAGAGGTAGATGCAGAAAAAAATATATTCAGTTTGCAACCTCATGGAGGTCAGTATAGATGGATTAATAGAACAAGTCCCACACACAGCTAGAAGCCCAATATTTTTTCAGAGGTAGATGCAGAAAAAAATATATTCAGTTTGCAACCTGATGGAGGTCAGTATAGATGGATTAATAGAACAAGTCCCACACACAGCTAGAAGCCCAATATTTTTTCAGAGGTAGATGCGGAAAAAAATATATTCAGTTTGCAACCTGATGGAGGTCAGTATAGATGGACTAATACAACAAGTCCCACACACAGCTAGAAGCCCAATATTTTTTCAGAGCTAGATGCAGAAAAAAATTATATTCAATTTGCAACCTGATGGAGGTCAGTATAGATGGACTAATAGAATGATGCTATGCCCAAAAGATTTTACTTCACTAGGTGCAGTAAAAAAATTGGTATTCTATACACAGGTGGTATATCTTGCAACACAGATAGGCTACTCCACTGACTAACACACTCTGCAATAGGCCAAAAAGGATTAGCTTTGCTAGATTCAGCCAAATGCTGTGAAAAAAACTTGCACAGCACTGGCACAGACCTGCCTGGCAAAAACTGATAGGAACTGATGTAACCTAGTCCTGAAAAGATCTCCAATTACAATTAGTCTTTACTCCCACAACCTATCTATTTAAGAGCACAGACCTGCCTGATAAAAGTCATAGGAAATGCTGTAACCTAGTCCTTAAAAGGACTGCAATCACAACTATTCCCTACTCCCAAGCTATCTGTAGATTTGTGCGAAAATTGGCTTGAAATTAACAAGGTATAGCGCACACAGCAACAGCGGTGCCGTCTAACACGCAGCTGCAGCAGTGAGAAAATGGTGGCGACGGGGAAAATGGCTTGGTCTTATAGGGCAAGGACATGTGACATACACTGCCAATGACACATGCCCTTGCTTGTGTGAAAAAAAGCACTTCGCTCTGTGTGTGCGCTGCTGATAGGCTGACAGATTGCACCTCCCCACTGTAAATGAGGGAAAGAGAAAAAAAAAATGGAGATCTTCATTGTTCCTGCAGAGATCCATCCCCTGCCCCTCCCCCCACCCCACTGTACACTCAAACTGCGTATTAACATTAATTTTCATCATTACTGAGAAAAAATCCAGTTATGATTTTGGTGCACGAACAGTTATCGAACATAACCTCGAACAGCCGAATTTTTCTCAAATTGTTCGTGTTTGCCGAACGGCTCGAACACCGCCCAAAACAGCTCGAATTTGAGATTGGCGAACAGTTCGAGTAGAACAACGCTCATCTCTAGTAAGAATGCCTGGCTGATTAGGTGGTTCTTAGGCCTCCAGGACTTTAGTTTCCATGTAGAACACAGGAAGTTGCATGGTAACGCTGATGCCCTCTCCAGAATTCCCTGTTTGGTGTCTAAAGGTGCCAAAATCCCCAGCTTTGGGCAAAGGAGGGGGTATGTGAATGGGTCACTGGCAATGTAAGTGAGGGGAGATATGTATCACAAAGATTGCCATCTTCTGTGATGTGAAAACCCAGACATTTCACTCAAGCATGTTATGTGCTGAGGGGTTAATCAGCCATGACAGGGTGGGCTTTTTAGTGAGTAGCTGTAAGAGATAGGAGGGACGGTTACTCACCATATTTAAACCCCAAGGGAGTGGTTCGGCAAGTTAAATGTCCGGCCACTGAGTTTTTTCTCTGTCTGTGTGTCTGGAGGCAAGAGAGCTCCAGAGGATTGTCTATGTGCAACTGTGATGGACTCTGTTGATTGTACCCAAAGCAGGCGGATTCCTGAAGGCATATGGACTGTGCTATACGTTATCTTTTTGTTTCCCGGTATTTGCCAGAAAGGCCATGTTTGTTTTGTTGAACCCTACACTGGTTTATGCCATGATTTAAATAAACCAGCAGAAGAAATATTCCTGTGTCTACCTCTGTGACCAGCTGAGTGAGTCACATTACCACGACACATAAAACGTGCGCACTGTGCGCAGTATTTTTCCTGCCATCATTCTGGTTTTCGATGCAGAACATTCTGAAGCAAAAATGGTGCATGTGAGCATAGCCCAAAGGGGTTTTCTGAAAATATACTGTATAAAAATTATAATGAAATGATAAATCACTCGTGTCTCCAGCCCCAATGCTGCTGTGGTGTCTGCCAGTCATGGCTCTTGGCTGTAGTGATCTTGTGGATGTACCTTATGTTATAGCTTTGGGGGACTTCTAGGACTTTTTTTTATATCACTTTTTATTCTGCTGTTTGTGAGGTAGGATGTACAAAGACATTGTGCCAATGTTTTCTATTCTTTGACTGGGCTCATTCACACCACCGTATTTTTGGTCCAAGTGCTGTCCGTGAAAAAATTACGGACAGCACTTGACCCAATGTTATTCAATGGGGCAGTGCAGTAGAGTGATTTTTTTTTTTTTTTACACTGCCCAAATCTGCATGCAAAATATTGCAGCGTGCTCTCGTTTCTACTGTAAATTGGATGAGTCTCACCAATTCAAGTCTATGGGTGCGTAAAAAAAAAAATCAGATGCCATTCGGAGCCACTGTGTAGCATTCGATTTTTACGAATACATTACAATTCTGTAACATAGGAAACTGTAAATGGTCCTGTAAGTGATCAATAGATGCTGCTGCAAAAAACGGATTGTATACAGATGACAAATGAGAAAAAAATCCTCCCACTTTTCTGACCGAATCTCTGACCAATGTTTTATCTGCTAGTGTGAACCTACCCTAAGACCCCCTTCGCATGTACTTGTCTTTGATACGTGTAGCATCCGTTTTTACACTTACTGGAGACACAAATCCACAAGTACACATTATAACCTATGGAGCTGCGCACATGTCCATGTTTTCACACGGATCGTGTGTCCATGTGACCCACACGTAGACATGTCTGTTTTTCATGTATTTATTTATTAGTTTAAAAGATGTACAGCAAGCTAAATGTGGCACTCCAGGAGTCCAGTTGCCACATTGGCATTGCCTCCCTCACAGGGGTTGATGCCATGCCTAGAAGCAAGGAGGGGTCCTCTTATCAGGTAACACCAACATCCAACACATTTTCTGGCTCCAGACCAGAAGGGGGAGCTCTAACCCGGTTTCAGGGGAGCTTCCCCTTTAAATTGGAGCCTGTAGGCGTAGTTTAGAAAAGTCGGTTGGAATGAGAAAAGTCAGTAGGAGACAGGAGAGCGACGAGGGAGAACCTGGAGAGGGGAGCTGGGACCAAGCTCGCCCCAGAGAAAAGCGCGAGAAACCAGACACCGGAGTCTGTGGTTGTTCGGTTACTGAAGTCCCGGCAGCTAAATCTGGAGGGCAGGAGACTGCAGGTCCCCTGGCCCCACCAAATGCCCGGCGGCTCAGCAGCATACTAGAGCCCGGAGCCGCCACAAAGGAGCGACACCTGAAAAAGGCTTGAGCTGCCTGCCATACGGGCGAGGATTAAACGATTGCTCAGGAAAGAGGGCCGCAGCATAGCTTTAGGCAGCAGGGCCAAAGAGGACAGTGCAGAAGGAAGGCCTTCAACTCCACCTGGCGAGGTGGATCCCCAAATTGCTTCTAGGCCGCCCGGACCTCCATTACCTTCTGTTACCAGTGCCCCGGTCTACACCATCAAACCTCAACTAAAGGTAGAGGAAACCACCATTCTTGTGTTGTCTGGTCATTATCTGCACCCTCAGTCTTGCACCCCACTGTGTCCTTGAATAATTGCTTGGTTACACCAGCAACATCTACCTCATCAATCACCATACACTACCCTGGAGCTTAGCTCTGCCCGTGGAGAGCTGAACCATCTTTGCTGAGTCACCATCAGCCCCAGTGGATCTGCACCCCAGCGGCAGCCCCATATAGCCGCATACCATGAGTGGCGTCACGAACATTATCCCCAAATCTTTATTTCCCCAAATTGACTTTTACCGTTCTTTATTTGACCGCCCTGGGCCACGGACCGGGTCACTGCCACCGTGACTACCCCAATACAGGACAGGCCCGGCTAGCGAGTACCCCACGGCCCCAGGGGGCGCGTCACTACACATGCAAGGAACAAATTATATATTGCACGGATATCTATCTATCTATCTAGTATACTAAAAATGGAACAGGACCATACATTCAAGATTTCGGGTGCAAGGACACCAAACAAATATCCATTTGTATAAATATATATTCCAAAAAATGGTAGGCAGCACTCCAAGGATTTTCAGTTGAAAAAAGTGGACTTTATTAGCCAGGTGTGGCGACGTTTCGATTGAGTACAACTTTCATCAAGCTTTGTACATCTTTTAACCTAATAAATAAATAAATGAAAAAAAATATGTGAGTCCCCCTTCATTTTTGGTAACCAGCAATGGTAAAGCAGACAACTGAGAGCTGATATTATCAGGCTGGGAAGGTCCATGGTTATTGGGCCCTTCCCAGCCTAAAAATTCCGGACCGCAGCAGCCTCAGAAGTGGCATATCATATGAGATGCTCCAAGTCTAGTGGTTCGCCTTGACTCTTCCCGATGCCCCAGTGCATTTACTTTCAATGTATGGCTGGCTGGATAGCAGAGCCCATATGGCTTTGGAATGATGATTCCAGGTTACAAAAAGAACATTGATGCAATAAGACCGCCAGGTTTTACTAAGAGTAATATCTAGAACAGTTGCTAAAATGTGCACAGACCCAGAAGGTAAGATAATGCCATATGTGAGCAATCAGAGATGAATGGGGTATTAAGAAACCAGACGTTATTAGGGAATTGTGAGGCTTTCAAGGAACAATGCATCCCACAATCAATATAGAAATGGAGCATACAAGTCACTTTAATATAAAGCACTATCCTAAGAGAGACAATAGGACTGATTGCATAAGAAGGTGTTCACTTTGGTCCAAACTTGATTGAAAGGACACCTAACCCCATTACTGAAAATCACCAAATGTAACTGTGATTGCGGAAAGAAGGACACATACAGCAACACTTTATTTTATAATATGTACTATCTTTTTTTCTCCCAAAAAAAATCTACAATGAATCCTTTTTTATTTCAGTTTTCTAATGTAATTTAAAAAAAATGATTGTACTTCTTTTGAAAAAAATACTTTCTCTTTGATTCTTGTTGGCTTCAAGCAGGATGAATGTAATTTTATTTCGGAGCAAAGTGCTCAGTAAATTAATATCATTAGACATTACCTTGTTTGTTGTACAATAGGTACAGGAATATTGAAGGATGTGATATGAATCTGAATTAAATGGTTGACTTTTATTCCTTTGAGTGTCCTTGTTAAAGCCACATTACCTGGACTACCAATTTTACTGAATAAGATTTAAAGGGGTTGTTCTAAAAATAACATAGGTGATAAATGTATGATCGATTTGGGACTAATTGTAAGGATCCCTCATCGAATTCGAGAACAGGGATTCTAACGTTCAGGGTTGCCAACATACTCATATTTTTTCTTGACAACTGAACAAAAAAAAATCACAGACCGCCAAGAATTTTTACAAACTTAAACAATGACCCTTTTAGAAACCACATATCCATGTCAGGCCATGAACATAATGCGCAAGTGCAAATAAAAAAAAAATTAATAGGAGAAAATATTGATTGCAGCTCTGGATGTGACTGGAGCTTAAGACATGATGTAGCAGCTACAAATGATTAAATCTTTTGAAATTTGAATTCGCCCTCTACACTGATTGTTTTTCTTTTAAATTCGATTAGCAGCAAATGGCAAGTATTGCTAAGTCTTTGATATCCCAGAGACAATGTATAAAACAATGTATAATACTCTGAGAGTTGTAATTGTATTTAACCCCTTTTGAGCTCTTTCAAGCCAACACAGCCTTAGAAATGTTAAAGTGACCTCCACATGTATGGAAATGTGTAAAAAGATGGTAACTGGTGGTAACAAACAGCCTGTTTAACAATGCACAGCAATAACAAACTTGTTGGACTTTTTTAATTGAAAAGACAACCCACAAATTATTCCTATTTTGGTTTCCGCCACAGAAATGCTATTTGCAAGATGAAGAAACTATGGCATATACTCAATCTGTACAAAAATTATCCCTTTATTCAGAGAATAGAAACAGGTGTGCTGTTTTGAAAGTATAGAAGCTATGGCTATTCAATAAGGAGTGAAAAAATGATCTCTATTGCGAGATCTGCAACCAGTTTTCTATTCAGAAAATCAATAAACAATTACTATGGCATTTTGTCAAGCAATCCAAAAATTAGAATTCAATGAAAAAATACAGCGTCCAGATCTTCCATAAAATATCAAAAATTTATTATAAAGATTTAAAATAATTAGTGGAAAAAAGTAGCAACCTTATGCAGAGGGTTAGATACACGCATTTCGGAATAGAATCCTTACTCATTGCATACATACATATTATTCCTTTTTTTCGGGAGCATGAACAGGTTAGTTCTTTCAAAATGAAGAAGCAATAACATGTCAACAAGCCATGAAAAAGTATCCCTCTTTTGGGAACAATTTCCTGCTTGTGTACTTTGAAAAGGGTATGGTTCCCAGCAACAGTATAGTAAAGAAATACAACACACTGGACAAGGAGGCGATGTGTGTGGGCATCTGGTGGCAGAGACAATGGAAGTGACAGCGGCAGGAACCGCACAGTATAAAATCTTATGGGGCAAACAGAGAGATGTCTGGCAGTGAGGGCCAGCTCTGGCAGTAACAGCTGCAGCAGAACAGTATGTCACTATTACAGTGGGCAGGCAGGAGAGGTGTGCCTGGCATAGCTGACTAGTGTCATTAGTTTCATGATATGTACTGTAATTATGACGTGGCAGGAAAGTGTATGTCTCATGCTGTAACACCAATTCGCAGCGCTTTACCTTATCTGACTGAAAAGAATGAGGGTGGTGGGTGGAATCATTGATATGCCCTTTGCTGTTGGGAATGGGGTCATGTCTATTATGGAGGATGTGTCAAATGAGGCAAAAAACTGCCACAGAGGCTACACCACCTGTCGTGGTGGTGCATCACTGCCGCTTAAAACTTTCATCCTGTGAGACATGAAACTCGTGTATTGTCCCTTTCCTTAGTTGCTACGATATGACAAGTGTTTACAGTACTGTGCACTTTGGAGCTCAAAAACAAGCGAAGAGAGAGGCCCACATTCTCCTCCATGTGAGAACACAGAGTGGACATCTTATTCTGAAAGAAATAAAGGCGACTGGGTATCTTCCAGCAAGAGTAAGCGCACACCATTGATTCTCGAAAGGCAGTCGACTGCACTAGTTGATAGGACAGCCACTGCACCATCAGCAACCTGACCAGGTGAGAGTTTAGTGTGCACAAAAACTGAAGACTTGGAGCATCCGCCTGTTTCCTTGACACACAATCAGGGTTGGTTATGTGGCAAGGCAACATAGAAAGAGGAGGAGGACTACTCAGAGCAGGACTAGTAGTGGTGGATGACAATAATGGTGATGATGACGCCAACCTACTTGAGGATGTGACTTGGTTGACAGAAATACAAGCATGATGAGGAGGGGTAAAAGGACACTTTGAGGCTTACTCTGATTGCTGGCCAGCTTGCTTTTTTTTAAATGAGTAGGTGATTTTTCTTCATGGGCTGAAGGAAAGCCATAGTTCCTAGACTATTCGAGCCTTGATGTCTACAGCTCCTTTTCCTACTGCAGGGCCTGAAAACTGACGAAGATTTGTCTGTTGGTAACATGGAGAACAACTCCAACACCTGAGATGGCCGCACCTATGACTCACCACCATAACCAGAGCTTTTAGGTGCTGTTTAGCTTCCTCCATCAATAGCATGTGACATGCAGCATCACCTATCCCTTAGCTGACCACAGAAGAAACAAATTTTGTCTCAGAGGATCATTTAGTCACAGGTCACCTCTTATATGTATTGCCAAGACCAACACCATCATCCTTTGATGATATCACTTCCTCAGCACTCAGCCAGCTTTTCATAGCGCTTGCTAGCATCCTTCCTCCATTTCACCTCACATAAACCGCATCATTCTGATAAAAGTCCAGACATAGGACTGAAACGTTAATATCATTTTGGATTTATTGGATTGCATGAATAAATATCCTTTCTTTATTACATTTTGCTGAAATGGAGGTTGGTCATAAATTTCCACTAACATAACCATAGAGGTCATTAATTTGTCAAATGTCAAAACCATGTCAAAAGCAAGTCTGGGAATGATTTGTCAGCTTTTCCATTTTTTTACTCTTTTTTGTCCAGGTGTGTTTAATAAATCTCATACAGTCAGATGGTAACCAGATGTAACCAACAGTATATTTAACAACACACAGCAGTATCACACTTTTTAAGCTACTTAAATTGTACAAACAGTCTAAAAATGATCCTTTTTGGGGGCAGATGCATGCATTACTGTAGTTTATAGACAGGTGGTGCAAATTGAAGAAGTCATGGCATTTTACATGGATGGGTGCAACAGCACGGTGGCTCAGTGGTTAGCACTGCAGCCGTGCAGCGCTGGGGTCCTGGTTTCAAATCCCACCAAGCACAACATCTCCTCATGTTTGCGTGGGTTTCCTCTGGGTTCTCCGGTTTCCTCCCACACTCCAAAGACATACTGATAGGGAATGTAGATTGTGAGCCCTAATGGGGACAGTGCCGATAATGTCTGTAAATTTTCCAAATTGTTAAGGGCTGCGGAATATGTTGGCGCTATATAAATAAAAAGATTATTATTATTATTTGGGGAGTATAAAGAGCTTTGCATTTTACTAAATGAAGAAGCAATAGATTTATCATAAGCAGAATAGTAACAGTTGTCATTGACAGATTGGAAATTTGTCTATGTACAATATTAACTGTTATGGCGGCAGAGGAAGTTGGCTGAGCAGAATGTTGACTTCAGCTGATGGTGTTGCTGTCAGGAGCTACATTCTCCTGTGGTGATTGTGATGAGGGATGATACATATTTTCTATTACACCCTCAGCTTGCTCCCCGCTACTGTGCTTGTCAGAAACAAAGGAGGGCCATTGTGACTTATATTTGGTACTACTACTACTAAGTTGGTTGCTGCCAGCACTACTGATTGTGTTAGAGCTGCTGCTAGTGGCAAACACATTTTTAGCCATAATATTAGTTTCTTTTCTGTAGCTCTGCCATGTCTTTAACCCGTTTGGGTTTAGATGTGATATTTTTGGACAAAAGTATAACGTTAACTTTGTTTATAAACTTTGTTAACAAACAGCCAATTTTTAGTTTCAAATTTTCTCACTCATGACAAAAAAAAGCTCAATACTTAATAAAGAGGTCGCTACATAAATACAAACATGAAAAGTAACTTGCAGCAACAGCCAGCAGTATTGTTATGGCACCTATGATTGCTAAATTTGACTAGTCAAAAAGTTGCAAAACCTTAAGCTTTTGTTTTTTTGGGTACTGCATATCTACCCGCTATTGATTTGAATAGGGGGAGGATATGTAGTACCCAGGCGCGGCCACAATACATACAATGGAGCTGTGCTGTGCAGCTACTAACCGAGCAGTTCAGGCTGCTGCTGACACCGGGCGGGGGTCACGGGTGTTGCACCCCCAGCGATCAGACATTGATGACCTATCCTAAGGATAAGCCATCCATGTTAAAGTCCAGGAAATCTTGGCCAGAATATGAATACATAGAAGAGAATGTTTTATTTTTGTCTATGGTTTGAATAAAGCAAGCTAAAATATTTTTCTATCAGTACTTAAATCTAAAGTCTTTGTTTTAAGAATCTGAGACTTGTCACTTTAATGCACTATAATGTACGTATGGGAAATAAAAGGCTTCATCATCAGAGACACAGAGGCACTTTAAGCTTTCTGTTTTGAAACTGACTGTTCCCCCAAGGATACACAGTGACCCCTGTTTATCATGTCAGGGCTCACCCTTGAGCTGTAGCTCTTCTAATATCATTCTACGTTGTGCCTCATTTTCTCAGTCATAACTGATTGAATGCAACAAAATAAATTCCGTACAGTTGCCTCTATCTGTGGAATGTAATAAGCAATGGAATGATGTATATGAACCTTTATATAGAATTCTATAAACATTAGTGTTGAGCGAACATGCTCGACACTGCTCGGTACTCGCCCGAGCATCACGTTACTCGGGATGTTCGACGAGCACCGAGCATTTCCGGGTTACTCGGGCGGGAGCTCGGGTCTCCGCCCTGCATGTTTGGCGCTCTTTACAGAGCCAATGAACATGCAGGGATTGCCAGCCATGTTGTTTGTGGGCATTACAGTGATTGGCTGGCCGCACAGCGTCACCTCGAGTATTTAAAACCGGGCGCCGCCATCTTCGACACAGTCGCTCCGGATCAGACAGTGTAGGGACAGCGCTGCTGATTTAGGGAGAGATATATCCTGCAAAATAGTTAGTGTAGGGTCTGTAAAGGCTGCCAGATCAAACAAACAGTCCTTCTCAGGACTAATATCCATCCCAGGTATATCAGGCAGGCAGGCAGGCTGTATAGGAGACACAGTGGTTATACCAGCAAACGCTGCATTACAGTCCTGTGTGCTGCTCCTGTTGCTGAAATTGCTGGACTTAGCTCCAGGTCCCGGGGGCCAGGAAAAATCCTTTTTTTAATCTAAATCCTGTTTTTATTTTCCTCCTTCACAATGTACAAATACCCATCTTATTAACCTTTTGGTGCCCCCCCGAAAAAAAAAAGTGTGCCTCTGATTTATCAGACACAAATATATCTGTTGAAAATAGTCTGGTGTAGGCCAGAGAAATAGAAGTGTGGTTTTGCAGTTCTATGGGCCATTTGTATCTAAAAAAAACAGTTTGAGTGTGTCGCTCACTGTTCAGCCGCAAATATATATATATTTTAAAAAGCCTGGTATACACCAGTAAATTATTACTGTGGTTTTGATGTTCCACGGTAAAACATCTCTATTATCCTGTTTTTGGAATTTTTTGCTGTATAAAAATAATAAGTGTCTCCCTGATTTTTCAGACACAAATATATCTGTTGAAAATAGTCTGGTGTAGGCCAGAGAGACAGAAGTGTGCTTTTGCTGTTCCACGGTAAAAAATCTCTATTATCCTGCTCTTTGCATTTTTTGCTGTAAAAAAAAATAAAAAATAGTGTCTCCCTGATTTTTCAGACACAAATATATCTGTTGAAAATAGTCTGGTGTAGGCCCGAGAAATACAAGTGTGGTTTTGCAGTTCCACGGTACAAACCTCTGTATTATCCACTTTTGGGCCATTTGTATCTAAAAAAAACAGTTTGAGTGTGTCGCTCACTGTTCAGCCGCAAATATATATATATTTTAAAAAGCCTGGTATACACCAGTAAATTATTACTGTGGTTTTGATGTTCCATGGTAAAACATCTCTATTATCCTGTTTTTGGCATTTTTTGCTGTATAAAAATAATAATAGTGTCTCCTTGATTTTTCAGACACAAATATATCTGTTGAAAATAGTCTGGTGTAGGCCAGAGAGACAGAAGTGTGCTTTTGCTGTTCCACGGTAAAAAATCTCTATTATCCTGCTTTTTGCATTTTTTGCTGTAAAAAAAAAAAAAAAATAGTGTCTCCCTGATTTTTCAGACACAAATATATCTGTTGAAAATAGTCTGGTGTAGGCCCGAGAAATACAAGTGTGGTTTTGCAGTTCCACGGTACAAACCTCTGTATTATCCACTTTTGGGCCATTTGTATCTAAAAAAAACAGTTTGAGTGTGTCGCTCACTGTTCAGCCGCAAATATATATATATTTTAAAAAGCCTGGTATACACCAGTAAATTATTACTGTGGTTTTGATGTTCCACGGTAAAACATCTCTATTATCCTGTTTTTGGCATTTTTTGCTGTATAAAAATAATAATAGTGTCTCCCTGATTTTTCAGACACAAATATATCTGTTGAAAATAGTCTGGTGTAGGCCAGAGAGACAGAAGTCTGCTTTTGCTGTTCCACAGTAAAAAATCTCTATTATCCTGCTTTTTGCATTTTTTGCTGTAAAAAAAAAAAAAAATTGTGTCTCCCTGATTTTTCAGACACAAATATATCTGTTGAAAATAGTCTGGTGTAGGCCAGAGAGACAGAAGTGTGCTTTTGCTGTTCCACGGTAAAATATCTCTATTATCCTGCTTTTTGCATTTTTTGCTGTAAAAAAAAAAAAAAAATAGTGTCTCCCTGATTTTTCAGACACAAATATATCTGTTGAAAATAGTCTGGTGTAGGCCCGAGAAATACAAGTGTGGTTTTGCAGTTCCACGGTACAAACCTCTGTATTATCCACTTTTGGGCCATTTGTATCTAAAAAAACAGTTTGAGTGTGTCGCTCACTGTTCAGCCACAAATATATATATATTTTAAAAAGCCTGGTATACACCAGTAAATTATAACTGTGGTTTTGCTGTTCCACGGTAAAAAATCTCTATTATTCAGGTTTTGGTAGTTTTTTCCGTAAAGAAAAACAGTAGTGTCTCCGGACTGTTATGACACAAAAATATATCTGTTGAAAATAGTCTTGTGTAGGCCCGACATCCCAGTGTGGTTTCGCAGTTCCACGGGTCAAATCGCTGTACTCTCCAATTTTGGGCCTTTGGTATCTAAAAAAAAAGCAGTTTGAGTGTGTCGCTCACTGTTCAGCCGCAAATATCTCTATTTAAAAAAGTGTGGTATACCCCAGTAAACAATAACTGTGGTTTTCCTCTTCCACGGTTCTAATCTACTCTTTATTACCCTTTTTCCATTGATAGTGCAAGTGTAAGCTATTTAACTTCATTTACAATGGGCAAGGCGCGTGGCAAGGGACGTGGAAGTGGACGTTCTGGTGATGGTTCGTGCAGAGGACGGGGCCGTGGCCAAGGTGAAAATGTGCCACAACCAACAGCCACATCTTCTCGCTCCCACTTCTTGACCGAATTACTAGGGAAGCACAGAACAACACCAGTATTGAGAACTGATCAGTGTGAACAGGTTATTAATTGGATAGCAGACAATACTTCCAGTTACCTGGGCACCACCACCTCCGGTCTGTCTTCCACACGGTCAACTCTTAGTAGCCGTGAGTCTCGACCGCATACTCCTCCTCACCCTGATGCTCCTTCCTCCCACCATGCCGAGTGTCGTCAGACAGCAAGTGATCCCACACTTGGACACTCTGAAGAGCTGTTCACTGGTCCATTTCCATATTTGGGCCCCTCGCCTGATACGCTTGAAGTGGTGGAAGAGGAGATCCCATGTTGCGATGCCCAAATATTTGAACAGCCACGGCCACAGGAAGTCGACGTTGGCAATCTGTCACAAGAGGTGGACGATGACGAGACACAATTGCCAGGAAGTGAGGAGGAGGATCGTGGTGCGCAAGTGGAAGAGGAGGAGGTGGTGGATGATCTAGTAACTGACCCAACGTGGAAGGAGGACATGCAGAGTGAGGCCAGCAGCACACAGGCGGAGGGAGGCAGAGTACCCCAACAGGCAGGAAGAAGCAGTGTGGTGGCCGCAGACAGAAGGCAGGCAACCGTTCCCTGTAACACCAACACGAAGGACGTTGCCAGTACAAGCGGTAGGTCTTCCAGAGTCTGGAATTTTTTTAAAGACTCTGCTGATAACCCACCACCTGCCATGCCAGCATCAGCAGGGGTGACAAAACTACCAGCCTGACCACCACCAGCATGATCAGGCACATGGCAGCAAAGCACCCGACTTTGTGGGGCGAAACCCAGGGTCCACGACCAGTGTCAGCGGGTGTCACCACTGCTTCTTCCACTGTTGTGCATGCAATAGAACCCCCTGTTGTGTGTGCAAGGCAATCCCCTGTCCATACTGCATGTAAACATGCCCCCTCCTCTCAGTCTTCACTTGTTATGGCAGTTTCTCAAGAAACAGCATCAACGTCCACGTCCGCGTCCCACCGCAGCATTCAATTGTCCATATCCCAGACCTTTGAACGAAAGCGGAAATTCGCAGCTAACGCCCCACAGGCCACAGTCCTAAATTCGCACATTTCACGACTGCTTGCATTGGAAATGCTGCCTTTTAGGCTGGTGGAGACGGAATCCTTCCGCAATCTTATGGCGGTGGCCGTCCCTCGGTACTCGGTCCCCAGCCGACACTATTTTGCCCGGTGTGCCATCCCCGCACTACACAAGCACGTGTCCCAAAGCATCTGCCGTGCCCTCAACAACGCAGTTACTGGGAGAGTCCACCTGACAACGGACACATGGACAAGTGCTTGAGGCCAGGGACGGTACATCTCTCTGACGGCACACTGGGTAAACATAGTGGAAGCCGGGACCCAGTCGGACCTTGGGACGGAACACATCCTCCCCACACCGAGGATTGCGGGCCCTATGTCAGTCAGAGTTGCCCCCACAGTGTACAGCTCCTGCGCATCCTCCTCCTCCTCCTCCTCATGTTCAGCCTCCATCTCAGATATCACCACATCAGTTACAAGCTGGAAGCATTGCAGTACTGCCTCCGCCAAGCGGCAACAGGCTGTGCTGAAACTCATAAGCTTAGGTGATAAACCTCACACTGCTTGTGAGTTGTGGACAGCTGTGAAAGAGCAGGCAGATCTGTGGCTGAGACCGCTGAACCTACATCCCGGCATGGTCATATGTGACAATGGCCGTAACCTGGTGGCGGCTCTGAGGCGAGGTGAGATCACACATGTACCATGCCTGGCTCATGTGCTTAACCTCGTGGTTCAGCGGTTTCTTAAATCGTTCCCCGAGTTGCCAGATCTGCTCGTGAAAGTACTCTGCCTGTCAGCTCATTTTCGCAAGTCGGCTACAGCTTCCGCCGCCCTTGCTGTGTTGCAGCAGCGTTTGCAGCTTCCGGCACACCGACTGGTGTGTGATGTCCCCACATGTTGGAACTCTACCCTCCAAATGTTGCAAAGGATTTGTGAGCAGAAGAGAGCAGTTGTGGAGTACCAGCTGCAACAAGGCCGTCGATATTCAGGTCAGACTCCACACATAAGACCTCAGGAGTGGACCTGGATGTCTGACATATGTACCATCCTGACAAACTTTGAAGAGACCACCATGATGGTGAGTGGCGATGACGCCATCATTAGTGTCAGCATCCCACTTGTCTGTCTTTTGCAACGCTCTCTGCAGAGAATTAAAGAGGAGGCATTGCAGCCAGAGTATGATGAGATGGATCAAGAAGCCATAGGGGGCGATTACACACAGCCCAGCCTCATCTCATCCCAACGTGCATTGGGGGACAATGAGGGAGAGGAGGAGGAGGAGGAAGAACAGGAGCTGCTATCATGCGTTGTAGACGGTAGTACCTGTACAAGTGTCATACCGTCGGTTCAGCGTGGGTGGCCTGAGGACAGGGGGGAGGAGGAAGAGGAGGAGGAGGAGAGCATGGTCAGTCGTCATCTTGGTGAGGACACGGAAATCTTGCCCGTTACCAGCCTGGCACGCATGGCTGACTTTATGTTACGCTGCCTTAACCGTGACCCTCGCGTTGTCAAAATGTTGGGTGACAGTCATTACTGGTTGTGACACTTGTAGACCCCCGCTACAAGGAGAACTTTCACTCTCTTATTCCTGAGGTGGAGAGGTCTACAAAAATGGGGCAGTACCAGAAGGCCCTTGCTGCAGAACTCTTAAAAAAATTCCCATCAGAACACGCTAGCGGCAGAGGTCACAGTTCGTTGCCCAACCAAGGCGTACAGGCGAGAGAGATGCAACTCCAATCCAGCAGAGGCAGGGAAACACTGTCAATGTTCTGGGACAGTTTTCTGACACCCGCCCAGCTTACAGGCCCTGAGGCGCGGGGTACTCTCACAAGGAGTGGAAAGTTTCAAAAGATGGTGAGGGAGTACCTTGCCGATCGTACCAGCATCCTCCGTGATTCCTCTGTGCCTTTTAATTATTGGGTATCCAAGCTGGACACTTGGAATGAACTCGCTCTGTACGCCTTGGAGGTCCTGCCCTGCCCTGCCGCTAGCGTGTTATCGGAGCGTGTTTTTAGTGCCGCTGGGGGAATCATAACTGATAAGCGCACTCGCCTGTCAACTGACAATGCTGACAAGCTGACCCTTATCAAAATGAACAAGGGCTGGATTGGGCCAGACTTCTCATCACCACCAAATGACAGCAGAGTAACATAAAGTCAAATCCACTGTGTTATTTCGGGAGGTGTATTCACATGCCCCGCTTCACACCCACACATGGGTATACGCTTCCTCGTTTCGGCTGTTTAATCTTCTTCTCCTTATCCTCAGCCTCCACCACCACTATACCACCAGGGTGCCAGCATTGCAAGTTCCTCCGTCCTAATTTTTGCCAGCTTTTGCTGGGAAAGCATAAGCAAATACCATGGGACACCCACTCCCCAATAATGGGACTTATGTTTGTAATATGCTGTACTGCATGGCTCTTGTAAGGGGCATTGCAAGTTGCTCCGTCCTAATTTTTGGCAGCTTTTGCTGGAAAAGCATAAGCAAATACTATGGGAGACCCACTCCCCAATAATGGGACTTATGTTTGTAATATGCTGTACTGCATGGCTCTTGTAAGGGGCATTGCAAGTTGCTCCGTCCTAATTTTTGGCAGTTTTTGCTGGGAAAGCATAAGCAAATACTATGGGAGACCCACTCCCCAATAATGGGACTTATGTTTGTAATATGCTGTACTGCATGGCTCTTGTAAGGGGCATTGCAAGTTGCTCCGTCCTAATTTTTGGCAGCTTTTGCTGGGAAAGCATAAGCAAATACTATGGGAGACCCACTCCTCAATAATGGGACTTATGTTTGTAATATGCTGTACTGCATGGCTCTTGTAAGGGGTATTGCAAGTTGCTCCGTCCTAATTTTTGGCAGTTTTTGCTGGGAAAGCATAAGCAAATACTATGGGAGACCCACTCCCCAATAATGGGACTTATGTTTGTAATATGCTGTACTGCATGGCTCTTGTAAGGGGCATTGCAAGTTGCTCCGTCCTAATTTTTGGCAGCTTTTGCTGGGAAAGCATAAGCAAATACTATGGGAGACCCATTCCCCAATAATGGGACTTATGTTTGTAATATGCTGTACTGCATGGCTCTTGTAAGGGGCATTGCAAGTTGCTCCGTCCTAATTTTTGGCAGCTTTTGCTGGGAAAGCATAAGCAAATACTATGGGAGACCCACTCCCCAATAATGGGACTTATGTTTGTAATATGCTGTACTGCATGGCTCTTGTAAGGGGCATTGCAAGTTGCTCCGTCCTAATTTTTGGCAGCTTTTGCTTGCAAGGCATAAGCAAATACTATGGGACACCCACTCCCCAATAATGGGACTTATGTTTGTAATATGCTGTACTGCATGTGACGCGCCCCCTGGGCCGTGTGTACACGTGTGTGGGATACCCGGTGCCGGGTCTCTGGGGTCTGTAGTCTCCGTGGAGGTGACCCGGTCCTGTGGCTCAGGCTGGTCAAACCAGTGGCAATCTTTCTTAGGTTTTGAGGTTAATTGTCCGACTGCGCCACCCATGGATTGCGGTCAGGGAGTACCACCGCTGCGAGGCAGACCGCTTAGGCTGGTGTTGTGTGCGCAGCATAAAATGGGATAACTCCCCTCGGGAGGAGTATAGCCTCAGGGCAGTGAGTGTGGATGATGGGGGTGATGGTGCAAGAGCGCAGCAGGAATGACTCAGAGTCTTTGCAGTGCAGTTCAGGGTCTTTACTGATGATTATAAGGTAGACCCTCCCGGGAGTACTGGCTAGCATAAGAGGCCTGGTCAGTCTGTGAGCAAGCAGGAGTTTCCCTGGCCAGGTGGAGTTGTAGGCCTCCCCGTCTGTCTGCTCTCTTCCTGGCTACCTTGCTGTAAGCGGGTAGAATTAGCCCACGTCCCTGAGTGTACCGTGTAGTGCTCACCCGTATGGCTAGTGACTTGGGGCCTTCTGTTAGCCTCCGCTCCACGACGGTGGTGCTGGTCCCTTGCTTGTGACTGAGCCTCCGGGCTTCTATGGCAGGAGGACCTGAAATCCCCTGCCGGCTGGTTTCTGCTGCTGGATATATAAGTCCTCACAGCTTCGGACTCCTGTGTCCGGTTCCTATTGTCTTCTGCCAGAGCGAGCTCTGCTCAGCTTCCAGCCCCTCGTCTTTAGCTCCTAGCTCCTACAGAGCTGCTTGCTGTTACTTTCCCTTGCTCTCACTCTGACTCTGAATGTTCTCTGTTCTCTGACTCACTCAACCCCACCCCAGATCCAGTTTATAAGGGCAGAATTCTCCCCTCCCAGGACTGGGGCAGGAGGATGTTGCATGTTTAAGGGATCCTGACCAGGAAACCTCCCACTTGCTCTCCGACGTAATCTCTGTAATGCACACGCCCGGACTGACTGGCGTGTGCGTGTTTATGTAGTGATTCCACTGTGCAATGAACCGGAGAGTGCCTGGAGGGGCGTAACTAAGTATCTGCCCAATCCGACCAAGGTCACACGACAGCATACGACGCCAGTGCACCAGGGAGGAACCGAGCAGAGGAACCAGGGTCTACTCCAGGTCAGACTCCGGACACGGCTGTTGACCCACACCGGGGAATACAGGAACAGGCAGACTGGAGCGCAGGCTGGGTAGGGTCCAGTACAGACTGAGAGACAAATTCGAAACCGAAGACGCGGTGGACAGGGCAGAGCAAAGCGAAAACTGCAGACGCGGTGGACAGAGCTGAGCAAAGCGAAAACCGCAGACGCGGTGGACAGAGCTGAGCAAAGCGAAAACCGCAGACGCCGTGGACAGAGCTGAGCAAAGCGAAAACCGCAGACGCGGTGGACAGAGCTGAGCAAAGCGAAAACCGCAAACGCGGTGGACAGAGCTGAGCAAAGCGAAAACCGCAGACGCGGTGGACAGAGCTGAGCAAAGCGAAAACCGCAGACGCAGTGGACAGAGCTTAGCAAAGCGAAAACCGCAGACGCGGTGGACAGAGCTGAGCAAAGCGAAAACCGCAGACGCGGTGGGGACAGGGCTCTGTACACACGGAACAGACTAGAAGGGAAAGGCAGAACCAGATACCCACAGGGTACTTGCAGAGAAGTAGCGAGTGGACCACAAACTCACAAACGGAAGTACAGTGACAACGAGCAGGAGTTAAGTACGAGTTCAGACTCTGCAGAAAAAGGGAAAGTACGGACATAGAGAAAAACAAAACAGGCTAGGAGAGTATTCAGACAAAAACAGACACAGCAGCAAGATACAGGAGCGGGTTCACACAGGCCTGGAAATACAGCCTCCAGGATAGGCAGAAGACAACAGGCTAGAAGATAATACAGACAGGACACAGTTCAGACACGGGAACTGATACCGAAGGCAGGAAACATAAACGGGACCTGGCATATCAGTGACCAAAGGCCAACTGACAGAACACAATGCTCAGGCAGGGATTCATTGGAGCAGCTGGGTTAAATACCAGATGACAGACAGCAGTAGGCTGAGGACGCACAAGGGGTGTGCCTGCAGCAGGTACAAAAAGCAGGAAATGATCGGGCGCCGCCCTTAAGCAGCAGACACAGAGGCAAACAGACAGCATGGAGGGAAGCCAGGCTAGCAGACTGGACTGGAGATCAAGTGCGCGCTCTTGCACAGTGGGAGATGGACCACTATGCAAGGACGCCACCAGGTATGTTACAATCTCTATTACTGTGGTGACCAGACCCCTGGGGTGCCACACATGGCTCTTGTAAGGGGCATTGCAGTACCTCATAATTTTTGGAAAGCATTCCATTCACTGCTTAGGCCAACAGTGCACAGGAGACCCAGTTGCTATAAATGGAAAAAAAGGTTTAGTTAATGCCCTCTGACCTCCATGTCATTTCCAAGGGGCATTGGAGTGCCTCGAAATTTTTGGTAGGCATTGCACTCACTGTATGCCCTATAACTGTGTAGCCGAACAGATCCTTTTGTTACAGAAACATATCCTACAAGACATATCTGGTTGACTGGCCTGATATTGATGTGAATGGTCCCTGTTCCTCCTGCTCTTTCTCCTTTGCCACTACCTCATCCATCATTTATCACCTGAAGCTTTGTTTTAACGGGAGTCATAGAACTTGGATAGTAGCAGGAAAACATCCAGCAATCCTCGGAGGAGGTAGGATATGCGCCAAAACGCTGATCTCCTCAGGCCTAGCCGCTACTACATACATGCGCTTGCATTACAACAAAACAAAGCAGATGCTAACTTCTATCATCCTCATCATGCTCCTCACCTTGGCACTCTCAACTCCCCTGATGGAGAAGCCAGGGCCCACCGGAGGAGTCTGATAGTCCGGTGGGCTCGGCCAATGCTGCCCTAAAGCAGGCCAGGCTAAGAAAAGTGTGGGAAAGGTTACCGGTACAAATAGGGGTGGCTGGGGACTGAGTATGGACACCCGGCCACCCCCTGGAGGCTGGGGAGCAAGCGGGGACACCCGGCCACCAGGCGGCTGGGGACTGAGTATGGATACCAGGCCGCCGACACAGCCATGGCGTGGTGGCCAGATTCCGCCTCCACATGCCTAAAAGGCCCAATTTAAAGTGCAAGCAAGCAGTATGGTATTGCAGCCTGGAGGTGGGTGGGTGGCAGGCTGCATACTTGCGCTTGCATTGCAAGGAATGGGAGAGGTACAATTGAACACTGCCCTGGGACAAGGACTTGAATGGGGATAGTTGCAAGTCTGCAACGACAGGTGCAAGGTGGGAGGCATCTTTGCATGTACCATGAACAGGGGTTTGCCATGCACACACTACAGCGGAATAGGCTCTCCTTCCCACTAAATGCTCTGGGGAGAGCACAGGTAATGTTTTGGTATACGCGCTTAATCTTATGTATAAGGCACACCGGGACAAATAGGGGCGGCTGGGGACTGAGTATGGATACCTCGCTGCCGAAGCAGCCATGAGGTAGTGGCCAGCTTCGGCCTCCTCTAAACTAAATGGCCCCATTTCAAGTGCATGCTAGCAGTATGAATTGCAGTCTGGGGGTGGGTGGGTGGCAGGCTGCACACTTACACTTGCATTAAAAGAAAACATAGCAGATGCTAACTTCTGTCATCATCATCATGCTCCTCACCTTGGCACTCTCAACTCCACCGATGGAGAAGTCAGGGCCCACCGGAGGAGTCTGGTTCTCTGGTGGGCTCGTCCAATGCTGCCTAAAGCAGGCCGGGCTAAGAAAAGTGTGTGGGGGGATGTTCCAAGGAGAAATGGGGGCGGCTGGGGACCGTTTATGGACACCCGACTGCCCCCAGGCGGCTGGGGACCGTGTGGACACTCGGCCGCGGGGCGGCTGGGGACTGAGTATGGACACCCGGCCGCCGGGCGGCTGGGGACTCAGTATGGATTCCAGGCCGCCAACACAGCCATGACGTGGTGGCCAGATTCTGCCTCCACATGCCTAAAAGGCCCAATTTCAAGTTCAAGCAAGCAAGCAGTATGGTATTGCAGCCTGGGGGTGGGTGGGTGGCAGGCTGCATACTTGCGCTTGTATTGCAAGGAATGGGGGAGGTACAATTGAACACTGCCCTGGGACTAGAACTTGCATGGGGATAGTTGCAAGTCTGCATCTTCTGATGCGGCAAGGATCACTTATGATGGGCACACTTTTAGACAGTGACCTGGGAGTCAGAGATGCTTCCAGGGGTCTTCCCCATGCTGTTCCCATGTCTTTTCAGCACTTTATGCATGTGTCACACAGCACATGGCCAGATAAGGTTGCAAAATGTTAAAATGACATTTCCCGGTGAATGCATTTGTCATAGTTGAAAGCAATACAAAAGTGCAAAAATGCATAAAAAATGCTACTTGTGAACATAGCCAAAGGTGTGGAGGAGTATTTTTGTTTTTGGTCATTTATTTTAACTTATACACAAGTCTTTTCCCTGGAAAGGATGTTCCTTAACATATTTCACAGGAAAAAAGTTTCACTTTCTTTTTATTGTGAGCCTGTAAAAGTGGCTTAATACCTCTGACCACGTTGTTGACAGCAGTGACCTGGGGGTCAGAAATGCTTCCTGGGGCGATCCCCATGCTGTCCCCATGTCATTTGAGCACTGTCACTATCGTTTTGGGCACTTGTTAGGCTTTTAAAAGACTGCCGGGGGTGCCACCGCAAAAATGCTCGAGTCTCCCATAGACTAACATTGGGCTCGTTGCTCGGGTCGAGCATCCGAGTATCACGGTGAGCTCGGCCCGAGCTTCGAGCACCCGAGCATTTTAGTGCTCGCTCAACACTAATAAACATCTATGCACAACATAATAGAAGAGACATAGTAAATTAGAGCTGGAATTTATGCTAGTTGTTCAGGATATTATCATAAATTGGTTTTCTAAAAATAAACTTGTCAAAATGGGATTTAGCCTAGATTAAGTGTTTGATATTAAAGGCAACCTGTCACGATGTATATGCAGTGGGATCTGTGGATGACACAATATAGAGGGGGAGAAGCTGAACAGAATGATATATAGGTTTATTGGAAAAGATTCAGTATTACTTGTATTTTATTCATTGAAATGCCTGGTGTTTCTATGCATATGAGTCCAAAGCATATGAGTCCAGTGGGCGGTCCTACTCCATGATTGACAGTTATCTCTACATGCAGAGTCATGCAGGATAGACTGTCAATCACTAAATAGCACCGCCCACTGGACTCCTATAAAAACACCAGAGAGTTCAATTAATAAAATAGAAGTTAAACTGAAACTTTTCCGACAAAAATGTATATCAATCTGATCAACTTCTCCTGCTCTATAACATCCTGCCGGCATATTTAACATGAATGGCTCCCTTTAATTCAATGGCCAAATATTCATTATTAGTAAATGAGAATTGGTTGGAGAAATTGGGAGCAAAGAATTACTGTTGTCCTAAATTTTGACAGGTTGTAGCTAAACCAGACAGGCAGAAGCTGCACAACATGTTTCACAGTGTCATATTCCATGTAATAAATTTGGCGCATCTTGGTAGAAATGTTGAACACTTTTCCTTTCGTCTCCTCTTAGATGGCTTAGTTTGCGCCACTATTTTATGGCAAAATAATGACTGTCATCACTACTATTAAAGGGTTAAGAGGTGAGTAGCGAGGACTATTTTCATATTATAGTTACTTTAAAAAAAAAATTACATCATTGATAACCTAAGCTAATAGCAATAATATTATGCTAAAATAGAGGAAAAATGGAGTGCCACAAGAGTCAAAGGTGATATAGCATTGTTGTCATGTCACTAACACCACTGTCATTTCATCAAACTTTGCGAAAATCAGAAGTGCAAGCAAATATAAGAAACCTTGCAAAATATTTTATCAATGAAATGTGCTTATTTTTCTACTTCTGAGCCACTTTTTATCCTTCTCCCGCTTCCTCAATTCATCATTCAATCTGAGACACTGCTAAATTCAGTCACGGTCTAAACAAGATGGACCGGCTCACTAAGGGATCAAATTACTTCTGCTATATTGAAGTGTATGAGAAGGGCGAAAGGAACAGAGAGAGAGAGACAGAAGGACATCGAGACTGTGGTGCTGCTGCTTTCTAATAAGTGGTTTTCTGCCAGAGCTGGATGCACAGCTGCACTGCTCAGTACTGCTGTATGATGTCCTCAGTGCTGCTGCTCCTTCTAAATATGTGCTACATAGACACAAGAGAGGAGGGATTTCTCATGTCTCTGTGTACAATGTATGAGAGAAATTATCTCAGTTAGTGATTTTGATTTGGTGCTGGTGTAAAGATTTTGCACGATTTTTAAAATTAACTTTACATTTGTTAGTTAAAATACATTAATGTGCTTATATCTAAACAGTAAATTATTCCCTGGCAGTATATTTTGTAGTACTAGATGTGACACAAGTGTAATATGGGCTTTTGACCCCGGTGAGTGGATGTTCATTCATTTCAGCAGTTGCTATGTCTTCCTTTGTGTGAGTACATAGAAAAGACAAATGACAGAAGGACAGAATATATGTTTAAACCTGTGGAAAATACAGTATATCTGAAAAAGGTACAACAGCCGCTTGCAGCCAGTCACCTGTGCATTATGAGGATCATCTATCTAGATAGAATGAAGACAGAACTAAAAGATTTACAAAGCCATTCATAAATGATATGTACTGTTATTCTTTGTCAGAGATCAAAATAATAAAAATACTGAAATTCTGATCATTGCTAAATATAGTTTTATTTGATGTGTATGTGACGTCCAGTCTCCGGTTGAAGCCCTATTAGTTTACCCTGGGTGTTGGGGGGACTCGGAGTCGGGTCCTGTGATGGAGAGATGGGATGCAGCCGTGGCCCGGACCCGACCCGTGCTTAGGGCCGTCACATTTAAAAGGAGATGGTGTGGGCTTATCCGGGTTGAGTGGCTGGTTAACGACTACGCCAACTGTGGTGCCTGGTGAGGGGGCCACCAGCGCCGCTGCAGTCCACTGATGCACGATGTTATGGCGGTCAAAGTTATTACTACTCCCCACAGGCGGAGCAAGGCCTCAGGGCAGAGGGACAGGATGGAGGGGGTAGTAGTAGAGGAGAAACGGATGCCGCTTCCCGCGGAGTGGCGCAGGAATAACAGTCCGGAGGCCATAGGGGTGAACTTCCAAGGCTTTACTCATATAGCTGGCAAAGGAAGGCGACTCCCTGCTCACCGCGGAGTCCTGCGCTCACCAGAGACGGGGGTCCGACACCCTCCGAGTAAGTCCAGCATTCAGTCGGGACCCTTCAGCAGAGTGTTCCTGAACTACAGACCGATTCCTTTCCTGTCCGTGTGTGTGCAAATAGGCCGAGTCTCCCTCTGAGCTCCTCTTAGAACAAGGGCACGGGTGGCAGCTCCGCTCCGTTCGATGCCCGGTGGGATCCTCTGGGCCTACCGGGCTTTCCCGTCCAGGACGTAGAGTAGCAAGGTCGGGTGTCGGGGGCCGGTACCCCTCTTGCAGCCGTAGTCCCTCTGAATATATCAGGTTGGCGAGGACAGGTGGCGTACTTTGCTCCGTGTGCATCCTGCCTGGCATCCATTTGCTATGGAGCCACACTCTTAAGCTCCGGGCCTTCTTGATTATGGTCCTTGACCGGGTTGAGACATTCTTTATCTGCAACCTGCCCATCGACCCCAAGGCTAAGGTACGAGGGCCGTGTCTCCCTCCCCTGCAGGTCCACACAGGATCCACTTTCAGGGTGGGAGATCACAGTACACACAGTACTTGATAGAGCTAAGACCGCATGACAGACTAAACTACCAAGGACCAAAAACCAAGATGGCTTTGCATTAAATATGAAATCTAAAGTGTAACTAACTTGTAAGTCCTCCACCCTCACCCACTAACTGGTTCCCCTAACTCTTGGTTCCCCAGTCTCCCTGTAACCAGGGGAGCAGCACCTAGTGCATATTAGCTCCCTCTGGTGGAGAAATGGGGTGTTGGATGCAAAGGTTGGGTCACGACTATTACACTGGCCTTACCTCAGAGGAGGAACACCACACTCCATTAGAGAAGTGCAGCATCCCTGTGGCGGTCGAACCCTCAGGGGCGCCACATATACCTAGCAGAATGGCTTTTAAGTGAAAGGGCACTGTTAAAGAATGGCTGTCTAGACAGGTCATAAAAAACTGTAATTAATCTTGCAATATACAAACTGGTGAATTAAGTATTGAACACGTCACCAATTTTCTAAGTAAATATAATTCTCAAGGTACTATTGACACGAAATTCTCATCAGATGTCGGTAACAACAACCCATCCAATCTACACAGGCAAAGAATTCAAACCATAGATGTCGATAAATTAAGTTATGTGTAATAATGAGAAATTACACAAGGAAAAAATATTGAACACTTTTACTGAAATTTATTTACTACTTCGTACAAATGCCTTTGTTGGTGATGACAGGTTCAAGATGCCTCTTTTATGGAGAACTAGTAGCATGCATTGCACTGGTGTGATTTTGTCCCATTCTTCCACACTAACACTCTTCAAATCCTGAAGGTACTGTGGGCTTCTTCTATGAACTCTGAGCTTTAGTTCCTTCCATAAATTTTCTCTTGGATTCAGGTCAGGTGATTGGCTGGGTCATTCTAGCAGCTTTATTTTCTTTCTCTGAAACCAATTGAGAGTTTCCTTGGCTGTGTGCTTGGGTTAATTGTCTTGCTGAAACATCCACCCTTGTTTCATCCTCATCATCCTGGTAGATGGCAGCAGATTTTTATCAAGATTGTTGTTATGTTCTGCAACTTAGAACTATGGAATAGGAGGGAAATGCTGTCCCTGCACTGAGACTCAGCTTTACCCTACGCTGGGGTGGGTGCCCTATTTCTTATGAATAGCCACACCGAAGCTCCTGCACTGAACTCAAATGAAGACCTGTAGGAAAGGGAAAGGGGTCCCTAAAAGATCTAAGGACTGGGAGCAAAAGCAGGATACCTCCTAACAGAAAAGTTAGTTGAAGAAACGAAAAATTAAAGGAAACAAAACTGGTGGAACAAGAAGTCCCAGGATAACAATAGTCAAAAGCAAGGAGAACTAAACCAGGTTACTTAGCCAGAGCACGAGCGAAACAACACTGATGTCCAGCAGGGAATGGGGGCCAGGTGCTGGGTAATAAAGAGTGCAGAGATCACGTGACCAAGGAACCCAGCACCAGAGGAAAAGACTAGAAGCCAGCAAACCACAATAAGATGGCCGAAAGTAAAACAACATAGATTCTAACAATTGTCTCTGTACATTTGCCCATTCATCCTTCCTTCAATGATATGAAATTTGCCAGGGCCGTATGCTGAAAAACAGCCCCACACCATGATGTACCCACCTCCAAATTTTACTGTTGGTATGATGTTTCTGGGGTGATAACCAGTGCCTTTTAGCCTCCAAATATGGTGTGTATTATGGCATCCAAAGAGTTCAATTTTGGTCTCATCTGGCCAGACTGTATTCTCTCAGTATTTCACAGGCTTGTATAAATGTTGTTGAGCAAACTTTAAACATTGTTGACATGCTTTTTGTTCAGCAATGGAGCCTTGCGTGAAGAGCATGTGTAACATTAATTCCGGCGCCCCTGCATGGTCCCTCTTCCCCCTCCATGCAGAGACCATGAGGTGAGTTCTCAGTCTCCTGCTCCCCTGCTTCCTGTGCATGTCGCATAGGATTCCTGCCGGTACACCTAGTTTTTGCGCACACTCCCTCCTCTGTTCTTAACCCCTTCCTGATATTTGCAGTATATATACATCATGGAAGGGAAAGACTTCCCGACCAATGCTGTCTATATACGTCATGATATTCATGCGACTACCATGAATAAGTGCACGGTGATCTCATGAAGGTGTCTACTCATAGCCGGGCACCTGGAGTCCTCAGTCCCCCGCAACTACAATTGCTGCGAGTGGCAGTTCAGTTCTGAACAGCCAATCACAGTGTTTTCAGTGCTTCAGGCAAATAAATTGCCTGAAACACTGATGTCCAGCCTACGATCAGTGCTGTAAGAGCACCAATCATAGGCTGGAGAAGAGCAACAACGGCATCACCAGGACCAGCTCTGATTGGTGCCATCGACGATGATAGAACTAGATTAGGGACAGTAAAAATATACTGTAGTAATCGGTGACTACTGAATATGATCAGGGTTAGTGTCAGATAGTTGCGGGCGCTCAGTAATTTGTTTTCTACTGACGTCCGTTTAGTAAGTTTGTTTTTTATTTAGCCAAATTTTTATATTCTTTTTATTTTATTGTTATCTTTTTCCTTCTAGGTTCTTTTTCTTTTTTTTTTTGTCTCTTCTAAATAAAAAAAAGTTTACATCAAACACTCACACCTGTATAAAATTTGGTACACACAAACACCACATATGTGAAAAAATGTGGTCCCGCTCGTCCCAAACCCGGTATTCAGCGGAGGAGGCATACGCTTTCCTTGCCTCCGACACTGATAGTGAGAGAGAGGATCCCACCTTCTTTTATTTTTCTGACTCCTCCTCCTCTTCCTCAAGTGAACCGCTACGCAGATGCCCCAGGGCAGAAAATGAACAAGCGCCTACTGTTACTGAACCCGTATGGACCTCATCCCCCGAAAATTAAGAGCCACAGATTCCAGATTTTGTGGCACAATCAGGAATCCAAATTGACACTACCAGCTTCACAGAAGTGGACTTTTTCACTGAGAATTTTGTAAATCTCATGGTGTCCCAGACAAATTTGTACGCCCAGCAATTTTTATTCCGAAATCTCACTTCATCATTTGCCAACTGGATCCCTGTAGATGCCGTAGAAATGATGACGTTTTGGGGCCTTTTTCTTCACATGGGGATAGTGAAGAAGCCAGAAAGTCTGCAATATTGGAGTGTTGACATTTAGTATAGCACTCCACTATTCCGCATGGCTATGCCCGTGACACTCTTTGAGGCCATCCACAATTTTTTGCATCACAGTGATAATGCACAATGTCCTCCCTGAAATGATCCCAACTTTGATCGACTTTTCAAAGTTCGGCCGGTCATTGAGCACTTCTGCAACAAGTTTGCTGAGGTGTACGTTCTCCAAAGTGACATCTGCGTTTATGAGTCCTTAATACATTTCAAGGGGAGGCCACAAAAATCAGAGAAGCCTCCCTAGAATGCTAATTGGGCAGATACTCAGAAAAGGTGACAGCGGAGCACAATGTAGCGACAACATGCTGGTGGTCAAGTACAAGAACAGGAGGGATGTCCTTTTCTTGACCACCATACATGGTGATGGCAGCTCCCCCACTGCTGTATGAGGTAAAATCAAACTGTGTACGTTGGTACAACAAGAACATGGGAGGAGACGATCTGTCTGATCAAGTCCTCCAGCCGTTTAGTGCCATGAGAAAAGTCAAGGTGTGGTACAAGAAGCTGGCCGTGCGCATCGTACAGATGGCAATGTACAATGCTTACGTGCTATCACGATGAGCAGGCCAGACCGGGACCTTCCTTCAGTTCTAGGAAGTAATAATCAAGGCCCTAATATTTGACAGTCAGGAAGGAACAGGCCCCAGTACTTCCAGAACTGAACGTGCGCGTGTTGTACTAGGGCAACATTTCCCCGGTGAGGTCCCTCAAACTGGAAAAAGAGGAAGGTCGCAAAAAAGGTGCAAAGTGTGTTACAGAAGGGGGATACGAAAGGACACCATTTATCAGGGTGACACCTGCCCTGACAAACCTAGTCTGTATATGAAAGACTGTTTCAGAATCAACCACTCATCTATATACTAATAAATTTATTTCTGACTTATACAACTCACATATGCCAACCTGATACACTCTACACAACTCATATGCCACCCTGATGCACTGTACACAACAGATATACCAACCTAATGCACTCTACACAACTCACGTATGCAACCACATTAAAAAATTCACATACCAGGAAAACAGTAGATCAATTCCAATATAGGGTCACTAGTGGGGGCTTTCCACTATTTAGGCACATCAGGCGACATGACTCCACTATTTAGGCACATTTAGGCGACATGATGTCAAAGCATTAATATATAAAACCCCATCCAATAATTTGAGTGACAAGGAACAAATTGCCCTTAAAGAAATTAGATCATGGGATGATGTAGTGGTTCACAGGGCGGATAAAGAAGGAAACATTGTACTCCTCCAAAAAGAACAATAGTTTATAGAGGCAATGAGAAAGCTTTCTCATGCGAACACGTACAGAAAGCTGACTCAGGATCCGACTTATAAATTTAAAGGGCAATTACGCACATTATTTCAAGTCTATATTGAAAATGGAACACTTTCCAAAACAGCAGTAGAAAAGCTACTACCAGAGTTTCCCCAAAAACTGCACTGGTATTACATCACTAAATTGCACAAGTCTGTAACTTCTAGGAATTAGTGATCAAGGCCCTAATATTTGGCAGTCAGGAAGGAGTGGGCCCCAGTACTTCTGGAACTGAAGGTACCCGTGTTGTACCAGGGCAACATTTCCCCGGTGAGGACCCTCAAACTGGAAAGAGAGGAAGGTCACAAAAAAGGTGCAAAGTGTGTTACAGAAGGGGGATGCGAAAATACACCATTTATGAGTGTGACACCTGCCCTGACAAACCTGGACTGTGTATGGAAGATTGTTTCAGAATCTGCCACTCATCCATAAACTAATAAATTTATTTCTGATTTACAAAACTCGCATATGCCAACCTGATGCACTCTATACAACTCATATGCCATCCTGATGCACTCTACACAACTCATATGCCAACCTAATGCACTCTACACAACTCACGCATGCAACCACACTAGATTAATTCCAATATAGGGTCACTTGTGGGGTGGGTTTCCACTACTTAGACACATTTGTCATCATGTCATCGGGTAACATGACTCCACTATTTAGGCACATTTTAGCGACATGACGCCCGCAGACCATTCAATCAAAGTCTGCATTCCAAAGCGTCACTCCTTCCCTTCCGAGCTCTGCTGTGCACTATAACAGTAGTTTTCCTTCACATATGGGGTATCAGCGTACTTAGGAGAAATTGCACAACAGATTTTGGGTTCCATTTCTTCCTGTTACCCTAGTCAAAATAAAAAAATTTGGGGCTAAAATAAATTTTTTGTTGAAAAAATATGATTTTTTTTTTTCATGACTCAATGTTATAATTTTCTGTGAAGCACCTAGGGGTTCAAGATGCTCACTACACATCTACACAAATTCCTTGAGGGGGGGGTATAGTTTCCAGCCAATTTTGCATTCAAAAAGTCAAACGGTGCTCCTTCTCTTCCGAGACCTGCCGTGCACCCAAACATTGTTTTTCCCCCCACATATGGAGTATCTGCATACTCAGGAGAAATTGCAGAACAATTTTTAGGGTCCATTTTTTCCTGTTACCCTTGTGAAAATAAAAAAATTGATGCTTAAAAAATCATTTTTGTGGAAAAAATGTGATTTCTTATTTTCATGGCTCTACGTTATAAACTTCTATGAAGCACTTGGGGGTTAATGAACTTCTTGAATGTGGTTTTGAGCACCTTGAGGGGTGAAGATTTTAGAATGGTGTCACTTATGGGTATTTTCTGTCATATAGGCCCCTCAAAGTCACTTCAAATGTCATGTGGTCCCGAAAAAAATGTGTTTTTTTTTAATTTTGTTGTAAAAATTAGAAATCTCTTGTCAACTTTTAACACTTCTAAATTCCTAACAAAAAAAAATTATGTTATCAAAATTGCGCTGATGTAAAGTAGACATGTGGGAATTGTTTTTTATTAACTATTTTTTGTGACATATCTCTCTGATTTAAGAGCATAAAAATGAAAATTTTGTCTAAATTTTCGATAAATTTCTGATTTTTTCACAAATAAATGCATGTCATATTGTAAAATTGGGCCTGGTAATGAAGGTGAAAACAGACTCAGGGGTGAAAGGATTAAAGAGGCAGTGCGCACAGTTTGAAAATGCCCCTATCCAATAGCTGGGAGACATCTTGTATAAAAGACACCCTCCCAAGTAGGAAGGTGCCTGAGCAATGACTGTAATTCCTTGTGTAGTTTGTGTGCAGCTGTATGTTGCCAGGTCCCCAGTCCTAGTATCCCATGTAATTGAAGGTGAACCTGATCCCATGGTCCTTGTGTGGTCAGGGCCTTGACCTGAACATTGGTCCTTGTGCACCCAGGGCCTGAACCTGAACCCCAGGTCCTTGTGTTGCCAGGGCCTGAACCCATGGTTATTGTGTGCCCAGGGCCTAAACCTGAAACCACACCTGGTGGGCCCTGTAACCTGAACCCACACCTGCATTATCTGAACCCTGAAACTGTATCTGGCGGTCCCTGATGCCACATCGGTGGTACCTGAACCCTGAAGCCGCACAGGTGGTACCGGAAACCTGAACCCCGCACCGGTGGTAATCGTTCTGTCAGTACTGAAACCTTTACCTATATCAGTCCTTAGTTGGTTAGTGTTCCAGAGTCCGTACTGTGGTAGCCTGTTCACCCATTGTATAGCCACAACTAGAGCTCTATTTAGTAAAAAGAGAGCATTAACCAATATAATTTTGCCCCCCCTGTAGTCACAACTAGATGGTGATAAGAAGCTTACTGCTATTACTTTTACTTTGAGCTTAATTATAAGACAATTAGCCGTTAGTTGTTGAGCTCCCCCTAGAGGTGACTTTAGAAAGCTAGTATTTCATCCTTGAAAAGAACCTGTTAGCTGATTCATGCTGCCCAAACCATGGAAAGCTTGAATCAAAGCCTGGTTGCATGCTTGCAGCCAGGTATGTTCTACTTTGAAATGCTCTAGTGTTACAGAGAAAATGCAGATACCATAGCCAAAGACAAGACTTGTCTGGTACTGCCCCTTGTTAGCTTCCCACAGAGCCGTTCCAGGTGATTGATAGGTCTCCATTAGTGTTGATTGAACACTGAAATGCTTGAGTTCTCGGTACGTGCTAGATTCAAGTAGTGAGCATAAAGGAGGTTAATGTGAAACTCGAGCATTTTTCCGGAGGTCTCTCTCTCTCTATCCCCGGAGTTCTACAGTTCTCAAAGAGTCTGGCTGACACAAGAGTCACTGCGCTCCCAGCAGGGGAATACCCCGCTTCATCAGGGACCCGAGAGCTTGAGCACCAAACGATACTCGGCACTGCTCGATGCTCAATAGAGCACCCCGATGCTCAATCGACTATCGAGCAGTGCCGAGCAAGCATGCTTGTTCATCACTAGTCTCTATCTATGTACACATGGTAGAGACCTGTCAAACATCTCTTGTCCCCAGCTGGATCTTTAACCGCTTAACACCAAAGCCTATTTTCACCTTCCAAGGAATGGGGCCAATTTTTTTTAATTCTGACCAATATCACTTTATGAGGTAAAAACTCTGGAAGGCTTTAACATATTCCAGTTATTCTGAGAATGTTTTTTTCGTGACATGTTGTACTTCATGTTAGTGGTAAATTTCGGTCTATATAATTTGTGTTTATTTATTAAAATATCAAAAATTTGACAAAAAAATTGAATATTTAGCAATTTTCAAACTTTGAAATCGTATACCCTTAAACCAGATAGTTATACCACACAAAATAGTTAGTAAATAACATTTACCACATGTCAACTTTACATCAGCATCATTTTTGAGACATAGTTTTTTTTACTACGAAGTTAGAAGGGTTAAAAGTTTATCAGTAATTTTTAATTTTTCCAACAAAATGTACAAAACCACTTTTTTAGGGACCACATCACGTTTGAAGTAGCTTTAAGGGGCCTATATGACAGAAAATACCCAAAAGTGACACCATTTTAAAAACTACACCTCTCAAAGTGCTCAAAACCACAATCAAGAAGTTTATTAACCCTTTAGGTGCATCGCAGGAATTAAAACAACGTGGAAGGAAAAAATGAACATTTTTATTTTTCCACAAAAATGTTGTTTTAGCCCCAAATTTTTCATTTTCACAAGGGTAACAGAAGAAAATGGTCCTCAAAACCCATATGTGGTGGAAAACTACCATTTGGGCTTACGGCAGGGCTCAGAAGGGAAGGAGCAATATTAGACTTTTGGAGTGCAAAATTGGCTGCAATAAGTGTTGAGCGAGTATGTTCTATTAACCCTTTCGCCGAGTATTCTCGGGCCGAGCTCCGAGTATTTATAGCTGCTCGGTGATAAGGTTAAATCGCTCCCTTGTGCATGATTTGCAACTGTTTGACAGCTTTATTACATGTGAGGAATGTCTATTTCTTAAACATTCCTCACATGTAATAAAGCTGTCAAACAGTTGCAAATCATGCACACGGAAGCGATTTAACCTTTATCTCCTGAGTACACCGATATGAGGGGTAAAAACATTGTTTAAGCCCCCTCCCTCTCCTAGCCTTCTAAATGCTGCAATTGCCACTGATCACTGCATTTAGAGAGGTAAACAGCTGGGACATTGCTTGCACTGCCCCTGGCTGTGACAGCCGCAACACCGCTATTACCTAAGTCAAGCTCCCGGTGGTGATGATGCTGGCATAGCTCCTGTGCCCGCAAGATTGCCATGATGTCACGGTATGTCATATGTTGACAAGTCCCTGCTAAATATGATGTCCCTGCTTGTCGTTAAATGTTTTTAGCAAATTTGTAGCAACAATTTACCTTTTTAGGGACCCAGCATCTCTTATCAGATTCTCTTGAGCTTTCTTGTAGTCCAAAATTTGGTTAATTTCATGTTGCATGTCAGGATGACTAGTGGAAGCAAGAGTAGACTTGATTGCAGAAGAGAATGTATTAAGAACCAATGGATTAAATAAGGATATATAGAAACTATTTGCAATCTTGAAGGTTGAAGGCATTTTCAAACTGAATGTGACCGGGTTGATTTGCTCAGCAATTTCAAATGAGCCATTGAACCTTTAAGCAAAGTTTTTTTTAGATAGTCCTCAGAAGAATACTTTTGGTGGAAAACCAAAGTTTATCACCAAGTGTAATTTTAGGATTTTATCTACATTCCTAATTACCTTTTTCACAGTAGCATAGAAATTAGATTTCACCTCAATCCAAAGTCAAGGATGTCTCGACATGCCCCATTTACTGTAAGAAGTTCACTTTGAGAGGCAATTGGCAAATGAAGAAATGGCTCTCAGCCGACTATGATGAAAGGTGATTTACTGCAAGACTCTGGGAAATGTCTTTTTAACATTTTACAACCTTATCTGGCCATGTGATGTGTGACACATCATCAGACACATGCATACATTTCTGAAAAGACATGGGAACAGCATGAGGAAGACCCCTGGAAGCATTTCTGACTCACAGGTCACTGCCTAAAAGTGTGCACATCATAAGTGATCCTTGGCACATGCGAAGATGCCTCCCGCCATGCACCTGTCATTGCAAACTTGCAAAAATCACCCTCCACGTCCTTGTCCCAGCGCAGCATTCAGCTGTCCCTACCCCATTCCGTGGGGTATTCAAAAAGACCTAAATAAACTGGAGCAGTGGGCAGCAACCAACAGAATGGTTTTTAACAGGGAAAAATGCAAAGTACTACATCTGGGCAATAAAAATGAAAAAAGCATATACAGAATGGGAGGAATAGAGCTAAGCAACAGTACATGTGAAAAAGACTTAGGTATACTAATAGATCATAGACTGAACATGAGTCAACAGTGTGATGCAGCAGCAAAAAAGGCAAATACAATTCTGGGATGTATTAACAGAAGCATACAGTCTAGATCACGTGAAGTCATTATCGGTCTTTACTCCTCTTTGGTCAGACCTCATCTGGAATACTGTGTACAGTTTTGGGCACCACATTTTAAAAAAGACATAGACAAACTGGAGCAAGTTCAGAGAAGAGCGACCAGAATGGTGACTGGTCTGCAAACCATGTCCTATGAGGAACGGTTGCAGGATTTGGGAATGTTTAGCTTGCAAAAAAGAAGACTGAGAGGAGACTTAATAGCTGTCTACAAATATGTCAAGGGCTGTCACATTGTAGAAGGATCATCTTTATTCTCATTTGCACAAGGAAAGACTAGAAGCAATGGGATGAAACTAAATGGGAGGAGACAGATTAGATATTAGAAAAAACTTTTTGACAGTTAGGGTGATTAATGAGTGGAACAGGCTGCCACGAGAGGTGGTGAGTTCCCCTTCAATGGACGTCTTCAAACAGAGGCTGGACAGACATCTGTCTGAGATGATCTAGTGAATCCTGCTTTGAGCAGGGGGTTGGACCAGATGACCCAGGAGGTCCCTTCCAACTCTACCATTCTATGATTCTATGATTCTATGATTCTATGAATGCAAGCGCAAGTATGCAGCCAGCCACTCACCCACCCACAGGCTGCAATACTATACTGCTAAATTTTTGACAGCTGCTTACACTTGAAATGTGGCTTTTTTAGAATCGTGGAGGTGGAAGCTTTTCACAACCTCATGGTGGCGGCGGCTGGGTGTCCATACTCAGTCCCCAGCCACCACTATTTCTCCCGGTATCGTCTCCACCTTCTACAAGAGCAGGTCCCAGAACATTACCCGTGCCCTCCGCAGTGCACTTACTAGGAAGGACCGCCTAACCACAAACACATGGACAAGTGAATGTTGCCAGGGACGGTACGAAGCCAGTCCACAGCTTGTCGGTGAGAGTTGTATTTCACCACAGCCATATTTTTAGCTCGGTGAAAGGACTGACTTAGGAAACCGTATCTACTCTGGGTGTCATTTCTCCCAGGAAGTCCTCTAATGCAGCTTGGCGCATAAGCAATGGCAGCAAGTCCAACATCAGCTCGCCTTTGTCGATGGTGCTTCGACACACAAACATCTTTCTTTGCGCTTTTAATTGCATGACTACAGAGTTGGGCAATGGCCTGATCTGAAATGTGGTTTCATAAATAACATGTAATTAAGCACATCATATCCACATTAAAAAAAGCAGCCATAGAGTGTCCAGGAACCTTCCCACACACTTTTCTTAGCCAGGACTGCTTCTCGGCAGGGTTGGATGGTCCCACCAGAGAATCCTCAGGTGGGCCCTGGCTTCTCCATCAGGAGAGTTCATGATAGTGCAAACTTTGCAGCAGCTATGGGGCTCTTTGGTGGGGGAGAAAGGTGAGCCCTCAGAATAAAATCCTCTGGTGGGCCCCATTTTTTTTCAGTTTGAAACTGCTTCTAAGTGGGAGTTGCATTTCAACACAGCCATATTCTTTAGCTCGGTAAAAGGATTGGCATAGAGTGAAAACGTATCTACTCCTGCTGCCATTTCTCTGTCGCCAGGTTCTGCCCATTGTCACACACGACCATGCCTGGCTGTATGTTCAGTGATGAGAGCCACAGATCAGGCTGCTGTGTTACAGCTTTCAACAACTCTGCAGCGATGGGCGGTTTGTCACCTAAGCATTAAGCATGTTATCTTCAGCACAGCAAGTTGCCGCTTGGCCAAGGAAGTGCTGCAGTGCTTTCAGCTTGTGACTGATGTGGTCATTTCGGAGATGGAGGCTGAACTGGAGGAGGAGGTGCAGGAGCTGAACAATGTGATTACATTGAAGTTACATTGGCGAATCTGGTTTTTATACTAAACAAATATCCTACTGTGTTTTTATTTATTTATTTTTTTTACGTAATTTTTTAAGGCAAATGCATTCACCGGGAAATGTAATTTTAACATTTTACAACCTTATCTGGCCATGTGGTGTGTGACACATCATCAGACACATCCTGTTTCATTTATGATGGAGGGACTCTGAAAGTCACAAAGCCTATTTTTATAGGGTCATCAGGCGGCCCTTACTATTTTTAAAGGGCCAGCAGTTGGCCCTCGCTATTGTTAGAGAGCCATCAGCCGGCTATGCTTTGTTGTTCCCATTATTAACAAGTGGGTCTCCTATACTGTTATTGCATATGCAGTGACTGCAAGGGTTGTCAAAAATTTGGACGCAACTCAATACCCCTTTGAAGAGACATAGAGGAGGGTCTCAGTAAAAAAATTGTTCCCATTATAAAGAAGCGGGTCTCTTATTGTGTTAATGCCCATGCTGTGACTGCAAGGGCTGCCAAAATTTAGGAAAAACCTCACTAACAATTTAAAGACACATAGAGTAGGGCCACAGTAACGACATGTTTCCATTAGAAAGGAGCGGGTCTTCTATACAGTTATAGGATATGCAGTGAGTCTAACGTCTGCCAAAATTTAGCAAAAACCCCACTAACAATTTAAAGACACATAGAGCAGGGCCACAGTAACGACATGTTCCCATTAGAAAGGAGAGGGTCTGCTATACAGTTATAGGGTATGAAGTGAGTCCAACGGCTGCCAAAATGTAGGAAAAACCCCACTAAAAATTAAAAGACATATAGAGCAGGGCCACAGTAACGAGTACGACTTGTTTCCATTCGAAAAGAGAGGGTCTGCTATTCAGTTATAGGGTATACAGTGAATCCAACGGCTGCCAAAAATTTGGAGGAACTCCAATGCCCCTTGCAAGAGACGTAGAGGTCGGAGAGCCTCCTGAAAACAATGTTCCCATTATTAGGAAGTGGGTTTCCCATACTGTTTGCCTATGCAGTGAAGCAACAGCTGCCAAAAATTTGGAGGAACTCCAATGCCTCTTGCAAGAGACGTAGATATGTTTATATGGTACATATGGTGGTGATATGGTGGTGGGGGATGAGGATGTGGAGAAGGAGGAGGACAAGAGCAAATAGACAAAATCAGAAAGCATATACCCATGTCTGTGTGTGAAGACAGAGGTGCATGGGAATAGAGTTAGACCTCTCCAAAAAAAGACACTGTATTTGAGTTTATGTTACGCTGCTATCATTCGGTGGTGTTGAGAAGTCTGGCCCAATCCAGCCCTTGTTCATTTTTGTAAGAGTCAGCCTGTCAGCATTTTCAGTTGACAGGTGGATGCGCCTAATGGTTATAATTCCACCGGCGGCACTAAAAACCCGCTCTGACAAAACGCTAGCGGCAGGGCAGGCCAGGACCTCCAAGGCGTAGAGAGCCAGTTCATTCCATGTGTCTAGCTTGGATAACCAATAACTATAAGGCACAGAGGAATCACGGAGGACGTTGGTACAGTCGGCAAGGTACTCCCTCACCATCTTCCGAAACTTTTCACTCCTTGTGAGAGTACCCCGCGCTTCAGGGCCTGTGAGATCGAAGGGTCTGAGAAAAGTGTCCCAGAACTTTGACAATGTTCCCCTGCCTCTGCTGGATTGCATTTGTGGCTCTCTCGCCTGTACTCCTTGGTTGTCCAACGAACTGTGACCTCGGCCACCAGAGTTTTCAGATGGGAATTTTTTTAATGATTCCGCAACAAGGGCCTTCTCGTACTGCATCATTTTATTAGGCCTGTCCTGCAAGGGAATAAGAGACATAAAGTTCTCCTTGTAGCATGGGTCTAGAAGTGTCACCAACCAGTAATAACTGTCATCCAAAATTTAACAACGCGAGGGTCACGGGAAAGGCAATGTAACATAAACTCAGCCATGTGTGCCAGACTGCAAAGAGGCAAGACTTCCTTGTCCTCACCAAGAGGACGACTGACCATGCTCTCTTCCTCATCCTCCTCCTCTTCCTCCTCCTCCCTGTCCTCAGGCCATCCACGCTGAACAGACAGTATGACAGTTCCGCAGGTAGTACTGTCTATAGTGCAGGAATCTAGCTCCTGTTCTTCCTCCTCCTCCCTTTCCTCATTGTCACCTAATCCATGTTGGAATGAGATGAGGCAGGGCTGTGCATCCTCTTTAATTGTGAACAGAGAGCGTTTCAGAAACAGAGAAGCAAATCAGTCGGTGATCTGGAAGCTGCAAACGCTGCTGAAGCATAGCAAGGGCAGCGGAAGCTGTAGCACAGGTGGCGTACTATGACAAGCCGATCCAGGTAGGTTTTGAGAAACCGCTAAACCACGAGCTCGCCTCGCCTCAGAGCCGCCAACAGGTTCCGGCCATTGTCACACACGACCATGCCTGGCTGTAGGGTCAGCAGTGTCAGCCACAGATCTGCCTGCTCTTTCAGAGCTGTCCGCAACTCTTCAGTGTTGTGTAGTTTGTCACCTAAGCATATTAGCTTCAGCACAGCCTGTTGCCGCTTGGCTGAGACAGTGCTGCAGTGCTTCCAGCTTGCGACTGATGTGGTCATTTCGGAGATGGATGCTAAAGAGGAGGAGGAGGAGGTGCAGGAGCTGTAGTATGTGGGGGCAACCCTGATTGACCCAGGGCCCGCAATCCTCAGCGTCAAAAGGACATGTTCCGTCCAAAGGTCCGACTGGGTCCCAGCTTCCAATATATTAACCCAGTGTGCCATCAGCGAGATGTACCGTCCCTGTCCGTGGTTAGGTGGACTTTCCCAGCAACTGTGTTGTTGAGGGCACGTCTAATATTGTGGGATACGTGCCTGTGTAATGCGGGGACGGCACACTGGGAGAAATAGCAGCGGCTGGGGACTGAGTACCGAGGGACGGTCGCAGCCATCCATCTCCACGAGTCTAAAAGGCAACATTTCGAGCGTAAGCATTCGCGAAATGTGTGAATTTAGTAGTGTGGCCTGTGGAGCGTTAGCTGTGTATTTGCACTTGCATTCCAAGGACTGGGGTAAGGACAACTGAATGCTGCGCTGGGAATAGGACGTGGATGTGCTTGTTGATGTTGCTACAATGACAAATGCAGAGCAGGAGGCATCTTGGCATGCGCCATGGACAGGGGATTGGCGAGCACGCACAACAGTGGCAGAGGCAGTGGTGTCACCCACAGACACTGTCCCTGGACCCTGCAGTTCGGCCCACTTAGTCGGGTGCTTTGCTGCCATGTGCCTGATCATGCTGGTGGTGGTCAGGCTGCTAGTTTTGCTACCCCTGCTGATGCTGGCCTGGCAGGTGGTACATATGGCCTTTTTGGGGTTATCTGACTCGGGAAGACCTAACAGTTGTACTGGCAACTTCCGTCGTGTTGGCGTTACGAGGAACGTGTAGCATCTTCTTAAAAAAAAATTAAAAACAATTTTTGGGCCTAAAAAAGCGGGGGCGTAAAGGGGAGGGGTACTGTAGCATCGGCGTCTCTGCCCCCTGACAGGCAGAGATGCCGTCCCCCTTACCGCCGCGCTCCTGGCCCGGCGTCTTCCGGTCCTGCTGTTACTGCTGTATTTTCATACTGTTGCAGTGTGTCAGTGAAGCTATTCACACTAGGTCTCTATGTAGAATAATATTTGTAAATTAGAGGCCTGCTATTTAAAATCGTGGTTCTCTGTCAGACATATCACTGAAAAGACTTCAAAAATCATACATTTCTTCCATTTTCATTCCATTGCAGGGTGCCAGTGACGCTATTCACACTAGGTCTCTGTGTAGAATAATATTAGTAAATTACAAGCCTGCTATTTAAAATTGTGGTTCTTTGTCAGACATATCACATATAACTGCGTTCCTAAATCAGCCATTTCTTGTAAATGTGGAAAATATTGTCCTCCATTTAAAATGGGCAAGGTGCATGGCAAGGGACAGGGAACTGGACATGATGGTGATGGTGCATGCAGAGGCCGGGGCCGTGGGCATGCTGAAATTGTGCCACAACAAACACCCACTTCTCGATCGACCTTCCTGTCCCAATTAATAGGGGACCGCAGAACACCACTATTGAACACAGAGCAGTGTGAAAAGGTTATTGGTTGGATAGTCACTTAGCCACCACCACCTTGTCTTCAACACGGTCAAGTCTCAGTAGCTGTTGTGATGCTCACAGCCCACCCTGGGAGATGGGGGTACTCGGAGCCGGGTCAGATGTTGGGGGTTGCAGTCGTGGCCTGGACCCGTTCCGTGCCCAGATCCGTCACATAAAAGATTTAATGGGCTATGAGGGGTTGGTGTTAATCGAGTGGATTAAATGACTACGCCACCTGTGGTTTTTGGTGATCCTCCACCAGCACTGCATTCAGTCCTCTGAGGCGGGATGTAGTGGCAGCAGCAGATGGTACTACTCCCCACAGGCGGAGCAGGGCCTCAGGGCAGAGGGAACAGGAGGATGGGAATTGTAGTGGGAGATGTGGTGCGGTGTAGTGCGGTGCCGCGTTGCAATAAGGAACCGGAGGCCATAGGGGTAGTCTTCCAAGCTTTACTCTTGGTAGAATGCACAGCTGCAAGGCTTCTCCCTGCTCCTCATGGCGCACTGCGGCCACCAGGAAGGGGTTCAGCACACTCCAGGTAGTTCGGGTGCATCAATCAGGACCCCCAGCACCAGAGTGTTCGCAGACTTTCCCACTAGGTCCTCTCCTGTGCGTATGTGGTGCATGTCACAAGGCTGGGTCTCCCTCTGGACTATGCACAGAACAAGGGTACGGGTGGCGACTAGTGTTGAGCCACCCCCGTAGTGTTCGAGTTCGGTTCGGTTCGTCGAACACCCGTGTGTTCGCCGAACTGTTCGTCGAACTGTTCGTCGAACACCTTCGAACACCATTAAAACCAATGGCAGGCAAACAAAAACACATAGAAACACATAGAAAACACCTTCAAAGGTGTCCAAAAGCTGACAAACTGCTCAGAAGACACAACTAACACATGGAAAAGTGACAAGTACATATAGTCATGCGAAAAGAAAAGAGGTGGAGGAGTAAAAGGAGGGGGAGACACAGATATAGGCATGTCATGCCCTTCTAAAATCCAAAAAGTGAGAAGCCGACACGTTCAGTCCGCTCCTGCCCGTGCCACCTCCGTGTCGCCGGGTTTGTGCCAGAGCCGCGGTGAACCCTGACGGCCAGCCCCCCTCTCCCAATACTGGTGCCTGTCCGCTGGTGGGTCGAGCGAGCCCCCCTGTGGTGGAGGCAGCTCTTAGCTTTTTAATTTAAATTGTCTCACTAATTTGAATGAATACACTTTAAATCCATTTACAAGGATCTATTGGAGGGCAAGTCTCATGCCAGCAGCCGCGTAATTCCAGCTCCAGTAGCGTCAACTAAAGCTGCTGCAGTTAAAAAGCTTTTATAAGGATAGAGCTCGGCTGTCCACCGCAAGGCATCCTACTGCCAGTCCCAGCCCCTATGCCTTGGGGTGCCTCCTGATGCTCTTCACTGAGTATCCCGTGGTCCCGAAGCATTTCCTTTGAAAAAATTAAGTGTCCAAACTACAGGTGGTGTAGCTTGCTTAACAGCCGGGATAATCCGCTGACTAGCAGACACTGCTACTAGGCACAAAGTATTTCCTGGGCTAGATGCAGTTAAAAATTTGTAATTAGATACTCTCGTTGGATGCTGAGAAAGCATTCCATAGAGTCTCCTGGCACGCCATATATGATTCTCTTAAAAAGCTTGGGGTAGGGGTCTAGGGGACCATTTTATAGCCAAAATCACGGCCCTGTATCGCAATACGTCACCTAGGCTGAAGATAAATGGAACTGTAGCACCCTGAGGGCTCGGTTGCTACAGAGGTATTGCACCTCACCCAGAGGTGTGATATCTCACTCTCAGGTAAGGATGGAGTGTGGATCAGGACCCGACACCTGCATGCATTACACCACATTGCCGTGGGGCAGGGCGACCAATATGCCCCTGAGATGGGCACGACAGTCCCTGTCCCTGGCTGGAGTGGGGGGAGGGAACACTGAGGAAGGGGAACCCTGTAGTGCAGGAGCAGGGAGGAAGCAGTTCCTGGGTGCATTGAGAAGGGAGTATAAAAGGTGGGCACCATCTTAGTTCAGTGCAGAGAAGTCTGAGCAGAAGTGGCAGGGAGCAGGGGCTCTGCATGAGCTCTGCTCCGGAGGCGGGCCTAGTAACAGAGGCCCAGGCCTGGAAGAGGGAGAAGGAAGGAAGAGGAGCGGAGAAGGCTCCAGGAACGAGGAACGAAGGGATCCCAGCGGTGCGGACGGGCGAGTCGCCACCGCACGCCCGAATCCACATGCATGGAGGGGTCAGGCCAAAGGGGGAGACCGGTCCCCGAAACTAGTGGAGGCAGGAAACGACCCTCAGCTAGAAACCGGAGGCTGTGACATTTTATGTGGCGCAGCCCCTCGCTACACCCGCTAGGAGGGCAACACATAGGGTCAGGGAAACTGGCGCCAAGTTTACCAAGAGGAGGCCCGAGGCAGCCGGACAGAAGGGTTGGTAAGAAAGGCCAGACAAAGGACACACAAAGGGGGTCCTGTGAAGCGCTCCAAAGTTATCTGGGAGTTGTCTGAGCCCCTCACCTGGTGAGCACAGTACGACGTGGGCAGCCGTTACCTGCAGACGTGGTCTGGATAATAAGAACTGTGAGTAAAGGCCCTGGACTGCATCACTGACTCCGTGTCGTTACTGCTGCTGCCCTGCACCATCACCCCCATCCTCCGCATATACTGCCCTGAGGCTATACTCCTCCCGTGGGGAGTTATGCTACGCTCTGCTGCACCCACAACACCAGCCTCAGCGGTCTGCCCTGCAGCGGTGGTTCACTCTGACCGCAATCCACGGGTGGCGTAGTCGGACATTTAAACATCAAAACCACATAAATAGTTCCGCCACTGGTTTGACCACCCTGAGCCACGGAACCGGGTCGCCGCCACGAAGACTACAACCACCAGCATCCACCAAAAAGGGTCCGGCTCCGGGTGTCCCAAGGCCCAGGGGGTGCATCAGAACATTTTCATCACCTTTCACAATCACCAATGGGACAAGGCAGGGATGTCCTCTGTCCCCACTCTTATACATCCTAGTGACGGAGCACCTGCTCTCATCAATTCGCCATAACCCCAATATTAGGTGGATTGAGGTGGGAGGCACCGAGTACAAGTGCTCTCTATTTGCTGATGATGTACTAGTATATATCACTCAATCACATATATCCATCCATGCTGTTATGGCTGAAATAGATCACTTTGTTACATGGTCAAATTTTAAAATCAATGCAGCGAAGTCTGAGGCCCTCGATGTCTCCCTCCCCAAATCCATGTAGGATTCCATCCAGTCCAACTTTCCCTTTGCCTGGCCCTCACAGGGTATCAAATACTTAGGAATTCCTATTCATAGAGACCTCTCCCATCTATGTTATCTTAATTTTGGGCCCTTTATTGAACAACTCCATACAGACCACGGTTGGCAAGTTAGAACTGTAAGATTCACTACGTGAACCACTGGTGTTTTGTGGAAAAGCACATGTACACTGTGTTCCAAATTATAATGCAAAAAGTGTTTAGGAGTGATAAGGGAAGAATTTGTTTGTTTGTCAGTTAAACTCATTGATGGTGATGTGTGTCAGGGCTCTTTATATCACTGCAAGCAATTGCAGACACCTGTGCTAATTAGTTTGGCAGGTGTGTCCAATGAAAGGCAAGACTACTTAAGAAGGCTGTCTCACATTATTAAGCAGCCTACATTTTCTGCCAAAATGGGAAAGAAAAAGGATGTGTCGGCTGCTGAGAAGCAACAAATTGTGGAGTATTTAGGTCAAGGCATGACTACAATCAACATTGTGCGATGATCAGGATGAAGTGTCTTGGCAATCAAGAAGTATGTAGCTGATTCACAGTACACACGTGTGCGTGCTGATAAGGGCAAATTGAGGACTCTTTCCTACAGGCAATTACGTCAGGTTAAAAGAGCAGCGGCAAAAAAGCCTTGTCATAGCAGCAGACAAGTTTTTGAAGCTGCTGGTGCCTCCAACGTCCCCTGAACAACAAGATGCAGGGTCCTTCAGAGGTTTGCAGCTGTGCATATGCCATCCTGTCGACCTCCTCTATCCACTTCACACAAGCAGAAACGGCTCCAGTGGGCCAAACATTACATGAAGACTGATTTCAAAACTGTTTTGTTCACGGATGAGTGCCGTGCAGCGCTCGATGGTCCAGATGGATGGAGTGGAGGATGGCTGGTTGATGGACACCCCACGCAAACACGGCTACAGCGCCAACAAGGAGGAGGTGGAGTAATGTTTTGGGCTGGAATCATGGGGAGAGAGATTGTCGGCCCCTTTAGGATCCCTGAAGGCGCTAAAGATGAACTCCATAATGTATGTGGATTTTCTCAAACAGCACTTCCTGCCATGGTTCAAGAAGAAGAACCATGTATTTCACAGCAAGATCATTTTTTTGCATGATAATGCACCATCTCATGCTGCACATAAAACATCTGCATCTCTGGCTGATATGGGCATAAAAGGGGACAAACTTATGGGGTGACCCCCATGCTCCCCTGACCTCTACCCCATTCAGAATCTCTGGAGCATCATCAAAAGGAGTGTCTATGATGGCGGGAGGCAGTTCACATCTAAGCAACAGCTCTGGGAGGGTATTCTGTCCTCATGCAAAACAATTGAAGCAGAAACCATCCAAAACCTGACAAATTCAATGGACGAGAGAGTTCAGAAGCTCCTTTCGAACAAGGGGTCCTATGTGAAAATGTAACATCACCTAGAATAAAGTTTTGAGTTGAAAACTGTTTGATTTCAGTTTCTAATAACCTGCTAATGCTTATAATTTAAAAAATTACCATTTTTTTGGTCTTTATTAAAATGAAAAGGTTGATCGAAAAGTTTGGGGGATCTAAGAGTGTGGCAACCCAGTAGTCATGATTACTTCGAATTCTGACAATATGAGGGTCATGTTGCAGGTAGTGCAGCAAGAAGGCACTTATGTGTCTTGCGCATCTCGGAGCCCCAAAATTATTTTCCGGGCTAGATGCAGCTAAAAATTATTATTAATTTTAAATCTGGTGGATAGATGGGCTAATAGGATCAGTGCTGCACACTGCTACAAAGCCCAAATTATTTTCCAGTCAAGATACAGATAAACATGATTAGTAATTTGAAAGCTTAAAACGGTTGGTAGGGTGATTTTAACCAATCATCAAGCTTTTACTCACCCCAGGATGACACAGGGGTAGAAAAGTCATTTCGGATCCATGATTTGTTCATCTTTATGAACGTGAGTCTGTCTACATTATCAGTGGAGAGCTGCGTGCGCTTATCTGTCAGCACACCACCAGCAGCGCTGAACACACGTTCAGACAGAACGCTGGCTGCGGGTCATGACAAGATCTCCAAGGCGTAAGTGACTAGCTCCGGCCATTTATCCAGATTGGAAGCCCAAAAAGAGCAAGGGTCCAGTGACACAGTCATGGCTTCAATGTTTACTTGGAGATACTCCTGTACCATCGTCTCTAGGCGTTGACTATGTGTCAGACTTCTTGTCTCCTGTGGCCTTGCAAAGGATGGGCTAAAAAAGTGGTGAAATGATTCCGCAAAATTGATGTTACCAGCAGATACTGTGGTTCTGTTACGGTTTGAGTGCTGAACACTTGACGGTCCCACGGTTGGCAAGTTGGAACTGTGAGATTCACTACGTGCACCACTGGTGTTTTGTGGAAAAGCACATGTAAGATTCTGCAACAGTCTCTGTTGATACTCCTGCATGCGTGCATCCCTTTCTATGGCAGGAATAATTTCTGCAAATTTACTTTTGTACCGGGGATCTAACAGTGTGGCAACCCAGTAGTCAGGATTATTTCTAATTCTCACAATTTGAGGGTCATGTTGCAGGCAGTGCAGCAAGAAGGCACTCATGTGTGTTGCGCATCCAGGAGCACCAAGTCCCTGTTGTGTTGGTGGCGAGGTAACAATCATGCTTCCTTCCTCTGTCCTCTACCCCCAACCTCGCACAACAGAAATGTGATCAAGGTCTCCCTCATCTGATGAGTCTTCCATCAGTTCGTCCTCCACTTCTTCCTGGGCTCCTGCACCTTCCTCACTAGTTTGGCTGCTACCATGCGCCCTGGTAAAACCATCTCCCCCACCCTCACATGCCTGCCGCCTTGGTGCTGCCGACCGTCTGGACCTTGCAGATGTTAGCCCTTCCGCATACAACTCCTCCTCCTCTACTTCCTCCACCTCCTCTTGTGCCACCACCTGACTCCGAATTCTGTTTAACATGTGCTCCAGCATGTAAATCACCGGAATAGTCATGCTGATAATGGCATCGTCAGCACTAAACATCTTCGTCGCCATTTCAAAACTGTGCAGAAGGGTGCATAGGTCCCTGATCTGAGACCACTCCTCCAGCGTGATTTGCCCCACCTCCGGATCTCGTTGGCCCAGGCTATATGTCAGAACGTATTGCACCAGGGCTTGTCGGTGCTGCCACAGTCGCTGCAACATGTGCAGAGTTGAATTCCACCGGGTAGGCGCATCGCATTTTAGCCGGTGAAGTGGCAGGCCCAACGACTTCTGTAGAGATGTAAGTCGCTGAGCTGCGGGATGCAAACGGCGGAAGTGAGCACACAGCGACTGTGCCCTCTGCAGAAGGCCATCTAGTCTGGGATAGTGGGCTAAAAATTGCTGGACAACCAGGTTCAACACGTGAGCCATACAAGGCACGTGTGTGACATTGCCCCGGCGAAGGGCCGCGCCCAGGTTTGCAGTATTGTCGCACACGGCCTTCCCTGGTTTCAGGTCCAGTGGAGACAACCATTCATGAAATTGGTTCTCCAGAGCTGACCACAACTCCTCAGCTGTGTGACTCACATTTCCCAGACATTTCAAAGTAAAAACCGCCTGATGACGTTGAGCCCTACTGCCAGCATAGTAAGGAGGTGTGCAGGATCCCTTCTGCGCAGTTAGAAAGCTTGTGGCATGACCAGACAGGCTTTGGGTGCAGGTGGAAGACCGAGAGGAGGTTGAGGAGGCAGAAGCAGTGGAGGAACTTTGACATAAAGAGGATTGACGCACAACTCGTGGGGACGGCAAGACTTGGACATGTAACGCCCCTGTCCATGCCTACTCGTCCAAGTGTCTGTGGTGAAATGCACCCTGTCACACACAGAGTTTCTCAAAGAAGCGGTGATGTTGTGTGCGACATGCTGGTGGAGCGCAGGCACACCTTTCTTTGAGAAGTAGTGCCGACTGGGCATCTGGTACTGGGGCACTGCGACGGACATAAGGTCTCGAAAATCCTCTGTGTCCACCAGGCGGAAAGGCAGCATTTCTGTAGCCAAGAGCTTGCAGATGGTGAAATTCAACCTCTTAGCTTTCTCATGGCTAGGAGGAAATGGTCTTTTACTTGTCCACATCTAAGGGACCGAGGGCTGGCTATTGTGCTTAGACGGGGTTGATAAGGGTGTCCCCGGCAAACTGCCGGTCTGTGAGGAAGATGCAGGCGGACATGTTAGGTTGCCTTGATCCAAAGGTGGTGCTATCGATGTCGGACAGCGCTCAACACCAGCTGGTGTTACCACCTCCAAAGAAAATGATGACCTGCCAATCACGCTGGCTGTTGCGGGTAAAGAGGTGGCAGGTCTGCACCCCAAAACAGGTGTGACTGCTGTCTCCTCAGTCACAGAGGATGAAGAGGCCGCGGATGCACAAGATATGGCAGACGGTGGCTGGCCCGGCCGGCTAGGCCGCATTGTAGCACACTGAGCTTCCCACTGCAACTTATGCTTCATGTCCATGTGCCGGTTCATGCATGAAGTACTCAAACTATGTATTTTTTGGCCTCTACTTAGCTTTTGCTGACAAATGTTACAGATAACACGAGTTGGGTCATCTTTATCGATCTGAAAAAATGCCCAGGCTATGCAAGGCTTAGCACCCATGCGACCTGAAGAGCCACCACGACTTGTGGTGAGAGGCAGAGTTGTGTTTGAGGATGCAGCTGTTGACGTGCTTCCAGTACTACGTCTCTGTCCAGGAAGGCGCAACCTGACCTCGTCGTCACTAGCATCTTCCTCCACCTCCTCTGCTGACCTCATCTCTTGGCTGACTGTGGGTTGACAGTAAGTGGGATCTCCAACCTCATCATCATCACCCTGTGCGTTATCACACCCGTCGTCCTCAGAGCCAACCTGTTCCTGCCCTGACAAAAAACTAAAGTTGTCGCTCCAATCAGGTATTTGAGTCTCATCATCGTCTTCCTCATTGTCTCCACCAACAGGAGTTACAGTTTGGGAATGAGGGTCTACATTATGGTCAGAACCTTCTGCGTCTGGTCCTGGATCTGATTCATAAAGATTCTGGGCATCAGTGCAGATCATTTCCTCGTCTGGATTCACAGAAGCGCTGGAGTCGACCTCTGATTCCCAGGCTATAGTATGAGTAAACAGCTCTGCAGACTCAACCATCTGTTCTACCTCATACTCAGATGGGCAGCTGGAGATTTGGGAGCTGTGAGGAAGCAAGTGCGATTGGGGTGACACCTTTGAGGACTGGAGTATTTGTGATGTTGAAGTTGATGTGGAGGAGAGCCCACTTAAAGGAGCACTTGATATCCGTTGAAGCACCTGCTGTTTTTGTGCCTCATCTGGAATTTGTAGCGATTGGCGTGGCCGTAAGAAAGGGATCTTATCACATTGTCCGCTAAAAGAAGAAGACATTTTAGTTTGGCTGGAAGATGGTCTTTCTTCTGCAGATGTTACTGTTGCTTTAACACCTACCCCACGGACACAACCTTTTTTCCCCTTCCCAACACGCCTATTCCCCTTTCCACCAGCAGCAGGCCTTTTTCCACTCATTTTGGTGGTTAACTAATTCACAACTCTGGAGTTGTTTGCACAAAAAAACAATGGATGGGAACCGAGCAGAGCTGAGTGGCCAAACTGTGGTATTAGGCCAAAACTATTGGCTGGCATAGATGCAGAAAAACATTATATTCAATGTGCAACCTGATGGAGGTCAGTATAGATGGACTAATAGAGAAAGTCCCACACACTGCTAGAAGGCCAAATATTTTTTCATAGCTGGATGCAGATTAAAAATATTTTTAATTTGCAACCTGATGGAGGTCAGTATAGATGGACTAATAGAGAAAGTCCCACACACTGCTAGAAGGCCAAATATTTTTTCAGAGCTAGATGCAGACAAAAAATTATTTTCAGTTTGCAACCTGATGGAGGTCAGTATAGATGGACTAATAGAACAAGTCCCACACACAGCTAGAAGCCCAAATATTTTTTCAGAGGTAGATGCAGAAAAAAATTATATTCAGTTTGCAACCTGATGGAGGTCTGTATAGATGGATTAATAGAACAAGTCCCACACACAGCTAGAAGCCCAATATTTTTTCAGAGGTAGATGCAGAAAAAAAATATATTCAGTTTGCAATCTGATGGAGGTCAGTATAGATGGACTAATAGAACAAGTCCCACACACTGCTAGAAGCCCAAATATTTTTTCAGAGGTAGATGCAGAAAAAAATTATATTCAGTTTGCAACCTGATGGAGGTCTGTATAGATGGATTAATAGAACAAGTCCCACACACAGCTAGAAGCCCAATATTTTTTCAGAGGTAGATGCAGAAAAAATATATATTCAGTTTGCAACCTGATGGAGGTCAGTATAGATGGACTAATAGAGAAAGTCCCACACACTGCTAGAAGGCCAAATATTTTTTCAGAGCTAGATGCAGAAAAAAATTATATTCAGTTTGCAACCTGATGGAGGTCAGTATAGATGGACTAATAGAACAAGTCCCACACACTGCTAGAAGGCCAAATATTTTTTCAGAGCTAGATGCAGAAAAAAATTATATTCAATTTGCAACCTGATGGAGGTCAGTATAGATGGACTAATAGAACAAGTCCCACACACTGCTAGAAGGCCAAATATTTTTTCAGAGCTAGATGCAGAAAAAAATTATATTCAGTTTGCAACCTGATGGAGGTCAGTATAGATGGACTAATAGAACAAGTCCCACACACTGCTAGAAGGCCAAATATTTTTTCAGAGCTAGATGCAGAAAAAAATTATATTCAGTTTGCAACCTGATGGAGGTCAGTATAGATGGACTAATAGAATGATGCTATGCCCAAAAGATTTTACTTCACTAGGTGCAGAAAAAAATTGGTATTCTATACACATGTGGTATATCTTGCAACACAGATAGGCTACTCCACTGACTAACACACTCTGCAATAGGCCAAAAAGGATTAGCTTTGCTAGATTCAGCCAAATGCTGTGAAAAAAACTTGCACAGCACTGGCACAGACCTGCCTGGCAAAAACTTATAGGAACTGATGTAACCTAGTCCTGAAAAGCACTGCAATTACAATTAGTCTTTACTCCCACAATCTATCTATTTAAGAGCACAGACCTGCCTGATAAAAGTCGTAGGAAATGCTGTAACCTAGTCCTTAAAAGGACTGCAATCACAACTATTCCCTACTCCCAAGCTATCTGTAGATTTGTGCGAAAATTGGCTTGAAATTAACAAGGTATAGCGCACACAGCAACAGCGGTGCCGTCTAACACGCAGCTGCAGCAGTGAGAAAATGGTGGCGACGGGGAAAATGGCTTGGTCTTATAGGGCAAGGACATGTGACATACACTGCCAATGACACATGCCCTTGCTTGTGTGAAAAAAGCACTTCGCTCCGTGTGTGCGCTGCTGATAGGCTGACAGATTGCACCTCCCCACTGTAAATGCGGGAAAGAGAAAAAAAAATGGAGATCTTCATTATTCCTGCAGAGATCCATCCCCTGCCCCTCCCCCCACCCCGCTGTACACTCAAACTGCGTATTAACATTAATTTTCATCATTACTGAGAAAAAATCCAGTTATGATTTTGGTGCACGAACAGTTATCGAACATAACCTCGAACAGCCGAATTTTTCTCAAATCGTTCGTGTTCGCCGAACGGCTCAAACACCGCCCAAAACAGCTCGAATTTGAGATTGGCGAACAGTTCGAGTAGAACAACGCTCATCTCTACCCTCCAGGCATTCACTCTCCGGCATGGTCCAGTGGAATCACACGCACACGCTGCTCAGCCCGGGCGTGTGCATTACACATGGTACGTGTGTGATCTCGCCTCGCCTCAGAGCCGCCACCAGGTTACGGCCATTGTCACACACGACCATGCCTGGATGTAGGTTCAGCGGTCTCAGCCAAAGATCTGCCTGCTCTTTCACATCTGTCCACAACTCACAAGCAGTGTGAGGTTTATCACCTAAGCTTATGAGTTTCAGCACAGCCTGTTGCTGCGTGGCTGAGGCAATACTGCAGTCCTTCCAGCTTGTAACTGATGTGGTGATATCTGAGATGGAGGCTGAACATGAGGAGGAGGAGGATGCGCAGGAGCTGTACACTGTGGGGTTAACTCTGACTGACATAGGGCCCGCAATCCTTGGTGTGGGTAGGATGTGTTCCATCCCAAGGTCCGACTGGGTTCCGGCTTTCACTATGTTTACCCAGTGTGCCGTCAGGGAGATGTACCATCCCTGGCCACAAGCACTTGTCCACGTGTCCGTTGTCAGGTGGACTCTCCCAGTAACTGCGTTGTTGAGGGCAAGGCAGACGTTTTGGGACACGTGCTTGTGTAGTGCGGGGATGGCACACCGGGAAAAATAGTGTCGGCTGGGGACCGAGTACCGAGGGACGGCCACCGCCATAAGGTTGCGGAAGGATTCCGTCTCCACCAGCCTAAAAGGCAGCATTTCCAATGCAAGCAGTCGTGAAATGTGCGAATTTAGGACTGTGGCCTGTGGGGCATTGGCTGCGAATTTGCGCTTTCATTCAAAGCTCTGGGATATGGACAATTGAACGCTGCAGTGGGACGTGGACGTGGACATTGATGCTGTTTCTTGAGAAACTGCCATAACAAGTGAAGACTGAGAGGAGGGGGCATCTTTGCATGCAGTATGGACAGGGGATTGCCTTGCACGCACAACAGGGGGTTCTCTTACATGCACAACAGAGGAAGAAGCAGTGGTGACACCCGGCTGACACTGGTCGTGGACCCTGGGGTTCGCCCCACAAAGTCGGGTGCTTTGCTGACATGTGCCTGATCATGCTGGAGGTGGTCAGGCTGGTAGTTTTGTCACCCCTGCTGATGCTGGCATGGCAGGTGGTACAAATGGCCTTTTTGGGGTTATCAGTAGAGTCTTTAAAAAAATTCCAGACTCTGGAAGACCTACTGGTTGTACTGGCAACGTCCCTCGTGTTGGTGTTACGGGGAACTGTTGCCTTCTGTGTGCGGCCACCACACTGCTTCTTCCTGCCTGTTGGGGTACTCTGCCTCCCTCCCCCTGTGTGCTGCTGTCCTTGCTCTGCATGACCTCCTGCCACATTGGGTCAGTTACTTGATTATCCACCACCTCCTCCTCTTCCACTTTTGCACCACGATCCTCCTCCTCACTTCGTGGCAATTGTGTCTTGTCATCGTCCACCTCTTGTGACAAATTGCCAGCGTCGACTTCCTGTGGCCGTGGCTGTTCAAATATTTGGGCATCGCTACATGGGATCTCCTCTTCCACCACTTCAAGCGGAGCAGGCAAGGGGCACAAATATGGAAATGGACCAGTGAACAGCTCTTCAGAGTGTCCAACTGTGGGATCAGTTGCTGTCTGACGACACTTGGCATGGTGGGAGGAAGGAGCATCAGGGTGAGGAGGAGTATGCGGTCGAGACTCACGGCTACTAAAACTTGACCGTGTGGAAGACAGACCAGAGGTGGTGGTGCCCAGGTAACTGGAACTATTATCTGCTATCCAATTAATAACCTGTTCACACTGATCAGTTCGCAATACTGGTATTGTAGTGTGCTTCCCTAGTAATTCGGTCAAGAAGTGAGAGCGAGAAGATGTGGCTGTTGGTTGTGGCACATTTTCACCTTGGCCACGGCCCCATCCTCTACACGCACCATCACCAGAACGTCCAGTTCCACGTCCCTTGCCACGCGCCTTGCCTATTGTAAATGAAGTAATATAGCTTACACTCGCACTCTCAATGGCAAAAGGGTAATAAAAAGGAGATTAGAACCGTGGAAGAGGAAAACCACAGTTTTATTTCTCTGGCCTACACCAGAATCTTTTAAAGAGATATATTTTTGTCTGATCGGTCAGCGAGACACTATTACTGTTTTTTTTTACGGAAAAAAGGCCAAAAGCTGGATAATACTGAGATTTGAACCGTTGAACTACAAAACCACAGTTCTAGTTATCTGGCCTACACCATAATCTTTTAAACAGATATATGGGTGTCTGACCAGTCACAGACACACTCAATTTTTTTTTGGGGGGGGGGAAATACCAAAAAGGTTAATAAGATGCGTATTTGTACTGTCTGTACAGTCTGACTGAGGAAAAAAAAAAATACAGGATTTAGATTAAAAAAAAAAAAAGGATTTTTCCTGGCCCCTGAGACCAGGGGATAAGTCTAGCAATTTGACCAGCAGGAGCACACAGGACTGTAATGCAGTGTTTGTTGGTATAACCACTGCGTCTCCTATACAGCCTGCCTGCCTGCCTGATATCTGGGATGGATATTAGTCCTGAGAAGGACTGTTTGTTTGATTTAGCAGGCTTTAGAGACCCTACACTACCTATTTCGCACTATATATCTCTCCCTAACTCAGCAGCACTGACCCTACACTGTCTGATCCCGGGCGACTGTGTCCAAGATGGCGGCCCCCGGTTTTAAATACTCGAGGTGACGCTGTGTGCCAGCCAATCACTGTAATGCCCACAAACAACATGGCTGTGGCATTACAGTGACTGGCTGGCAATCCCTGTATGTTCATTGGCTCTGTAAAGAGTGCCAAACGTGCAGGGCGCAGACCCGAGCTCCCGCCCGAGTAACCCGGAAATGCTCGGTGCTCGCCGAACATCCCGAGTATTGAGATGCTTGGGCAAATACCGAGCAGTGTCGAGCATGCTCGCTCAACGCTAATGCTTAGGTGACAAACCGCACAATGCTGAAGAGTTGTGGACAGCTCTGAAAGAGCAGGCAGATCTGTGGCTCATACCGCTGAACCTACAGCCAGGCATGGTCGTGTGTGACAATGGCCAGAATATGGTGGCGGCTCTGAGCGAGGCGAGCTCACACACGTATCATGCCTGGCCCATGTGCTTAACCTTGTGGTTTAGCGGTTTCTCAAATCCTATCCGGAGCTGCCGGATCTGCTTGTTAAAGTACTCCACCTGTGTGCCCATTTTAGAAAGTCACCTACAGCTTCCGCCGCCCTTGCAGTGTTTCAGCAGCGTTTGTAGCTTTCGGCTCACAGACTGGCATGTGATGTCCCCACGCATTGGAACTATACACTGCAGATGTTGGGAAGGATTTGTGAGCAGAAGAGGGCAGTTGTTGAGTACCAGCATCAACAAGGCTGTCGGTATTCAGTTCAGACTCCACATATAAGACCTCAGGAGTGGACATGGATGTCAGACATATGTACCATTCTCCCAAACTTTGAGGACTCCACCAAGATGGTGAGCGGCGATGACGCCATAATTAGCGTCACCATCCCGCTTCTCTGCCTTCTGAAACGCTCTCTGCCCACAATCAAAGAAGATGCATTGCAGGCGGAGCACGATGAAATGAAGCAAGGAACGATACATGGTGATTACACACAGCCCAGCCTCATCTCATCCCAACGTGGATTGGGTGACAATGAGGAAGAGGAGGAGGAGGAAGAACAGGAGCTAGCTTCATGCGCTATAGACGGTACTACCTGCACAACTGTCATACCGTCTTTTAAGCGTGGATGGCCAGAGGACAGAGAGGAGAAGGAGGAGGAGGAGAGCATGGTCAGTCATCCTATTGGTGAGGAAACTGAAGTCTTGCCTGTTAGCATTGAGGCGCTTGCACGGATCCCCAGCCTGCTCCACAACGCCAGCATGTCTCCAGGTATAGCACCTTTCTATTTAATATTCGTTATGCTCATCAGCCCCTAATTTATTAGGTACTTACTCATGTACTTTGTGTACCAGGATATCTGGAGAGTACCATTATGTTTCATATTTTTTAATGAAATGTACTATTATACACATGCTGTCTTTTGATAACCCCTGAGTGAATCTTGCTGGTGATCCTATGTGTCTTTTTTATGGGTATCCTTCATGTATTACTGTTTACAACAATTTTAGCAACTCGTTCTGTCTCACATTGCATGGGTTTTTCACTTATATGAGAATATATCTTTAATAAAATTTATTATATGTACTACTAAACTGATCCCACAGTTTTTCTAAAGAATTCTTTTTGATCTTTTGTTTGACTTTAAATGATTATAAGAACCCCTTGACATTTCTACTTTATTATTTGGGGACTTATTATTATATCTTTCAGATCAAATGATTTTTTCTGTTTTTGGTTACTTGTCTTTTATCAGTCTGGCACTCATGGCTGAATTTATGTTACGCTACTTTTCCCATGACCCTCGTGTTCTCAAAATTTTGGATGACAGTCATTACTGGTTGGTGACACTTCTAGACCCACGCTACAAGGAGAACTTTATATTTCTTATTCCTGAGGCGAACAGGTTTAAAAAAATGGGGCAATACCAGAAGGCCCGTGTTGCGGAACTATTAAAAAAATTCCCATCTGAAAACGCTGCCGGCAGAAGTCACGGTTCTTTGGACAACCAAGGAGTACAGGCAAGAGAGATACAAATGCAATCCAGCAGAGGCAGGGGGACACTGTCAAAGTTCTGGGACAGTTTTCTCAGCCCTCCCATCACACAGGCCCTGAGGTGCGGGGTACTCTCACAAGGAGTGCAAAGTTTGGGAGGATGCTGAGGGAGTGCCTTGCCGACCGTACCAACGTCCTCCGTGATTCCTCTGTGCCTTTTAATTGTTGGGTATCCAAGCTGTATACGTGGAATGAACTGGCTCTCTATGCCTTGGAGATCCTGGGCTGCCCTGCCGCTAGCGCTTTATCAGAGCGGGATTTTAGTGCCGCTGGTGGAATTATAACTGATAAGCGCATCTGCCTGTCAACTGAAAATGCTGACAGGCTGACTTTTATAAAAATGAACAAGGTCTGGATTGGGCCAGACTTCTCAACACCACCGAATGATAGCAGCGTAACATAAACTCAAATCCAGTGTCTTTTTTTGGGAGGTGAATTCCCATGTACCTCTTCACACCCACACATGGGTATGCGCTTCCTGACTTTGGCTATTTGCTCTTGTCTTCCTCCTTCTCCTCATCCTCATCCTCCACCACCATATCACCAGGGTGACCGTGGCCCCTGATGCAACACCCACATAATTTTTTTAAAGGGTGTTTATGATGCCCATAAAAAAAAAAAAATTATACAGTATGTTCATGTATACCCCCCAGGGGTAAATGTTAGTCAGCCCATACATTTAGTGCATGGGCATTAGGAGTATAGGAGACCCGCTCCTTTCTAATTATTATCATTATTATTATTATTATTATTATTAATTTACATAGCACCATTGATTCCATGGCGCTGTACATAAGGGGTTACATACCAAATACAGATATCACTTACAGTAAACAAACTAACAATGATAGAACGGTACAGAGGGAAGAGGGCCCTTGCAGGCTTACATTCTACAGGAATGGGCGAGGAGACAGTAGGTTGAGGGGTTGCAGTAGCTCTGGTGTTGGGGGTGGGGTGGCAGAAAGCAAGGTCATGGCAGGCTGTAAGCTTGTTTGAAGAGATGGCTTTTCAGGTTCCGTCTGAAGGATCCAGGTGTGGTAGATAATCGGACGTGTTGAGGCACAGAATTCCATAGGACGGGGGATTTTCGGGAGAAATCTTGGAGGTGACTGCGTGAGGAACGAATAAGTGTGGAAGAGAGAAGGAGGTCTTGGCAGGACCGGAGGTTATGTGATGAAATATATCGGGAGATTAGTTCAGAGATGTACGGAGGAGAGAGGTTATGGATGGCTTTGTAGGTCAGTGTCAGTAGTTTGAACTGGATACGCTGGGGAAATGGAAGCCAGTGAAGGGATTTGCAAAGGGGGGTAGCAGAGGAGTAGCGAGGCGAGAGATGAACAAGTCATGCAGCAGAGTTGAGGATGGACTGAAGGGGTGCGAGAGTGCTAGTAGATAGGCCACAGAGGAGGATGTTGCAGTAGTCGAGGCAGGAGATGATGAGGGCATGCACAAGCAGTTTAGTAGATTGAGGGTTGAGTAAAGGACGGATTCTGGAAATATTTTTGAGCTGGAGGCGACAAGAGGTGTCGAGAGCTTGGATGTGGGGTTTGAAGGACAGGGCAGAATCAAGGGTTACTCCGAGGCAGTGGATTGTCGGTACAGCGGAGAGAGTGATGTCATTTATTGTGATAGAAAGATCAGGTGGGAAAGATATGCAAGATGGGGGAAAGATAATGAGTTCAGTTTTGTCCACATTGAGCTTGAGGTAGCGGGAGGAGAAGAAGGGGGATATGGCTGCTAGACATGCTGGGATTTTGGACAGCAGAGAAGTGACATCTGGGCCAGAGAGGTAGATCTGGGTGTCATCAGCGTACAGATAGTACTGGAAGCCATGGGATTTTATGAGCTGTCCCAGGCCAAGGGTATAGATTGAGAAGAGGATGGGTCCTAGGACAAAGCCTTGAGTGACTCCAACAGAGAGGGGGCGGGGTGAGGAGGTAGTGTGGGAGTGGGAGACGCTAAATGTGTGGTTAGAAAGGTATGAGGAGATCCAAGATAGGGCAAGGTCTTTGACGCCAAAGGAAGAGAGCATCTGTAGTAGGAGGCAGTGGTCAACTGTATCGAAAGCAGAGGACAGGTCAAGAAGAAGGAGTACAGACAATTGTATGTTAGCTTTGGCTGTAAGTAAGTCATTGGTGATTTTGGTAAGGGCAGTTTCGGTGGAATGGTGGGGGCGGAAGCTGGATTGTCGGTTGTCAAAGAGAGAGTTAGATGAAAAGTGGGAGGAAAGTTCAGCGTGAACGTGTTGCTCAAGGAGTATGGAGACAAATGGGAGCAGCGATATGGGGCGATAGCTGGACAAGGTGGTTGGGTCGAGGGATGACTTTTTGAGGATGGGCCTGATTGTGGCATGTTTGAAGGCAGCGGGGAAAGTACCAGAAGATAGTGATAGGCTGAAGAGATGGGTTAAGGAAGGGATGAGTGTGGGGGTGAGGTTGGGGAGGAGGTGGGATGGGATGGGGTCAAGAGCACATGAGGTGAGGTGTGATTTGGAGAGGAGACGAGTAAGGTCTCTTTCCGTGATGTTGGGAAGGGAGGTTATGGGGGTGGGGAAATGGTGTGGAAGACAAAGGGGTTGTGGTGGTCAGACAGTAAAGACTTGCCATGTTTGGTCAATCTTGTTTTTGAAGTGTGTGGCAAACTCCTCAGCAGAGATGACGGAGGTCGGAGGGGGCAGTGGAGGGCGGAGGAGAGAGTTAAAAGTGCTGAATAGCTGTTTGGGGCTGTAGGATAGGGAGGATATGAGGGTTGTGAAGTAGGCCTGTTTAGCAGAGGTGAGTGCTGATTTGAATGTGAGTGTTGCTTGTTTGAATGCAGTGAAGTCATCTTGAGTATGTGTTTTCTTCCAATGCCGCTCCGCAACCCTGGACTCTTGTTGAAGCTGTTTAATGAGGTTGTTGTGCCAGGGTTGCCTGTTGACTCGTCGCGCTCTGCCATGCACAAGAGGGGCAACTGAGTCAATCGCTGATGCGAGAGTGGCATTGTAGAAAGCGGTGGCGCTGTCTGTGTCATGGAGTGAGGATATGGATGTCAGTGGTAGAACAGAGTCAGAGAGTGTGTGAGTGTCTAGATGTGCAAGGATTCTGTGGGGGTGTGCTAGGTGCTGGACATGGGTGACAGGTGAGGAGGACAGGGATGAGAATGTGAGTAGATGGTGGTCAGATGGGGGTAGGGGGGAGATTGTGAGATTAGATAGGGAGCAGAGTCGGGTGAAGATAAGGTCTAGTGTGTGTCTGTCTGTGTGGGTGGCTGAGGAGGACCACTGAGTAAGTCCAAAGGATGAAGTAAGCGACAAGAGTTTGGATGCTGCTGACTGGCGAGTGTCAGTGGGGATGTTGAAATCGCCCATGGGTTCTAATGGGAACATTTTTTTATGAGGCCCTCTAAGTCTCTTCCAAGGGGCATTGGAGTGCCTCCCAATTTTTGGCAGCCATTGCATTCACTGCATAAGCCAACACTATGGGAGACCCTCTCCTTTCTAATGAGAATTTGTCGTTACTGTGGCCCTGCTCTATGCTCTGTATAGCTGACTCTCTCCTTTCTAATGGGAATTTGTTTTTACTGTGGCCCTGCCCTATAGTAGACCCTCTCCTTGTTGGTATATGCAACAGTTGTGGACTTCTTTGTTTGTGTGAAGGAGGACTTTATGCTGATCTGACAGTAGATGGCGATGTTGTGTAAAGTTTCCTTGTTTACTGTATTGTAAAAGAAAAAAGGTTCTCTTGTTTTTTCTGTTTTGTTCTTACTTCCTGGTGCAGTACTGAGTGACTGTGCGTTTTTTTGTTTACCTCATGTTCTGAGAAGTAAAAGCTTGTTATCCCATGTAATCTGCTCTGTGAAGTTTCTACCGCAACTGTGGGTATCCAGAAGCTGTGCAACACTCCTTTCTAATGGGATCATGTCGTACTTGTTACTGTGGCCCTGATATATGTGTCTTTAAATTCTTAGTGGGGTTTTTCCTAAATTTGGTCAGCCGTTGGACTCACTTCATACCCTATAAATGTATAGCAGAATCTCTCCTTTCTAATGGGAATTTGTCGTTACTGTGGCCCTGCTCTATGTGTCTTTAAATTCATTGTGGGGTTTTTCCTAAATTTGGTCAGCCGTTGGACTCACTGCATACCCTATAACTGTATAGCAAACCCTCTCCTTTCTAATGGGAACATGTTGTATTTGTTACTGTGGCCCCGCTGTTATGATCTCCTACAAGAACTAAGGAAAGATAGGAAAACTGTCCCTACAATAGGACTAAGCTGATTCCCTACGATGCAGCGGGCAACTTGTTCCTTGTGAACAGACCCGCCTTCATCTTCAGCTAGTCTGAACGCAGACCTATAGATATAAGGGAGGGGTCCCTGAAAGTACAAAGGACTGGGACAAAATTGGACACCTCCTAGCAGAAGTTGTAGCGGAGCAAAAAGACAAACAGACAAAAATACTCAGAGGTCCAAGGACCAAGCAAACTATAGAGATAGGTACAAAGCACCTGGCTAGATTAAGAGTCAAAGTAACACTGAAGTCCAGCAAAGCCAGAAGGGCGGAGCTGGAATAAATAGGCAGCAGGTCACGTGACCACAAAATAGAAAAAAACTAACAGGAGAGTTCTAACAGTACCCCCTCTTCTATGAGGATACTCCGGATCCTCCAGGCCCAGGCCTATCAGGAAACCTCCTGTGAAACGCTCTGATAAGTCTAGGAGCAGAGACATCATCTGCCCTTACCCAGGAGTTATCCTCAGGACCGAAACCTTTCCAAGCAACGAGATACTGCAATCTCCCTCTATGCCTTCTGGAATTCAGGATACGAGAAATTTCATATTCACCGTCTTCCACCACCGGAGGAACTGTGACAGTGGCATCCCTATCCGATACATCAGCTTTATTCAACAAGGAAACATGAAACACAGGATTAATCTTCCAGGAAGAGGGAACCTCCAACCTAACAGCAGACTGGTTAACCACCTGAAGCACCTTAAATGGTCCCACAAACTTCGGACCCAGTTTCTTAGAAGGAATCCTCAACCGCAGATTCTTTGAGGAAAACCAAACCATGTCACCAACCGTAAACAAAACCTCTTGACGTTTCCTGTTAAAATACTTCTTAGACTTTTTGTTAGCCTCTTGAAGGTTACAACGTACATCAGTCCAAACTCTCTCCAAATCACCGGAAAAATTCTCCTCCTCCGGCACCGCCGACACCAATTTGGAGAACGAACCAAACGACGGATGTCTCCCAGTACAACAAAAAAATGGAGAACACCCAGCAGAGGAGGATGTATGGTTGTTAAGAGCAAATTCAACAAGTGGCAGAAACTCAGACCACCCCTCTTGATTGTCTGCCACAAAACAACGCAAAAACTGCTCAACATCCTGGTTCTTTCTTTCTGTCTGTCCATTAGACTCAGGATGATACCCAGAAGAAAATGACAAATGGACTCCCAACCTGTCACAAAAGGCACGCCAAAAACGAGCCACAAACTGAGGTCCCCTATCATAAACAATGTCGGTGGGAACGCCATGGAGTCTGACAATTTCCTTGACAAAAGCCTTAGCGAGTGTCTTAGCGCAGGGTAGTTTAATGAAAGGAACCAAGTGACACATCTTGCTAAAATGGTCCACGACCACCGAGATGACAGTGAAACCCTCGAACACAGGAAGGTCAGTAATAAAATCCATTGCAAGATGCGTCCAAGGTGCACTAGGAACCTCTAGAGGGCAAAGCAACCCCGCAGCAGGAGCATGTGAAGCCTTTGATCTAGCACACACTGTACATTGACGCACCCATTTAATGATTTCCTTCTGCCACCCAGGCCACCAAAAACTGCAACCTACCAGTCTCTTAGTCTCAGAAATTCCTGGATGACCTGCCAACCGAGACTCATGATACTCCACAAACAACTCTCTCCTAAAGGTTCTAGGTACAAACAACCTCCCATGGGGAGTGTTAGATGGGGCATCCTCCTGGGCTTTCAAAATCCCATCTTCCAAAACAGAGTCCAATGCTGCTATCACAACTCCTTCCCGTAAAATGCTCTCCTCCTCCTCGGTACCAACCATGGGAGAAAAGCTGCGAGATAAAGCATCAGCTTTAACATTCTTAGTACCCGAGATGTAAGTAACAGAAAAATTAAACCGCGAAAAAAAAAGTGCCCACCTAGCCTGACGGGCATTCAAGCGCTTGGCAGCATCTAGATAGATCAGATTCTTATGATCAGTGAAAACCTGAATGGGAAATTTAGCACCTTCCAAGAAATGACGCCAATGTTCTAATGAGAGTTTGATAGCCAGCAATTCCCGATTACCAACATCGTAATTAAGTTCGGTTTCAGAATTTTTTTTCGAAAAAAACACAGGGATGAACCCCATCCTTGTTCTCCTGAGACAAAACCGCACCGACCCCCACCGAAGAAGCATCAACCTCGACCAAAAAAGGCTTGGTCTCATCAGGCTGCATAAGGATGGGGGCAGAACTGAACTTCTCCTTGAGATACACAAAAGCTTCAATGGCCTCAGTAGTCCACTGGACCGTATTTGCACCTTTCCTGGTGAGATCGGTCAGTGGCTTAACAATTATGGAAAAATTCTTAGTGAATTTTCTGTAATAATTGGCGAAACTCAAAAATCTCTGTATAGATTTTAAACCAATAGGCCTAGGCCATTCCTGCACAGCCTGAACCTTCACTGGGTCCATCTCAAAGCCCTCGCTGGAGATAATGTGGCCCAAAAAACTAATTCTCTGCACAGCGAACTCGCATTTCTCCAGCTTAGCAAAAAGTGAATTGTCACTTAATAACTGCAATACCTCACGTACGCTCTGCCAATGAGACTCCAGATCTGGCGAATAAATCAAAATGTCATCCAAATACACCACCACATTCTTACCAATCAAAGGTCTCAGGATGTCATTAATAAGGTTCTGAAAAAACGCTGGTGCATTCGTAAGACCAAAAGGCATCACCAGATTCTCAAAATGACCCACGGGAGTGTTAAAAGCAGTCTTCCATTCATCACCCTCCTTCATTCGCAACAAATTGTATGCCCCCCGGAGATCAATTTTAGAGAACCACTTGGCCCCCACTAACTGGTTAAACAAGTCAGGAATTAACGGCAGTGGGTAGGAATTGTGTACGGTAATTTTATTAATTTCGCGAAAGTCCAGACATGGACGTAAACCGCCGTATTTTTTTTTTACAAAAAAAAAATCCAACAGCCACAGGTGACTTAGAAGGTCTAATGTGACCAGCAGCCAAGCTCGTCTGTATGTATTCCTCCAAGGCTTTTCTTTCAGGGATAGTAAGATTAAATAAGCGACTCTTGGGAAGAGTAGCTCCAGGAACAAACTCAATGGTGCAATCATAGTCCCTATGAGGAGGTAGAATTTGCGACTCCTCCTCTGAAAAAACCTTCCAAAAATCCTGAATAGGTACAGGTAATTCTCCTCTTTCCACAGCAGCAATGCGACCGTTACAACATTTATCATAACACTTAGGACTCCAAGATTTAATCTCATTAGTAGACCAGTCCAGTAAAGGACTGTGCAGTTTTAACCAAGGCAAACCTAACACTACTGGAGAAGGTAAATTATTTAATACCACTAAATCCAAATTCTCTTGGTGAATACCATTAATAGTGAGGGGAAATTCAAAAACCTTGTGAGTAACACATTTCAAAGGAGTGTTATCAACAGCAACCACAGAAATAGGAGATGACAAAGGTTTAGGTTCCAATTTAAGTTTTTCCAAAAATCCCTTATCAATCACATTCAGTGTAGAACCACAATCCACAAATACCTGAAATTCAATCAACTCCTCCTGCAATGAGGTACTCCCTGAAAGAAATACTCCCTTAGTGTTTAAACAAGCAATACGGGCGTAACTGACCTTTTTTTTTCTTTGTTTAACAGAAGCTCACAGTTCTTAACAAAATGGTCAGATTTACCACAATAAAAACACAATCCCTTGGAAAACCTGCGGTCTTTTTCCTTAGAGCGGAGTGACATCGCCCCAATCTGCATCGGTTCTCCGTCGTCCGAGCAGACCCTCTGATGACTAGGAGCTGCCATAGCAGGAGTTTTCTCCTCATTAACCCTGGCACGCAGTCTCCTGTCCACCTGTATAGCTAATTGCATGGCTTTTTGCAAGTTTCCAGGTGCAGGGAAAGCAATCAGCAGATCCTTAACCCTTTCACTTAGACCAGCAAGAAACAAACATTTTAACTCCGAATCATTCCATCTCACTTCAGAAGACCACCTTCTGAAGTGTGTACTATAATTTTCAACATCACCTGACCCCTGCTTTAAACGTCTCATTTGTGTCTCAGCAGAAGAGACTCGATCAGGATCGTCATACAACAACCCCATAGCAGAAAAAAAATCTTCCACTGATCTAAAACACGGATCATTAGGTTGAAGAGAAAAGGCCCATCCCTGTGGTTCCTTGCGCAAAAGTGACATAATAAACCCAATGCGCTGTGATTCATTCCCAGAGGACCTGGGTCTCAAACGAAAATATAATAAACAAGCATTTTTAAATGAAAAAAAATCTTGTTGTTTACCATAAAAAAAATCAGGCAGTTCTACCTTCGGTTCAACAAAATGCGCTCCAGGACAGCTACTCACGTGTTGCTGGAGCTCGGCCACCTCAAGAGACAATCCCTGTAGGCGCTGAGCCAATTCCTGAACAGACACCATGCTGATCTCCGGATCTCGTTCACCAGGATTTTTCCTTTTTCCTTTGATTTTGGGCTGGACTTACTGTTATGATCTGCTACAAGAACTAAGGAAAGATAGGAAAACTGTCCCTACAATAGGACTAAGCTGATTCCCTACGATGCAGCGGGCAACTTGTTCCTTGTGAACAGACCCGCCTTCGTTCTCAGCTAGTCTGCACGCAGACCTATAGATATAATGGAGGGGTCCCTAAAAGTACTAAGGACTGGGACAAAATTGGACACCTCCTAGCAGAAGTTGTAGCGGAGCAAAAAGACAAACAGACAAAAATACTTAGAGGTCCAAGGACCAAGCAAACTATAGAGATAGGTACAAAGCACCTGGCTAGATTAAGAGTCAAAGTAACACTGAAGTCCAGCAAAGCCAGAAGGGCGGAGCTGGAATAAATAGGCAGCAGGTCACGTGACCACAAAATAGAAAAAAACTAACAGGAGGGTTCTAACACCTGCTCTATGTGTCTTTAAATTCTTAGTGGGGGTTTTCCTAAAATTGGTCAGCCTTTGGACCCACTGCATACCCAATAACTGTATAGCAGACCCTCTCCTTTCTAAATGGAATTTGTCATTACTATGGCCCTGTTGTAAGTGTCTTTAAATCTTAGTGGGGTTTTTCCTAAATTTGGTCAGCCGTTGGACTCACAGCATACCCTATAACTGTATAGCAGACTCTCTCCTTTCTAATGGGAATTTGTCGTTACTGTGGCCCTGCTCTATGTGTCTTTAAATTCTTAGTGGGGTTTTTCCTAAATTTGGTCAGCCGTTGGACTCACTGCATACCCTATAACTGTACAGCAGACCCTCTCTTTTCTAATGGGAACATGTCATACTTGTTATTGTAGCCCTGCTCTATGTGTCTTTAAATTCTTAGTGGAGTTTTTCCTAAATTTGGTCAGCCGTTGGACTCACTGCATACCCTATAACTGTATAGCAGACCCTCTCCTTTCTAATGGGAACATGTCATACTTGTTATTGTAGCCCTGCTCTATGTGTCTTTAAATTCTTAGTGGGGTTTTTCCCAAATTTGGTCAGCCGTTGGACTCACTGCATACCCTATAACTGTATAGCAGACCCTCTCCTTTCTAATGGGAACATGCCGTACTTGTTACTGTGGCCCTGCTCTATGTGTCTTTAAATTCTTAGTGGGGTTTTTCCTAAATTTGGTCAGCTGTTGGACTCACTGCATACCTTATAATTGTATAGCAGACTCTCTCCTTTCTAATGGGAATTTGTCGTTACTGTGGCCCTGCTCTATGTGTCTTTAAATTCTTAGTGGGGTTTTTCCCAAATTTTGGCAGCCCTTGCAGTCACAGCATGGGCATTACCACTATAGGAGACCCTCTCCTTTATAATGGGAACATTTTTTTTTACTGAGACCCTCCTATATGTCTCTTCAAAGGGGTATTGGGTTGCGTCCAAATTTTTGGCAGCCCTTGCAGTCACTTCATACGCAATAACAGTATAGGAAACCCACTTGTTAATAATGGGAACAGCATAGCATAGCCGGCTGATGGCTCTCTAACAATAGCAAGGGCCGACTGCTGGCCTTTTAAGAATAGTAAGGGCCGTCTGATGGTCCTATGAAAATAGGCTTTATGACTTTGAGTCCCTCCATCATAAATAAAACAGGACGTGTCTGATGATGTGTCACACACCACATTGGCAAATAAGGTTGTAAAATGTTAAAATGACATTTCTCGGTGAATGCATTTGTCTTAAAAAATAACGTAAAGAAAAACAAAACAATAGGATCTTTCTTTAGTATAAAAAACAGCGTCACCAATTTAACCTCAATGTAATCACATTGTTCAGCTCCTGCACCTCCTCCTCCATCTCCGAAATGACCACATCAGTCACAAGCTGACAGCACTGCAGCACTGCCTTGGTCAAGCGGCAACAGGCTGTGCTGAAGATATCATGCTTAATGCTTAGGTGACAAACCTCCCAGCACTGCAGAGTTGTTGAAAGCAGTAACACAGCAGCCCGATCTGTGGCTCTCACCGCTGAACATACAGCCAGGCATGGTCGTGTGTGACAATGGGCAGAACCTGGTGACAGAGAAATGACAGCCGGAGTAGATATGGTTTCTCTTTTTGCCAGTCCTTTCACCGAGCTAAAGAATATGGCTGTGGTGTAATACAACTCCAACTGAGAAGCTGTTTCAGATTGAAAAACATTGTGCCCACCAGAGGATTTGATTCTGAGGGCTCACCTTTCTCCCCCGCTCAAGAGCCCCATAGCAGCTGCAAAGTTAGCGCTATCATGAACTCTCCTAATACTCTGGTGGGACCGTCCAAACCTGCCGATAAGCAGTCCTGGCTTAGAAAAGTGTGTGGGGAAGGTTCCCGGACACTCTATGGCTGCTTTTTTAAAGGGATCGGACATGCTTATGCATGTTATTTCTCAAACCGCTTTGCAGATCAGGCCATTGCCCAACTCTGTAGTCATGAAATTAAATGCCGAAAAGAAAGATGTTTGTGTGTCAAAGCACCACCAACAAGTGCGAGTTGATGCTGGACGGGCTGCCATTGCTTCTGCAACAAGCTGCATTAGAAGACTTCCTTGGAGAAATGACACCCAGAGTAATGACACCCAGAGAAAATACAGTTTCCCTCTATGCCAGTCCTTTCACCAAGCTAAATACAACTCAGCAAAAAAAGCTGTGGACTGGCTCAGTACCGTCCCTGGCTACATTCACCTGTCCACATGTTTGTGGTTAGGCGGTCTTTCCCAGTACGTGCACTGGGGAGGGCACAGGTAATGTTGTGGGACCCGTGCTTGTGGAAGGCGGAGACGATACCGGGAGAAATAGTGGCGGCTGTGGACCGAGTATGGACACCCGGCTGCCGCCGGCGTGAGGTTATGAAAAGCTTCCGCCTCCAAGAGCCAAAAAGGCCACATTTCAAGTGAAAGCAGCTTTAGAGGACTTCCTGGGAGAAATGACAGCTGGGTAGATATGGTTTCCCAAGTCCTTTCACCAAGCTAAAGAATATGGCTGTGGTGAAATACAACTCAGCAAAAAAGCTGTGGACTGGCTCCGTACCGTCCCTGGCCACATTCACCTGTCCACGTGTTTGTGGTTAGGCGGTCCTTCCCAGTAAGTGCACTGAGGAGGGCACGGATAATGTTGTGGGACCCATGCTTGAGGAAGGCGGAGACGATACCGGGAAAAATAGTGGCGGCTGATGGCTCTCTAACAATAGCAAGGGTCGACTGCTGGCCTTTTAAGAATAGTAACGGCCATCTGATAGTCATATGAAAATAGGCTTTATGACTTTTTGAGTCCCTCCATCATAAATAAAACAGGACGTGTCTGATGATGTGTCACATACCACATTGGCAGATAAGGTTGTAAAATGTTAAAATGACATTTCCCGATGAATGCATTTGTCTTAAAAAATAATGTAAAAAAAAAAACAAAACAATAGGATCTTTCTTTAGTATAAAAAACAGCGTCACCAATTTAACCTCAATGTAATCACATTGTTCAGCTCCTGCACCTCCTCCTCCATATCCGAAATGACCACATCAGTCACAAGCTGACAGCACTGCAGCACTGCCTTGGCCAAGCGGCAACAGGCTGTGCTGAAGATATCATACTTAATGCTTAGGTGACAAACCTCCCAGCACTGCAGAGTTTTTGAAAGCTGTAACACAGCAGCCTATTTTGTGGCTCTCACTGCTGAACATACAACCAGGCATGGTCGTGTGTGACAATGGGCGGAACCTGGTGACAGAGAAATGACAGCCGGAGTAGATAAGGTTTTCCTTTTTGCCAGTCCTTTCACCGAGCTAAAGAATATGGGACTCATGCTTGTGGAAGGCGGAGGCGATACCGGGAAATATAGTGGCGGCTGGGGACCGAGTATGGACACCCGGCCGCCGCCGGCATGAGGTTGTGAAAAGCTTCCACCTCCACGAGCTTAAAAGGCCATATTTCAAGTGCAAAGAGCTGCCCAGAAATCTGCCAGTTTAGAGTTGCGGCCTGTGGGTGGGTGGCTGGCTGCATACTTGCACTTGCATTCCAAGTAACAGAAAACTAAGCAGAAGGTGGCTTCTATCATCACCATGGCCTCACCTCAGCACTATGAACTCTCCTGAAGGAGAAGCCAGGGCCCGCCGGAGGAGTCTCCGGTTCTCTGGTGGGCCAGTCCAACCCTGCCGAAAAGCAGCCCTGGCTAAGAAAAGTGTGGGGGAAGGTTCCTGGACACTCTATGGCTGCTTTTTTAATGTGGATCGGCCATGCTTATGCATGTCATTTCTCAAAATGCATTACAGATCAGGCCATTGTCCAACTCTGTATTCAAGAAATTAAATGCGCATAGAAAGATCTGTGTGTGTGTCAAAGCACCACCGACAAGTGCGACAGGTAATGTTGTGGGACCTGTGCTTGTGGAAGGCGGAGGTGATACCGGGAAATATAGTGGCGGCTGGGGACCGAGTATGTGAAAAACTTCCGCCTCCACGAGCCTAAAAGGCCACATTTGCAAGCAGCTGTCAAAAATTTGGCAGTATAGTATTGCAGCCTGTGGGTGGGTGGGTGGCTGCCTGCATACTTGCGCTTGCATTCCAAGTAATGGGGTAGGGACAACTGAATGCTGCAGTGGGAAAAGGACGTGGAGGGTGATTGTTGCAAGTTTGCAAAGACAGGTGCATGGCGGGAGGCATCTTCGCATGAGTCAGAGATGCTTCCAGAGGTCTTCCCCATGCTGTTCCAATGTCTTTTCAGCACTGTATGCATGTGTCTGATGATGTGTCACACACCACATGGCCAGATAAGGTTGGAAAATGTTAAAATGACATTTCCTGATGAATGCATTTGTCTTGGTTGAAAGAAATTCAAAAGTGCAAAAACGCATCAAAAACGCTACGTGTGAACATAGCCCAAGTTGTGGAGGAGTATTTTTGGTTTTGGTTATTTATTTTGCCTTGTATACAAGTCATTACCCTGGAAAGGATGTTCCTTAACATATTTGCTAGGAAAATCCATTTTGGTTTCATTTTTGTATGTTTTATTGTGAGTCCGTAAAAGTGGTGTAATACTCTGACCACATTGCTGACAGCAGTGACCAGGGAGTCTTCCCCATGCTGTTCCCATGTCATTTGAGCACTGTTCCCATTGATTTGGGCAAGTTTTAGGCCCTCTGCAGACCGCCGGGGGGAGCCGCCTGAAAAATGGTCGAGTTTCCCATAGACTTACATTGGGCTCATTGCTTGGGTCGAGCACCCGAGTATTCCAATTTGCTCGACCCGAGCAACGAGTACTCGAGCATTTTAGTGCTTGCTCATCACTATTAAGCATATAATTATACATTTTATTTCCTCTGTCCAAGTGTATTACCTTACATTTATCCCCATTAAAGCTTATTAGCCCAAGATTCTAGTTTACATAGATCCTCCTGTAATATAAAATTGTCCTCCTCTGTATTGATTACCCTGCAGAGTTTAGTGTCATCTGCAAATATTGAAATACTACTCTGTATGCCCCCTACAAGGTCATTAATAAATATGTTAAAAAGAAGCGGGCCCAATACTGACCCCTGTGGTACCCCACTGTTAACTGTGACCATTAATAACCACCCTTTGTTTCCTATCATTGAGCCAGTTCTTAACCCACATACATATATTTTCCCCTATCTCCATTGTTCTCATTTTATGTATCAACCTTTTGTGTGGAACCGTATCAAAAGCTTTTGAAAAGTCCATATACACAACATCCACTGCATTTCCTTTGTCCAGTCCGGAACTTGCCTCCTCATAAAAGCTGATCAGATTAGTCTGACAGGAACGGTCCCTCGTAAACCCATGTTGATATTGGGTCATGAGGTTATTCTTCTTCAGATACTCTATCATAGCATCTCTTAGGAAACCCTCCAGGATTTTACCCACAGTAGAGGTTAAGCTTACTGGCCTATAGTTTTCAAGTTTGTTTTTTTTTCCACTTTTTGAATATTGGCACCATATTTGCTATACGCCAGTCCTGTGGTACAGACCCTGTTATTATGGAATCTTTAAAGATTAAAAATAATGGTCTATCTACGACATTACTTAATTCCTGCAGTACTCGCGGGTGTATCCCATCCGGGCCCGGGGATTTGTCTACTTTAGTGATTTTTAGACGCCGCCGTACTTCCTGCTGGGTTAAGCAAGGGACATTTAATGGAGAATTTTTGTTATCACTGATCATGTTTTCTGTCCTGCAATTTTCTTGTGTAAATACTGTTGAAAAAAAATCATTTAGCATATTGGCTTTTTTCTCATCCTCATCCACCATTTCACCCAGACTATTTTTAAGGGGGCCAAATAGTTTTTTATTACATTTTAATAATGTCATAGAAATATTTTTTTCCCTCCCTTAAGGAGGAGCTACAGAGCAATGAAGAGAAAAATTCAGAGAGGTGAGTGGAAGCTGGGACAGTGGAACAGTCCTGCTGAAACTCGGACGATTGGGAGTTATGGTAATATGAAATGCAGACACGTACTGTATCAGTTAAAATCTAAATGACAGACAATGTGTCCGGAAAACATTTTGGTTGACTGCAGACTTATGAATCCCCCCAGTGCATGCACTGTGCACTGAGGAGATTTGCCAATTTCTGAGCCGGGACCGGAGGGTATATATGAGCTATACATACTCCCAGCCAGAGCCCGTCTAGTGGGCACAGCCTCGCCACATACACTCATAGACTTACATTGAATACATTTAAAAAGTGGCCTCCGATCTATACAGCAGACCCTGTGTGATTTAGCAGATCACCAATGCAGTCATATGGTTCTGGAGCACCGCTGAAAACAGCAGAAGATGGCGACCAGTGAGTATATTTTTGCACTCATTACACTTACACACATGATTGCTACACCTATGGATGCTGTTTCTTCCTCCTCCTGCCAGTTCCCCACTACTGAGCAATCTGACACACACCTCTAACGTGATGTCCTGGGCCACATAGACCATGTTGGGAGGTGCAACACTGCCTCAGTATCTGGGTAGTGTGAACTGTGAACTGCTTTTCTGTGCCAGCTTTACATTTGACCATCTGAAAAAATTAGCTTTGCTATGCTGCTGGGATCTGCAACATCATGACAAGCGTGCCCCTTAATATATATAATATATATATATTTGGATCAATAGTGGGCATATGTGCAGTACCCGTCCATGGTCACGGCCACCATTCCATTGGCAGATCTGGGCTGTGCAGCTCCACAAATGAGAAGTTCAGGCTGCTACCAACACTGGGAACAGCTGATCGATGGGGGTGCTGGGTGTTGCACCTTCACCAATCAGACATTGATGACCTATCCCAAGGATAGGCCATCAATGTTAAAGCACCAGACAAAACCTTGATGCAAATGAGCTACATTGGGAGAGACCTGGAGATTAGCTTTAAACTATGCTGCCAGAGCTGCCTGTTCATCCCAGTTACCATGCTGATATAAATGCTATTTAATCTTTGTTGTTTTCCATCAGTCTCATCTTAATAGAGGTTATAAAGATAGATCCAATTCTCCATGAACCTGTAGACCTTCATATCTAAAACACAGCTACCATTCTTATTTCCTTAAAGGAACAAAACTGCATTAAATCATGGTAGATGGACTTAAGAAACAAAAGCAAAAAATCAAAAACCTCCCAGGGGTTTTGTACAATTCCATCATTTCTCCTTAATTAACTTAGGACAGTGCAGTCTTCTTTCCTTACCTCTGGTTATATTCCTTCATGTTTTGTATTTTACTCCACAGTTTAATCTCGCTCATCTTCAATCCCATTTTCTTCTCTTGACCCTAAATTGACCTCCACAGTTATGTGTTTTTCTCCATGTCATCCATTGACTGATGGTGGTGTCCTCTTCCCTTCCTAATACCTTATTTAATTACTTGCCCTTGACTACATCACTTCTCATTTTCTATGTCATTTTAAAATTGAATCACAAGTTGCCTATTAAGTGTGATACCGGCCTTCCCCGTTGCCCTTACATATTGTTTTAATGTCATTGTCCCATCTCCTGAATTCCCAAAGCTTTACTGATCTCACGTACCAACCGCCCATTTATCATCATGCTGCCTCCGCAAGGTCTTCTGCCTGAGTTACTGCAACTCATAAATGCAAAGACTTTATTGCAACAGTTTATTACATGTGACTTGCGTTTTGACAGAATTAAGCTGACAGATATCCAATCGAGGAATTATTTTATCACACATACCCATGCATAAAAATGCCTTAGGTGTCCATGTAACAAGAAAAAAAATGCCATATGTGAAGCTTTTTTTTGGAATTCATAAATAAATTGTGGGTTTGTGTCTAATAATAGAGGTTGAGATAAGTCCAATTAATTTTAATAAAGAAAATTTCTAACTAAAAAATCCCTGTAATTTTCCATAAGGATGTGCTTCCTTGGGATAATATTTCCTTTGCCCACCACTGGTGTTGAGAAATGTTAACCAACCACCTTACTCCAGTGTGACATCACCCACTACAACTGTACCCAAAGGATATCAGTGATGAAAATAGTTCCAGGCTTACATTGTAGGAATACAATGTAATTACAGTGGTCCGTCAAGTTGCAGTGGTCTCTAGGTGCACTATTTTTAGTATTTTTTTCCTGAGTCATCAGAACTTTAAATGATGTTTAATGTACAATTCATTCAACATTCTTAATCTGTGTAATTAATTTTAATATCTAGCCAATCAGAATGAGTATGTCACTCTAGAGCATGAGCTGATTGGCAGTCTAGTTGAACCTCTTTTCAGTTTAGCGAAGTACCGCTTAGTCTGTACTGCTCTTTATCTGTGCCAGGATAAGCTGCTCATTTGGTCAACAGATGAAGTATAGGACCCTGAAATCCTCTACTCTAGATAAAAAGTGATTTATAACTTCTCCAACTAAATTATTAACACTTACACTCACTTCTGATGCTGGCGCCATACCAGTGGTGTCGGCACTGGATCTCCCGGGGCTCGAGTGACATGGTTATGTCATGTAATTGCTGCAACCAATTACTCACATTTCAGTGTCCCCTCCTTCAGACAGCTGTGACTGCTTCCTCACCTCCTGCAGATATTTGATTAGTCTAAAGGAGTGAAGTGGCCGCTGATTGGCCACAGGCATAACAATGTCATGTTAGCACCGGGAAAGCCAGTGCCGACACTTCTGGAACAGCGCCTGCACCGGAGGTGAGTATAGGAGTTATTATTTTACTTGGGGGAAACATAGTGATTGAGAAGGGGTTATCCACATAGAAGACAATCCCTTTAACCTTTTGGATTGACCAACAACATTTTAGAGTTTGAATAATAACTAGTGATGAGCGAGCATGCTCGCTACTGCTCGGTGATCGCCCGAGCATCTCACTGCTCGAGATGCTAGGAGCGCGCCGAGTATTTCCGGGGTTGCTCGGTGGGAGCTCGGGTCCCACCTCTGCATGTTTGGCACTCTTTAGAGCGCCAATCAACATGCAGGGATTGTCTGCCACACACGGTAATGCCATAGCCATGTTGGTTGTGGCATTACAGTGATTGGCTGGACGCACAGCATCATCAGGTCTATATCAGACCTGGCGCCGCCGTGCTCATCACAGTCTACTCCACAATCAGACAGTGTAGGGAGAGGTGCTGCTGAGCTAGGAAGAGATTTGGTTGTTTATTAGTTAGTGTAGGTATTCTACAAGATTCTCCACATATCCATCTCAACTAACAGTCCTTCTGAGTAGTGTTGAGCCACCCCCGTAGTGTTCGGGTTCGGTTCGGTTCGTCGAACACCAGGATGTTCGAGGAACTGTTCGTCGAACTGTTCGTCGAACACCTTAGAACACTGTCGAACACCGTTAAAACCAATGGCAGGCAAACAAAAACACATAGAAACACATAGAAAACACCTGCAAAGGTGTCCAAAAGCTGACAAACTGCTCAAAAGACACTCTGTTTAAAAAAGCCGGCCGGCAAATTCAGCAGCGGCATACACCGGTACCCGACAATTTAGACAAGAAGGAATAGAGCCTCACACATAGATTAGATAGATAGAAACATGTCAGTCACACATATAAGAAGCACAGTGACAGTGTTGGTTACTGCATTTGTCATTTAGTGTAAAGGATTTATTAAAAAAAATATTAGTGTTTTCGTGCACCGTCTCTTTAAAAAAGCCGGCCGGCAATTCAGCATCTGTACCCGACAATTTAGAACAGAAAGAATAGAGCTTCACACATAGATTAGATAGATAGAAACATGTCAGTCACATATATAATAAGTACAGTGATAGTGTTGCTTACTGTACTTGTCATTTAGTGTAAAGGATTTATTTAAAAAAATAATAGTGTTTTCATGCACTGTCTCTTTAAAAAAGCCGGCCGGCAATTCAGCAGCGGTACCCGACAATTTAGAACAGAAAGATAGAGCATCACACATAGATTAGATAGATAGAAACATGTCAGTCACATATATATGAAGTACAGTGATAGTGTTGGTTACTGTACTTGTCATTTAGTATTAAAATAAAGGATTTATTATTAAAAAAATTGGCGTGGGGTTCCCCTTAATTTTAGGCTCTAGCGGAGGTTAAGCAGACGGCTGGGGCAGATGTTTGAAGCCTGGGAAGGGGGTAATACCCACGGAGCTTCCCAGGCTACTAATATCAGCCCCCAGCTGAATACATAGCCTTTACTAGCTATTAAAATGGGGGACCCCCCAAAAAAAATGACGTGGGGTCCCCCCTAATTTAATAGCTAGCAAAGGCTAGGCAGACAGCTGGGGGCTGATATTAATAGCCCAGGAAGGGAGCCATGAATATTGGCCCCCTCCCAGGCTAGAAACACCAGCCGTCAGCCGCCCCAGAAATGGCGCATTCATAGGATGCGCCAATTCTGGCACTTAGCCTCGCTCTTCCACGCTGCCCTGGTGCGGTGGCAGGGGGTAATAGGGTTGGGGTTGATGTCAGCTTATAATGCCAGCTGACATCAAGCCCAGGTTAGTAATGGAGAGGCGTCTATAAGACACCCCCATTACTAACCCCATAGTCAAAGTTAAAAAAAACACAAACACCCAGAATAAAGTCCTTTAATTGAAATAAAGACACAATCCTTTATTGTTCTAAATTAAACCATACCTACCATCACGCCCATTCCAGCTGAAGCCAACGATCTCCTGCAATAAAAGAAAAATAATAAAGCAACCTCATCCTTACCTTTCCATGGTTCCCACGACAGCTCCAGCTCTGCTACATCGAGATGACAGGCTGGACCGCAGCAGAACGCCGCCATCCAGCCTGTCATCCCGCAGACACTGAGAAGCGCAGGCTTGCTTGCGCTGCTCAGCGTCTCTCTGTGACGACATCCAGATGAGCCGAGTTCATGTCCAATGAACTCGGCTCACCTCATGCACGTCACTGACAGCGTGGGAAAATTCTCACGCTGAAGCGCTGATTGCAGGAGAATTTTCCCACGCTGTCAGTGACGTGCAGGAGGTGAGCTGAGTTCATTGGACATGAGCTCACCTCATGCACATCACTGACAGCGTGGGAGAATTCTCCTGCACTCAGCACTTCAGCGTGAGAATTTTCCCACGCTGTCAGTGACGTGCATGAGGTGAGCCGAGTTCATTGGACATGACCTCGGCTCATCTGGATGCCGTCACAGCGAGACAGTGAGGAGCGCAAGCATGCCTGCGCTTCTCAGTGTCTGCGGGATGACAGACTGGATGGCAGCGTTCTGCTGCGGTCCAGCCAGTCATCTCGATGTAGCAGAGCTGAAGCTGTCGTGGGAACCATGGAAAGGTAAGGATGAGGTTGGTTTATTATTTTTCTTTTATTGCAGGAGATCGTTGGCTTCAGCTGGAATGGGCGTGATGGTAAGTATGGTTTAATTCAGAACAATAAAGAATTGTGTCTTTATTTCAATTAAAGGACTTTATTCTGGGTGTTGTGTTTTTTTTAAATACTTTACTAGAAATTCATGGCGGTCATGTCTAATACTGGCGTGACCCCATGAATTTTGGGCTTGGGGCCAGCTGATAATACCAAGCTGGCCCTAACCCCTTTATTACCCAGTGAGCCACCGCACCAGGGCCCTGGATGAGTTGGGTACAGCGCCAGAAGATGGCGCTTCTATGAACGCGCCATTTTCCGGGGTGGCTGCGGACTGCAATTTGTAGCGGGGGGGGCCCAGAAAGCTTGGGCCTCCCTGCGCTGCAGATTCCAGCCCCCAGCTGCCTAGTTGTACCTGGCTGGACACAAAAATAGGGCGAAGCCCCACGTACTTTTTTTTTAATTATTTCATGAATTTCATGAAATAATTAAGCAAAAAAGGCCTTCCCTATATTGTTGTGTCCGGCCAGGTACAAATAGGCAGCTGGTGGTTGGGGGCAGCCCGTTCCTGCCTGCTGTACCTGGCTGGACACAAATATAGTGCGAAGCCCCACTTCAATTTTTTTTAATTATTTCATGAAATTCATGAAATAATTAAGAAAAAAAGGGCTTCCCTATATTGTTGTGTCCGGCCAGGTACAAATAGGCAGCTGGTGGTTGGGGGCAGCCCGTTCCTGCCTGCTGTACCTGGCTGGACACAAATATAGTGCGAAGCCCCACTTCAATTTTTTTAAATTATTTCAGGAAATTCATGAAATAATTTAAAAAAAATTGACATGGGGCTTCGCACTATATTTGTGTCCAGCCAGGTACAGCAGGCAGGAACGGGCTGCCCCCAACCACCAGCTGCCTATTTGTACCTGGCCGGACACAACAATATAGGGAAGCCCTTTTTTTCTTAATTATTTCATGAAATAATTTAAAGAAAATTGACGTGGGGCTTCGCCCTGTTTTTGTGTCCAGCCAGGTACAACTAGGCAGCTGGGGGCTGGAATCCGCAGCGCAGGGAGGCCCAAGCTTTCTGGGCCACCCCCGCTGCAAATTGCAGTCCGCAGCCACCCCGGAAAATGGCGCGTTCATAGAAGCGCCATCTTCTGGCGCTGTACCCAACTCATCCAGGGCCCTGATGCGGTGGCTCACTGGGTAATAAAGGGGTTAGGGCCAGCTTGGCATTATCAGCTGGCCCTAAGCCCGAAATTCATGGGGTCACGCCAATATTAGACATGACCACCATGAATTTCTAGTAAAGTATTTAAAAAAAACACAACACCCAGAAAAAAGTCCTTTAATTGAAATAAACACACAATTCTTTATTGTTCTAAATTAAACCATACTTACCATCACGCCCATTCCAGCTGAAGCCAACGATCTCCTGCAATAAAAGAAAAATAATAAAGCAACCTCATCCTTACCTTTCCATGGTTCCCACGACAGCTTCAGCTCCGCTACATCGAGATGACAGGCTGGACCGCAGCAGAACGCTGCCATCCAGCCTGTCATCCCGCAGACACTGAGAAGCGCAGGCTTGCTTGCGCTCCACAGTGTCTCTCTGTGAGGGCATCCAGATGAGCCGAGTTAATGTCCAATGAACTCGGCTCACCTCATGCACGTCACTGACAGCGTGGGAAAATTCTCCTGCACTCAGCGCTTCAGCGCTGAGTGCAGGAGAATTCTCCCACGCTGTCAGTGAGGTGCAGGAGGTGAGCTGAGTTCATTGGACATGAGCTCACCTTATGCACGTCACTGACAGCGTGGGAAAATTCTCCTGCACTCAGCGCTTCAGCGTGGGAGAATTCTCACGCTGAAGCGCTGAGAATTTTCCCACGCTGTCAGTGACGTGCATGAGGTGAGCCGAGTTCATTGGACATGAACTCGGCTCATCTGGATGTCGTCACAGAGAGACGCTGAGCAGCGCAAGCAAGCCTGCGCTTCTCAGTGTCTGCGGGATGAGAGGCTGGATGGCAGCGTTCTGCTGCGGTCCAGCCTGTCATCTCGATGTAGCGGAGCTGAAGCTGTCGTGGGAACCATGGAAAGGATTGTGTCTTTATTTCAATTAAAGGACTTTATTCTGGGTGTTTGTGTTTTTTTTAACTTTGACTATGGGGTTAGTAATGGGGGTGTCTTATAGACGCCTCTCCATTACTAACCTGGGCTTGATGTCAGCTGGCATTATAAGCTGACATCAACCCCAGCCCTATTACCCCACTGCCACCGCACCAGGGCAGCGTGGAAGAGCGAGGCTAAGTGCCAGAATTGGCGCATCCTATGAATGCGCCATTTCTGGGGCGGCTGACGGCTGGTGTTTCTAGCCTGGGAGGGGGCCAATATTCATGGCTCCCTTCCTGGGCTATTAATATCAGCCCCCAGCTGTCTGCCTAGCCTTTGCTAGCTATTAAATTAGGGGGGACCCCACGTCATTTTTTTGGGGGGGTCCCCCATTTTAATAGCTAGTAAAGGCTATGTATTCAGCTGGGGGCTGATATTAGTAGCCTGGGAAGCTCCGTGGGTATTACCCCCTTCCCAGGCTTCAAACATCTGCCCCAGCCGTCTGCTTAACCTCCGCTAGAGCCTAAAATTAAGGGGAACCCCACGCCAATTTTTTTAATAATAAATCCTTTGTTTTAATACTAAATGACAAGTACAGTAACCAACACTGTCACTGTACTTCATATATATGTGACTGACATGTTTCTATCTATCTAATCTATGTGTGATTCTCTATTCTTTCTATTCTAAATTGTCGGGTACCGCTGCTGAATTGCCGGCCGGCTTTTTTAAAGAGACAGTGCATGAAAACACTATTATTTTTTTTGATAAATCCTTTACGCTAAATGACAAGTACAGTAAGCAGCACTTTCACTGTACTTCGTATATATGTGGCTGACATGTTTATATCTATCTAATCTATGTGTGAAGCTCTATTCTTTCGGTTCTAAATTGTCGGGTACAGGTGTATGCCGCTGCTGAATTGCCGGCTTTTCATGTTTCACTGTTGGCACTGTTCCCATCGATTTGGGCAATCACTGTAATGCCACAACCACCATGGCTGTGGCATTACAGTGAGTGGCAGACAATCCCTGCATGATTGGTGCTCTAAATAGCGCCAGACATGCAGGACACGCTTTTGGTGCACGAACAGTTATCGAACATAACCTCGAACAGCCGAATTTTTTGCAAATCGTTCGGGTTCGTCGAACAACTCGAACACCGCCCAAAACAGCTCGAATTTGAGATTGGCGAACAGTTCTAGTCGAACACCGCTCATCTCTACTTCTGAGGACTAATCCAGCTGCAGAGATATTAGTGCTAGGCAGGCAGGGTATATAGCAGACTACTGTTCACATAGCAAGAGGGTCCATTCCAGTTCTGTCTGCTGGTGCTTTTACAGATATTTGTAGAAATAGCCTCAGGTATCAGGGGCCAGGAATATTTTTTTTTATCTTAATCCTGATTATTTGCTTAAAAAGCAATCCAGAGAACACATTTTTTCTGTGCCATTTGCTTGTGGCACTGCAGAATACAGCCAGGTCCTTTCCATATTACAGCGCTAAAAATCCAGCTATTTAAAACTGTGGTCTGTTCGTCACACAGATCATATACAATTGTGCTGAAAATATTGCCATTTCTGGCCTCCATTGAAATTTTGTTGCAGTGTGTCAGTGAACTTATTGACACGAGGTCGGCGCTGTTAAAAATAGTTACCTACAGGCCAGCTATTTAAAACTGTGGCTTGTCCGTCACGCGGATCACATATAATTGCGCTGAAAATTCTGCCATTTCTGGCCTCCATTAAAATTTTGTTTCAGTGTGTCAGTGAAGTTTTTGACACCAGTTTGCTGTTAAACATAGTTACCTACAGGCCAGCTATTTAACACTGTGGTTTGTCCGTCACACGGATCACATATAATTGCGCTGAAAATATTGCCATTTTTGGCAGCCCATTCACTGCATAGGCCAACACTATGGGAGACCCACTTCCTAATAATGGGAACATTTTTTCATGAGGCCCTCTATGTCTCTTCCAAGGGGCATTGGAGTGCCTCCCAATTTTTGGCAGCCCTTGCATTCACTTTCTTACGGATCCGGGTGATGGAACCTCGGTGCTGTGATACAAGGAGGGACTAGAGGGGCGTAACTAAGTGCCTACCCAGACCGACCCTGGCCACACGGCGGCTTAGTTGACTCCGTGAACCAAGGAGGGACCGGGAAGGTGAATCAGGTGCCACTCTGAGACCTACCTTGTGTGAGAGCAGGCGACTCCCACGGGACTGATGGCTGAGGCCGACAGGCACAGCAGATGAGCACAGCTGGTAGACATGCAGGTGATGCGGGTAGACAGGCACGGCCGATAGGCAGGCTAGTGGGCACGGCAGATAGACAGGCTGGCGGGCATGGCTGATAGACTGGCAGGCGGGCATGGCTGATAGACAGGCAGGCGGGCATGGCTGATAGACAGGCAGGCGGGCACAGCAGATAGACAGGCTGGCGGGCACGGCTGAAAGACAGGCTGGCGGGCACTGGAACCTGAGGAATGAGGAGAGTGTTAGCACACAAACAACAATCTTGCAAAGGCACCTCCATTTTGGAGGAGGTGCCTTATATAGGAGAAGTCCTCCGGCCATTGGCTGGGGACTCTTTAGTACAGCGTGTGCCGTCCTTTTAAGAGGGAGAGAGCGCATGCGCGCGTGTCCTAAGCACAGTGGCCGGGGAACTGCGCGCGGTGCGTGCACCCCGGGCAGACGCAGGTGGGGAGCCTGAGGACGCCGGACCAGGACTGCGGCGGTGAGGGGATCGTCGTCTCTGCCCGGCAGGAGGCAGAGACACCGACACTACACACTGCATAGGCCAACACTATGGGAGACCCACTTCCTAATAATGGGAACATTTTTTTTCAGGAGGCCCTCCTCTACGTCTCTTCCAAGGGGCATTGGAGTAGGTCCAAATTTTTGTCAGCCCTGCCACTCACTGCATATGCAATAACAGTATAGGAGAACCACGCTTTAGTAATGGGAACAACAAAGCATAGCCGGCTGATGGTTCTCTAAAGATAGCGAGGGCCGACTGCTGGCCCTTTAAGAATAGTAAAGGCCGCCTGATGTCCCTATAAAAATAAGCTTTGTGACTTTCAGAGTCCATCCTTCATAAATGAAACAGGATGTGTCTGATCATGTCACACACACCACATGGCCAGATAAGGTTGTAACATGTTAAAATGACATTACCCGGTGAATGCATTTGTCACGGTTGAAAGCTATGCAAAAGTGCAAAAACACATCAAAATCGCTATGTGTGAACATAGCCCAAGTTGAGGAGGAGTATTTTTGTTTTTGGTTATTTATTTTTGCCTTATATACAAGTCATTACCCTGGAAAGGATGTTCTTTAACATATTTCCTAGGAAAATCCATTTTGGTTTTGTCTTTGTATGTTTTATTGTGAGTCCGTAAAAGTGGCATAATACCTCTTAGAACATTGTTGACAGCAGTGACCTGGGAGTCAAAAATGCTTCCAGGGGTCTTCCCCATGCTGTTTCTGTGGCACCCCAGGGGTCTGGTTACCACAGTAATAGAAATATTATGTCTGAGAGCAAGTGGGAGGTTTCTCTGGTCAGGAGTCCTTAAGCATGCAACACCTCCTGCCCAGACCTGGGAGGGGAGGAATCTGCCCTTATAAACTGGGTCTGGGGCGGGATTAGTCAGACAGAGCCTGGAGTGAAGTTCCAGACACAGGGCAAGAAACAGCAGGAGCTCTGTAGGAGCAGGACCTGAGTGTCAGGGACTCTAAGCAGATATATTGCTCGTCCTGGTTGAAGAGACTACTACCGGACAACGGAGTCCGAGGCTGTGGGAACCTCTAAGTCCAGCAGCAGAACCCAGCCGGCAGGGGATTCCAGGTCCTCTGGCCATAGAAGCCCAGAGGCTCAGTCACAAGGAAGGGACCAGCACCGCCATCGAGGAGCGGAGGCTATCAGAAGGCCCCAAGTCACCAGCCATACGGGTGAGCACCACACGGTATACTCAGGGACGTGGGCTACTTCCACTCGCTTACAGCAAGGTAGCCAGGAAGAGTGCAGATAGACGGGGAGGCCTACAACTCCACCTGGCCAGGGGAACTCCTGCTTGCTCGCAGACTGACCAGGCCCCTCATGCTAGCCAGTACTCCTGGGAGGGTAGTCTTTGCAGACCCTGAACTGCACTGCAAAGACTCTGAGTCGTTCCTGCTTTCTCACCGCATACAGCACTACTAGTACTGGGACGCCCGCGCACCATCACTCCCATCATCCACATTCCCTGCCCTGAGGCCATACTCTTCCCGTGGGGAGTTATCCCATCTTTAGCTGCGCACACCACACCAGCCTCAGCCGACTGCCTCGCAGCGGCGGTACACCCTGAGCGCAATCCACGGGTGGCGTAGTCGGACATTAAACCACAATAACCCTATAAAGACTGCCACTGGTTTGACCACCCTGAGCCACGGGACCGGGTCGCCACCACGGAGACAGCAAACCCCCAGAGACCCGGCTCCGGGTAACCCACACGCTTGCACACACGGCCCAGGGGGCACGTCAACTTTGGCGTAGGATTTCGTGCCCGCAACCACCTTGTACTGCGTGCCTTCAAAAGACTGTCATACCTGCCGTGGTGAAGGTTCCCGCCATCCGGAGCCGTTTCCCGCCATCTTCAGTCGGTTCCCGCCATCTTCAGCCGTTTTCCCGCCATCCGCAGCTGTTTTCCCACCATCCGCAGTCGTTTTTCCGCCATCGGGCGCCATCTTCGGGACGCCGCGCGGGAAGAAGAGGGGCGTGGATGGCGAAAGCGCGCGAGACCTGAAGCTCCGCCCTATGCACCGACGCTGCGCAAGTTCCTGGAAGGGAGAGAGAGCAACGCTGACGTCACCAGGACGCGACGCAAGGTCCTCTTCCGGAGCAGCACCAGCGGAGCCGCGGCCTACAGAAGAGGATCGTCGGAAGGTAGGTCACACTTAACTAGGGGGGAGGAAGATGTCGGACACAGAGGGACCCTCTACCACCAGCGCGGCCACTACCGCAGTAATGCCATTTACAATGCCTTACATCCCCGGAGCGGCCTGGCTGCCCCAATACTCAGGGGAGTCGCATACCCTAAGCGACTTTAAAGAGAGACTGTACAGCCTATTTAAGGTATACCCCCTGACGGAGGGCCAGAAAGTGAGCATATTGATAGGCCAGCTAACCGGCGCAGCCCAACGCGAAGTAAAGTCCTGGTCAGTCAGGGACAAGCAGACTGTGAAGGAGATCTTAGCCCGTCTGAAGGACACTTTTGATACCCGCACCTCAGCCGAGATCAAAATGAGATTTTATGGGTGCAAGCAGCGGGCCCAAGACAGTATAAGAGACTATGCTTTGAGTTTGCAAGAGGCCCTAGGAGCCATTAAACAGGCAGACCCTGACAGTGTGCGGAATGCAGATGAACTGTTAACTGAGCAATTCATTAAGGGTCTGCTGTCCAACGCCCACCGAACCCAGTTGCGTGCAATGGCCTTGCAGAACCCTGGTTTAGACTTTGCAAAGTTCAAGGACAGGGCCATCCGGGTGCTCCAAGAACCGGCACCCAGTAGCGCTGTAACCCACCGGCGCCCTGCTATTACCTATCATCAAGAGGCAGCGCCCTTGTCTGCAGAGCCTGTAGGAGCTGGTGCGCAGGCTTTGGAGAATAACCCGGCTACAGACCTGTACCATCAGGTCCAAGAGCTAACTAAAAGCGTAGCCACGCTAACCCGAACTGTACAGTCTTTACAGGTCTCTCCTCCAGGAAGGATCAAGCTGGCCACCAGTCCGGAGGACGTCCCGTGGCACCGACAGAGGAGGATCCCATCGTCCAGAGGAAGACCCAGCGACAGATACAACGAGGACGGACAACCCATCTGCCGCCGCTGCAATCAACCCGGACATATGGCAAGGTACTGTCATTTAAACGGGCACAACCTGGGGCAGAGGGCCAACCCCCAGGCATAAGATCATCAGGCCCATCGAACTGGCGTGATAAATACGTAGGGGGACGTCCGGTCTTGCCTGTGGTACTGGATGGCATTCCTATGAGTGCCCTACTAGACACTGGGTCACAGGTGACTAGCATCCCGTATGTGCTCTTTAAGCAGTACTGGAATGACTCGGACATAACCCGCTACCCAGATGATGACCTGAGTATTATCACCAGCAATGGTCAGCCCATGCCGCAGGTGGGGTTCAAAGAGGTGACCATTAAGATCGGTAAAGTCGAGTTAGTGGCACAAGGGCTGATTATTGTGGACATTGACCATCACGAGAGTCACCCTAGAATAACCTTGGGAACTAACGTGATTGAAAATTGTCTTGCAGAGGTGATTCTCATTTTACAGCAGGTTGCCAAGAACGCCAGTTCCAGCCAGCAGCGTGTCCTCCAAAAAGAGATCCGGGCACTGATTAAACGGCAACAGGTGAAATTATCTGGTGGTGAGATTGGTAGTGTGAGAATGTGTGACCCGTTCCCTATTGCCATGCCCCCGAAAAGTGAGATGATGATATGGTGCCGGGCAGCTATTGGTCTAAGAGGTAGAGACTACCAAGCAATGGTAGAGCCCGTCTACTCAGAAACACCTGGCAGAAGTGTTTGAAGCCCTGGCAAGCTACGGCCTAAAGGTGAAACCCTCCAAGTGTCACCTGCTGAAACCAAAGGTGCAGTACCTGGGACACGTGGTGAGTGCTGACGGAGTGGCTCCCGACCCCGTTAAGATCATCGTGATTAAAGACTGGCCAAGACCCTCCAGCATAAAGGAAGTGCGGCAGTTTCTTGGGTTGGTAGGCTACTACCGAAGATTCATTCCCGGTTTCACCAAAATGGCAGCTCCTATGCAGGACCTCCTGATAGGTCAATCCAGGAAGGCCAAAAACCAGAAGCCGCCCTTCAGGTGGGAAAAGCTGGAAGAGGAGTCCTTCCGCCAGCTGAAGATGGCCCTCACGGGGGATGAAATCCTGGCATACCCTGACTACCGCCAGCCCTTTATCCTCCATACGGACGCGAGCAACATCGGGCTAGGAGCCGTACTGTCCCAGATCCAGCAGGGGAAAGAACGGGTAATTGCTTACGCCAGCCGAAAACTATGGCCCACAGAGAGAAACCCTGAGAATTATAGCTCATTCAAGCTAGAGTTCCTGGCAGTGGTGTGGGCAGTGACCGAACGTTTCAAGCATTGCCTTGCCTCTTCCAAGTTCACCATGTACACGGATAACAACCCGTTGACACACCTGGACACTGCAAGACTTAGTGCCCTGGAGCAGAGATGGATGTCCTGCTCCCTGTCACCAAGAGAATTCCCCTGCAAATTCAAGGAGCTACTGTACATAGCCAGCTCATGGTATCGCCCCGAGGCCAATGTAATCTTTTGGGAAATGATGTGTTGTCCCAATTACAAGCACATATTGAATATCATCCCGATGGCACTGTCACCATGACCCCAGGTTTAAAACCAAGTACCCTTTGCAAAATTATGTCGCTAGATATTGCAGGAATGGAAGAGAAAAATGAGTTTCCCCCGATATTGGAGCATGCTGTGCCACATGACTTTTGGGCCTCAGACAAAACAGATGTCGGTAGGTTAAGAGTTCAACCAGTAATGGTGAAATTAAAACCAGGAGCAATCTTACCTCAACAGAGGCAGTATCCCCTTAGCTCGGCTCAGGAGAATGCCATAGCCCAGCAAGTCCAAAAATTACTACACAGGGGAGTCCTAGTCAAAACCAGTCCCCTTGCAACACTCCCCTGTTCCCAGTAAAGAAAAAGAGCGTGCCAGGACAACCAGCCGCATATAGAATGGTCCATGACCTCCGGTTGGTTAACAAAGCCACAGAGCTTCTAACACCAGTTGTGCCCAACACGCATACTCTTCTGTCACAGATACCTTCTAATTCTCTTTTCTTTTCAGTGGTCGATTTGGCAAATGCATTTTTCAGTGTATCATTACATCCTGACTGCCAGTACCTGTTTGCTTTCACGTTCCAGGGCAGTCAATATACATGGACAGTGTTGCCACAGGGTGCCCAGAACTCCCCCACCATGTACACTGCAAGTCTGCAGGAAATACTGGAAGGATGGTCTGAACCACATATCGTTGTTTTACAATATGTCGATGACCTGCTCATTTGTGCCCCTTCTAGGAAACAATGTCATAGTGCAACCATATCGCTTATGTTGTTTCTCCATCGAGCTGGCTGCAAGGCATCGAAAGATAAGCTTCAGTTTTGTAAATCTTCAGTCACCTTTTTGGGACATTGCATTACAGCAGGAGCCCGTCATTTAACAAATGCACGCAAACAAGCAGTACAGGCATTTACCGTCCCTAACAATGTTGCAGCACTCAGAACTTTTCTTGGACTTGTTTCCTATTGCAGACAGTGGATTCATGCCGTCTCTGTTTTGATGCAGCCCCTTTATGACTGTCTTACCCCAACACCTTTTGTACTAACATCAGAGGCAATAGACTGTTTTTATTCTCTCAAAAACCGTATTTTGGTCGCTCCAGCTTTGGGTACCCCTAATTATGAGCTCCCATTTACTCTGTACCTTCATGAACAAGCTGCACATGCAGCAGGAGTTTTAACTCAATCACATGGTGACAATCAGAGACCTGTTGCCTATTTTAGTGGCAGATTGGATGCGGTAGCCAGAGGTGCACCATCCTGCGTACGTGCTCTGCATGCTGTTGGACTATTACTCCATAAATCCGCAGACATTGTTCTTGACCACCCGCTCACCATTCTAACACCTCATGATGTCTACACTATATTGAACCAAGTGCAACCCGCTCACCTCTCAGCAGCACGTCATCTCAGGTTACAATGTGCACTGTTAATGCCTCCCAATGTTTCTTTACAGAGGTGTACTACTTTGAACCCAACAACTTTGTTACCTCTCTCGGATCTAAAGGAGGGGTCAGGTACTGTGCTTTTTAAGGAAGATCCAAGAGAGGAAGTTCCTCATGACTGTGTAGAAATGATGGCACAAGAAACGGCAGGTTTACCTACTGTATTTGAACATGAATTAGAAAATGCAGATTTTGAATTTTTTGTAGATGGATCCTGTCATCAGGACGATTCGGGTACTTTCCATACTGGATATGCAGTTGTCTCCCTCAATGCAGTAATCAAGGCAGAACCAATGCTCCCACACCAATCGGCTCAAGAGGCCGAACTTAGGGCCCTAACCGAGGCCTGTAAACTAGCAGAAGGTAGTATTGTTAACATTTACACGGATTCTAGGTACGCATTCGGTATATCGCATGATTTTGGTCCCATATGGAAGTCAAGAGGTTTCCTGACGGCAGCAGGACACCCCATAAAGAATGCTGATGCGGTCCAGCAGTTAATTGATACACTACAACTACCCAAAAAGTAGCTGTCATAAAGGTAAGAGCACATACCAGATGCACCGACCAGGTGAGTAGAGGAAACGCGATGGCAGATGCAGCAGCAAAAACAGCAGCCTGCAAGCTGCTACAAGGGTCAACAGTACGTCAGTTAAGTGCCCCTAAAAACCCCTTTGTGTCGGAGGACATCTTATCCCAAATGCAGGCTCAGGCTCAAAAGGAGGAGGTTGATAAGTGGTTAAAGGAAGGTGCATGCCTGAATGAAGCAAATGGGGTATGGGGGAAAGGGACACGACGATGCCTTCCAAGGGCACTGTACCCAGCGGCTGCCCAGATGCTACATGGACCAGTACACCAATCTAAAACCGCTGTGATGAATGTGATGCAGAAATATTGGGTGGCACCAGGATTCTCCACCTGTATTGAACGACTGATAAAAGGGTGCATGATATGTGCTACACATAATCAGGGTAGAGTAGTTAAAACACCACCCAAACACACCCTCCGGCCCCTCTATCCATTCCAGAGGCTGCAAATTGATTATATTCAGCTGCCAAAGTCAGGATCATGGGAATATGTGTTGGTCTGTATTGATTTGTTCTCAGGATGGCCAGAGGCTTTCCCTATTGCCAAAGTCACGGCTGCGGCACCCGCAAAGAAACTGCTTGCGGAGGTGGTCTGCAGGTATGGGGTACCAGAGGTAATTGAGAGTGACAGAGGTACACACTTCACAGGTGAAATAATGAATGAAGTCATGTCAGCTCTAGGAATTCAACAAGCATTCCACACCCCATATCACCCGCAAAGTAGTGGTAAAGTGGAAAGACTGAATGGGACATTGAAATTAAAAATTCAGAAAGCCATGGCTGAAACAGGAAAACCATGGCCGGATTGTTTGCCGCTTGCTCTGTTTTCAGTAAGATATACGCCCAATAAAAAGACTGGACTCTCTCCATATGAGATATTGTTTGGCAACGTACCCAGCCTAGGGTGTTCTATCCGCAAGCATTAGAAGTGAACAACCATGTGCTAAGTTCCTTCGTGAGGGCTTTACACAAAAAGATTAAGCAAATACATGATAATGTCTTCAGTTCTCTTCCAGATCCAGATCAAGACTCTAGCAGCCATACGCTGCAACCTGGAGACTGGGTGGTTATAAAAAGACACGTGAGGAAAAGCCTAGATCCACGGTTTGACGGACCCTTTCAAGTTCTGCTGACCACAAGCACAGCCATTAAGCTAGAGGGAAAAGAGGCCTGGATCCACGCGTCACATTGCAAAAAGATACTAGGAGAACCAGCGGACAAACAATGAAGACATTGTTTATACGTACCTGCATCCTTGCGACCACAGGTGCATGGACTACGTTGGGCACTACAGATGGAGGCGACAATAGATTCATTAAACATCATCTTGCTCTAATCGATGGACTAAAGGAGCAAAACCAGACTATTGCTAATTTCTGGATATGTACACATGCCCCTGTGACATCCACTAGCATACCCTTTCTCGCTGTTCCAGTCTCATGGGAAGAGATAAACTTTTGGGTGAACTGTTCAGATACTTGGGCCAATAATGCCACACAGAGATTGTGGAATACCACTGTTGGGATTCCCGTAGTAGGGTGGACAAAATTTCCCTGGTGGCAAGGGAACCTGACGGGTCAAATAATTCCCAGGTTGTATATAGCATTTAAAGGAGGGGAGTGGGTACCTCGTAACAAAACAAAAATTACTGATCTAGGGAAAATACCTGAACAAGGATTCAAAATAAGTTTTAATGCCACTTCAGGAAGCAGTGATGCCTTTAAACCTTCCCTGTTGGAAAGATATCTACACACTTCTAATTGGGTGAATAATGTCTATTTTAAAAACGGATCTCTTGCAGTACAGAATCAATTGATTATTGTCACGAACCAACATACCCTTGTACTAGATTATTTAACAGCGGCACAAGGAGGAATGTGCCAGATAATGGGGCCCGCATGCTGCCATTATATAGACAATTCTAGTGTATTGACGTTGAAACATGAGTTAGAAAACGTGGTAAAATTAAGGAGACTTTATGATGAGGCCAACCTCAAGAATCAGGATTCCTGGTGGGCAAACACCTTTTCCTTTCTAAATCCCGTTAATTCGTTTAAAGGTATCGGTGGGTGGTTGGCTGGTATAGTTCAAGCTATTTTTCAGGTTTTGCTAATGTGTCTTGTGGTTTATTTGGTTTTTAAGCTTTTTCTAATGTGTATTCAGCGTTGTACTAAAAGAAAATATAGAAATTCATATTGATAAATGAAGGAACAAAAGGACGGAATGTTATAGCAGAAGATGAGGTCCCTCAAGTTTAAAGGCCCCATCTATGCTATATAAGTCTGACAGTTACTTTAGGTCAAATCAACAGCTGAATGTTCCTTCCTTGTATCAATAGAGACTAACGTGTCCTTGCTAGTCATCAGAATGTATCTGATTAAATGTGTCTAATTAAATGTGTCCGATTGAATGTTTCAACACAAGCATAGACATCACGAGAACAGAAACCAGTCTTTGTGTGCTAAATTGTATAATCGGACCATATATGGTAAATCCGTTTCCTGCCTTCAGGGTGTATATAAACCCTATGCTTTGTAATAAAGTTAGAGCTTGTTTGACACATACATCCTGTCCTGTGTCTCATTCTCTCCGATATTGTAATCCAAGGATAGAAGACCCAGAAAGCAGTGACGTCAGTGGCGACCGTCCCTCGGTACTCAGTCCCCAGCTGTCACTATTTCTCCTGGAGTTCTGTACCCGCATTACACAAGCATGTGTCCCAAAACATTAGCCATGCCCCCAACAATGCAGTTACCGGGAAAGTCCACCTAACCACGGACACGTGGACAAGTGCTTGTGGGCAGGGATTGTACATCTCGCTGACGGCACACTGGGTTAACATAGTGGAAACTGGGACCCAGTCAGACCTTGGGATGGAACACGTCCTCCCGACGCCAAGGATTGCGGGCCCTAGGTCAATCAGGGTTGCCCCCACAGTCTACAGCTCCTGCACCTCATCCTCCTCAGCCTCCCCCTCCTCTTCAGCATCCATCTCTGAAATGACCATATCAGTCACAAGCTGGAAGTACTGCAGCACTGCCTCGGCCAAGCGGCAACAGGCTGTGCTGAAGCTAATATTCTTAGGTGACAAACCACACAATGCTGAAAAGTTGTGGACAGCTCGGAAAGAGCAGGCAGATCTGTGGCTCACACCGCTGAACCTACAGCCAGGCATGGTCGTGCGTGACAATGGCCAGAACCTGGTGGCGGCTCTGAGGCGAGGCGAGCTCACACACGTACCATGACTGGCCCCTGTGTTTAACTTCAGGGTTCAGCGGTTTCTCAAATCCTACCCAGAGCTGCTGGATCTGCGTGTTAAAGTACGTTGCCTGTGTGCCCATTTTAGAAATGCCGTGTTTCAGCAGCGTTTGCAGCTGCCGGCTCACAGACTGGTGTGTGATGTCCCCACGCGTTGGAACTCTACATTGCAGACGTTGGGAAGAATTTGTGAACAGAAGAGGGCAATTGTTGAGTACCAGAATCAACAAGGCCATCGGTATTCAGTTCAGACTCCACACGTAAGACCTTAGGAGTGGACATGGATGTCAGACATATGTACCATCCTCCAAAACTGTGAGGATTCCACCAAGATGGTGAGCAGCGATGACGCCATAATTAGCATCACCATCCCGCTTCTCTGTCTTCTTAAACGCTCTCTGTTCACAATCAAATAGGATGCATTGCAGGCAGAGCACGATGAGATGGAGCAAGGAACCATACAGGGTGATTACACACAGCCCAGCCTCATCTCATCACAATTGGGTGACAATGAGGAGGAGGAGGAGGAGGAGGAAGAACAGGAGCTAGTTTCATGCGCTATAGACGGTATTACCTGCAAAAGTCTCATACCTTCAATTCAGCGTGGATGACCTGAGGACAGAGAGGAGGAGGAGGAGAGCATGGTCAGTCGTCCTCTTAGTGAGGACACGGAAGTCTTGCTTACTAGCAGTCTGCCACGCATGGCTGAGTTTATGTTACGCTGCCTTTCCCGTGACCCTTGCATTCTCAAAAATTTGGGTGACAGTCATTACTGGTTGCACAAAATCTAAAGACCGGGCTCAACTAAGTGAGACAGGTGCCAGGAACACAACGTAGTCCAAGATATAAAGTAAGCAAGGTTCTGGCACTCATAAAGATGAAGCAAGTCAGAAGTATAAAAATTCACTTTCTTTTATTGGTTCTCCAGCGAGTGGTCGCCCAACGTTTCTACCCAGCAAGGGTTTTCATCAGGGGCATGGATCAATAGAATCCGGAACCATGAAAGATGAATAATCCTCAGGATAAATATATGGCAACTAGAAACAGTAGAGAGTAATGTGGAAAGCTTGTAGTCATCAAAACCAGGCTGAAGGGAGTAGCATATATGCTCAGTGGTTATGAGCTGCCAACCTGGGTCCTGTACGAGGTCACCTCGTACAGGAGACCCAGGTTGGCAGTTCATAACCACTGAGCATATATGCTACTCCCTTCAGCCTGGCTTTTGATGACTACAAGCTTTCCACATTACTCTCTACTGTTTCTAGTTGCCATATATTTATCCTGAAGATTATTCATCTTTCATGCTTCCGGATTCTATTGATCCATGCCCCTGATGAAAACCCTTGCTGGGTAGAAACGTTGGGCGACCACTCACCGGAGAACCAATAAAAGAAAGTGAATTTATACACTTCTGACTTGCTTCATATTTATGAGTGCCAGAACCTTCCTTACTTTATAGTCATTACTGGTTGGTGACACTTCTAAACCCACGCTACATGGAGAACTTTATATCTCTTATTCCTGAGGCACACAGGTCTACAAAAATGGGGCAGTACCAGAAGGCCCTTGTTGCGAAACTATTAAAAAAATTCCCATCTGAAAACGCTGGCGGCAGAGGTCACAGTTCGTTGGACAACCAAGGACTACAGGCAAGAGAGACACAACTCCAATCACAAGTCCAATCCAGCAGAGGGAGGGGAACACTGTCAAATTTCTGGGAGAATGTTCTCAGCCACTCCCATCGCACAGGCCCTGAGGCGCGGGGTACTCTCACAAGGAGTGCAAAGTTTGGGAAGATGCTGAGGGAGTACCTTGCCGACCGTACCAACGTCCTTCGTGATTCCTCTGTGCCTTATAATTATTGGGTATCCAAGCTGGATACGTGGAATGAACTGTCTCTCTAAGTTTTGGAGGTCCTGGCTTGCCCTGCCGCTAGCGTTTTATCAGATCGGGTTTTAGTGCCGCTGGTGGAATTATAACTGATAAGCGCATTCGCCTGTCAACTGAAAATGCTGACAGGCTGACTCTTATAAAAAGGAACAAGGGCTTGATTGGGCCAGACTTCTCAACACCACCGAATGATAGCAGCATAACATAAACTCAAATCCAGTGTCTTTTTTTGGGAGGTGTATTCCCATGCACCTTTTCACACCCACACATTGGTATACGCTTCCTGATTTTGGCTATTTGAACATGTCCTCCTCCTTCTCCTCATCATCATCCTCCAGGGTGACCGTGGTCCATGATGCAACATCAACATAATTTGTTTAAAGGGTGTTTATGATGCCCGTAAAAAAAAAAATTCTATAGTATGTTCATGTATACCCCCCAGGGGTAAATGTTTGTCAGGCCATACACTTAGTGGATGGGCATTACAAGTATAGGAGACCCGCTCCTTTTCTAATGGAAATTTTTGTTTATGAAGCCCTCCTCCACGTCTCTTCCAAGGGCCATTGGAGTGCCTCCAAATTTTTGGCAGCCCTTGCATTCACTGCATAGGCCAACACTATGGGAGACCCACTTCCTAATAATGTGAACATTGTTTTCAGGAGGCCCTCTGACCTTCAAGTCTCTTCCAAGGGGCATTGGAGTGCCTCCCAATTTTTGGCAGCCCTTGCATTCACTGCATAGGCCAACATTATGGGAGACCCACTTCCTAATAATGGGAACATTTTTTCATGAGGCCCTCTATGTCTCTTCCAAGGGGCTTTGGAGTGCCTCCCAATTTTTGGCAGCCCTTGCATTCACTGCATAGGCCAACACTATGGGAGACCCACTTCCTAATAATGGGAACATTGTTTTCAGGAGGCCCTCTGACCTTCACGTCTCTTCCAAGGGGCATTGGAGTGCCTCCAAATTTTTGGCAACCCTTGCATTCAATGCATAGGCAAACACAATGGGAGACCCACTTCCTAATAATGGGAACATTGTTTTCAGGAGGCCCTCTGACCTCCATGTCTCTTCCAAGGGGCATTGGAGTAGGTCCAAATTTTTGGCAGCCTTGCATTCACTGCATAGACAAACAGTATGGGAGACCCACTTCCTAATAATGGGAACATTGTTTTCATGAGGTCCTCCTCCAAGTCTCTTCAAAGGAGTATTGGGGTGCGTCCAAATTTTCAAAGGGGTATTGGGGTGTGTCCAAATTTTGGGCAGCCCTGCCACTCACTGCATACGCAATAACAGTTTAGGAGATCCTCTCTTTAGTAATGAGAACAACAAAGCATAGCTGGCTGATGGCTCTCTATGAATAGTGAGGGCCGACTGCTGACTCTTTAAGAATAGTAAAGGCCACCTGATGGCCCTATAAAAATAGGCTTTGTGACTTTCAGAGTCCCTCCTTCATAAATGAAACAGGATGTGTCTGATCATGTCTCACACACCACATGGCTAGATAAGGTTGTAAAATGTTAAAATGACATTTCCCGGTGAATGCATTTGTCACGATTGAAAGAAATGCAAAAGTGCAAAAACGCATGAAAATCACGACGTGTGTACATAGCCCATGGTGTGGAGGAGTATTTTTTTTTTTGGTTATTTATTTCGCCTTATATACAAGTCATTACCCTGGAAAGGATGTTCCTTAACATACTTCCCAGGACAATCCATTTTCGTTTCGTTTTTGTATGTTTTATTGTGAGTCCGTAAAAAGTGGCGTAATATCTCTGACAATGTTGTTGACAGCAGTGACCTGGGAGTAAGAAATGCTTCCAGGGGTCTTCCCCATTCTGTTCCCATGTCATTTGAGCACTGTTCCCATCAATTTGGGCAATTTTTAGGCCCTCTGTCGACCGTCGGGGGGAGCCGCCTGAAAAATCCTCACGTTTCCCATAGACCTACATTGGGCTCGTTGCTCGGGTCGAGCACCCGAGTATTCCAATGTGCTTGACCCGAGCAACGAGCACCCGAGCATTTTAGTGCTCGCCCATCACTACCACCTCTGAATGGATTATAAGACTTTGGAGTGGCCTAGTCAAAGTCTTGACCTTAATCTGATTGACCTTAAAAAGGCAGTTCATGCTCGGAAACCATCCAATGTGGCAAAATTACAACAATTTTGCAAAGATAAGTGGGCCAAAATTCCTACAGAGTGTTATAATAGACTCATTGCCAGTTATTGCAAACGCTTGATTGCAGTTGTTGCTGCTAAGGGTGGCCCAACCAGTCATTAGGTGTAGGGGGCAATCACTTTTTCACACAGGGCCCTGTAGATTTGGATTTCTTTTTCCATTCATAATAAAGACCTTCATTTAAAAACTGCATTTTGTGTTTGCTTGTGTTATCTTTGTCTAATATTTACATTTGTTTTGTGATCTGAAACATTTAAGTGTGACAAACATGCAAAAGAATAAGAAATCAGGAAGGGGCAAACACTTTTTCATATCAATATAAAGTGTATAGCAATTAACCAAATGTTATACTCTGTTACACCCTGGGCTAATATAGTTTTTTTACATTGGCTTAATATATGTATGCAATACTTCCCTCATTATTCAATTAGTTCTGTTTTATTTATTCTCAATATTCTTGTACAGCAGTGATGTGAAAGGCCCTACATGCACACCGCATACACAATCGAATGGTCTGCAAACCATGTCCTATGAGGAACGGTTGCAGGATTTGGGAATGTTTAGCTTGCAAAAAAGAAGACTGAGAGGAGACTTAATAGCTGTCTACAAATATGTCAAGGGCTGTCACATTGTAGAAGGATCATCTTTATTCTCATTTGCACAAGGAAAGACTAGAAGCAATGGGATGAAACTAAATGGGAGGAGACACAGATTAGATATTAGAAAAAACTTTTTGACAGTTAGGGTGATTAATGAGTGGAACAGGCTGCCACGAGAGGTGGTGAGTTCCCCTTCAATGGACGTCTTCAAACAGAGGCTGGACAGACATCTGTCTGAGATGATCTAGTGAATCCTGCTTTGAGCAGGGGGTTGGACCAGATGACCCAGGAGGTCCCTTCCAACTCTACCATTCTATGATTCTATGAATATTGGTCCTCAGAAATGAATTCATAGAAGGTGCCCTTAGACATTTTTCTTAGTACTATTGTGCCTTACGATTGACCATGGTTTTCTGTGGACATCAATCACTGCAGCACATGTTAATTAGGTACTTTTTAAGACGCCACATAAAATCCTCAGTCTTCCTTCATTAATATCTTTGATCGGATAAGTAATTATACTTTACATGACCAATAAAAGTAACACATTTTGCCCACATTAAGAGTTTTTTTTAAAAGATCACAGACTTGAGGCTTCCTTGATCTATTTGGCAGCCAGGAGCTGTTTAGCAGTGGGGAAGCATTGTAATCTCTATATGACCCCCTGAAGGTTCCTAGAATAGAAAGAAGTCCATTATTCATGTGCCATTTAATTCATCTGCTCTTGTAAGACAGAAATAAATTGCATGAACAGAACCTCAGCTCTCATCACTCTAACAACACATTAAGAAATACGTAGCATTTAACCTGGCTTCGCATAATCAAAGATTTTTTGTCTTTTTTGCCTAATTATATTTCCTAAGTGATAATTTGGTGCCCAGCCAGGGAGTTTGGGATCAAGTTGATACCATACATCCAAGACTTACTGAAAAACATTTCTAGATGGACGTCCATGTCATTATATCTAGAGAGACTTCATCATTAAAAGTTTACAAAATATGACTTTTCTGATTATATTATATTCAAAAAGCATAACTATAATAATTTATGAAAAGGTGGGCACATCAGAACATCTTCAAGCTTTTAATTTTAAAAGTATAGATGATATTATAATAGATAGCTTAAAGGGTTGTCTCATTTTAAAGTTTTGAATTTTTGAACTTTGGTACTAGAGAAGACTTCTACAGATTCCATGAACAACGAGGATTACCAACAGAGACTTGGACCAACTCAAGCCAAAACTGTCGCTGGAAGCTGATATAAACAAAATTTAACTTAGCAACATTATGTGGAGTCAGTCGTAAGAGAAAGATGACATGCTTGTGTAGCAGTGTCCAAAGAACACCGCAAGGCAGGATTCCAGTACGGCAGAGAACGCGAGAAGGCTGAAACAAAACTCCAGCTTTATTGTATACAAAGGAATTATTTGCCAGCAGATGAGAATATCAGTATTTACAATAACAATATTACCAACATGAACATAGAAAGATATAGCTGGAGTGAGTCACAAACTATGCTCCAGCTATGGCACTGAAAGCCCAGAACAAATAGTGCACAACAAGTTTCACAAACTACTCTGAGCTAATTCTCTATTTGGCTTTCCGCTAGTCGGGCCATGCTGCTACAGCATCCTAGCTACAGAAAACTACTATAAACCCTAACACAGTTCACATCGATGAGTCACTCATGCGTATGCAGATCAGGCGCAGATGGTGGCCGCCGCTTGTTTCTGGTAGGAAAGAGCTGGATGAATTCACTTGAGTCTTTTCCTTGTATATGGGAGCTTTCTTCCAGCCGACAGGCAAACCTTGCTTCACTCACACAGAAATGGCTGACACGCTGTGTTGTGTGTTATCTAAGGTCCTCAGTCTCCAGGGAAAACGTTCTTCAAGAAAAGGATAAATTTCTCTACTCCTTGACATAGTCCCAAACAACAAATCTTGCTATTGTAATCTTCTCTTTCCATAAATTAACAGTGTCTTCTTTATAGTCTCTGCTGATAAGGGAAGCTGCCAGTGTCTCCCTGTTACCTCAGACAAACACACATCCACACGAGGTCTCTACTTCCTGGTTCTCCTTTCTCTCCCAGCACATACCAACAACAGCAGGGGGAGGAGACTAGTCCAACAGAAAAGCTCAGAGGGGAGCATGATGCTTTAAAGTCACAATGTATTCAATGTACGGTAAGGGCTGATCCCCTACATACCTCCCCACTTAAAGACGGCCATCCTCGGCCTCGCTGTATAGCTCTGAAACAAATAAAGGCTTCATGCAGCGGTATACATCACAGGACCACTTTCATCATATAGACCAAATAAACTGATCAGCATTGTACCTTTCTGGTGGAATCCCTGTATTAGGCGTACTGGATCTCCGAAGATCTTGACTGTCCTCCATAGGCATAATGGCTGTGTGACTGTCTTCTTCAACTGAAGGTTCGGCTGGAGCAGTGGTTTCCTCCTCTCCATGAGCTGGCAATGCATCCATGTCGGGAATGTCAACTTCCACTGACTGGGCACCTTCCTCGGACTCAGGAACGGTCCACCAGTCTTCAACAAGGTCACTGTCAGGGAAAACCGGTCTTGGTGAATGAGCAGAAGGAATAACTCTTGGGACAGGTGTAGGATCCTCAGAGCAGCATATTCCTATGTAGGGTTCTCCTGCCAGACTCCTCATTTTCAGCTTGCACTTCGTACACTGGACCGTAGGGATACACTCTCTTGATCACTTTGTATGGTTGTACCTCCCAACGTCCACTCAGCTTCCCTTTGGGGTGTTTTTCCCACACCAGCACTTGGTCTCCAGGCTGGAGCAGAATTTCCTGAATTGGCGGTTGACCGTTGTGCGCCTTTTCTTGTAACTGCTGGCCTGCTAGCCTGTGGATGGTCTGAAGTCGTCGCCGATGCTCTTTTACCCAGGAGGTGGTAGATCGTTCGAATAGATCCTCTGGCTGTTCCAGATTTAGCTTGATGATTTCTCGGCTGGCTCTACCAAACAGTAGCGTGTATGGGGTATAACCTGTGGTGGTGTGGACCCGATTGTTATAGGTCCAGATTAGTTCGGGTACGTAGTCAGGTCAATGCGTCTTCTTGTCTTCTTCTAATGTCCTCAACATTTGAAGCAGAGTTCGATTAAAGTGCTCACAGGCCCCATTTCCTTGGGGGGTGATATGGGGTTGTTCGGGACCTTTCAATACCGTACAGTCGGTACCATTCCTCCATCACTTTACCCTGAAAACATGCTTCTTGGTCAGGAATGAATCCGCTTCGGACACCCATAGACCCAGATGAAATCTTGACAGACAGATCGTGCAGCAGACTCAGCCATCTGGTCCCGAGTCGGGGTGACCACCGCAAACTTGGAGAAGTGGTCGGTCATTACCATGCAGTACTGTGGGCCTCTAGTCGATTGTCCCAAGAGGAGGTAATCTATCATCAACACTTGAAGTGGCTCTTTGGTCTTTATGGGTGCCCTCTGTTCTGCGCTTTTGGTGAGGTCACATATTCGACACTGTCAGCACACTTCTTCAACCGTCTCCTCCCGCCGGGGACAATATACATAACGCTGCAGCAACTTGTAAGTTTTTCCCAGGCTGAAGTGAACTCCAAACTCATTAGCTTCTTTGGCAATTTCTCATGCCACACTTCCAGGGACTACTACTTGCCATCTAGCTTCTTTGTCAGCCGGCTGTTGCCACTTGCGGTATAGAACGGCTTCTCGAACTTTCAATCTACCCCACTGGCATATCACGGACTTCGTTTTAAGATCTAGGGCAGCTCTTTCTTCCTTGTCTGGCCATTTTCCTTGGACTACCCAGTTTTTCACTTGCTGCAACCCTGCACTCTCATTTTGGACCCGACCCCATTCTTTGTTAGTCTTTCCCAGTGACTTGGGTAGAGGTCGAGCCTCCCCACTTGACTGTGCCGATACTGCGATTGGTGTGAATTAGCGGAAATCTGGGATCTTCTCTTCTTCTAGGTTCTCATCAAGGTCTTCACCCAGAGTCTCGAAGGTTACTCTTGACAATCGATCCGCATTGGTATTCTCCATGGCAGAGCGGTATTGAATCGAGACGTCAAATTTATTTTGCAAGATGGGCAACGCCATGCTGCTCCATGGCCCCCAGCTTGGCAGTGTCCAGATGGGCCAACGCGTTGTTATCCGTTTGCACTTGGATCTTGGCTCCCATCAGGTACTCTGCGAATTTCTCGGTCATGGCCCATACTAGGGCGAGGAGTTCCAGCCAGAAGGAGCTGTAGTTGTGGGGTTCCACTCCGTATCCCTCAAGGACCTACTGGCATAGGCGATGACTCTTACATGCCCTTCTTGAGTCTGTGAGAGGACTGCTCCTATCCCTTGAAGACTGCCATCCGTGTATAAGAGGAACGGCCGGTCGAAATCTACATAGGCTAAGATAGGGGATGATGTTAGGGTGTCTTTCAATGTCTGGAAGGCCTCCTTTTTCTGTTCCCAGAGTATTCCCTGGTTTCTTGGTCCCCCAACAGTCCCTCTCAGTAGCTCATGCAGCGAGCCCGCTATTTTCGCATAGTCTTGGATGAACCACCGGCAGTACCCAATCAATCCAAGGAAGGCCTTTAACACCCATAGGGTTCGAGGTGCTGGTCATTGTTGTATCGCAGCAACTTTAGCTTGGGAAGGCACCTTGTGGCCCAGGTACTTGATCTCTTTCTTGAAAAGATGACACTTCTTTGGCTTTATCTTCAGGCCATGGGTCCGCAATCGTCCGAGCACCTGCCCGAGTCTGTCCAAGTGTTCTTGAAAATTAGCAGAGTAAACAGTAGCGTTGAGCCACCCCCGTAGTGTTCGGGTTCGATTCGGTTCGTCGAACACCAGCATGTTAAAACCAATGGCAGGCAAACAAAAACACATAGAAAACATAGAAAACACATAGAAAACACATTCAAAGGGGTCCAAAAGCTGACAAACTGCTCAGAAGACACAACTAACACATGGAAAAGTGACAAGTACATATAGTCATGCGAAAAGAAAAGAGGTGGAGGAGTAAAAGGAGGAGGAGACACAGATATAGGCATGTCATGCCCTTCTAAAATCAAGAAAGGCTGGAGTAAAAATCTAAAATCAGCCTACCAACACCCAGATGTCGTGACAAGAAAATTAAAAAAAGAAATATCTTTAGGTAGAATGGCGGTTCCATTCAGAACACTTTCCTTACAAGACGTAGTGGTATCCCTGTTGGGAGTCGTGCCAAAAATGGAACCCAATACATTCAGACTCATCCACCATTTTTCATATCCAAGGGGCAGGTCAGTAAACAACCACATCGATGCGGAATCAAGTACAGCTCAAAAACCAGGGATTGAAGCTTGAAGAGGACAATTTGCATATTCCAGGTGCCTTCTGGGAAAAGCGAAGAGTCTCCTTCAGCTAGAAGATCGTTGGGTACAGCCGGGATCAGCTGCTTGGAAAGCATCGCCAAACCAGGGATTGAAGCTTGAAAAGAACAATTTGCATGTTCCAGGTGCCTTCTGGGAAAAGCGAAGAGTCTCCTTCAGCTAGAAGATCGTTGGGTACAGCCGGGATCAGCTGCTTGGAAAGCATCGCCAAACCAGGGATTGAAGCTTGAAGAGGACAATTTGAATATTCCAGGTGCCTTCTGGGAAAAGCGAAGAGTCTCCTTCAGCTAGAAGATCGTTGGGTACAGCTGGGATCAGCTGCTTGGAAAGCATCGCCAAACCAGGGATTGAAGCTTGAAGAGGACAATTTGCATATTCCAGGTGCCTTCTGGGAAAAGCGAAGAGTCTCCTTCAGCTATAAGATCGTTGGGTACAGCCGGGATCAGCTGCTTGGAAAGCATCGCCAAACCAGGGATTGAAGCTTGAAGAGGACAATTTGCATATTCCAGGCGCCTTCTGGGAAAAGCAAAGAGTCTCCTTCAGCTAGAAGATCGTTGGGTACAGCCGGGATCAGCTGCTTGGAAAGCATCGCCAAACCAGAGATTGAAGCTTGAAGAGGACAATTTGCATATTCCAGGTGCCTTCTGGGAAAAGCGAAGAGTCTCCTTCAGCTAGAAGATCGTTGGGTACAGCCGGGATCAGCTGCTTGGAAAGCATCGCCAAACCAGGGATTGAAGCTTGAAGAGAACAATTTGCATATTCCAGGTGCCTTCTGGGAAAAGCGAAGAGTCTCCTTCAGCTAGAAGATCGTTGGGTACAGCCGGGATCAGCTGCTTGGAAAGCATCGCCAAACCAGGGATTGAAGCTTGAAGAGAACAATTTGCATATTCCAGGTGCCTTCTGGGAAAAGCGAAGAGTCTCCTTCAGCTAGAAGATCGTTGGGTACAGCCGGGATCAGCTGCTTGGAAAGCATCGCCAAACCAGGGATTGAAGCTTGAAGAGGACAATTTGCATATTCCAGGTGCCTTCTGGGAAAAGCGAAGAGTCTCCTTCAGCTAGAAGATCGTTGGGTACAGTCGGGATTAGCTGCTGGGAAAGCATCGCCAAACCAGGGATTGAAGCTTGAAGAGGACAATTTGCATATTCCAGGTGCCTTCTGGGAAAAGCGAAGAGTCTCCTTCAGCTAGAAGATCGTTGGGTACAGCCGGGATCAGCTGCTTGGAAAGCATCGCCAAACCAGAGATTGAAGCTTGAAGAGGACAATTTGCATATTCCAGGTGCCTTCTGGGAAAAGCGAAGAGTCTCCTTCAGCTAGAAGATCGTTGGGTACAGCCGGGATTAGCTGCTGGGAAAGCATCGCCAAACCAGGGATTGAAGCTTGAAGAGGACAATTTGCATATTCCAGGTGCCTTCTGGGAAAAGCGAAGAGTCTCCTTCAGCTATAAGATCGTTGGGTACAGCCGGGATCAGCTGCTTGGAAAGCATCGCCAAACCAGGGATTGAAGCTTGAAGAGGACAATTTGCATATTCTAGGTGCCTTCTGGGAAAAGCGAAGAGTCTCCTTCAGCTAGAAGATCGTTGGGTACAGCCGGGATCAGCTGCTTGGAAAGCATCGCCAAACCAGGGATTGAAGCTTGAAGAGGACAATTTGCATATTCCAGGTGCCTTCTGGGAAAAGCGAAGAGTCTCCTTCAGCTAGAAGATCGTTGGGTACAGCCGGGATTAGCTGCTTGGAAAGCATCGCCAAACCAGGGATTGAAGCTTGAAGAGGACAATTTGCATATTCCAGGTGCCTTCTGGGAAAAGCGAAGAGTCTCCTTCAGCTAGAAGATCGTTGGGTACAGCCGGGATCAGCTGCTTGGAAAGCATCGCCAAACCAGGGATTGAAGCTTGAAGAGGATAATTTGCATATTCCAGGTGCCTTCTGGGAAAAGCGAAGAGTCTCCTTCAGCTAGAAGATCATTGGGTACAGCCGGGATCAGCTGCTTGGAAAGCATCGCCAAACTTGTTTAATTTGTTTATCCTAGGGTATCACAAGAAAGAAGACAGACATCAAGTCAGCAGGGACAAGGAGCAGCATGGCAGATGTGACAACCTACATGGTGAGCTGCAACATGTGCTACATGTTCACAGATCGACCAGAAGCTGAAACCAACTTCACCTGCCAGAAGTGTAGACTACTGGCTCTTTTAGAAGAAAAGGTGCGGGGACTGGAAGAAAGAATTGCGACATTAAAACTCATCAAGGAAAATGAAGACTTCCTGGACAGAACAGAAGCGTCACTACTGGTCACGGAAAGTGAAGGAAGCGTCAGAGAACCTCCAGAAGCAGACAAGTGGAGGCAAGTGACCAAAAGAAGCAAGAAGACCATGGAGACACCACCAACCACATAACTGAGAAACAGATTCCAAGGACTTGTGGAAGACGAAGATGGCACACCTAAGGATGAGGAACTACCAGCAAGCAAAAAAGAAAAGAGCACCCAGAAACACCCAGAAGCGACAAGAAAAAGGACAGCCAAGAAGGGAAGAAGAGTGGTGGTGGTGGGAGACTCACTACTGAGAGGAACAGAAGCAGCTATCTGCAGACCGGACATAACCGCAAGAGAAGTATGCTGCCTCCCAGGGGCGAAGATCAAGGATGTTACCGATAGGATACCGAAGCTCATCAGTTCCAAGGATGTCCACCCATTTCTTCTGATACATGTTGGCACCAATGACACGGCAAAGAAGGACCTACCGACAATCTGCAAGGACTTTGAAGCATTGGGGAAGAAAGTAAAAGAACTGGATGCGCAGGTAGTTTTTTCTTCTATCCTTCCAGTAGACGGGCATGGCGTCAGGAGATGGAACAGGATCCTTGATGTGAACAACTGGCTGAGACGATGGTGCAGACAACAAGGATTTGGATTCCTGGACCACGGTGTGAATTACCTCTATGACGGACTCCTTGCCAGAGACGGACTACACCTCAACAAACCCGGGAAACACACATTCGCCAGGAGACTCGCAACACTCATCAGGAGGGCGTTAAACTAGAAGAAGAGGGGATGGGAAGAAAAATGCTGGACACGAACATGCAACCAGAGAACATACTAATGAAAGATATGAAGTGCGACAAAGAAGGTCCAAGACAAGATACTTGGAAGGGAGGTAAGAAAATTTCTAATACAATCCACAGGGAGAAGATTGGAACAAAACAAAATCGTGTAAACTGCATGCTAGCAAATGCCAGGAGCCTGACAAACAAGATGGATGAACTGGAAGCAGAAATATCTACAGGTAGCTATGGTATAGTGGGAATAACCGAGACATGGTTAGATGAAAGCTATGACTGGGCAGTTAACTTACAGGGTTACAGTCTGTTTAGAAGGGATCGAAGAAGTCGGAAAGGGGGTGGAGTCTGTCTATATGTAAAGACGTGTCTAAAGCCTACAATACGGGAGGATGTATGGGAGGGAAATGAGGAGGTCGAGTCCTTATGGGTGGAGATACATGGGGCAAAAAACAATAATAAAATTATCATAGGAGTCTGTTATAAACCACCAAATATAGCAGAAGCCACGGAAAGTCTATTAATGAGACAAATAGACGAAGTAGCAAAAAATAACGAGGTGATTATTATGGGGGACTTCAACTACCCCGATATAGACTGGGAAACCGAAAGCTGTAGATCTCAGAAAGGTAACAGGTTTCTGTCAATTATCAAAGACAATTATTTGTCACAACTTGTGCAGGAACCAACTAGAGGGACGGCCCTTTTAGACTTAATATTAACTAACAGGCCAGACAGAATAACTGAGGTGCAGGTCGTGGGGCACCTGGGAAATAGTGACCACAACATTATACAATTCCCCATGTGCTTCAGTAGGGTGCCCAGCAAGGGAGTCACAAAAACACTGAACTTCAGGAGGGCAAAGTTTGATCAGCTAAGAGATGCCCTTCACCTTATAGACTGGGATAGTATCTTCAGTAATAGGAGCACGGATAGAAAATGGGAAATTTTCAAAACAGTCCTACATAGTCACTGTAGAAGGTACATACCTTATGGGAATAAAAGGGCTAGGAATAGGAGGAAGCCAATGTGGCTAAATAAGGAAGTCAAGAGGGCAATGAAAAACAAAAAAAGGGCTTTCGGTAAACTTAAACAAGAAGGCAGCGAGGAAGCGCTAATATCTTATAGGGAAAAAAACAAAATCTGTAAAAAACAAATAAGAATAGCAAAAGAGGAGACAGAGAGACTAATTGCCAAGGAATGTAAAAAGAATCCCAAACTGTTCTTTAACTATATAAACAGTAAAAGGATTAAAACTGATGGAGTTGGCCCATTGAAAAATAACCTGGGTAAAATCATAGAGGGCGATGAGGGTAAAGCAAACCTACTCAATAGCTTCTTCTCCACTGTTTTCACAAAAGAAAACAATTTATCGGAGGAAATGCAAAGTGATAAAGTAAACCCTCCGCTAAATATCACCCACCTAACCCAGGAGGAAGTTCAGAAACGCCTAAATAATATCAAAATAGACAAGTCACCAGGCACAGATGGCATACACCCCCGGGTACTAAAAGAATTAAGTAATGTGATAGACAGACCGCTGTATCTTATATTCAAGCACTCTTTATGGACAGGGACTGTCCCACTAGACTAGCGCCAAGCAAATGTGGTACCAATATTCTAAAAGGGGTCTAAAAGTGACCCTGGGAACTATAGACCAGTAAGCTTAACGTCTGTTGTGGGTAAATTGTTTGAAGGATTTCTTAGAGATGCTATTGTAGAATATCTTAATGATAATAACTGTCTAACTCCATATCAACATGGATTCATGAGGGATCGCTCCTGCCAAACAAACCTGATCGCCTTCTACGAGGAGGTGAGCTCACAGCTGGACCGGGGAGAGTCAGTGGATGTTGTATACCTTGACTTTTCCAAACCGTTTGATACCGTGCCACACAAAAGGTTGGTTTATAAAATGAGAATGCTTGGTCTGGGGGATAATGTGTGCAAGTGGGTAAATAGCTGGCTGAGTGATAGAAAGCAGAGGGTGGTTATCAATGGAGTAAGCTCAGGGTGTGTCAGGGTTACTAGCGGGGTGCCTCAAGGGTCTGTCTTGGGCCCTATATTATTTAATATATTTATTAATGATCTAGTGGAAGGGTTGCATAGTAAAATAGCAATATTTGCAGATGATACTAAACTTTGTAAAGTAGTTAATACAGATGAGGATAGGGCACAGCTACAGGAGGATTTAGATAAATTGGGGAGTTGGGCCAAAAAATGGCAAATGGGGTTCAATGCCGATAAATGTAAGGTCATGCACATGGGAAAGAAAAACAGCAGTCACCCATACATATTAAATGGGAAACCGTTGGGGAAATCTGACATGGAGAAGGACCTGGGCGTCTTGGTTAATAGCAAATTAAATTGGAGTGCCCAGTGTCAGGCAGCAGCTGCGAAGGCAAATAGAGTCATGGCATGCATCAGAAGAGGAATAGGGGCATATGATGAGAACATTGTTCTTCCTCTGTATAAAGTGCTGGTAAGGCCGCACTTAGAATATTGTGCACAGTTCTGGGCTCCGGTGCTCAGGAAAGACATATTGGAGCTAGAGAGGGTACAAAGGAGGGCGACTAAGGTAATAAAGGGAATGGAGGGACTAGAATACCCAGAGAGGTTGTCAAAATTAGGCCTATTTATGTTGGAAAAGAGAAGGCTTAGGGGAGACCTCATAAACATGTATAAATACATCAGGGGGCAGTACAGAGATCTCTCCCATGACCTGTTTATACCAAGGATGGTGACAAAGACGAGGGGGCACACTATGCGTCTGGAGGAAAGGAGGTTCCTGCACCAGCATAGAAGGGGATTCTTTACGGTCAGAGCCGTGAGAGTCTGGAACTCTCTGGGAGAGGAAGTGGTGATGTCCAACTCACTTAATGAGTTCAAGAGAGGCCTGGACGCCTTTCTTGAGAACAATAAAATTACATCTCATGCTTAGTGATAGTTAATTAATCCAGGGATTTAATCTGACTGCCAGATTGGTGTCGGGAAGTGAATTTTTCCTCAATGAAGTTAATTGGCCTATACCGCATGGTTTTTTGTTGTCTTCCCCTGGATCAACGCTGCGGAATAGCTGCAGTGCACAAGAAATAGGCTGGATGGACTCTAGTCTTTTTTCGGCCTTATAAACTATGTAACTATGTAACTATGTAACCTCCTTTGACAAGGCAATCAGGCGGGTCAAGAAGTTGGGAAGGGGCACCCTAATGGCCAAAACTGACATTGAGGGGGCGTTCCGGTTACTTACTACCTGTGCTTCCGAATAGTGTCCGCCTATTGGGCTGCTTCTGGGAAGGAGCATACTATATAGATCGCTGTTTGCCCATGGGGTGCTCCATATCCTGCTCACTATTTGAGGCGTTTAGTTGCTTCCTCGAATGGGTCGTCATGGACGTTTCTAAGGCGGCACATATTATCCATTACCTCGACGACTTCTTATGCCTGGGCCCAAAAGATTTGCCACAGTGTGAATACATGCTGATGGCCAGCCCCCCTCTCCCAATACTGGTGCCTGTCCACTGGTGGGTTGAGACCCCCTGCGGTGGAGGCAGGTCTAAGCTCTGTAATTTAAATTGGCTCTGTAATTTGAATGAGTACACTTTAAATCCTTTTACAAGCATCTATTGGAGGGCAAGTCTGGTGCCAGCAGCCGCGGTAATTCCATCTCCAGTAGCGTCCACTAAAGCTGCTGCAGTTAAAAAGCTTTTATAAGGATCCAGCTTGGGGGTCCGCCGCAAGGCGTGCTACCGCCAGTCCCAGCCCCTTTGCCTTGGGGCACCTCCCCGATGCTCTTGACTGAGTGTCCCGGGGGCCCGAAGCATTTCCTTTGAAAAAATTAAGTGTCCAAAGCACAGGTGGTGTAGCTTGCTTAACAGCTGGGCTACTCCGCTGACTAGCAGACACTGCTACTAGGCCCAAAGTATTTCCTTGGCTAGATGCAGTTAAAAATTTGTAATTAGATCTACAGGCGGTGTAGCTTGCTTAACAGCTGGGCTACTCCGCTGACTAGCAGACACTGCTACTAGGCCCAAAGTGTTGCCTGGGCTAGATGCAGTTAAAAATTTGTAATTAGATACACAGGCGGTATAGCTTGCTTAACAGCTGGGCTACTCCGCTGACTAGCAGACACTGCTACTAGGCCCAAAAAGATTTCCTGGGTTAGATGCAGTAAAAAATTAGAATTAGATACACAGGCGGTATAGCTTCCTTCACAGGTGGGCTACTCCGCTGACTAGCAGACACTGCTACTAGGCCCAAAAAGATTACCTGGGTTAGATGCAGTAAAAAAATAGAATTAGATACACAGGCGGTGTAGCTTCCTTCACAGGTGGGCTACTCCGCTGACTACCAGATACTGCTACTAGGCCCAAAAAGATTTCCTGGGTTAGATGCAGTAAAAAATTAGAATTAGATACCCAGGCGGTGTAGCTTCCTTCACAGCTAGGCTACTCCCCTGACTATGAGACACTGCTACTATGCCCAAAAGGATTTACTGGGTTAGATGCAGTAAAAAATTGTTATTAGATACACAGGTGGTGTAGCTTGCTTCAGATGGGCTACTCCACTGACTACCAGACACTGCTACAGGTCCAAAAGGATTGGCTGGCTTAGATGCAGTAAAAAATTGTTATTAGATACACAGGTGGTGTAGCTTGCAACACAGATAGGCTACTCCAATGACGAACAGACACTGCTACAGGCCCAAAAGGATTGGTTGAGCTACATTTTGCCAAATGCTGTGAAAAACACTTGCACTGCACTGGCACAGACCTGCCTGGTAAAAAGTGCTATCAACTGCTGTAACCTAGCCCTCAAAAGAGCTGCAATTAGATCTAGTCCCTACTCCCTAAACCTATCTCTCTATGTAACTGGAAATTCACTCGCAATTCACACAGTTATACTGTATAGCGCCCACAGCAGCAGCGGTGCCATCTAACACTCAGCTGCAGCAGTGAGAAAATGGTGGCGATGGGGAAAATGGCTGGGTCTTATAGGGCAAGGACATGTGACATACACAGCCAATGACACATGCCCTTGCTTGTGTGAAAAAAAAGCACTTCGCTGCGTGTGTGTGCTGCTGATAGGCTGACAGACTGCACCACCCCACTGTAAATGCGGGAAAGAAAAAAAAATGGAGATCGGCATTATTTCTGCAGAGATCCATCCCCTGCCCCTCCCCCTGCCCACTCTACACTGAAACTGTCTATTAACATTGATTAACAGTATTACTGTGAAAAAATCCAGTTACGCTTTTGGTGCACGAACACTTATCGAACATAACCTCGAACAGCCGAATTTTTTGCAAATCGTTCGAGTTCGTTGAACGACTCGAACACCGCCCAAAACAGCTCGAATTTGAGATTGGCGAACAGTTCGAGTCGAACACCGCTCATCTCTAGTAAACAATTTGAGATTGGCGAACAGTTCGAGTCGAACACCCCTCATCTCTAGTAAGCAATGATATCATCAAGGTATATCAGAGTAGCTTCAAAGTTTAGGTCACCCAAACACTTCGCCATCAACCGCTGGGACGTCCCCGGCGCATTGGATAATCCGAACAGCATTCTATTCAATTCAAACATTCTCATAGGGCATATGAATGCTGTTGTTGCCTTGTCCTTTTCTGCCACCGGTACTTGCCAGTACTCGCTAGCCAAATCCAGGGTAGAGAAGTACATCGCTTTTCCCAGGGCCGTCAAAGACTCTTCGATACGGGGCAGGGGGTATGAATCTCGCACAGTGCACACGTTCAACCGACTGTAGTCCACGCAGAAACTAAGGGTCCCGTCTTTCTTCTTGACAAGCACCACTGGTGCTGCCCATGGGCTCTGACTACTCTGCACCACTGACGATTCCAACATCTGTTTTAGCAGGGACTTCACCTCTTGGTACAGCTTAGGGGGTATCTGTCGACATCTTTCTCGAATCAGAGAAGTGTCCCCCGTCGGTATCTCATGGGTGATGGCGTCCATGCAGCCAAAGAAGTCAGATGTCAGTGACGGGCGAACGTGGCCTGATTTTCCCACAGCATTGCTTCCACTGCACGTATCTGATCTGAATTGAGGGCTTTCACATCCATCCCCATCTGAGTCAGGAGGGCTCACCCATTCCATTCTGGTGTCGGTGCCTCCTTTTCTTTGGCCATGATGGCCAGAGTCCAGACTGCATCATCTACTGAGGCCAGAGTCATTTCTCTCGGACTCAACACTTCACTTCGATGTAGGTACACCCGAGCCAGCTCCACTCTCGAGGGTAAATGGACTTCTCTCTGCCCTATATTCACGACTCGGATAGGTACTCTCCCTTCCCGGACCACTGCCAGTATCCGGGCCACCAGGACATTCTAGTCTATTTCACCTAGGCCCACTGGTTCAATAACCACCTCCATACCTTCAAGTTTGCGGAAAGTCCCCACAGGCAGAGGGAGAATGGTCTCCTGACCAGGAGGGAGGGTGAGTCACGCCCTTCCCGACACTCGGATAATTCCCACAGACTGGTGTATTGGGACACTCTTCTGAGTTCCACAAACACGGATCTGCCGTTGTAACGTCTTCTGAGTGGGTTTGCGCGGGGGCCTGTTTTCAGTAGCCAGGCCCCCGTTTAGTGAACATGATCTGGTCTAACTCCCGCAGAATATTCATTCCCATTATCACCGGTACATCTTCTTTGAATGGTTCAGGGACCAACAGGATACATTTCCTTCCCACATCTTGTCCACATATCTGCACGTTCATCCACACGACCTCCGTGACTGGGATTGGTTGCTGATTAGCCGCTGCCACTCGAATTAACGTCTGCCGCTGTTGCTTGGCCATTGCCTGGAAGTAGCGATTGAAGTATGACTCAGGCATAGTCGTTACCTGTGATCAGGTATTCACCAAACAGTCCACTGGGATTTCTTCAAATTCAGCTCGCAGAATGGGACAGCCTGCAACCAGATGTTCAGAATTGTGCTGGGTGGTTTGTCCTTCTACCCCCCTGCAGTAAGCCCCACTACTGCAAGGGCAGGAAGTTTAACAGCAGCGCTGGACATCCCTGAAAATCACTCCGACATTCTCTAGCGAAGTGTCTTTCACTTCCACATCGTCAGCACTGTGCAACCTGACATCCCTCTCTTCATCTGTGTGTGGAAGGGGCCCTTAACATCCCACCGGCTGGCCTTAGTGAAGGACGCTGGGGCCTCAGGTAGATTGGCTCAGGCCTGGGGACCACTGGTGGATGATATAGAGGACCTTCAAGCTGTCATTGATGTTAGAGGGGGCAATACACGGTATTAAGAACTGGGGTATGTGAACTTTTGATCAGGGTCATTTGGATGTTTTTGGTTGTCATTAAGATTTAAAAAGAGAAAACACAGTAGTTTGACAATAAATGGCTTCACCCAACCAATAACCATGAGTGGAGAATACGTTTTTTTGCTATCATTCATATTCTCTGAAACAAGGCCAAGAAAGGAAAAATTCTGCCGGGGTATGTAAACTTTTGAGCACAACTGTACATCCTCCAAAATGGTCGCCGCAAATTACCGAGAATTTTCACTTTTGAACAGAAATTACACAGGCAATATTTAAAACAGTAGGCAGTCACTGAAAGCACAGTGACCTGTCAGAGGCCAGAGATAGGAATACATGAATACATAATGAGAGCACCAGAGCACATGCATATCATTATGGCAGAACTGAAAATAAAGATTATAAAAGAATCACTGGACGGATTTCATCATCAAAGGTATCATTTTACTCAGTGTAATGGCACCCACCTGACAGTGTATGTAGTTTACTAAGCACAATCCTGCTGACAAGTGCACTTTAATTATAAAACCTTAGTTTTATGACAGGTTTTGCTTTACGCTCCTATCAAGGATGTTAGGTTAAAGAAAAGAATTTGCAATTGATAAATCTCAGGCCATATTGTGCTCTGATATTAATGGCTGCGCTCATCACATACAGAGCACGGCAGAGAATAGCGAGCGGGAGGATTGTTTATCACAGTGTCAGCATCGTCCTTTAGTGGTGATGAACACGTAAGAGCCCCATCAGGGCTACAAATACAATACTAAAAAAATTAAAAACAATTAGAAGCCATGTAAATAAATTATGTTGTTTTATATGAGAAGGAGAGTTTTCCCTTTCCAAAGTGCTAAAAAGGGAAACAATTCTTGTAGCCTAGGGTGAATGACAAACCCAGACTGGGACCAGGATAACAGTAAAGTAATTTAAAAAGGAATATGTCAGCAGGTTTTTGCTATGTAATCTGAGAGCAGCATGATGTGGGAGCAGAGACCCTAATTCCAGTGATGTGTCACTTACTGGGCTGTGTGTTATTGTTTGAATAAAATCAGCAGTTTTATCAGCAGGAGATTATTACACCAGGACTAGGTGTCTGGTGCCTCCTAGTCAACTGCTCTGTGTAACCCCGACTTCACCACTGATTAGCAGCTTTTTGTCAATATACAGCGTACACAAAAAGCTGCCTATTAGTGGTGTGGACTGGGTTATACAGGGCTTAGCATTTAGAGAACTGCTAGATCTGCAGCAGAGAAAATAGGTATTATATCAAAACTACAGCATGCAGCCCAGTAAGTTACACATCACTGGAATCAGGACCTTTGCCCCTACGTTATGCTGCCCTTAGATTACAAAGCAAAAACCTGCTGCCAGATTCTCTTGAAAGGGACTGTCTAATATTGATGGCTTATCCCAACCAATCAGCTGAGAGCTGCTGGAAGTGCAAAATATACAGAGCTGGCAAACCACAGCTCCACACACTGTGTAGTGGCTGTTCTCAGGTACTGCATCTGAGACCAGTTACTTCATGATCCTGATGGGTGTTAATTGCATTTTTGTACGACTATATATAAGAAGACATGTTATAAATCTCTCCTGCTGTGCTTTTTCCAGCTTCGGAAAGACAATTTGTGGGAGAAATATATTGTGAGACTGATTTAGGAATGTGTGGCGCCCCTGAGGGTTCAGTCCCCACAGGGGTACTGCACCTCAGCTTGAGGTGTGGTATCTCCTCTTCCAGGTAAGGATGGAGCACTTCTCGGGACCCTACTCCACCACTCAACACTACACCACTCCTGTCCTGTAGGGGGCCTAAATGCACCAGGGTGCTGCCCCGGCCCGGGATATAGGAGATGGGGGGGAACCAAAGATAGGGAGAACCATGTAGTGGGTGAGGGTAGAGGACACACTTTTAGGATACACTTACTAATTCATATTTAATCTATGGCCATCTTAGGTTCAAGGTCTTTGATTGTGATCTTCATCAGTGATTGTGGTCTCCGTCTCTGATTGTGGTCACCCACCAGAGTTCAATAATAGGCCTCATCCGACTGAAGATGCACGATCCTCGTTCTCTGGCCTTGAGGCGAGGAGCGGGTCAGAGTTCACCACTGTCTCTACCCGGTCAAGGTCTCTACCTAAGAAGGCCTGGAGGGGAGCAGAGGAGACAAGCTCCACAGGCAAAAGGATCCCAGGGGGATATGGACGGAGCGGCATACGCCACCTGTATTTCTTACTCTGGCCTAGTCAGAGGGACTCCTGCTGCAAGAGGGGTTACCGGCCCCCGATATCTGACTCTGTTACTTCACGTCTCAGTCGGAAAAGCCCGGAGGCTTAGTGGATCCCAGGAGGGATACGGATGGAGCGGAATACACCACCTGTAACTCTCTACCTGTGTTTATCCAGTGGGACGCGGCCTTACACCTAGTTCTAACCACACATACAGTCAGGAGAAGACTTAGTGGGAGAACTCACCAAGGAGAGGAACACACACCAGAGGGGTCTCGACAGGTGCTCCTGATCTACCTGGAAAGTGCTGGACCCCCTTCCCGGTTGCCGCAGTATGCCACGAGGAGCAGAGGGAAGCTTTGCGGCTAAAGTTCATCTGAATGTGAGTAAAAACCCTGGATGACTTCACACCCCGCTTCAGCCTGTTATTTCCTACGCGGCACTGCACCCACCATTCCTCATCACACTGCCCTGAGGCCTGCTCCGCCTGCGGGGAGCCGTCCCATCTAAGCTGCCTTTAACACCGGCCTCAGTGGACTGAAGCAGCGCTGGTGTCTATCACCGGAAACCGTAGGTGGCGTAGTTGGAAAATACCACTCAACCCTGAAAGCCCATTAAATCTTTTATGTGAGCGCCCTGGGCACGGACCGGGTCCGGGCCACGACTGCAACCCCGAGACACCTACACTGACCCGACTCCGAGTAACCCCATTTCCCAGGGAGGGCTGTGAGCGTCACACAAATGCAGCGTCATATAACTGTAGTCCGGCGATATGTTTAGGGTAAATAATGCACATGATAGCCGCTCCCACACTTCCAGATAATTTGTGAGTTAATAGCTTAGAAATGATTGCATTTATACAATATATCAAAATCTGGGTTGTAGGATGCTGGCAATAATGGCAGGTTTATGAAACCATTTATCATAATGGGGAAATAAATGAGAATTTCATCGTTATTATTGCTCTGCAGAGAGAAAGGACATAATTGCAGAGAAAACGGCATAGATTATTATTTTGTTTTATTATTAGAAACTTCTATTACTTCACTGCCTCAGTCATAGATATTGACTTTAACGGGTTCTTTTTATAAACATTTATTTGACTCAAAGCTAAAATTTAAAGGGGTTGTTCACCTCTGGGACATTTTCACCTCTTTTTTACATTTTTTTGCTTTCACATGCTATATGTTTCCCTGCTCATTCAATGAATTATAAAATCTGAAAGTAGGCCTCTGGCGTATTGTAAAAATGGCATCCAACATTTTGTAGGCGACATCTTGCAAAATGCATATTTTTTATTAATGCATGCAGGTACAGTTACGTCATATGCCGGGTCCCTGATGTTGATGTAGGTGTAAGGGTGTAGTGTTCATATTGACATGCATTTTAACTGCGCTTTATTGTGTCAAGTAAAATGTATAGAACGTAATGTAAACAATGCAAAGTGTGATAGGTACTGATGCTGCTGTGTGGGTACTGAAAAGGTAACCCCTGAGGTAACGCTGGTACACTGAGCTCAGGTATAGGGAAAGTATAGGATACAATTTAATGCTTTGGTTTGAGATAGTGACTGCAGTTAAGTAGGCCAAAAGTTAAGTCTGCCCAGCAACAGAATCCTGAGGCAGACAGAGTAAAGAGACAGTTGATGATTGGTCCAGCCCACAGTGGGAGGGGTTAGGGCCAGTAAAAGGGAACCCTTTCCTGGTTTAGTCAGTTAGTGAAAAAGTTCATTGGTGTCAGTGACAAAGTCAAGTTCAAGATGCAATGGGCTGAAGCATGGTGTGGACAAAACATTATGGCGGTATGAGGTCGTATAAAACTCCCAGCAGACATTCCTGTAACGTCCAGATCTCGAGGCTCAAGTTGAGGGCTATGGAGAGCACCGACAATCCTTCCATACAGAGGAAGATGAATGTGGAACCACGTGAGGGAAAAGTAGCAGATATAAGGAATACTGCGGTGCCGGATGGTGAATCCCTAGGGCTAACAGGACCTGTTAAAGTAGAGAGAGTCTGAGCTGAATGTAAAGAAATGATTGAATATATTATGTTGATTTAACAAGAACCAGAAGGTGCTGTGCACGATGCTGATTGTTAAAGGCTGATGTACTTGAACTGTCCAGCAAAGTTGAAATTGTTAAAATTAACTGGGTGTCCCGTGATGTGTGAGCGGCTGGTCCTGGAACTGAGAATGTGGAGACAGTGAAGGCCTCCAGCCTGCAAGTGAGAACAATGCAATGTGCTATCGTCCTAGGCACCTAACACAAGCTTGCAAGCTGAGCCTGCATTTTTCCCATCAGATGGTGGCTGTGTTATTCAGTCATCATCTGCATCCAGGGTGTATTTGGCATTCATGCTGCCCTAGGCACTTTAAGTAACGTCTCCAACTGGCAAGTCAGACTAAGGCCTTATGTAGATGTAGGTGTTACACATACTGTAGGTGTTGTATCTGTGTTTGTCACTGAGACAGATACCCATTATAGTCTATGGGACAGTTCACATATCCATGCTTTTTCACAGACTGTGTGCCCTTGCAAAACTCATGGAGACATGTCTGTTTTTTTATGGTGCAATGGATGAAAAGGTCTATGGGTCCAGAAAAAACATGTACAGCACACGGATGTGCAGTCTGTGTGCTGTACGTGATTAACATTTCAACGTATAGGAGAAGCATTGTCATTCATTTATCCATCTGTGAAAACCACTAATGACTGATGGTAAAAATGGGCACAAGGACCGTACACTAATGACTGATGGTAAAAATTGGCACATGGACCGTACACTGATGACTGATGGTAAAAATGGGCACAAGGACTGTACACTGATGACTGATGGTAAAAATGGGCACATGGACCGTACACTGATGACTGATGGTAAAAATTGGCACATGGACGGACCGTACACTGATGACTGATGGTAAAAATGGGCACAAGAACCGCACACTGATGACTGATGGTAAAAACGGGCGCAAGGACCGTAAACTGATGACTGATGGTAAAAATGAGCACACGGACCATATACTGATGACTGATGGTAAAAACGAGCACATGGACCGTGCACTGATGACTGATGGTAAAAACGAGCACATGGACCATACACTGATGACTGATGGTAAAAATTGGCACATGGACTATACACTGATGACTGATGGTAAAAATGAGCACATGGACCGTACACTGATGACCGATGGTAAAAACGGGCACATGGACCGTACACTGATGACTGATAGTAAAAATTGGCACAAGGACCATACACTGATGACTGATGGTACAAGGATCGTACACTGATGACACCGGAACCATTTTTACACATGTGTGTTTAAACACAGATGTGTGAATGGGGCCTAAAAGTGCCCATTCCTTTTAGATAGTAGTTAGGGTTCCCATACACATTAGACTAAGGTTGGCCAAACCTGTGGATATCACCCGGATCAGACGACAGTCTGATGCTAGATTCACACGTCCGTGTGTTACAATCAATCCAACATTGATTTTTTTTCTCAGCTGTTATCCTAGTTGCTTCAATTTTTTTCTCTACCGTTTTTTTTTTCTGTGAAGAGGTGTTCACTTCCAGCCAATACTAAATCCTTTGAATGTTTTATTCAAGTTTATCACTAAAAATGGGCACACGGACTGTACACTGATGACTGATGGTAAAAATTGGCACACGGACTGTACACTGATGACTGATGGTAAAAATTGGCACAAGGAGAAGGACCGTAGACTGATGACTGATGGTAAAAATTGGCACAAGGAGAAGGACCGTACACTGATGACTGATGGTAAAAATTGGCACAAGGACAAGGACCGTACACTGATGACTGATGGTAAAAACTGGCACACAGACTGTACACTGATGACTGATGGTAAAAATTGGCACACGGACTGTACACTGATGACTGATGGTAAAAATTGGCACACAGACTGTACACTGATGACTGATGGTAAAAATTGGCACAAGGAGAAGGACTGTACACTGATGACTGATGGTAAAAATTGGCACACGGACTGTACACTGATGACTGATAGTAAAAATTGGCACAAGGAGAAGGACCGTACACTGATGACTGATGGTAAAAATTGGCACACAGACTGTACACTGATGACTGATGGTAAAAATTGGCACACGGACTGTACACTGATGACTGATGATAAAAATTGGCACACAGACTGTACACTGATGACTGATGGTAAAAATTGGTACACGGACCATACACTGATGACTGATGGTAAAAATTGCACAAGGACCGTACACTGATGACTGATGGTAAAAATTGGCACACAGACCATACCCTAATGACTGATGGTAAAAATGAGCACATGGACCATATACTGATTCACACATCCGTGTGTTACAATCCAACACTGATTTTTTTCTCAGCTGTCATCCTAGTTGCTTCAATTTTTTTCTCTATTGTTTTTTTTTTCTGTGAAGAGGTGTTCACTTCCAACCAATACTAAATCCTTTGAAGGTTTTATTCAAGTTTATCACTAAGCAAACAGACAAAGACACAAAACAGAAAACTTCCAATTTGCATCGGTGTCTCATGGATCTCCATAGACTTGGATTTCCAAATCTAATCAGCAAATCGGATTAGAATAGGATCAGTTCTGAATCACACAGATCCGTAATGTAACACGTGTGAAAATGTCCATTCTACTCTATGGGATGAGTGCTGACCAAGTAAAAAAAATCAGAACATCACTCGGACGTGTGACACATGGATGTGTGAATGCAGCCCTAGGCTACGTTCCCACAATGAGGATTTGGTGAATTTTGATGCTGCAGATTTAATGCAACATTTCTGCACCAATTAGCTAAATTAGGCTACTTACATTTTATCATTGCATTTTTGAGTACATTTTTTACATGAGTTTTTATTATGTTTTTTCAGCTGCAGTTTTGTCTATTTTTGGTGTCATTTTTCAAATAAAACTGCTTTGTTTTGGAAAATTCCTGTTACTTGACTTTGATAAAGCTTCACTGATACAGTCATGTGCGTTTACCTGCAGATATTCCTCATATCATTCTGTCTACAGGGAAAATCGGCAAATAAAATGTAAACGGCATATTTACCACAAAAGAAATTGTCATGTTGCGGATCTCTAAGTCGCACCACAGGTCAGTTAACAAAGCGTTAAAATAAAGCACAGTGGGCATGAGATTTCTAAAAATCCTATACACTCTACTGGAACTAAGATGCTGCAGTTTTTACGAATGAAAATACGAAGTGGAAAAATATTACCAAATTCTCATCACGGGAACTAAGCCTAATGTGTATGGGCTCCTGACAGATGATTGTTGCATGGACATAAGGGTGTGTATGGGCCCCTGACAGATGACTGTCGTGGGGACATAAGGATCTGGCATGTCACATTTTGACAGCAGATGCTTTTGTTCTCTAAAGGGACATTTACACTGCAAGATAAATATGAATGAATGTTAACAACTCTTGTTTCATGACTTACTGATGGAGAACTAAACTAATAGACATCAGGAGTTGGAGAACTAAACTACTAAACAGCTAGGGTTGGAGAACTAAACCACTACACACCAGGGGATGGAGAACAAAACCACTAGACACCAAGGTGTCACTAGGCACCAAGTCTTGGAATCCCCAAGACTTGTGGGACAAATCTCTGTATCTAACACTTCCTCCAGTGCTTCTGCCTCCTTCACCTCCTCTAGGGCCTCCATCTGTGCCGTCAACCTCTGCCTTAATGAGACATGCATTCCAACAGTGCAGAGAGAATCCCTCTCACCTCTGTACTGCGCAGCCACTGCTTCACTGCAATCGGTCAGTGCTTAAATTAATATGCCTTGGAGATCGTAGTCATACAGCTGAAGAGTTATGGACAGCTATCCAGGCCGAGTTTGAGCAATGGCTGTCTCCACTGAACCTGGAACCAGGGAAGGCTGTGTGCGATAACGGTGCGAGCCTGGTGGCGGCCCTACACTGGGGCAACCTCACACACGTGCATTGCATGGCTCACATCCTCAACCTGGTGGTACAGCAATTTCTATACTTTACTATACTGGCCTGGATGCACTGCTGCAGAAACCACAGTCGCTGTGTGCTCACTTCGGTCATTCCAGTCATCGAATTGCATTGCTACCGGTTAATATGCAATGTGCTGACATGGCGAAATTCAACTCTACACATGTTGCAGCGACTGTGGCAGCAGCGATAAGCCCTGGTGCAGTATGTCATTTTGCATAGCCTAGGCCAATACAGTATGGACGTGGTACAAATCACAGTTGCAGAGTGGACACAGATGAAGGACCTTTGCACCCTTCTGCACATTTTTGAAATGACTACTAAGATGGTTAGCGCTGATGATGCTGTCATCAGCATCACTATTCTTGTAATCTACATGCTAGAGCACACTTTGAATAGTCTGCAGGAGGAGGTGGTGGTCCCAAGGGAAGAGGAGGAAGCAGAGGAGGATGCGGAAGGATAACAATATTTCTAAGTTCCAGACTGTCATCGCACAGGCAGGTGCCATTCGAGGGTGGACTACAGTAATCAAAGGGGGCTCATGGTACCAGACAAACTGTTAGTGAAGGTGCAGGAGCCAAGGACAAAATGGAGGAGAACGAGGAGGAAGATGTGATGGGTGTACAAGAGTTAGGAGATGAAGAGGATAATGATCCTTTCTCTGTTGTCCGTCGTTGGCGGGAGGGGACAGAGGAAGCAAGGTTAAGTGTTACCCCACCACCATCACACCATGGACTTGGACCTCATGGAAGAGTCCAACACATGAGCGCCTTCTTGCTGCACTATCTTCAACATGATTGTTGCCTGTATTGTTAGGATTATAAATAGTGCTGACTAGGTTGCCACTCTATTAGATCCATGGTATAAGAATAAATTTTCCCAGATGCTTTTCCCCCTGGAAAGGGATGCACACATGCTGGAGTATTGAAATTCGCTTGAAGACAATCTTAAGAGTGGTTTTCCCCAAGACAGCAGTGAGGCACACAGTGTGCATCGCAGTTATAGACTTCCAACCCCAGGAACGTTGAGTCGTCAAAAACATTAGCAGCCTTACAGCACTGGGGTCCTGGGTTCCAATCCCACCAAGGACAACATCTGCAAGGAGTTTGTATTTTCTCCCCGTATTTGCGAGGGTTTCCCCTGGGTACTCAGATTTATTCTCACAGTCCAAAGAGATACTGATAGGAAATTTAGATTGTGAGCCCCGATGGGAACAGTGCCACTAATGTCTGTAAATGTAAAGCTCTGTGGAATTAATGGCACAATATGAGTAAATTAAATAAATAAAAAATTCTGTGAGTTGTTTCACTCATTTTTAGATCAGCCCGTGCACCAACAGAACAGAGTATAAGTCTGACATGTAGTGATTGACTGGAGAAAATGGTGCAGGAGTATCTCAAGCTCAATATCAATGCCATCGGGGGGGTTATTTTGGTCTAGAAAAATGGAGAAGTGACCTGAGCTCGCCTGTCACGCCTTGGAAGTTTTGTCATGTTCGGCAGCCAAAGTTCTCTCAGAACGTGTCTTCAGCGCTGCTGGTTGTGTCCTGACAAATAAGCGCATCTGGCTGACCCCTGAAAGTGTAGACCGCCTAACTTTCATCAAGATGAACAAGTCATGACTCCAATGACTAGGTGATGGTGTCGTTTTTAAGGTGCTGCATTGATCTCGAGTTACACCTATGTCGTGGCTTCTGTTGCCACTGCTGCTGATGCTACTAACAATTTTTTGAAATGGAGACTCCAAATTGGGTCTCCATCTGCTGACTTGCCTGTAGTGGAAGGGGTGTTAGAGCCCTATTAGACTATTTCTACTCTGGTAAAATTGATGCCACATTAGTGGTGTGTGGCAATATTTTTTTGAAATGTGGATACTCCAAGTTGGGTCTCCATCTGGTGGGTTGCCTGTAGTGGAAGGGGTGTGAGAGCCTCGTTATACTATTTCTACTCTGGGGAAATTGATCATATCTATAAAGCACTGTGGAATTAATGGTGTTATATAAGTGAGTAAAATCAATAAATAAGTAAAAAAATTGATGCCACTTTAGTGGTGTCTGTCTTAAATTTTTGCAAATGTTTGGACTCAAAGTTTGGTCTCCTTCATGTGTGTTGTCTGAATTTGGCATGTCTCTCAGAGCACCAGGCCCACACATGTCAGTCATCCACCTGTTACTGATCAAAGTTTAAGCTAGAAATGCTGTTCCAAGCCCTGTCCCATGCTGAAATGTGGCTTGGTTTCAGGACCACGCTATTACCACAAAGAATTTAGATTCTGAAATGTGAGACTCCTGGCTGAAGTACAATATTAGCACAAAAAAATAAAAGCTGAAATGTGGCATGGTTTCTGTAGCATGGTAGCAACAGAAAATATTGAGATTTAGTAATGTGAACTACTGGATGGAGCAGAATATCAGCACCAAAGAATTAAAAGCTCAAATGTGGCATGGTTTATGTAGCATGGTAGTAACAGATCAAATTTAGATTTTATAAGGTCAACCTCTGACTGGAGCAGAATATCAGCACCAAAAAATTAAAAGCTGAAATGTGGCCTAGTTTCTCTAGCACGGTAGTAACAGAAAATATTGAGATTTAGTAATGTGAACTCCTAGATGGAGCAGAATATCAGCACCAAAGAATTAAAAACTGAAATGTGGCCTAGTTTCTGTCGCATGGTACTAACAGAAGATATTGACATATAGTAATGTGAACTCCTGGATGGAGCAGAACATCAGCACCAAAGAATTAAAAGCTCAAATGTGGCCTAGTTTCTGTAGCACGGTAGTAACAGAACTATTTTAGCTTTTATAATGTCAAGCCCTGGTTGGAGCAGAATATTAGCACCAAAGAATTAAAAGCTGAAATGTGGCCTAGTTCCTGTAGCACGGTAGTAACAGAAAATATTGAAATTTACTAATGTGAACTCTTGGATAAAGCAGAATATTAGCACCAAAGAATTAAAAGCTCAAATGTGGCATGGTTTATGTAGTACGGTAGTAACAAAACTAATTTAGATTTTATAAAGTCAACCCCTGGCTGGAGCAGAATATCAGCACCAAAGAATTCAAATCTCAAATGTGGCCTAGTTTCTGTTGTAAAGTAGTAACAGAACTAATTTAGCTTTTATAATGTCAAGCCCTTGTTGGAGCAGAATATCAGCACCAAAGAATTAAAAGTTAAAATGTGGCCTAGTCCCTGCAGCACGGTAGTAACAGAAAATATTGAAATTTACTAATTTGAACTCCTGGATAAAGCAGAATATCAGCACCAAAGAATTAAAAGCTCAAATGTGGCATGGTTTATTGTCACAGTTGTATCACATGTGACAGACAGTCGCCCTGCAGCTGGTTGCAGAAGATCTCTTTGTTTGGCATTACAGACACCTTCTTAGCTGTTTCACTCTAGGACCCAGCGGGCCCCTCCCTCCTGCTCTAATTGACACCCTTGCCTGGGTGCCTGGGTTAAATAGTCTCACTTTACGTTAGGGCGATGCCGGTGATATTCACGTTTCCCTGTGAAAGCTTGAAGCGAGTGCAGTTTGCTTACTTCCTCTCTGGAGCAAAGAGGATGTGTGTGTTATCTCTCTTGGCTTAGTCTAGGCTATGTCGCCTTCAGCAGGGGAATTGGTCAGTGGAGACGTACAGTTCTGAATTCCATAGATGGGCAACAGATTCTAAATGGAATGACTCAGCCCTTAGAAGCCAGGATTCAGTTTGTCTCCAGTCTGTAGAGGGGTTTTTTGGTGCTCTGGCCCTCATCTATGATGACCCTGACCGAGTCGCCTTGGCTGAGTCTAGGCTACGTCGCCTTCAGCAGGGGAATCGGTCAGTGGAGACATACAGTTCGGAATTCCGTAGATGGGCAGCGGATTCTAAATGGAATGACTCAGCCCTTAGAAGCCAATTTTATGAGGGTCTAACTGAAAGGTTGAAAGATGCTTTGGCAGTATATGAAACCCCTCAGTCGTTGGAGGCTGCCATGTCGCTAGCTATACGTCTTGATAGACACCTTTGGGATCGACGGGTGAGACCTTCTTCTTCGGGGCCTTCTTGTCGGGGTTATGTACCTCGGCTGGGGGAGTGGTCTGGTGGTGAATTGGTACTGGGGGAGGTAGAGGAACCCATGCAGTTAGGGGGTGCCTTTGCATCATACATTTCCCCGGAGATTCGCAAGAAAAAAGGTGTATGTTTTCTTGTGGGAAAAAGGGAAATTTTATTGGGACCTCTCCTTTAATTCCTAAACAAAAGGAGACTTGATTAACTCTTGATAGTCTGGAGTTGGATAAGCAAGGAGTGAATTTGTCGCCAAACTTCATTTCCCAGTTTGTCCTGACAGCGGAGGTGGTGCTAGAGGGCAAATCCGAGAAAATTTCTGTGTTTGTTGACAGTGGGGCCAGAGTCAGCATGGTTGAAGCTGAGTTTGTGAAAACCCTTGGTATTGCTTGCTGTGCTTTAGCTAAGCCTATTCCCATCTTCGCCATCGACTCGGCGCCACTTGCACCTAAAGCATTTACTCAGATTGTACATACTGTAAAACTGAGGGTGAGGTCGGTTCATTGTGAAATATATGTCCTGGACAGTCTTCCCACCCCAATTGTTTTGTGTCTTCCCTGGCTGGTGAAATAATCCGGATTGGCAAGACAGGGAGATAATTGAATGGGGAGATTACTGCCATGAAAACTGTTTAGATATTTCCCTTGCCACAGTCTCTACGGAAATATTACCTACTTTTCTGTCTGGTTTTGAGAACGTTTTTTCTGAAAAGGGGTGTCAGGATTTGCCTCCTCATCGAGCATATGACTGTCCTATTAATCTGACACTCGGAGCTAAGCTACCGAAGTCCAGACTGTATAATCTTTCTGGCCCTGAGAGACAAGCCATGAAGGATTTCATTGCGGAAAGTCTGGAGAAGGGACACATTAGGCCCTCATCTTCGCCTGTGGCGGCAGGGTTCTTCTTTGTGAAGAGAAAAGATAGCGGTCTACATCCCTGTTTAGATTTCCAGGAATTAAATCAAATTACCATCCGAGATCCATTTCCTCTTCCTCTGATTCCAGATTTGTTCAGCCAAGTTGTAGGAGCTAAGGTATACACAAGTTGGATTTAACAATCTGGTTAGAATCAGAGAAGGGGACGAATGGAAACAGCGTTCAATTGCACTGAAGGGCATTTCGAGAGTCTGGTTATGCATTTGGGTTTGACCAATGCACCTGCGGTGTTCCAGCATTTCATAAATGATATTTCCATTATTTGGTGGGGAGTTTGTGGTGGTCTATCTGGACGATATTTTGGTTTACTCACCTGATTTTGAGACACATCAGGGGAATGTTAAACAGGTGCTCCAGATATTAATGGATAACAAACTATTAAGAGGTGCAGTTTTTGGGGTACTTGTTGTCATCTTTGTCAACCCGATGTTTCCCACCCCTTTATTGTGGAAGTTGATGCATCAGATGTGGAGGTTGGGGCTGTGTTGACTCAGGATCCATCCCCTGGTAAATGGCGCCCATGCGCCTTCTTTTCTAAAAAAATGTCTTTGGCTGAGAGAAATTATGACATGGATAATAGGATGGATAACTTTTGGCGATCAAATTGGCATTCAAAGAATGGCAACATTGGTTGGAGGGGGCTGTCCATCCTTTTACAGCTATTACTGACCATAAGAACCTTTCATATCTCCAGTCAACTAAACATCTCAACCCTAGGCAAACCAAATGGTCCCTGTTTTTTACTAGATTCAATTTTGTTGTCACTTTTCATCCAGGGGTCAAAAATGTCAAGGCTGATGCTTTTTCCCGGAGCGTCCCTGGTGGCGGTGACCATGAGAACCCTGCCCCGATATTACAGAAGGGGATAGTCATTTCGGCAATATATCCTGAACTGAAGGGTGAGGGGTTGGAATCTCAGGGGGACGCTTCTGCCTCCTGCCCTCCAGGAAGGTTATTTGTACCATCTAATCTGCACCGCAAAGTAATTAAGGAACATCACTCTGTGCTTGCTGGTTATCCAGGTGGTAAGGCAACCGCAGACCTCCTCTCTCGTCGTTTTTGGTGGCCGGGGCGAAATCTGGATGTGATTGAACATGTATCTGCTTGTAGTATTTGCGCACGTTCTAAGGTTTTGCATACCCGTCTGTCTAGTACTCTTCTTCCGCTACCTATCCCTAGTAGGCCATGAACACACTTGTCCATGGATTTTATTACTGAGCCACCGGTTTCTGCAGGCAAAACGGTGGTTTTGGTGGTTGTCGATTGGTTCAGTAAAATGGTTCACTTTGTCGCATTACCTGCACTTCCAAATGCCAAGACACTTCAGATCATCAGTTTGTTTCCAAGTCCTGGAAAGCATTCTGTTCTCGACTGTGGGTGCAGCTGTCCTTTTCCTCTGTCTTCCACCCTCAGCCTAATCCACTGGCAGGTCACCGTTCTTTGGTGCATATGGTTACCATCCACAGTTTTGTACCTTTAGTGGGGGAGGAGCTTCAGGAGTTCCTGAGGAGGAACGTTTTAGTTGCTCTCCGTGGTGTGGCGGGGGGTGCTGAGTATTTTAAAGATCATGGGAGACAGGTATAAACGCATGGCTGACAGAAAATGCTAGCCAGGTCCAGACCTGAATGCGAATGACTTTGTGTGGTTGTCTACCAGGAATATTAAGTTGAAGGTCCCTTCCTGGAAGCTGGGACCTAGGTTTATTGGTCCCTATAAAATAACTGCCGTCATTAATCCAGCAGCATTTCGTCTTGAGCTTCCTCAGGCCCTTAAGGTCCACAATGTTTTCCACAGGTCCTTACTCAAGAAATATGTGGAACCTCTTGAGCCGTCACCTCTACCGCTGCCCCCCAGTAATGGTTGATGGTAATCTGAAGTTTCAGATTTCGAGGATTGTAGATTCTCGTCTCCAATGTCGTTCTCTACAATATTTTGTGCACTGGAAGGGTTATGGTGCAGAGGAGAGGATGTGGGTTTCAGCATCAGAGGTGAACGCTCCCAGGTTGATTCATTCATTGCACACCTCTTATCCTGGGAAACCTGGTCCTGAGTGTGTGGAGGCCACTCATAGAGGGGTGGGGGGGGGGGGGCTGTCACTGTTGTATCAGATGTGACAGACAGTCTCCCTGCAGTTGGTTGCAGAAGATCTCTTTGTTTGGCATTACAGACACCTTCTTAGCTGTTTCACTTTAGAACCCAGCGTCTACCTCCCTCCTGCTCTAATTGGCACTAGAGATGAGCGTTGTTCTACTCGAACTGTTCGCCAATCTCAAATTCGAGCTGTTTTGGGCGGTGTTCGAGCCGGACGGCGAACACGAACAATTTGAGAAAAATTCGGCTGTTCGAGGTTATGTTCGATAACTGTTCGTGCACCAAAATCATAACTGGATTTTTTCTCAGTAATGATGAAAATTAATGTTAATACGCAGTTTGAGTGTACAGCGGGGTGGGGGGAGGGGCAGGGGATGGATCTCTGCAGGAACAATGAAGATCTCTATTTTTTTTTCTCTTTCCCGCATTTGCAGTGGGGAGGTGCAATCTGTCAGCCTATCAGCAGCGCACACACGGAGCGAAGTGCTTTTTTTCACACAAGCAAGGGCATGTGTCATTGGCAGTGTATGTCACATGTCCTTGCCCTATAAGACCAAGCCATTTTCCCCGTCGCCACCATTTTCTCACTGCTGCAGCTGCGTGTTAGACGGCACCGCTGTTGCTGTGTGCGCTATACCTTGTTAATTTCAAGCCAATTTTCGCACAAATATACAGATAGCTTGGGAGTAGGGAATAGTTGTGATTGCAGTCCTTTTAAGGACTAGGTTACAGCATTTCCTACGACTTTTATCAGGGAGGTCTGTGCTCTTAAATAGATAGGTTGTGGGAGTAAAGACTAATTGTAATTGGAGTCCTTTTCAGGACTAGGTTACATGAGTTCCTATCAGTTTTTGCCAGGCAGGTCTGTGCCAGTGCTGTGCAAGTTTTTTTCACAGCATTTGGCTGAATCTAGCAAAGCTAATCCTTTTTGGCCTATTGCAGAGTGTGTTAGTCAGTGGAGTAGCCTATCTGTGTTGCAAGATATAACACCTGTGTATAGAATACCAATTTTTTTACTGCACCTAGTGAAGTAAAATCTTTTGGGCATAGCATCATTCTATTAGTCCATCTATACTGACCTCCATCAGGTTGCAAACTGAATATAATTTTTTTCTGCATCTAGCTCTGAAAAAATATTTGGGCTTCTAGCAGTGTGTGGGACTTGGTCTATTAGTCCATCTATACTGACCTCCATCAGGTTGCAAATTAAAAATAATTTTTTTCTTCATTTAGCTCTGAAAAAATATTTGGGCTTCTAGCAGTGTGTGGGACTTGTTCTATTAGTCCTTCTATACTGACCTCCAGCAGGTTGCAAATTGAATATAATTTTTTTCTGCATCTAGCTCTGAAAAAATAGTTGGGCTTCTAGCGGTGTGTGGGACTTGGTCTATTAGTCCATCTATACTGACCTCCATCAGGTTGCAAATTAAAAATAATTTTTTTCTGCATCTAGCTCTGAAAAAATATTTTGGCTTCTAGCAGTGTGTGGGACTTGGTCTATTAGTCCATCTATACTGACCTCCATCAGGTTCCAAATTAAAAATAATTTTTTTCTGCATCTAGCTCTGAAAAAATATTTGGGCTTCTAGCGGTGTGTGGGACTTGGTCTATTAGTCCATCTATACTGACCTCCATCAGGTTGCAAATTAAAAATAATTTTTTTCTGCATCTAGCTCTGAAAAAATATTTGGGCTTCTAGCAGTGTGTGGGACTTGGTCTATTAGTCCATCTATACTGACCTCCATCAGGTTGCAAATTAAAAATAATTTTTTTCTGCATCTAGCTCTGAAAAATATTTGGGCTTCTAGCAGTGTGTGGGACTTGGTCTATTAGTCCATCTATACTGACCTCCATCAGGTTGCAAATTAAAAATAATTTTTTTCTGCATCTAGCTCTGAAAAAATATTTGGGCTTCTAGCAGTGTGTGGGACTTGGTCTATTAGTCCATCTATACTGACCTCCATCAGGTTGCAAATTGAATATAATTTTTTTCTGCATCTAGCTCTGAAAAAATAGTTGGGCTTCTAGCGGTGTGTGGGACTTGGTCTATTAGTCCATCTATACTGACCTCCATCAGGTTGCAAATTAAAAATAATTTTTTTCTGCATCTAGCTCTGAAAAAATATTTGGGCTTCTAGCGGTGTGTGGGACTTGGTCTATTAGTCCATCTATACTGACCTCCATCAGGTTGCAAATTAAAATAATTTTTTTCTGCATCTAGCTCTGAAAAAATATTTGGGCTTCTAGCAGTGTGTGGGACTTGGTCTATTAGTCCATCTATACTGACCTCCATCAGGTTGCAAATTAAAAATAATTTTTTTCTGCATCTAGCTCTGAAAAAATATTTGGGCTTCTAGCAGTGTGTGGGACTTGGTCTATTAGTCCATCTATACTGACCTCCATCAGGTTGCAAATTAAAAATAATTTTTTTCTGCATCTAGCTCTGAAAAAATATTTGGGCTTCTAGCAGTGTGTGGGACTTGGTCTATTAGTCCATCTATACTGACCTCCATCAGGTTGCAAATTGAATATAATTTTTTTCTGCATCTAGCTCTGAAAAAATAGTTGGGCTTCTAGCGGTGTGTGGGACTTGGTCTATTAGTCCATCTATACTGACCTCCATCAGGTTGCAAATTAAAAATATTTTTTTTCTGCATCTAGCTCTGAAAAAATATTTGGGCTTCTAGCAGTGTGTGGGACTTGGTCTATTAGTCCATCTATACTGACCTCCATCAGGTTGCAAATTAAAAATAATTTTTATCTGCATCTACAGTACCTCTGAAAAAATATTTGGGCTTCTAGCAGTGTGTGGGACTATTTGTATTAGTCCATCTATACTGACCTCCATCAGGTTGCAAATTCAAAATAATTTTTTTCTGCATCTAACCCAGCCAATAGTTTTGGCCTAATACCACAGTTTGGCCACTCAGCTCTGCTCGGTTACCATCCATTGTTTTTTTGTGCAAACAACTCCAGAGTTGTGAATTAGTTAACCACCAAAATGAGTGGAAAAAGGCCTGCTGCTGGTGGAAAGGGGAATAGGCGTGTTGGGAAGGGGAAAAAAGGTTGTGTCCGTGGGGTAGGTGTTAAAGCAACAGTAACATCTGCAGAAGAAAGACCATCTTCCAGCCAAACTAAAATGTCTACTTCTTTTAGCGGACAATGTGATAAGATCCCTTTCTTACGGCCACGCCAATCGCTACAAATTCCAGATGAGGCACAAAAACAGCAGGTGCTTCAACGGATATCAAGTGCTCCTTTAAGTGGGCTCTCCTCCACATCAACTTCAACATCACAAATACTCCAGCCCTCAAAGGTGTCACCCAAATCGCACTTGCTTCCTCACAGCTCCCAAATCTCCAGCTGCCCGTCTGAGTATGAGGTAGAACAGATGGTTGAGTCTGCAGAGCTGTTTACTCATACTATAGCCTGGGAATCAGAGGTCGACTCCAGCGCTTGTGTGAATCCAGACGAGGAAATGATCTGCACTGATGCCCAGAATCTTTATGAGTCGGATCCAGGACCAGACGCAGAAGGTTCTGACCATAATGTAGACCCTCATTCCCAAACTGTAACTCCTGTTGGTGGAGACAATGAGGAAGACGATGATAAGACTCAAATACCTGATTGGAGCGACAACTTTAGTTTTTTGTCAGGGCAGGAACAGGTTGGCTCTGAGGACGACGGGTGTGATAACGCACAGGGTGATGATGATGAGGTCGGAGATCCCACTTACTGTCAACCCACAGTCAGCCAAGAGATGAGGTCAGCAGAGGAGGTGGAGGAAGATGCTAGTGACGACGAGGTCAGGTTGCGCCTTCCTGGACAGAGACGTAGTACTGGAAGCACGTCAACAACTGCATCCTCAAACACAACTCTGCCTCTCACCACAAGTCGTGGTGGCTCTTCAGGTCGCATGGGTGCTAAGCCTTGCATAGCCTGGGCATTTTTTCAGATCGATAAAGATGACCCAACTCGTGTTATCTGTAACATTTGTCAGCAAAAGCTAAGTAGAGGCCAAAAAATACATAGTTTGAGTACTTCATGCATGAACGGGCACATGGACATGAAGCATAAGTTGCAGTGGGAAGCTCAGTGTGCTACAATGCGGCCTAGCCGGCCGGGCCAATCACCGTCTGACATATCTTGTGCATCCGCGGCCTCTTCATCCTCTGTGACTGGGGGGACAGCAGTCACACCTGTTTTGGGGCGCAGACCTGCCACCTCTTTACCCGCAACAGCCAGCGTGATTGGCAGGTCATCATTTTCTTTGGAGGTGGTAACACCAGCTGGTGTTGAGCGCTGTCCGACATCGATAGCACCACCTTTGGATCAAGGCAACCTAACATGTCCGCCTGCATCTTCCTCACAGACCGGCAGTTTGCCGGGGACACCCTTATCAACCCCGTCTAAGCACAATAGCCAGCCCTCGGTCCCTCAGATGTGGACAAGTAAAAGACCATTTCCTCCTAGCCATGAGAAAGCTAAGAGGTTGAATTTCACCATCTGCAAGCTCTTGGCTACAGAAATGCTGCCTTTCCGCCTGGTGGACACAGAGGATTTTCGAGACCTTATGTCCGTCGCAGTGCCCCAGTACCAGATGCCCAGTCGGCACTACTTCTCAAAGAAAGGTGTGCCTGCGCTCCACCAGCATGTCGCACACAACATCACCGCTTCTTTGAGAAACTCTGTGTGTGACAGGGTGCATTTCACCACAGACACTTGGACGAGTAGGCATGGACAGGGGCGTTACATGTCGCTGACTGGGCACTGGGTAACTATGGTGACAGCAGGACAAGGGGCTGCTGTCCAAGTCTTGCCGTCCCCACGAGTTGTGCGTCAATCCTCTTTATGTCAAAGTTCCTCCACTGCTTCTGCCTCCTCAACCTCCTCTCGGTCTTCCACCTGCACCCAAAGCCTGTCTGGTCATGCCACAAGCTTTCTAACTGCGCAGAAGGGATCCTGCACACCTCCTTACTATGCTGGCAGTAGGACTCAACGTCATCAGGCGGTTTTTACATTGAAATGTCTGGGAAATGTGAGTCACACAGCTGAGGAGTTGTGGTCAGCTCTGGAGAACCAATTTCATGAATGGTTGTCTCCACTGGACCTGAAACCAGGGAAGGCCGTGTGCGACAATGCTGCAAACCTGGGTGCGGCCCTTCGCCGGGGCAATGTCACACACGTGCCTTGTATGGCTCACGTGTTGAACCTGGTTGTCCAGCAATTTTTAGCCCACTATCCCAGACTAGATGGCCTTCTGCAGAGGGCACGGTCGCTGTGTGCTCACTTCCGCCGTTCGCATCCCGCAGCTCAGCGACTTACATCTCTACAGAAGTCGTTGGGCCTGCCACTTCACCGGCTAAAATGCGATGTGCCTACCCGGTGGAATTCAACTCTGCACATGTTGCAGCGACTGTGGCAGCACCGACAAGCCCTGGTGCAATACGTTCTGACGTATAGCCTGGGCCAACGAGATTCAGAGGTGGGGCAAATCACGCTGGAGGAGTGGTCTCAGATCAGGGACCTATGCACCCTTCTGCACAGTTTTGAAATGGCGACGAAGATGTTTAGTGCTGACGATGCCATTATCAGCATGACTATTCCGGTGATTTACATGCTGGAGCACATGTTAAACAGAATTCGGAGTCAGGTGGTGGCACAAGAGGAGGTGGAGGAAGTAGAGGAGGAGGAGTTGTATGCGGAAGGGCTAACATCTGCAAGGTCCAGACGGTCGGCAGCACCAAGGCGGCAGGCATGTGAGGGTGGGGGAGATGGTTTTACCAGGGCGCATGGTAGCAGCCAAACTAGTGAGGAAGGTGCAGGAGCCCAGGAAGAAGTGGAGGACGAACTGATGGAAGACTCATCAGATGAGGGAGACCTTGATCACATTTCTGTTGTGCGAGGTTGGGGGGAGAGGACAGAGGAAGGAAGCATGATTGTTACCTCGCCACCAACACAACAGGGACTTGGTGCTCCTGGATGCGCAACACACATGAGTGCCTTCTTGCTGCACTACCTGCAACATGACCCTCGAATTGTGAGAATTAGAAATAATCCTGACTACTGGGTTGCCACACTGTTAGATCCCCGGTACAAAAGTAAATTTGCAGAAATTATTCCTGCCATAGAAAGGGATGCACGCATGCAGGAGTATCAGCAGAGACTGTTGCAGAATCTTACATGTGCTTTTCCACAAAATACCAGTGGTGCACGTAGTGAATCTCACAGTTCCAACTTGCCAACCGTGGGACCGTCAAGTGTTCAGCACTCAAACCGTAACAGAACCACAGTATCTGCTGGTAACATCAATTTTGCGGAATCATTTCACCACTTTTTTAGCCCATCCTTTGCAAGGCCACAGGAGACAAGAAGTCTGACACATAGTCAACGCCTAGAGACGATGGTACAGGAGTATCTCCAAGTAAACATTGAAGCCACGACTGTGTCACTGGACCCTTGCTCTTTTTGGGCTTCCAATCTGGATAAATGGCCGGAGCTAGCCACTTACGCCTTGGAGATCTTGTCATGCCCCGCAGCCAGCGTTCTGTCTGAACGTGTGTTCAGCGCTGCTGGTGGTGTGCTGACAGATAAGCGCACGCGGCTCTCCACTGATAATGTAGACAGACTCACGTTCATAAAGATGAACAAATCATGGATCCGAAATGACTTTTCTACCCCTGTGTCATCCTGGGGAGAGTAAAAGCTTGATGATTGGTTAAAATCACCCTACCAACCGTTTTAAGCTTTCAAATTACTAATCATGTTTATCTGTATCTTGACTGGAAAATAATTTGGGCTTTGTAGCAGTGTGCAGCACTGATCCTATTAGGCCATCTATACTAAAGCTTCACCAGATTTAAAATTAAAAATAATTTTTAGCTGCATCTAGCCCGGAAAATAATTTTGGGGCTCCGAGATGCGCAAGACACATAAGTGCCTTCTTGCTGCACTACCTGCAGCATGACCCTCATATTGTCAGAATTCGAAGTAATCATGACTACTGGGTTGCCACACTCTTAGATCCCCCAAACTTTTCGATCAACCTTTTCATTTTAATAAAGACCAAAAAAATGGTCATTTTTGAAATTATAAGCATTAGCAGGTTGTTAGAAACTGAAATCAAACAGTTTTCAACTCAAAACTTTATTCTAGGTGATGTTACATTTTCACATAGGACCCCTTGTTCGAAAGGAGCTTCTGAACTCTCTCGTCCATTGAATTTGTCAGGTTTTGGATGGTTTCTGCTTCAATTGTTTTGCATGAGGACAGAATACCCTCCCAGAGCTGTTGCTTAGATGTGAACTGCCTCCCGCCATCATAGACACTCCTTTTAATGATGCTCCAAAGGTTCTGAATGGGGTAGAGGTCAGGGGAGCATGGGGGTCACACCATAAGTTTGTCCCCTTTTATGCCCATATCAGCCAGAGATGCAGATGTTTTATGTGCAGCATGAGATGGTGCATTATCATGCAGAAAAATGATCTTGCTGTGAAATACACGGTTCTTCTTCTTGAACCATGGCAGGAAGTGCTGTTTGAGAAAATCCACATACATTATGGAGTTCATCTTTAGCGCCTTCAGGGATCCTAAAGGGGCCGACAATCTCTCTCCCCATGATTCCAGCCCAAAACATTACTCCACCTCCTCCTTGTTGGCGCTGTAGCCGTGTTTGCGTGGGGTGTCCATCAACCAGCCATCCTCCACTCCATCCATCTGGACCATCGAGCGCTGCACGGCACTCATCCGTGAACAAAACAGTTTTGAAATCAGTCTTCATGTAATGTTTGGCCCACTGGAGCCGTTTCTGCTTGTGTGAAGTGGATAGAGGAGGTCGACAGGATGGCGTATGCACAGCTGCAAACCTCTGAAGGACCCTGCATCTTGTTGTTCGGGGGACGTTGGAGGCACAAGCAGCTTCAAAAACTTGTCTGCTGCTATGACAAGGCTTTTTTGCCGCTGCTCTTTCAACCTGACGTAATTGCCTGTAGGAAAGAGTCCTCAATTTGCCCTTATCAGCACGCACACGTGTGTACTGTGAATCAGCTACATACTTCTTGATTGCCAAGACACTTCATCCTGATCATCGCACAATGTTGATTGTAGTCATGCCTTGACCTAAACACTCCACAATTTGTTGCTTCTCAGCAGCCGACACATCCTTTTTCTTTCCCATTTTGGCAGAAAAGGTAGGCTGCTTAATAATGTGAGAGAGCCTTCTTAAGTAGTCTTGCCTTTCATTGGACACACCTGCCAAACTAATTAGCACAGGTGTCTGCAATTGCTTACAGTGATATAAAGAGCCCTGACACACATCACCATCAATGAGTTTAACTGACAAACAAACAAATTCTTCCCTTATCACTCCTAAACACTTTTTGCATAATAATTTGGAACGCGGTGTACATGTGCTTTTCCACAAAACACCAGTGGTTCACGTAGTGAATCTTACAGTTCTAACTTGCCAACCGTGGTCTGTATGGAATTGTTCAATAAAGGGCCCAAAATTAAGATAACATAGATGGGAGAGGTCTCTATGAATAGGAATTCCTAAGTATTTGATACCCTGTGAGGGCCAGGCAAAGGGAAAGTTGGACTGGATGGAATCCTATATGGATTTAGGGAGGGAGACATCGAGGGCCTCAGACTTCGCTGCATTGATTTTAAAATTTTACCATGTAACAAAGTGATCTATTTCAGCCATAACAGCAGGGATGGATATATGTGATTGAGTGATATATACTAGGACATCATCAGCAAATAGAGAGCACTTGTACTCGGTGCCTCCCACCTCAATCCACCTAATATTGGGGTTATGGCGAATTGATGAGAGCAGGTGCTCCGTCACTAGGATGTATAAGAGAGGGGACAGAGGACATCCCTGCCTTGTCCCATTGGTGATTGTGAAAGGTGATGAAAATGTTCTGACGCACCCCCTGGGCCTTGGGACACCCGGAGCCGGACCCTTTTTGGTGGATGCTGGTGGTTGTAGTCTTCGTGGCGGCGATCCGGTTCCGTGGCTCAGGGCGGTCAAACCAGTGGCGGAACTATTTATGTGGTTTTGATGTTTAAATGTCCGACTACGCCACCCGTGGATTGCGGTCAGAGTGAACCGCCGCTACAGGGCAGACCGCTAAGGCTGGTGTTGTGGGTGCAGCAGAGCGTAGCATAACTCCCCACGGGAGGAGTATAGCCTCAGGGCAGTGTATGCGGAGGATGGGGGTGATGGTGCAGGGCAGCAGCAGTAACGACACGGAGTCAGTGATGCAGTTCAGGGCCTTTACTCACAGTTCTTATTATCCAGACCACGTCTGCAGGTAACGGCTGCCCACGTCGTACTGTGCTCACCAGGTGAGGGGCTCAGACAACTCCCAGATAACTTTGGAGCGCTTCACAGGACCCCCTTTGTGTGTCCTTTGTCTGGCCTTTCTTACCAACACTTCTGTCCGGCTGCCTCGGGCCTCCTCTTGGTAAACTTGGCGCCAGTTTCCCTGACCCTATGTGGTGCCTTCCTAGCGGGTGGAGCAAGGGGCTGCGCCACATAAAATGTCAGAGCCTCCGGTTTCTAGCTGAGGGTCGTTTCCTGCCTCCACTAGTTCGGGGACCGGTCTCCCCCTTTGGCCTGACCCCTCCACGCAGGTGGATTCGGGCGTGCGGTGGTGACTCGCCCGTCCGCACCCCTGGGATCCCTTCATTCCTCGTTCCTGGAGCCTTCTCCGCTCCTCTTCCTTCCTTCTCCCTCTTGCAGGCCTGGGCCTCTGTTACTAGGCCCGCCTCCGGAGCAGAGCTCATGCAGAGCCCTTGCTCCCTGCCACTTCTGCTCAGACTTCTCTGCACTGAACTAAGATGGTGCCCACCTTTTATACTCCCTTCTCAATGCACCCAGGAACTGCTTCCTCCCTGCTCCTGCACTGCAGGGTTCCCCTTCCTCAGTGTTCCCTCCCCCCACTCCAGCCAGGGACAGGGACTGTCGTGCCCATCTCAGGGGCATATTGGTCGCCCTGCCCCACGGCAATGTGGTGTAATGCATGCAGGTGTCGGGTCCTGATCCACACTCCATCCTTATCTGAGAGTGAGATATCACACCTCTGGGTGAGGTGCAATACGTCTGTAGCAACCGAGCCCTCGGTGCTACAGTTCCATTTATCTTCAGCCTAGGTGACGTATTGTGATACAGGGCCGTGATTTTGGCTATAAAAGGGTCCCCTAGACCCCTACCCCAAGCTTTTTAAGAGAATCATATATGGCGTGCCAGGAGACTCTATGGAATGCTTTCTCAGCATCCAACGAGAGTATCTACTTACAAATTTTTAACTGCATCTAGCCCAGGAAATACTTTGTGCCTAGTAGCAGTGTCTGCTAGTCAGCGGATTATCCCGGCTGTTAAGCAAGCTACACCACCTGTAGTTTGGACACTTAATTTTTTCAAAGGAAATGCTTCGGGACCACGGGATACTTAGTGAAGAGCATCAGGAGGCACCCCAAGGCATAGGGGCTGGGACTGGCACTAGGATGCCTTGCGGTGGACAGCCGAGCTCGATCCTTATAAAAGCTTTTTAACTGCAGCAGCTTTAGTGGACGCTACTGGAGCTGGAATTACGCGGCTGCTGGCATGAGACTTGCCCTCCAATAGATCCTTGTAAATGGATTTAAAGTGTATTCATTCAAATTAGAGGGACAATTTAAATTAAAAAGCTTAGAGCTGCCTCCACCACAGGGGGGCTCTCTCGACCCACCAGCGGACAGGCACCAGTATTGGGAGAGGGGGGCTGGCCGTCAGGGTTCACCACGGCTCTGGCACAAACCCGGCGACACGGAGGTGGCACGGGCAGGAGCGGACTGGCCGTCTCGGCTTCTCACTTTTTGGATTTTAGAAGGGCATGACATGCCTATATCTGTGTCCCCCCCTCCTTTTACTCCTCCACCTCTTTTCTTTTCGCATGACTATATGTACTTGTCACTTTTCCATGTGTTAGTTGTGTCTTCTGAGCAGTTTGTCAGCTTTTGGACACCTTTGAAGGTGTTTTCTATGTGTTTCTATGTGTTTTTGTTTGCCTGCCATTGGTTTTAACGGTGTTCGAAGGTGTTCGACGAACAGTTCGACGAACAGTTCGGCGAACACACGGGTGTTCGACGAACCGAACCGAACTCGAACACTACGGGGGTGGCTCAACACTAATTGGCACCCTTGCCTAGATGTTTAAATAGTCTCACTTTACTGCAGGGCAGCGTCGGTGATATTCACATGTTTCCCTGTGAAAGCTTGGAGCGAGTGTAGTCTGCTTTCCTCCTCTCTGGAGCAAAGAGGATGTGTGTGTGTTATCTCTCTGAAGTTGGCTCAAGCTAAGCTATTGGGCTCCCTTCCCCTCATCCCTTTGTGCTGCACTTAGTCTTTCCCACACCTTGCGTTACATTTATGTAGCACAGTAGTAACAGAAACTATTGAGATTTAGTAATGTGAACCCTTGGCTGGAGCAGAATATCAGCACCAAAGAATTAAAAACTGAAATTTGGTCTAGTTTCTTTAGCACGGTAGTAACAGAAAATATTGACATTTAGCAATGTGAACTTCTGGATGAAGCAGAATATCAACACCAAAGAATTAAAAGCGCAAATGTGGCCTAATTTCTGTAGCACGGTAGTAACAGTACTAATTTAGATTTTAGAATGTCAACCCCTGGTTGGAGCAGAATATCAGCACTAAAGAATTGAAAGCTGAGGTGTGGTCTGCTTTATGCAGCATGGTAGAAACAGTAAAAAAATTGAATTTTTACTGTGGAGCCCTGGATACACCTCAATCTCAGCGCACAAGAATTACAAGCTAAGATTTGGCCTGCTTTATGTAGCATGGTAGGAACAGAAAAAAATTAGAGTTTCAAATGCGTACTCCTGCATTGAGCACAATATCAGCACAACAGAGTTCTCTGCTGAAATGTGGATTGGTGTCTCTGTCTAGACCACACTAATAGCAGAAACTATTGATCTGCTGAAAGGTCGATTTCCCACCACACAGGATCCTTTCTATCTAAACTATCTGTAGTACAAACAGCTAACACCTAGCTAATTATCTCACTATTTGACTACTTAGTAGCAGTCTCTCTGTGCTGTTACACTGACAAAATGGTGCTAAAACAACATGTCCACTGTTTATATGTAGAGGGACATGTGACTTCAGCAGCCAATGACACAAGTTCTTGTGTTTGGACTTTGTGGATGGTTCCTGCGCCCTGATTGGCTTGCCGGAATTTCCACACATTAAGTTAAGAAAAAAAAAATATTAAGATTAATAGTCTGACGCTACTCTGACCTCTCCCCACCCCCTCCCCTCATCAAACACGTCACCCCCCGCTCATCATACAGCACCACTATCCTAACCAAAGTCCTAAACAATGCATAAGTGTTAACGTGATCATTTACCGTACTTTGTTCAAAAGTTGCCGACTTTGAGTAAAAAAGCTCGGGTGTCCGATTACGAATCTGAATGTGCATTGTCTGTGCCGAATTTGAAAAAACATTAACATTTTCTGAACATGTTCGCTCATCTCTATTCAAAACCACATTCAATAAGTTCACAGGAATTAATGGAATGCGGAAGGAAAAAATAAACATTTAACTTTTTTCACAAAAATGTTACTTTAGACTCAATTTTTTTTTACTTTCACAAGGGTAACAGAGAAAATGGGCCCAAAAATGTGTTATGTAATTTCTCCTGAGCACGCCGATACCCCATATAAGGGGGAAAACCACTGTTTGGGCAGGCGCACGGCAAGCCTCGGAAGGGAAGGAGTGCCATTTGACTTTTTGAATTTAAAATTTGCTGGAATAATTAGCGGACGCCATGTCGCGTTTGCAGAACCCCTGATGTGCCTAAAAATTCGAAACCCCCACAAGTGACCATTTTGGAGGCTAGACTCATCAGGGAACTTTTGTAGATGGGTGTTGAGCACCTTGAACCCCCAGGTGCTTTACAGAAGTTTATAATATTGAGCTGTGAAAATAAAAAAAAATCAAATTTTTCCCACAAAAATGTATTTAGCCCCAAATTTTTTATTTTCACAAAGGTAACAGGAGAAAATGGACCCTAAAATTTGTTGTGCAATTTCTGCTGAGTATGCAGATACCCCATATTTAGGGAAAACTACTGTTAGGGCACATGGCAGGGCTTAGAAAGGAAAGAGTGACGTTTTGGAACGCAGACTTTGATGGAATGGCCTGCGAGTGTCATGTCATGTTTGGAGAGCACATGTTGTGTCTAAACAGTAGAAAACCCCCACAAGTGATTCCATTTTGGAAACTAGACCCCTCAATGAATTTATTTAGACGTGTAGTGAGCACCTTGAACCCACAGGTGCTTCACAGAATTTTGTGTTGATCTGTGAAAATGAAAAAAAATATTTTTCCCACAAACTAAGTTATTTTAGGCCCAAATGTTTTCATTTTAATGGGGAAAAGCAAAAGAAAATGGACCCCAAAATTTGTTGTGCAATTTCTTCTGAGTACGCCGATATTACATTTATGGTCGAAAAATAAGCTCAGAAAAGAAGCAGCGTCATATTGGAGTTCTTTTGCTGGACTGGTTTGAGGGGTGCTAGATCAGCAGAACCTCCCCATAAGTGACCCTATTTTACAAACTACACCTCTCAATTAATTAATTTACGGGTACAGTGATCATATCGACACCACAGGTGGGTCACAGAATTTTATACCATTGAACTAAGAAGAAAAAATAATTACATTTTTACAACCAAAATTTTGTTTTAGCTCCAGATTTTACATTTTCACATGGGAAAATGGGTAAAAATTGCACCAAAATTTGTTACACAATTTCTGCTGACTGTAGAAATACCCAATATGTGTCTGTACGGTACTGCTTAACCACACGGCGAGACTCGGGAGGGACAGAGCGCTATTTTCCTCTTCTATTTTCTAGAATAGTTTGCAGACTCCACACACAAAGCCCCTCAAGTGACCCCATTTTGGAAATTATAACCCTTTGGGAATTTATCTACAGGTGTAGTGAAGATTTTGACACATAGATGTTTTCCAGAAACAAGCAGCCGTGGATATTTCTGAGTGAAAATTGCAAACTTCCATTGTACTGACCAGTACGTTGTAGTGACCAGTATGTTATGCCTACCTCATGCTTCTGGAGACATGCACCCGTAAATTAGGCGGGCTCTCATCGCTACAGAAATGCCGAACATGTGGACGCTAACTGCAGTTTAGGCACACTGGGGTTCAGAAGGGGGGACAGCATTTGCATTTGGAAGCACAGAATTCACTGGATTTCTTTTGGGGTGTGAGGAGCCATTTCGTTTTTCCAGAGCCTTTGTACTACCAGTAACGTGGAAGCCCCCTATATTTCCATTGATAGATGATGGACCTGAGTGGGGGCCTTTTTGTGGATTGATTTAAAGCTTTTGTTAGGAACATTTTACATAATGTTTGGGAACACATTTATCCTGTGCTCTACACTGAGCACTAACATCGGGGTTTGCATCTAAATCTCTGAGTGACTTGATTCAGATGAAACCCCCGAGGGATCCATTCACTACAATGAGGCAGCAGAGTTACTCTGGACTCTGTCTGGGTACTGTTCAGCGATGTCCTTTTTTAAGACATGCACAAAACTGTGGCGGACCATGCTATTATGCAAGCCTAAAAAGACAGACACCGCTGGATTACAGGCCAGACAGCATCCACAATGACTCCATCTACATCATTATAGGAAATCTGCCGGGGATTCCGTCTGAATCACGTATTTCAGAGATTTACACGGAAACCCCAGTGTAAGCTCTCAACGCAGAACACAGAATAGATGTGCGCCGAGCCTTACTGCAATCTTTGGGAGGCAGAATGAACAAATCAACAGAAGGTGAAGAATTGGTTTTATTTATTTTTTACGCCGTTCCTCGCATGACATAAGTGATTAGACGACTTTATTCTTTGGGTTGATGAAATTACAGAGATACCAGATTTATATCTGGTTTTTATGTTTGGCTTCTGTCACACACTAAAAGATGAAAGTTTTTGCATCACCATACCTTGAGAGATATAATTTTTCCATATTTTGGCCGACAAAGTCATGCTAGGGCTTATTTTCTGCAGGATGAGTTGATGTTTTTATTGGTTCCATTTTCGGGCACATGACATTTTTTGATTGCTTTCTATTCCGATTTTTGGGAGGTAGAATGAACAAAAACTAAAAATTTAGGAATTGTTTTTTTTTATGTCTTTCCACGTGTGGTAAAATTGATAAGGCTGTTTTATTCTTCGGGTCAGTATGATTACATTGGTACCACATTTGTATTTTTTTATGTTTTTTCGCTTTTACATAATAAAAACTATTTTATAGAATAACTAATTATTTTGCATCACTTTATTTTGAGAGCTATAACTTTTATATTTTTCAGCTAATGGAGCTGTATGGCAGCTTGATTTTTGCAGGACAAGATGACGTTTTCAGTGGTACCACGTTTATTTAGATTTGTCTTTTTGATCGCGTTTTATTCCTTTTTTGTTCGGCGGTATGATGATAAAGCATAGTTTTTTGCCTTGTTTTTTATGTAGTTTTTTACGGTGTTCACTAAAGGGGTTAACTAGTGGAAGAGTTTTATAGGTCGGGTCGTTCCAGATACAGTGATACCAAATATGTGTAATTTTTTTTTCCATAAAAATATTTATTTATAGGTACTATATTTACAATTTTTTTCCCTTTTTTTTACTTTTTTACTTTGTCCCACTATGGGATTTTCACTTTTTTCAGCATGATCGCTTGTATAGTATAGGAGTGGAGGAGCAAACTGCCAGCGCTAGGTCTGGTGACCCGGATGTCGTCATGATGTGACATTGGGTCACCATAGCAACGATCGCTCCCCTCCACCACAACGTCGTGGGGGCGCCAATCCAAAGGCAGAGGGGCTTCCTCCCTCTCCCTGGCTCCCTAATTGCTGCGATCGATTTCAATCGCAGCATCTTGAGGGGTTAAAGTGTTGGGACCGTTCCTGGAATCAGCTGACACCCAGTGGCCAGTGGTGTACCGCCAATGGCGGCAGGCCACGCGACTGCTACGGGGCCCGTGAGCCGGGGGGGCCCGATAGCAGTCACCCCCCTTCTGCAACCCCCGCTCCGCTGTTTGATTGCCGCCGCCGCCCACCGCCACTGTGTTCAGACATTGCCATGCGCTGTGCGGCTGTATCTTGTAGTAATGACAGCAGGGGCGACACTGCGCCTTTAATTGGGCTTGTGTTGCCCCTGCCACGTCATTACTAGCAGACACAGCCGCACAGTGCACTGCACGCGGCCATGTCTGAAATCAGTGTCGGCGGGCGGCGGCAATCAAACAGCGGAGCGGGGGGTGCAGGAGGGGGGCCCGGATGGAGGGGGGGCCCTGTTGAAGGGAGGCCCTGATGGAGGGGGGGCACTGTTGAAGGGAGGCCCCAAGAGGGTCCCTGTTGAAGGGAGGCACCGAGGGGGTCCCTGTTGAAGAGAGACCCTGTGGGGTCCCTGATGAAGGGAGGCCCCGTGGGGGTCCTTGATAAAGGGAGGCCCCGTGGGGGTCCTTGATAAAGGGAGGCCCCGTGGGGGTCCTTGATAAAGGGAGGCCCCGTGGGGGTCCTTGATAAAGGGAGATCCCGTGGGGGACCTTGATAAAGGGAGGCCCCGAGGGGGGGCCCTGATGAAGTGGCGGCAATTAAGCAGCGCCGGCGGAGCAGAGGGTGCAGGAGGGGGGCCCCGATTAAGTGCCGGCAATCAAACACTGCCGGAGGTCATCTCTATGGACATGCTGGGGGAGCGGTCTGGGCCCCGACGGCGAGTGGGCCCCTCTGATGGTCCAGAGCCTGTGATGGCCATTAGACATGCCGGCGGCCCTGCACAGCTGGACTGGACACAGGACAAGGGGCAGGTAAGTGAGGCTTGCCACCAGATTCCCCAGTCCCCATATTAAATATATTTCTAATGTGCATTGTGTGTATGTCAGTGTGTATATATATATTTATGTCTGTTTTATGTGTTTTAAGAATGTGTTCAAATATGTACGTATCTGTGTATGTGTACCATCTGCATGTCTGCGTACCGTGTACGAGCATGTCTGCGTACTGTGTGTGTGCGAGCATGTCTGTGTACTGTGTGTGTGCATGTCTGCGTGCTGTGTGCGTGCATGTTTGCATATGTGAAGGATGAGGGGGCAGCCTTTGCCCTGTGTTGTATACCTACATTTCTCCGCCGTATCTGTGCATCATGAATGCTGTATGTATTAAAGGGGCCACTGAGACTCTTTCGCCCGGGGCTCACGAAAACCTGGAGCCGGCCCTGGTTGAAAGCAATGATGGAGGAGGGAATGTCATGTGACTCTCTCTCCCATCATTCCTCCTCTGCTTCTGAGGCAACGGCGTGATGACGCTCCATGCTGTGTCAGACAGTAGAGCTGGCAGCTGCTGAGGTGATGACAGAGACGCGCTGCAGAGACTGAAGCAGCGGGGAACGAGGAGCGGTAAGTATGTATTTATTTATTTTTGTAAATCAGTGAGTACTGATAGTACTGGAGGACTGGGGCTGCATTTTACCCTATGGTGGGGGCTGCCTTTTACCCTATGGGGGGCTGCATTATACTGCATACAGAACCATGGGGAGTTCATTATACTGTGTGGAGGACCATGGGAGTTCATTATACTGTGTACAGAACCATGGGGAGCGCATTATACTGTGTGGAGGACCATGGGGAGTTCATTATACTGTGTGGAGGACCATGGGGATTGCATTATACTGTGTGCAGGACCATGGGGAGTGCATTATACTGTGTGGAGGACCATGGCGAGTGCATTATACTGCGTGAAAGACCATGGCGAGTGCATTATACTGTGTGGAGGATCATGTCGAGTGCATTATACTGTGTGGAGGACCATTTCGAGTGCATTATACTGTGTGGAGGACCATGTCGAGTGCATTATACAGTGTGGAGGACCATGGCGAGTGCATTATACTGTGTGGAGGACCATGGAGAGTGCATTATACTGTGTGGAGGACCATGGGGAGTGTATTATACTGCGTGCAGGACCATGGCGAGTGCATTATACTGCGTGGAGGACCATGGCGAGTGCATTATACTGTGTGGAGGACCATGTTGAGTGCATTATACTGTGTGGAGGACCATGTCGAGTGCATTATACTGTGTGGAGGACCATGTCGAGTGCATTATACTGTGTGGAGGACCATGTCGAGTGCATTATACTGTGTGGAGGACCATGGCGAGTGCATTATACTGTGTGGAGGACCATAGCGAGTGCATTATACTGTATGGAGGACCATGGGGAGTGCATTATACTCAGTGGGAGTGTGGAGAGGTGTGGGGGCCATTATACTGTATGTAGGCCCACTATACTGCATGGAAGGCTGTGTGGGGGTCACAGTTGGGGGATTATACTGTGTTGGGGTTACCATACTTTACCCTGGGAGTTGAGGTGGGGTACAGTAGGCAGGGCTGTGGAGTCAGTAAGCCAAACCTCCGACTCCTCTCAATTAGTGTTGAGCCACCGCCGTAGTGTTCGTGTTCGGTTCGGTTCGTCGAACACCCGTGTGTTCGTCGAACTGTTCGTCGAACACCTTCGAACACCGTTAAAACCAATGGCAGGCAAACAAAAACACATAGAAACACATAGAAAACACCTTCAAAGGTGTCCAAAAGCTGACAAACTGCTGAGAAGACATAACTAACACATGGAAAAGTGACAAGTACATATAGTCATGCGAAAAGAAAAGAAGTGGAGGAGTAAAAGGAGGGGGAGACACAGATATAGGCATGTCATGCCCTTCTAAAATCCAAAAAGTGAGAAGCCGACACGGCCAGTCCGTTCCTGCCCGTGCCACCTTCGTGTCGCCGGGTTTGTGCCAGAGCCGCGGTGGACCCTGACGGCCAGCCCCCCTCTCCCAATACTGGTGCCTGTCCGCTGGTGGGTCGAGCGAGCCCCCCTGTGGTGGAGGCAGCTCTAAGCTTTTTAATTTAAATTGTCTCTCTACTTTGAATGAATACACTTTAAATCCTTTTACAAGGATCTATTGGAGGGCAAGTCTCATGCCTGCAGCCGCGTAATTCCAGCTCCAGTAGCGTCCACTAAAGCTGCTGCAGTTAAAAAGCTTTTATAAGGATAGAGCTCGGCTGTCCACCGCAAGGCATCCCACCGCCAGTCCCAGCCCCTATGCCTCGGGGTGCCTCCTGATGCTCTTCACTGAGTATCCCGTGGTCCCGAAGCATTTCCTTTGAAAAAATTAAGTGTCCAAACTACAGGTGGTGTAGCTTGCTTAACAGCCGGGATAATCCGCTGACTAGCAGACACTGCTACTAGGCGCAAAGTATTTCCTGGGCTAGATGCAGTTAAAAATTTGTAATTAGATACTCTCGTTGGATGCTGAGAAAGCATTCCATAGAGTCTCCTGGCACGCCATATATTATTCTCTTAAAAAGCTTGGGGTAGGGGTCTAGGGGACCCTTTTATAGCCAAAATCATGGCCCTGTATCGCAATACGTCACCTAGGCTGAAGATAAATGGAACTGTAGCACCCTGAAGGCTCGGTTGCTACAGAGGTATTGCACCTCACCCAGAGGTGAGATATCTCACTCTCAGGTAAGGATGGAGTGTGGATCAGGACCCGACACCTGCATGCATTACACCACATTGCCGTGGGGCAGGGCGACCAATATGCCCCTGAGATGGGCACGACAGTCCCTGTCCCTGGCTGGAGTGGGGGGAGGGAACACTGAGGAAGGGGAACCCTGTAGTGCAGGAGCAGGGAGGAAGCAGTTCCTGGGTGCATTGAGAAGGGAGTATAAAAGGTGGGCACCATCTTAGTTCAGTGCAGAGAAGTCTGAGCAGAAGTGACAGGGAGCAGGGGCTCTGCATGAGCTCTGCTCCGGAGGCGGGCCTAGTAACAGAGGCCCAGGCCTGGAAGAGGGAGGAGGAAGGAAGAGGAGCGGAGAATGCTCCAGGAATGAGGAACAAAGGGATCCCAGGGGTGCGGACGGGCAAGTCGCCACCGCACGCCCGAATCCACCTGCGTGGAGGGGTCAGGCCAAAGGGGGAGCCGGTCCCCGAAACTAGTGGAGGCGGGAAATGACCCTCAGCTAGAAACCGGAGGCTGTGACATTTTATGTGGCGCAGCTCCTCGCTACACCCGCTATGAAGGCACCACATAGGGTCAGGGAAACTGGTGCCAAGTTTACCAAGAGGAGGCCCGAGGCAGCCGGACAGAAGGGTTGGTAAGAAAGGCCAGACAAAGGACACACAAAGGGGGTCCTGTGAAGCGCTCCAAAGTTATCTGGGAGTTGTCTGAGCCCCTCACCTGGTGAGCACAGTACGACGTGGGCAGCCGTTACCTGCAGAAGTGGTCTGGATAATAAGAACTGTGAGTAAAGGCCCTGGACTGCATCACTGACTCCGTGTCGTTACTGCTGCTGCCCTGCACCATCACCCCCATCCCCCGCATACACTGCCCTGAGGCTATACTCCTCCCGTGGGGAGTTATGCTACGCTCTGCTGCACCCACAACACCAGCCTCAGCGGTCTGCCCTGCAGCGGCGGTTCACTCTGACCGCAATCCTCGGGTGGCGTAGTCGGACATTTAAACATCAAAACCACATAAATAGTTCCGCCACTGGTTTGACCACCCTGAGCCACGGAACCGGGTCGCCGCCACGGACACTACAACCACCAGCATCCACCAAAAAGGGTCCCGCTCCGGGTGTCCCAAGGCCCAGGGGGCGCGTCAGAACATTTTCATCACCTTTCATAATCACCAATGGGACAAGGCAGGGATGTCCTCTGTCCCCTCTCTTATACATCCTAGTGACGGAGCACCTGCTCTCATCAATTCGCCATAACCCCAATATTAGGTGGATTGAGGTGGGAGGCACCGAGTACAAGTGCTCTCTATTTGCTGATGATGTCCTAGTATATATCACTCAATCACATATATCCATCCCTGCTGTTATGGCTGAAATAGATCACTTTGTTACATGGTCAAATTTTAAAATCAATGCAGCGAAGTCTGAGGCCCTCGTTGTCTCCCTCCCCAAATCCATACAGGATTCCATCCAGTCCAACTTTCCCTTTGCCTGGCCCTCACAGGGTATCAAATACTTAGGAATTCCTATTCATAGAGACCTCTCCCGTCTATGTTATCTTAATTTTGGGCCCTTTATTGAATAACTCCATACAGACCACGGTTGGCAAGTTAGAACTGTAAGATTCACTACGTGAACCACTGGTGTTTTGTGGAAAAGCACATGTACACTGTGTTCCAAATTATTATGCAAAAAGTGTTTAGGAGTGATAAGGGAAGAATTTGCTTGTTTGTCAGTTAAACTCATTGATGGTGATGTGTGTCAGGGCTCTTTATATCACTGTAAGCAATTGCAGACACCTGTGCTAATTAGTTTGGCAGGTGTGTCCAATGAAAGGCAAGACTACTTAAGAAGGCTGTCCCACATTATTAAGCAGCCTACATTTTCTGCCAAAATGGGAAAGAAAAAGGATGTGTCGGCTGCTGTGAAGCAACAAATTGTGAAGTGTTTAGGTCAAGGCATGACTACAATCAACATTGTGCGATGATCAGGATGAAGTGTCTTGGCAATCAAGAAGTATGTAGCTGATTCACAGTACACACGTGTGCGTGCTGATAAGGGCAAATTGAGGACTCTTTCCTACAGGCAATTACGTCAGGTTAAAAGAGCAGCGGCAAAAAACCTTGTCATAGCAGCCGACAAGTTTTTGAAGCTGCTGGTGCCTCCAACGTCCCCCGAACAACAAGATGCAGGGTCCTTCAGAGGTTTGCAGCTGTGCGTACGCCATCCTGTCGACCTCCTCTATCCACTTCACACAAGCAGAAACGGCTCCAGTGGGCAAAACATTACATGAAGACTGATTTCAAAACTGTTTTGTTCACGGATGAGTGCCGTGCAACGCTCGATGGTCCAGATGGATGGAGTGGAGGATGGCTGGTTGATGGACACCCCATGCAAACACGGCTACAGCGCCAACAAGGAGGAGGTGGAGTAATGTTTTGGGCTGGAATCATGGGGAGAGAGATTGTCGGCCCCTTTAAGATCCCTGAAGGGATAAAGATGAACTCCATAATCTATGTGGAGTTTCTCAAACAGCACTTCCTGCCATGGTTCAAGAAGAAGAACCGTGTATTCCACAGCAAGATCATTTTTACGATAATGCACCGTCTCATGCTGCACATAACACATCTGCATCTCTGGCTGATATGGGCATAAAAGGGGACAAACTTATGGTGTGACCCCCATGCTCCCCTGACCTCTACCCCATTCAGAACCTCTGGAGCATCATCATAAGGAGTGTCTATGATGGCAGGAGGCAGTTCACATCTAAGCAACAGCTCTGGGAGGGTATTCTGTCCTCATGCAAAACAATTGAAGCAGAAACCATCCAAAACCTGACAAATTAAATGGACGAGAGAGTCCAGAAGCTCCTTTCGAACAAGGGGTCCTATGTGCAAATGTAACATCACCTAGAATAAAGTTTTGAGTTGAAAACTGTTTGATTTCAGTTTCTAATAACCTGCTAATGCTTATAATTTCAAAAATGACCATTTTTTTGGTCTTTATTAAAATGAAAAGGTTGATCGAAGAGTGTGGGGGATCTAAGAGTGTGGCAACCCAGTAGTCAGGATTACTTTGAATTCTGACAATCTGAGGGTCATGTTGCAGGTAGTGCAGCAAGAAGGCACTTATGTGTCTTGCGCATCTCGGAGCCCCAAAATTATTTTCCGGGCTAGATGCAGCTAAAAATTATTATTAATTTCAAATCTGGTGGAGCTTAGTATAGATGGCCTAATAGAATCAGTACTGCACACTGCTACAAAGCCCAAATTATTTTCCAGCCAAGATACAGATAAACATGATTAGTAATTTTAAATCTGGTGGAGCTTAGTATAGATGGCCTAATAGAATCAGTGCTGCACACTGCTACAAAGCCCAAATTATTTTCCAGCCAAAATACAGATGAACATGATTAGTAATTTTAAATCTGGTGGAGCTTAGTATAGATGGCCTATTAGAATCAGTGCTGCACACTGCTACAAAGCCCAAATTATTTTCCAGCCAAGATACAGATAAACATGATTAGTAATTTGAAAGCTTAAAACGGTTGGTGAGGTGATTTTAACCAATCATCAAGCTTTTACTCTCCCCAGGAGGACACAGGGGTAGAAAAGTCATTTCGGATCCATGATTTGTTCATCTTTATGAACGTGAGTCTGTCTACATTATCAGTGGAGAGCCGCGTGCGCTTATCGGTCAGCACACCACCAGCAGCGCTGAACACACGTTCAGACAGAACGCTGGCTGCGGGGCATGACAAGATCTCCAAGGGGTAAGTGGCTAGCTCCGGCCATTTATCCAGATTGGAAGCCCAAAAAGAGCAAGGGTCCAGTGACACAGTCATGGCTTCAATGTTTACTTGGAGATACTCCAGTACCATCGTCTCTAGGCGTTGACTATGTGTCAGACTTCTTGTCTCATGTGGCCTTGCAAAGAATGGGCTAAAAAAGTGGTGAAATGATTCCGCAAAATTGATGTTACCAGCAGATACTGTGTTTCTGTTACGGTTTGAGTGCTGAACACTCGACGGTCCCACGGTTGGCAAGTTGGAACTGTGAGATTCACTACGTGCACCACTGGTGTTTTGTGGAAAAGCACATGTAAGATTCTGCAACAGTCTCTGCTGATACTCCTGCATGCGTGCATCCCTTTCTATGGCAGGAATAATTTCTGCAAATTTACTTTTGTACCGGGGATCTAACAGTGTGGCAACCCAGTAGTCAGGATTATTTCTAATTCTCACAATTTGAGGGTCATGTTGCAGGTAGTGCAGCAAGAAGGCACTCATGTGTCTTGCGCATCCAGGAGCACCAAGTCCCTGTTGTGTTGGTGGCGAGGTAACAATCATGCTTCCTTCCTCTGTCCTCTCCCCCCAACCTCGCACAACAGAAATGTGATCAAGGTCTCCCTTAGTGTTGAGCCACCCCCGTAGTGTTCGAGTTCGGTTCGGTTCGTCGAACACCCGTGTGTTTGCCGAACTGTTCGTCGAACTGTTCGTCGAACACCTTCGAACACCGTTAAAACCAATGGCAGGCAAACAAAAACACATAGAAACACATAGAAAACACCTTCAAAGGTGTCCAAAAGCTGACAAACTGCTCAGAAGACACAACTAACACATGGAAAAGTGACAAGTACATATAGTCATGCGAAAAGAAAAAAGGTGGAGGAGTAAAAGGAGGGGGAGACACAGATATAGGCATGTCATGCCCTTCTAAAATCCAAAAAGTGAGAAGCCGAGACGGCCAGTCCGCTCCTGCCCGTGCCATCTCCGTGTCGCCGGGTTTGTGCCAGAGCCGCGGTGAACCCTGACGGCCAGCCCCCCTCTCCCAATACTGGTGCCTGTCCGCTGGTGGGTCGAGAGAGCCCCCCTGTGGTGGAGGCAGCTCTAAGCTTTTTAATTTAAATTGTCCCTCTAATTTGAATGAATACACTTTAAATCCATTTACAAGGATCTATTGGAGGGCAAGTCTCATGCCAGCAGCCGCGTAATTCCAGCTCCAGTAGCGTCCACTAAAGCTGCTGCAGTTAAAAAGCTTTTATAAGGATCGAGCTCGGCTGTCCACCGCAAGGCATCCTAGTGCCAGTCCCAGCCCCTATGCCTTGGGGTGCCTCCTGATGCTCTTCACTAAGTATCCCGTGGTCCCGAAGCATTTCCTTTGAAAAAATTAAGTGTCCAAACTACAGGTGGTGTAGCTTGCTTAACAGCCGGGATAATCCGCTGACTAGCAGACACTGCTACTAGGCACAAAGTATTTCCTGGGCTAGATGCAGTTAAAAATTTGTAAGTAGATACTCTCGTTGGATGCTGAGAAAGCATTCCATAGAGTCTCCTGGCACGCCATATATGATTCTCTTAAAAAGCTTGGGGTAGGGGTCTAGGGGACCCTTTTATAGCCAAAATCACGGCCCTGTATCACAATACGTCACCTAGGCTGAAGATAAATGGAACTGTAGCACCGAGGGCTCGGTTGCTACAGACGTATTGCACCTCACCCAGAGGTGTGATATCTCACTCTCAGATAAGGATGGAGTGTGGATCAGGACCCGACACCTGCATGCATTACACCACATTGCCGTGGGGCAGGGCGACCAATATGCCCCTGAGATGGGCACGACAGTCCCTGTCCCTGGCTGGAGTGGGGGGAGGGAACACTGAGGAAGGGGAACCCTGCAGTGCAGGAGCAGGGAGGAAGCAGTTCCTGGGTGCATTGAGAAGGGAGTATAAAAGGTGGGCACCATCTTAGTTCAGTGCAGAGAAGTCTGAGCAGAAGTGGCAGGGAGCAGGGGCTCTGCATGAGCTCTGCTCCGGAGGCGGGCCTAGTAACAGAGGCCCAGGCCTGCAAGAGGGAGAAGGAAGGAAGAGGAGCGGAGAAGGCTCCAGGAACGAGGAATGAAGGGATCCCAGGGGTGCGGACGGGCGAGTCGCCACCGCACGCCCGAATCCACCTGCGTGGAGGGGTCAGGCCAAAGGGGGAGACCGGTCCCCGAACTAGTGGAGGCAGGAAACGACCCTCAGCTAGAAACCGGAGGCTCTGACATTTTATGTGGCGCAGCCCCTTGCTCCACCCGCTAGGAAGGCACCACATAGGGTCAGGGAAACTGGCGCCAAGTTTACCAAGAGGAGGCCCGAGGCTGCCGGACAGAAGTGTTGGTAAGAAAGGCCAGACAAAGGACACACAAAGGGGGTCCTGTGAAGCGCTCCAAAGTTATCTGGGAGTTGTCTGAGCCCCTCACCTGGTGAGCACAGTACGACGTGGGCAGCTGTTACCTGCAGACGTGGTCTGGATAATAAGAACTGTGAGTAAAGGCCCTGAACTGCATCACTGACTCCGTGTCGTTACTGCTGCTGCCCTGCACCATCACCCCCATCCTCCGCATACACTGCCCTGAGGCTATACTCCTCCCGTGGGGAGTTATGCTACGCTCTGCTGCACCCACAACACCAGCCTTAGCGGTCTGCCCTGTAGCGGCGGTTCACTCTGACCGCAATCCACGGGTGGCGTAGTCGGACATTTAAACATCAAAACCACATAAATAGTTCCGCCACTGGTTTGACCGCCCTGAGCCACGGAACCGGATCGCCGCCACGAAGACTACAACCACCAGCATCCACCAAAAAGGGTCCGGCTCCGGGTGTCCCAAGGCCCAGGGGGTGCGTCAGAACATTTTCATCACCTTTCACAATCACCAATGGGACAAGGCAGGGATGTCCTCTGTCCCCTCTCTTATACATCCTAGTGACGGAGCACCTGCTCTCATCAATTCGCCATAACCCCAATATTAGGTGGATTGAGGTGGGAGGCACCGAGTACAAGTGCTCTCTATTTGCTGATGATGTCCTAGTATATATCACTCAATCACATATATCCATCCCTGCTGTTATGGCTGAAATAGATCACTTTGTTACATGGTAAAATTTTAAAATCAATGCAGCGAAGTCTGAGGCCCTCGATGTCTCCCTCCCTAAATCCATATAGGATTCCATCCAGTCCAACTTTCCCTTTGCCTGGCCCTCACAGGGTATCAAATACTTAGGAATTCCTATTCATAGAGACCTCTCCCATCTATGTTATCTTAATTTTGGGCCCTTTATTGAACAATTCCATACAGACCACGGTTGGCAAGTTGGAACTGTGAGATTCACTACGTGCACCACTGGTATTTTGTGGAAAAGCACATGTAAGATTCTGCAACAGTCTCTGCTGATACTCCTGCATGCGTGCATCCCTTTCTATGGCAGGAATAATTTCTGCAAATTTACTTTTGTACCGGGGATCTAACAGTGTGGCAACCCAGTAGTCAGGATTATTTCTAATTCTCACATTTCGAGGGTCATGTTGCAGGTAGTGCAGCAAGAAGGCACTCATGTGTGTTGCGCATCCAGGAGCACCAAGTCCCTGTTGTGTTGGTGGCGAGGTAACAATCATGCTTCCTTCCTCTGTCCTCTCCCCCCAACCTCGCACAACAGAAATGTGATCAAGGTCTCCCTCATCTGATGAGTCTTCCATCAGTTCGTCCTCCACTTCTTCCTGGGCTCCTGCACCTTCCTCACTAGTTTGGCTGCTACCATGCGCCCTGGTAAAATCATCTCCCCCACCCTCACATGCCTGCCGCCCTGGTGCTGCCGACCGTCTGGACCTTGCAGATGTTAGCCCTTCCGCATACAACTCCTCCTCCTCTACTTCCTCCACCTCCTCTTGTGCCACCACCTGACTCCGAATTCTGTTTAACATGTGCTCCAGCATGTAAATCACCGGAATAGTCATGCTGATAATGGCATCGTCAGCACTAAACATCTTCGTCGCCATTTCAAAACTGTGCAGAAGGGTGCATAGGTCCCTGATCTGAGACCACTCCTCCAGCGTGATTTGCCCCACCTCTGAATCTCGTTGGCCCAGGCTATACGTCAGAACGTATTGCACCAGGGCTTGTCGGTGCTGCCACAGTCGCTGCAACATGTGCAGAGTTGAATTCCACCGGGTAGGCACATCGCATTTTAGCCGGTGAAGTGGCAGGCCCAACGACTTCTGTAGAGATGTAAGTCGCTGAGCTGCGGGATGCGAATGGCGGAAGTGAGCACACAGCGACCGTGCCCTCTGCAGAAGGCCATATAGTCTGGGATAGTGGGCTAAAAATTGCTGGACAACCAGGTTCAACACGTGAGCCATACAAGGCACGTGTGTGACATTGCCCCGGCGAAGGGCCGCACCCAGGTTTGCAGCATTGTCGCACACGGCCTTCCCTGGTTTCAGGTCCAGTGGAGACAACCATTCATGAAATTGGTTCTCCAGAGCTGACCACAACTCCTCAGCTGTGTGACTCACATTTCCCAGACATTTCAATGTAAAAACCGCCTGATGACATTGAGCCCTACTGCCAGCATAGTAAGGAGGTGTGCAGGATCCCTTCTGCGCAGTTAGAAAGCTTGTGGCATGACCAGACAGGCTTTGGGTGCAGGTGGAAGACCGAGAGGAGGTTGAGGAGGCAGAAGCAGTGGAGGAAAAATGACATAAAGAGGATTGACGCACAACTCGTGGGGACGGCAAGACTTGGACAGCAGCCCCTTGTCCTGCTGTCACCATAGTTACCCAGTGCCCAGTCAGCGACATGTAACGCCCCTGTCCATGCCTACTCGTTCAAGTGTCTGTGGTGAAATGCACCCTGTCACACACAGAGTTTCTCAAAGAAGCGGTGATGTTGTGTGCGACATGCTGGTGGAGCGCAGGCACACCTTTCTTTGAGAAGTAGTGCCGACTGGGCATCTGGTACTGGGGCACTGAGACGGACATAAGGTCTCGAAAATCCTCTGTGTCCACCAGGCGGAAAGGCAGCATTTCTGTAGCCAAGAGCTTGCAGATGGTGAAATTCAACCTCTTAGCTTTCTCATGGCTAGGAGGAAATGGTCTTTTACTTGTCCACATCTGAGGGACCGAGGGCTGGCTATTGTGCTTAGACGGGGTTGATAAGGGTGTCCCCGGCAAACTGCCGGTCTGTGAGGAAGATGCAGGCGGACATGTTAGGTTGCCTTGATCCAAAGGTGGTGCTATCGATGTCGGACAGCGCTCAAGACCAGCTGGTGTTACCACCTCCAAAGAAAATGATGACCTGCCAATCACGCTGGCTGTTGCGGGTAAAGAGGTGGCAGGTCTGCGCCCCAAAACAGGTGTGACTGCTGTCCCCCCAGTCACAGAGGATGAAGAGGCCGCGGATGCACAAGATATGGCAGACGGTGGTTGGCCCGGCCGGCTAGACCGCATTGTAGCACACTGAGCTTCCCACTGCAACTTATGCTTCATGTCCATGTGCCGGTTCATGCATGAAGTACTCAAACTATGTATTTTTTGGCCTCTACTTAGCTTTTGCTGACAAATGTTACAGATAACACGAGTTGGGTCATCTTTATCGATCTGAAAAAATGCCCAGGCTATGCAAGGCTTAGCACCCATGCGACCTGAAGAGCCACCACGACTTGTGGTGAGAGGCAGAGTTGTGTTTGAGGATGCAGTTGTTGACGTGCTTCCAGTACTACGTCTCTGTCCAGGAAGGCGCAACCTGACCTCGTCGTCACTAGCATCTTCCTCCACCTCCTCTGCTGACCTCATCTCTTGGCTGACTGTGGGTTGACAGTAAGTGGGATCTCCGACCTCATCATCATCACCCTGTGCGTTATCACACCCGTCGTCCTCAGAGCCAACCTGTTCCTGCCCTGACAAAAAACTAAAGTTGTCGCTCCAATCAGGTATTTGAGTCTTATCATCGTCTTCCTCATTGTCTCCACCAACAGGAGTTACAGTTTGGGAATGAGGGTCTACATTATGGTCAGAACCTTCTGCGTCTGGTCCTGGATCCGACTCATAAAGATTCTGGGCATCAGTGCAGATCATTTCCTCGTCTGGATTCACACAAGCGCTGGAGTCGACCTCTGATTCCCAGGCTATAGTATGAGTAAACAGCTCTGCAGACTCAACCATCTGTTCTACCTCATACTCAGACGGGCAGCTGGAGATTTGGGAGCTGTGAGGAAGCAAGTGCGATTTGGGTGACACCTTTGAGGACTGGAGTATTTGTGATGTTGAAGTTGATGTGGAGGAGAGCCCACTTAAAGGAGCACTTGATATCCGTTGAAGCACCTGCTGTTTTTGTGCCTCATCTGGAATTTGTAGCGATTGGCGTGGCCGTAAGAAAGGGATCTTATCACATTGTCCGCTAAAAGAAGTAGACATTTTAGTTTGGCTGGAAGATGGTCTTTCTTCTGCACCTACCCCACGGACACAACCTTTTTTCCCCTTCCCAACACGCCTATTCCCCTTTCCACCAGTAGCAGGCCTTTTTCCACTCATTTTGGTGGTTAACTAATTCACAACTCTGGAGTTGTTTGCACAAAAAAACAATGGATGGTAACCGAGCAGAGCTGAGTGGCCAAACTGTGGTATTAGGCCAAAACTATTGGCTGGGTTAGATGCAGAAAAAAATTATTTTTAATTTGCAACCTGATGGAGGTCAGTATAGATGGACTAATAGACCAAGTCAAACACACCGCTAGAAGCCCAAATATTTTTTCAGAGCTAGATGCAGAAAATTTTTTTATTCAATTTGCAACCTGATGGAGGTCAGTATAGATGGACTAATAGACCAAGTCCCACACACTGCTAGAAGCCCAAATATTTTTTCAGAGCTAGATGCAGAAAAAAATTATATTCAATTTGCAACCTGCTGGAGGTCAGTATAGAAGGACTAATAGAACAAGTCCCACACACTGCTAGAAGCCCAAATATTTTTTCAGAGCTAAATGAAGAAAAAAATTATTTTTAATTTGCAACCTGATGGAGGTCAGTATAGATGGACTAATAGACCAAGTCCCACACACTGCTAGAAGCCCAAATATTTTTTCAGAGCTAGATGCAGAAAAAAATTATTTTTAATTTGCAACCTGATGGAGGTCAGTATAGATGGACTAATAGACCAAGTCCCACACACTGCTAGAAGCCCAAATATTTTTTCTGAGCTAGATGCAGAAAAAAATTATTTTTAATTTGCAACCTGATGGAGGTCAGTATAGATGGACTAATAGACCAAGTCCCACACACCGCTAGAAGCCCAAATATTTTTTCAGAGCTAGATGCAGAAAAAAATTATATTCAATTTGCAACCTGCTGGACGTCAGTATAGAAGGACTAATAGAACAAGTCCCACACACTGCTAGAAGCCCAAATATTTTTTCAGAGCTAAATGAAGAAAAAAATTATTTTTAATTTGCAACCTGATGGAGGTCAGTATAGATGGACTAATAGACCAAGTCCCACACACTGCTAGAAGCCCAAATATTTTTTCAGAGCTAGATGCAGAAAAAAATTATTTTTAATTTGCAACCTGATGGAGGTCAGTATAGATGGACTAATAGACCAAGTCCCACACACCGCTGGAAGCCCAAATATTTTTTCAGAGCTAGATGCAGAAATTTTTTTATTCAATTTGCAACCTGATGGAGGTCAGTATAGATGGACTAATAGACCAAGTCCCACACACTGCTAGAAGCCCAAATATTTTTTCAGAGCTAGATGCAGAAAAAAAATATTTTTAATTTGCAACCTGATGGAGGTCAGTATAGATGGACTAATAGACCAAGTCCCACACACTGCTAGAAGCCCAAATATTTTTTCAGAGCTAGATGCAGAAAAAAATTATTTTTAATTTGCAACCTGATGGAGGTCAGTATAGATGGACTAATAGAACAAGTCCCACACGCTGCTAGAAGCCCAAATATTTTTTCAGAGATAAATGAAGAAAAAAATTATTTTTAATTTGCAACCTGATGGAGGTCAGTATAGATGGACTAATAGACCAAGTCCCACACACTGCTAGAAGCCCAAATATTTTTTCAGAGCTAGATGCAGAAAAAAATTATTTTTAATTTGCAACCTGATGGAGGTCAGTATAGATGGACTAATAGACCAAGTCCCACACACCGCTAGAAGCCCAAATATTTTTTCAGAGCTAGATGCAGAAAAAAATTATATTCAATTTGCAACCTGTTGGAGGTCAGTATAGAAGGACTAATAGAACAAGTCCCACACACTGCTAGAAGCCCAAATATTTTTTCAGAGCTAAATGAAGAAAAAAATTATTTTTAATTTGCAACCTGATGGAGGTCAGTATAGATGGACTAATAGACCAAGTCCCACACACTGCTAGAAGCCCAAATATTTTTTCAGAGCTAGATGCAGAAAAAAATTATATTCAGTTTGCAACCTGATGGAGGTCAGTATAGATGGACTAATAGAATGATGCTATGCCCAAAAGATTTTACTTCACTAGGTGCAGTAAAAAAATTGGTATTCTATACACAGGTGGTATATCTTGCAACACAGATAGGCTACTCCACTGACTAACACACTCTGCAATAGGCCAAAAAGGATTAGCTTTGCTAGATTCAGCCAAATGCTGTGAAAAAAACTTGCACAGCACTGGCACAGACCTGCCTGGCAAAAACTGATAGGAACTGATGTAACCTAGTCCTGAAAAGGACTCCAATTACAATTAGTCTTTACTCCCACAATCTATCTATTTAAGAGCACAGACCTGCCTGATAAAAGTCGTAGGAAATGCTGTAACCTAGTCCTTAAAAGGACTGCAATCACAACTATTCCCTACTCCCAAGCTATCTGTATATTTGTGCGAAAATTGGCTTGAAATTAACAAGGTATAGCGCACACAGCAACAGCGGTGCCGTCTAACACGCAGCTGCAGCAGTGAGAAAATGGTGGCGACGGGGAAAATGGCTTGGTCTTATAGGGCAAGGACATGTGACATACACTGCCAATCACACATGCCCTTGCTTGTGTGAAAAAAAGCACTTCGCTCCGTGTGTGCGCTGCTGATAGGCTGACAGATTGCACCTCCCCACTGCAAATGCGGGAAAGAGAAAAAAAAATGGAGATCTTCATTGTTCCTGCAGAGATCCATCCCCTGCCCCTCCCCCCGCCCCGCTGTACACTCAAACTGCGTATTAACATTAATTTTCATCATTACTGAGAAAAAATCCAGTTATGATTTTGGTGCACGAACAGTTATCGAACATAACCTCGAACAGCCGAATTTTTCTCAAATTGTTCGTGTTCGCCGACCGGCTCGAACACCGCCCAAAACAGCTCGAATTTGAGATTGGCGAACAGCTCGAGTAGAACAACGCTCATCTCTAGTCTCCCTCATTCGATGAGTCTTCCATCAGTTCGTCCTCCACTTCTTCCTGGGCTCCTGCACCTTCCTCACTAGTTTGGCTGCTACCATGCGCCCTGGTAAAACCATCTCCCCCACCCTCACATGCCTGCCGCCTTGGTGCTGCCGACCGTCTGGACCTTGCAGATGTTAGCCCTTCCGTATACAACTCCTCCTCCTCTACTTCCTCCACCTCCTCTTGTGCCACCACCTGACTCCGAATTCTGTTTAACATGTGCTCCAGCATGTAAATCACCGGAATAGTCATGCTGATAATGGCATCGTCAGCACTAAACATCTTCGTCGCCATTTCAAAACTGTGCAGAAGGGTGCATAAGTCCCTGATCTGAGACCACTCCACCAGCGTGATTTGCCCCACCTCTTCATCTCGCTGGCCCAGGCTATACGTCAGAAAGTATTGCACCAGGGCTTGTTGGTGCTGCCACAGTCGCTGCAACATGTGCAGAGTTGAATTCCACCGGGTAGGCACATCGCATTTTAGCCGGTGAAGTGGCAGGCCCAACGACTTCTGTAGAGATGTAAGTCGCTGAGCTGCAGGATGCGAACGGTGGAAGTGAGCACACAGCGACCGTGCCCTCTGCAGAAGGCCATCTAGTTCGGGATAGTGGGCTAAAAATTGCTGGAAAACCAGGTTCAACACGTGTGCCATACAAGGCACGTGTGTGACATTGCCCCGGCGAAGGGCCGCACCCAGGTTTGAAGCATTGTCGCACACGGCCTTCCCTGGTTTCAGGTCCAGTGGAGACAACCATTCATGAAATTGGTTCTGCAGAGCTGACCACAACTCCTCAGCTGTGTGACTCACATTTCCCAGACATTTCAAAGTAAAAACCGCCTGATGACGTTGAGCCCTACTGCCAGCATAGTAAGGAGGTGTGCAGGATCCCTTCTTCGCAGTTAGAAAGCTTGTGGCATGACCAGACAGGCTTTGGGTGCAGGTGGAGGACCGAGAGGAGGTTGAGGAGGCAGAAGCAATGGAGGAACTTTGAGATAAAGAGGATTGACGCACAACTCGTGGGGACGGCAAGACTTGGACAGCAGCCCCTTGTCCTGCTGTCACCATAGTTACCCAGTGCCCAGTCAGCGACATGTAACGCCCCTGTCCATGCCTACTCGTCCAAGTGTCTGTGGTGAAATGCACCCTGTCACACACAGAGTTTCTCAAAGAAGCGGTGATGTTGTGTGCGACATGCTGGTGGAGTGCAGGCACACCTTTCTTTGTGAAGTAGTGCCGACTGGGCATCTGGTACTGGGGCACTGCGACGAACATAAGGTCTCGAAAATCCTCTGTGTCCACCAGGAGGAAAGGCAGCATTTCTGTAGCCAAGAGCATGCAGATGGTGAAATTCAACCTCTTAGCTTTCTCATGGCTAGGAGGAAATGGTCTTTTACTTGTCCACATCTGAGGGACCGAGGGCTGGCTATTGTGCTTAGACGGGGTTGATAAGGGTGTCCCCAGCAAACTGCCGGTCTGTGAGGAAGATGCAGGCGGACATGTTAGGTTGCCTTGATCCAAAGGTGGTGCTATCGATGTCGGACAGCGCTCAACACCAGCTGGTGTTACCACCTCCAAAGAAAATGATGACCTGCCAATCACGCTGGCTGTTGCGGGTAAAGAGGTGGAAGGTCTGCGTCCCAAAACAGGTGTGACTGCTGTCCCCCCAGTCACAGAGGATGAAGAGGCCGTGGATGCACAAGATATGGCAGACGGTGGTTGGCCCGGCCGGCTAGGCCGCTTTGTAGCACAGTGAGCTTCCCACTGCAACTTATGCTTCATGTCCATGTGCCGGTTCATGCATGAAGTACTCAAACTATGTATTTTTGGCCTCTACTTAGCTTTTGCTGACAAATGTTACAGATAACACGAGTTGGGTCATCTTTATCGATCTGAAAAAATGCCCAGGCTATGCAAGGCTTAGCACCCATGCGACCTGAAGAGCCACCACGACTTGTGGTGAGAGGCAGAGTTGTCTTTGAGGATGCAGTTGTTGACGTGCTTCCAGTACTAAGTCTCTGTCCAGGAAGGCGCAACCTGACCTCGTCGTCACTAGCATTCTTCTCCACCTCCTCTGCTGACCTCATCTCTTGGCTGACTGTGGGTTGACAGTAAGTGGGATCTCCAACCTCATCATCATCACCCTGTGCGTTATCACACCCGTCGTCCTCAGAGCCAACCTGTTCCTGCCCTGACAAAAAACTAAAGTTGTCGCTCCAATCAGGTATTTGAGTCTCATCATCGTCTTCCTCATTGTCTCCACCAACAGGAGTTACAGTTTGGGAATGAGGGTCTACATCCTGGATCCGACTCATAAAGATTCTGGGCATCAGTGCAGATCATTTCCTCGTCTGGATTCACAGAAGCGCTGGAGCCGACCTCTGATTCCCAGGCTATAGTATGAGTAAACAGCTCTGCAGACTCAACCATCTGTTCTACCTCATACTCAGACGGGCAGCTGGAGATTTGGGAGCTGTGAGGAAGCAAGTGCGATTGGGGTGACACCTTTGAGGACTGGAGTATTTGTGATGTTGAAGTTGATGTGGAGGAGAGCCCACTTAAAGGAGCACTTGATATCCGTTGAAGCACCTGCTGTTTTTGTGCCTCATCTGGAATTTGTAGCGATTGGCGTGGCCGTAAGAAAGGGATCTTATCACATTGTCCACTAAAAGAAGTAGACATTTTAGTTTGGCTGGAAGATGGTCTTTCTTCTGCAGATGTTACTGTTGCTTTAACACCTACCCCACGGACACAACCTTTTTTCCCCTTCCCAACACGCCTATTCCCCTTTCCACCAGCAGCAGGCCTTTTTCCACTCATTTTCATGGTTAACTAATTCATAACTCTGGAGTTGTTTGCACAAAAAAACAATGGATGGGAACCGAGCAGAGCTGAGTGGCCAAACTGTGGTATTAGGCCAAAACTATTGGCTGGGTTATATGCAGAAAAAAATTATATTCAATTTGCAACCTGATGGAGGTCAGTATAGATGGACTAATAGACCAAGTCCCACACACTGCTAGAAGCCCAAATATTTTTTCAGAGCTAGATGCAGAAAAAAAATATTTTTAATTTGCAACCTGATGGAGGTCAGTATAGATGGACTAATAGACCAAGTCTCACACACTGCTAGAAGCCCAAATATTTTTTCAGAGCTAGATGCAGAAAAAAATTATTTTTAATTTGCAACCTGATGGAGGTCAGTATAGATGGACTAATAGACAAAGTCTCACACACTGCTAGAAGCCCAAATATTTTTTCAGAGCTAGATGCAGAAAAAAATTATATTCAATTTGCAACCTGATGGAGGTCAGTATAGATGGACTAATAGAACAAGTCCCACACACTGCTAGAAGCCCAAATATTTTTTCAGAGCTACATGAAGAAAAAAATTATTTTTAATTTGCAACCTGATAGAGGTCAGTATAGATGGACTAATAGACCAAGTCCCACACACTGTGTAACGGGTCTGGGAGGTGGAACCTCTGAGCAACTATACAAGGGGTCAGTCCTTGTAAGGAAGCGGGTGGCTCCCAGGGAAGGCGGGCAGGTAGTCACGGCTAGTGATTGTACAGTCTCTGGGTAGAAGGGCAGGAGGTCACGGCAAGTGACGGGGACAGTCTCTAGACAGGCGGGTGATCACGGCAAGTGACGGCAGAGCCTCCAGGTAGGCTAGCAGGCAGGTAGCAGGTGGACGCTCCCAGGTGAGCGGGCAAGAGTCTCTGGACAGGCAGGTGGTCACAGCACGTGACGGCGGAGCCTCCAGGTAGGCTAGCAGGCAGGTAGGAGGTGAGCGCTCCCAGGTGAGCGGGCAAGAGTCTCTGGACAGGCAGGTGGTCACAGCACGTGACGGCGGAGCCTCCAGGTAGGGTAGCAGGCAGGTAGCAGGTGAGCGCTCCCAGGTGAGCGGGCAAGAGTCTCTGGACAGGCAGGTGGTCACAGCACGTGACGGCGGAGCCTCCAGGTAGGCTAGCAGACAGGTAGTAGGTGAGCGCTCCCAGGTGAGCTGGCAGGCTGGTCCATAGACAGACTGACAGGTGTCGGAAGGCAGACCGTCGGACCGCAGGCTTGCAAGCAGGTAAGCGGATATCAGGCAGGTATCAAGCAGGAATCTGGCAGGTGACTGGCAGGTAACAAGCAGGAATCTGGCAGGTAACAAGCAGGAATCTGGCAGGTGACTGGCAGGTAACTGGTAACGGGACCTGAGGGCTGAAGCAGAGTGAAGGCTTTGCAACAACATTGCTCGGGCACCTCCATTTTGGAGGAGGTGCCTTATATATGGGAGGTCCTCCGGCAATTGGCCGAGGACTCCTTAGGACGGCACGCGCTGTCCCTCTAAGAGAGAGGGAGCGCGCGCGCGAGCGCCCTCAGCACACTGCCGAGGAAAGAGCGCGTGCCGGAAGCAGCGGGGATAGAAGAACTGGAGGACGCCGCGCCTGGAGCGGGGAGGTGAGAGGGATGGCGTCTCTGCCTAGTACAGGGCAGAGACGCCGATGCTACACACTGCTAGAATCCCAAATATTTTTTCAGAGCTAGATGCAGAAAAAAATTATTTTTAATTTGCAACCTGATGGAGGTCAGTATAGATGGACTAATAGACAAAGTCCCACACACTGCTAGAAGCCCAAATATTTTTTCAGAGCTAGATGCAGAAAAAAATTATATACAATTTGCAACCTGATGGAGGTCAGTATAGATGGACTAATAGAACAAGTCCCACACACTGCTAGAAGCCCAAATATTTTTTCAGAGCTAGATGCAGAAAAAAATTATTTTTAATTTGCAACCTGATGGAGGTCAGTATAGATGTACTAATAGACCAAGTCCCACACACTGCTAGAAGCCCAAATATTTTTTCAGAGCTAGATGCAGAAAAAAATTATTTTTAATTTGCAACCTGATGGAGGTCAGGATAGATGGACTAATAGACCAAGTCCCACACACTGCTAGAAGCCCAAATATTTTTTCAGAGCTAGATGCAGAAAAAAATTATTTTTAATTTGCAACCTGATGGAGGTCAGGATAGATGGACTAATAGACCAAGTCCCACACACTGCTAGAAGCCCAAATATTTTTTCAGAGCTAGATGCAGAAAAAAATTATATTCAATTTGCAACCTGATGGAGGTCAGTATAGATGGACTAATAGACCAAGTCCCACACACTGCTAGAAGTCCAAATATTTTTTCAGAGCTAGATGCAGAAAAAAATTATTTTTAATTTGCAACCTGATGGAGGTCAGTATAGATGGACTAATAGACCAAGTCCCACACACTGCTAGAAGCCCAAATATTTTTTCAGAGCTAGATGCAGAAAAAAATTATATTCAATTTGCAACCTGATGGAGGTCAGTATAGATGGACTAATAGACCAAGTCCCACACACTGCTAGAAGCCCAAATATTTTTTCAGAGCTAGATGCAGAAAAAAATTATTTTTAATTTGCAACCTGATGGAGGTCAGTATAGATGGACTAATAGACCAAGTCCCACACACTGCTAGAAGCCCAAATATTTTTTCAGAGCTAGATGCAGAAAAAAATTATTTTTAATTTGCAACCTGATGGAGGTCAGTATAGATGGACTAATAGACCAAGTCCCACACACTGCTAGAAGCCCAAATATTTTTTCAGAGCTAGATGCAGAAAAAAATTATATTCAGTTTGCAACCTGATGGAGGTCAGTATAGATGGACTAATAGACCAAGTCCCACACACTGCTAGAAGCCCAAATATTTTTTCAGAGCTAGATGCAGAAAAAAATTATTTTTAATTTGCAACCTGATGGAGGTCAGTATAGATGGACTAATAGACCAAGTCCCACACACTGTTAGAAGCCCAAATATTTTTTCAGAGCTCGATGCAGAAAAAAATTATATTCAATTTGCAACCTGATGGAGGTCAGTATAGATGGACTAATAGAACAAGTCCCACACACTGCTAGAATCCCAAATATTTTTTCAGAGCTAGATGAAGAAAAAAATTATTTTTAATTTGCAACCTGATGGAGGTCAGTATAGATGGACTAATAGACCAAGTCCCACACACTGCTAGAAGCCCAAATATTTTTTCAGAGCTAGATGCAGAAAAAAATTATATTAAATTTGCAACCTGATGGAGGTCAGTATAGATGGACTAATAGACCAAGTCCCACACACTGCTAGAAGCCCAAATATTTTTTCAGAGCTAGATGCAGAAAAAAATTATATTCAATTTGCAACCTGATGGAGGTCAGTATAGATGGACTAATAGAACAAGTCCCACACACTGCTAGAAGCCCAAATATTTTTTCAGAGCTAGAAGAAGAAAAAAAATATTTTTAATTTGCAACCTGATAGAGGTCAGTATAGATGGACTAATAGACCAAGTCCCACACACTGCTAGAAGCACAAATATTTTTTCAGAGCTAGATGCAGAAAAAAATTATATTCAATTTGCAACCTGATGGAGGTCAGTATAGATGGACTAATAGAACAAGTCCCACACACTGCTAGAAGCCCAAATGTTTTTTCAGAGCTAGATGCAGAAAAAAAATATTTTTAATTTGCAACCTGATGGAGGTCAGTATAGATGGACTAATAGACCAAGTCCCACACACTGCTAGAAGCCCAAATATTTTTTCAGAGCTAGATGCAGAAAAAAAAAAATGTTTAATTTGCAACATGATGGAGGTCAGTATAGATGGACTAATAGACCAAGTCCCACACACTGCTAGAAGCCCAAATATTTTTTCAGAGCTAGATGCAGAAAAAAATTATATTCAATTTGCAATCTGATGGAGGTCAGTATAGATGGACTAATAGAACAAGTCCCACACACTGCTAGAAGCCCAAATATTTTTTCAGAGCTGGATGAAGAAAACAATTATTTTTAATTTGCAACCTGATGGAGGTCAGTATAGATGGACTAATAGAACAAGTCCCACACACTGCTAGAAGCCCAAATATTTTTTCAGAGCTAGATGCAGAAAAAAATTATATTCTATTTGCAACTTGATGGAGGTCAGTATAGATAGACTAATAGAACAAGTCCCACACACTGCTAGAAGCCCAAAGATTTTTTCAGAGCTAGATGAAGAAAAAAATTATTTTTAATTTGCCACATGAAGGAGGTCAGTATAGATGGACTAATAGACCAAGTCCCACACACTGCTAGAAGCCCAAATATTTTTTCAGAGCTAGATGCAGAAAAAAATTATTTTTAATTTGCAACCTGATGGAGGTCAGTATAGATGGACTAATAGACCAAGTCCCACACACTGCTGGAAGCCCAAATATTTTTTCAGAGCTAGATGCAGAAAAAATTATTTTTAATTTGCAACTTGATGGAGGTCAGTATAGATGGACTAATAGAACAAGTCCCACACACTGCTAGAAGCCCAAATGGTTTTTCAGAGCTAGATGCAGAAAAAAAATATTTTTAATTTGCAACCTGATGGAGGTCAGTATAGATGGACTAATAGACCAAGTCCCACACACTGCTAGAAGCCCAAATATTTTTTCAGATCTAGATGAAGAAAAAAATTATTTTTAATTTGCAACCTGATGGAGGTCAGTATAGATGGACTAATAGAACAAGTCCCACACACTGCTAGAAGCCCAAATATTTTTTCAGAGCTAGATGCAGAAAAAAATTATATTCAATTTGCAACTTCATGGAGCTCAGTATAGATAGACTAATAGAACAAGTCCCACACACTGCTAGAAGCCCAAATATTTTTTCAGAGCTAGATGCAGAAAAAAATTATTTTTAATTTGCAACCTGATGGAGGTCAGTATAGATAGACTAATAGAACAAGTCCCACACACTGCTAGAAGCCCAAATATTTTTTCAGAGCTAGATGCAGAAAAAAATTATTTTTAATTTGCAACCTGATGGAGGTAAGTACAGATGGACTAATAGACCAAGTCCCACACACTGCTAGAAGCCCAAATATTTTTTCAGAGCTAGATGCAGAAAAAAATTATATTCAATTTGCAACCTGATGGAGGTCAGTATAGATGGACTAGTAGAACAAGACCCACACACTGCTAGAAGCCCAAATATTTTTTCAGAGCTAGATGCAGAAAAAAAAATATTTTTAATTTGCAACCTGATGGAGGTCAGTATAGATGGACTAATAGACCAAGTCCCACACACTGCTAGAAGCTCAAATATTTTTTCAGAGCTAGATGCAGAAAAAAATTATTTTTAATTTGCAACCTGATGGAGGTCAGTATAGATGGACTAATAGACCAAGTCCCACACACTGCTAGAAGCCCAAATATTTTTTCAGAGCTAGATGCAGAAAAAAATTATATTCAATTTGCAACCTGATGGAGGTCAGTATAGAAGGACTAATAGAACAAGTCCCACACACTGCTAGAAGCCCAAATATTTTTCCAGAGCTAGAAGAAGAAAAAAATTATTTTAATTTGCAACCTGATAGAGGTCAGTATAGATGGACTAATAGACCAAGTCCCACACACTGCTAGAAGCCCAAATATTTTTTCAGAGCTAGATGCAGAAAAAAAATATATTCAATTTGCAACCTGATGGAGGTCAGTATAGATGGACTAATAGACCCAGTCCCACACACTGCTAGAAGCCCAAATATTTTTTCAGAGCTAGATGCAGAAAAAAATTATTTTTAATTTGCAACCTGATGGAGGTCAGTATAGATGGACTAATAGACCAAGTCCCACACACTGCTAGAAGCCCAAATATTTTTTCAGAGCTAGATGCAGAAAAAAATTATATTCAATTTGCAACCTGATGGAGGTCAGTATAGATGGACTAATAGAACAAGTCCCACACACTGCTAGAAGCCCAAATATTTCTTCAGAGCTAGATGAAGAAAAAAATTATTTTTAATTTGCAACCTGATAGAGGTCAGTATAGATGGACTAATAGACCAAGTCCCACACACTTCTAGAAGCCCAAATATTTTTTCAGAGCTAGATGCAGAAAAAAATTATTTTTAATTTGCAACCTGATGGAGGTCAGTATAGATGGACTAATAGACCAAGTCCCACACACTGCTGGAAGCCCAAATATTTTTTCAGAGCTAGATGCAGAAAAAATTATTTTTAATTTGCAACCTGATGGAGGTCAGTATAGATGAACTAATAGACCAAGTCCCACACACTGCTAGAAGCCCAAATATTTTTTCAGAGCTAGATGCAGAAAAAAATTATATTCAATTTGCAACCTGATGGAGGTCAGTATAGATGGACTAATAGACCAAGTCCCACACACTGCTAGAAGTCCAAATATTTTTTCAGAGCTAGATGCAGAAAAAAATTAATTTTAATTTGCAACCTGATGGAGGTCAGTATAGATGGACTAATAGACCAAGTCCCACACACTGCTAGAAGCCCAAATATTTTTTCAGAGCTAGATGCAGAAAAAAATTATATTCAATTTGCAACCTGATGGAGGTCAGTATAGATGGACTAATAGAACAAGTCCCACACACTGCTAGAAGCCCAAATATTTTTTCAGAGCTAGATGAAGAAAAAAATTATTTTTAATTTGCAACCTGATGAAGGTCAGTATAGATGGACTAATAGACCAAGTCCCACACACTGCTAGAAGCCCAAATATTTTTTCAGAGCTAGATGCAGAAAAAAATTATATTAAATTTGCAACCTGATGGAGGTCAGTATAGATGGACTAATAGACCAAGTCCCACACACTGCTAGAAGCCCAAATATTTTTTCAGAGCTAGATGCAGAAAAAAATTATATTCAATTTGCAATCTGATGGAGGTCAGTATAGATGGACTAATAGAACAAGTCCCACACACTGCTAGAAGCCCAAATGTTTTTTTAGAGCTAGATGCAGAAAAAAAATATTTTTAATTTGCAACATGATGGAGGTCAGTATAGATGGACTAATAGAACAAGTCCCACACACTGCTAGAAGCCCAAATATTTTTTCAGAGCTAGATGCAGAAAAAAAATATTTTTAATTTGCAACCTGATGGAGGTCAGTATAGATGGACTAATAGACCAAGTCCCACACACTGCTAGAAGCCCAAATATTTTTTCAGAGCTAGATGCAGAAAAAAATTATATTCAATTTGCAACCTGATGGAGGTCAGTATAGATGGACTAATAGAACAAGTCCCACACACTGCTAGAAGCCCAAATATTTTTTCAGAGCTAGATGAAGAAAAAAATTATTTTTAATTTGCAACCTGATGGAGGTCAGTATAGATGGACTAATAGAACAAGTCCCACACACTGCTAGAAGCCCAAATATTTTTTCAGAGCTAGATGCAGAAAAAAATTATATTCAATTTGCAACTTGATGGAGGTCAGTATAGATAGACTAATAGAACAAGTCCCACACACTGCTAGAAGCCCAAATATTTTTTCAGAGCTAGATGCAGAAAAAAAATATTTTTAATTTGCAACCTGATTGAGGTCAGTATAGATAGACTAATAGAACAAGTCCCACACACTGCTAGAAGCCCAAATATTTTTTCAGAGCTAGATGCAGAAAAAAAATATTTTTAATTTGCAACCTGATGGAGGTCAGTATAGATGGACTAATAGACCAAGTCCCACACACTGCTAGAAGCCCAAATATTTTTTCAGAGCTAGATGAAGAAAAAAAATATTTTTAATTTGCAACCTGATGGAGGTCAGTATAGATGGACTAATAGAACAAGTCCCACACACTGCTAGAAGCCCAAATATTTTTTCAGAGCTAGATGCAGAAAAAATATATATTCAATTTGCAACCTGATGGAGGTCAGTATAGATGGACTAATAGACCAAGTCCCACACACTGCTAGAAGCTCAAATATTTTTTCAGAGCTAGATGCAGAAAAAAATTATTTTTAATTTGCAACCTGATGGAGGTCAGTATAGATGGACTAATAGACAAAGTCCCACACACTGCTAGAAGCCCAAATATTTTTTAAGAGCTAGATGCAGAAAAAAAATATTTTTAATTTGCAACCTGATGGAAGTCAGTATAGATGGACTAATAGACCATGTCCCACACACTGCTAGAAGCCCAAATATTTTTTCAGAGCTAGATGAAGAAAAAAAATATTTTTAATTTGCAACCTGATGGAGGTCAGTATAGATGGACTAATAGACCAAGTCCCACACACTGCTAGAAGCCCAAATATTTTTTCAGAGCTAGATGCAGAAAAAAATTACATTAAATTTGCAACCTGATGGAGGTCAGTATAGATGGACTAATAGACCAAGTCCCACACACTGCTAGAAGCCCAAATATTTTTTCAGAGCTAGATGCAGAAAAAAATTATATTCAATTTGCAACCTGATGGAGGTCAGTATAGATGGACTAATAGAACAAGTCCCACACACTGCTAGAAGCCCAAATATTTGTTCATAGCTAGAAGAAGAAAAAAATTATTTTTAATTTGCAACCTGATAGAGGTCAGTATAGATGGACTAATAGACCAAGTCCCACACACTGCTAGAAGCCCAAATATTTTTTCAGAGCTAGATGCAGAAAAAAATTATATTCAATTTGCAACCTGATGGAGGTCAGTATAGATGGACTAATAGACCCAGTCCCACACACTGCTAGAAGCCCAAATATTTTTTCAGAGCTAGATGCAGAAAAAAAATATTTTTAATTTGCAACCTGATGGAGGTCAGTATAGATGGACTAATAGACCAAGTCCCACACACTGCTAGAAGCCCAAATATTTTTTCAGAGCTAGATGCAGAAAAAAATTATATTCAATTTGCAACCTGATGGAGGTCAGTATAGATGGACTAATAGAACAAGTCCCACACACTGCTAGAAGCCCAAATATTTTTTCAGAGCTAGATGAAGAAAAAAATTATTTTTAATTTGCAACCTGATGGAGGTCAGTATAGATGGACTAATAGACAAAGTCCCACACACTGCTAGAAGCCCAAATATTTTTTAAGAGCTAGATGAAGAAAAAAATTATTTTTAATTTGCAACCTGATGGAGGTCAGTATAGATGGACTAATAGACCAAGTCCCACACACTGCTAGAAGCCCAAATATTTTTTCAGAGCTAGATGCAGAGAAAAATTATATTCAATTTGCAACCTGATGGAGGTCAGTATAGATGGACTAATAGACCAAGTCCCACAAACTGCTAGAAGTCCAAATATTTCTTCAGAGCTAGATGCAGAAAAAAATTATTTTTAATTTGCAACCTGATGGAGGTCAGTATAGTTGGACTAATAGACCAAGTCCCACACACTGCTAGAAGCCCAAATATTTTTTCAGAGCTAGATGCAGAAAAAAATTATCTTCAATTTGCAACCTGATGGAGGTCAGTATAGATGGACTAATAGAACAAGTCCCACACACTGCTAGAAGCCCAAATATTTTTTCAGAGCTAGATGAAGAAAAAAATTATTTTTAATTTGCAACCTGATGGAGGTCAGTATAGATGGACTAATAGACCAAGTCCCACACACTGCTAGAAGCCCAAATATTTTTTTCAGAGCTAGATGCAGAAAAAAATTATATTCAATTTGCAACCTGATGGAGGTCAGTATAGATGGACTAATAGAACAAGTCCCACACACTGCTAGAAGCCCAAATATTTTTTCAGAGCTAGATGCAGAAAAAAATTATATTCAATTTGCAACCTGATGGAGGTCAGTATAGATGGACTAATAGATCAAGTCCCACACACTGCTAGAAACCCAAATATTTTTTCAGAGCAAGATGCAGAAAAAAGTTTTTTTTCATTTCCAACCTGATGGAGATCAGTATAGATGGACTAATAGACCAAGTCCCACACACTGCTAGAAGCCCAAATATTTTTTCAGAGCTAAATGAAGAAAAAAATTATTTTTAATTTGCAACCTGATGGAGGTCAGTATAGATGGACTAATAGACCAAGTCCCACACACTGCTAGAAGCCCAAATATTTTTTCAGAGCTAGATGGAGAAAAAAATTATATTCAATTTGCAACCTGATGGAGGTCAGTATAGATGGACTAATAGACCAAGTCCCACACACTGCTAGAAGCCCAAATATTTTTTCAGAGCTAGATGCAGAAAAAAAATATATTCAATTTGCAACCTGATGGAGGTCAGTATAGATGGACTAATAGACAAAGTCCCACACACTGCTAGAAGACCAAATATTTTTTCAGAACTAGATGCAGAAATAAATTATATTCAATTTGCAACCTGATGGAGGTCAGTATAGATGGACTAATAGAACAAGTCCCACACACTGCTAGAAGTCCAAATATTTTTTCAGAGCTAGATGCAGAAAAAAAATATTTTTAATTTGCAACCTGATGGAGGTCAGTATAGATGGACTAATAGACCAAGTCCCACACACTGCTAGAAGCCCAAATATTTTTTCAGAGCAAGATGCAGAAAAAAATTATTTTTAATTTGCAACCTGATGGAGGTCAGTATAGATGGACTAATAGAACAAGTCCCACACACTGCTAGAAGCCCAAATATTTTTTCAGAGCTAGATGCAGAAAAAAATTATATTCAATTTGCAACCTGATGGAGGTCAGTATAGATGAACTAATAGACCAAGTCCCACACACTGCTAGAAGCCCAAATATTTTTTCAGAGTTAGATGCAGAAAAAAAATATTTTTAATTTGCAACCTGATGGAGGTCAGTATAGATGGACTAATAGACCAAGTCCCACACACTGCTAGAAGCCCAAATATTTTTTCAGAGCTAGATGCAGAAAAAAATTATATTCAATTTTCAACCTGATGGAGGTCAGTATAGATGGACTAATAGAACAAGTCCCACACACTGCTAGAAGCCCAAATATTTTTTCAGAGCTAGATGAAGAAAAAAAATATTTTTAATTTGCAACCTGATGGAGGTCAGTATAGATGGACTAATAGACCAAGTCCCACACACTGCTAGAAGCCCAAATATTTTTTCAGAGCTAGATGCAGAAAAAAATTATATTAAATTTGCAACCTGATGGAGGTTAGTATAGATGGACTAATAGAACAAGTCCCACACACTGCTAGAAGCCCAAATATTTTTTCAGAGCTAAATGAAGAAAAAAATTATTTTTAATTTGCAACCTGATGGAGGTCAGTATAGATGGACTAATAGACAAAGTCCCACACACTGCTAGAAGCTCAAATATTTTTTCAGAGCTAGATGCAGAAAAAAATTATATTAAATTTGCAACCTGATGGAGGTTAGTATAGATGGACTAATAGAACAAGTCCCACACACTGCTAGAAGCCCACATATTTTTTCAGAGCAAGATGCAGAAAAAAATTATTTTTAATTTGCAACCTGATGGAGGTCAGTATAGATGGACTAATAGACCAAGTCCCACACACTGCTAGAAGCCCAAATATTTTTTCAGAGCTAGATGCAGAAAAAAATTATATTCAATTTGCAACCTGATGGAGGTCAGTATAGATGGACTAATGGAACAAGTCCCACACACTGCTAGAAGCCCAAATATTTTTTCAGAGCTAAATGAAGAAAAAAATTATTTTTAATTTGCAACCTGATGGAGGTCAGTATAGATGGACTAATAGACCAAGTCCCACACACTGCTAGAAGCCCAAATATTTTTTCAGAGCTAGATGCAGAAAAAAATTATATTCAATTTGCAACCTGATGGAGGTCAGTATAGATGGACTAATAGACCAAGTCCCACACACTGCTAGAAGCCCAAATATTTTTTCAGAGCTAGATGCAGAAAAAATTATATTCAATTTGCAACCTGATGGAGGTCAGTATAGATGGACTAATAGACAAAGTCCCACACACTGCTAGAAGCCCAAATATTTTTTCAGAACTAGATGCAGAAAAAAATTATATTCAATTTGCAACCTGATGGAGGTCAGTATAGATGGACTAATAGAACAAGTCCCACACACTGCTAGAAGCCCAAATATTTTTTCAGAGCTAGATGCAGAAAAAAATTATATTCAATTTGCAACCTGGTGGAGGTCAGTATAGATGGACTAATAGACAAAGTCCCACACACTGCTAGAAGCCCAAATATTTTTTCAGAGTTAGATGCAGAAAAAAATTATATTCAATTTGCAACCTGATGGAGGTCAGTATAGATGGACTAATAGAATTATGCTATGCCCAAAAGGTTTTACTTCACTAGGTGCAGTAAAAAAATTGGTATTCTATACACAGGTGGTGTAGTTTGCAACACAGATAGGCTACTTCACTGACTAACACACTCTGCAATAGGCCCAAAAGGATTAGCTTTGCTAGATTTAGCCAAATGCTGTGAAAAAAACTTGCACAGCACTGGCACAGACCTGCCTGGCAAAAACTGATAGGAACTGATGTAACTTAGTCCTGAAAAGGACTGCAATTACAATTAGTTTTTACTCCCAACCTATCTATTTAAGAGCACAGACCTGCCTGATAAAAGTCATAGGAAATGCTGTAACCTAGTCCTTAAAAGGACTGCAATCACAACTATTCCCTACTCCCAAGCTATCTGTAGATTTGTGCGAAAATTGGCTTGAAATTAACAAGGTATAGCGCACACAGCAACAGCAGTGCCGTTTAACACGCAGCTGCAGCAGTGAGAAAATGGTGGCGATGGGGAAAATGGCTGGGTCTTATAGGGCAAGGACATGTGACATACACTGCCAATGACACATACCCTTGCTTGTGTGAAGAAAAGCACTTCGCTCCGTGTGTGCGCTGCTGATAGGCTGACAGATTGCACCTCCCCACTGTAAATGCGGGAAAGAGAAAAAAAAATGGAGATCTTCATTATTCCTACAGAGATCCATCCCCTCCCCCCCCCCGCCCCGCTGTACACTCAAACTGCGTATTAACCCCAACAATGTGCCCCCAACAATTATTTACATTTTTTTTGGGGGGAGGGGGGGGCCCAATTAGAACTTCTGCTATGGGGCCCCATGATTCCTATGAACGCCCCTGCCAGTGGCGATCGCGTACGCACAGTAAGCACGTACCGACCTGGACGTATGTATACATCTAAGGTAGTGAAGGGGTTAAAAAAATGGCACTGCCCCAGCAACCTGTCGTCCTAGGCACCCGCCCTCCAGTGCCTAGTGGCTAATAAGGCCCTGTCTGCATCTAAAAACAATTGTGGAATGGTACTTTTTTTGCAGTTTTGACGCACTTGCAATTTTTTTTTCTGCTTTCCAGTGTATCACATGATGAAATGAATGGTGTCATTCAAAAGGCTCATACAGCTATGTGGACAGAAAAAAAAAGTTATGGCTCTTGGAAAATGGGGAGGAAAAAAAGAAAATGGCCACAGCGGGAAGAGATTAAAGTCCAAAACAGAAACTAAAAATACAGGTATACAATGTTAAGCTTTCATACCTGACACTTATACTTATATTTACAGATGCATGTCTTCGCAAAATGATCAAGACTGAAAAGCCCAAACACCTCCTTGATACAGATATCAGTAAATCTCATGGAGGTCACAAATGGTCTGATAAGGTCCACGAGTGATTAAATGTACAGTAGCTCATATTCTTATTAGTAGAGAAAAAAACTTCAGATGAATGATATGCTGTATACTGTTTTCTCTCTGACTGACAAGGCGGATGATAGCAAGAGGAAAAGTTCCAGCATCATCAATGAAGGTCACTGGAGGCTACATGGGGAGATGACAGTAACAGTCATGACTTACTTTCTTATGTCTTTGTTACATGGGCCACTAAATTCTTTAACGATTCATTTCCTAATATGTCTGTATGACAATTGTGACTCATTTCTCTCATACAAAACTCTCAATTACAATATACAGTCTTGGCCCAAAGTGTTGGCACTCTTGAAATTGTTCCAGAAAATGAAGTATTTCTCCCAGAAGATTATTGCAATTACACATGTTTTGTTATACACATGTTTATATCCTTATGTGTACTGGAACAACGCAAAAAAACTGAAAAAAAGGAAAATTGGACATCATTTCACACTAAAGTCCCAAAATAGGCCTGACAAAATTGTTAACACCTTTCCAAAATTGTGGGTAGACAACTTTGTTTCAAGCATGTGATGCTCGTTCAATCTCACCCGTGGCAAGTAACCGGTGTGGGCAATATGGAAATCACACCTAAAACCAGATAAAAAGGGGAGAAGTTAACTCAATCTTTGCATTGTGTGTCTCTTTCTGCCACACTAAGCATCTAGAACAGATCAAGGAGAATAGGACTGTCTGAGGACTTGAGAACCAAAATTGTTAAACAATAACAACAATCTCAAGGTTAAAAGTCCATCTCCAGAGATCTTGATGTTCCTTTGTCCACGGTGTGCAACATAATTGTACAACCCATGGCACTGTAGCTAATCTCCCTGGATGTGGACGGCAGGAAAAAATTGATGAAAAGTTGCAACGCAGGATAGTCCGGATGGTGGATAAGGAGCCCCAATTAAGTTCCAAAGAAATTCAAGCTGTCCCGCAGGCTCAGAGTGCATCAGTGTCAGAGCAAACTACCTATAGACATTTGAATGAAATGAAATGCTATGGCAGGATAACCAGAAGGATCACTCTACTGACACAGACATAAAAAAGCTAGACTGAATTTTGCCAAAATGTACATGAGTAATCCAAAATCCTTCTGAAAAAGCATCTTGTGCACAGATGAGACCAGATACAGCTTTTTGGTACAGCACATCATTCTACTGTTTAACGAAAATGGAATGAGGCGTACGAAGAAAATAACCCAGTACCTACAGTCAAATATGGAGGAGGTTCAAAGATGTTTTGGGGTTGTTTTGCTGCCTCTGGCACCGGTTGCCTTGACTGTGTGCAAGGCATCATGAAATCTGAGTATTTTGGGTCGCAATGTAGTGCTCAGTGTCATAAAGCTGGGTTTGCGTCCTAGGTCATGGGTCTTCCAGCACGACAATGACTCTAAACATACTTCAAGAAACACTAAGAAATGGATGGAAGCAAACTGCTGAAGAGTTATGAAATGGCCAGCAAAGAGTCCGGATCTAAATTCCATATAACACCTGTAGAGATGCGGCATAAGAAAGAAAATCACAGCATGCTATGAGTGGCTCCGCAAATACTATGGCTAGCTCCCATTCAAGTTTATGGGTGCGTGTGAAACATCGGACTGCACTTGGATGGCATCTGAGCAAGGAACCAAGGAGGAGAGCATGGTCCTTCACCAGCATATGTACCATATCAACATATCTATGTCTCTTGCAAGGGGCATTGGAGTTCCTCCAAATTTTTGGCAGTCGTTGCTTCACGGCATAGACAAACACTATAGGAGACCCACTTCCTAATAATGGGAACATTGTTTTTAGGAGGCTCTCTGACCTCTACATCTCTTGCAAGGTGCATTGGAGTGCCTCCAAATTTTTGGCAGCCCTTGCAGTCACTGCATACACAATAACAGTATAGGAGACCGACTTGACCCACAACTTATGCTTCATGTCCATGTGCCGGTTCATGCATGAAGTACTCAAACTATGTATTTTTTGGCCTCTACTTAGCTTTTGCTGACAAATGTTACAGATAACACGAGTTGGGTCATCTTTATTGATCTGAAAAAATGCCCAGGCTATGCAAGGCTTAGCACCCATGCGACCTGAAGAGCCACCACGACTTGTGGTGAGAGGCAGAGTTGTGTTTGAGGATGAAGTTGTTGACGTGCTTCCAATACTACGTCTCTGTCCTGGAAGGCATAACCTGACCTCGTCGTCACTAGCATTCTCCTCCACCTCCTCTGCTGACCTCATCTCTTGGCTGACTGTGGGTTGACAGTAAGTGGGATCTCCAACCTCATCATCATCACCCTGTGCGTTATCACACCCGTCGTCCTCAGAGCCAACCTGTTCCTGCCCTGACAAAAAACTAAAGTTGTCGCTCCAATCAGGTATTTGAGTCTCATCATCGTCTTCCTCATTGTCTCCACCAACAGGAGTTACAGTTTGGGAATGAGGGTCTACATTATGGTCAGAACCTTCAGTGTCTGGTCCTGGATCCGACTCATAAAGATTCTGGGCATCAGTGCAGATCATTTCCTCGTCTGGATTCACAGAAGCGCTGGAGCCGACCTCTGATTCCCAGGCTATAGTATGAGTAAACAGCTCTGCAGACTCAACCATCTGTTCTACCTCATACTCAGACGGGCAGCTGGAGATTTGGGAGCTGTGAGGAAGCAAGTGCGATTGGGGTGACACCTTTGAGGACTGGAGTATTTGTGATGTTGAAGTTGATGTGGAGGAGAGTCCACTTAAAGGAGCACTTGATATCCGTTGAAGCACCTGCTGTTTTTGTGCCTCATCTGGAATTTGTAGCGATTGGCGTGGCCGTAAGAAAGGGATCTTATCACATTGTCCGCTAAAAGAAGTAGACATTTTAGTTTGGCTGGAAGATGGTCTTTCTTCTGCAGATGTTACTGTTGCTTTAACACCTACCCCACGGACACAACCTTTTTCCCCTTCCCAACACGCCTATTCCCCTTTCCACCAGCAGCAGGCCTTTTTCCACTCATTTTCGTGGTTAACTAATTCACAACTCTGGAGTTGTTTGCACAAAAAAACAATGGATAGGAACCGAGCAGAGCTGAGTGGCCAAACTGTGGTATTAGGCCAAAACTATTGGCTGGGTTAGATGCAGAAAAAAATTATATTCAATTTGCAACCTGATGGAGGTCAGTATAGATGGACTAATAGACCAAGTCCCACACACTGCTAGAAGCCCAAATATTTTTTCAGAGCTAGATGCAGAAAAAAATTATATTCAATTTGCAACCTGATGGAGGTCAGTATAGATGGACTAATAGACCAAGTCCCACACACTGCTAGAAGCCCAAATATTTTTTCAGAGCTAGATGCAGAAAAAAATTATATTCAATTTGCAACCTGATAGAGGTCAGTATATATGGACTAATAGACCATGTCCCACACACTGCTAGAAGCCCAAATATTTTTTCAGAGCTAGATGCAGAAAAAAAATTATATTCAATTTGCAAAGTGATGGAGGTCAGTATAGATGGACTAATAGAACAAGTCCCACACACTGCTAGAAGCCCAAATATTTTTTCAGAGCTAGATGCAGAAAAAAAATATTTTTAATTTGCAACCTGATGGAGGTCAGTATAGATGGACTAATAGACCAAGTCCCACACACTGCTAGAAGCCCAAATATTTTTTTCAGAGCTAGATGCAGAAAAAAATTATATTCAATTTGCAACCTGATGGAGGTCAGTATAGATGGACTAATAGAACAAGTCCCACACACTGCTAGAAGCCCAAATATTTTTTCAGAGCTAGATGCAGAAAAAATTATATTCAATTTGCAACCTGATGGAGGTCAGTATAGATGGACTAATAGACCAAGTCCCACACACTGCTAGAAGCCCAAATATTTTTTCAGAGCTACAGTTATATGAAAAAGTTTGGGCACCCCTATTAATCTTAAGCTTAATGTTTTATAAAAATTGGTGTTTTTGCAACAGCTATTTCAGTTTGATATATGTAATAACTGTTGGACACAGTAATGTTTCTGCCTTGAAATGAGATTTATTGAACTAACAGAAAATGTGCAATCTGCATTCAAACTAAATTTGACAGGTGCATAAGTATGGGCACCTCACCAGAAAAGTGACATTAATGTTTAGTAGATCCTCCTTTTGCAAAAATAACAGCCTCTAGTCGCTTCCTGTAGCTTTTAATGAGTTCCTGGATCCTGGATGAAGGTATTTTTGACCATTCCTCTTTACAAAACAATTCCAGTTCAGTTAAGTTTGATGGTCGCCGAGCATGGACAGCCCTCTTCAAATGATCCCACAGATGTTCAATGATATTCAGGTATGGGGACTGGGATGGCCATTCCAGAACATTGTAATTGTTCCTCTGCATGAATGCCTGAGTAGATTTGGAGCGGTGTTTTGGATCATTGTCTTGCTGAAAGATCCATCCCCTGCGTAACTTCAACTTTGTCACTGATTCTTGAACATTATTGTCAAGAATCTGCTGATACTGAGTGTGGAATCCATGCGTCCCTCAACTTTAACAAGATTCCCGGAGCCGGCATTGGCCAGACAGCCCCAAAGCATGATGGAACCTCCACCAAATTTTACTGTGGGTAGCAAGTGTTTTTCTTGGAATGCTGTGTTTTTTTGTCGCCATGCATAACGCCTTTTTGTATGACCAAACAACTCAATCTTGGTTTCATCAGTCCACAGGACCTTCTTCCAAAAAGAAATTGGCTTCTCCAAATGTGCTTATGCATACCTCAGCCGACTCTGTTTGTGGCGTGCTTGCAGAAACGGCTTCTTTCGCATCACTCTCCCATACAGCTTCTCCTTGTGCAAAGTGCGTTGTATAGTTGACCGATGCACAGTGACACCATCTGCATCAAGTTGATGCTGCAGCTCTCTGGAGGTGGTCTGAGGATTGTCCTTGACTGATCTCACCATTCTTCTTCTCTGCCTTTCTGATGTTTATCTTGGCTTGCCACTTCTGGCCTTAACAAGAACTGTCCCTGTGTTCTTCCATTTCCTTACTATGTTCATCACAGTGGAAGCTGACAGGTTAAATCTCTGAGATAGCTTTTTGTATCCTTCCCCTGAACAACTATGTTGAATAATCTTTGTTTTCAGATAATTTGACAGTTGTTTTGAGGAGCCCATGATGCCACTCTTCAGAGGAGATTCAAACAGGAGAACAACTTGCAAGTGGCCACTTTAAGTAGCTTTTCTCATGATTGCATACACCTGGCTATGAAGTTCAAAGCTCAATGAGGTTACAAAACCAAAAAAAGTGCTTTAGTAAGTCAGTAAAAAGTAGGTAGGAGTCTTTAAAACAAGAAAATGATAAGGGTGCCCATACTTATGCACCTGTCAAATTTAGTTTGAATGCAGATTGCACATTTTCTGTTAGTACAATAAACCTCATTTCAAGGCAGAAACATTACTGTGTCCAACAGTTATTACATATATCAAACTGAAATAGCTGTTGCAAAAACACCAATTTTTATAAAACATTAAGCTTAAGATTAATAGGGGTGCCCAAACTTTTTCATATAACTGTAGATGCAGAAAAAAATTATTTTTAATTTGCAACCTGATGGAGGTCAGTATAGATGGACTAATAGACCAAGACCCACACACTGCTAGAAGCCCAAATATTTTTTCAGAGCTAGATGCAGAAAAAAATTATATTCAATTTGCAACCTGATGGAGGTCAGTATAGATGGACTAATAGAACAAGTCCCACACACTGCTAGAAGCCCAAATATTTTTTCAGAGCTAGATGCAGAAAAAAATTATTTTTAATTTGCAACCTGATGGAGGTCAGTATAGATAGACTAATAGACCAAGTCCCACACACTGCTAGAAGCCCAAATATTTTTTCAGAGCTAGATGCAGAAAAAAATTATATTCAATTTGCAAAGTGATGGAGGTCAGTATAGATGGACTAATAGAACAAGTCCCACTCACTGCTAGAAGCCCAAATAATTATTCAGAGCTAGATGCAGAAAAAAATTATTTTTAATTTGCAACCTGATGGAGGTCAGTATAGATGGACTAATAGACCAAGTCCCACACACTGCTAGAAGCCCAAATATTTTTTCAGAGCTAGATGCAGAAAAAAATTATTTTTAATTTGCAACCTGATGGAGGTCAGTATAGATGGACTAATAGACCAAGTCCCACACACTGCTAGAAGCCCAAATATTTTTTCAGAGCTAGATGCAGAAAAAAATTATATTCAATTTGCAACCTGATGGAGGTCAGTATAGATGGACTAATAGAATAAGTCCCACACACTGCTAGAAGCTCAAATATTTTTTTCACAGCTAGATGCAGAAAAAAATTATATTCAATTTGCAACCTGATGGAGGTCAGTATAGATGGACTAATAAACCAAGTCCCACACACTGCTAGAAGCCCAAATATTTTTTCAGAGCTAGATGCAGAAAAAAATTATTTTTAATTTGCAACCTGATGGAGGTCAGTATAGATGGACTAATAGACCAAGTCCCACACACTGCTAGAAGCCCAAATATTTTTTCAGAGCTAGATGCAGAAAAAAATTATTTTTAATTTGCAACCTGATGGAGGTCAGTATAGATGGACTAATAGACCAAGTCCCACACACTGCTAGATGCCCAAATATTTTATCAGAGCTTGATGCAGAAAAAAATTATATTCAATTTGCAACCTGATGGAGGTCAGTATAGATGGACTAATAGAATGATGCTATTCCCAAAAGGTTTTACCTCACTAGGTGCAGTAAAAAAAATTGGTATTCTATACACAGGTGGTGTAGCTTGCAACACAGATAGGCTACTCCACTGACTAACACACTCTGTAATAGGCCAAAAAGGATTAGCTTTGCTAGATTTAGCAAAATGCTGTGAAAAAAACTTGCACAGCACTGGCACAGACCTGCCTGGCAAAAACTGATAGAAACTGATGTAACTTAGTCCTGAAAAGGACTGCAATTACAATTAGTCTTTACTCCCAACCTATCTATTTAAGAGCACAGACCAGCCTGATAAAAGTTGTAGGAAATGCTGTAACCTAGTCCTTAAAAGGACTGCAATCACAACTATTCCCTACTCCCAAGCTATCTGTAGATTTGTGCAAAAATTGGCTTGAAATTAACAAGGTATAGCGCACACAGCAACAGCGGTGCCGTCTAACACGCAGCTGCAGCAGTGAGAAAATGGTGGCGACGGGGAAAATGGCTGGGTCTTATAGGGCAAGGACATGTGACATACACTGCCAATGACACATGCCCTTGCTTGTGTGAAAAAAAGCACTTCGCTCCGTGTGTGCGCTGCTGATAGGCTGACAGATTGCACCTCCCCACTGTAAATGCGGGAAAGAGAAAAAAAAATGGAGATCTTCATTATTCCTGCAGAGATCCATCCCCTGCCCCTCCCCCCGCCCCTCTGTACACTCAAACTGCGTATTAACATTAATTTTCATCATTACTGAGAAAAAATCCAGTTATGATTTTGGTGCACGAACAGTTATCGAACATAACCTCGAGCAGCCGAATTTTTTTCATATCGTTCGTGTTCGCCGAACGGCTCGAACACCGCCCAAAACAGATCGAATTTGAGATTGGCGAACAGTTCGAGTCGAACAACGCTCATCTCTACTCTCAATTTCCATGACACCGACTCCAACTGCGACTCCCTCATATATGGCTCATGTTTAAGTGATAAATTTACTGTAGCACAGATTCATCTCAGCTAAAAGTCCAGACCCTTAGATCAGGAATAGGACAGACATTTATAGGACATTTCATAACTTTCCCAAATTCTTATGAAAAAAATATTCCCCACAAACTGCATTGAACTACTGTACCCAATTTATTATATATTTTAGGAGTCTGTCCATTTTATACCGACTCCCATTCCACAGCCCTGACAGTAGGGTCATTACACTGTGCATGTAGAGGCTAATGAGGAGGAATGCACCATGGGGGTATCATACTGTGTTAAGGGGGGGAGACACTTTTGTTGGCGTTACATTTTATGGGGCAATGAAAGAGGAATCTAGGACTTCAGCAAGGAAGAAAATTGCTATGCAAAGGCTGGAAAGTTGTGAGATCTGCTCTTCTGTGACCCCAACAATTATTTACATTTTTTTTTTTGGGGGGGGGGCCCAATTAGAACTTCTGCTATGGGGCCCCATGATTCCTATGAACGCCCCTGCCAGTGGCGAACGCGCACGCACAGTAAGCACGTACCGACCTGGACGTATGTATACGTCTAAGGTAGTGAAGGGGTTAAAAAATGGCACTGCCCCAGCAACCTGTCGCACTAGGCACCCGCCCTCCAGTACCTAGTGGCTAATAAGGCCCTGTCTGTGTAGCGCCCCGAGGGCTCGGCCGCTACATGGGTATTGCACCTCTGCCAGAGGTGTGGTATTCCACTCCCAGGTAAGGATGGAGAATGGACCAGGGCTCAGTTAGCTGCATGCAGCACACACACCCCATTTCCCAGGGACAGCTCAACGGTGCTCCCACTAGACAGAAGTGCAGGCACGACCGACCATGTCCCTGCTGGAGTGGGGAGGGAGGGGTGGAACACCCAGTGCTGTAGGGGCAGATAGGGGTTGGTTCCTGAGCGTAGGAAGGAGCTCATTGGTTGCTGGTCACCTGGGCTCATGGCTAGAGGGAGGTATAAAAGGTGGGCACCATCTTAGTTCTGGGTCAGTTCAGCAAGAGGAGAAGACAGGGAGTAGAAGCTCTGTAGGAGCTCTACTCCAGGAGGGCCTAGTGAGAGGCCGAGGAGGAGGTGAAGGGGAGCTGAGATTCTGGCTCATCTCAGCTCCAAGAGAAAGGAACAGAAAGGAACAGAACAGAAACTGCAAAGAAGGAGAGACAGAGAAACAGAAGGGCTCAGGAACAAGAAGGTGGAAGGGACCCTAAGAACCCACGAGAATCAAGGGTGCAGGGTCAGGCAGATTAAGGGTACCGGATCCCAAGTTGGTGGAGGAGAAACAACCCTCAGCCAAAGACCGGTCGTCGTGATCATCTATTGGTGCGACACCTCATCAAACCTGCTAGGAAGGCACCATATAGGACAGCGGAGGACGGGGCCCACGTTTAACCGCACAAGTCTGCGGCAGCTGGACAAAAGTGGGTCACTGGTGAGGCAGGCCAGAGAAAGGATTAAAGGGGGTCCTGTGCCATGCTCCTGAGCTGCCTGGGAGTTGACCGAGCCCCTCACCTGGTGGACGCAGCACGGCTCGGGCGGTCACTGCTAACAGAAGTGACCCGGAACAAACGAACTGTGAGTAAAGACCCTGGACTGTAACTTGTTGTCTGTGTGCTCCTTCGCGCCTCCAGCACTATCAGCACTCTCACCACCATCACTCCCACCATCCACTACACTGCCCTGGGGCTGCACTCTTCCCGTGGGGAGTCACATCACCTCAGCTGCACTCATCATCAGCCCCAGCGGACTGCCTTGCAGCGGCGGTTCCTAATAACCGCAATCCACGGGTGGCGTAGTCGGACATAATCAGTATAACGGACTACCACTGGCCTGACCACCCTGAGCCGCGGGACCGGGCCGCCACTACTACCCCCATCGTTTCCCTATCGCCCGGATCCGCGTGCCCCACGGCCCAGGGGGCGAGTCAGCTTTGGCGTAGTCGGCAGGATCGTGACCAACCCGCCACAAACGGGTATTGCGTGCCTGAAGAGAATTACACATGTACCTTAAAAAGAAGTTTCCCGCCGTCCGGAGTCGTTTCCCGCCATCCGGAGCCGATTCCCGCCATCAGACGCCATCTTGGACCATTTCCCGCCATCTTCATCCGTCTTTCCCGCCCTGGCAGAGCGGACGCCATTATGGGCGCACCAAAAGACAGCAGGAAGCCACCTCCCATCGTGGGCCAGGTCCCAGAATGGCGCCAAAGAAGAAGCCCGCCCCCACCAGCCATGAATGCAGCAGTGGAGATGTCCATCAACATGGGGGGGCTGCCCCTGAAAGTGATTGTCAGCAGAATGCCCCAGGACCACCCCCTCTGGGGGCGGAAAGAGAAGAAAACTGTGGGGCAGGGCGTGGTCTGGATCAGTCTGGCCAGGCCGCACCCGGAGATGGAGGGGGAAATCAGTGCCGGTACCCTGGTAAAGGGCCTGCTGCAAGCAACACCACCATGCAGCCTCACCGAGCTGTTAGCCCATCTCCCCAAGTAGGATCCCGAATACACACGGGCGGCGCTGGAAGAACTGGACCGGAGGATGGTCCGGGCGCAGCAAGAAATGATCGCCGGAAGGAAGGAGGAAGTGGCCTGGCGGGCTGTGATCCTGCAGCCGAAGGCGCCAGCAGCAAGCAGCGCACCAGCCAGTGAGGGCCGAGCGGAGGCCGAGGACGACGCCGCGGAGAAGGCCGTGACAGCAGAGGCAGGTAACGGAGACGCCCCTGCACCGAATCCTAGGGCCGCCGACCTGCCCCTGCACCCCGTCGCAGAGCCCCACGCACCGGGACCCGCTGTTGACACCGTGCCCTCACCGCCATCAACCAGCCCCCAGGCCGTCGACGCTGCCAGCGAGCCCCGCCCCACGCCGTGCCCTCTGACCCCGGGCATGCTCAGCCAACCGCCACCGCAGGCCCGGTCGCAGGGCCTAGCGCCCCCGCACGCCGTCCGTCGACGGGAGTACTGCCGCCAACAGCTGGAGGTGTTTGAGAGGGAGCAGCGGGAGCGGCGCATGAAACAGGAGAAGCTGCAGGCCCAAAGTGCGGAGCAGAAGATGAAGGCCCGACGAGATCCCCGAGCTGCCCGCGGTCCCCGAGTCACCGGGACTGTCGTGAAATTTCACATGGAACATGGCTGCGGTTTCATCCGAGACCCTGAGACCATCAGCGATGTGTTCGTGACGAGGAGAGATGTGGAGAGTCACCTACCGGAAGGCCATCGTGGGCGGGATCTATTCCCAGGCGACGTAGTGTCTTACACCCGACACCAAGGCGTGAAGGGGTGGTACGCCCTACACGTCCGCCGAGTAGTAGAGGAGGAGGAACAGCACTACTCGGACGCTGAGTACCAGGAGGGCCCGGACGGGCCTGAAGATCCGTACGAGGAGGAAGAAGGAGCGTCACGAAGACACCGTTACCAGTGAACGGTCAAGTGGCATTGTAAGTAGTTACCCGTAAGGGTGCAAAGGAACTGTGTGGGACTGTTACAGAGTGAAGTGTGGTCCCCGTTGGGACTGATATAGAACTGTGTGAACGTTATCCCCTATCCCCTAAGTAGCCAGGCTGAGGACTGTGAGCAGCCATCCCTCTACCCCTAACAGGCTGAGGACTGTGAGCAGCCATTCCCCTCCCCAAAACCGGCCGAGGACTGGGAACGGCCAATCCCATGTATATAGTTGCGCTTCTTAAAGCGCCCCCTACTGGTTTTATACAAGAACCACAACGTCTACCTCAAAGTTAAAATGGACTGTTGCACCTTTAAAAAGAAAGAACACCTGGTCGCAAGTTGCACCGCGGCCATGATCCAAGGATACAAGAATGTGTCTTATTTAAAAAAAATGTTTTATATGAAGAGTTTAATATGCTGCTAGAAAATGTTTTACATAATTTTGAGACCGTTTTATATGATAAGTGACAAAAGAGTTCCAGAAGTATTAGTATGTGTTTTATAATAGTGTGACAAGAAAAGAAAAGTGTGTCCCATAAAGGGAGTTGAACAATGTCGTCCATTTCTAAATGTAAAAAGTTTTAAAAAGTTTTGCATGTCCTGTAATTAACAGTTTTTGCTCTTTTCCAGCCCGAGGACGTGCTGTGCTTTACCAGGGGGGAATGTAGCGCCCCGAGGGCTCGGCCGCTACAGGGGTATTGCACCTCTGCCAGAGGTGTGGTATTCCACTCCCAGGTAAGGATGGAGAATGGACCAGGGCTCAGTTAGCTGCATGCAGCACACACACCCCATTTCCCAGGGACAGCTCAACGGTGCTCCCACTAGACAGAAGTGCAGGCACGACCGACCATGTCCCTGCTGGAGTGGGGAGGGAGGGGTGGAACACCCAGTGCTGTAGGGGCAGATAGGGGTTGGTTCCTGAGCGTAGGAAGGAGCTCATTGGTTGCTGGTCACCTGGGCTCATGGCTAGAGGGAGGTATAAAAGGTGGGCACCATCTTAGTTCTGGGTCAGTTCAGCAAGAGGAGAAGACAGGGAGTAGAGGCTCTGTAGGAGCTCTACTCCAGGAGGGCCTAGTGAGAGGCCGAGGAGGAGGTGAAGGGGAGCTGAGATTCTGGCTCATCTCAGCTCCAAGAGAAAGGAACAGAAAGGAACAGAACAGAAACTGCAAAGAAGGAGAGACAGAGAAACAGAAGGGCTCAGGAACAAGAAGGTGGAAGGGACCCTAAGAACCCACGAGAATCCAGGGTGCAGGGTCAGGCAGATTAAGGGTACCGGATCCCAAGTTGGTGGAGGAGAAACAACCCTCAGCCAAAGACCGGTCGTCGTGATCATCTATTGGTGCGACACCTCATCAAACCTGCTAGGAAGGCACCATATAGGACAGCGGAGGACGGGGCCCACGTTTAACCGCACAAGTCCGCGGCAGCTGGACAAAAGTGGGTCACTGGTGAGGCAGGCCAGAGAAAGGATTAAAGGGGGTCCTGTGCCATGCTCCTGAGCTGCCTGGGAGTTGACCGAGCCCCTCACCTGGTGGACGCAGCACGGCTCGGGCGGTCACTGCTGACAGAAGTGACCCGGAACAAACGAACTGTGAGTAAAGACCCTGGACTGTAACTTGTTGTCTGTGTGCTCCTTCGCGCCTCCAGCACTATCAGCACCGGGACTCTCACCACCATCACTCCCACCATCCACTACACTGCCCTGGGGCTGCACTCTTCCCGTGGGGAGTCACATCACCTCAGCTGCACCCATCATCAGCCCCAGCGGACTGCCTTGCAGCGGCGGTTCCTAATAACCGCAATCCACGGGTGGCGTAGTCGGACATAATCAGTATAACGGACTACCACTGGCCTGACCACCCTGAGCCGTGGGACCAGGCCGCCACTACTACCCCCATCGTTTCCCTATCGCCCGGATCTGCGTGCCCCACGGCCCAGGGGGCGAGTCAGCTGCATCTAAAAACAATTGTGGAATGGCACTTTTTTTGCAGTTTTGACGCACTTGCAATTTTTTTTTCTGCTTTCCAGTGTATCACATGATAAAATGAATGGTGTCATTCAAAAGGCTCATACAGCTATGTGGACGGAAAAAAAAAGTTATGGCTCTTGGAAAATGGGGAGGAAAAAAAGAAAATGGCCATGGCGGGAAGAGATTAAAGTCCAAAACAGAAACTAAAAATACAGGTATACAATGTTAAGCTTTCATACCTGACACTTATACTTATATTTACAGATGCATGTCTTCGCAAAATGATCAAGACTGAAAAGCCCAAACACCTCCTTGATACAGATATCAGTAAATCTCATGGAGGTCACAAATGGTCTGATAAGGTCCACGAGTGATTAAATGTACAGTAGCTCATATTCTTATTAGTAGAGAAAAAAACTTCAGATGAATGATATGCTGTATACTGTTTTCTCTCTGACTCACAAGGCGGATGATAGCAAGAGGAAAAGTTCCAGTATCATCAATAAAGGTCACTGGAGGCAACATGGAGAGATGACAGTAACAGTCATGACTTACTTTCTTATGTCTTTGTTACATGGGCCACTAAATTCTTTAACGATTCATTTCCTAATATGTCTGTATGACAATTGTGACTCATTTCTCTCATACAAAACTCTCAATTACAATATACAGTCTTGGCCCAAAGTGTTGGCACTCTTGAAATTGTTCCAGAAAATGAAGTATTTCTCCCAGAAGATTATTGCAATTACACATGTTTTGTTATACACATGTTTATATCCTTATGTGTACTGGAACAACGCAAAAAAACTGAAAAAAGGAAAATTGGACATCATTTCACACTAAAGTCCCAAAATAGGCCTGACAAAATTGTTAACACCTTTCCAAAATTGTGGGTAGACAACTTTGTTTCAAGCATGTGATGCTCGTTCAATCTCACCCGTGGCAAGTAACCGGTGTGGGCAATATGGAAATCACACCTAAAACCAGATAAAAAGGGGAGAAGTTAACTCAATCTTTGCATTGTGTGTCTCTTTCTGCCACACTAAGCATGGAGAACAGATCAAGGAGAATAGGACTGTCTGAGGACTTGAGAACCAAAATTGTTAAACAATAACAACAATCTCAAGGTTAAAAGTCCATCTCCAGAGATCTTGATGTTCCTTTGTCCACAGTGTGCAACATAATTGTACAACCCATGGCACTGTAGCTAATCTCCCTGGATGTGGACGGCAGGAAAAAATTGATGAAAAGTTGCAACGCAGGATAGTCCGGATGGTGGATAAGGAGCCCCAATTAAGTTCCAAAGAAATTCAAGCTATCCCGCAGGCTCAGAGTGCATCAGTGTCAGAGCAAACTACCTATAGACATTTGAATGAAATGTAATGCTATGGCAGAATAACCAGAAGGATCACTCTACTGACACAGACATAAAAAAGCTAGACTGAATTTTGCCAAAATGTACGTGAGTAATCCAAAATCCTTCTGGGAAAGCATCTTGTGCACAGATGAGACCAGATACAGCTTTTTGGTACAGCACATCATTCTACCGTTTAACGAAAATGGAATGAGGCGTACGAAGAAAATAACCCAGTACCTACAGTCAAATATGGAGGAGGTTCAAAGATGTTTTGGGGTTGTTTTGCTGCCTCTGGCACTGGGTGCCTTGACTGTGTGCAAGGCATCATGAAATCTGAGTATTTTGGGTCGCAATGTAGTGCTCAATGTCATAAAGCTGGGTTTGCGTCCTAGATCATGGGTCTTCCAGCACGACAATGACTCTAAACATACTTCAAGAAGCACTAAGAAATGGATGGAAGCAAACTGCTGAAGAGTTATGAAATGGCCAGCAAAGAGTCCGGATCTAAATCCCATTTAACACCTGTAGAGATGCGGCATAAGAAAGGAAAATCACAGCATGCTATGAGTGGCTCCGCAAATACTATGGCTAGCTCCCATTCAAGTTTATGGGTGCGTGTGAAACATCGGACTGCACTTGGATGGCATCTGAGCAAGGAACCAAGGAGGAGAGCATGGTCCTTCACCAGCATATGTACCATATCAACATATCTATGTCTCTTGCAAGGGGCATTGGAGTTCCTCCAAATTTTTGGCAGTCGTTGCTTCACTGCATAGGCAAACACTATAGGAGACCCACTTCCTAATAATGGGAACATTGTTTTTAGTAGGCTTTCTGACCTCTACATCTCTTGCAAGGTGCATTGGAGTGCCTCCAAATTTTTGGCAGCCCTTGCAGTCACTGCATACACAATAACAGTATAGGAGACCCACTTGACCCACTTGTTAATAATGGGAACAACAAAGCATAGCCGGCTGATAGCTCTCTAACAATAGCGAGGGCCAACTGCTGGCCCTTTAAGAATAGTAAGGGCCGCCTGATGGCTCTATAAAAATAGGTTTTGTGACTTTCAGAGTCCCTCCATCATAAATGAAGCAGGATGTGTCTGATGATGTGTCACACACCACATGGCCAGATAAGGTTGTAAAATGTTAAAATGAAATTTCCCGATAAATGCATTTGCCTTAAAAAATAACGTAAAAAACAAAACAAAACACAGTAGGATCTTTCTTTAGTATAAAATCCAGAGTCACCAATGTAACCTCAATGTAATCACATTTTTTAGCTCCTGCACCTCCTCCTCCAGTTCGGCCTCCATCTCCGATATGACCACATCAATCACAAGCTGAAAGCACTGCAGCACTGCCTTGGCCAATCTGCAACAGGCTGTGCTGAAGAAAACATGCTTAATGCTTAGGTGAAAAACCACCTACCGCTGCAGAGTTGTTGAAAGCTGTAACACAGCAGCCTGATCTGTGGCTCTCACCACTGAACATACAGCCAGGCATGATTGTGTGTGACAATGGGCGGAACCTGGTGGCAGAGAAATGACAGCCGGAGTAGATACGGTTTCCCAAAAGTCAGTCCTTTCACCGAGAATATGGCTGTGGTGAAACACAACTCACCGACAAGCTTTGGACTGACTTTGTACCGTCCCTGGCCACATTCACTTGACCACGTGTTTGTGGTTAGGCGGAGACGGGGGAGGGCACGGGTAATGTTGTGGGACCCGTGCTTGTGGAAGGCGGAGACGACACCGGGAGAAATAGTGGCAGCTGGGGACTGAGTATGGACACCCGGCCGCCGCCATGAGGTTGTGGACAGCTTCCGCCTCCACAAGCCTAAAAGGCCACATTTCAAGTGCAAGTAGCTGTCAAAAATTTGTCAGTATAGTATTGCAGCCTGTGGGTGGGTGGCTGGCTGCATACTTGTGCTTGCATTCCAAGGAATTGGGTAGGGACAATTGAACACTGCACTGGGACAAGGATGTGGATGGTGATTGTTGCAAGTCTCCAACGTCAGGTGCATGGCGGGAGGCATCTTTGCATGTGCCAAGGATCACTTATGATTGGCACACTTTTAGGCAGTGACCTGGGAGTCAGAGATGCTTCCAGGGGTCTTCCCCATGCTGTTCCCATGTCTTTTCAACACTTCAGTGAATGCATTTGTCTTGGTTGAAAGCAATGCAAAAGTGCAAAAACGCATCAAAAACGCTATGTGTGAACATAGCCCAAGGTGTGGAGGAGTATTTTTGGTTTTGGTTATTTATTTTGCCTTATATATAAGTCATTACCCTGGAAAGGATGTTCTTTAACATATTTCCCAGGAAAATCCATTTTGGCTTCGTTTTTGCATGTTTTATTGTGAGTCTGTAAAAGTGGCGAAATACTCTGATAACGTTGTTGACAGCAGTGATCTGCGAGACAGAAATGCTTCCAGGGGCCTTCCCCATGCTGTTCCCATGTCATTTGAGCACTGTTCCTGTCGATTTGGGCAATTTTTAGGCCCTCTGTAGACCGCCAGGGGGAGCCACCAGAAAAATGCTCGAGTTTCCCATAGACTTATATTGGGCTCATTACTCGGATCGAGCACTCGAGCATTCCAATTTGCTCGACCCATGCAACGAATACCCGAGCGTTTTAGTGCTTGCTCATCACTAGTAACTATTCATTTTGGTTCAAGTCATTCTGTTGTCTCTTGTGAGGCTGAACCACCAAGCTAGTTGCCTCATGTAAAACTATACGAGTTTATTGCCCCCCTTCTCCCTAACTTTTTGAACGGACATTGTGTATCCTTCCGACATCCCTGACTGGGGAACTCTAACACCAAGAGTCACTATATCCTAAGTTCTATTAGAAAGGGCACTCAATCTCATGCGGAAGTTTGGGCTCCTCAACCAAACCATCCCCACTGCAAATTAACTACTGAGAGTTTTGTACCTCAAAACCACATGGTGTAAAAAATGGACATTTATAGGATAAAATTGGTAATGAACCTCCTAATCATTTATTTAGGAACCATTGATTTCAGGCGTTTAGTCATAACTAGTGTTGAGCGAACATGCTCGACACTGCTCGGTACTCGCCCGAGCATCACGCTACTCGGGATGTTCGGCGAGCACCGAGCATTTCCGGGTTATTCGGGCGGGAGCTCGGGTCTCCGCCCTGAATGTTTGGCGCTCTTTACAGAGCCAATGAACATGCAGGGATTGCCAGCCAGTCACTGTAATGCCGCAGCCATGTTGTTTGTGGGCATTACAGTGATTGGCTGGCCGCACAGCGTCACCTCGAGTATTTAAAACCGGGCGCCGCCATCTTGGACACAGTCGCTCCGGATCAGACAGTGTAGGGACAGCGCTGCTGATTTAGGGAGAGATATATCCTGCAAAATAGTTAGTGTAGGGTCTGTAAAGGCTGCCAGATCAAACAAACAGTCCTTCTCAGGACTAATATCCATCCCAGGTATATCAGGCAGGCAGGCTGTATAGGAGACGCAGTGGTTATACCAGCAAACGCTTCATTAAAGTCCTGTGTGCTGCTCCTGTTGCTGAAATTGCTGGACTTAGCTCCAGGTCCCGGGGGCCAGGAAAAATCATTTTTTTTTATCTAAATCCTCTTTTTTTTTTCCCTCCTTCACAATGTACAAATACCCATCTTATTAACCTTTTGGTGTCCCCCCCCAAAAAAAAAAAAGTGTGCCTCTGATTTTTCATACACAAATATATCTGTTGAAAATAGTCTGGTGTAGGCCAGAGAAATAGAAGTGTGGTTTTGCAGTTCTAAGGGCCATTTGTATCTAAAAAAAACAGTTTGAGTGTGTCGCTCACTGTTCAGCTGCAAATATATATATATTTTAAAAAGCCTGGTATACACCAGTAAATTATTACTGTGGTTTTGATGTTCCACGGTAAAACATCTCTATCATCCTGTTTTTGGCATTTTTTGCTGTATAAAAATAATAATAGTGTCTCCCTGATTTTTCAGACACAAATATATCTGTTGAAAATAGTCTGGTGTAGGCCAGAGAGACAGAAGTGTGCTTTTGCTGTTCCACGGTAAAAAAATCTCTATTATCCTGCTTTTTGCATTTTTTGCTGTAAAAAAAAAAAAAAACAGTGTCTCCCTGATTTTTCAGACACAAATATATCTGTTGAAAATAGTCTGGTGTAGGTGTAGCACCCTGAGGATTCGGCTGCTACAGGGGTATTGCACCTCAACCCAGAGGTGTGATATTCCACTCCCGGGTAAGGATGGAGTGTGGAACTGAGCTCAGTTAGCTGCATGCACTACACACATCCCATTTCCGAGGAACAGACCGACGGTACTCCCACTAGAGAAATGTGCAGGTACGACAGTGTCTGTTCCTGGCTGGAGTGGGAGGGGGGTGGAACATCCCAGTAGTGTAGTGGCAGATAGGGGGAGCAGTCTGGGTAATGCTAGGAGCTCATTGGGTGCTGGTCACCTGAGCTCACACATAGAGGGAGTATATAAGGTGGGCACCATCTTAGGACAGGGTCAGTCTGTCAGAGTTTAGTCAGAGGAGCAGAGCAGAGAAGCTCAGCCAGAAGGGCTGACAGGGAGTTGTGGTTCCGGCTGGGCCCAGCTCCAAGGCCAAGAGAGAGAGAGGAGTCAGAAGGACCCAGAGAAAACAAGCAGGAACCCCAAGACCCCAGAATACAAACAACAGGGTGAAGGGTTGGCACCTAGGGTACCGGATCCCAAGCTGGCAGAGAGAAAAGCACACCTTAGCCAGAGACCGGAGGTCGTGGGCAGGATCTGCCACGACCCTCACCAAATCCACCAGGAAGGCAGACCAAGTATAGGGTCAGGGAACCCAGAGGAGGTGTACCCACCAAGAGACCCGAGGGAGCCGGACATAGGTGGATCCCTGGTGAGAACGGCCAGAAGAGAGGGAAAGTCAGACAGGAGCTCAGGACCACGCTCCAGAACTGCCTGGGGGTTAGCCGAGTCCAGGACCTGGTGGACACAGCACGGCTCGGGTGGTCGCTTCAGGCCAGAGTGACCATAAGAACACCCGTAAGTAAAAACCCCTGAACTGCACAGCCCGACTCTGAGTCTTCTTGCTGATTCATCCTGCACCTTCACAACCACCATCCTCTACATCTGACCCCCTGAGGCTATACCCCTCCCGTTGGGGGTTATACTACCAAAGCTGCACACATACCAACAGCCTCAGCGGACCCTGCTGCAGCGGCGGCCTTTTGACCGCAAATCAACGGGTGGCGTAGTCGACACAAAGAACTCTAATAACATCTGTAGGACTGCCACACACTGAGTTTGACACCCTGGGCACGGACCGGGTCACAGCCACTCGGAGACTACAACCCCCATCTGATCCGGCTCCGGGTATCCCTAACAACATGGCCCAGGGGGCGCGTCATAGGCCCGAGAAATACAAGTGTGGTTTTGCAGTTCCACGGTACAAACCTCTGTATTATCCACTTTTGGGCCATTTGTATCTAAAAAAAACAGTTTGAGTGTGTCGCTCACTGTTCAGCCGCAAATATATATATGTTTTAAAAAGCCTGGTATACACCAGTAAATTATAACTGTGGTTTTGCTGTTCCACGGTAAAAAATCTCTATTATTCAGGTTTTGGTAGTTTTTTCTGTAAAGAAAAAGAGTAGTGTCTCCTGACTGTTGTGACACAAAAATATATCTGTTGAAAATAGTCTTGTGTAGGCCCGACATCCCAGTGTGGTTTCGCAGTTCCACGGGTCAAATCGCTGTACTATCCAGTATTGGGCCTTTTGGTATCTAAAAAAAAAGCAGTTTGAGTGTGTCGCTCACTGTTCAGCCGCAAATATCTCTATTTAAAAAAGTGTGGTATACCCCAGTAAACAATAACTGTGGTTTTCCTCTTCCACGGTTCTAATCTACTCTTTAGGCTGTGTGCCCATGTAGCATTTTTCAAGCGTATATGCTGCGGAATTTCCGCAGCATAAACGCTTGAAAAACGCATGTATATCCGCACCCCATGGTCCCCAATGGGATTCCGCAAGTTCTATGCACATGCTGCGGATTTTTCCGCAGCGTTTATGCCGCGTTCAAAAATCCGCAGCATGTCATTTAATTTTGCGTTTCCGCAAGCGGAATTGCCTTTGTCCAATGCATAAAAAACGCAAGGCAATTCCGCATGTGGAAAACGCGTGATAAACGCGCAAAAAATGCGCGATAAACGCGTGCGGAATTCCGCATGCGTTTTTCCGGGAGAGGACTTGCATTTATGCAGCAGAAATTTTCTGCTTCATAAATGCAACGTGGGCACATAGCCTTATTGCCCTTTTTCCATTGATAGTGCAAGTGTAAGCTATTTTACTTCATTTACAATGGGCAAGGCGCGTGGCAAGGGACATGGAATTGGACGTTCTGGTGATGGTTCGTGCAGAGGACGGGGCTGTGGCCAAGGTGAAAATGTGCCACAACCAACAGCCACATCTTCTCACTCCCACTTCTTGACCGAATTACTAGGGAAGCACAGAACAACACCAGTATTGAGAACTGATCAGTGTGAACAGGTTATTAATTGGATAGCAGACAATACTTCCAGTTACCTGGGCACCACCACCTCCGGTCTGTCTTCCACACGGTCAACTCTTAGTAGCCGTGAGTCTCGACCGCATACTCCTCCTCACCCTGATGCTCCTTCCTCCCACCATGCCGAGTGTCGTCAGACAGCAAGTGATCCCACACTTGGACACTCTGAAGAGCTGTTCACTGGTCCATTTCCATATTTGGGCCCCTCGCCTGATATGCTTGAAGTGGTGGAAGAGGAGATCCCATGTTGCGATGCCCAAATATTTGAACAGCCACGGCCACAGGAAGTTGACGTTGGCAATCTGTCACAAGAGGTGCACGATGATGAGACATAATTGCCAGCAAGTGAGGAGGAGGATCGTGGTGTGCAAGTGGAAGAGGAGGAGGTGGTGGATGATCTAGTAACTGACCCAACGTGGAAGCAGGGCATGCAGAGTGAGGCCAGCAGCACACAGGGGGAGGGAGGCAGAGTACCCCAACAGGCAGGAAGAAGCAGTGTGGTGGCCGTAGACAGAAGGCAGGCAACCGTTCCCCGTAACACGAACACGAGGGACGTTGCCAGTACAAGCGGTAGGTCTTCCAGAGTCTGGAATTTTTTTAAAGACTCTGCTGATAACCCCAAAAAGGCCATAAGTTCCACCTGCCATGCCAGCATCAGCAGGGGTGACAAAACTACCAGCCTGACCACCACCAGCATGATCAGGCACATGGCAGTAAAGCACCCGACTTTGTGGGGCGAAACCCAGGGTCCACGACCAGTGTCAGCGGGTGTCATCACTGCTTCTTCCACTGTTGTGCGTGCAATAGAACCCCCTGTTGTGTGTGCAAGGCAATCCCCTGTCCATACTGCATGTAAAGATACCCCCTCCTCTCAGTCTTCACTTGTTATGGCAGTTTCTCAAGAAACAGCATCAACGTCCACGTCCACGTCCCACCGCAGCGTTCAATTGTCCATATCCCAGACCTTTGAAAGAAAGCGGAAATTCGCAGCTAACGCCCCACAAGCCACAGTCCTAAATTCGCACATTTCACGACTGCTTGCATTGGAAATGCTGCCTTTTAGGCTGGTGGAGACGGAATCCTTCTGCAATCTTATGGCGGTGGCTGTCCCTCGGTACTCGGTCCCCAGCCGACACTATTTTGCCCGGTGTGCCATCCCCGCACTACACAAGCACGTGTCCCAAAGCATCTGCCGTGCCTTCAACAACGCAGTTACTGGGAGAGTCCACCTGACAACGGACACGTGGACAAGTGCTTGTGGCCAGGGGCGGTACATCTCTCTGACGGCACACTGGGTAAACATAGTGGAAGCCGGGACCCAGTCGGACCTTGGGATGGAACACATCCTCCCCACACCGAGGATTGCGGGCCCTATGTCAGTCAGAGTTGCCCCCACAGTGTACAGCTCCTGCGCATCCTCCTCCTCCTCCTCATGTTCAGCCTCTATCTCAGATATCACCACATCAGTTACAAGCTGGAAGCATTGCAGTACTGCCTCCGCCAAGCGGCAACAGGCTGTGCTGAAACTCATAAGCTTAGGTGATAAACCTCACACTGCTTGTGAGTTGTGGACAGCTGTGAAAGAGCAGGCAGATCTGTGGCTGAGACCGCTGAACCTACATCCCGGCATGGTCGTGTGTGACAATGGCCGTAACCTGGTGGCGGCTCTGAGGCGAGGTGAGATCACACACGTACCATGCCTGGCTCATGTGCTTAACCTCGTGGTTCAGCGGTTTCTTAAATCGCACCCCGAGTTGCCAGATCTGCTCGTGAAAGTACGGCACCTGTCAGCTCATTTTCGCAAGCCGGCTACAGCTTCCGCCGCCCTTGCTGTGTTGCAGCAGCGTTTGCAGCTTCCGGCACACCGACTGGTGTGTGATGTCCCCACACGTTGGAACTCTACACACAGCCCAGCCTCATCTCATCCCAACGTGCATTGGGGGACAATGAGGGAGAGGAGGAGGAGGAGGAGGAAGAACAGGAGCTGCTATCATGCGTTGTAGACGGTAGTACCTGTACAAGTGTCATACCGTCGGTTCAGCGTGGGTGGCCTGAGGACAGGGGGGAGGAGGAAGAGGAGGAGGAGAGCATGGTCAGTCGTCATCTTGGTGAGGACACGGAAATCTTGCCCGTTACCAGTCTGGCACGCATGGCTGACTTTATGTTACGCTGCCTTAACCGTGACCCTCGCGTTGTCAAAATGTTGGGTGACAATCATTACTGGTTGGTGACACTTGTAGACCCCCGCTACAAGGAGAACTTTCACTCTCTTATTCCTGAGGTGGAGAGGTCTACAAAAATGGGGCAATACCAGAAGGCCCTTGCTGCAGAACTCTTAAAAAAATTCCCATCTGAACACGCTAGCGGCAGAGGTCACAGTTCGTTGCCCAACCAAGGCGTACAGGCGAGAGAGATGCAACTCCAATCCAGCAGAGGCAGGGGAACACTGTCAACGTTCTGGGACAGTTTTCTGACACCCGCCCAGCTTACAGGCCCTGAGGCGCGGGGTACTCTCACAAGGAGTGGAAAGTTTCAAAAGATGGTGAGGGAGTCATTGCTGATCGTACCAGCGTCCTCCGTGATTCCTCTGTGCCTTTTAATTATTGGGTATCCAAGCTGGACACTTGGAATGAACTCGCTCTGTACGCCTTGGAGGTCCTGGCCTGCCCTGCCGCTAGCGTGTTATCGGAGCGTGTTTTTAGTGCCGCTGGGGGAATTATAACTGATAAGCGCACTCGCCTGTCAACTGACAATGCTGACAAGCTGACCCTTATCAAAATGAACAAGGGCTGGATTGGGCCAGACTTCTCATCACCACTAAATGACAGCAGAGTAACATAAAGTCAAATCCACTGTGTTATTTCGGGAGGTGTATTCACATGCACCGCTTCACACCCACACATGGGTATACGCTTCCTCGTTTCGGCTGTTTAATCTTCTTCTCCTTATCCTCAGCCTCCACCACCACTATACCACCAGGGTGCCAGCATTGCAAGTTCCTACGTCCTAATTTTTGGCAGCTTTTGCTGGGAAAGCATAAGCAAATACCATGGGACACCCACTCCCCAATAATGGGACTTATGTTTGTAATATGCTGTACTGCATGGCTCTTGTAAGGGGCATTGCAAGTTGCTCCATTCTAATTTTTGGCAGCTTGTGCTGGGAAAGCATAAGCAAATACTATGGGAGACCCACTCCCCAATAATGGGACTTATGTTTGTAATATGCTGTACTGCATGGCTCTTGTAAGGGGCATTGCAAGTTGCTCCGTCCTAATTTTTGGCAGCTTTTGCTTGCAAGGCATAAGCAAATACTATGGGACACCCACTCCCCAATAATGGGACTTATGTTTGTAATATGCTGTACTGCATGTGACGCGCCCCCTGGGCCGTGTGTACACATGTGTGGGATACCCGGTGCCGGGTCTCTGGGGTCTGTAGTCTCCGTGGCGGTGACCCGGTCCCGTGGCTCAGGCTGGTCAAACCAGTGGCAGTCTTTCTTAAGTTTTGAGGTTAATTGTCCGACTGCGCCACCCGTGGATTGCGGTCAGGGAGTACCACCGCTGCGAAGCAGACCGCTGAGGCTGGTGTTGTGTGCGCAGCATAGAATGGGATAACTCCCCTCGGGAGGAGTATAGCCTCAGGGCAGTGAGTGTGGATGATGGGGGTGATGGTGCACTAGCGCAGCAGGAACGACTCAGAGTCTTTGCAGTGCAGTTCAGGGTCTTTACTGATGATTATAAGGTAGACCCTCCCGGGAGTACTGGCTAGCATAAGAGACCTGGTCAGTCTGTGAGCAAGCAGGAGTTCCCCTGGCCAGGTGGAGTTGTAGGCCTCCCCGTCTGTCTGCACTCTTCCTGGCTACCTTGCTGTAAGCGGGTAGAAGTAGCCCACGTCCCTGAGTGTACCGTGTAGTGCTCACCCGTATGGCTGGTGACTTGGGACCTTCTGTTAGCCTCCGCTCCACGACGGCGGTGCTGGTCCCTTGCTTGTGACTGAGCCTCCGGGCTTCTATGGCCAGAGGACCTGAAATCCCCTGCCGGCTGGTTTCTGCTGCTGGATATATAAGTCCTCACAGCTTCGGACTCCTGTGTCCGGTTCCTATTGTCTTCTGCCAGGGCAAGCTCTGCTCAGCTTCCAGCCCCTGGTCTTTAGCTCCTAGCTCCTACAGAGCTCCTTGCTGTTACTTTCCCTTGCTCTCACTCTGACTGTGACTGTTCTCTAACTCACTCAACCCCGCTCCAGATCCAGTTTATAAGGGCAGAATTCTCCCCTCCCAGGACTGGGGCAGGAGGATGTTGCATGTTTAAGGGATCCTGACCAGGAAACCTCCCACTTGCTCTCCGACGTAATATCTCTATTACTGTGGTGACCAGACCCCTGGGGTGCCACACATGGCTCTTGTAAGGGGCATTGCAGTTCCTCATAATTTTTGGAAAGCCTTCCATTCACTGCTTAGGCCAACAGTGCACGGGAGACCCAGTTGCTATAAATCGAAAAAAAGGTTTAGTTAACGCCCTCTGACCTCCATGTCATTTCCAAGGGGCATTGGAGTGTCTCGAAATTTTTGGTAGGCATTGCACTCACTGTATGCCCTATAACTGTGTAGCCGAACCGCTCCTTTTGTTACAGAAACATATCCTACAAGACATATCTGGTTGACTGGCCTGATATTGATGTGAATGGTCCCTGTTCCTCCTGCTCTTTCTCCTTTGCCACCACCTCATCCATCATTTATCACCTGAAGCTTTGTTTTAATGGGAGTCATAGAACTGGGATAGTAGCAGGAAAACATCCAGCAATCCTCGGAGGAGGTAGGATATGCGCCAAAACGCGGACCACCTCAGGCCTAGCCGCTACTACATACATGCGCTTGCATTCCAAGAAAACAAAGCAGATGCTAACTTCTATCATCATCATCATGCTCCTCACCTAGGCACTCTCAACTCCCCTGATGGAGAAGCCAGGGCCCACCGGAGGAGTCTGGTTCTCTGGTGGGCTCGTCCAATGCTGCCCTAAAGCAGGCCAGGCTAAGAAAAGTGTGGGGGAAGGTGACAGGAGAAATCAGGGCGGCTGGGGACCGAGTATGGACACCTGGCCGCCACCTGGCGGCTGGGGACCGAGCGTGGACACCCGGCCGCCGGCTGCTGGGGACAGAGTATGGATACCTCGCTGCCGAAGCGGCCATGAGGTAGTGGCCAGCTTCGGCCTCCTCCAAACTAAAAGGCCCCATTTCAAGTGAAAGCTAGCAGTATGGTATTGCAGCCTGCGGGTGGGTGGGTGGTTGGCTGCATATTTTCGCTTGCATTGCAAGGAATGGGGGAGGTACAATTGAACACTGCCCTGGGACAAGGACTTGCACGGGGATAGTTGCAAGTCTGCATCTTCTGATGCGGCAAGGATCACTTCTGATGGGCACACGTTTAGACAGTGACCTGGGGGTCAGAGATGCTTCCAGCGGTCTTCCCCATGCTGATCCCTTGTCTTTTCAGCACTGTATGCATGTGTCACACAGCACATGGCCAGATAAGGTTGTAAAATGTTAAAATGACATTTCCCGGTGAACGCATTTGTCACGGTTGAAAGCAATACAAAAGTGCAAAAACGCATGAAAAATGCTACTTGTGAACATAGCCCAAGGTGTGGAGGAGTATTTTTGTTTTTGGTTATTTATTTTACCTTATACACAAGTTTTTACCCTGGAAAGGAAATTCCTTAACATATTTCACAGGAAAACCGTTTCAGTTTCGTTTTTGAACGTTTTATTGTGAGCCCGCAAAAGTGGCTTAATACCTCTGACCACGTTGTTGACAGCAGTGACCTGGGGGTCAGAAATGCTTCCAGGGGCGATCCCCATGCTGCCCCCATGTCTTTTGAGCACTGTCACTATTGTTTTGGGCACTTTTTAGGCTTTCTACAGACTGTCGGTGGTGCTGCCGCAAAAATGCTCGGGTCTCTCATAGACTAACATTGGGCTCGTTGCTCGGGTCGAGCACCCGAGTATCACGGTAAGCTCGGCCCGAGCTTTGAGCACCCGAGCATTTTAATGATCGCTCAACACTATCAGTCGTCATCTTGGTGAGGACACGGAAGTCTTGCCCGTTACCAGTCTGGCACCCATGGCTGACTTTATGTTACGCTGCCTTAACCGTGACCCTCGCATTGTCAAAATGTTGGGTGACAGTCATTACTGGTTGATGACACTTTTAGACCCCCTCTACAAGGACAACTTTCACTCTCTTATTCCTGAGTTGGAGAGGTCTACAAAAATGGGGCAGTACCAGAAGGCCCTTGCTGCAGAACTATTAAAAAAATTCCCATCTGAACATGGTAGCGGCAGAGGTCACAGTTCGCTGCCCAACTAAGGCATACAGGCGAGAGAGACGCAACTCCAATCCAGCAGAGGCAGGGGAACACTGTCAATGTTCTAGGACAGTTTTCTGAGACCTGCCCAGCTTACAGGCCCTGAGGCACAGGGTACTCTCACAAGGAGTGGAAAGTTTCAAAAGATGGTGAGGGAGTACCAGCGTCCTCCGTGATTCCTCTGTGCCTTTTAATTATTGGGTATCCAAGCTGGACACTTGGAATGAACTCACTCTGTATGCCTTGGAGGTCCTGGCCTGCCCTGACGCTAGCGTGTTATCGGAGCGTGTTTTTAGTGCCGCTGGGTGAATTATAACTGATAAGCGCACTCGCCTGTCAACTGACAATGCTGACAAGCTGACCCTTATCAAAATGAACAAGGGCTGGATTGGGCCAGACTTCTCATCACCACCAAATGACAGCAGAGTAACATAAAGTCAAATCCACTGTGTTATTTCGGGAGGTGTATTCCCATGCATCGCTTCACACCCACACATGGGTATACGCTTCCTCATTTCGGCTGTTTTTTGCTCTTCTCCTTATCCTCAGCCTCCATGACCACTATACCACCAGGGTGACCGTGGTCCATGTTGCCAGCATTGCAAGTTCCTCTGTCCTAATTTTTGGCAGCTTTTGCTTGGAAGGCATAGGCAAGGACTATGGGAGACCCACTCCCCAATAATGGGAATAATGTTTTTAATATGCTGTACTGCATGGCTCTTGTAAGGGACATTGCAAGTTCCCCCTTCCTAATTTTTGGCAGCTTTTGCTTGGAAGGCATAGGCAAAGACTATGGGAGACCCACTCCCCAATAATGGGAATAATGTTTTTAATATGCTGTACTGCATGGCTCTTGTAAGGGGCATTAAAATAGTCTTGTTAAGCTACTGTGACCTCCACGTCTCTTCCAAGGGTCGTTAATATTGTCTTTTTATTCCACTGCGACCTCCACCACTCTTCCAAGGGGCATTAAAAGCGTCTTGTTAAGCTACTGTGACCTCCACGTCTCTTCCACGGGGCATTGATATTGTCTTTTTATTCCACTGTAACCTCCACCACTCTTCCAAGGGGCATTAAAACTGTCTTGTTAAACCACTCTGAACTCCACGTCTCTTCTAAGGGGCATTAATACCGTCTTGTTAAACCACTCTGAACTCCACAGCTCTTCCAAGGGGCATTGACATGTTGTTTTTAATTACCTCGAACCTCCACGACTCTTGCAACGGGCATTGCATTTCCTCCTAATTTTTGTCAGCTTTTGCTTTTCAATGCATAGGCGAACACTAAGGGAGACCCACTCCCCAATAATGGGTAGAAGGTTTTTAATACACTGTAATCCACGTCTGTTTCAAGGGGCATTGCAGTGCCTAATAATTTTTGGAAAGCCTTCCATTCCCTGCTTAGGCCAACAGTGTACAGGAGACCCAGTTGCTATAAATGGAAAAAACGGTTTAGTTAAGGCCCTCTGACCTCCATGTCACTTCCAAGGGGCATTGGAGTGCCTCGAAATTTTTGGTAGGCATTGCATTCACTGTATGCCTTATAACTGTGTAACTGAACCGCTCCTTTTGGTACAGAAACATATCCTACAAGACATGTGTGGTTGGCTGGCGTGATATTGATGTGAATGGTCCCTGTTCCTCCTGCTCTTTCTCCTTTGCCACCACCTCATCCATCATTTATCACCTGAAGCTTTGTTTTAACGGGAGTCATAGAACTGGGATAGTAGCAGGAAAACATCCAGCAATCCTCGAAGGAGGTAGAATATGCGCCAAAACGCTGACCACCTCAGGCCTAGCTGCTACTAAATACATGCGCTTGCATTCCAAGGAACAGAAAGCTAAGGTGGTGGATGGCCTCATGATCATGAATAATTTACTCGTTGTGTAGGAGGCCGACCACTGCTGCTTTCTACCTTCTGAACTTTGTGTTGAAGCCTGATTGACCCAGGACCCGCAATCCTCTATGTCTGGAGGACGTGTTGCATCCCAGTGTCCAACTGTGTCCCGGCTTCCACAATATTAACCCAGTGTGAAGGCGTCAGTGAGATGGACCATTCCTGGCCACATTCACTTGTCCACGTGTTTGTGGTTAGGCTGTCCTTCCCACTAAATGCACTGGGGAGGGCACAGGTAATGTTTTGGTATGCGCGCTTGTGTATAAGGCGCACCGGGACAAATAGGGGCGGCTGGGGACCGTTTATGGACACCCGGCCACCCCCACGCGGCTGGGGACTGTGTGTGGGCACCCGGCCGCGGGGCGGCTGGGGACTGAGTATGGACACCCGGCCGCCCCCTGGTGGCTGGGGACCAAGCGTGGACACCCGGCCGCCGGGCGGCTGGGGACTGAGTATGAATACCAGGCTACCGATGCAGCCATGACGTGGTGGCCAGATTCCACCTCCACATGCCTAAAAGGCCCAATTTCAAGTGCAAGCAAGCTAGCAGTATGGTATTGCAGCCTGGGGGTGGGTGGGTGGCAGGCTGCATACTTGCGCTTGTATTGCAATTTATGGGGGAGGTACAATTGAACACTGCCCTGGGACAAGGACTTGTACGGGGATAGTTGCAAGTCTGCATCTTCTGATGCGGCAAGGATCACTTCTGATGGGCACACTTTTAGGCAGTGACCTGGGTGTCAGAGATGCTTCCAGGGGTCTTCCCCATGCTGTTCCCATGTCTTTTTAGCACTGTATGCATGTGTCAAACAGCACATGGCCAGATAAGGTTGTAAAATGTTAAAATGACATTTCCCGGTGAATGCATTTGTCACGGTTGAAAGCAATACAAACGTGCAAAAACGCATAAAAAATGCTACTTGTGAACATAGCCCAAGGTGTGGAGGAGTATTTTTGTTTTTGGTTATTTATTTTACCTTATACACAAGTCTTTACTCTGGAAAGGATGTTCCTTAACCCCTTTCCGACCTGGTCAGTAATAGTACGCACCAGGTTGGGAAGGCCGGTTCAGCGGGGGCTCCAGCGGTGAGCCCGCACTGAAGCGAGCACATGTCAGCTGATTATTGGAATCGCAATCCACCCGCGGCTGTTAACATGTTAAATCTCTGACAGTGGCATTTAACTCGCGCTTCCGGGAGTTCTAAGCCCCGCCCATCAGTCACGTGTCCCGCGCCCATCAGTCACATGTCTAAGCCCGCCCCGCGTCACGTGATCGCGGGTCACCAATGGGTGGGCATGACAACTCAGGGTCTGCAGCAGACGCCTGTGGTTGTCATGTCTCAATTGCTATGAGCGCCACCTAGTGGTCAGCGCTCATAGCAAGTGAGCATTTCTCCTGCATACAAGCGATCTGCTCATCGCTTGTATGCAGTAGAAGCAATCAGACAACTGCTGCTTCTAGTCTCCTCTGGAGACTATAGAAGCAAGCAGAAAGTGTAAAAAAAAAGTTTTTAAAAAAAAAAAAAATATATATAAAAGTTTAAGTCACCCCCCTTTCGCCCCATTCAAAATAAAATATATATATATATATAAAAAAAAAACACATACACATATTTGGTATCGTCGCGTTCAGAATCGCCCGATCTATCAATATAAAAGAAGAATTAATACAATCAGTAAACGGCGTAACGAGAAAAAAATTTTAAACACCAGAATTAAGTTTTTTTGGTCGCTACAACTTTGCAATAAAATGCTATAATGGGCGATCAAAACATCGGATCTACCCCAAAATGGTATCAATAAAAACGTCAGCTCGGCACGCAAAAAATAAGCCCTCACCTGGCCCCAGATCCCAAAAAATGGAGAAGCTAAGGGTCTCGGAAAATGGCGTCATTTTTTTTTGTTTTTTTAGCAAGCTTTGGATTTTTTTTTCACCACTTAAATAAAAAAGAACCTATACATGTTTGGTGTCTATGAACTCGTAACGACCTGGAAAATAATGATGGCAGGTCAGTTTTAGCAATCTGTGAACGTGGTAAAAAAAGGACCCAAAAAACAACTGTGGAATTGCATTTTTTTTGCAGTTTCACTGCACTTGGAATTTTTTTCCCATTTTCCAGCACACGATATGGTAAAACCAGTGATGGTGTTTAAAAGTACAAAAATAAGCCCTCACATGGCCATATTGAACGAAAATTAAAAAGTTCTGGCTCTGGGAAGAAGGGGAGCAAAAAAGGAAAACACAAAAACAGAAAGACCCATGGTCGTTAAGGGGTTAACATATTTCACAGGAAAGCACTTTCACTTTCGTTTTTGAACGTTTTATTGTGAGCCCGTAAAAGTGGCTTAATACCTCTGACCACATTGTTGACAGCAGTGACCTGGGGGTCAGAAATGCTTCCTGGGGCGATCCCCATGCTGTCCCCATGTCATTTGAGTACTGTCACTATCGTTTTGGGCACTTTTTAGGCTTTCTACAGACTGCCGGGGGAGCCGCCGCAAAAATGCTCGAGTCTCCCATAGACTAACATTGGGCTCGTTGCTCGGGTCGAGCACCCGAGTATCACAGTGAGCTCGGCCCGAGCTTCGAGCACCCGAGCATTTTAGTGCTCGTTCAACACTAGTCATAACACTATTTAAGTCTCCTCTGGCAGCATGAATTCTAAGGCAGAATATTCTCATTTGACCTCATACAGTGGCACATGGAGGTCATACATTTCTCATTAGTTGCCATTGTTTATGCATCACAGTCCTTGTTTTTTTCAATGTTTTATCAACATAAACTGAAATTCCAGGTAATCTCAGTGGTTGTGATAAATTCTTTCATTAGAAGACCCATCTCTAAAGAAGATTCCGTTTGTTGACAAGCAAATTGCAGGTTGACCCATCATTGGGTTCCTGCACTGTACAGATAAAGCGCCCATGGGACATAGTCTTTCTGCTGTCGATTAATTATTGTTGACAATAGAATGACAAAGTATTCGCTACCTTTTTCTTTAGTTTTACATAGCAAACTTTCAAAAATCGGCTTTGCTGACGATATAATTAATCTAAACAGATTGTTAGAATGATAGTGAAAAAATAGTCTGTGACTCATGAAATATACATAGCTTTTTTTTTAAATCATAGTTATCTTATACCTAGAGCCTTAAGTAATTTTAATGATTACCTATCTTTTAGGAACCTCCATTAATCTGCTCAATGAGGTGGCCCCCTTCATTGCTTATACATGGACGAACCACTGTATCCAGCACTGAAAATCACCCCATTCAACTAATTATGTTAGGTCATAGAACCAGGCAAAGCTGTCCCTACAGACATGCCAGCCACTGTGCATTTGGAAACAATTACGCAGTGGTTTGACTAAAAAGTGGATTGATTTGGCACTTTTATTGTTACAAAAAAAATCCTGTAAAATTTGCCTGAGAGAATTTACTATAAATTGCACTTAAATCGCAAGGATCTTTATCCTTGGCACTAAAGTGCACTAAACTGACTGGGGTATAAAGGAAAAAAAAATCTTCGTTTGATGTTGTCCTAGTCTTATAATGCAACTTTGATCCCTTAAAAGGAACATGTCATGTCCCCAAATGTAAATTAATCTGCAGGTTATTAGTGTTCCAAAGCCCCGTGGCTGCTGTACTGAAAGCCCTGCTACTGGGACAAAATGAACTTTATTTCTCCCAGCAGACTCAAACTTTCGGTAACAGTGGCTCGGACGGCACGCCTTCATTCACCGCTTAACACACAGTAAGCAGCAGTTGTTAAAGAGAACCTGTCACCCACCAGTCAGAGCCGGGGTGCAGTTACAGCCACCATGCTCCATACACAGAACAGTGAATGAACCCATGATGGCACCGCCCCCATGACTGAAACTGGAACACTGCCGGGAAGAAGTTAATTTCCTCCCGTCAGTATGGGTCTAAGCGCAGACGTCGGGCAGGTTCACAAAGCTATTAAGCTGCAGATTAACCCCATATCTGCAGGTTAATAGCATTTTTTCCAGTGACAGGTTCCCTTTTACAGCTTCCCCTCACTGTATACTGAGCTGTAACTGTAGCCGCGCTGGAACGCCTCATCAAATAGGGGGTCTAGGATGTGTGTTTCTTTAAGTTTTAACACCTTCCATCATCTCCGTTTAATATGATTCAGATGGATTTTATTTGGTCGAATTGAATTCTGTCAGCTGAATCGAGCAAATTTGCCTGAATTGAATTGAGGGAGATTCACTCATCTCTTCTGCACATCGGCAAACATCTTTCTCCTGTTTTTCTGACCTCAATCACTGTAACTTCCCCCTATCTCTAAATCTGCATGTAAATTGTTGAAGCTAATTCAGCCCAGTCCAGTGCATTTGTTTCATGCTGAGAAGTTCCTGATCGCGCCATTAAGATCAAATGATTTTGCTCCACATGTTCCTATAACGCTATGGTGTGTACAAATATAATCCATCTTGAAGCCGCGAGGTGTCTTACATTTTCTGAAATGAGGTCTTGCATGCTCACTGTTGCCACTTTGATGGTTTTTCCCACAAGATACGGTTACTGGGCTTCATTATCATAGAAATCTTCTGGGACTGATGTAATCTGTATAGAATGTAAAACAACAATAAGACACATGATAACATGGCACCATGCAATGTAAATGGAACAATTATCTAGAAAAGATGTAAAGACATTGCACCTGCAACAAATAATATAATTACTATGGAAACCACTTATACTGTATTTAAGCTGATTGTACAGAAGATATAATAATGGGAACCACCCCATCCTGTCAGTAAAGGAGACGGTCAGGAGACAGCTGTGATCACCTGGATGTATGTTCCTCCATTGTTCTAATAGGATTTTTCTCATCTACGAAGACAATGGGTTGAAGCTGTCCGCCTACACAAACAGCAGAACGTTTTTAAATTAATATCAGGCCATTCTCAAAGAAGCTTCCATTTGCAAATCCTTCTGCTTTTGTGATGATGATGAGTTTCCCAATGCAGAATTATAATCTATGTCAGCTATAATGTCCTCATAATACTAGTCATGTTGTCCACAGCTCATGTGAAAGTTACAAAGAATTAAAATGTTACAATAGGTCCCATTTTTGACAGCATAGCTTAAACCAGGGGTGGGCAATTAACGATGAGCCAGACTGGAGACTGTGACTATTGTGGAAGACCAAACCGATAGGCTGAAATTAATTCTGCTCAATATTAATATTAGCATATTAATTATAATTATTATTTTATATTAATATTATACCATAATATTGAGCAGAGTTAAGAATGTTGACATCCCCTATATACTGTATGAATCCACACACAGCCCCCTATATACAGAAGGAGCCCCCTCACAGCCCCCTACATACAGTATGAGCCCCCATAGCCCATCTATATACAATATGAGATCCCACATAGCCCCATATACATTCTGAGCCCCCACATAGCACCCTATATGCAGTATGAGCCCCCACATAGCCTCTTATATACAGTATGAGTCCTCACATAGCCCCCCTATATACAGTAGGAGCCCCCACATAGCCCCTATTTACAGTATGAGCCCCCACATAGCCTCCTAAATACAGTATTAGTCCCCATAACCGCTCTATATAGAGTATAAGACCTCCGCATAGCCCTTATATACATTGTGAGCCTCCACATAGCCCCTATGTATAGTATGAGCCCATACACAGCCTTCTAAATACAATATGAGACCCCACATAGCCCCTCATATATAGTATGAGCCCCGACATAGCCTCCTAAATACAGTATGAGCCCCCATATAGCCTCCTATACATGCAAACATCCCATACACATATGAGAAGAAAAAACAACAACACATACTCACCAACTTCCGTTTCCCTGATGCTCTGCCCCTGTCTCTGGTGCACTGACTCCGTACAGCAGACGCAATGTAATGACGTCATCATACACGCTGATTGCTGGAGGAAGGAGTCGGCGGCTCTATTCTTCACTAATCATGTATTCACCACTGTCTGCATCCTGAGAATGCGGATAGTGGTGACATTGGGAAACGGAAAATGGGCGATTGGTGAGGGCATAGGCGGATTATAATGAGGGCAATCCGGGCTACCGCCCGGGGCCCCGAGTCTGCAGGGGGCCCGCGGCTCCGGACGGGGTGTCTAATGCCGGATTGCCCTCATTATATGTGCGGGTCGCCGTGGCACATACCGGTAGCAGTGGCGGGAGGGGGGGCCCCGGACCGCTCTCCCAGCAGCGGCGCACGGCCGCTACTTCTTCATCGGCCGGGCCAGCACTGCAGCAATTAACTTCCCTGTGCTGGCCCGGCCGCGTCACTGCTAGGAGACACGGCCCTGTGCGCGGGCGTGTCTCCTAGCTGTGACGTCTCGCAGTGCGCGCCCGGCCTGCACTGCTGCAACGGAGAAGTCAGAGCAGGCAGGAGGAATGGAGCCGGGGGATGGTGAGTCTGTGTGTGTATGTGTATGTGTGTGTGTGTGTGTGTGTGTGTGTGTGTGTGTGCAGGCAGATATCATTGTGTGATGTCTGTTTATATGTATTTTTGTGTTTCAAATGTGTTTATGCTGGTATGTACTGTATATGTCTGTATATGTTTGTGTGTGTGCGTGACTGCATGCGTGACTGCGTGCGGCCTCCTGCTGTGTATAGTTGGTGCCGTGCGACCTCCTGCTGTCTCTGGGGGGGACACCGTGCAGCCTCCCACTATGTATAAATGGCGCCGTGCGGCCTCCCGCTGTGTATAGATGGCGCAGTGCGGCCCCCTGCTGTGTATAGATGGCGCCATGTGGCCCTTTGCTGTTTATAGATGGCGCCGTGCGGCCCCCTGCTGTGTATAGATGGCGCCGTGCGGCCTCCTGCTGTGTATAGATGGCGCCCTGCGGCCCCCTGCTGTGTATAGATGGCACCGTGCGGCCTCCTGCTGTGTATAGATGGCTACGTGCGGCCTCCTGCTGTGTATAGATGGCGCCGTGCGGCCTCCTGCTGTGTATAGATGGTGCCGTGCGGCCCCCGGCTGTGTATAGATGGCACCGTGCGGCCCCTTGCTGTGTATAGATGGCGCCGTGCGGCCTCCTGCTGTGTATAGATGGTGCCGTGCGGCCCCCTGCTGTGTATAGATGGCGCCATGCGGCCCCCTGCTGTGTATAGATGGCGCCCTGCGGCCCCCTGCTGTGTATAGATGGCGCCCTGCGGCCCCCTGCTGTGTATAGATGGCGCCCTGCGGCCCCCTGCTGTGTATAGATGGCGCCGTGCGGCCCCCTGCTGTGTATAGATGGCGCCGTGCAGCCCCCTGCTGTGTATAGATGGTGCCATGCAGCCTCCTGCTGTGTATAGATGGCGCCGTGCGGCCTCCTGCTGTGTATAGATGGTGCCGTGCGGCCTCCTGCTGTGTATAGATGGCGCCGTGCGGCCTCCTGCTGTGTATAGATGGCGCCGTGCAGCCTCCTGCTGTGTATAGATGGCTACGTGCGGCCTCCTGCTGAGTATAGATGGCGCCGTGCGGCCTCCTGCTGTGTATAGATGGTGCTGTGCAGCCTCCTGCTGTGTATAGATGGCTACGTGCGGCCTCCCGCTGTGTATAGATGGCTACGTGCGGCCTCCCGCTGTGTATAGATGGCACCGTGCAGCCTCCCGCTGTGTATAGATGGCTATGTGTGCTCAATATTGAGTCATACAATTAATGTAAGGCTATGTGCCCACGATACAAAAATGTTCCGGATTTTTTTTGAGCGTTTCTGCATCTCCCTGGCAGAAAAAACGCATGCGGATTTTACATGCGGATTTTACATGCGGATTGTACATGCGTTTTCCTGCCAGGGACATGCGGATGTGAAGCGTTCTTCACTTGCATTTCCGCATGCGGGTTGACAAGCGCTTTCCAAGCGATTTTAGCATCACTTGGAAAGTGCTTGACAACTTGGTTACACTATATAAATCCATGCAACCAGCATGGATTTATATAGTGTGACCGTAAAAGAAAGGTAAAAAATAAAAAATATATACTTACCTTCTGATGGCCTGCCGACGTCAGCGGTCGCGTGACCCGTCACATGACTAAATGACGTCACGGCAGGTCCTTTTCAGACCATCGCGAGCTGCCGGCAAGCCAGGACGCATCGGATAAAGACACCGGGGGCCATCAGAAGGTATGTATAATATTTATTTTTTATTTTATTCTTTTTTTACAGGTTCTATGGTACCCGGGTCCGGAGGAGAGTCTCCTGTCCTCCACACCCGGGTACCATCCGCACATTGAAATGCATGGATTCCACATCTACAGATGCAGGGATGCGGATTCCATGCGTTCTAATGCAAGTCAATGGCGGCGAAAACGCTGCGCTTCCGCAAAATAATTGGTAATGCTGCGGATTTCTCCGCAATGATAATCTGCAGCGGAAATTTCCGCAGCATGTGCACAGCACATGCGGATTATCATTGGGGAACATGGCAGACCTTCTACCAAGCGTTTTTTAAGCGTTTCTGCAGCGAAATTGCCGCTGCGGAAACGCTTAAAAAATGCATAGTGGGCACACAGCCTAAAAAAAAATATTATAATTAATATTGTGCCAAATTAATTTCACGTGAACTATCACATGATCTATCACAGGGGATCATGTGACATGTCACGTGATAAATCAGGTGTGTGTGGGGGAGAGGGAGGCCCGCGCCTTCTAAACTGCCCGGGACCCTTGCTACTCTTAATCCACCCCTGGGTGAGGGCATAGTGCGGCTCTTGGGCCACTGTTTTAGCCAGACTGGAACAGACAGAGAGCCGGATGTGTCCTGCGGACCGCACTTTGCCCAGCTCTGGTTTAACCTATTTCCATAGAAAAACAGACAATGTGTTTTAGAAATGTGTTGCGGAACTTACTAGTATATAGGGTAAGTATTACAGGTCCTCCTCTTGCACTTCTTAGTTCAACCTTCCTCACAAACAGAAATAGCTGCTAATTGAAGAGCATGTGACCAGACTTGTCCAGCAGCCTACAGATCAATGGAAAAAAACACTGCACATGGAAAGCTGTTTTTCAATTGAGGAAGGCTGATAGACAGGGTCGGTGATAAGCTCTTGCATCAGTAGCCATTTTTGTGCAGTCTGCAAAGAAGGCTGCATTAATAAGTGCAGGAGACAACATATAATATTTATACAGTGCTGTCCAAAAGTTTTAGGCAGGTATGGAAAAAAGTAAGAGAAAGTAACAAAAGAGAAATCTAAATCAAATCAATATTTGGTATGACCACTCTTTGCCTTCAAACAAGCATCAATTTTTCTAGGTACACTTAGGCTGTGTGCCCACGATGCGTTTTTTAAGCGTTTCCTCAGCGGCAAAAACGCTGCAGAAACGCTTAAAAAATGCATGGTAGAAGGCCTGCCATGTTCTCCAATGATAATCCGCATGAGCTGTGCACATGCTGCGGAAATTTCCGCTGCGGGTTATCATTGCGGAAAAAAACGCAGCACTACCAATTATTTTGCGGAAGTGCTGCGTTTTCGCCGCCATTGACTTGCATTGGTACGCATGAATTATGTATCACTGTATATGTAGATGACCATGCCATGATTTCTAATGTGCGGATGGTACCCGGGTCTGGAGGAGAGGAGACTCTCCTCCGGACCTGGGTACCATAGAAAACTGTAAAAAAAAAGAATAAAATAAAAAATAAATATATACTTACCTTCTGGCGGCCCGCGGTGCGCTCCTCCTTGCTTGCCGGCAGTTCGCGATGGACTTAAGGACCTGCGCTGACGTCATACTCATGTGACGGGTCACGCGACGCTGACGTTGGCAGGTCCTTCAGTGTACCGCTGCCGGCAAGGGAGAACGGAGCGAAGCCAGACTGCGGGGGCCATGAGAGGGTAAGTATATATTTATTTTTTACCATTCTTTCGGTCATACTATATAAATCCATGCCGTTTTCATGGATTTATATAGTGTGACCAAGTTGACAAGCACTTTCCAAGTGATGCTAAAATCGCTTGGAAAGCGCTTGTCAACCCGCATGCGGAAATGCAAGTGAAAAACGCTTCACTTCCGCATGTCCCTGGCAGGAAAACGCATGTACAATCCGCATGTACAATCCGCAAGCGTTTTTTCTGCCAGGGTGATGCAGAAATGCTCAGGAAAAAATCCTGAGCATTTCTGCATCGTGGGCACATAGCCTTACACATAGTTTTTTTTTTTAACAATACTTTTTATTGAAATTTTCACTTTATACAACTGTATTCCAAGTATTGGACTCTGGATACATTAAGGTACATCTCTCGCAAAGGTAACATCGTTGATCAATTGTATTATTCCGGATTTTTGAATATCATGTTCAGTGAGAAAACAAAAAAAAACAAAAAACAGAAAACAGTTTAGCAGAATAAGGCTGTGTGCCCACGTAGCGTTTTTCAAGCGTTTTTGATGCGGAATTTCCGCAGCGTAAACGCTTGTAAAACGCTTGGTAACCCGCACCCCATGGTCCCCAATTTGATTCCGCAAGTTCTATGCACATGCTGCGGATTTTTCCCCAGCGTTTATGCTGCGTTCAAAAATCCGCAGCATGTCATTTAATTTTGCGTTTCCGCAAGCAGAATTGCCTTTGTCCAATGCATAAAAAACGCAAGGCAATTCCGCATGTGGAAAACGCGTGATAAACGCGCAAAAAATGCGCGATAAACGCGTGCGGAATTCCGCATGCGTTTTTCCGGGAGAGGACTTGCAGAAATGAAGCAGAAATTTTCTGCTTCATAAATGCAACGTGGGCACATAGTCTAATCCCCAACTGCCCTCCCTCATCCCAGACATACAGGAATACCTATGTACAGCGACCTTGTTAGTTCTGTCTTTATTTATTTCAGTGTCTTATAGCTCCTCTCACCTATGCGACACGTTCTATAGCTTCCTTCCCTTCCACATTTGGATCAGCAATTTTTAACCTACCCAATGTTCCACTCATGTCTTCTACTATATACCAGCTGGTACACAGAAATGGCTTCACAGCTCCTTGAATTTCCTCATTTGTGTAATACTTCAATAGAAAACCCCTCCACTTTGTCATGAGTGCTTTTACATTTTTTTCCCTATCCCGCTCGGCTTCCAGCTTTTCCGAGCGAAACAGGGCTTTCAATTGGGCTATGATTTCGTTCGGACTTGGAATAGAGTCAGACAACCAATGTTTTAATAAACTTCTTTTAGCTATTAAACACACTGTATGGAACATTGGGGCCAAAACATTCCGACCCTTATGTTGTGCATTTTCTTCAGTACCCCAAAAATGAAAAAGAAACGGTAGCGGATGTAGATCTATATTGTGGACGCCTAAGTTTTCTAGTATATTTTTTGTATCCATCCAAAATTTTTGCATTTTGGGGCAGCTCCACAGACCGTGTAGTAGGTTAGAACTTTTGAGCTTGCACTTTGGGCAGTGTGTCAGGCGGTCTATCATATTTTTGGAAACTGGTATATTAACCCCTTAAGCCCCGAGGGTGGTTTGCACGTTAATGACCAGGCCAATTTTTACAATTCTGACCACTGTCACTTTATGAGGTAATTACTCTAGAACGCTTCAACAGATCCCCCTGATTCTGAGACTGTTTATTCGAGACATATTGTACTTCATGATAGTGGTAAAATTTCTTCAATATCACTTGCGTTTATTTGTGAAAAAAATGGAAATTTGGCGAAAATTTTGAAAATTTAGCAATTTTCAAAATTTAAATTTTAATGCCCTTAAATCAGAGAGATATGTCACACAAAAGAGTTAATAAATAACATTTCCCACATGTCTACTTTACGTCAGCACAATTTTGGAACCAAAATTTTTTTTTGTTAGGGAGCTATAAGGGTTAAAAGTTGACCAGCGATTTCTCATTTTTCCAACAAAATTTACAAAACCATTTTTTTAGGGACCACATCACATTTGAAGTCACTTTGAGAGGTCTTTATGACAGAAAATACCCAAAAGTGACACCATTCTAAAAACTGCACCCCTCAAGGTGCTCAAAACCACAAACAAGAACTTTATTAACCCTTCAGGTGCTTCACAGGAATTTTTGGAATGTGGAAGAAAAAAATGAACATTTAACTTTTTTCACAAAAATGTTACTTTAGACCCAATTTTTTTTATTTTCACAGGGGTAACAAGAAAAAATGGACCCCCAAATTTGTTGTGCAATTTCCCCTGGGCACGCCGATACCCAATATGTGGGGAAAAAACACTGTTTGGGCGCACGGCAGGGCTCGGAAGGGAAGGAGCGCCATTTGACTTTTTGATTGTAAAATTTGCTTGAATAATTAGCGGACGCCATGTTGCGTTTGGAGAGCCCCTGTGTGCCCAAAAATTGGAGCTCCCCCACAAGTGACCCCATTTTGGAAACTAGACCCCCCCTATCTAGATGCATAGTGAGCACTTGGAACCCCCAGGTGCTTCACAAATTGATTCATAAAAATGAAAAAGTGTTTTTTTTTCACTTTTTCATTTTTATGAATCAATTTGTGAAGCACCTGGGGGTTCCAAGTGCTCAATATGCATCTAGATAGGTGCCTTGGGGGTCTAGTTTCCAAAATGGGGTCACTTGTGGGGGAGCTCCAATTTTTGGGCACACAGGGGCTCTCCAAACGCAACATGGTGTCCGCTAACAATTTGAGCCGACAATTTGTTAGCGGATACCATTTTGCAATTGGAGAGTCCCTGTGTGCCCAAACATTGGAGCTCCCCCACAAGTGACACCATTTTGGAAACTAGACCCCCCAAGGCACCTATCTAGATGCATTGTGAGCACTTGGAACCCCCAGGTGCTTCACAAATTGATTCATAAAAATGAAAAAATGACAAAAAAAAACACTTTTTAATTTTTACGAATCAATTTGTGAAGCATCTAGGGGTTCCAAGTGCTCACTATGCATCTAGATAGGTGCCTTGGGGGGTCTAGTTTCTAAAATGGGGTCACTTGTGGGGGAGATCCAATGTTTGGGCACACAGGGACTCTTCAAATGCAACATGGTGTCCGCTAACAAATTGTCGGCTCAAATTGATTCATAAAAATGAAAAAGTGAAAAAAAAACACTTTTTCATTTTTATGAATCAATTTGTGAAGCACCTGGGGGTTCCAAGTGCTCACTATGTATCTAGATAGGTGCCTTGGGGGGTCTAGTTTCCAAAATGGGGTCACTTGTGGGGGAGCTCCAATGTTTGGGCACACAGGGCCTCTCCAAATGCAACATGGCGTCCGCTAACAATTTGAGCCGATTTTCCATTCAATTTGTTAGCGGAAACCATGTCGCGTTTGGAGAGCCCGTGATGTGCCTAAACAGTGGAGCTCCCCCGCAAGTGACCCCATTTTGGAAACTATACCCCTCAAGGATTTTATTAAGGTGTATAGTGAACATTTTGAACCCAGAGGTACGACACAGAATTTGATAACATTAGGTCATCATATTGAATAAGTTGTCATTAGTCAATAAGTTGTCAAGTGCTCGCTATTTGAGTTTGCATCGGGTACTCAGGTATGCACCATGTACAGCGTGTGCTCGAGTGACATGCTCGAGTCCCTGCTCCGCATGTTTCACGGTTATTAGACACCCAAAAAAAAACATGCGGGGATCGCTCATGCATGGCAGGCAATCTCCGTAAAGTTTTTTTGGCCGCGAAGCATATGGGGCGGAGACTCGAGCATGTCACTATAATACCCACGATACTCAATGCATACCAGAGCACCCGATGCAAACTCAAGAAGCGAGCACTTGCGCTCAACACTAGTCGCCATATCGTCATCTTTTTTTCTTACTTTTGAAAAAAATCCCAATCCCATCACAACCCTAACCCCAAACCCAGCCCTAACCCTAGCCCAACCCTAACCCGAGAGTTTATTTTTGACGCCGTTCCTCGTGCGGTATAAGTGATTAGACGACTTTATTCTTCGGGTCGGTGTGATTACAGCAATACCAGAATCATATGGGGTTTTTATGACTGACAGCTGTCGCACACTAAAAGAGGCATTTTTTGTAAAATCTAGTTTTTGCATCGCCATATTTTGAGAGCTATAATTTTTCCAGATTTTGGCAGACAGTTATGTGATGGCTTGTTTTTTTGCGGGATGAGTTGACGTTGTTATTGGTGCCATTTTCAGGCACGTGACATTTTTTGATCGCTTTCTATTCCGATTTTTGGGAGGCAGAATAAACAAAAACCAACAATTCAGGAATTTTTTTTTTTTTTTTTTTTAATTCTGTTCCGTGAGTGGTAAAATTGATAAGGCAGCTTTATTCTTCGGGTCAGTACGTTTACAGCGGTACCACATTTATATCGTTTTTCTATGTTTTGCACTTTTACATAATAAAAGCTATTTTATAGAAAAAATTATTTTCAGCATAGCTTTATTCTGAGAGCTATAACTTTTTTATTTTTTGGCTGATGGAGCTGTATGTTGGCTTGTTTTTTGCGGGACGAGATGACGTTTTCAGCGGTACCATTATTTATATTTGTCTTTTTGATCGCGTGTTATTCCATTTTTTGTTTGGCGGTATGGTGATAAAGCATTGCTTTTTGCTTCGTTTTTTTTTTTTTTTTTTTTACCGTGTTCACTGAAGGGGTTAACTAGTGGGACAGTTTTATAGGTCAGGTTGTTCCAGACGCGGCGATACCAAATATGTGTACTTTTATTGTTTTTTTTGTTTGTTTTTTTTTATAATAATATTTATTGATGGGTAAATTATATTTTTATTTTTGGTGGATTATTTATTTTTTTTTTTTAAATATTTTTGCAATTTTTTTTTATTTATTTTTTTCACTTTCTGAAAGTTTATATGCTTTATTACTTTGTCCCACTATGGGACTTTCACTTTTTTTTCTCTGATCGCCTGCATGGCACAGGAATGCAGCACCATCCCTGTGCCATGCAGGCTATCAGCGCTGGACAGGGAGAAGATTGTTTGGAGATGCACTGCGCATGTCCAAACAATCTTCCTGCTTGTCTGGTGACCCGGATGTTGTCATGACGACATCGGGTCGTCATGGCAACACCCGGGAAGCCGCGTGAGACAGCGCTGGAAGCCGGAAGAGGAGGTGAGTATCTGCGATCACTAATTTCCTTCCATGTTGCTATCGTGTCCCGGTATATTATTGAATTCTTAATTTTGATAGGTAGTAAATTTAAAGGTGTATGTAGCAGGGCGACTAAGTTCCAGGGCCCTGCATAATGTTTTTCCAGGTTCGTGTCAGAATATTTACTAGTACCTTTCAACCAGTCTATTATGTGTCTAGATATGCATGCCAGATTGTACCCTCTTATGTCTGGTAGATTGGCACCTCCCTCATTCCTTGTTGCCATCAATGTTTTCAGTTTTATCCGAGGTCTCCGACCCTTCCATATGAATTTCCTAATAGAAGAATTTATCCTTTTAAGATCTACATGTTTTAAAAGAGTTGGTATAGTTTGCAGTGGGTACATGAGTTTTGCAGTGCTCATCATTTTTATTAGGTGTATCCTGCCTAATAGGCTCAGGGGCAAGTTTTGCCATCTTTCTAGTTCTTGCTGTATTTTAGATATAATTGGGGGAAAGTTTAAGTTATACACTGACTCTGGTCTCCTACCCAGTTTGATGCCCAAATAGGTTATGTATGCTCCTGCTATCGGTATATCATGCAGCTCTTTTCTCACTGTGTGCCCTCTTCCTTTTTCTTTTAATTCCAGTATTTCACACTTATTTTTGTTTAGCGTAAACCCTGAGCATTTCCCAAAATATATAAAGTATACAAAGTATTATGTTGTCCGCAAAGTACGAGGCCTTAATCTTCTCGTCTCCTATTTTCAGCCCTTCAAATACTTCATACTGCTGCAGACAGCATGATAAAGGTTCAAGCGCTAAATTAAATATAAGTGGCGACAAAGGGCAGCCCTGGCGTGTTCCTTTTTCCTAGAGTAAGCTAGCGGAAAGGTGCCCAGGGGTTTGAATTTTCACCATGGGATTATTGTATAGGGCTTTTATAAGGTTTCTAAATTTGCCCATCACCCCTATTTTGTCCAGAACTTGTTTTAACCAGGACCATTTCACCTTGTCAAATGCCTTCTCTGCATCTAATGTGACTAAGGCCGGGTCTTTACTCTTATTGTCTCCATTCCTTACTGTGTCTAATGCTAGTAATGTACGCCTGATGTTTGTGACTGCGCTCCTGCCCTTTACAAAGCCCACTTGTGCTGGTGACACTAGTGTCGGGAGTATTTCTGCTAGCCTGTTCGCCATCAGTTTGGATATAATTTTAATATCCTGATTTATCAGGAATATAGGTCTGTAGGCCGCTGGATCCTCCCCATCCTTCCCTTCTTTTGGTATCAAACTTATATAGGCCATGTTGGTTCCCCCCAACAATTCACCACCCTGTAACAACTCGTTATACCATTAAGTCAAAATAGGAGCTACTTGATGGGACATGACCTTAAAAAAATCGCCTGTGAACCCATCAGGCCCAGGGGTTTTACTGCCCGGTAGACCTCCAATAGTGCTTTTCACTTCTTCCTCTGTTACCGGCACATTTAACATGTTCAGTTGTGACTCAGTGATGGCAGGCATTTTAATTTTGCTGAGGAAGGTCGTTCCCATACCCTCCTCGCAGCCATCTTCTGAGTATAAAGCCGCATAGAATTCCCTTAAGACACGGCTTATCTCTTTGGGATTATCTACAGCTATCCCCTTCTCGTTCTTAAGTTTCAGTATGCTTTTCCTCCCCTGTCTTCCTTTTGCTAAGTTTGCCAGTAGCCGTCCCTCTTTATCCCCAAACCTCCTTAGTTCAATTTCCATTTGTGACTTCCTAAATCCTTCTTTCTTCTCCGCCCATTCATCAAAGTTTTTTTTGGCCTCCTTCCAATCTTCCCTTGCCCTTTCCGTTTTTAATTGTTGGAAGAGTACGTACTTTCTCCTCAGATCACCGCTAACCTCTTCGTATTTTGTGTTCGTTTTTTTCTTCAGTGTATGGACATATGCCATCAGTCTACCTCTCAAAACAGCTTTCCCTGCTTCCCAGAATGTTTGTGTCTTTAGTTCGTCTGATGAATTGTGGAAAGTGTATTCCTCCCACCATTGCTGTAGTGTAATGATAAAATGTTGCTATGGCAGGGAATTTCCATATATAGTCTGTCCCTTTTGGGTATTTTTCTAGGAGGTTTATCGAGGTTGGCGCATGGTCCGAAATAACCAGTTCCTCTATTTTAGTCTCCTTGCACCTCTCTAGCAATTCTCTACTGACAAGAAGATAGTCAATCCTGGACCAAGTCTGATGCGGGTGGGAAAAGTGTGTGAATTCTCGCTCAATGGGGAATTCCATGCGCCACACGTCTGATAAATTTGTGTCGGCTATCAAGTCAGCTAGCAGAGTTGATTTCCCATTCGGTCTAAGTTTTGCACCCTAAACTTTGTCTGTCCTCCTCCTCACGGTGAGTATTGTTAAAGTCACCTCCAATTATTATTTTCTTGGTCGTATTTTGCAGTAAACTAGTGCACAGATGTTCGAAGAATGGTTTCTGGTTTGCGTTTGGTGCATAAACATTAATTATACTCAGCTCCCCCTCATTCCCTTCAAGCTGTAGCATTATATACCTTCCCTCTGCGTCGTGTTCTACCTGTGTCACTTTGTATGTAAGGTTTTTGTGCAGCAATATTAACACCCCCGCCTTCCTCCCTTCTCCTTCCGATCCATAAGCCTCCCCCACCCACAGTTTTTTCATTCTAAACAAGTCTTCCTTCCTCAGATGGGTTTCCTGCAACAGTGCTATGTCTGTTTTTAACTTTTTTAAGTGTCTTAGAACCATCATTCTCTTGGTTGGGGCTCTGAGCCCCTTTACGTTCCACGAGACTATCCGCATACTATGTGTTTTATCACTTCTGGATTATAGATTGAACTTGACACTCCTTAATACTTTTGTTCCTTCCAGTACTTGAGCAGCATTCTGCATGTCTTTCCCTTTAATAAACCTTCCCTTAACATTAACATATAACAACATATAAACAAACAATGACGTCTTCACCTTTGTGACCTCCTTTTTTCTGGCAGCTTCTCCCCATATGCTTCTCCCCGGCATTTTGTTATTACTAAATCATGTTTCTGTTCTTTAAATGATCACCCCCTCAAGAGAGTAAAATCAAGAGAGTCCATGGGTTGCCAGATTTTTTGAGATCTCTCTCTCTTAAAGTGTTATACCCTCCCATATGGTCCACTTATCTTAACCAGAGTCCGCAGCCGGGGATCCCCTATGATTTTGAGGCGATCTTTGTCTTTGGGCTTGCGCTGCGGACTTCCGTCCCACAGATTCTTCATCCGCCTCTGCGTCCTGTTCCGTTCTTCTCTCCTGTCGTGGCGAAGCCCTCTTCTCCTTTTCTTTTGGTCCATCTTTTTCAACCATCCTGGAAAAATATGTGGCACCCCAGGGGTCTGGTTTCCCACAGTAATGTAATGTTATGTCTGAGAGCAGGTGGGAGGTCCTTTGGTCAGGGATCCTGTGCATGCCACACCTCCTGCCCAGTCTTGGGAGGGGAAGACCTTCCCCTATATAAAAACCCGGGGCTGAAGCAGGGTTAGTGAGTCAAGGAGAGTAGAGACAAGAAACAGTCACAGGAAGAAACAGCAGAAGCTCAGTGGGAGCAATACTACTACAAGTCAGGGGCTGGCAGCTGCAGAGCTCGCCCTGACTGAGAAGCTTTCTTACCGGACCCGGCGTCCGAGGCTGTGGGGACTAACTCTTACCCAGCAGCAGAAGCCGACCGGCAGGGGATTTCAGGTCCTCAGGCCCAGAAACCCGAAGGCACGGTCACACGCATGGGACCAGCACCGCCGTCGTGGAGCGGAAGCTACTAGAAGGCCCCGAGTCACCGGCCATACGGGTGAGCACCACACGGTACACTCAGGGACGTGGGCTACTTATACTCGCTTCTAGCAAGGTAGCCAGAAGAGTATCGTTAGTTTGGGAGGCCTACAACTCCGCCTGGCCAGGGGAGATCCCATCTGCTCAAGGACTGACCAGGCCCCAACCGCTAGCCAGTACTCCGGGAGGGTCTATCTTTGTCACCAGTAAAGACCCTGAACTACACCGCATCGTCTCTGAGTGGTTCCTGCTACCCCCATCATCCACGTCGGCTGCCCTGAGGCCATACCCCTCCCGTTGGGGGTTATACCATCCACGCTGCACCATCCTTCCACCGGCCTCAGCGGTCTGCCCTGCAGCGGCAGCTCCATAGCTGCATTCAACGGGTGGCGTAGTCGTCCATCATCTACCGCTAATACAGCACCACTTAGTCTGACTCCCTGGGCACGGACCGGGTCACCGCCACGAGACTACAACCCTCAAGAGATCCGGCTCCGGGTAAGCTCCCGCATGCGCAACGCAGCGCGACACAGGCCCAGGGGCGCGTCAACTTTTGGCGAAGTCGGCAGGATTTCGTGCCCGCAACCACCGGGTACTGCGTGCCTGAAAAAGAGACTTTTAAAACTTACCATCCGTGAAGTTTTCCCGCCATCGGTGAAGATTCCCGCCATCCGGCGCCATTTTCAGCCTTCTTCCCGCCATCTGTGAAGATTCCCGCCATCCGGCGCCATCTTCAGCCTTCTTCCCGCCATCCGTGGAGTTTTCCCGCCGTTGGACGCCATCTTGAGGACGCCGCGCGGGAAGAAGAGGGGCGTGGACTCCGAAAGCGCGCGAGAACTGAAGCCCCGCCTCACGTCCGGACGTTGCGTAAGGTCCTGGAAGGAGCCCAGCAGACGCCGACGTCACCGGAGCGCGACGGAAGGTCCTCAACCCTGACGATCTACTGCGGAGCCGCGGCCTACGGAACAGGATCATCGCAAGGTAGGCCACGGTCCACTAGGGGGGAGGAAGATGTCGGATGCGGAGGAGAGCTTCATTGCCTCAACCCCCGCCAGCGCCACTGCTGCTGCAGTTATGCCCTTCACCATGCCCTATATCCCGGGAGCAGCTTGGCTACCCCAGTACTCAGGGGAGTCACATACCCTGCATGACTTTAGAGAAAAGCTGGATAGCTTCTTCCAGGTGTACCCCCTCACAGAAGAGCAAAAAGTGAGCATCCTGAGGGCCCAACTAACCGGGGCAGCCAAAAGGGAAGTAAAATCCTGGCCACCTGGGAGGAAGACTGTCGCAGGGATACTAACCCGGCTGAAGGATACCTTTGATACCCGCACCTCAGCCGAGATTAAGCTTAGATTCTACGGGTGCAAGCAGCGAGCGCATGAGAGTATAAGGGACTATGCACTAAACCTACAAGAGGCCCTGAGGGCCATTAAGCAGACCGACCCTGATGGAGTGGGAAACGAGGACAGGCTGTTGACCGAACAATTTATAGAGGGACTATATTGTAATGCCCACCGAACCCAGTTGCGGGCGATGGCCTTACAGGATCCCCATCTGGGCTTTGCACAGTTCAAGGACAGAGCCATCCGGGTGCTCCGAGAACCGGCACCGGGTGGCGTTGTGACCCACAGGCGCCCAGCTATCACTTACCACCAGGAGGCGGCGCCCTTGTCGGCAGGGCCTGTGGGAGCTGATGCGCAGGCTTTGGACAATGACCCGGCTCCAGACCTACACCATCAGGTCCAAGAGCTAGCTAAGAGCGTTGCTGCGCTAACCCGAACTGTGCAGTCTTTACAGGTTTCCACCCCAGGGAAGATCCAGCTGGCATCCGGACCGGAGGACATCCCGTGGCGTCGACCAAGGAGGACCCCACCGGCCAGAGGAAGACCCAGTGACCGATACGGCGAAGACGGACGACCCATCTGCCGCCGCTGCAATCAACCCGGACATATGGCAAGGTACTGTTCTTTAAACGGGCACAACCTGGGGTAGAGGGCCAACCCCCAGGAAAAAGATCACCAGGCCCATCGAACTGGCGCGACAGATATGTGGGAGGACGTCCAGTCTTGCCTGTGGTACTGGATGGCATTCCCATGAGGGCCCTACTGGACACCGGGTCACAGGTCACCACCATCCCGTACGTGCTCTTCAAGCAGTACTGGAATGACTCGGATATTACCCGCTACCCTGACGACGACTTGAGTATCATCGCCAGCAATGGCCAGCCCGTGCCACAGATCGGATTTAAAGAGGTGACCATCAAAATCGGTAGAGTCGAACTGGCAGCACAGGGACTGATCATTGTAGATATTGACAAACATGAGAGTCACCCAAAAATAACTCTAGGAACTAATGTAATTGAAAATTGTCTTGCAGAGGTGATTTTCCTTTTACAGCAGGTTGCCAAGAACGCCAGCTCCGGCGAGCAGCGGGTGCTCCAGAAAGAGATCCGGGCACTGATGCGACGGCAACAGGTGGAACTCTCCGGCAGTGAGATTGGTAGCGTAAGAATGTGTGACCCTTTTCCTATTGCCATGCCCCCAAAAAGTGAAATGATGATTTGGTGCCGGGCAGCTATTGGTCTGAGAGGTAGAGATTACCAGGCAATGGTAGAACCAGTTTACTCAGACAGTAGGCCCACCATCTTGACAGCATGGGGGGTTGTTAATGTACGCCATGGGAGGGTGCCCGTTCGCATAATCAATATCGGGAAGAGGGAAGTGTACCTGCCCCGGTATGCCACGCTAGCCAAATTATATACCATTAACCAAAATGCTATACAATCTGTGGAACCCTTGCCTCCATCTCACCCGGAGGAAGGTAACGGCTCTAAGAAAACAAAGGAGGACTGGTGTCAGCAACTACATTTGGGTACTGACTCCACTCCCTCACATCAGAAACAGGGAGTCTATCGGGTGGTTCAAGAGTACGAGAGAGTGTTTAGTAAACACCCGTTAGACTTCGGGCGAGTCAAGGGGGTAGAACACCACATCCCCACGGGAGACCATCCTCCCATAAAAGAGAGGTATCGACCCGTACCCCCTGCACACTACCAACACGCCAAGGGGATGCTTAGAGACATGAAGGAGGCTGGGGTGATCAGGGATAGCTGTAGCCCCTGGGCAGCTCCACTAGTCTTAGTCAGAAAAAAAAGACAACACCATGAGGATGTGTGTAGATTACCGGAAAATCAACCGTATCACACACAAGGATGCGTACCCCTTACCAAGGATAGAGGAGTCATTGGCTGCTTTAAGATCTGCTAACTTCTTCTCTACCTTGGATCTCACTAGCGGGTACTGGCAGGTTCCTGTAGCAGAGGCGGACCGGGAGAAGACCGCATTCACCACCCCGATGGGACTTAGCGAGTTCACCTGCATGCCGTTCGGACTCTGCAACGCACCAGGAACCTTCCAACGACTAATGGAGTGTTGTCTGGGCCACAGAAACTTAGAGACGGTCCTGTTGTACCTGGACGATGTCATCGTATATTCCAAGACGTATGAGGACCACCTGAAACACCTGGCGGAAGTGTTCGAAGCTCTGGCGAGTTACGGCCTAAAGGTGAAACCCTCCAAGTGTCACCTCCTGAAACCAAAGGTGCAGTACCTGGGACACGTGGTGAGCGCTGACGGAGTGGCTCCCGACCCTGATAAGATCACCGCAATTAAGGAATGGCCAAGCCCCTCCAGCGTAAAAGAAGTGCGGCAGTTCCTCGGGTTGGTAGGCTACTACCGAAGGTTTATTCCCGGTTTCACCAAAAAGGCAGCACCTATGCAGGACCTCCTGATAGGCCAGTCCCGGAAGGCCAAGAACCAGAAGCCGCCCTTCAAATGGGAGGAGCTGGAAGAAGAATCCTTCCGCCAGCTGAAGATGGCCCTCACGGGGGACGAAATCCTGGCGTACCCGGATTATAGCCAGCCCTTTATCCTCTACACCGACGCCAGTAACATCGGGCTAGGAGCCGTACTGTCCCAGATCCAGCAGGGGAAGGAACGAGTAATCGCCTACGCCAGCCGAAAGCTGCGACCCACCGAAAGGAATCCCGAGAATTACAGCTCATTTAAGCTAGAGTTCCTGGCCGTAGTATGGGCAGTCACCGAGCGCTTTAAGCATTACCTCGCTTCTTCCCGGTTCACCGTGTACACGGATAACAACCCGTTGACACACCTGGACAAGGCAAGACTCGGTGCCCTGGAGCAGAGGTGGATGGCCCGTCTGTCCAACTACGAGTTCACAATCAAATACCGGGCCGGACGCTCCAATACCAACGCGGACGCCCTGTCCAGGATGCCCAACCTGCCGGACGAAGGAGAAGATCCGGAGGGACTGGAAGAAGTTGAACTCCCTGCGTTCCACCGTCATGGGACTATCCAGTACTCCCACCGGGTAAGGAGTAAGCAGGCTGCTACGTTGAACCCCTTACCTCACTACAACTGGGCGGAAACGCAAGACAGCGACCCTGCCGTCCGACTGGTGAAGGAGATGCTGACTCGCCCGGAGGCTTGCCTTGAACCAGACGCTCCGGAGGAAGCCAAACAACTATGGGCAGAGAGGAGTCGACTGTTCCTTTACAAGGGGAAGTTGTGCCGCAGAATGGTTAACTCCCGGACGCATGAACTACTCTGGCAAGTAGTGGTGCCACGAAGAGACGCAGCCATGGTGATGGAGGCATACCACGACGGAGCTGGACACTTCGGGTGGAAGAAGCTGGAGTTCCTGCTGCGCGAGCGATTCCACTGGGTAGGCATGAGGGGAACCATTGAGAAGTGGTGCAGAGACTGTGGCCCGTGCAACCTAAGAAGGAAGGATCGTGCCAGCCAGAAGACTCCCCTGCAGTCCATCGTCACCCGGCAGCCGTTGGAACTGGTAGCCTTGGATCATGTAAAACTGACCCCAAGCAGAAGTGGCTACGTCTACGCACTAACCATCGTGGATCACTACTCCCGGTTCTTGGTTGTCGTCCCCGTCAAGGACTTAACAGCTCGAACAGCAGCGAGAGCCTTCCAGCAGCATTTCTGACGTCCACACGGGTACCCGGACCAAGTGTTGACAGACCAGGGACCTGCCTTTGAAGCGGAGGTCTTCCAAGAATTCTGCACTCTGTATGGCTGCCGGAAGATAAGGACGACACCCTATCATCCGCAAACTAATGGACTTTGTGAGAAAATGAACCAGGTGGTAATGGATCTTCTGAAAACGTTGCCCCTGGAAGAACGCAGTCTGTGGCCTGAGAAGCTGCCCGATCTGGTGGACCTATACAACCACATCCCGGTAGGTTCCACCAACTGTACCCCGGCTTACCTAATGAGGGCAAGACCTGGTAAGTTACCTGTTGACCTGGAAATGGGAGTCCTGACACCCGAGGACACTTCACCAGAAGCAGACTGGGACACAGAGAGGCAGCAGCAGTACCGGAGAGTACAGGAGAGCGTGGAGCGAAGTCTCTGTCAGGCTAGGGAAAGACAAGAGAAAACTTACAACCAGTATGCTCCCGCTGTTCCCCTGGTACCCGGAGAGCAGGTCTTGAAGAGGAAGAGACGGCTCCACAAGTTGGACGACCAGTGGGAGAAGGACCCGTACACCGTACTGCCCTCAAGCCACGAGAACCCGAAGGTTTGTACCATCAGTAAAGACGGAGGGGAAACTACAGCCATTGTATCCCGGGACCACCTGAAGAAGTGTCCCGAACAACTGAGGAACCCTGAAGAGGAACAAGAAGACCATCGACCCGTAGAGGAAAGGGAAGATATGGTTAGTACTGTGCTCGGGGACTTCCCTCGGTCTTGGACTCAAGTCAATGGTGCAGTTGTGGTACCCGTACTCACCTTCCTCCAACCAGCATCCCAAGCACCTACGGAGCAACAGGTAGAGCTGGAAGAACAGCCGGTCCAGGAGGCAGAAGACCCCACACCCGCAGACCAGGAGGATCAACCCTCTGCTTGCAGTGAGCCTGCCATATCCCTAGTGAGCCAAAGAGCCGGTAGACAGCTGCCCAGTTTACCCTTGACAGCTCCTACACCCTGTAGTTCAGGGCTAGACAGTCAGCTCCGTAGGTCCACTAGGGCCACTAGAGGCCAGTTACCCGCACGTTGGAGGATTTGAAGTGTATAAATTGTTTTATTTATGTTTACCTGTGTATTATTGCTTGTGTATAATTTTGTGTTTCTAGTTATTTGTAGGAGTCCTTGGTGGATTTACCGGGAATCCTTTGTACATAGTTGGAGCGTAACCCAGGACGGACTAAAGACTGTTAAGGACTCGGGGCAGGACAAACCCCTACCTGGTTACGTCTCCCTGTTTTGGTGAAATGGACACCTTGCTTTTCTTCAAAGACTACACCCGGTTACGGACATGCCGTGACCACCTTTATGTGTTTCTTCTTATTTTACTATTATTGTTGTTATATCTTGTTATGTTTTTCTAAAATATGTTTAGTCCCGGAGTACTAAATTTCACTAGGGGGGAATGTGGCACCCCAGGGGTCTGGTTTCCCACAGTAATGTAATGTTATGTCTGAGAGCAGGTGGGAGGTCCTTTGGTCAGGGATCCTGTGCATGCCACACCTCCTGCCCAGTCTTGGGAGGGGAAGACCTTCCCCTATATAAAAACCCGGGTCTGAAGCAGGGTTAGTGAGTCAAGGAGAGTAGAGACAAGAAACAGTCACAGGAAGAAACAGCAGAAGCTCAGTGGGAGCAATACTACTACAAGTCAGGGGCTGGCAGCTGCAGAGCTCGCCCTGACTGAGAAGCTTTCTTACCGGACCCGGCGTCCGAGGCTGTGGGGACTAACTCTTACCCAGCAGCAGAAGCCGACCGGCAGGGGATTTCAGGTCCTCAGGCCCAGAAACCCGAAGGCACGGTCACACGCATGGGACCAGCACCGCCGTCGTGGAGCGGAAGCTACTAGAAGGCCCCGAGTCACCGGCCATACGGGTGAGCACCACACGGTACACTCAGGGACGTGGGCTACTTATACTCGCTTCTAGCAAGGTAGCCAGAAGAGTATCGTTAGTTTGGGAGGCCTACAACTCCGCCTGGCCAGGGGAGATCCCATCTGCTCAAGGACTGACCAGGCCCCAACCGCTAGCCAGTACTCCGGGAGGGTCTATCTTTGTCACCAGTAAAGACCCTGAACTACACCGCATCGTCTCTGAGTGGTTCCTGCTACCCCCATCATCCACGTCGGCTGCCCTGAGGCCATACCCCTCCCGTTGGGGGTTATACCATCCACGCTGCACCATCCTTCCACCGGCCTCAGCGGTCTGCCCTGCAGCGGCAGCTCCATAGCTGCATTCAACGGGTGGCGTAGTCGTCCATCATCTACCGCTAATACAGCGCCACTTAGTCTGACTCCCTGGGCACGGACCGGGTCACCGCCACGAGACTACAACCCTCAAGAGATCCGGCTCCGGGTAAGCTCCCGCATGCGCCACGCAGCGCGACACAGGCCCAGGGGCGCGTCACATACTCCTCTGCCTCCACCGGGTTCTGAAAGCTCTTTACCAGTCCGTCCGCCTGCCGTACTTTCAGTGTGGCTGGGTACACAAGCTGAAATTGGATTCGGCCATGGAATAGCTTTGAGCAGCAGTTGCTGAACATCCTCCTCCTTTTAGTGACCTCTGCGGAGTAATCATTGAAGATAATAATTTTGTGGCCTTGGAAGTTTAGCGGTTCTTTACGCCTTCTGAAGGCATGTAAAATAGCCTCTTTATCATTAAAGTCTAGGTATTTGGCGATGGCTTGTCTGGGTCTCTGATTCGTTCCTGGTTCTGCGGCTGTACTTGGCCTAGGCGGCCCTATTCTGTGCGCTCTTTCCACTCTCATTTTTGGCGCTAAACCCAGAGCTGATGGCAGATCCTCCTCAAATAGCCTCTGAAGTTGTCCAGGCTTTATCGCTTCAGGCAGGCCCACTACGCGTACGTTGTTTCTGCGTGACCGGTTCTCTAGGTCCTCAATGCGGTCAGCCATAATGTACACTTGTTTCTGCAGTAGGTTATCATCCTTTTCTATGTGCTCAGTTTTATCCTCCACTTTCCTTGTTCTGTCCTCGGCTTCATCCAGTCTCTGGGACAAGGTGTTTTGCTACTTCTTGTGCGAAATCCTTATAGTTCATGCTGTCAGAGTTTATTGCACCAGCCACCAGTGAAAGCTTCTCACACTGATCTGCTTTTCTGTACATTTGGCAATGATCTACCTCTCTGACACCAGCATCAGCTTGCATCTCCTCCCCTGAAACTGCCTCGCTCCCCCTCTCCATTTGCTGTGAGCGTTCAGTATGCTTGCCTTTATCAGCGTCAGCCATCTTATCTCCTCTTTGCTCTCCACACTTCTTGCCTGCTACAGGGATTTTACAGCCACTTCTGAGGATGTACCATGTGCAGCCAGGTACTTTCACACTATCTTCAGGACCCTCTGCCCAGCGTCTCTGTATGTTTTTATGTGCCTGAGGGGGTGGTAATCACCGGGGCTTTGCAGAGCTCTCAGTCTTCAATCCTCCTTAGCCAGGGCCGGATCCGGAAGTCTACACATAGTTTTTAAAGAAACTGAGCAGGGAAGTTGTTCTAAACATCTTGGAGAATTTACTATAGATTGTTTGTGAATCTAGGCTTGATAACATCCAGAATAATTCATTGAGAATTACATGTGCATCTCACTAAATTAGAATATTATCAAAAAGTTAATTTATTTCAGTTCTTCAATACACAAAGTGAAATTAATATATTATATAGAGTAATTACAAACAAGATGTCTCTGGCTACTAAGCCTAAGGTAGCTGTTCCTGGGTAGTAGGGCTAAGAGAGCTGTTCCTGGAACTACACAAACGTGCTGGCTGACTGCATTCTTTGTGTTTTTTTTTTGTGCTGGTTGACTTTCTTCACTGCATTCACTTTTTGTGCTGACTGACTGCATTCACTTTTTGTACTAGCTGAGTGCGTTCACTGTTTGCATTGGCTGACTGTGTTCACGTTTTGTGCAGGCTGCCTGCGTTCTCTGCCTTCACTGTTTGTGCTTTATGACTGCGTGTTACAATACTGGCATAGTACTGCTGGAAACCAGTGGCCGAAGGAGCACAAGCAGGAACAGCAAGCGGTAGTAGAAGTTCTTGAAGTAGCAAGGAGTTGTAGGAAACAATCTGTAGAAGAATTAGAACAGTCTGGGTAAGAATGTTCAGGAGCTGGAGACTGAAAGTAGGCTAATAGCTAGACACAATACTCAAGCAATGGGTGAGAGTTCCATGTGGCTTTAAGTAGGCCCAAACTAGAAACAAGATGGATTCCATAGATTCAGTATCCGCCATATTGGCAAAGGATAATTGCAGAACACAACAGCAGCCACCAGTGGTAAGGAGTGAAACTGCAGCACAATAATTAAAGTGAACAATAGTGACCACAAGCGGTCAAACTGTAGAAGGGCAACAGAAATCTTGACATTACTTCCCTTTTAACAGCGACCTCCGGACGATGCTTGGCTTGGTTTATGTGGGTATTTTTGGTGATACTCTTTAAGCAGTCGAAGAGCACTGAGATTTTCTACAGGATACGAGGAGTTATCTTCAGGGCCATACCCTTGCCACTTTATTAAGTACTTCAACTTGTTTTTGAATATTCTGGGATCAAGGACCTTTTCAACCTGTGTAATGTTCTTGCCCATCCACTTCAATAGGATCAAGAGGAGGTAGACGACGCCCTAGAAAAGGATTTGGAACAAATAGTTTTACTAAGGAGACATGGAACACTGGATGTATCTTCATTGTTTTGGGAAGTTGAAGGTGAAAAGCTACTGAGCTAACTTGTCCAATTATTTTAAATGGACCAATAAATTTTTGACCCAGTTTTGGTGATAGTATATGGAGTTTCAAATTCTTGGTGAAAAGCCATACTTCATCACCTATTTGGAAGCTTGGCGAAGGTCTGCAAGATTTATCTGCTGCTTCCTTATATTTCTCCTCGGCAATTCTTAAAGTGTCTTTTTGTATTTCCAGATTCTGTTGCAGGGATTATATTCTGTCGGTGACAGCAGGGATAGGCGTTTCTATGGGAAAATTAAGAAGGATACTTGGTTGGTACCATGAATTTGCGAAGAATGGTGTTTGTTTGGTTGAAGCATTTTGAGAAATGTTGTATGAAAATTCTGCCATAGGAAGCAAATCAACCCAGTCATCCTGGAGATGACAAATGTAGCATCTGAGATATTGCTCTAAGGTTTCATTTGTGCGATCAGTCCGACCATTAAATTGGAGATGGAATGCAGAATATAAACTGACATCAATATCCAATGCTGCACAACAATTCTTCCAGAATCTCGATGTAAATTGTGTTTCACGATCAGAGACGACTTAGTCTGAAACCCCATGAAGACGGAACACGTTTTGAATTATAAGATCAGCAGTCTCTTTAGCAGAAAGTGAACCAGTGCAGAGGACAAAATGTGCTGCCTTGGTGAGTCGGACCACCACTACTAGGATTGAACTCTTTCCCTTTTAAACTGGTAGTTCCACAATAAAGTCCATAGATATAGAACCCCAAGGACGAGATCGAATTTTCAGAGACAGCAATAATCCCATTGGTGATATGCAGGGACTTTTATACATAGCACAAGTGTTACAATAAGATACATATTGTTTAACATCTTTTTGGCAACAGGGCCACCAAAAGAAATGAGACAGAAATTCTTGTGTTTTTTGAATTCCTTTGTGTCTATGCTAACTTGGAGTCATGAACTAGTTTTAATACGTTAAGTTAACATAGATGCAATGATTATGAGTCCATACTTTATTTTGAAAGGTAAGAGATATATCAGCTGATGGATGCAGAAGAATTGGGTCTGTCTCGTATGCTTCCCGTATATCTTCCAGCAAGTCTTTGTTTTGGATCACCCCCAGGAAGTTGGACTCAGGTAAAATAGTTGTTGGTGGTGCTGCTGTAGAAGGATCTTTGAAGAAAATTCTAGATAAAGCATCAGCCTTACCGTTACGAGAGCCAGGTCTGTAAGAGATAACAAAGTTGAATCGGTTAAGAAAGAGACTCCATCAAGCCTGGCGGGGGGACAAACATTTGGCTGACCTAATAAATTCAAGGTTACGATAGTCAGTTAGAACAACAATTTGTTGAGCTGCTCCTTCTAGATGCTGTCTCCATTCCTTGAAAGCAGCAATGATAGCTAATATCTCTTTGTTCCCCACATCATAATTCTTCTCTGACACAGTCAAACTTCTGGAGAAATAAGCACAAGGATGTAGCAAATCTTTTGTTCCTGTTCTTTGTGATAGAATGGCCCCTACTGTACAGTCTGAAGCAACCACTTCTACACTAAAGGCATGTTCAGGATAGGGATGATTTAGAATAAGAGCTGTGGTGAACTTCGTCTTCAGGGCAAGAAAAAGCATCTTGTGCTTGAGGAGACCCAACAAAGGATATGCCTTTCTTTTGTCAATTTGGTGATTGGTGCAATTATAACTGAAAAATTCTTATTGAAGCGTCTGTAAAAATGGGCAAAACCCACAAATTATTGGACTGCTTGAATCTTGCTAGAGTCCATTTGCAATCCTTGAGTAGAGATTATATAGCCCAAGAACAGGATCTCATTTTTCTAGCTTAATATAAAGATGGTGGGTTCTTAGACGCTCTAGCACAGTTTTTACATGATTCTGATGCTCTTCTTCAGAATTAGAAAAGATTAGGTTATCATCCAGAAAAATGACTACAAATTGATCAAGCAAGTCTCTGAAAATGTCACTAACGAAATGCTGAAACATTGCAGGAGCATTGCACAGTCCAAATGACATGAGTAAGTACTAGTGATGAGTGAGCATGCTCGCTACTGCTCGGTGCTCACCCGAGCATCTCACTGCTCGAGATGCTCGGCGCTTGCCGAGTATTTCCAGGGTTGCTCGGCGGGAGCTCGGGTCCCATCCCTGCATGTTTGGCGCTCCTTACAGAGTCAATGAACATGCAGGGATTGTCTACCACTCACGGTAATGCCACAGCCATGTTGGTTGTGGCATTACAGTGATTGGCTGGCCGCACAGCATCATCAGGTCTATATCAGATCTGGTGCCACCATGATCGTCAGAGTCACTCCGGAATCAGACAGTGTAGGGAGAGGTGCTGCTGAGCTAGGGAAAGATTTGCTTGTTTCTAGTTAGTGTAGGTACACCAAACTATATTAGAGACACATATCCATCTCAACAAACAGTCCTTCTGAGGACTAATCCATCTGCAGAGATATCAGGCAGGCAGTGTATATAGCAGACTGCAGTGCACATAGCACAAGAGGCTCCATTCCAGTTTTGTCTGCTGCAGTTGCTGCTGTTTGATAATTCTAGAAATAGGCACAGGTCTCAGGGGCCAGGAATCATTTTTTTGGATCTTAATCCTCATTATTTGCTTAAAAAGCAATCCAGAGAACACAGTTTTTCTGCGCCATTTGCTTGTTGGCACTGCAGAATACGGCCAGGTCCTTTCCATATTGCAGCGCTAAAAATCCAGCTATTTAAAACTGTGGTTTGTCCGACTCATGGATCACATATAATTACGCTGAAAATACTGCCATTTCTGGCCTCCGTTAAAAATTTGTTTCAGTGTGTCAATGAAGCTATTGACACCAGTTTGCTGTTCAAAATAGTTACCTACAGGCCAGCTATTTATAACTGTGTTTTCTCCGTCACATGGATCACATATACGTTTTCAGAAAATACTGGCATTTCTGGCTTCCATTAAAAATTTATTTCAGTGTTACAGCGAAGCAATTGACACCAGTTTGCTGATCAAAATAGTTACCTACAGGCCAGGTATTTAATACAGTGTTTTCTCCGTCACACGGATCACATATATACGTTTTCAGAAAATACTGCCATTTCTGGCCTCCATTAAAAATTAGTTTCATTGTGTCAATGAAACTATTGACACCAGTTTGCTGTTCAAAATAGTTATCCACAGACCAACGATTTAAAACTGTGTTTTCTCCGTCACACGGATCACATATATGTTTTCAAAAAATACTGTCATTTCTGGCCTCCATTAAAAATTTGTTTCAGTGTGTCAGTGAAACTATTGACACAGGTTTGCTGTTCAAAATAGTTATCCACAGGCCAGGTATTTAAAACTGTGTTTTCTCTGTCACACGGATCACATATACATTTTCAGAAAATACTGCAATTTCTGGCCTCCATTAAAAATTTGTTTCAGTGTGTCAGTGAAACTATTGACACCAGTTTGCTGTTCAAAATAGTTACCTACAGGCCAGCTATTTAAAACTGTGTTTTCTCCATCACACGGATCACATATGCGTTTTTAGAAAAGACTGCCATTTCTGACCTCCATTCAAAATTTGTTTCAGGGTTTCAGTGAAGGTATTGAAACCAGTTTGCTGTTCAAAATAGTTACCTACAGGCCAGGTATTTAAAACTGTGTTTTCTCCATCACAAGGATCACATATGCGTTTTCAGAAAATACTGTCATTTCTGACCTCCATTAAAAATTTGTTTCAGTGTTTCAGTGAAGCTATTGACACCAGTTTGCTGTTCAAAATAGTAACCTACAGGCCAGGTATTTAAAACTGTGTTTTCTCCGTCACACGGATCACATATGCGTTTTCAGAAAATACTGCCATTTCTGGCCTCCATTAAAAATTTGTTTCAGTGTGTCAGTGAAAATATTGACACCAGTTTGCTGTTCAAAATAGTTACCTACAGGCCAGCTATTTAAAACTGTGTTTTCTCCATCACACGGATCACATATACGTTTTCAGAAAATACTGCAATTTCGGGCCTCCATTAAAAATTTGTTTCAGTGTGTCAGTGAAACTATTGACACCAGTTTGCTGTTCAAAATAGTTACCTACAGGCCAGGTATTTAAAACTGTGTTTTCTCCGTCTCACAGATCACATATGCGTTTTCAGAAAATACTGCCATTTCTTACCTCCATTAAAAATTTGTTTCAGTGTTTCAGTGAAGCTATTGACACCAGTTTGCTGTTCAAAATAGTTACCTACAGGCCAGGTATTTAAAACTATGTTTTCTCCGTCACATGGATCACATATGCGTTTTCAGAAATTACTGCCATTTCTTACCTCCATTAAAAATTTGTTTCAGTGTTTCAGTGAAGCTATTGACTAGAGTTGAGCCACCCCCGTAGTGTTCGGGTTCGGTTCGGTTCGTCGAACACCGGTGTGTTCGCCGAACTGTTTGCAGAACTGTTCGCCGAACTGTTCGCCGAACTGTTCGTCGAACTGTTCGTCGAACACCGTCTAACACCGTTAAAACCAATGGCAGGCAAACAAAAACACATAGAAACACATAGAAAACACCTTCAAAGGTGTCCAAAAGCTGACAAACTGCTCAGAAGACACAACTAACACATGAAAAAGTGACAAGTACATATAGTCATGCGAAAAGAAAAGAGGTGGAGGAGTAAAAGGAGGGGGAGACACAGATATAGGCATGTCATGCCCTTCTAAAATCAAGAAAGGCTGGAGTAAAAATCTAAAATCAGCCTACCAACACCCAGACGTCGTGACAAGAAAATTAAAAAACAAAATATCTTTAGGTAGAATGGTGGTTCCATTCAGAACACTTTCCTTACAAGACGTAGTGGTATCCCCGTTGTGAGTTGTGCCAAAAACGGAACCCAATACATTTGGACTAATTCACCATTTGTCATATCCAAGGGGCAGGTCAGTAAACGACAACATCGACGCGGAACCAAGTACAGTAGTATATACTGTATATCCTTTGACAAGGCAATCAGGCGGATCAGGAAGTTGGGAAGGGTCACCCTAATGGCCAAAACAGACATTGATGTGGTGTTCCGGTTACTTACTACCTGTGCCTCCGAATAGTGTCCACCTATTGGGCTGCTTCTGGGAAGGAGCATACTATATAGATCGCTGTTTGCCCATGGGGTGGTCCAGATCCTGCTCACTATTTGCGGCGTTTAGTTGCTTCCTCGAATGGGTTGTAATGGACTTTACCTCGACAACTTCTTATGTCTGGGCCCAAAAGATTCGCCACAGTGTGAATACACGCGGTAGTCCACCTGTGAGAAGGAGAGAGCTGGAGGGAGAGCGGACACCACAGAGCCGAGGGGTTAGATGGAGAACGGAAGAAGGAAAGAGGGCAAGGGAGGTAAGGGAGTACAGTGGAAGGCCGACTTGAGCTCCCCCACGTTCCTGCTGGTCGGGGAACAGCCCTGGGAAGAAAAGCCGCTTGCGCATCCCTTTGAGGTTACGGGAGCGAGCGGGCAGAGGGACTACGCTGGAGTGCGAAGCCGACACGGCCAGTCCGTTCCTGCCCGTGCGACCTCCGTGTCGCCGGGTTTGTGCCAGAGCCGCGGTGGACCCTGATGGCCAGCCCCCCTCTCCCAATACTGGTGCCTGTCCGCTGGTGGGTCGAGCCCCCCCCGCGGTGGGGGGGTAGTAACATTTGCAGAAGAAAGACCATCTTGCAGCCAAACTAAGATGTCTACTTCTTTTCGTGGACAATGTGATAGGATCCCATTCTTACGGACACACCCATCGCTACAAATTCCAGATGAGGCACAAAAACAGCAGGTGCTTCAACGGATATCAAGTGCTCCTTCAAGTGGGCTCTCTTCCACCTCAACTTCAACATCACAAATACTCCAGTCCTCAGAGGTGTCACCCCAATCGCACTTGCTTCCTCACAGCTCCCAAATCTCCAGATGCCCGTCTGAGTATGGGGTAACACAGATGGTTGAGTCTGCACAGCTGTTTACTCATACTATAGCCTGGGAAACGGAGGTCTACACCAGAGCATCTGTTAATCCAGACGAGGAAATGATCTGAACTGATGCCCAGAATCTTTATGAGTCGGATCCAGGACCAGATGAAGAAGGTTCTGAGCATAATGTAGACCCTCGTTCCCAAACTGTAGACTCAAATACCTGATTGGAGCGACAACTTGACTTTTTGGTCACAGCAGGAAGAGGTTGGCTCTGAGGACGACGGGTGTGTGAACACACAGGGTGATGATGACGAGGTTGGAGATCCCACTTACTGTCAACCCACAGTCAGCCAGTCGATGAGGTCAGCAGAGGAGGTGGAGGAGGATGCTATTGACGATGAGGTTAGGTTGCGCCTTCCTGGACAGAGACGGAGTACTGGAAGCACGTCAACAACTGCATCCTCAACCACAACTCTGCCTCTGACCACAAGTCGTGGTGGCTCTTCAGGTCGCATGGGCTCTAAGCCTTGCATAGCCTGGGCATTTTTTCAGATCGGTAAGGATGACCCAACTCGTGTTATCTGTAATATTTGTCACCAAAAGCTAAGTAGAGGCCAAAAAATCCATAGTTTGAGTACTTCATGCATGAACCGTCACATGGATATGAAGCATAAGTTGCAGTGAGAAGCTCACTGTGCTACAATGCGGCCTAGCGGGCCGGGCCAACCACCGTCTGCCCCATCTTGTGCATCCGTGGCCTTTTCATCCTCTGTGACTGGGGAGACAGCAGTCACACATGCTTTTGGACGCAGACCTGCCACCTCTTTACCCGCAACAGCCAGTGTGATTGGCAGGTCATCATTACATTTGGAAGTGGAAACACCAGCTGGTGTTGAGCGCTCTCCAACATCGAGAGCACCACCTTTGGATCAAGGCAACCTAACTTTTCCGCCTGCATCTTCCTCACAGACGGGCAGTTTGCCAGGGACACCCTACTCAACTCCGTCTAAGCACAACAGCCAGCCCTCGGTCCCTCAGATGTGGACAAGTAAAATACCATTTTCTCCTAGCCATGACAAAGCTAAGAGGTTGAATTTCACCATCTGCAAGCTGTTGGCTACAGAAATGCTGCCTTTCCACCTGGTGGACACAGAGGATTTTCGAGACCTTATGTCCGTCGCAGTGCCCCAGTACCAGATGCCCAGTCAGCACTACTTCTCAAAGAAAGGTGTGCCTGAGCTACACCAGCATGTCACACACAACATCACCGCTTCTTTGAGAAACTCTGTGTGTGACAGGGTGCATTTCACCACAGACACTTGGACGAGTAGGCATGGACAGGGGCGTTACATGTCGCTGACTGGGCACTGGGTAACTATGGTGACAGCAGGACAAGGGGCTGCTGTCCAAGTCTTGCCGTCCCCACGAGTTGTGCGTCAATCCTCTTTATCTAGAAGTTCCTCCACTGCTTCTGCCTCCTCAACCTCCTCTCGGTCCTCCACCTGCACCCAAAGCCTGTCTGGTAATGCCACTCGCTTTCTAACTGCGCTGAAGGAATCCTGCACACCTCCTTACTATGCTGGCAGCAGGGCTCAACGGCATCAGGCGGTGTTTTCTTTGAAATGTCTGGGAAATGTGAGTCACACAGCTGAGGAGTTGTGGTCAGCTCTGGAGACCCAGTTTCATGAATGGTTGTCTCCACTGGACCTGCAACCAGGGAAGGCTGTGTGCGACAATGCTGCAAACCTGGGTGCGACCCTTCACCGGGGCAATGTCACACACGTGCCTTGTATGGCTCACGTGTTGAACCTGGTTGTCCAGCAATTTTTAGCCCACTATCCCGGACTAGATGGCTTTCTGCAGAGGGCACGGTCGCTGTGTGCTCACTTCCGCAGTTTGCATCCCACAGCTCAACAACTTACATCTCTACAGAAGTCGTTGGGCCTGCCAGTTCACCGGCTGAAATGCGATGTGCCGACATGGTGGAATTCAACTCTGCACATGTTGCAGCGACTGTGGCAGCACCAACAAGCCCTTACGCAATACGTTCTGATGTATAGCCTGGTCCAACGAGATCCAGAGGTGGGGCAAATAACGCTGCAGGAGTGGTCTCAGATCAGGACCTATGCACCCTTCTGCACAGTTTTGAAATGGCGACGAAGATGTTTAGTGCTGACGTTGACATTATCAGCATGACTATTCTGGTGATTTACATGCTGGAGCACACGTTAAACAGAATTCGGAGTCAGGTGGTGGGACAAGAGGAGGTGGAGGAAGTAGAGGAGGAGTCGTATGTAGTGTTGAGCCACCCCCGTAGTGTTCGAGTTCAGTTCGTCGAACACCCGTATGTTCGCCGAACTGTTCGTCGAACTATTCATCGAACACCTTCGAACACCGTTAAAACCAATGGCAGGCAAACAAAAACACATAGAAACACATAGAAAACACCTTCAAAGGTGTCCAAAAGCTGACAAACTGCTCAGAAGACACAACTAACACATGGAAAAGTGACAAATACATATAGTCATGCGAAAAGAAAAGAGGTGGAGGAGTAAAAGGAGTGGGAGACACAGATATAGGCATGTCATGCCCTTCTAAAACCAAAAAAGTGCGAAGTCGACACGGCCAGTCCGTTCCTGCCTGTGTGACCTCCGTGTCGCCGGGTTTGTGCCAGAGCAGCGGGGGCCCCTGACCGCCAGCCCCCCTCTCCCAATACTGGTGCCTGTCCGCTGGTGGGTCGAGCGAGCCCCCCTGCGGTGTAGGCAGGTCTGATCTTTTTAATTTAAATTGTCTCTCTAATTTGAATGAGTACACTTTAAATCCTTTTACAAGGATCTATTGGAGGGTAACTCTCATGCTAGAAACCGCGTGATTTCAGCTCCAGTAGCGTCCACTAAAGCTGCTGCAGTTAAAAAGCTTTTATAAGGAACGAGCTCGGCGGTCCACCGCAAGGCGTCCTACCGCCAGTCCCAGCCCCTATGCCTTGGGGTGCCTCCCCGATGCTCTTCACTGAGTGTCCTGGGGGCCCGAACCATTTCCTTTGAAAAAATTAAGTGTCCAAACTACAGGTGGTGCAGCTTGATTAACAGCTGGGATAATCCGCTGACTAGCAGACACTGCTACTAGGCACAAAGTATTTCCTGGGTTAGATGCAGTTAAAAATTTGTAATTAGATACTCTCGTTGGATGCTGAGAAAGCATTCCATAGAGTCTCCTGGCATGCCATATATTATTCTCTTAAAAAGCTTGGGGTAGGGGTCTAGGGGACCCTTTTATAGCCAAAATCACAGCCCTGTATCGCAATACGTCACCTAGGCTGAAGATAAATGGAACATTTTCATCACCTTTCATAATCACCAATGGGACAAGGCAGGGATGTCCTCTGTCCCCTCTCTTATACATTCTAGTGATGGAGCACCTGCTCTCATCAATTCGCCATAACCCCAATATTAGGTGGATTGAGGTGGGAGGCACCGAGTACAAGTGCTCTGCATTTGCTGATGATGTCCTAGTATATATCACTCAATCACATATATCCATCCCTGCTGTTATGGCTGAAATAGATCACTTTGTTACATGGTCAAATTTTAAAATCAATGCAGCGAATTCTGAGGCCCTCGATGTCTCCCTCCCCAAATCCATACAGGATTCCATCCAGTCCAACTTTCCCTTTGCCTGGCCCTCACAGGGTATCAAATACTTAGGAATTCCTATTCATAGAGACCTCTCCCGTCTATGTTATCTTAATCTTGGGCCCTTTATTGAACAACTCCATACAGACCACGGTTGGCAAGTTAGAACTGTAAGATTCACTACGTGAACCACTGGTGTTTTGTGGAAAAGCACATGTACACTGTGTTCCAAATTATTATGCAAAAAGTGTTTAGGAGTGATAAGGTAAGAATTTTTTTGTTTGTCAGTTAAACTCATTGATGGTGATGTGTGTCAGGGCTCTTTTATCACTGTAAGCAATTGCAGACACCTGTGCTAATTAGTTTGGCAGGTGTGTCCAATGAAAGGCAAGACTACTTAAGAAGGCTGTCCCACATTATTAAGCAGCCTACATTTTCTGCCAAAATGGGAAAGAAAAAGGATGTGTCGGCTGCTGAGAAGCAACAAATTGTGGAGTGTTTAGGTCAAGGCATAACTACAATCAACATTGTGCGATGATCAGGATGAAGTGTCTTGGCAATCAAGAAGTATGTAGCTGATTCACAGTACACACGTGTGCGTGCTGATAAGGGAAAATTGAGGACTCTTTCCTACAGGCAATTACGTCAGGTTAAAAGAGGAGCGGCAAAAAAGCCTTGTCATAGCAGCAGACAAGTTTTTGAAGCTGCTGGTGCCTCCAACGTCCCCCGAACAACAAGATGCAGAGTCCTTCAGAGGTTTGCAGCTGTGCGTAAGCCATCCTGTCGACCTCCTCTATCCACTGCACACAAGCAGAAACGGCTCCAGTGGGCCAAACAATACATGAAGACTGACTTCAAAACTGTTTTGTTCACCGATGAGTGCCGTGCAACGCTCGATGGTCCAGATGGATGGAGTGGAGGATGGCTGGTTGATGGACACCCCATGCAAACACGGCTGCGGCGCCAACAAGGAGGAGGTGGAGTAATGTTTTTGGCTGGAATCATGGGGAGAGAGATTGTCAGCCCATTTAGGATCCCTGAAGGGGTAAAGATGAACTCCATAATGTATGTGGAGTTTCTCAAACAGCACTTCCTGCCATGGTTCAAGAAGAAGAACCGTGTATTCCGCAGCAAGATCATTTTCATGCATGATAATGCACCGTCTCATGCTGCACATAACACATCTGCATCTCTGGCTGTTATGGGCATAAAAGGGGACAAACTTATGGTGTGACCCCCATGCTCCCCTGACCTCAACCCCATTCAGAACCTCTGGAGCATCATCAAAAGGAGTGTCTATGATGGCGGGAGGCAGTTCAAATCTAAGCAACAGCTCTGGGAGGGTATTCTGTCCTCATGCAAAACAGTTGAAGCAGAAACCATCCAAAGCCTGACAAATTCAATGGACGAGAGAGTTCAGAAGCTCCTTTCGAACAAGGGGTCCTATGTGCAAATGTAACATCATCTAGAATAAAGTTTTGAGTTGAAAACTGTTTGATTTCAGTTTGTAATAACCTGCTAATGCTTATAATTTCAAAAATGACCATTTTTTTGTTCTTTATTAAAATGAAAAGGTTGATCGAAGAGTGTGGGGGATCTAAGAGTGTGGCAACCCAGTAGTCAGGATTATTTCGAATTCTGACAATCTGAGGGTCATGTTGCAGGTAGTGCAGCAAGAAGGCACTCATGTGTCTTGCGCATCTAGGAGCCTCAAAATTATTTTCCGGGCTAGATGCAGCTAAAAATTATTATTGATTTGAAAGCTGGTGGAGCTTAGTATAGATGGCCTAATAGAATCAGTACTGCAAACTGCTACAAAGCCCAAATTATTTTCCAGCCAAGATACAGATAAACATCATTAGTAATTTTAAATCTGGTGGAGCTTAGTATAGATGGCCTAATAGAATCAGTACTGCACACTGCTACAAGGCCCAAATTATTTTCCAGCCAAGATACAGATAAACATGATTAGTCATTTTAAATCTGGTGGAGTTTAGTATAGATGGCCTAATAGAATCAGTACTGCACACTGCTACAAGGCCCAAATTATTTTCCAGCCATGATACAGATAAACATGATTAGTAATTTGAAAGCTTAAAATGGTTGGTGAGGTGATTTTATCAAATCATCAAGCTTTTACACTCCCCAGGATGACACAGGGGTAGAAAAGTCGTTTCGGATCCATGATTTGTTCATCTTTATGAACGTGAGTCTGTCTACATTATCAGTGGAGAGCCGCGTGCGCTTATCTGTCAGCACACCACCAGCAGCGCTGAACACACGTTCAGACAGAACGTTGGCTGCGGGGCATGACAAGATCTCCAAGGCGTAAGTGGCTAGCTCCGGCCATTTATCCAGATTGGAAGCCCAAAAACAGCAAGGGTCCAGTGACACAGTCGTGGCTTCAATGTTTACTTGGAGATACTCCTGTACCATCGTCTCTAGGCGTTGACTATGTGTCAGACTTCTTGTCTCCTGTGGCCTTGCAAAGGATGGGCTAAAAAAGTGGTGAAATGATTCCGCAAAATTGATGTTACCAGCAGATACTGTGGTTCTGTTACGGTTTGAGTGCTGAACACTTGACGGTCCCACGGTTGGCAAGTTGGAACTGTGAGATTCACTACGTGCACCACTGGTATTTTGTGGAAAAGCACATGTAAGATTCTGCAACAGTCTCTGCTGATACTCCTGCATGCGTGCATCCCTTTCTATGGCAGGAATAATTTCTGCAAATTTACTTTTGTACCGGGGATCTAACAGTGTGGCAACCCAGTAGTCAGGATTATTTCTAATTCTCACAATTCGAGGGTCATGTTGCAGGTAGTGCAGCAAGAAGGCACTCATGTGTGTTGCGCATCCAGGAGCACCAAGTCCCTGTTGTGTTGGTGGCGAGGTAACAATCATGCTTCCTTCCTCTGTCCTCTCCCCCCAACCTCGCACAACAGAAATGTGATCAAGGTCTCCCTCATCTGATGAGTCTTCCATCAGTTCGTCCTCCACTTCTTCCTGGGCTCCTGCACCTTCCTCACTAGTTTGGCTGCTACCATGCGCCCTGGTAAAACCATCTCCCCCACCCTCACATGCCTGCCGCCCTGGTGCTGCCGACCGTCTGGACCTTGCAGATGTTAGCCCTTCCGCATACAACTCCTCCTCCTCTACTTCCTCCACCTCCTCTTGTGCCACCACCTGACTCCGAATTCTGTTTAACATGTGCTCCAGCATGTAAATCACCGGAATAGTCATGCTGATAATGGCATCGTCAGCACTAAACATCTTCGTCGCCATTTCAAAACTGTGCAGAAGGGTGCATAGGTCCCTGATCTGAGACCACTCCTCCAGCGTGATTTGCCCCACCTCTGGATCTCGTTGGCCCAGGCTATACGTCAGAACGTATTGCACCAGGGCTTGTCGGTGCTGCCACAGTCGCTGCAACATGTGCAGAGTTGAATTCCACCGGGTAGGCACATCGCATTTTAGCCGGTGAAGTGGCAGGCCCAACGACTTCTGTAGAGATGTAAGTCGCTGAGCTGCGGGATGCGAACGGCGAAAGTGAGCACACAGCGACCGTGACCTCTGCAGAAGGCCATCTAGTCTGGGATAGTGGGCTAAAAATTGCTGGACAACCAGGTTCAACACGTGAGCCATACAAGGCACGTGTGTGACATTGCCCCGGCGAAGGGCCGCACCCAGGTTTGCAGCATTGTCGCACACGGCCTTCCCTGGTTTCAGGTCCAGTGGAGACAACCATTCATGAAATTGGTTCTCCAGAGCTGACCACAACTCCTCAGCTGTGTGACTCACATTTCCCAGACATTTCTTTGTAAAAACTGCCTGATGACGTTGAGCCCTACTGCCAGCATAGTAAGGAGGTGTGCAGGATCCCTTCTGCGCAGTTAGAAAGCTTGTGGCATGACCAGACAGGCTTTGGGTGCAGGTGGAAGACCGAGAGGAGGTTGAGGAGGCAGAAGCAGTGGAGGAACTTTGACATAAAGAGGATTGACGCACAACTCGTGGGGACGGCAAGACTTGGACAGCAGCCCCTTGTCCTGCTGTCACCATAGTTACCCAGTGCCCAGTCAGCGACATGTAACGCCCCTGTCCATGCCTACTCGTCCAAGTGTCTGTGGTGAAATGCACCCTGTCACACACAGAGTTTCTCAAAGAAGCGGTGATGTTGTGTGCGACATGCTGGTGGAGCGCAGGCACACCTTTCTTTGAGAAGTAGTGCCGACTGGGCATCTGGTACTGGGGCACTGCGACGGACATAAGGTCTCGAAAATCCTCTGTGTCCACCAGGCGGAAAGGCAGCATTTCTGTAGCCAAGAACTTGCAGATGGTGAAATTCAACCTCTTAGCTTTCTCATGGCTAGGAGGAAATGGTCTTTTACTTGTCCACATCTGAGGGACCGAGGGCTGGCTATTGTGCTTAGACGAGGTTGATAAGGGTGTCCCCGGCAAACTGCCGGTCTGTGAGGAAGATGCAGGCGGACATGTTAGGTTGCCTTGATCCAAAGGTGGTGCTATCGATGTCGGACAGCGCTCAACACCAGCTGGTGTTACCACCTCCAAAGAAAATGATGACCTGCCAATCACGCTGGGTGTTGCGGGTAAAGAGGTGGCAGGTCTGCGCCCCAAAACAGGTGTGACTGCTGTCCCCCCAGTCACAGAGGATGAAGAGGCCGCGGATGCACAAGATATGGCAGACGGTGGTTGGCCCGGCCGGCTAGGCCGCATTGTAGCACACTGAGCTTCCCACTGCAACTTATGCTTCATGTCCATGTGCCGGTTCATGCATGAAGTACTCAAACTATGTATTTTTTGGCCTCTACTTAGCTTTTGCTGACAAATGTTACAGATAACACGAGTTGGGTCATCTTTATCGATCTGAAAAAATGCCCAGGCTATGCAAGGCTTAGCACCCATGCGACCTGAAGAGCCATCACGACTTGTGGTGAGAGGCAGAGTTGTGTTTGAGGATGCAGTTGTTGACGTGCTTCCAGTACTACGTCTCTGTCCAGGAAGGCGCAACCTGACCTCGTCGTCACTAGCATCTTCCTCCACCTCCTCTGCTGACCTCATCTCTTGGCTGACTGTGGGTTGACAGTAAGTGGGATCTCCAACCTCATCATCATCACCCTGTGCGTTATCACACCCGTCGTCCTCAGAGCCAACCTGTTCCTGCCCTGACAAAAAACTAAAGTTGTCGCTCCAATCAGGTATTTGAGTCTTATCATCGTCTTCCTCATTGTCTCCACCAACAGGAGTTACAGTTTGGGAATGAGGGTCTACATTATGGTCAGAACCTTCTGCGTCTGGTCCTGGATCCGACTCATAAAGATTCTGGGCATCAGTGCAGATCATTTCCTCGTCTGGATTCACAGAAGCGCTGGAGTCGACCTCTGATTCCCAGGCTATAGTATGAGTAAACAGCTCTGCAGACTCAACCATCTGTTCTACCCCATACTCAGACGGGCAGCTGGAGATTTGGGAGCTGTGAGGAAGCAAGTGCGATTGGGGTGACACCTTTGAGGACTGGAGTATTTGTGATGTTGAAGTTGATGTGGAGGAGAGCCCACTTAAAGGAGCACTTGATATCCGTTGAAGCACCTGCTGTTTTTGTGCCTCATCTGGAATTTGTAGCGATTGGCGTGGCCGTAAGAAAGGGATCTTATCACATTGTCCGCTAAAAGAAGTAGACATTTTAGTTTGGTTGGAAGATGGTCTTTCTTCTGCAGATGTTACTGTTGCTTTAACACCTACCCCACGGACACAACCTTTTTTCCCCTTCCCAACACGCCTATTCCCCTTTCCACCAGCAGCAGGCCTTTTTCCACTCATTTTGGTGGTTAACTAATTAACAACTCTGGAGTTGTTTGCACAAAAAAACAATGGATGGGAACCGAGCAGAGCTGAGTGGCCAAACTGTGGTATTAGGCCAAAACTATTGGCTGGGTTAGATGCAGAAAAAAATTATATTCAATTTGCAACCTGATGGAGGTCAGTATAGATGGACTAATAGAGAAAGTCCCACACACTGCTAGAAGGCCAAATATTTTTTCAGAGCTAGATGCAGATAAAAATTATTTTTAATTTGCAACCTGATGGAGGTCAGTATAGATGGACTAATAGAGAAAGTCCCACACACTGCTAGAAGGCCAAATATTTTTTCAGAGCTAGATGCAGATAAAAATTATTTTTAACTTGCAACCTGATGGAGGTCAGTGTAGATGGACTAATAGAGAAAGTCCCACACACTGCTAGAAGGCCAAATATTTTTTCAGAGGTAGATGCAGAAAAAAATATATTCAGTTTGCAACCTGATGGAGGTCTGTATAGATGGATTAATAGAACAAGTCCCACACACAGCTAAAAGCCCAATATTTTTTCAGAGGTAGATGCAGAAAAAAATATATTCAGTTTGCAACCTGATGGAGGTCAGTATAGATGGACTAATACAACAAGTCCCACACACAGCTAGAAGCCCAATATTTTTTCAGAGGTAGATGCAGAAAAAAATATATTCAGTTTGCAACCTGATGGAGGTCTGTATAGATGGATTAATAGAACAAGTCCCACACACAGCTAGAAGCCCAATATTTTTTCAGAGGTAGATGCAGAAAAAAATATATTCAGTTTGCAACCTGATGGAGGTCAGTATAGATGGACTAATACAACAACTCCCACACACAGCTAGAAGCCCAATATTTTTTCAGAGGTAGATGCAGAAAAAAATATATTCAGTTTGCAACCTGATGGAGGTCTGCATAGATGGATTAATAGAACAAGTCCCACACACAGCTAGAAGCCCAATATTTTTTCAGAGGTAGATGCAGAAAAAAATATATTCAGTTTGCAACCTGATGGAGGTCAGTATAGATGGACTAATACAACAAGTCCCACACACAGCTAGAAGCCCAATATTTTTTCAGAGGTAGATGCAGAAAAATATATATTCAGTTTGCAACCTGATGGAGGTCTGTATAGATGGACTAATACAACAAGTCCCACACACAGCTAGAAGCCCAATATTTTTTCAGAGGTAGATGCAGAAAAAAATATATTCACTTTGCAACCTGATGGAGGTCAGTATAGATGGACTAATACAACAAGTCCCACACACAGCTAGAAGCCCAATATTTTTTCAGAGGTAGATGCAGAATAAAATATATTCAGTTTGCAACCTGATGGAGGTCTGTATAGATGGATTAATAGAACAAGTCCCACACACAGCTAGAAGCCCAATATTTTTTCAGAGGTAGATGAAGAAAAAAATATATGCAGTTTGCAACCTGATGGAGGTCAGTATAGATGGACTAATACAACAAGTCCCACACACAGCTAGAAGCCCAATATTTTTTCAGAGCTAGATGCAGAAAAAAATTATATTCAATTTGCAACCTGATGGAGGTCAGTATAGATGGACTAATAGAATGATGCTATGCCCAAAAGATTTTACTTCACTAGGTGCAGTAAAAAAATTGGTATTCTATACACAGGTGGTATATCTTGCAACACAGATAGGCTACTCCACTGACTAACACACTCTGCAATAGGCCAAAAAGGATTAGCTTTGCTAGATTCAGCCAAATGCTGTGAAAAAAACTTGCACAGCACTGGCACAGACCTGCCTGGCAAAAACTGATAGGAACTGATGTAACCTAGTCCTGAAAAGGACTCCAATTACAATTAGTCTTTACTCCCACAATCTATCTATTTAAGAGCACAGACCTGCCTGATAAAAGTCGTAGGAAATGCTGTAACCTAGTCCTTAAAAGGACTGCAATCACAACTATTCCCTACTCCCAAGCTATCTGTAGATTTGTGCGAAAATTGGCTTGAAATTAACAAGGTATAGCGCACACAGCAACAGCGGTGCCGTCTAACACGCAGCTGCAGTAGTGAGAAAATGGTGGCGACGGGGAAAATGGCTGGGTCTTATAGGGCAAGGACATGTGACATACACTGCCAATGACACATGCCCTTTCTTGTGTGAAAAAAAGCACTTCGCTCCGTGTGTGCGCTGCTGATAGGATGACAGATTGCACCTCCCCACTGCAAATGCGGGAAAGAGAAAAAAAAATGGAGATCTTCATTGTTCCTGCAGAGATCCATCCCCTGCCCCTCCCCCCACCCCGCTGTACACTCAAACTGCGTATTAACATTCATTTTCATCATTACAGAGAAAAAATCCAGTTATGATTTTGGTGCACGAACAGTTATCGAACATAACCTCGAACAGCCGAATTTTTCTCAAATTGTTCGTGTTCGCCGAACGGCTCGAACACCGCCCAAAACAGCTCGAATTTGAGATTGGCGAACAGTTCGAGTAGAACAACGCTCATCTCTAGTCGCTGAGCTGCGGGATGCGAACGGCGGAAGTGAGCACACAGCGACCGTGCCCTCTGCAGAAGGCCATCTAGTCCGGGATAGTGGGCTAAAAATTGCTGGACAACCATGTTCAACACGTGAGCCATGCAAGGCACGTGTGTGACATTGCCCCGGCGAAAAGCCGCACCGAGGTTTGCAGCATTGTTGCACATGGCATTCCCTGGTTTCAGGTCCAGTGGAGACAATTATTCATGAAACTGGTTCTCCAGAGCTGACCACAACTCCTCAGCTGTGTGACTCACATTTCCCAGACATTTCAAAGAAAAAACCGCCTGATGACGTTGATCACTGCTGCCAGCATAGTAAGGAGGTGTGCAGGATCCCTTCTGCGCAGTTAGAAAGCTTGTGGCATGATCAGACAGGCTTTGGGTGCAGGTGGAGGACCGAGAGGAGGTTGAGGAGGCAGAAGCAGTGGAGGAACTTTGAGATAAAGAGAATTGACGCACAACTCGTGGGGACGGCAAGACTTGGACAGCAGCCCCTTGTCCTGCTCTCACCATAGTTACCCAGTGCCCAGTCAGCGACATGTAACGCCCCTGTCCATGCCTACTCGTCCAAGTATCTGTGGTGAAATGCACCCTGTCACACACAGAGTTTCTCAAAGAAGAGGTGATGTTGTGTGCGACATGCTGGTGGAGTGCAGGCACACCTTTCTTTAAGAAGTAGTGCCGACTGGGCATCTGGTACTGGGGCACTGCGACGGACATAAGGTCTCGAAAATCCTCTGTGTCCACCAGGCGGAAAGGAAGCTTTTCTGTAGTCAAGAGCTTGCAGATGGTGAAATTCAACCTCTTAGCTTTGTCATGGCTAGGAGGAAATGGTCTTTTACTTGTCCACATCTGAGGGACCAAGGGCTGGCTGTTGTGCTTAGACAGGGTTGAGAAGGGTGTCCCCGGCAAACTGCCGGTCTGTGAGGAATATGCAGACGGACATGTTAGGTTGCCTTGATAAAAAGGTGGTGCTATCGATGTCGGACAGCGCTGAACACCAGCTGGTGTTTCCACCTCCAAAGAAAATGATGACCTGCCAATCACGCTGGCTGTTGCGGTTAAAGAAGTGGCAGGTCTTCATCCCAAAACAGGTGTGACTGCTGTCCCCCCAGTCAAAGAGGATGAAGAGGCCGCGGATGCACAAGATGTGGCAGATGGTGGTTGGCCCGGCCGGCTAGGCCGCATTGTAGCACACTGAGCTTCCCACTGCAACTTATGCTTCATATCCATGTGCCGGTTCATGCATGTAGTACTCAAACTATGTATTTTTTGGCCTCTACTTAGCTTTTGCTGACAAATGTTACAGATAACACGAGTTGGGTCATCTTTATCGATCTGAAAAAATGCCCAGGCTATGGAAGGCTTAGCACCCATGCGACCTGAAGAGCCACCACGACTTGTGGTCAGAGGCAGAGTTGTGTTTGAGGATGCAGTTGTTGACGTGCTTCCAGTACTACGTCTCTGTCCAGGAAGGCGCAACCTGACCTCGTCCTCACTAGCATCCTCCTCCACCTCCTCTGCTGACCTCATCTCTTGGCTGACTGTGGGTTGACAGTAAGTGGGATCTCCAACCTCGTCATCATCACCCTGTGTGTTATCACACCCGTCGTCCTCAGAGCCAACCTCTTCCTGCCCTGACAAAAAACTAAAGTTGTCACTCCAATCAGGTATTTGAGTCTCATCATCATCTTCCTCATTGTCTCCACCAACAGGAGTTACAGTTTGGGAACGACGGTCTACATTATGGTCAGAACCTTCTGCGTCTGGTCCTGGATCCGACTCATAAAGATTCTGGGCATCAGTGCAGATCATTTCCTCGTCTGGATTCACAGAAGCTCTGGAGCCAACCTCTGATTGATTCCCAGGCTATAGTATGAGTAAACAGCTCTGCAGACTCAACCATCTGTTCTACCCCATACTCAGATGGGCAGCTGGAGACTTGGGAGCTGTGAGGAAGCAAGTGCGATTGGGGTGACACCTCTGAGGACTGGAGTATTTGTGATGTTGAAGTTGAGGTGGAGGAGAGCCCACTTAAAGGAGCACTTGATATCCGTTGAAGCACCTGATGTTTTTGTGCCTCATCTGGAATTTGTAGAGATTGGAGTGGCCGTAAGAAAGGGATCTTATCACATTGTCCGCTAAAAGAAGTAGACATCTTAGTTTGGCTGGAAGATGGTCTTTCTTCTGCAGATGTTACTGTTGCTTTAACACCTACCCCACGGACGCAACCTTTTTTTCCCTTCCCAACACGCCTATTCCCCTTTCCACCAGCATCAGGCCTTTTTCCACTCATTTTGCTGGTTAACTAATTCACAACTCTGGAGTTGTTTACACAAAAAACAATGGATGGGAACTGAGCAGAGCTGAGTGGCCAAACTGTGGTATTAGCCAAAAAGTATTGGCTGGGTTAGATGCAGATAAAAATTATATTGAATTTGCAACCTGGTGGAGGTTAGTATAGATGGACTAATAGAACAATCCGACACACTGCTACAAGCCGAAATATTTTTTCAGGGCTAGATGCAGAAAAAAATTATATTAAATTTGCAGCCTGGTGGAGGTTAGTATAGATGGACTAATAGAACAAGTCCCACACACTGCTAGAAGCCGAAAATAATTTTCAGAGCTAGATGCAAAAAAAAATTAGATTGAATTTGCAACCTGGTGGAGGTTAGTATAGATGGACTAATAGAACAAGTCCCAAACACTACTACAAGCTGAAATATTTTTTCAGAGCTAGATGCAGAAAAAAATTAGATTGAATTTGCAACCTGGTGGAGGTTAGTATAGATGGACTAATAGAACAAGTCCCACACACTGCTACAAGCCGAAGCCCAAATATTTTTTCAGAGCTAGATGCAGATAAAAATTATTTTGAATTTGCAACCTGCTGGAGGTTAGTATAGATGGACTAATAGAACAAGTCCCACACATTGCTACAAGCTGAAGCTCAAATATTTTTTCAGAGCTAGATGCAGATAAAAATTATTTTGAATTTGCAACCTGGTGGAGGTTAGTTTAGATGGACTAATAGAACAAGTCCCACACACTGCTACAAGCTGAAATATTTTTTCAGAGCTAGAATCAGTAAAAATTATATTGAATTTGCAACCTGGTGGAAGTTAGTATAGATGGACTAATAGAACAAGTCCCACACACTGCTACAAGCCGAAATATTTCTTCAGAGCTACATGCAGAAAAAAATTAGATTGAATTTGCAACCTGGTGGAGGTTAGTATAGATGGACTAATAGAACAAGTCCCAAACACTGCTATAAGCCAAAATATTTTTTCAGAGCTAGATGCAGAAAAAAATTAGATTGAATTTGCAACCTGGTGGAGGTTAGTATAGATGGACTAATAGAACAAGTCCCACACACTGCTAAAAGCCGAAATATTTTTTCAGAGCTAGATGCAGAAAAAAAAAAGATTGAATTTGCAACCTGGTGGAGGTCAATATAGATGGACTAATAGAACAAGTCCCACACATTGCTACAAGCCCAAATATTTTTTCAGAGCTAGATGCAGAAAAAAATTAGATTGAATTTGCAACCTGGTGGAGGTTAGTATAGATGGACTAATAGAACAAGTCACACACACTGCTACAAGCCGAAATATTTTTCCAGAGCTAGATGCAGAAAAAAATTATATTGAATTTGCAACCTGAGGGAGGTTAGTATAGATGGACTAATAGAACAAGTCCCACGCACTGCTACAAGCCGAATTATTTTTTCAGAGCTACATGCAGAAAAAAATTTGACTGAATTTGCCACCTGGTGGAGGTTAGTATAGATGGACTAATAGAACAAGTCCCACACACTGCTACAAGCCCAAATATTTTTTCTGAGCTAGATGCAGAAAAAAATTATATTGAATTTGCAACCTGCTGGAGGTTAGTATTGATGGACTAATAGAACAAGTCCCACACACTGATGCAAGCCGAAGCCCAAGTATTTTTTCAGAGCTATATGCAGATAAAAATTATTTTGAATTTGCAACCTGCTGGAGGTTAGTATAGATGGACTAATAGAAAAAGTCCCACACACTGCTACAAGCCGAAGCCCAAATATTTTTTTAGAGCTAGATGTAGATAAAAATTATTTTGAATTTGAAACCTTGTGGAGGTTAGTATAGATGGACTAATATAACAAGTCCCACACACTGCTACAAGCCGAAATATTTATTCAGAGCTAGATGCAGAAAAAAATTAGATTGAATTTGCAACCTGGTGGAGTTTAGTATAGATGGCCTAATAGAATCAGTACTGCACACTGCTACAAGGCCCAAATTATTTTCCAGCCAAGATACAGATAAACATTATTAGTAATTGGAAAGCTTAAAGCGGTTGGTGAGGTGATTTTAACAAATCATCAAGATTTTACACTGCCCAGGATGACACAGGGGTAGAAAAGTCGTTTCGGATCCATTATTTGTTCATCTTTATGAACGTGAGTCTGTCTACATTATCAGTGGAGAGCCGCGTGCGCTTATCTCTCAGCACACCACCAGCAGTGCTGAACACATGTTCAGACAGAACGCTGGCTGCGGGGCATGACAAGATCTCCAAGGCGTAAGTGGCGAGCTCCGGCCATTTATCCAGATTGGAAGCCCAAAAAGAGCAAGGGTCCAGTGACACAGTCATGGCTTCAATGTTTACTTGGAGATACTTCTGTACCATCGTCTCTAGGCGTTGACTATGTGTCAGACTTCTTGTCTCCTGTGGCCTTGCAAAGGATGGGCTAAAAAAGTGGTGAAATGATTCTGCAAAATTGATGTTACCAGCAGATACTGTGTTTCTGTTACGTTTTGAGTGCTGAACACTCGACGGTCCCACGGTTGGCAAGTTGGAACTGTGAGATTCACTACGTGCACCAATAGTGTTTTGGGGAAAAGCACATGTAAGATTCTGCAACAGTCTCTGCTGATACTCCTACATGCATGCATCTCTTTCTATGGAAGGAATAATTTCTGAAAATTTACTTTTGTACCGGGGATCTAACAGTGTAGCAACCCAGTAGTCAGGATTATTTCTAATTCTCACAATTCGAGGGTCATGTTGCAGGTAGTGCAGCAAGAAGGCACTCAAGTGTCTTGCGCATCCAGGAGCACCAAGTCCCTGATGTGTTGGTGGCGAGGTAACAATCATGCTTCCTTCCTCTGCCCTCTCCCCCCAACCTCGCACAACAGAAATGTGATCAAGGTCTCCCTCATCTGATGAGTCTTCCATCAGTTCGTCCTCCACTTCTTCCTGGGCTCCTGCACCTTCCTCACTAGTTTGGCTGCTACCATGCGCCCTGGTAAAACCATCTCCCCCACCCTCACATGCCTGCCGCCTTGGTGCTGCCGACCGTCTGGACCTTGCAGATGTTATCCCTTCCACATACAACTCCTCCTCCCCTACTACCTCCACCTCCTCTCGTGCCACCACCTGACTCCGAATTCTGTTTAACATGTGCTCCAGCATGTAAATCACCGGAATAGTCATGCTGATAATGGCATCGTCAGCACTAAACATCTTCGTCGCCATTTCAAAACTGTGCAGAAGGGTGCATAGGTCCCTGATCTGAGACCACTCCTCCAGCGTGATTTGCCCCACCTCTGGATCTTGTTGGCTCAGGCTATAAATCACAACTTATTGCACCAGGGCTTGTCGGTGCTGCCACAGTCGCTGCAACATGTGCAGAGTTGAATTCCACCGGGTAGGCACATCGCATTTTAGCCGGTGAAGTGGCAGGCCCAACGACTTCTGTAGAGATGTAAGTCGCTGAGCTGCGGGATGCAAACGGCGGAAGTGAGCACACAGTGACCGTGCCCTCTGCAGAAGGCCATCTAGTCCGGGATAGTGGTCTAAAAATTGCTGGACAACCATGTTCAACACGTGAGCCATGCAAGGCACGTGTGTGACATTGCCCCGGCGAAGGGCCGCACCGAGGTTTGCAGCATTGTTGCACACGGCCTTCCCTGGTTTCAGGTCCAGTGGAGACAACCATTCATGAAACTGGTTCTCCAGAGCTGACCACAACTCCTCAGCTGTGTGACTCACATTTCCCAGACATTTCAAAGAAAAAACCGCCTGATGACATTGAGCCCTGCTTCCAGTATAGTAAGGAGGTGTGCAGGATCCCTTCTACGCAGTTAGAAAGCTTGTGGCATGATCAGACAGGCTTTGGGTGCAGGTGGAGGACCGAGAGGAGGTTGAGGAGGCAGAAGCAGTTACGAACTTTGAGATTAAGAGGATTGACGCACAACTCGTGGGGACGGCAAGACTTGGACAGCATCTCCTTGTCCTGCTGTCACCATAGTTACCCAGTGCCCAGTCAGTGACATGTAACGCCCCTGTCCATGCCTACTCGTCCAAGTGTCTGTGGTGAAATGCACCCTGTCACACACAGAGTTTCTCAAAGAAGAGGTGATGTTGTGTGCGACATGCTGGTGGAGTGCAGGCACACCGTTCTTTGAGAAGTAGTGCCGACTGGGCATCTGGTACTGGGGCACTGCGACGGACATAAGGTCTCGAAAATCCTCTGTGTCCACAAGGCGGAAAGGAAGTTTTTCTGTAGCCAAGAACTTGCAGATGGTGAAATTCAACCTCTTAGCTTTGTCATGGCTAGGAGGAAATGGTCTTTTACTTGTCCACATCTGAGGGACCAAGGGCTGGCTGTTGTGCTTAGACGGGGTTGAGAAGGGTGTCCCCAGCAAACTGCCGGTCTGTGAGGAATATGCATTCGGACATGTTAGGTTCCTTGATCCAAAGGTGGTGCTATCGATGTCGGACAGCGCTGAACACCAGCTGGTGTTTCCACCTCCAAAGAAAATGATGACCTGCCAATCACGCTGGCTGTTGCGGGTAAAGAGGTGGCAGGTCTGCGTCCCAAAACAGGTGTGACTGCTGTCCCCCCAGTCACAGAGGATGAAGAGGCCGCGGATGCACAAGATGTGGCAGATGGTGGTTGGCCCGGCTGGCTAGGCCGCATTGTAGCACAGTGAGCTTCCCACTGCAACTTATGCTTCATATCCATGTGCCGGTTCATGCATGTAGTACTCAAACTATGTATTTTTTGGCCTCTACTTAGCTTTTTCTGTCAAATGTTACAGATAACACGAGTTGGGTCATCTTTATCGATCTGAAAAAATGCCCAGGCTATGCAAGGCTTAGCACCCATGCGACCTGAAGAGCCACCACGACTTGTGGTCAAAGGCAGAGTTGTGTTTGAGGATGCAGTTGTTGACGTGCTTCCAGTACTACGTCTCTGTCCAGGAAGGCGCAACCTGACCTCGTCCTCACTAGCATCCTCCTCCAACTCCTCTGCTGACCTCATCTCTTGGCTGACTGTGGGTTGACAGTAAGTGGGATCTCCAACCTCATCATCATCACCCTGTGTGTTATCACACCCGTCGTCCTCAGAGCCAACCTCTTCCTGCCCTGACAAAAAACTAAAGTTGTCGCTCAAATCAGGTATTTGAGTCTCATCATCATCTTCCTCATTGTCTCCACCAACAGGAGTTACAGTTTGGGTCTACATTATGGTCAGAACCTTCTGCGTCTGGTCCTGGATCCGACTCATAAAGATTCTGGGCATCAGTGCAGATCATTTCCTCGTCTGGATTCACAGAAGCTCTGGAGCCAACCTCTGATTCCCAGGCTATAGTATGAGTAAACAGCTCTGCAGACTCAACCATCTGTTCTACCCCATACTCAGACGGGCAGCTGGAGACTTGGGAGCTGTGAGGAAGCAAGTGCGATTGGGGTGACACCTCTGAGGACTGGAGTATTTGTGATGTTGAAGTTGAGGTGGAGGAGAGCCCACTTAAAGGAGCACTTGATATCCGTTGAAGCACCTGCTGTTTTTGTGCCTCATCTGGAATTTTTAGCGATTGGCGTGGCCGTAAGAAATGGATCTTATCACATTGTCCGCTAAAAGAAGTAGACATCTTAGTTTGGCTGGAAGATGGTCTTTCTTCTGCAGATGTTACTGTTGCTTTAACACCTACCCAACGGACACAACCTTTTTTTCCCTTCCCAACACGCCTATTCCCCTTTCCACCAGCATCAGGCATTTTTCCACTCATTTTGGTGGTTAACTAATTCACAACTCTGGAGTTGTTTGCACAAAAAACAATGGATGGGAACCGAGCAGAGCTGAGTGTCCAAACTGTGGTATTAGCCCAAAAGTATTGGCTTGCTGAGATGCATATAAAAATTATATTGAATTTGCAACCTGGTGGAGGTTAGTATAGATGGACTAATAGAACAAGTCCCACACATTGCTACAAGCCGAAGCCCAAATATTTTTTCAGAGCTAGATGCAGATAAAAATTATTTTGAATTTGCAACCTGGTGGAGGTTAGTATAGATGGACTAATAGAACAAGTCCCACACACTGCAACAAGCCGAAGCCCAAATATTTTTTTAGAGCTAAATGTAGATAAAAATTATTTTGAATTTGCAACCTGCTGGAGGTTATTATAGATGGACTAATAGAACAAGTCCCACACACTGCTACAAGCCGAAATATTTTTTCAGAGCTAGATGCAGCTAAAAATTATTTTGAATTTGCAACCTGCTGGAGGTTAGTATAGATGGACTAATAGAACAAGTCCCACACACTGCTACAAGCCGAAGCCCAAATATTTTTTCAGGGCTAGATGCAGATAAAAATTATTTTGAATTTGCAACCTGCTGGAGGTTAGTATAGACGGACTAATAGAACAAGTCCCACACACTGCTACAAGCCGAAATATTTTTTCAGAGCTAGATGCAGAAAAAAATTATATTGAATTTGCAACCTGCTGGAGGTTAGTATAGATGGACCAATAGAACAAGTCCCACACACTGCTACAAGCCGAAGCCCAAATATTTTTTCAGAGCTAGATGCAGATAAAAATTATTTTGAATTTGCAACCTGCTGGAGGTTAGTATAGATGGACTAATAGAACAAGCCCCACACACTGCTACAAGCCGAAATATTTTTTCAGAGCTAGATGCATAAAAAAATTATAATGAATTTGCAACCTGCTGGAGGTTAGTATAGATGGACTAATAGAACAAGTCCCACACACTGCTACAAGCAGAAGCCCAAATATTTTTTCAGAGCTAGATGCAGATAAAAATTATTTTGAATTTGCAACCTGCTGGAGGTTAGTATAGATGGACTAATAGAACAAGTCCCACACACTGCTACAAGCCGAAGCCCAAATATTTTTTCAGTGCTAGATGCAGATAAAAATTATTTTGAATTTGCAACCTGCTGGAGGTTAGTATAGATGGACTAATAGAACAAGTCCCACACACTGCTACAAGCCGAAGCTCAAATATTTTTTCAGAGCTAGATGCAGATAAAAATTATTTTGAATTTGCAACCTGCTGGAGGTTAGTATAGATGGACTAATAGAATGATGCTATGCCCAAAAGCTTTTACTTCACTAGGTGTAGTAAAAAAATTTGTATTCTATACACAGGTGGTGTAGCTTGCAACACAGATAGGCTTCTCCACTGACTAACACACACTGCAAGTGGACAAAAGGGATTTGCTTTGCTAGATTTAGCCAAATGCTGTGAAAAAAACTTGCACAGCACTGGCACAGACCTGCCTGGCAAAAAGTGATAGGAACTGATGTAACCTAGCCCTGAAAAGGACTGCAATTACAATTAGTCTTTACTCCCAACCTATCTATTTAAGAGCACAGACCTGCCTGATAAAAGTGATAGGAACTGATGTAACCTAGCCCTGAAAAGGGCTGCAATTACAATAAGTCTTTACTCCCAACCTATCTATTTAAGAGCACAGACCTGCCTGATAAAATTCGTAGGAAATGATGTAACCTAGTCCTTAAAAGGACTGCCATCACAACTATTCCCTACTCCCAAGCTATCTGTAGATTTGTGCGAAAATTGGCTTCAAATTAACAAAGTATAGCGCACACAGCAACAGCGGTGCCGTCTAACACGCAGCTGCAGCAGTGAGAAAATGGTGGTGACGGGGAAAATGGCTGGGTCTTATAGGGCAAGGACATGTGACATACACTGCCAATGACACATGCCCTTGCTTGTGTGAAAAAAAGCAGTTCGCTCCGTGTGTGCGCTGCTGATAGGCTGACAGATTGCACCTCCCCACTGTAAATGCGGGAAAGAGAAAAAAAAATGGAGATCTTCATTATTTCTGTAGAGATCCATCCCCTGCCCCTTCCCCCGCCCCGCTGTACACTCAAACTGCGTATTAACATTAATTTTCTGCATTACTAAGTAAAAATCCAGTTATGATTTTGGTGCACGAACAATTATCGAACATAACCTCAAACAGCCGAATTTTTCTCAAATCGTTCGGGTTCGCCGAACGGCTCGAACACCGCCCAAAACAGATCGAATTTGAGACTGTCAACCCACAGTCAGCCAAGAGATGAGGTCAGCAGAGGAGGTGGAGGAGAATGCTAGTGACGACGAGGTCAGGTTGCGCCTTCCTGGACAGAGACGTAGTACGTCAACAACTGCATCCTCAAACACAACTTTGCCTCTGACCACAAGTCGTGGTGGCTCTTCAGGTCGCATGGGTGCTAATCCTTGCATAGCCTGGGCATTTTTTCAGATCGATAAAGATGACCCAACTCGTGTTATCTGTAACATTTGTCAGCAAAAACTAAGTAGAGGCCAAAAAATACATAGTTTGAGTACTTCATGCATGAACCGGCACATGGACATGAAGCATAAGTTGCAGTGGGAAGCTCACTGTCCTACATTGCGGCCTAGCCGGCCGGGCCAACCACCGTCTGCCACATCTTGTGCATCCGCTGCCTGTTCATCCTCTGTGACTGGGGGGACAGCGGTCACACCTGTTTTGGGACGCAGACCTGCCACCTCTTTACCCACAACAGCCAGCGTGATTGGCAGGTCATCATTTTCTTTGGAGGTGGAAACACCAGCTGGTGTTCAGCGCTGTCCGACATCGATAGCACCACCTTTGGATCAAGGCAACCTCTAAGCACAACAGCCAGCCTTCGGTCCCTCAGATGTGGACAAGTAAAAGACCATTTCCTACTAGCCATGACAAAACTAAAAGGTTGAATTTCACCATCTGCAAGCTCTTGGCTACAGAAATGCTGCCTTTCCGCCTGGTGGACACAGAGGATTTTCGAGACCTTATGTCCGTCGCAGTGCCCCAGTATCATATGCCCAGTCGGCACTACTTCTCAAAGAAAGGTGTGCCTGCGCTCCACCAGCATGTCGCACACAACATCACCGCTTCTTTGAGAAACTCTGTGTGTGACAGGGTGCATTTCACCACAGACACTTGGAGGAGTAGGCATGGACAGGGGCGTTACATGTCACTGACTGGGCACTGGCTAACTATGGTGACAGCAGGACAAGGGGCTGCTGTCCAAGTCTTGCCGTCCCCACGAGTTGTGCATCAATCCTCTTTATCTCAAAGTTCCTCCACTGCTTCTGCCTCCTCAACCTCCTCTCGGTCCTCCACCTGCACCCAAAGTCTGTCTGGTCATGCCACAAGATTTCTAACTGCGCAGAAGGGATCCTGCACACCTCCTTACTATGCTGGCAGCAGGGCTCAACGTCATCAGATGGTTTTTACTTTGAAATGTCTGGGAAATGTGAGTCACACAGCTGAGGAGTTGTGGTCAGCTCTGGAGACCCAGTTTCATGAATGGTTTTCTCCACTGGACCTGAAACCAGGGAAAGCCATGTGCGACAATGCTGCAAACCTGGGTGCGGCCCTTCGCCGGGGCAATGTCACACACGTGCCTTGTATGGGTCACGTGTTGAACCTGGTTGTCCAGCAATTTTTAGCCCAATATCCCGGACTAGATGGCCTTCTGCAGAGGGCACGGTCGCTGTGTGCTCACTTCCGCCGTTCGCATCCCGCAGCTCAGCGACTTACATCTCTACAGAAGTCGTTGGGCCTGCCATTTCACCGGCTAAAATGCGATGTGCCTACCAGGTGGAATTCAACTCTGCACATGTTGCAGCGACTGTGGCAGCACCGACAAGCCCTGGTGCAATACGTTCTGACGTATAGCCAGGGCCAACGAGATCCAGAGGTGGGGCAAATCACGCTGGAGGAGTGGCGAGGTTGGGGGAGAGGACAGAGGAAGGAAGCATGATTGTTACCTCGCCACCAACACAACAAGGACTTGGTGCTCCTGGATGCGCAAGACACATGAGTGCCTTCTTGCTGCACTACCTGCAACATGACCCTCGAATTGTGAGAATTAGAAATAATCCTGACTACTGGGTTGCCACACTGTTAGATCCCTGGTACAAAAGTAAATTTGCAGAAATTATTCCTGCCATAGAAAGGGATGCACGCATGCAGGAGTATCAGCAGAGACTGTTGCAGAATCTTATATGTGCTTTTCCACAAAACACCAGTGGTGCACGTAGTGAATCTCACAGTTCCAACTTGCCAACCGTGGGACCGTCGAGTGTTCAGCACTCAAACCGTAACAGAAACACAGTATCTGCTGGTAACTTTAATTTTGCGGAATCATTTCACCACTTTTTTAGCCCATCATTTGCAAGGCCACAGGAGACAAGAAGTCTGACACATAGTCAATGCCTAGAGACGATGGTACAGGAGTATCTCCAAGTAAACATTGAAGCCATGACTGTGTCACTGGACCCTTGCTCTTTTTGGGCTTCCAATCTGGATAAATGGCCGGAGCTCGCCACTTACGCCTTGGAGATCTTGTCATGCCCTGCAGCCAGCGTTCTGTCTGAACGTGTGTTCAGCACTGCTGGTGGTGTGCTGACAGATAAGCGCACGCGGCTCTCCACTGATAATGTAGACAGACTCACGTTCATAAAGATGAACAAATCATGGATCCGAAATGACTTTTCTACTCCTGTGTCAACCTGGGGAGAGTAAAAGCTTGATGATTTGTTGAAATCACCTCACCAACCATTTTAAGCTTTAAAATTACTAATCATGTTTATCTGTATCTTGGCTGGAAAATAGTTTGGGCTTTGTAGCAGCGAGCAGTACTGATTCTATTAGGCCATCTATACTAAGCTCCACCAGATTTAAAATTACTAATCATGTTTATCTGTATCTTGCCTGGAAAATAATTTGGGCTTTGTAGCTGTGTGCAGTACTGATTCTATTAGGCCATCTATACTAAGCTCCACCAGATTTAAAATTACTAATAATGGTTATCTGTGTCTTAGCTTGAAAATAATTTGGGCTTTGTAGCAGTGTGCAGTACTGATTCTATTAGGCCATCTATACTAAGCTCCACCAGATTTAAAATTACTAATCACGTTTATCTGTATCTTGGCTGGAAAATAATTTGGGCTTTGTAGCAGTGTGCAGTACTGATTCTATTAGGGCATCTATACTAAGCTCCACCAGATTTAAAATTACTAATCATGTTTATCTGTATCTTGGCTGGAAAATAATTTGGGCTTTGTAGCAGTGTGCAGTACTGATTCTATTAGGCCATCTACACTAAGCTCCACCAGATTTAAAATTACTAATCATGTTTATCTGTATCTTGGCTGGAAAATAATTTGGGCTTTGTAGCAGTTTGCAGTACTGATTCTATTAGGCCATCTATACTAAGCTCCACTAGCTTTCAAATTAATAATAATTTTTAGCTGCATCTAGCCCGGAAAATAATTTTGGGTCTCCTAGATGCGCAAGGCACATGAGTGCCTTCTTGCTGCACTACCTGCAACATGACCCTCAGATTGTCAGAATTCGAAGTAATCCTCACTACTGGGTTGCCACACTCTTAGATACCCCACACTCTTCGATCAACCTTTTCATTTTAATAAAGATCAAAAAAATGGTCATTTTTGAAATTATAAGCATTAGCAGGTTATTAGAAACTGAAATCAAACAGTTTTCAACTCAAAACTTTATTCTAGGTGATGTTACATTTGCACATAGGACCCCTTGTTCGAAAGGAGCTTCTGAACTCTCTCGTCCATTGAATTTGTCAGGTTTTGGATGGTTTCTGCTTCAATTGTTTTGCATGAGGACAGAATACCCTCCCAGAGCTGTTGCTTAGATGTGAACTACCTCCCGCCTCATAGACACTCCTTTTGATGATGCTCCAGAGGTTCTGAATAGGGTATAGGTCAGGGGAGCATGGGGGTCACACCATAAGTTTGTCCCCTTTTATGCCCATATCAGCCAGAGATGCAGATGTGTTATGTGCAGCATGAGACGGTGCATTATCATGCATGAAAATGATCTTGCTGTGGAATACACGGTTCTTCTTCTTGAACCATGACAGGAAGTGCTGTTTGAGAAACTCCACATACATTATGGAGTTCATCTTTACCCCTTCAGGGATCCTAAAGGGGCCGACAATCTCTCTCCCCATGATTCCAGCCAAAAACATTACTCCACCTCCTCCTTGTTGGCCCTGTAGCCGTGTTTGCGTGGGGTGTACATCAACCAGCCATCCCCCACTCCATCCAACTGGACCATCGAGCGTTGCACAGCACTCATCGGTGAACAAAACAGTTTTGAAGTCAGTCTTCATGTATTGTTTGGCCCACTGGAGCTGTTTCTGCTTGTGTGCAGTGGATAGAGGAGGTCGACAGGATGGCTTACGCACAGCTGCAAACCTCTGAAGGACTCTGCATCTTGTTGTTCGGGGGACGTTGGAGGCACCAACAGCTTCAAAAACTTGTCTGCTGCTATGACAAGGCTTTTTTGCCGCTGCTCTTTTAACCTGACGTAATTGCCTGGAGGAAAGAGTCCTCAATTTTCCCTTATCAGCACGCACACGTGTGTACTGTGAATCAGCTGTATACTTCTTGATTGTGCGATGATCAGGATGAAGTGTCTTGGTAATGTTGATTGTAGTCATGCCATGACCTAAACACTCCACAATTTGTTGCTTCTCAGCAGCCGACACATCCTTTTTCTTTCCCATTTTGGCAGAAAATGTAGGCTGCTTAATAATGTGGAACAGCCTTCTTAAGTAGTCTTGCCTTTCATTGGACACACCTGCCAAACTAATTAGCACAGGTGTCTGCAATTGCTTACAGTGATATAAAGAGTCCTGACACACATCACCATCATTGAGTTTAACTGACAAACAAACAAATTCTTCCCTTATCACTCCTAAACACTTTTTGCATAATAATTTGGAACACAGTGTACATGTGCTTTTCCACAAAACACCAGTGGTTCACATAGTGAATCTTACAGTTCTAACTTGCCAACCGTGGTCTGTATGGAGTTGTTCAATACAGGGTCCAAAATTAAGATAACTAAGATGGGAGAGGTCTCTATGAATACGAATTCCTAAGTATTTGATACCCTGTGAGGGCCAGGCAAAGGGAAAGTTGGACTGGATGGAATCCTGTATGGATTTGGGGAGGGAGTCATCGAGGGCCGCAGACTTCGCTGCATTGATTTTAAAATTTGACCATGTAACAAAGTGATCTATTTCAGCCATAACAGCAGGGATGGATATATGTGATTGAGTGATATATACTAGGACATCATCAGCAAATGCAGAGCACTTGTACTCGGTGCCTCCCACCTCAATCAAACTAATATTGGGGTTATGGCGAATTGATGAGAGCAGGTGCTCCGTCACTAGGATGTATAAGAGAGGGGACAGAGGACATCCCTGCCTTGTCCCATTGGTGATTATGAAAGGTGATGAAAATGTTCCATTTATCTTCAGCCTAGGAGACGTATTGCGATACAGGGCCGTGATTTTGCCTATAAAAGGGTCCCCTAGACCCCTACCCCAAGCTTTTTAAGGGAATAATATATGGCATGCCAGGAGACTCCATGGAGTGCTTTCTCAGCATCCAACGAGAGTATCTAATTACAAATTTTCAACTGCATCTAGCCCAGGAAATACTTTGTGCCTAGTAGCAGTGTCTGCTAGTCAGCGGATTATCCCGGCTGTTAAGCAAGCTACACCACCTGTAGCTTGGACACTTAATTTTTTCAAAGGAAATGGTTCGGGCCCCCAGGACACTCAGTGAAGAGCATCGGGGAGACACCCCAAGGCATAGGGGCTGGGACTGGCTGTTGGACGCCTTGCGGTGGACCGCCGAGCTCGATCCTTATAAAAGCTTTTTAACTGCAGCAGCTTTAGTGGACGCTACTGGAGCTGGAATTGCTCGGCTGCTGGCATGAGACTTGCCCTCCAATAGATCCTTGTAAAAGGATTTAAAGTGTATTCATTCAAATTAGAGAGACAATTTAAATTAAAAAGCTTAGACCTGCCTCCACCACAGGGGGGCTCGCTCGACCCACCAGCGGACAGGCACCAGTATTGGGAGAGGGGGGCTGGCCGTCAGGGTCCACCGCAGCTCTGGCACAAACCCGGCGATATGGAGGTCGCACGGGCAGGAACGGACTGGCCGTGTCGGCTTCGCACTTTTTTGGCTTTAGAAGGGCATGACATGCCTATATCTGTGTCTCCCCCTCCTTTTACTCCTTCACCTCTTTTCTTTTCGCATGACTATATGTACTTGTCACTTTTCCATGTGTTGGTTGTGTCTTCTGAGCAGTTTGTCAGCTTTTGGACACCTTTGAAGGTGTTTTCTATGTATTTCTATTTGTTTTTGTTTGCCTGCCATTGGTTTTAACGGTGTTCGAAGGTGTTCGACGAACAGTTCCACGAACAGTTCGGCGAACATACGGGTGTTCGACAAACCGAACCGAACTCGAACACTACGGGGGTGGCTCAACACTAATCACTACACCGCCTCTGTCTCTTCTAAGTTTTGCCATCCGAATATTTATTACCCGCCTTGTCCGTTCGATGGCCGTGATGTCTCGCGCACCTTGCCATACCGGTATCGGCACAATCTCTGACCATACTATAGTTAGTTTTGTGAAAAATTATCTGAAGCGCTCAGTGTCTAGTTTCATTATTGCCATTAGTTATGTGCCCTTGTGATGACCTAGGTCATTTCCCCCGGCCTGTATAACTAAGATGACCGGACCTCTTGCTTCTCTCCCTACCTTGATTACCTCCATTAGTACCTGTGGCCATTGCAGGCCTCTAATACCTCTCCAGTTGAAATATGTGTTATGAAACTCTAATTTCCTCCCGACTGGGCGGACTTTTGCCCTTTTTTCTGCCCAATATATATATGAGTGGCCTATCACCCACACTTTTGGCTTAGCGTCACCTGTAAAAGAAACAAACCACTTTAGGATAACAAGTCCGGTCTTATGTATCTCGCCAAACACGTGGATCGCCATCTCCCTATCCTCTGAACTTCCGTTTCTGACAGTCCTGCTCTTGCTGCTTCCGTGGCCGCGCCTATGCGGAATAAGTGTGTCCCGTAATCTTTGGGGTGGTTCCCTGCCAATGTTAGGCATTTATTAAATATAGCTTGGAACTGGTATCTTGATAATGGCGTTCCATCAATGTGTGATAGGAAGAAATTACTTTGTGATCTGATGGTTATATATGTTTTTACTATTGTTACCCGACTCAGTGTACCGTTTGTGGGTTGTAGAAGTTCCCAAGTGCCCCTGCCCGCTGGAACCGTTTTCGATTTGCGTATGCGTAGACGTATTGCATTATTGGCTATGACTATTTCCTGGTGTAATAAGCCTCCACTGGTGGTAATTTTGGATTGAGGGACTAATTCGCTTATGCATAGCGCCCCGAACAAGGCGATCGCAAATGCAGTAGACAGTAGTGTTGCTTCAAATTGTGAGTGTCATGTTAATGGTGTTAGGGATATGATGTGAGAAATCAGTTTTAGTGACACGGAACGGGACGTCTACACTCCTGACTTGGCTGACCCCTTTTCCACCCTTTTATGCATTGTCTGATGATGAATCTCTTTGTCACATCTCCCCAATTCAGTAGTTGGAAGTGAAATGCTACTCCGGTCAGACACCACTGCGCTGATGCCCCTGATATGCCCCTCATCATTAGCTGGTGGAGAAATTCTATGGTTACTTGTAATCTGGCTTGTTCACATTGGTCAACCCGTCTGCCTGCTACTAGTCGTGTCCACTCTTCCCATGCCTTACCGTATGCTTGCCACGTCGACGGGGCAACTGACGCTCTGATTAATGGCATCAACTATTCGCCACTAGATCCCATAGGAAGGGTGGGCAACTGTTGCTCGAAGGGTGGGCGTTGGGGAGGAGCTCTGTGAAAATCTGCCAATTGAATTGTGATAAAGCGTTAGCAGCAGCGTTAGACCCCTCAGCATCGTGGCTAGTGCAGACCCATACATTGTGTTTTAGGCACAGGAATGCTAGCCGGCGTAGTAGGCCTAGCACTGGGAGAGACGATGATGCCATCTTATTAATGCAGTGCGCTAGGCTGGTGTTTTTTGTTATGAAGCGTATATTTTTGTTAGCCAGGAGCGCGCCCTGTATTTCTATTGCTACCACTATTGGGAAGAGTTCCAGGAGTGTCTGTTTATTCATCAGCACTTGTTCTGCCCAATACGGAGGCCATAAGCTTGTGCACCATTGGTTATTTAGTATCGCTGCATATCCATACAGATGGGCTACTCCAATGAGTAACAGACACTGCTACAGACCCAAAGGGTTTTACTTGGCTAGATGCAGTAAAAAATTGTTATTAAATACATAGTGGTGTAGCTTGGTACAGATGGGCTACTCCAATGAGTAACAGACACCGCTACATGCCCAAAAGGTTTTACTTGGCTAGATGCAGTAAAAAATTGTTATTAAATACAAATGTGGTGTAGCTTTGTACAGATGGGCTACTACAATGAGTAACAGACACTGCTACTATGCCCAAAAGTATTTACTGGGCTAGATGCAGTAAAAAATTGTTATTAAATACAAAGATGGTGTAGCTTGGTACAGATGGGCTACTGCACTGACTACCAGACACTGCTACTATGCCCAAAAGGTTTTACTTGGCTAGATGCAGTAAAAAATTGTTATTAAATACAAAGGTGGTGTAGCTTGGTACAGATGGGCTACTACAATGAGTAACAGACACTGCTACAGGCCCAAAAGTATTTACTGTGCTAGATGCAGTAAAAAAATTGTTATCAAATACAAAGGTGGTATAGCTTGGTACAGATGGGCTTCTCCACTGACTACCAGACACTTCTACAGGCCCAAAAGGTTTTAGTTGGCTAGATACAGTAAAAAATTGTTATTAAATACAAAGGTGGTGTAGCTTGGAACAGATGGGCTACTCCACTGACTACCGGACACTTCTACTATGCCCAAAAGGTTTTTCTTGGCTAGATGCAGTAAAAAATTGTTATTAAATACAAAGGTGGTGTAGCTCGGTACAGATGGGCTACTCCAATGAGTAACAGACACTGCTACAGGCCCAAAAGTATTTACTGGGCTAGATGCAGTAAAAAATTGTTATGAAATACAAAGGTGGTGTAGCTTGGTGCAGATGGGCTACTACAATGAGTAACAGACACTGCTACAGGCCCAAAAGGATTTACTGGGCTAGATGCAGTAAAAAATTGTTATTAAATACAAAGGTGGTGTAGCTTGGCACAGATAGAATACTACAATGAGTAACAGACACTGCTACTATGCCCAAAAGGTTTTACTTGGTTAGATGCAGTAAAAAATTGTTATTAAATACAAAGGTGGTGTAGCTTGGTACAGATTGGCTACTACAATCAGTAACAGACACTGCTACAGGCCCAAAAGGATTTACTGGGCTAGATGCAGTAAAAAATTGTTATTAAATACAAAGGTGGTGTACATTGGTACAGATGGGCTACTACAATGAGTAACAGACACTACTACTGTGCCCAAAAGGTTTTACTTGGCTAGATGCAGTAAAAAATTGTTATTAAATAAAAAGGTGGTGTAGCTTGGTACAGATTGGCTACTACAATGAGTAACAGACACTACTACAGGCCCAAAAGGATTTACTGGGCTAGATGCAGTAAAAATTGTTATTAAATACAAAGGTGGTGTAGCTTGGTACAGATGGGCTACTCCAATGAGAAACAGACACTGCTACTATGCCCAAAAGGTTTTATTTGGCTAGGTGCAGTAAAAAATTGGTATTAGACACACAGGTGGTGTAGCTTGCAACACAGATAGGCTACTCCACTGACAAACACACACTGCTAGAGGCCCAAAAGGATTGGCTTAGCTAGATTTAGCCAAATGCTGTGAAAAACACTTGCACAGCACTGGCACAGACCAGCCTGGCAAAAAGTGCTCGGAACTGCTGTATCCTAGCGCTCAAAAGGGCTGCAATTACAACTAGTCACTACTCCCTAAACCTATCTGTCTATTTAAGAGCAAATTCGCTTGCAATTCACACAGTTACAAAGTATAGCGCCTACAGCAGCAGCAGTGCCATCTAACACTCAGCTGCAGCAGTGAGAAAATGGTGGCGACGGGGAAAATGGCTGGGTCTTATAGGGCAAGGACATGTGACATACACAGCCAATGACACATGCCCTTGCTTGTGTGAAAAAAAAGCACTTCGCTGCGTGTGTGCGCTGCTGATAGGCTGACAGACTGCACCTCCCCACTGTAAATGCGGGAAAGAAAAAAAAAATGGAGATTGGCATTATTTCTGCAGAGAGCCATCCCCTGCCCCTCCCCCCGCCCACTCTACACTGAAACTGTCTATTAACATTGATTAACAGTATTACTGTGAAAAAATTCAGTTACGATTTTGGTGCACGAACAGTTATTGAACATAACCTCGAACAGCCGGATTTTTTGCAAATCGTTCGGGTTCGTTGAACGGCTCGAACACCACCCAAAACAGCTTGAATTTGAGATTGGCGAACAGTTCGAGTCGAACGCCGCTCATCTCTACTATTGACACCAGTTTGCTGTTCAAAATAGTTACCTACAGGCCAGGTATTTAAAACTGTGTTTTCTCCGTCACACAGATCACATATGCGTTTTCAGAAAATACTGCCATTTCTGGCCTCCATTAAAAATTTGTTTCAGTGTGTCAGTGAAAATATTGACACCAGTTTGCTGTTCAAAATAGTTACCTACAGGCCAGGTATTTAAAACTGTGTTTTCTCCGTCACACGGATCACATATACGTTTTCAGAAAATACTGCCATTTCTGGCCTCCATTAAACATTTGTTTCAGCGTGTCACTGTAGTTATTGACAACAGATTGCCCTTTGAAATAGTTACCTACAGGCCAGGTATATAAAACTGTGTTTTCTCCGTCACACGGATCACATATACGTTATTAGAAAATACTGCCATTTCTGGCCTCCATTAAAAATTTGTTTCAGTGTGTCAGTGAAGCTATTGACACCAGTTTGCTGTTCAAAATAGTTACCTACAGGCCAGCTATTTAAAACTACGGTTTGTCCGTCACACGGATCACATATAAGTTCGCTCCAAATTCAGCCATTTGTAGTGAGCGTGGAAGATATTGTCCTCCATTTAAAATGGGCAAGGCACGTGGCAAGGGACGGGGAACTGGAGGTTATGTGATGGTGCATGCAGAGGCCGAGGCCGTGGGCAAGCTGAAATTGTGCCACAACAAACACCCACATCTTCTCGCTCGACCTTCCTGTCCCAATTAATAGGGGACTGCAGTACACCACTATTGAACTCAGAGCAGTGTGAAAAGGTTATTGGTTCGATAGCAGATAATGCTTCCAGTCACTTAGCCACCACCACCACCACCTTGTCTTCCAAACGGTCAAGTCTCAGTAGCTGTGAGTCTGGACCGCATATTCCTCACCCTGAACCTCCTTCCTCCCAACATGCCGAGTGCCCAGAGACAACTGATCCCACACTTGGACACTCCGAAGAGCTGTTAACTTTTCCATTTATAGATTCGGGCCTCTCGCCCAGTCCACTTGAAGCGGGGCAAGAGGAGATAGCATGTAGCAATGCCCAAATATTTGAGCAGCCACGGTCACACGAAGGCAACAGTGGGAAGGTGTCACAAGAGGACCAGGGTGCGGAAGTGGAAGACGAGGTGGTGAATGATTTAATAACTGACCCAATCTGGCAGGAGGACATGCAGAGCGAGGACAGCAGCACACAGGGGGAGGAAGGCAGAGCACCCCAACAGGCAGGAAGAAGCAGTGTGGTGGCCGCAGACAAAAGGCAGGCAACCGTTCCCCGTAACAGCAACACGAAGGAAGTTGCCAGTACAACTGTTAGGTCTTCCCGAGTCTGGTTGTTTTTTAAAGACTCTGCTGACAACCCCAAAAAGGCCATTTGCATCACCTGTTAGGCCAGCATCAGCAGGAGTGGCAAAACGAACAGCCTGACCAACACCAGCATGATCAGGCACATGGCAGCAAAGCACCCGAATTTGTGGGCCGAACCCCAGGGTCCAGGAACCGTGTCTGTGGGTGGCACCACTGCTTCTTCCGCTGTTGTGCATGCAAGCCAATCCTCTGTCTATGGTGCATGCGAAGATGCCTCCTGCCCTGCACCTGTCATTGCACACTCTCAAGTAGCAGCATCAGGAAGCAAGTCTACGTCCTTGTCCCAGCGCAGCGTTCAGTTGTCCATACCCCAGTCCTTGTAACGCAAGCGCAAATATGCAGCCAACGCCCCGCAGGCCACACTACTAAATTCACACATTTTGAGACTGCTTGCGCTCGAAATGTTGCCCTTTAGGCTCGTGGAGGCGGAAGCATTCCGTAACCTGATGGCGGCGGCCGTCCCTCGGTACTCGGTCTCCAGCCACCACTATTTCTCCCAGTGAGCCGTCCACGCATTACACAAGCACGTGTCCCAAAACATTAGCCGTGCCCTCAACAATGCAGTTAACGGGAAAGTCCACCTAACCATGGACACGTGGACATGTGCTTATGGCAGGGACGGTACATCTCGCTGACAGCACACTGGGTTAACAAAGTGGAAGCCGGGACCCAGTCGGACCTTGGGACGGAACACGTCCTCCCGACGCCAAGGATTGCGGGCCCTAGGTCAATCAGGGTTGCCCCCACAGTCTACAGCTCCTGCACCTCATCCTCCTCAGCCTCCTCCTCCTCTTCAGCCTCCATCTCCGAAATGACCATATCAGTCACAAGTTGGAAGCACAGCAGCACTGCCTCGGCCAAGCTGCAACAGGCTGTGTTGAAGCTAATATGCTTACGTGACAAACCGCACAATGCTGAAGAGTTGTGGACAGATCTGAAAGAGCAGGCAGATCTGTGGCTCACACCACTGAACCTACAGCCAGGCATGGGTCGTGTGTGACAATGGCCGGAACCTGGTGGTGACTCTGAGGCAAGGCGAGCTCACACACGTACCATGCCTGGCCCATGTGCTTAACCTCGTGGTTCAGCGGTTCCTCAAATCCTACCTGAAGCTGTCGGATCTGCTTGTTAAAGTACGCCGCCTGTGTGCCCATTTTAGAAAGTCACCTACAGCGTAGCCGCCCTTGCCGTGTTTTAGCAGCGTTTGCAGCTTCCGGCTCACAGACTGGTGTGTGATGTCCCCACGCGTTGAAACTCTACATTGCACATGTTGGGAAGGATTTGTGAGCAGAAGACGGCAGTTGTTGAGTACCAGCATCAACAAGGAAGTCGGTATTCAGTTCAGGCTCCACACATAAGACCTCAGGAGTGGACATAGATTTCAGACATATGTAACATCCTCCAAAACTTTGAAGACTCCACCATGATGGTGAGCGGCGATGAAACCACAATTAGCGTCATCATCCCACTTCTCTGTCTTTTGAAACGCTCTCTGCTCACAATCAAAAAGGATTCATTGCAGGCGATGCACGATGAGATGGAGCAAGGAACCATACAGGGTGATTACACACAGCCCAGCCTCATCTCATCCCAACGTGGATTGGGTGACAATGAGAAAGAGGAGGAGGAAGAACAGGAGCTAGTTTCATGCGCTATAGACGGTACTATCTGCACAACTGTGATACCGTCTGTTCAGCTTGGATGGCCTGAGGTCAGAGAGGAGGAGGAGAGCATGGTCACTCGTCCTCTTGGTGAAAACACGGAAGTCTTGCCTGTTAGCAGTCTGGCACGCATGGCTGAGTTTATGTTACTCTGCCTTTCCCATGACCCTCGCATTCTCAAAATTTTGGGTGACAGTCATTAATGGTTGGTGACACTTCTAGATCCACGCTACAAGGAGAACTTTATATCTCTTATTCCTGTGGCGGACAGGTCTACAAAAATGGAAGAGTACCAGAAGGCCCTTGTTGCAGAACTATTAAAAAAATTCCCATCTGAAAACGCTGGCGGCAGAGGTCATAGTTCGTTGGACAACCAAGGACTACAGGCGAGAGAGACACAATTCCAATCCAGCAGAGGCAGGGGAACACTCTCAAAGTTCTGGGAGAATTTTCTCAGCCCCTCCCATCGTACAGGCCCTGGGGCTCGGGGTACTCTCACAAGGAGTGCAAAGTTTGGGAAGATGCTGAGGGAGTACCTTGCCAACCGTACCAACATCCTCCGTGATTCCTCTGTGCCTTATAATTATTGGGTATCCAAGCTTGATACGTGGAATGAACTGGCTCTCTACGTCTTGGAGGTCCTGGCCTACCCTGTCGCTAGCATTTTATCAGAGCGGGTTTTTAGTGCTGCTGGTGGAATTATAACTGATAAGCTCATCCCCCTGTCAACTGAAAATGCTGACAGGCTCACTCTTATAAAAATGAACAAGGGCTGGATTGGGCCAGACTTCTCAACACCACCGAATGATAGCAGCGTAACATAAACTCAAATCCAGTGTCTTTTTTTGGGAAGTATATTCCCATGCACCTTTTCACACCCACACATGGGTATACACTTCCTGATTTTGGCTATTTGCTCTTGTCCTCCTCCTTCTCCTCATCCTAATCCTCCACTACCATATCACCAGGGTCACCGTGGTCGGTGATGCAACACCCACATAATTTTTTTAAAGGGTGTTTATGATGCCCGTTAAAAAAAAAAATTATACAGTATGTACATGTATACCCACCAAGGGTAAATGTTTGTCAGCCCATACACTTAGTGCATGGGCATTACAAGTATAGGAGACCCGCTCCTTTCTAATGGGAACATTTTTTTATGAGGCCCTCTACGTCTCTTCCTAGGGGCATTGGAGTGCCTCCCAATTTTTGGCAGCCCTTGCATTCACTGCATAGGCAAACACTATGGGAGACCCACTTCCTAATTATGAGAACATTGGTTTTAGGAGGCTCTCCAACCTCTACATCTCTTGCAAGGGGTATTGGAGTTCCTCCAAATTTTTGGCAGCCATTGCTTCACTGCATAGGCAAACAGTATGGGCGACCCTCTCCTTTCTAATGGGAATTTGTCGTTACTGTGGCCCTGCTCTTTGTGACTTTAAATTGTTAGTGTGTTTTTTCCCAAATTTTGGCAGCCCTTGCAGTCACAGCATGGGCATTACCACAAAAGGAGACCCTCTCCTTTGTAATGGGAACATTTTTTTTACTGAGACCCTCCTCTATGTCTCTTCAAAGGGGTATTGGGTTGTGTCCGAATTTTTGGCAGCCCTTGCAGTCACTGCATACGCAATAACAGTATAGGAGACCTACTCTTTAATAATGGGAACAACAAAGCATAGCCGGCTGATGGCTCTCTAACAATAGCGAGGGCCGACTGCTGGCCCTTTAAGAATAGTAAGGGCCGCTTGATGGCCCTATAAAAATAGGCTTTGTGACTTTCAGAGTCCCTCCATCCTAAATGAAACAGGATGTGTCTGATGATGTGTCACACACCACATTGCCAGATAAGGTTGTAAAATGTTAAAATGACATTTTCCAGTGAATGCATTTGTCTTAAAAATAACCTAAAAAAAAAAAACAGTAGAATCTTTCTTTAGTAAAAAAAAACAGAATCGCCAATGTAATCACATTGTTCAGCTCCAGCACCTCCTCCTCCATCTCCGAAATGACCACATCATTCACAAGCTTAAAGCACTGCAGCACTGCCTTGGCCAAGCAGCAACAAGCAGTGCTAAAGATACCATGCTTAATGCTTAGGTGACAAACCGCCCAGCGCTGCAGAGTTGTTGAAAGCTGTAACACAGCAGCCTGATCTTTGGCTCTCACCGCTGAACATACAGCAAGGCATGGTCGTGTGTGACAATGGGTGGAACTTGGTGATGGAGAAATGACAGCCAAAGTAATACGGTTTCCCTCTATGCCAGTCCTTTTACTGAGCTAAAGAATATGGCTGTGGTGAAATACAACTTCCACTGAGAAGCTGTTTCAGATTGAAAAACATTGGGCCCACCAGAGGATTTGATTCTGAGGGCTCACCTTTCTCCCCCGCTCAAGAGCCCCATAGCAGCAGCAAAGTTTACGCTATCATGAACTCTACTGATGTAGAAGCCAGTGAACACCAGAGGATTCTCTGGTGGGACTGTCCAATAGTGTTGAGCCACCCCCGTAGTGTTCGAGTTCGGTTCGGTTCGTCGAACACCCGTGTGTTCGCCGAACTGTTCGTCGAACTGTTCGTCGAACACCTTCGAACACCGTTAAAACCAATGGCAGGCAAACAAAAACACATAGAAACACATAGAAAACACCTTCAAAGGTGTCCAAAAGCTGACAAACTGCTCAGAAGACACAACTAACACATGGAAAAGTGACAAGTACATATAGTCATGCGAAAAGAAAAGAGGTGGAGGAGTAAAAGGAGGGGGAGACACAGATATAGGCATGTCATGCCCTTCTAAAATCCAAAAAGTGAGAAGCCGAGACGGCCAGTCCGCTCCTGCCCGTGCCACCTCCGTGTCGCCGGGTTTGTGCCAGAGCCGCGGTGAACCCTGACGGCCAGCCCCCCTCTCCCAATACTGGTGCCTGTCCGCTGGTGGGTCGAGAGAGCCCCCCTGTGGTGGAGGCAGCTCTAAGCTTTTTAATTTAAATTGTCCCTCTAATTTGAATGAATACACTTTAAATCCACTTACAAGGATCTATTGGAGGGCAAGTCTCATGCCAGCAGCCGCGTAATTCCAGCTCCAGTAGCGTCCACTAAAGCTGCTGCAGTTAAAAAGCTTTTATAAGGATCGAGCTCGGCTGTCCACCGCAAGGCATCCTAGTGCCAGTCCCAGCCCCTATGCCTTGGGGTGCCTCCTGATGCTCTTCACTAAGTATCCCGTGGTCCCGAAGCATTTCCTTTGAAAAAATTAAGTGTCCAAACTACAGGTGGTGTAGCTTGCTTAACAGCCGGGATAATCCGCTGACTAGCAGACACTGCTACTAGGCACAAAGTATTTCCTGGGCTAGATGCAGTTAAAAATTTGTAAGTAGATACTCTCGTTGGATGCTGAGAAAGCATTCCATAGAGTCTCCTGGCACGCCATATATGATTCTCTTAAAAAGCTTGGGGTAGGGGTCTAGGGGACCCTTTTATAGCCAAAATCACGGCCCTGTATCACAATACGTCACCTAGGCTGAAGATAAATGGAACTGTAGCACCGAGGGCTCGGTTGCTACAGACGTATTGCACCTCACCCAGAGGTGTGATATCTCACTCTCAGATAAGGATGGAGTGTGGATCAGGACCCGACACCTGCATGCATTACACCACATTGCCGTGGGGCAGGGCGACCAATATGCCCCTGAGATGGGCACGACAGTCCCTGTCCCTGGCTGGAGTGGGGGGAGGGAACACTGAGGAAGGGGAACCCTGCAGTGCAGGAGCAGGGAGGAAGCAGTTCCTGGGTGCATTGAGAAGGGAGTATAAAAGGTGGGCACCATCTTAGTTCAGTGCAGAGAAGTCTGAGCAGAAGTGGCAGGGAGCAGGGGCTCTGCATGAGCTCTGCTCCGGAGGCGGGCCTAGTAACAGAGGCCCAGGCCTGCAAGAGGGAGAAGGAAGGAAGAGGAGCGGAGAAGGCTCCAGGAACGAGGAATGAAGGGATCCCAGGGGTGCAGACGGGCGAGTCGCCACCGCACGCCCGAATCCACCTGCGTGGAGGGGTCAGGCCAAAGGGGGAGACCGGTCCCCGAACTAGTGGAGGCAGGAAACGACCCTCAGCTAGAAACCGGAGGCTCTGACATTTTATGTGGCGCAGCCCCTTGCTCCACCCGCTAGGAAGGCACCACATAGGGTCAGGGAAACTGGCGCCAAGTTTACCAAGAGGAGGCCCGAGGCAGCCGGACAGAAGTGTTGGTAAGAAAGGCCAGACAAAGGACACACAAAGGGGGTCCTGTGAAGCGCTCCAAAGTTATCTGGGAGTTGTCTGAGCCCCTCACCTGGTGAGCACAGTACGACGTGGGCAGCCGTTACCTGCAGACGTGGTCTGGATAATAAGAACTGTGAGTAAAGGCCCTGAACTGCATCACTGACTCCGTGTCGTTACTGCTGCTGCCCTGCACCATCACCCCCATCCTCCGCATACACTGCCCTGAGGCTATACTCCTCCCGTGGGGAGTTATGCTACGCTCTGCTGCACCCACAACACCAGCCTTAGCGGTCTGCCCTGTAGCGGCGGTTCACTCTGACCGCAATCCACGGGTGGCGTAGTCGGACATTTAAACATCAAAACCACATAAATAGTTCCGCCACTGGTTTGACCGCCCTGAGCCACGGAACCGGATCGCCGCCACGAAGACTACAACCACCAGCATCCACCAAAAAGGGTCCGGCTCCGGGTGTCCCAAGGCCCAGGGGGTGCGTCAGAACATTTTCATCACCTTTCACAATCACCAATGGGACAAGGCAGGGATGTCCTCTGTCCCCTCTCTTATACATCCTAGTGACGGAGCACCTGCTCTCATCAATTCGCCATAACCCCAATATTAGGTGTATTGAGGTGGGAGGCACCGAGTACAAGTGCTCTCTATTTGCTGATGATGTCCTAGTATATATCACTCAATCACATATATCCATCCCTGCTGTTATGGCTGAAATAGATCACTTTGTTACATGGTAAAATTTTAAAATCAATGCAGCGAAGTCTGAGGCCCTCGATGTCTCCCTCCCTAAATCCATATAGGATTCCATCCAGTCCAACTTTCCCTTTGCCTGGCCCTCACAGGGTATCAAATACTTAGGAATTCCTATTCATAGAGACCTCTCCCATCTATGTTATCTTAATTTTGGGCCCTTTATTGAACAATTCCATACAGACCACGGTTGGCAAGTTAGAACTGTAAGATTCACTACGTGAACCACTGGTGTTTTGTGGAAAAGCACATGTACACCGCGTTCCAAATTATTATGCAAAAAGTGTTTAGGAGTGATAAGGGAAGAATTTGTTTGTTTGTCAGTTAAACTCATTGATGGTGATGTGTGTCAGGGCTCTTTATATCACTGTAAGCAATTGCAGACACCTGTGCTAATTAGTTTGGCAGGTGTGTCCAATGAAAGGCAAGACTACTTAAGAAGGCTCTCTCACATTATTAAGCAGCCTACATTTTCTGCCAAAATGGGAAAGAAAAAGGATGTGTCGGCTGCTGAGAAGCAACAAATTGTGGAGTGTTTAGGTCAAGGCATGACTACAATCAACATTGTGCGATGATCAGGATGAAGTGTCTTGGCAATCAAGAAGTATGTAGCTGATTCACAGTACACACGTGTGCGTGCTGATAAGGGCAAATTGAGGACTCTTTCCTACAGGCAATTACGTCAGGTTGAAAGAGCAGCGGCAAAAAAGCCTTGTCATAGCAGCAGACAAGTTTTTGAAGCTGCTTGTGCCTCCAACGTCCCCCGAACAACAAGATGCAGGGTCCTTCAGAGGTTTGCAGCTGTGCATACGCCATCCTGTCGACCTCCTCTATCCACTTCACACAAGCAGAAACGGCTCCAGTGGGCCAAACATTACATGAAGACTGATTTCAAAACTGTTTTGTTCACGGATGAGTGCCGTGCAGCGCTCGATGGTCCAGATGAATGGAGTGGAGGATGGCTGGTTGATGGACACCCCACGCAAACACGGCTACAGCGCCAACAAGGAGGAGGTGGAGTAATGTTTTGGGCTGGAATCATGGGGAGAGAGATTGTCGGCCCCTTTAGGATCCCTGAAGGCGCTAAAGATGAACTCCATAATGTATGTGGATTTTCTCAAACAGCACTTCCTGCCATGGTTCAAGAAGAAGAACCGTGTATTTCACAGCAAGATCATTTTTCTGCATGATAATGCACCATCTCATGCTGCACATAAAACATCTGCATCTCTGGCTGATATGGGCATAAAAGGGGACAAACTTATGGTGTGACCCCCATGCTCCCCTGACCTCTACCCCATTCAGAACCTTTGGAGCATCATTAAAAGGAGTGTCTATGATGGCGGGAGGCAGTTCACATCTAAGCAACAGCTCTGGGAGGGTATTCTGTCCTCATGCAAAACAATTGAAGCAGAAACCATCCAAAACCTGACAAATTCAATGGACGAGAGAGTTCAGAAGCTCCTTTCGAACAAGGGGTCCTATGTGAAAATGTAACATCACCTAGAATAAAGTTTTGAGTTGAAAACTGTTTGATTTCAGTTTCTAACAACCTGCTAATGCTTATAATTTCAAAAATGACCATTTTTTTGGTCTTTATTAAAATGAAAAGGTTGATCGAAAAGTTTGGGGGATCTAAGAGTGTGGCAACCCAGTAGTCATGATTACTTCGAATTCTGACAATATGAGGGTCATGCTGCAGGTAGTGCAGCAAGAAGGCACTTATGTGTCTTGCGCATCTCGGAGCCCCAAAATTATTTTCCGGGCTAGATGCAGCTAAAAATTATTTTTAATTTTAAATCTGGTGAAGCTTATTATAGATGGCCTAATAGGATCAGTGCTGCACACTGCTACAAAGCCCAAATTATTTTCCAGTCAAGATACAGATAAACATGATTAGTAATTTGAAAGCTTAAAACGGTTGGTAGGGTGATTTTAACCAATCATCAAGCTTTTACTCTCCCCAGGATGACACAGGGGTAGAAAAGTCATTTCGGATCCATGATTTGTTCATCTTTATGAACGTGAGTCTGTCTACATTATCAGTGGAGAGCCGCGTGCGCTTATCTGTCAGCACACCACCAGCAGCGCTGAACACACGTTCAGACAGAACGCTGGCTGCGGGGCATGACAAGATCTCCAAGGCGTAAGTGGCTAGTTCCGGCCATTTATCCAGATTGGAAGCCCAAAAAGAGCAAGGGTCCAGTGACACAGTCGTGGCTTCAATGTTTACTTGGAGATACTCCTGTACCATCGTCTCTAGGCGTTGACTATGTGTCAGACTTCTTGTCTCCTGTGGCCTTGCAAAGGATGGGCTAAAAAAGTGGTGAAATGATTCCGCAAAATTGATGTTACCAGCAGATACTGTGGTTCTGTTACGGTTTGAGTGCTGAACACTTGACGGTCCCACGGTTGGCAAGTTGGAACTGTGAGATTCACTACGTGCACCACTGGTATTTTGTGGAAAAGCACATGTAAGATTCTGCAACAGTCTCTGCTGATACTCCTGCATGCGTGCATCCCTTTCTATGGCAGGAATAATTTCTGCAAATTTACTTTTGTACCGGGGATCTAACAGTGTGGCAACCCAGTAGTCAGGATTATTTCTAATTCTCACAATTCGAGGGTCATGTTGCAGGTAGTGCAGCAAGAAGGCACTCATGTGTGTTGCGCATCCAGGAGCACCAAGTCCCTGTTGTGTTGGTGGCGAGGTAACAATCATGCTTCCTTCCTCTGTCCTCTCCCCCCAACCTCGCACAACAGAAATGTGATCAAGGTCTCCCTCATCTGATGAGTCTTCCATCAGTTCGTCCTCCACTTCTTCCTGGGCTCCTGCACCTTCCTCACTAGTTTGGCTGCTACCATGCGCCCTGGTAAAATCATCTCCCCCACCCTCACATGCCTGCCGCCCTGGTGCTGCCGACCGTCTGGACCTTGCAGATGTTAGCCCTTCCGCATACAACTCCTCCTCCTCTACTTCCTCCACCTCCTCTTGTGCCACCACCTGACTCCGAATTTTGTTTAACATGTGCTCCAGCATGTAAATCACCGGAATAGTCATGCTGATAATGGCATCGTCAGCACTAAACATCTTCGTCGCCATTTCAAAACTGTGCAGAAGGGTGCATAGGTCCCTGATCTGAGACCACTCCTCCAGCGTGATTTGCCACACCTCTGAATCTCGTTGGCCCAGGCTATACGTCAGAACGTACTGCACCAGGGCTTGTCGGTGCTGCCACAGTCGCTGCAACATGTGCAGAGTTGAATTCCACCGGGTAGGCACATCGCATTTTAGCCGGTGAAGTGGCAGGCCCAACGACTTCTGTAGAGATGTAAGTCGCTGAGCTGCGGGATGCGAACGGCGGAAGTGAGCACACAGCGACCGTGCCCTCTGCAGAAGGCCATCTAGTCTGGGATAGTGGGCTAAAAATTGCTGGACAACCAGGTTCAACACGTGAGCCATACAAGGCACGTGTGTGACATTGCCCCGGCGAAGGGCCGCACCCAGGTTTGCAGCATTGTCGCACACGGCCTTCCCTGGTTTCAGGTCCAGTGGAGACAACCATTCATGAAATTGGTTCTCCAGAGCTGACCACAACTCCTCAGCTGTGTGACTCACATTTCCCAGACATTTCAATGTAAAAACCGCCTGATGACGTTGAGCCCTACTGCCAGCATAGTAAGGAGGTGTGCAGGATCCCTTCTGCGCAGTTAGAAAGCTTGTGGCGTGACCAGACAGGCTTTGGGTGCAGGTGGAAGACCGAGAGGAGGTTGAGGAGGCAGAAGCAGTGGAGGAAAAATGACATAAAGAGGATTGACGCACAACTCGTGGGGACGGCAAGACTTGGACAGCAGCCCCTTGTCCTGCTGTCACCATAGTTACCCAGTGCCCAGTCAGCGACATGTAACGCCCCTGTCCATGCCTACTCGTCCAAGTGTCTGTGGTGAAATGCACCCTGTCACACACAGAGTTTCTCAAAGAAGCGGTGATGTTGTGTGCGACATGCTGGTGGAGCGCAGGCACACCTTTCTTTGAGAAGTAGTGCCGACTGGGCATCTGGTACTGGGGCACTGCGACGGACATAAGGTCTCGAAAATCCTCTGTGTCCACCAGGCGGAAAGGCAGCATTTCTGTAGCCAAGAGCTTGCAGATGGTGAAATTCAACCTCTTAGCTTTCTCATGGCTAGGAGGAAATGGTCTTTTACTTGTCCACATCTGAGGGACCGAGGGCTGGCTATTGTGCTTAGACGGGGTTGATAAGGGTGTCCCCGGCAAACTGCTGGTCTGTGAGGAAGATGCAGGCGGACATGTTAGGTTGCCTTGATCCAAAGGTGGTGCTATCGATGTCGGACAGCGCTCAAGACCAGCTGGTGTTACCACCTCCAAAGAAAATGATGACCTGCCAATCACGCTGGCTGTTGCGGGTAAAGAGGTGGCAGGTCTGCGCCCCAAAACAGGTGTGACTGCTGTCCCCCCAGTCACAGAGGATGAAGAGGCCGCGGATGCACAAGATATGGCAGACGGTGGTTGGCCCGGCCGGCTAGACCGCATTGTAGCACACTGAGCTTCCTACTGCAACTTATGCTTCATGTCCATGTGCCGGTTCATGCATGAAGTACTCAAACTATGTATTTTTTGGCCTCTACTTAGCTTTTGCTGACAAATGTTACAGATAACACGAGTTGGGTCATCTTTATCGATCTGAAAAAATGCCCAGGCTATGCAAGGCTTAGCACCCATGCGACCTGAAGAGCCACCACGACTTGTGGTGAGAGGCAGAGTTGTTTTTGAGGATGCAGTTGTTGACGTGCTTCCAGTACTACGTCTCTGTCCAGGAAGGCGCAACCTGACCTCGTCGTCACTAGCATCTTCCTCCACCTCCTCTGCTGACCTCATCTCTTGGCTGACTGTGGGTTGACAGTAAGTGGGATCTCCGACCTCATCATCATCACCCTGTGCGTTATCACACCCGTCGTCCTCAGAGCCAACCTGTTCCTGCCCTGACAAAAAACTAAAGTTGTCGCTCCAATCAGGTATTTGAGTCTTATCATCGTCTTCCTCATTGTCTCCACCAACAGGAGTTACAGTTTGGGAATGAGGGTCTACATTATGGTCAGAACCTTCTGCGTCTGGTCCTGGATCCGACTCATAAAGATTCTGGGCATCAGTGCAGATCATTTCCTCGTCTGGATTCACAGAAGCGCTGGAGTCGACCTCTGATTCCCAGGCTATAGTATGAGTAAACAGCTCTGCAGACTCAACCATCTGTTCTACCTCATACTCAGACGGGCAGCTGGAGATTTGGGAGCTGTGAGGAAGCAAGTGCGATTTGGGTGACACCTTTGAGGACTGGAGTATTTGTGATGTTGAAGTTGATGTGGAGGAGAGCCCACTTAAAGGAGCACTTGATATCCGTTGAAGCACCTGCTGTTTTTGTGCCTCATCTGGAATTTGTAGCGATTGGCGTGGCCGTAAGAAAGGGATCTTATCACATTGTCCGCTAAAAGAAGTAGACATTTTAGTTTGGCTGGAAGATGGTCTTTCTTCTGCACCTACCCCACGGACACAACCTTTTTTCCCCTTCCCAACACGCCTATTCCCCTTTCCACCAGCAGCAGGCCTTTTTCCACTCATTTTGGTGGTTAACTAATTCACAACTCTGGAGTTGTTTGCACAAAAAAACAATGGATGGTAACCGAGCAGAGCTGAGTGGCCAAACTGTGGTATTAGGCCAAAACTATTGGCTGGGTTAGATGCAGAAAAAAATTATTTTTAATTTGCAACCTGATGGAGGTCAGTATAGATGGACTAATAGACCAAGTCCCACACACCGCTAGAAGTCCAAATATTTTTTCAGAGCTAGATGCAGAAAAAAATTATTTTTAATTTGCAACCTGATGGAGGTCAGTATAGATGGACTAATAGACCAAGTCCCACACACCGCTAGAAGCCCAAATATTTTTTCAGAGCTAGATGCAGAAAAAAATTATATTCAATTTGCAACCTGCTGGACGTCAGTATAGAAGGACTAATAGAACAAGTCCCACACACTGCTAGAAGCCCAAATATTTTTTCAGAGCTAAATGAAGAAAAAAATTATTTTTAATTTGCAACCTGATGGAGGTCAGTATAGATGGACTAATAGACCAAGTCCCACACACTGCTAGAAGCCCAAATATTTTTTCAGAGCTAGATGCAGAAAAAAATTATTTTTAATTTGCAACCTGATGGAGGTCAGTATAGATGGACTAATAGACCAAGTCCCACACACCGCTAGAAGCCCAAATATTTTTTCAGAGCTAGATGCAGAAATTTTTTTTATTCAATTTGCAACCTGATGGAGGTCAGTATAGATGGACTAATAGACCAAGTCCCACACACTGCTAGAAGCCCAAATATTTTTTCAGAGCTAGATGCAGAAAAAAATTATTTTTAATTTGCAGCCTGATGGAGGTCAGTATAGATGGACTAATAGAACAAGTCCCACACGCTGCTAGAAGCCCAAATATTTTTTCAGAGATAAATGAAGAAAAAAATTATTTTTAATTTGCAACCTGATGGAGGTCAGTATAGATGGACTAATAGACCAAGTCCCACACACTGCTAGAAGCCCAAATATTTTTTCAGAGCTAGATGCAGAAAAAAATTATTTTTAATTTGCAACCTGATGGAGGTCAGTATAGATGGACTAATAGACCAAGTCCCACACACCGCTAGAAGCCCAAATATTTTTTCAGAGCTAGATGCAGAAAAAAATTATATTCAATTTGCAACCTGCTGGAGGTCAGTATAGAAGGACTAATAGAACAAGTCCCACACACTGCTAGAAGCCCAAATATTTTTTCAGAGCTAAATGAAGAAAAAAATTATTTTTAATTTGCAACCTGATGGAGGTCAGTATAGATGGACTAATAGACCAAGTCCCACACACTGCTAGAAGCCCAAATATTTTTTCAGAGCTAGATGCAGAAAAAAATTATATTCAGTTTGCAACCTGATGGAGGTCAGTATAGATGGACTAATAGAATGATGCTATGCCCAAAAGATTTTACTTCACTAGGTGCAGTAAAAAAATTGGTATTCTATACACAGGTGGTATATCTTGCAACACAGATAGGCTACTCCACTGACTAACACACTCTGCAATAGGCCAAAAAGGATTAGCTTTGCTAGATTCAGCCAAATGCTGTGAAAAAAACTTGCACAGCACTGGCACAGACCTGCCTGGCAAAAACTGATAGGAACTGATGTAACCTAGTCCTGAAAAGGACTCCAATTACAATTAGTCTTTACTCCCACAATCTATCTATTTAAGAGCACAGACCTGCCTGATAAAAGTCGTAGGAAATGCTGTAACCTAGTCCTTAAAAGGACTGCAATCACAACTATTCCCTACTCCCAAGCTATCTGTATATTTGTGCGAAAATTGGCTTGAAATTAACAAGGTATAGCGCACACAGCAACAGCGGTGCCGTCTAACACGCAGCTGCAGCAGTGAGAAAATGGTGGCGACGGGGAAAATGGCTTGGTCTTATAGGGCAAGGACATGTGACATACACTGCCAATCACACATGCCCTTGCTTGTGTGAAAAAAAGCACTTCGCTCCGTGTGTGCGCTGCTGATAGGCTGACAGATTGCACCTCCCCACTGCAAATGCGGGAAAGAGAAAAAAAAATGGAGATCTTCATTGTTCCTGCAGAGATCCATCCCCTGCCCCTCCCCCCGCCCCGCTGTACACTCAAACTGCGTATTAACATTAATTTTCATCATTACTGAGAAAAAATCCAGTTATGATTTTGGTGCACGAACAGTTATCGAACATAACCTCGAACAGCCGAATTTTTCTCAAATTGTTCGTGTTCGCCGACCGGCTCGAACACCGCCCAAAACAGCTCGAATTTGAGATTGGCGAACAGTTCGAGTAGAACAACGCTCATCTCTACTGTCCAACCCTGCCGAGAAGCAGTCCTGGCTAAGAAAAGTGTGTGGGAAGGTTTCCGTACACTCTATGGCTGCTTTTTTTACTGAGGTGGAAACCCACGCAAACACGGGGAGAACATACAAAATCCTTGCAGATGTTGTCCTTGCTGGGATTTGAACCCAAGATCCCAGCGCTACAAGGCTTCAGTGCTAACCACTAATCCAATGTGCTGCCGTTCACCCTCTGATATCTAACAGGCTGGAGAAACTTGCACCTACTGCCACTCTATCTATCTTTAGCTCCTTTGTGAGAAACTAATGTATTTGGGCAGCCACTCAGTCTACCAAATAAAATTTGTGAAAAAGAAATTGAGGATGGCTTTGCTACAGATATTAGGGGCAGTGCTAATACCATGGCGTCGTACCATAGTTTACTGGAAATATTCCAGGCTGGTAGGAGGCAAGCAGATTTCCACAGAAAAGTACCAGCAGTAATATTCAGGGACCCACGCTTGTAGAAGGCGGAGACAACACCGGGAGAAATAGTGGCGACTGGGGACCAAGTATGGACACCCGGCCGCCACCGCCATGAGGTTGTGGACAGCTTTCACCTCCACGAGTCTAAAAGGCCACATTTCAAGAGCAAGCAGCTGCCCAGAAATCTGACAGTTTAGTATTATGGCCTGTGAGTGGGTGGGTGGCTGGCTGCATACTTGCGCTTGCATTCCAAGTAACAGAAAAAGAAGCAGATGGTGGCCTCTATCATCATCATGGCCTCACCTTGGCAATAAACTCTTTTTAAGAAGAAACCAGGGCCCACCGGAGGAGCCTCCGGTTCTCTGGTGGGCCAATCCAACCCTGCGGAGAAGCAGCACTGGCTAATAAAAGTGTGGGGAAGGTTCCCGGACACTCTATGGCTGCTTTTTTAATGTGGATTGGACGTACTTATGCATGTTATTTCTCAAACCACACTACATATCAGGCCATTGCCCAACTCTGTAGTCATGAAATTAAAGGCGCAAAGAAAGATGTTTGTGTGTTGAAGCACCAACGATAATGTGAGCTGATGTTGGACAGGCTGCCATTGCTTCTGCAACAAGCTGCATTAGAGAACTTCCTGGGAGAAATGACACCCAGAGTAGATACAGTTTCCCTCTATGCCAGTCCTTTCACCAAGCTAAAGAATATGGCTGTGGTGAAATACAACTCTCAGCAAAAAAAGCTGTGGACTGGCTCCGTACCGTCCCTGGCCACATTCACCTGTCCACGTGTTTGTGGTTAGGCGGTCCTTCCCAGTAAGTTCACTGGGGAGGGCACAGGTAATGTTGTGGGACCTGTGCCTCCACGTGCTTAAAAGGCCACATTTCAAGTGCAAGCAGGTTTAGAGGACTTCCTGGGAGAAATGACAGCTGGAGTAGATACGGTTTCCCAAATCCTTTCACCAAGCTAAAAAATATGGCTGTTGTGAAATACAACTCACTGACAAGCTGTGGACTGGCTCCGTACTGTCCCTGGCCACATTTACTTGACCACATGTTTGTGGTTAGGCAGTCCTTCCCAGTAAGTGCACTGGGGAGGGCAAGGCTAATTGATACGCTCACGTCTGGACTGTTTGACGTGTGCGTGGTTAGTGGTCCCACTGGCCCACGAACCGAGAAGTGCCTGGAGGGGCATGACTAGGGACCTCACCAGATCTGACCACGAACACACGGTGGCTTAATCGACTCCGTGGTCCGAGGAGGGACGTGGGAGGTGGCTCAGGTGCTACTCCAGGTCAGACCCCGGTCACAGCTGTGGACCCACACCGGGGAATGCAGGAACGGGCAGGAGTGGCTGGTATGCAGACAGGCTGGTACTGGCAGGCACGGCTGGTTTGCAGACAGGCGGGTACTGGCAGGCACGGATGGTATGCAGACAGGCGGGTACTGGCAGATAGGTAAATGGGCTGGATAGGTACTAGTACAGACTGGGATACAGGTACAGAGCCGCAGGTGTGGAGAGCAAGCGAAGTAGAGCAGAGCCGCAGGTGCGGAGGACAAGCGGAGCAGAGCAGAGCCACAGGTGCGGAGGACAAGAGGAGCAGAGCCGCAGGAGCGGAAGACAAGTGAAGCAGAGCAGAGCCGCAGGTGCGGAAGGCAAGCGGAGCAGAGCAGAGCCGCAGGTGTGGAGGGCAAGCAGAGCAGAGCCGCAGGTTTGGAGGGCAAGCAGAGCAGACCAGGGCCGCAGGTGCGGAGATCAAGTGGAGCAGAGCCGCAGGTGCGGAGAGCAAGCGTAGCAGAGCAGAACCGTAGGTGCGGAGAGCAAGTGGATCAGAGCACAGCCGCAGGTGCAGGGAGAAAGCGGAGCAGAGCAGAGCCGCAGGTGCTGAGAGCAAGCGAAGCAGAGCAGAGCCGCAGGAGCGGAGGGCAAGCGGAGCAGAGCCGAAGGAGCGGAGGGCAAGCAGAGTAGAACAGAGAAGAGCAGAGCCTCAGGCGCAGAGAACAAGCGGAGCAGAGCCGCAGGTGTGGGGAGCAAGCAGAGCAGAGCACAGCCACTGGTGCGGAGAGCAAGCGGAGCAGAGCAGAGCCGCGGGAGCGCACAGACAGGACAGGGTTCTGTTCACATGGAACAGGCAGGGACAGGGAAACCAGGGAAGATAGCTAGAACACAGGAGGTAGATACGGAGGCAGGGAGATGGGACAAGCAGAACCAGATACACACAAGGTACTTGCTAAGAAGTAGCGAGTGGACACAAAACTCACAAACAGAAGTACAGAGACAATGGGTAGGAGTTAGGTACTGGTTGAGACACTGCAGGAAAAGGGAAGGATTGGACATAGAGACAAACAGATAATGGGCTAGGACACAGTTCAGACAGGAACTGACACAGGAATGAGATACAGGAACAAGCCTAGGCATACAGCCCCCAAGGTGGCAGAAAGGGGCTAGAAGTCACAGATACAGATAATGGGCCTGGGTACTCAGCCCCCCAGGGTGGCGAAAATGGGCAAGGTTCAGGACAGGACCTGGCAACTAACACTTGCACAGAACACACTGAAAGAAAGTGTTGCTCAGGCACCTCCCACTGGGGGAGGAGGTTTAAGTATCCAGTGACTCACAGCAATAGCCTTGGGAAGCATTAGGACTGTGCACACTGTAACTTTAAGAATCAGGAAGTGCCAGCGCAGCTGCCCTAAGCCAGCAGACAAGATACAAGCACACAGCAGGTAGAGAAGCATAGTGTGCAGCCTGGACTGGTAGGTAATTTGGCGGTCTTGCATGGTGGGAGATGGTAAGCCATGCCAGCATGCCGCCAGGGATGTTACAGCAATGTTGTGGAACCCGTGCTTGTGGAAGCCGGAGACGATATCGGGAGAAATAGTGGCGGCTGGGGACCGAGTATGGACACCCGGCCGCCGCCGGCATGAGGTTTTGAAAAGCTTCTGCCTCCACGAGCCTAAAAGGCCACATTTCAAGTGAAAGCAGCTTTAGAGGACTTCCTGGGAGAAATGACAGCTGGAGTAGATACGGTTTGCCAAGTCCTTTCACCAAGCTAAAAAATATGGCTGTGGTGAAATACAACTCACCGACAAGCTGTGGACTGGCTCCGTACCGTCCCTGGCCACATTCACATGACCACGTGTTTGTGGTTAGGCGGTCCTTCCCAGTAAGTGCACTGGGGAGGGCATGGGTAATGTTGTGGGACCCGTGCTTGTGGAAGGCGGAGACGACACCGGGACAAATAGTGTCGGCTGGGGACCGAGTATGGATATCCGGTCGCCGCCGCCGTAAGGTTGTGGACAGCTTCCGCCTCCACGAGCATAAAAGGCCACATTTCAAGTGCAAGCAGCTGTCAAAAATTTGGCAGTATAGTATTGCAGCTTGTGGGTGGGTGGCTGGCTGCATACTTGCACTTGCATTCCAAGGAATGGGGTAGGGACAACTGAACGCTGCACTGGGACAAGGATGTGGACGGTGATTGTTGCAAGTCTGCAATGACAGGTGCATGGCGGGAGGCATCTTCGCATGTGCCAAGGATCACTTATGATGGGCACACTTTTAGGCAGTGACCTGAGAGTCAGAGATGCTTCCAGGGGTCTTCCCCATGCTGTTCCCATGTCTTTTCAGCACTGTATGCATGTGTCTGATAATGTGTCACACACCACATGGCCAGATAAGGTTTTAAAATGTTAAAATCACATTTCCCGGTGAATGCATTTGTCACGGTTGAAAGCAATGCAAAAGTGCAAAAACGCATCAAAAATTCTACGTATGAATGTAGCCCAAGGTGTGGAGGAGTATTTTTGGTTTTGGTTATTTATTTTGCCTTATATACAAGTAATTACCCTGGAAAGGATGTTCCTTAACATATTTACCAGGAAAATCCATTTTGGTTTCGTTTTTGTATGTTTTATTGTGAGTCTGTAAAAGTGGCGTAATACCTGATAACATTGTTTACAGCAGTGACCTGTGAGTCAGAAATGCTTCCAGGGGTCTTCCCCATGCTGTTTCCATGTCATTTGAGCACTGTTCCCATCGATTTTGTCAATTTTTAGGCCCTCTGCAGACTGCTGGGGTAAGGAGTGAAACTGCAGCACAATAATTAAAGTGAACAATAGCGGCCAGTAGTGGTCAAACTGTAGAAGGGCAACGGGCACTGCGATCGCTGCGTTCAACATTTTTGCAGGCTCATATGAGATAACTGCATTCATAATTTGTGCAGGTTGACTATTTTCACGGCGTGCACTGTTCACTTACAAAAATGGCACCTGGTCCTTTTGCTGACACTGACCCCTCTATTGGCTGAATCTGCTCAGATATGAAGATTGCATCAGCTCCCTCTGCTAAGCACTGGCTGTAGAACGCAGCCAGTACTTAGTAGAAGGGGTGGTGCCAGCACAGGGGGGTGACTGCCATCTTAAATTTTGAGCTCTGGTGCACATTTCAATACTACTTAGCCCGGATCTCCACTTTCCCCATACGGAGAGCTGGTCAGAGCAGCATTGAAGTGTGTCCTGACATCTTGGGCCACATAGAATGACATGGTGGGCTGGATTCGGCCCACAGGCCTTGAGTTTGACACTTATGAGTACTAGACGATTGTTGTGCTGGCTGACTTCGTTCTCGACCTTCATTTTTTGTTCTGGCTGACTGTAATAACTACGTTCTCCGTTTATGCAGCTATGAGTCCTAGACGAAGTCAAACAATGGATATCACTCGTCAGATTATTACTGTCGTCTGCACAGGCTCTTTTATTTCTCTATAAAATTCACTTTAGAATTTTGTTTATTCATCTAAATAAACCATTAACACTTCTATTTATGAAAGCATTCTTATTTTGCAGCATTTTCCGCACAGCTGCCTACAACTTTTGCACAGTACTGTATTTTAGTAAGTGCAACATAATCATATTCCCAACACATTTTTGAAAAGTGGATAACCTCTGCATGATGGGGAACTTTAAATCAATGTCTGATCCATGGATGGGTTACTTTATTGCGACAGAAAAAAATACAGTATTTTACATGCAGTACCAGCAAATTAATCAAGCTTTCTGAAATCTCATGCATATGTAAGGTGCCCAAGCGAGGTAGTCATGGGCGGGCTGCTGTAGCTCCTGCACGCTCTGGCACCCTACATGAAAATTGTGTCCCATTCCCAGTGTGCTCTTTTGTGTGGTGAAGCTTCCTTCCTCAGGGACCACTGCACACAATCCAAGAGACACCAAGTGCTTTTCAACAGTTAACCTTTACTGAACAGTTCTCAGTCATTACAGTGGAGCATGTGGGATACTGCACAACAGGTTAAAGTCTTTCCCTCAGGTACCGGACATAACTTCAGCCCTAGAACTCGTTCCCGATAGAGCATTCCTTCTCCTGCAGTCTCCACTACCTCTAGGGATCCCTCTCTACAAGTGGCAGTGCACCTTGATTCCATTAACCTCTGACTTTGAGTATCTGTGTCTACCTTCGTCTGCAAGCCTGCAAGTGCAATGTTCCCAATGGCCCAAGCGCCAATCTCGAGGTCCCAGCCCGACTAATGGATCCGCATGAAGGAGTCGACTCGTATGGCAATCCACTGCCCCGAGTGATAGGCCAATGTTGGCCCTTGCAGCCCACTGCACTTGAACTCCACAAAGAACTTGCTTGCACCTTCCACTACTCCTAACCACACATAACCAAGAAGTCCCTCTCCTTTTATTAACACTATTCCTCTCCCGTCTGGGGGCTTGTATCTAAAGCCCCCGTCACACTAAGCGAGATCGCTAGCGAGATCGCTGCTGAGTCACAAGTTTTGTGACTCAACAGCGACCTCAGCAGCGATCTCGCTACGTTTGACACGTAGCAGCGACCAGGCCCCTGCTGTGAGATCGCTGGTCGTGTCAAAATGGCCTGGACCATTTTTTGATCCTTGAGGTCCCGCTGGGTAGCATGCATCGGTGTGTTTGACACCTTACCAATGACCTCTTTGGCGACTCAGAACTGAGACACATAGGCGTGCATCGTTATACAGATCGTTACAGGTCGCTGCATCGTTGCTGCGTCGCTAAGAAGATCTGGCTGTTTCACATCTCACCAGCGACCACATAGCGACGCAGCAACGATCCCTGGCAGGTCATATCGTTGTCGGAATCGCTGTAGCGTCGCTAAGTGTGACGGTACCTTAACATTAACTATTCCTTATCTACTTCCTATCTCTGCAATCTATTACTGATAATCCATGTTCCCTTTTATTTATAAAACACTTATCTTTATACGCTATCATGGGGTTTCTACATTTGCCCCGCTATTCTACATATTACTATAACACATTATATATGGATTATACACATTAAATGCATAAAACGCATAATGTTGCTTATCTTTTCCTTGTATATTTCACCATCAAAGCTTTTTTTCAAATCTGCAGCATGTCAATTCTTTTAGGATTTTTGCAGCATTTTTCACTCATTCAAATGAATGGAAAAACCTCAAGTAAAAATGCATCAAAAACGCACGTAAAAACACAGCAAAAATATGTAAGTGGTTTTCCTGACAACACAAAGAAAAATCTGCTGCAAATACTCAATGTGCGCACATAGCCTATAAGACAATATGTGCCTCCCTGGTCTGTCTCATAGAAAGGGCTCCCAAGCAAGGACAATACCTTTAATGATATGAATAGTCAACGCTAGACTGCAGACTCTCTGACCTCAGTCAATTTAGAAAATAAAAGACTAGACACTATTTATCCTATCCAGTTGATCTGCATTCATGATAAATATGTTATAACATAATATAGACATCAGTACAGAAAACTTTCAATGATGACGCATTTATTATAAAATCAGATTAAAACTTCACCCTTTCACATAGATATATTTATTGTACTATAGACAAAGCCTTATACCAATGATGATAACTACAGCAGCACAACGCACAGTACAGCTCTGAAGTCCATGCTGTGGCTGCAGTTAAAACAAGGTTGGATACACTCCTGAGGAGAATTCTGCAAACTTTATTAAATCCTGTAGCTATGGAAACCAGGAACCCCACAAGCTGCAAAGCTCGCTGCGTTAGTAGAGGTTATCACTAGGTAGTGAATATATAGCAGGAGTTGACTTTTATTGTAGATGTAAGTTCTAAATTAAAACTGAAACATCTGGTAAATAAACAAGTTTCAAAAACTGTCATCGCTCACTACACAATAAACATGGTTGCTATCACTCCCCGACAGAATGATTGACAGGCTGCTCTGCAGTGTATGTGTACACTGTGCATGAGCAGACAGGGGTAAATCTAGGTGAGCTGGCACGGCATTTGCTCCTGGTGCAGGTAGCAGGAGGGTACTATCAGGCCACCAAAAGTGGTAGTTTGAGGTATCTCATAGGCGGTGGCATTTTGACCCCCCCCCATAAGCCGGTTGTACGGAGGGACAGTATGTAAGGAGAAATGTGTGAGGGGACAACATGGGGAAAAGTGTGAGGGGACAGTATGGGTGGAAAGTATTAGGGGATAGTATGGGGGCAAAAGTGTGAATGCTTAATATAGAGACTGGGTAGTCTGGGGGCAGTATAAAAGGGGCAGCATGGGGTGACAGGGTGAGGGCACAGAACGAAGGGGACAGTATGCAAAAGGGGTGGTGTGAAGAGGGGGCACAGTAAAGAGACAGGGCAGTATAGGGGGGATACAGTGTGAGGGAACCAAATGAAGAGGGGGTGCAGTATGAAAAGAGGGTAGCATAGTGAAAGACACTGAAGAAAGAAACAGTGTGGTCGTTATAGCTAATCATGGAGAACAGTGAGATGGTTATTACTAATAAAGGTGGACAGTGTGGCAGCTATAGAAGGGAGGATAGTAAAGGGACTGGACAATATAGTGGAAATACAGTATGAGGAGAAAGAGTAAAGAGGGGGTCTAGTATGGAAAGATGCCATTGTGCTGGGGGTCAATTAAGATAGGGACAGTGTTGTGGTTAAGGCTATTCAGGGTGGACAGTGAAGGGGTTATAGCTAATAAGGGAAGTCAGTGTGGTGATTATAGTTAATTAGGGAGAACAGTGGTGGTAAGAGTTCATAAGGGCAAACAGTGTGCAGGCAATACTTTATAGGAAAAGACAGTGTGGAGGCCATATACCATAAGGACAGGATGATGATAATTTTTTGTGCAGAGAGCTTAGCAAGAGGCAATTCTTTATTCAGGGACATAGTGTAGGTCACATATTTTTATTCAGGAGCATTACAATGACACTATAATTTTAAGGACACTATGCTTGTTGGGGTGTGCTGCAGAAGACATGAGAAGATGGAAGTCTGCAGAGACGAGCTGTGGACATGAAAAGCGATTATGGCTGTCAAAGATCACAGTCGGGTGTCAGGTTTCCTTTAAGAGAATTTAAAACCAGGATAGACTCCCTATAAAAGGATTGTTCACTTTATCTCTATTACAGCATATGTATCGGGGACAAAATTTTATAGCTCTTAGTAATATATAAGTAATAAAGATTCCCCTCCTGTATTTGTTAGTGCAGACTTCCTCACAGACTGCACAACTATCTTGTTCCAAAAATGGCTGCTTATTGAGGAGCATGTAACCACAACCGTCTATCAGTATCTACCAACAGAAAAACACTCCACACAGGAAAGCTGCTTATTACCGTAAGTGGAGGAGGTGGATGGACAGGTCTGGATACATGCTCTTCAGTCTGGATACGTGCTCTTCAGTCTGGATACATGCTCTTCCACCTGCAGCCGTTATGTGGACAGGAGCGCTGTGAGTCTTGAAGGAAGACTTCACTGCTGGAGGAGTAATGGAGTCTTTTAGAAATACAGAGAGCAAAGGAAGTGGAGCAATACCTTAAAATGAAATCTGTGAGGAACTTTGTCAGTTTAAATCCACATATCCATAAATATTGAATGAGTTCTTCTTAAAAGGATCTCTACCCAGTGCATAAATATGGCCATATTTTAGTAAATCAAATATTAAGCAGTTTTATTGTCATTTTCAATTACCGATCTATTTGTAGACTATCCTGACCATAACAGTTTAGCAGAATGTTTTGGTAGAGGCAGAGGTGTAACTATCACGGTCACAGCCGCTGTAACCGGGCCTGGTGGGTGAGGGGCCCGCCGACAACAGCAAATACTTTAGCTGGATGTGAATGTAGATACACTCAAATGAAAGCTGAAAGTCTGAACTTCAACTGCATCTGAATTGTTTTGTTTGAAATTCATTGTGGTAATGTCTAGAACCAAAATTAGAAAAATGTTGTCTCTGTCCAAATATATATGGACCTAACTGTATATACAGGGTGGGCCATTTATATGGATACACCTAAATGAAATGAGAATGGTTGGTGATATCAACTTCCTGCTTGTGGCACATTAGTATATGGGAGGGGGAAAACTTTTCCAGATGGGTGGTGACCATGGTGGCCATTTTGAAGTCAGCCATTTTGGATCCAACTTTATTTTTTTCAATGGGAAGGGGGTCATGTGACACATCAAACTTATTGAGAATTTCATAAGAAAAACAATGGTGTGCTTGGTTTTAACGTAACTTTATTCTTTCATGAGTTTTTACAAGTTTATGTAGAGTTTTTGGAAGTTTATGCAGTTCCAACATACAGTAGACCTTAAGCTTGGTGATAAGGCTGAGTCCCCTCCATTCCCAGATATTCTTACAGCGTTTCTAGAAAGTGGTGCTGGGGCTTTGGCAATTCTATTGTTGACCTCAACATCTATAGTCACTATGCTTTATAATTACTAAGTTTATAGTCAAAACTTAGTAATAATTTTTATTTTGCTTATTGAGGTATGGGATGAAACTTTTCTATTTAGAAATGCAGGCAAACTGTTATAAAAGTACATGAAGCCATATTAGTGGCCACCGTCAAATTATTTTTTTGGCAAACTTCCTAACTTTTATTTATACAATATGATGCCAAGATAACAGATGGTCACTGCTTTATGACAAGCTAATTAAAAAGTAACAACCAACATTATTGCACTGTAGAAAAATAGCAGACACAACCAACTACAAAAACAAAAAGACTTCTGTAAGTAAAAGTACCATAATTACTAAACTGTTAGGTACTGTGGAGACATCCTAATATTCTAATATTGGATCATTTTTTGTTTTTGCATTTATGTTCTCTTTAAATGAAAATGTTATAGTCATAACTTTCTACAGTAAAAATAGACCTGGATTTATTGGAGATATAACCTGGTGAAAAAAAAGAATACACAAAATGGTAAAGCAAGCATTGTCTTTTTTGGCTAGAACATTTTTATCATACGTCACATAAATATTTAAAATCACTTAAAGTTTCTACTGTTCTGTTGATGTAGCATATTAGATCTTCTGTTTGGGAATTTTTATGTTTTACCACATCTTATTGCTTAAGTCATCTATTATAGCCATTAGCAAAATTCATCTGATGACAGATGGTTCCTGTAGAAATGACACAAGGACCCAAAAGCACGGCGTGTACTTAAAAAGATTTTGGTCACCTGAATTCTTCTTTCTGACCTTTTTATAGTCTTCCTTTAGTCAACATTTTTACTGCAGGACTTAATGTGAATGTCCAACCTTTAATACTATTTTGTGTATAAGTATAAATAGATTAAAGTGCTTTATTTTTGTAATAAAAAGCTCCAAATCCCCTACATATACAGGTGCATCTCACTAAATTAGAATATCATCAAAAGTTAATTTATTTCAGTTCTATTTCAAGTGTTTATTTCTGTTAATGTTGATGATTATGGCTTACAGCCAATAAAAACACACAAGTCATTACCTCAGTAAATTAGAATACTTTATAACAACAGCCTTGAAAAATGTTTTTAAAATTCGAAATGTTGGCCTACTGAAATGTATGTTCAGTAAATGCACTCAATACTTGGTCGGGTCTCCTTTCGCATTAATTACTGCATCAATGCGGCGTGGCATGGAGGCGATCAGCCTGTGGCACTGCTGAGATGTTATGGAAGCCCAGGTTGGGTCTGGTCTCTCATCTTCCTCTTGACAATTCCCCATAGATTCTCTATGGGGTTAAGGTCAGGCGATTTTTCTGGCCAATCAAGCACAGTGATACTGTTGTTTGTAAACCAGGTATTGGTACTTTTGGCAGTGTGGACAGGTGCCAAATCCTGCTGTCCTGCTGGAGAATGAAATTTCCATCTCCAAAAAGCTTGTCGGAAGAGGGAAGCATGAAGTGCTCTAAAATTCCCTGGTAGACGGCTGCGCTGACTTTGGTCTTGATAAAACACAGTGGACCTACACCAGCAGATGACATGGCTCCCCAAACCATCACTGATTGTGGAAACTTCACCCTAGACCTCAAGCAGCTTGGATTGTGGCCCCTCCACTCTTCCTCCTGACTCTGGGACCTTGATTTCCAAATGAAAATTGGAACTTTGGGACCTTGTGGAGTGTGTCAATGACTGCCTTCTGGACATCTGTGAAGTCAGCAGTCTTCCCCATGATTGTGGAGCCTACTGAAACAAACAAAGGGACCTTCTTAAATGCTTAGGAAGCCTTTGCAGGTGTTTTTGGTCAATTGTTCTAATTTACTGGGATAATGATTTATGTATTTTCTTTGGCTGTAAGCCATAATCATCAACATTAACAGAAATAAACACTTGAAATAGATCACTCTGTTTGTAATGACTCTGTATAATAAATGAGTTTCACTTTTTGTATTGAAGAACTGAAATAAATAAACTTTTTGATGATATTCTAATTTAGTGAGATGCATCTGTACATGCATTTAACCCCTTAATGACCTTGCGATTTTCCATTTTTGCACTTTCATTTTTTCCTCCCCTTATTCCAAGAGCCATAACTTTTTAATTTTTCCGTCCCCATAGCCACATGAGGGTTGTTATTTGCAAGATGAGTTGTACTTTTGAATAACTCCATTAATTTTATCCTGTGATGCACTGCAAAGCGGTAAAAAAATTCCAAATGCATTGAAATTGTAAAAAATAGTGCAATACGACAATTGTTTTGTTTTTTTTATTTACCATGTTCATTATTAGTGTTGAGCGAGCATGCTTGACACTGCTCGGTACTTGCTCGAGCATCACGCTACTCGGGATGTTCGGCGAGCACCGAGCATTTCCGGGTTACTCGGGCGGGAGCTCGGGTCTCTGCCCTGCATGTTTGGCGCTGTTTACAGAGCCAATGAACATGCAGGGATTGCCAGCCAGTCACTGTAATGCTGCAGCCATGTTGGTTGTGGGCATTACAGTGATTGGCTGGCCGCACAGCGTCACCTCGAGTATTTAAAACCGGGCGCCGCCATCTTGGACACAGTCGCTCCGGATTAAACAGTGTAGGGACAGCGCTGCTGATTTAGGGAGAGATATAAACTGCGAAATAGTTAGTGTAGGGTCTGTAAAGGCTGCCAGAACAAACAAACAGTTCTTTTCAGGACTAATATCCATCCCAGATACCAGGCAGGCAGGCTGTATAGGAGACACAGTGGTTATACCAGCAAACGCTGCATTACAGTCCTGTGTGCTCCTGTTGCTGAAATTGCTGGACTTAGCACCAGGTGTCGAGGGCCAGGAAAAATCCTTTTTTTTTCATCTAAATCCTCCTTTTTTTTTCCTCCTTCACACTGTACAAATACCCGTCTTATTAACCTTTTGGTGTCCCCCCCCCCCCCCCCCAAAAAAAAAGCGTGTCTCTGATTTTTCAGACACAAATATAACTGTTGAAAATAGTCTGGTGTAGGCTAGAGAAACAGAAGTGTTGTTTTGCACTTCCACGGTTCAAACCTCTGTATTATCCATTTTGGGCCATTTGTAACAGTAGTGTCTCCTGACTGTTGTGACACAAAAATATATCTGTTGAAAATAATCTTGTGTAGGCCCGACATCCCAGTGTGGTTTCGCAGTTCCACGGGTAAAAATCGCTGTACTATCCAGTTTTGGGCCTTTGTTATCTAAAAAAAAAGCAGTTTGAGTGTGTCGCTCACTGTTCAGCCGCAATTATCTCTATTTATAAAAGTGTGGTATACCCCAGTAAACAATAACTGTGGTTTTGCCATCCCACGGTAAAAAATCTCTATTATTCAGCTTTTGGTAGTTTTTTCCGTAAAGAAAAACAGTAGTGTCTCCTGACTGTTGTGACACTAAAATATATCTGTTGAAAATAGTCTTGTGTAGGCTCGACATCCCAGTGTGGTTTCGCAGTTCCACGGGTCAAATCGCTGTACTATCCAGTTTTGGGCCTTTGGTATCTATAAAAAAAGCAGTTTGAGTGTGTCGCTCACTGTTCAGCCACAAATATCTCTATTTAAAAAAAGTGTGGTATAACCCAGTAAACAATAACTGTGGTTTTGCCATCCCACGGTAAAAAATCTCTATTATTCAGCTTTTGGTAGTTTTTTTCGTAAAGAAAAACAGTAGTGTCTCCTGACTGTTGTGACACAAAAATATATCTGTTGAAAATAGTCTTGTGTAGGCCCGACATCCCAGTGTGGTTTCGCAGTTCCACGGGTCAAATCGCTGTACTATCCAGTTTTGGGCCTTTGGTATCTAAAAAAAAAACTGTTTGAGTGTGTTGCTCACTGTTCAGCCGCAAATATCTCTATTTAAAAAAGTGTGGTATACTCCAGTAAACAATAACTGTGGTTTTGCCATCCCACGGTAAAAAATCTCTATTATTCAGCTTTTGGTAGTTTTTTTCGTAAAGAAAAACAATAGTGTCTCCTGATTGTTGTGACACAAAAATATATCTGTTGAAAATAGTCTTGTGTAGGCCCGACATCCCAGTGTGGTTTCGCAGTTCCACGGGTCAAATCGCTGTACTATCCAGTTTTGGGCCTTTGGTATCTAAAAAAAAAACAGTTTGAGTGTGTCGCTCACTGTTCAGCCGCAAATATCTCTATTTAAAAAAGTGTGGTATACCCCAGTAAACAATAACTGTGGTTTTGCCATCCCACTGTAAAAAATCTCTATTATTCAGCTTTTGGTAGTTTTTTCCGTAAAGAAAAACAGTAGTGTCTCCTGACTGCTGTGACACAAAAATATATCTGTTGAAAATAGTCTTGTGTAGACCCGACATCCCAGTGTGATTTCGCAGTTCCACGGGTCAAATCGCTGTACTATCCAGTTTTGGGCCTTTGGTATCTAAAAAAAAAGCAGCTTGAGTATGTCGCTCACTGTTCAGCTGCAAATATCTCTATTTAAAAAAGTGTGGTATACCCCAGTAAACAATAACTGTGGTTTTGCCATCCCACGGTAAAAAATCTCTATTATTCAGCTTTTGGTAGTTTTTTCCGTAAAGAAGAACAGTAGTGTCTCCTGACTGTTGTGACACAAAAATATATCTGTTGAAAATAGTCTTGTGTAGGCCCGACATCCCAGTGTGGTTTCGCAGTTCCACGGGTCAAATCGCTGTACTATCCAGTTTTGGGCCTTTGGTATCTAAAAAAAAAGCAGTTTGAGTGTGTCGCTCACTGTTCAGCCGCAAATATCTCTATTTAAAAATGTGTCGTATACCCCAGTAAACAATAACTGTGGTTTTGCCATCCCACGGTAAAAAATCTCTATTATTCAGCTTTTGGTAGTTTTTTCCGTAAAGAAAAACAGTAGTGTCTCCTGACTGTTGTGACACAGAAATATATCTGTTGAAAATAGTCTTGTGTAGGCCCGACATCCCAGTGTGGTTTCGCAGTTCCACGGGTCAAATCGCTGTATTATCCAGTTTTGGGCCTTTGGTATCTAAAAAAAAAGCAGTTTGAGTGTGTCGCTCACTGTTCAGCCGCAAATATCTCTATTTAAAAAAGTGTGGTATACCCCACTAAACAATAACTGTGGTTTTGCCATCCCACGGTAAAAATCTCTATTATTCAGCTTTTGGTAGTTTATTCCGTAAAGAAAAACAGAAGTGTCTCCTGACTGTTGTGACACAAAAATATATCTGTTGAAAATAGTCTTGTGTAGGCCCGACATCCCAGTGTGGTTTCGCAGTTCCACGGGTCAAATCGCTGTACTATTCAGTTTTGGGCCTTTGGTATCTAAAAAAAAAGCAGTTTGAGTGTGTCGCTCACTGTTCAGCCGCAAATATCTCTATTTAAAAAAGTGTGGTATACCCCAGTAAACAATAACTGTGGTTTTCCTCTTCCACGGTTCTAATCTACTCTTTATTACCCTTTTTCCATTGATAGTGGAAGTGTAAGCTATTTTACTTCATTTACAATGGGCAAGGCGCGTGGCAAGGGACATGGAAATGGACGTTCTGGTGATGGTTCATGCAGAGGACGGGGCCGTGGCCAAGGTGAAAATGTGCCACAACCAACAGCCACATCTTCTCGCTCCCACTTCTTGACCGAATTACTAGGGAAGCACAGAACAACACCAGTATTGAGAACTGATCCGTGTGAACAGGTTATTAATTGGATAGCAGATAATACTTCCAGTTACCTGGGCACCACCACCTCCGGTCTGTCTTCCACACGGTCAAGTCTTAGTAGCCGTGAGTCTCAACCGCATACTCCTCCTCACCCTGATGCTCCTTCCTCCCACCATGCCGAGTGTCGTCAGACAGCAAGTGATCCCACACTTGGACACTCTGAAGAGCTGTTCACTGGTCCATTTCCATATTTGGGCCCCTCGCCTGATACACTTGAAGTGGTGGAAGAGGAGATCCCATGTTGCGATGCCCAAATATTTGAACAGCCACGGCCACAGGAAGTCGACGTTGGCAATCTGTCACAAGAGGTGGACGATGACGAGACACAATTGCCAGGAAGTGAGGAGGAGGACCGTGGTGCGCAAGTGGAAGAGGACGAGGTGGTGGATGATCTAGTAACTGACCCAACGTGGAAGGAGGACATGCAGAGTGAGGCCAGCAGCACACAGGGGGAGGGAGGCAGAGTACCACAACAGGCAGGAAGAAGCAGTGTGGTGGCCGCAGACAGAAGGCAGGCAACCGTTCCCCGTAACACCAACACGAGGGACGTTGCCAGTACAAGAGGTAGGTCTTCCAGAGTCTGGAATTTTTTTAAAGACTCTGCTGATAACCCCAAAAAGGCCATATGTTCCACCTGCCATGCCAGCATCAGCAGGGGTGACAAAACTACCAGCCTGACCACCACCAGCATGATCAGGCACATGGCAGCAAAGCACCCGACTTTGTGGGGTGAAACCCAGGGTCCACGACCAGTGTCAGCGGGTGTCACCACTGCTTCTTCCACTGTTGTGCGTGCAATAGAACCCCCTGTTGTGTGTGCAAGGCAATCCCCTGTCCATACTGCATGTCAAGATGCCCCCTCCTCTCAGTCTTCACTTGTTATGGCAGTTTCTCAAGAAAAAGCATCAACGTCCACGTTCACGTCCCACCGCAGCGTTCAATTGTCCATATCCCAGACCGTTGAACGAAAGCGGAAATTCGCAGCTAACGCCCCACAGGCCACAGTCCTAAATTTGCACATTTCATGACTGCTTGCGTTGGAAATGCTGCCTTTTAGGCTGGTGGAGACGGAATCCTTCCGCAATCTTATGGCGTTGGCCGTCCCTCGGTACTCAGTCCCCAGCCGACACTATTTTGCCCGGTGTGCCATCCCCGCACTACACAAGCACATGTCCCAAAGCATCTACCGTGCCCTCAACAATGCAGTTACTGGGAGAGTCCACCTGACAACGGACACGTGGACAAGTGCTTGTGGCCAGGGACGGTACATCTCTCTGACGGCACACTTGGTAAACATAGTGGAAGCCCGGACCCAGTCGGACCTTGGGACGGAACACATCCTCCCCACACCGAGGATTGCGGGTCCTATTTCAGTCAGAGTTGCCCCCACAGTGTACAGCTCCTGCGCATCCTCCTCCTCCTCCTCCTCATGTTCCGCCTCCATCTCAGATATCACCACATCAGTTACAAGTAGAGATGAGCGTTGTTCTACTCGAACTGTTCGCCAATCTCAAATTCGAGCTGTTTTGGGCGGTGTTCGAGCCGGTCGGCGAACACGAACAATTTGAGAAAAATTCGGCTGTTCGAGGTTATGTTCGATAACTGTTCGTGCACCAAAATCATAACTGGATTTTTTCTCAGTAATGATGAAAATTAATGTTAATACGCAGTTTGAGTGTACAGCGGGGCGGGGGGAGGGGCAGGGGATGGATCTCTGCAGGAACAATGAAGATCTCCATTTTTTTTTCTCTTTCCCGCATTTGCAGTGGGGAGGTGCAATCTGTCAGCCTATCAGCAGCGCACACACGGAGCGAAGTGCTTTTTTTCACACAAGCAAGGGCATGTGTGATTGGCAGTGTATGTCACATGTCCTTGCCCTATAAGACCAAGCCATTTTCCCCGTCACCACCATTTTCTCACTGCTGCAGCTGCGTGTTAGACGGCACCGCTGTTGCTGTGTGCGCTATACCTTGTTAATTTCAAGCCAATTTTCGCACAAATATACAGATAGCTTGGGAGTGGGGAATAGTTGTGATTGCAGTCCTTTTAAGGACTAGGTTACAGCATTTCCTACGACTTTTATCAGGCAGGTCTGTGCTCTTAAATAGATAGATTGTGGGAGTAAAGACTAATTGTAATTGGAGTCCTTTTCAGGACTAGGTTACATCAGTTCCTATCAGTTTTTGCCAGGCAGGTCTGTGCCAGTGCTGTGCAAGTTTTTTTCACAGCATTTGGCTGAATCTAGCAAAGCTAATCCTTTTTGGCCTATTGCAGAGTGTGTTAGTCAGTGGAGTAGCCTATCTGTGTTGCAAGATATACCACCTGTGTATAGAATACCAATTTTTTTACTGCACCTAGTGAAGTAAAATCTTTTGGGCATAGCATCATTCTATTAGTCCATCTATACTGACCTCCATCAGGTTGCAAACAGAATATAATTTTTTTCTGCATCTAGCTCTGAAAAAATATTTGGGCTTCTAGCAGTGTGTGGGACTTGGTCTATTAGTCCATCTATACTGACCTCCATCAGGTTGCAAATTAAAAATAATTTTTTTCTTCATTTAGCTCTGAAAAAATATTTGGGCTTCTAGCAGTGTGTGGGACTTGTTCTATTAGTCCTTCTATACTGACCTCCAGCAGGTTGCAAATTGAATATAATTTTTTTCTGCATCTAGCTCTGAAAATATATTTGGGCTTCTAGCGGTGTGTGGGACTTGGTCTATTAGTCCATCTATACTGACCTCCATCAGGTTGCAAATTAAAAATAATTTTTTTCTGCATCTAGCTCTGAAAAAATATTTGGGCTTCTAGCAGTGTGTGGGACTTGGTCTATTAGTCCATCTATACTGACCTCCATCAGGTTGCAAATTAAAAATAATTTTTTTCTTCATTTATCTCTGAAAAAATATTTGGGCTTCTAGCAGCGTGTGGGACTTGTTCTATTAGTCCATCTATACTGACCTCCATCAGGTTGCAAATTAAAAATAATTTTTTTCTGCATCTAGCTCTGAAAAAATATTTGGGCTTCTAGCAGTGTGTGGGACTTGGTCTATTAGTCCATCTATACTGACCTCCATCAGGTTGCAAATTAAAAATAATTTTTTTCTGCATCTAGCTCTGAAAAAATATTTGGGCTTCTAGCAGTGTGTGGGACTTGGTCTATTAGTCCATCTATACTGACCTCCATCAGGTTGCAAATTGAATAAAAAAATTTTCTGCATCTAGCTCTGAAAAAATATTTGGGCTTCTAGCGGTGTGTGGGACTTGGTCTATTAGTCCATCTATACTGACCTCCATCAGGTTGCAAATTAAAAATAATTTTTTTCTGCATCTAACCCAGCCAATAGTTTTGGCCTAATACCACAGTTTGGCCACTCAGCTCTGCTCGGTTACCATCCATTGTTTTTTTGTGCAAACAACTCCAGAGTTGTGAATTAGTTAACCACCAAAATGAGTGGAAAAAGGCCTGCTGCTGGTGGAAAGGGGAATAGGCGTGTTGGGAAGGGGAAAAAAGGTTGTGTCCGTGGGGTAGGTGCAGAAGAAAGACCATCTTCCAGCCAAACTAAAATGTCTACTTCTTTTAGCGGACAATGTGATAAGATCCCTTTCTTACGGCCACGCCAATCGCTACAAATTCCAGATGAGGCACAAAAACAGCAGGTGCTTCAACGGATATCAAGTGCTCCTTTAAGTGGGCTCTCCTCCACATCAACTTCAACATCACAAATACTCCAGTCCTCAAAGGTGTCACCCAAATCGCACTTGCTTCCTCACAGCTCCCAAATCTCCAGCTGCCCGTCTGAGTATGAGGTAGAACAGATGGTTGAGTCTGCAGAGCTGTTTACTCATACTATAGCCTGGGAATCAGAGGTCGACTCCAGCGCTTCTGTGAATCCAGACGAGGAAATGATCTGCACTGATGCCCAGAATCTTTATGAGTCGGATCCAGGACCAGACGCAGAAGGTTCTGACCATAATGTAGACCCTCATTCCCAAACTGTAACTCCTGTTGGTGGAGACAATGAGGAAGACGATGATAAGACTCAAATACCTGATTGGAGCGACAACTTTAGTTTTTTGTCAGGGCAGGAACAGGTTGGCTCTGAGGACGACGGGTGTGATAACGCACAGGGTGATGATGATGAGGTCGGAGATCCCACTTACTGTCAACCTACAGTCAGCCAAGAGATGAGGTCAGCAGAGGAGGTGGAGGAAGATGCTAGTGACGACGAGGTCAGGTTGCGCCTTCCTGGACAGAGACGTAGTACTGGAAGCACGTCAACAACTGCATCCTCAAACACAACTCTGCCTCTCACCACAAGTCGTGGTGGCTCTTCAGGTCGCATGGGTGCTAAGCCTTGCATAGCCTGGGCATTTTTTCAGATCGATAAAGATGACCCAACTCGTGTTATCTGTAACATTTGTCAGCAAAAGCTAAGTAGAGGCCAAAAAATACATAGTTTGAGTACTTCATGCATGAACCGGCACATGGACATGAAGCATAAGTTGCAGTGGGAAGCTCAGTGTGCTACAATGCGGTCTAGCCGGCCGGGCCAACCACCGTCTGCCATATCTTGTGCATCCGCGGCCTCTTCATCCTCTGTGACTGGGGGGACAGCAGTCACACCTGTTTTGGGGCGCAGACCTGCCACCTCTTTACCCGCAACAGCCAGCGTGATTGGCAGGTCATCATTTTCTTTGGAGGTGGTAACACCAGCTGGTCTTGAGCGCTGTCCGACATCGATAGCACCACCTTTGGATCAAGGCAACCTAACATGTCCGCCTGCATCTTCCTCACAGACCGGCAGTTTGCCGGGGACACCCTTATCAACCCCGTCTAAGCACAATAGCCAGCCCTCGGTCGCTCAGATGTGGACAAGTAAAAGACCATTTCCTCCTAGCCATGAGAAAGCTAAGAGGTTGAATTTCACCATCTGCAAGCTCTTGGCTACAGAAATGCTGCCTTTCCGCCTGGTGGACACAGAGGATTTTCGAGACCTTATGTCCGTCGCAGTGCCCCAGTACCAGATGCCCAGTCGGCACTACTTCTCAAAGAAAGGTGTGCCTGCGCTCCACCAGCATGTCGCACACAACATCACCGCTTCTTTGAGAAACTCTGTGTGTGACAGGGTGCATTTCACCACAGACACTTGGACGAGTAGGCATGGACAGGGGCGTTACATGTCGCTGACTGGGCACTGGGTAACTATGGTGACAGCAGGACAAGGGGCTGCTGTCCAAGTCTTGCCGTCCCCACGAGTTGTGCGTCAATCCTCTTTATGTCATTTTTCCTCCACTGCTTCTGCCTCCTCAACCTCCTCTCGGTCTTCCACCTGCACCCAAAGCCTGTCTGGTCATGCCACAAGCTTTCTAACTGCGCAGAAGGGATCCTGCACACCTCCTTACTATGCTGGCAGTAGGGCTCAACGTCATCAGGCGGTTTTTACATTGAAATGTCTGGGAAATGTGAGTCACACAGCTGAGGAGTTGTGGTCAGCTCTGGAGAACCAATTTCATGAATGGTTGTCTCCACTGGACCTGAAACCAGGGAAGGCCGTGTGCAACAATGCTGCAAACCTGGGTGCGGCCCTTCGCCGGGGCAATGTCACACACGTGCCTTGTATGGCTCACGTGTTGAACCTGGTTGTCCAGCAATTTTTAGCCCACTATCCCAGACAAGATGGCCTTCTGCAGAGGGCACGGTCGCTGTGTGCTCACTTCCGCCGTTCGCATCCCGCAGCTCAGCGACTTACATCTCTACAGAAGTCGTTGGGCCTGCCACTTCACCGGCTAAAATGCGATGTGCCTACCTGGTGGAATTCAACTCTGCACATGTTGCAGCGACTGTGGCAGCACCGACAAGCCCTGGTGCAATACGTTCTGACGTATAGCCTGGGCCAACGAGATTCAGAGGTGGGGCAAATCACGCTGGAGGAGTGGTCTCAGATCAGGGACCTATGCACCCTTCTGCACAGTTTTGAAATGGCGACGAAGATGTTTAGTGCTGACGATGCCATTATCAGCATGACTATTCCGGTGATTTACATGCTGGAGCACATGTTAAACAGAATTCGGAGTCAGGTGGTGGCACAAGAGGAGGTGGAGGAAGTAGAGGAGGAGGAGTTGTATGCGGAAGGGCTAACATCTGCAAGGTCCAGACGGTCGGCAGCACCAAGGCGGCAGGCATGTGAGGGTGGGGGAGATGGTTTTACCAGGGCGCATGGTAGCAGCCAAACTAGTGAGGAAGGTGCAGGAGCCCAGGAAGAAGTGGAGGACGAACTGATGGAAGACTCATCAGATGAGGGAGACCTTGATCACATTTCTGTTGTGCGAGGTTGGGGGGAGAGGACAGAGGAAGGAAGCATGATTGTTACCTCGCCACCAACACAACAGGGACTTGGTGCTCCTGGATGCGCAACACACATGAGTGCCTTCTTGCTGCACTACCTGCAACATGACCCTCGAATTGTGAGAATTAGAAATAATCCTGACTACTGGGTTGCCACACTGTTAGATCCCCGGTACAAAAGTAAATTTGCAGAAATTATTCCTGCCATAGAAAGGGATGCACGCATGCAGGAGTATCAGCAGAGACTGTTGCAGAATCTTACATGTGCTTTTCCACAAAATACCAGTGGTGCACGTAGTGAATCTCACAGTTCCAACTTGCCAACCGTGGTCTGTATGGAATTGTTCAATAAAGGGCCCAAAATTAAGATAACATAGATGGGAGAGGTCTCTATGAATAGGAATTCCTAAGTATTTGATACCCTGTGAGGGCCAGGCAAAGGGAAAGTTGGACTGGATGGAATCCTATATGGATTTAGGGAGGGAGACATCGAGGGCCTCAGACTTCGCTGCATTGATTTTAAAATTTTACCATGTAACAAAGTGATCTATTTCAGCCATAACAGCAGGGATGGATATATGTGATTGAGTGATATATACTAGGACATCATCAGCAAATAGAGAGCACTTGTACTCGGTGCCTCCCACCTCAATCCACCTAATATTGGGGTTATGGCGAATTGATGAGAGCAGGTGCTCCGTCACTAGGATGTATAAGAGAGGGGACAGAGGACATCCCTGCCTTGTCCCATTGGTGATTGTGAAAGGTGATGAAAATGTTCTGACGCACCCCCTGGGCCTTGGGACACCCGGAGCCGGACCCTTTTTGGTGGATGCTGGTGGTTGTAGTCTTCGTGGCGGCGATCCGGTTCCGTGGCTCAGGGCGGTCAAACCAGTGGCGGAACTATTTATGTGGTTTTGATGTTTAAATGTCCGACTACGCCACCCGTGGATTGCGGTCAGAGTGAACCGCCGCTACAGGGCAGACCGCTAAGGCTGGTGTTGTGGGTGCAGCAGAGCGTAGCATAACTCCCCACGGGAGGAGTATAGCCTCAGGGCAGTGTATGCGGAGGATGGGGGTGATCGTGCAGGGCAGCAGCAGTAACGACACGGAGTCAGTGATGCAGTTCAGGGCCTTTACTCACAGTTCTTATTATCCAGACCACGTCTGCAGGTAACGGCTGCCCACGTCGTACTGTGCTCACCAGGTGAGGGGCTCAGACAACTCCCAGATAACTTTGGAGCGCTTCACAGGACCCCCTTTGTGTGTCCTTTGTCTGGCCTTTCTTACCAACACTTCTGTCCGGCTGCCTCGGGCCTCCTCTTGGTAAACTTGGCGCCAGTTTCCCTGACCCTATGTGGTGCCTTCCTAGCGGGTGTAGCGAGGGGCTGCGCCACATAAAATGTCAGAGCCTCCGGTTTCTAGCTGAGGGTCGTTTCCTGCCTCCACTAGTTCGGGGACCGGTCTCCCCCTTTGGCCTGACCCCTCCACGCAGGTGGATTCGGGCGTGCGGTGGCGACTCGCCCGTCCGCACCCCTGGGATCCCTTCATTCCTCGTTCCTGGAGCCTTCTCCGCTCCTCTTCCTTCCTTCTCCCTCTTGCAGGCCTGGGCCTCTGTTACTAGGCCCGCCTCCGGAGCAGAGCTCATGCAGAGCCCCTGCTCCCTGCCACTTCTGCTCAGACTTCTCTGCACTGAACTAAGATGGTGCCCACCTTTTATACTCCCTTCTCAATGCACCCAGGAACTGCTTCCTCCCTGCTCCTGCACTGCAGGGTTCCCCTTCCTCAGTGTTCCCTCCCCCCACTCCAGCCAGGGACAGGGACTGTCGTGCCCATCTCAGGGGCATATTGGTCGCCCTGCCCCACGGCAATGTGGTGTAATGCATGCAGGTGTCGGGTCCTGATCCACACTCCATCCTTATCTGAGAGTGAGATATCACACCTCTGGGTGAGGTGCAATACGTCTGTAGCAACCGAGCCCTCGGTGCTACAGTTCCATTTATCTTCAGCCTAGGTGACGTATTGTGATACAGGGCCGTGATTTTGGCTATAAAAGGGTCCCCTAGACCCCTACCCCAAGCTTTTTAAGAGAATCATATATGGCGTGCCAGGAGACTCTATGGAATGCTTTCTCAGCATCCAACGAGAGTATCTACTTACAAATTTTTAACTGCATCTAGCCCAGGAAATACTCTGTGCCTAGTAGCAGTGTCTGCTAGTCAGCGGATTATCCCGGCTGTTAAGCAAGCTACACCACCTGTAGTTTGGACACTTAATTTTTTCAAAGGAAATGCTTCGGGACCACGGGATACTTAGTGAAGAGCATCAGGAGGCACCCCAAGGCATAGGGGCTGGGACTGGCACTAGGATGCCTTGCAGTGGACAGCCGAGCTCGATCCTTATAAAAGCTTTTTAACTGCAGCAGCTTTAGTGGACGCTACTGGAGCTGGAATTACGCGGCTGCTGGCATGAGACTTGCCCTCCAATAGATCCTTGTAAATGGATTTAAAGTGTATTCATTCAAATTAGAGGGACAATTTAAATTAAAAAGCTTAGAGCTGCCTCCACCACAGGGGGGCTCTCTCGACCCACCAGCGGACAGACACCAGTATTGGGAGAGGGGGGCTGGCCGTCAGGGTTCACCGCGGCTCTGGCACAAACCCGGCGACACGGAGGTGGCACGGGCAGGAGCGGACTGGCTGTCTCGGCTTCTCACTTTTTGGATTTTAGAAGGGCATGACATGCCTATATCTGTGTCTCCCCCTCCTTTTACTCCTCCACCTCTTTTCTTTTCGCATGACTATATGTACTTGTCACTTTTCCATGTGTTAGTTGTGTCTTCTGAGCAGTTTGTCAGCTTTTGGACACCTTTGAAGGTGTTTTCTATGTGTTTCTATGTGTTTTTGTTTGCCTGCCATTGGTTTTAACGGTGTTCGAAGGTGTTCGACGAACAGTTCGGCGAACACACGGGTGTTCGACGAACCGAACCGAACTCGAACACTACGGGGGTGGCTCAACACTAGTTACAAGCTGGAAGCATTGCAGTACTGCCTCCGCCAAGCGGCAGCAGGCTGTGCTGAAACTCATAAGCTTAGGTGATAAACCTCACAGTGCTTGTGAGTTGTGGACAGCTGTGAAAGAGCAGGCAGATCTGTGGCTGAGACCGCTGAACCTACATCCCGGCATGGTCGTGTGTGACAATGGCCGTAACCTGGTGGCGGCTCTGAGGCGAGGTGGGATCACACACGTACCATGCCTGGCTCATGTGCTTAACCTCGTGGTTCAGCGGTTTCTTAAATCGTACCATGAGATCTGCTCGTAAAAGTACGCCGCCTGTCAGCTCATTTTCGCAAGTCGGCTACAGCTTCCGCCGCCCTTGCTGTGTTGCAGCAGCGTTTGCAGCTTCTGGCACACCGACTGGTGTGTGATGTCCCCACACGTTGGAACTCTACCCTCCACATGTTGCAAAGGATTTGTGAGCAGAAGAGAGCAGTTGTGGAGTACCAGCTGCAACAAGGCCGTCGATATTCAGATCAGACTCCACACATAAGACCTCAGGAGTGGACCTGGATGTCTGACATATGTACCATCCTGACAAACTTTGAGGAGGCCACCAAGATGGTGAGTGGCGATGACGCCATCATTAGTGTCAGCATCCCACTTGTCTGTCTTTTGCAACGCTCTCTGCAGAGAATTAAAGAGGAGGCATTGCAGCCAGAGTATGATGAGATGGATCAAGAAGCCGTAGCGGGCGATTACACACAGCCCAGCCTCATCTCATCCCAACGTGCGTTGGGGGACAATGAGGGAGAGGAGGAGGAGTAGGAAGAACAGGAGCTGCTATCATGCGTTGTAGACGGTAGTACCTGTACAAGTGTCATACCGTCGGTTCAGCGTGGGTGGCCTGAGGACAGGGGGGAGGAGGAGGAGGAGGAGGAAGAGAGCATGGTCAGTCGTCATCTTGGTGAGGACACGGAAATCTTGCCCGTTACCAGTCTGGCACGCATGGCTGACTTTATGTTACGCTGCCTTAACCGTGACCCTCGCGTTGTCAAAATGTTGGGTGACAGTCATTACTGGTTGGTGACACTTGTAGACCCCCGCTACAAGGAGAACTTTCACTCTCTTATTCCTGAGGTGGAGAGGTCTACAAAAATGGGGCAGTACCAGAAGGCCCTTGCTGCAGAACTCTTAAAAAAATTCCCATCTGAACACGCTAGCGGCAGAGGTCACAGTTCGTTGCCCAACCAAGGCGTACAGGCGAGAGAGATGCAACTCCAATCCAGCAGAGGCAGGGGAACACTGTCAACGTTCTGGGACAGTTTTCTGACACCCGCCCAGCTTAAAGGCCCTGAGGCGCGGGGTACTCTCACAAGGAGTGGAAAGTTTCAAAAGATGGTGAGGGAGTACCTTGCCGACCGTACCAGCGTCCTCCGTGATTCCTCTGTGCCTTTTAGTTATTGGGTATCCAAGCTGGACACTTGGAATGAACTCGCTCTGTACGCCTTGGAGGTCCTGGCCTGCCTTGCTGCTAGCGTGTTATCGGAGCGTGTTTTTAGTGCCGCTGGGGGAATTATAATTGATAAGCGCACTCGCCTGTCAACTGACAATGCTGACAAGCTGACCCTTATCAAAATGAACAAGGGCTGGATTGGGATAGACTTCTCACCACCACCAAATGACAGCAGAGTAACAAAGTCAAATCCACTGTGTTATTTTGGGAGGTGTATTCACATGCACCGCTTCACACTCACACATGGGTATACGCTTCCTCGTTTCGGCTGTTTTATCTTCTTCTCCTTATCCTTAGCCTCCACCACCACTATACCACCAGGGTGCCAGCATTGCAAGTTCCGCCGTCCTTATTTTTGGTAGCTTTTGCTTGCAAGGCATAAGCAAATACTATGGGACACCCACTCCCCAATACTGGGACTGATGTTTGTAATATGCTGTACTGCATGGCTCTTGTAAGGGGCATTGCAAGTTGCTCCGTCCTAATTTTTGGCAGCTTTTGCTTGGAAAGCATAAGCAAATACTATGGGATACCCACTCCCCAATAATGGGACTTATGTTTGTAATATGCTGTACTGCATGGCTCTTGTAAGGGGCATTGCAAGTTGCTCCGTCCTAATTTTTGGCAGCTTTTGCTGGGAAAGCATAAGCAAATACTATGTGACACCCACTCCCCAATAATGGGACTTATGTTTGTAATATGCTGTACTGCATGGCTCTTGTAAGGGGCATTGCAAGTTGCTCCGTCCTAATTTTTGGCAGCTTTTGCTTGCAAGGCATAAGCAAATACTATGGGATACCCACTCCCCAATAATGGGACTTATGTTTGTAATATGCTGTACTGCATGGCTCTTGTAAGGGGCATTGCAAGTTGCTCCGTCCTAATTTTTGGCAGCTATTGCTTGCAAGGCATAAGCAAATACTATGCGATACCCACTCCTCAATAATGGGACTTATGTTTGTAATATGCTGTACTGCATGGCTCTTGTAAGGGGCATTGCAAGTTGCTTCGTCCTAATTTTTGGCAGCTTTTGCTTGCAAGGCATAAGCAAATACTATGGGAGACCCACTCCCCAATAATGGGACTTATGTTTGTAATATGCTGTACTGCATGGCTCTTGTAAGGGGCATTGCAAGTTGCTCCATCCTAATTTTTGGCAGCTTTTGCTTGCAAGGCATAAGCAAATACTATGGGACACCCACTCCCCAATAATGGGACTTATGTTTGTAATATGCTGTACTGCATGGCTCTTGTAAGGGGCATTGCAAGTTGCTCCGTCCTAATTTTTGGCAGCTATTGCTTGCAAGGCATAAGCAAATACTATGGGATACCCACTCCTCAATGATGGGACTTATGTTTGTAATATGCTGTACTGCATGGCTCTTGTAAGGGGCATTGCAAGTTGCTTCGTCCTAATTTTTGGCAGCTTTTGCTTGCAAGGCATAAGCAAATACTATGGGACACCCACTCCCCAATAATGGGACTTATGTTTGTAATATGCTGTACTGCATGGCTCTTGTAAGGGGCATTGTGTAGCGTCGGCGTCCCTGCCTCCTGCTAGGCAGGGACGCTGTTCCCCTCACCTCTCCGCTCCGTGCCCGGCGTCCTCCTCCCTCTCTGCTGGCAGCGCGCGCTGCTTCCCGGCCACTGTGCTAAGGGCGCGCACGCGGACGCTCCCCCTCTCTTAATGGGGCTGCGCGCGCCGTCCTAAGGAGTCCCCGGCCAATGGCCGGAGGACCTCACCATATATAAGGCACCTCCTCCAAAATGGAGGTGCCCGAGCAATGTTGTAGCATAGTTCATCACTCTGCTTCAGCCCTCAGGTCCCGTTTCCAGTTACCTGCCAGTTTCCTGCCAGTTTCCTGTCTGATACCTGCCTGACTCGTGTCTATCTGCTGTTATTCCTGCGGTCCGACAGTCTGCCTACCTGCCCTGCCAGTCTGTCTATGGATCCGGCTGCCCGCTCACCTGGGAGCGCTCACCTGCTTCCTGCCTGCTAGCCTACCTGGAGGCTCTGCCGTCACGTGCTGTGACCACCTGCCCATCCAGAGACTCTTGCCCGCTCACCTGGGAGCGTCCACCTGTTACCTGCCTGTTTGCCTACCTGGAGGCTCTGCCATCACTTGCTGTGACCACCCGCTTGTCCAGAGACTCTCGCCCGCTCATCTGGGAGCATCCACCCGCTACCTGCCTGCTTGCCTACCTGGAGGCTCAGCCGTCACTTGCTGTGACCACCCGCTTGTCCAGAGACTCTCGCCCGCTCACCTGGGAGCATTCACCCGCTACCTGCCTGCTTGCCTACCTGGAGGCTCAGCCGTCACTTGCTGTGACCACCCGCTTGTCCAGAGACTCTCGCCCGCTCACCTGGGAGCATCCACCCGCTACCTGCCTGCTTGCCTACCTGGAGGCTCAGCCGTCACTTGCCGTGACCACCCGCCTGTCAAGAGACTGCCCCCGTCACTTGCCGTGACCTCCTGCCCTCTTACCCAGAGACTGTCCCGGTCACTTGCCGTGATCTCCTGCCCTCTTACCCAGAGACTGTCCCCGTCACTAGCCGTGACTGCCTGCCCGCCTTCCCTGGGTGTCACCCGCTTCCTTACAAGGACTGCCCCTTTGTATAGTTGCTCTGTGGTTCCACCTCCCAGACCCGTTACAGTTTGCTCGGGCCATGGAACCCAGTGGCACCCAAGCTCCCTCACTCTCGGACTTATGTCATGAACTGTCCCGTCAGAGGTCCCAACAGGAGTCCATCCTGAGTGATCTGCGGAATGTCAACTCTCGCCTGGACACTCTGACTGCTCCACCAGCAACCACCGCTAGTGTCATGACTCGCAGCCCGGCAGCGCCGCTGCCCACCAATACCATGGCATCCTGCCCTGGACCCCGGCTTTCTGCACCTCCTCGCTTCGGATGCGACCCCGCTCAAGCTCGGGGCTTCATAAACCAGTGCACCCTGCACTTTGAACTCCTGTCCCACCAGTTTATCTCCGACCGGGCCAAAGTAGCCTTCATCATGTCCCATCTCACGGGGGAGGCACTGGCTTGGCTAAATCCTCTATGGGAGAGAGGAGACCCCCTGGTGTCCAACCTGCCAGCCTTTCTCACGGCTTTCCGGAAAGTCTTCGACGAACCCGGACGGAAGACCTCATCCGCATCATCTCTGCTACGCCTCCATCAAGGAAATCTCACCGTGGGCCAATATGCCATACGGTTCCGTACCCTTGCTTCAGAGCTGGCCTGGGATAACGACGCCCTGGTGTCTGTCTTTTGGGAGGGTCTGTCCGGCCGTATTAAAGATGAACTCGCCGGTCGGGACCTACCTACCACTCTTGACAACTTAATAACTCTTGCCACCCGGATTGACATCCGGTTCCAGGAACGCGCCAAAGAGGTCACCCGTGAGAGGAGGTTCCACGTCTAGCCCCTACCTTTCAGAAACCTGTCACTTCTCCCGCTACTCCCCAGGTGCACTCACCCGAGCCTATGCAGGTCGACCAGACCAAGATGGTCAAGACCCGTCAAAAGTTACGCCGAGCCGAGGGGAGCTGCTTCTACTGTGGCAGTAAGGAGCACCGGATCCGTTCCTGCCCGGAGAGGTCGGGAAACGCCTGTGTCTAGGATCGCTCAGAGAGGTCGTCCTAGACAAGAGTAAACCCTCTCCATCTCTGTTGCTGTCGGTCTCTATCATCTGCGGGGAGAACCGTTATTTTGAACTAGCCCAACTTGACTCTGGAGCTGCCGGAAATCTCATTTCTCAGTCCCTGGTAGAGAAATACCGCATTCCCACCAAACCTCTAGCTGTACCCTTGTCTGTCGCTGCCGTAGATGGGGGCCTCTTACCACATCCCATCCAACTCATCACCGAATCCATAACCCTGCAGGTGGGAATGCTGCACTCAGAGAGCATCTTCTTTCATGTTCTGCCTGGACTCTCTTACGCCCTCTTGCTAGGCCTACCTTGGCTTCAGAAACATGCACCCGTGCTTGATTGGCAGACCGGAGAAGTCCTTCGCTGGGGACAGGACTGCCATAAGACTTGTTTAGTTCCCGTCCATCCTGTCCGTCCTTCTCCTACCCCAGCCAATCTACCTGGTCTTCCGGTTCCTTATTGGTCTTATGCGGACGTCTTTAATAAAAAGGAGGCAGAGACATTACCCCCTCATAGACCATACGACTGCCCAATCGACCTGATGCCCGGCGCTACTCCTCCCCGTGGGTGTATTTACCCTTTGTCCGCTGCTGAGACCCGGTCCATGTCTGAATATATTGAGGAGAATCTGGCCCGGGGATTTATCCGGAAATCGACCTCCCCAATGGGAGCAGGCTTCTTCTTCGTCAAAAAGAAGGACGGCTCACTCCGTCCCTGTATAGACTATAGAGGCCTTAACCAGATCACGGTGAAGAATAAATACCCCCTTCCGCTCATTCCGGAATTATTTGACCGTCTGAGGGGGGCTAGAATCTTCACCAAGCTGGACCTCCATGGGGCGTATAACCTGGTCCGTATCCGTCAGGGAGATGAATGGAAGACGGCATTCAACACCCGGGACGGCCACTATGAATATCTGGTAATGCCCTTCGGTCTCTGTAACGCTCCCGCCGTCTTTCAAGAGTTGGTCAATGACATCTTCCGGGATCTTCTCTACTCCTGCGTAGTGGTGTACCTGGACGACATCTTGGTCTTCTCTCCGGATCTTCTCACTCACCGGAGGGATGTTCTTCAGGTCCTGCTCAGGCTCAGGCAGAACCACCTCTACGCTAAATATGAGAAGTGCCTCTTTGAGCAGACCTCGCTTCCGTTCTTGGGCTACATAATCTCTCAGACCGGCCTACGAATGGATCCTGAGAAACTGTCTGCCATCCAGAAGTGGCCCCGACCAGAGGGGTTGAAGGCTATTCAGCCGTTCCTGGGCTTCGCCAACTACTACCGCCTCTTCATACCGCACTTCTCTTCCCGGACTGCCCCAATCTCTGCGCTCACCCGTAAGGGCACTAATCCCAGAGAATGGCCGCCGAAGCAGAGGAGGCCTTTCTTTCCTTAAAACAGGCTTTCTCTTCCACCCCGGTGCTGCATCGTCCAGACGGCAACAAACAATTCTTCCTGGAAGTGGACGCCTCCTCCTCTGGAGCCGGAGCGGAACTTACCCAAAAGTCGTCTTCCGGAAGAATGGTAACTTGCGGCTTCTTCTCCAAACTCTTCTCCCCTTCTGAGCGCAATTATTCTATAGGAGACCGAGAGTTATTGGCCATTAAGCTGGCACTGGAGGAGTGGCGTTACCTGCTCGAGGGGGCTCTTCACCCGGTAATTAATTACACGGACCACAAGAACTTGGCTTACCTCCAGAGCGCCCAGAGACTTAACCCGCGCCAAGTCCGGTGGTCCTTGTTTTTTGCCCGCTTTGATTTCGTTCTTCATTTTCGCCCGGCAGACAAAAACATCAAAGCTGACGCCTTGTCCCGGTTCTTCCTGGTGTCTGATCTAGAGGAGGAGCCTAAGCACATCATTGATCCCGCCAGAGTAATGCAGGTGGCCCCCGTGAATCTAAATCGTCTCCCTCCCGGTAAGACGTTCGTAACAGTACCTGATCGGAAGAAGATCCTACACTGGGGTCACTCGTCTAAGCTAGCTGGCCACGCCGGTCAGAAAAATACCCTCCAGCTTATTACCCGGCATTACTGGTGGCCTACCCTGCACAAGGACGTAATAGACTTTGTTTCAGCCTGTGTGTCCTGCGCCCGCAACAAGGTTCTGAGACATCTGCCAGCCGGTCGCCTCCTTCCTCTTCCAGTACCTGCTGCCCCATGGCAGCATATAGCTATGGACTTTATAACGGATCTCCCTGTCTCTGCCGGTTGTACGGTCATTTGGGTGGTCGCTGACCGCTTTTCCAAGATGGCTCACTTCATTACCCTGCCGGGCCTCCCGTCTGCACCCGAGCTGGCTAAAGACTTTATCCGCCACATCTTCCGTCTCCATGGCCTGCCCCTCCATATCGTGTTGGATCGTGGGGTTCAGTTCACCTCACGCTTCTGGAGAGCCACATGTAAACTGCTGGACGTCACCCTGGAATTCTCCTCCGCTTACCACCCACAGTCCAATGGTCAAGTGGAGCGGATCAATCAGATCCTGACCAGTTACCTCCCGCACTTCGTTAATGCCCACCATTCGGACTGGGTGGATCTCCTACCATGGGCCGAGTTCTCTTACAATAATCACGAGACCGAATCTTCCCCCAAATCCCCGTTTTTTGTAGTCTTCGGTCAGCATCCTCGGATCCCATTTCCCATCTCCACCTCGGTGGACAATCCGGCTGCGGAATCTCTCGTTAGCGAATTCTCCTCCATTTGGGAGAGTACCCGATCCGCACTCCTTCAGTCGTCCGAGCGGATGAAAAAACACGCTGACAAAAAACGCCTGGATCCTCCACAATTCCGTCCTGGAGATAAAGTCTGGCTCTCGTCCAAGTATGTCCGGCTCAAGATTCCTTCCTACAAGTTAGGGCCTCGGTTCATCGGCCCACTGGAAGTTATCAAACAAATCAACCCAGTGGCCTATAAATTGAAACTCCCTGTCAACTTGCGGATCCCTAACTCCTTCCATGTATCTCTCCTCAAACCCGTGGTACTTAACTCTTTTTCCAAGTCTACAGGTGCGCCTCCTGCTCCAGTTTCCGCTGAAAACGAGTTTGAGGTAGAGAACATTCTGGCCACCAAAGGGTAAGAGGAAAGACCTTTTTTCTAGTGAATTGGAAGGGGTTTGGTCCTGAGGAGAGAACTTGGGAGTAGAGATGAGCGTTGTTCTACTCGAACTGTTCGCCAATCTCAAATTCGAGCTGTTTTGGGCGGTGTTCGAGCCGTTCGGCGAACACGAACAATTTGAGAAAAATTCGGCTGTTCGAGGTTATGTTCGATAACTGTTCGTGCACCAAAATCATAACTGGATTTTTTCTCAGTAATGATGAAAATTAATGTTAATACGCAGTTTGAGTGTACAGCGGGGTGGGGGGAGGGGCAGGGGATGGATCTCTGCAGGAACAATGAAGATCTCCATTTTTTTTTCTCTTTCCCGCATTTGCAGTGGGGAGGTGCAATCTGTCAGCCTATCAGCAGCGCACACACGGAGCGAAGTGCTTTTTTTCACACAAGCAAGGGCATGTGTCATTGGCAGTGTATGTCACATGTCCTTGCCCTATAAGACCAAGCCATTTTCCCCGTCGCCACCATTTTCTCACTGCTGCAGCTGCGTGTTAGACGGCACCGCTGTTGCTGTGTGCGCTATACCTTGTTAATTTCAAGCCAATTTTCGCACAAATCTACAGATAGCTTGGGAGTAGGGAATAGTTGTGATTGCAGTCCTTTTAAGGACTAGGTTACAGCATTTCCTATGACTTTTATCAGGCAGGTCTGTGCTCTTAAATAGATAGATTGTGGGAGTAAAGACTAATTGTAATTGGAGTCCTTTTCAGGACTAGGTTACATCAGTTCCTATCAGTTTTTGCCAGGCAGGTCTGTGCCAGTGCTGTGCAAGATTTTTTCACAGCATTTGGCTGAATCTAGCAAAGCTAATCCTTTTTGGCCTATTGCAGAGTGTGTTAGTCAGTGGAGTAGCCTATCTGTGTTGCAAGATATACCACCTGTGTATAGAATACCAATTTTTTTACTGCACCTAGTGAAGTAAAATCTTTTGGGCATAGCATCATTCTATTAGTCCATCTATACTGACCTCCATCAGGTTGCAAATTGAATATAATTTTTTTCTGCATCTAGCTCTGAAAAATATTGGGCTTCTAGCTGTGTGTGGGACTTGTTGTACTAGTCCATCTATACTGACCTCCATCAGGTTGCAAACTGCATATATTTTTTTCTTCATCTACCTATGAAAAAATATTGGGCTTCTAGCTGTGTGTGGGACTTGTTCTATTAATCCATCTATACAGACCTCCATCAGGTTGCAAACTGAATATATTTTTTTCTGCATCTACCTCTGAAAAAATATTTGGCCTTCTAGCTGTGTGTGGGACTTGTTCTATTAGACCATCTATACTGACCTCCATAAGGTTGCAAACTGAATATAATTTTTTTCTGCATCTACCTCTGAAAAAATATTGGGCCTTCTAGCTGTGTGTGGGACTTGTTCTATTAGTCCATCTATACTGACCTCCATAAGGTTGCAAACTGAATATAATTTTTTTCTGCATCTACCTCTGAAAAAATATTTGGCCTTCTAGCTGTGTGTGGGACTTGTTCTATTAGTCCATCTATACTGACCTCCATAAGGTTGCAAACTGAATATAATTTTTTTCTGCATCTACCTCTGAAAAAATATTTGGCCTTCTAGCTGTGTGTGGGACTTGTTCTATTAGTCCATCTATACTGACCTCCATAAGGTTGCAAACTGAATATAATTTTTTTCTGCATCTACCTCTGAAAAAATATTTGGCCTTCTAGCTGTGTGTGGGACTTGTTCTATTAGTCCATCTATACTGACCTCCATCAGGTTGCAAATTGAATATAATTTTTTTCTGCATCTAGCTCTGAAAAAATATTGGGCTTCTAGCTGTGTGTGGGACTTGTTGTACTAGTCCATCTATACTGACCTCCATCAGGTTGCAAACTGCATATATTTTTTTCTTCATCTACCTCTGAAAAAATATTGGGCTTCTAGCTGTGTGTGGGACTTGTTCTATTAATCCATCTATACAGACCTCCATCAGGTTGCAAACTGAATATATTTTTTTCTGCATCTACCTCTGAAAAAATATTGGGCTTCTAGCTGTGTGTGGGACTTGTTCTATTAATCCATCTATACAGACCTCCATCAGGTTGCAAACTGAATATATTTTTTTCTGCATCTACCTCTGAAAAAATATTGGGCTTCTAGCTGTGTGTGGGACTTGTTGTATTAGTCCATCTATACTGACCTCCATAAGGTTGCAAACTGAATATAATTTTTTTCTGCATCTACCTCTGACAAAATATTTGGCCTTCTAGCTGTGTGTGGGACTTGTTCTATTAGTCCATCTACACTGACCTCCATAAGGTTGCAAACTGAATATAATTTTTTTCTGCATCTACCTCTGAAAAAATATTTGGCCTTCTAGCTGTGTGTGGGACTTGTTCTATTAGTCCATCTATACTGACCTCCATAAGGTTGCAAACTGAATATAATTTTTTTCTGCATCTACCTCTGAAAAAATATTTGCCCTTCTAGCTGTGTGTGGGACTTGTTCTATTAGTCCATCTATACTGACCTCAATCAGGTTGCAAATTGAATATAATTTTTTTCTGCATCTAGCTCTGAAAAAATATTGGGCTTCTAGCTGTGTGTGGGACTTGTTGTACTAGTCCATCTATACAGACCTCCATCAGGTTGCAAACTGCATATATTTTTTTCTTCATCTACCTCTGAAAAAATATTGGGCTTCTAGCTGTGTGTGGGACTTGTTCTATTAATCCATCTATACAGACCTCCATCAGGTTGCAAACTGAATATATTTTTTTCTGCATCTACCTCTGAAAAAATATTGGGCTTCTAGCTGTGTGTGGGACTTGTTGTATTAGTCCATCTATACTGACCTCCATAAGGTTGCAAACTGAATATAATTTTTTTCTGCATCTACCTCTGAAAAAATATTTGGCCTTCTAGCAGTGTGTGGGACTTGTTCTATTAGTCCATCTATACTGACCTCCATAAGGTTGCAAACTGAATATAATTTTTTTCTGCATCTACCTCTGAAAAAATATTTGGCCTTCTAGCTGTGTTTGGGACTTGTTCTATTAGTCCATCTATACTGACCTCCATAAGGTTGCAAACTGAATATAATTTTTTTCTGCATCTACCTCTGAAAAAATATTTGGCCTTCTAGCTGTGTGTGGGACTTGTTCTATTAGTCCATCTATACTGACCTCCATCAGGTTGCAAATTGAATATAATTTTTTTCTGCATCTAGCTCTGAAAAAATATTGGGCTTCTAGCTGTGTGTGGGACTTGTTGTACTAGTCCATCTATACTGACCTCCATCAGGTTGCAAACTGCATATATTTTTTTCTTCATCTACCTCTGAAAAAATATTGGGCTTCTAGCTGTGTGTGGGACTTGTTCTATTAATCCATCTATACAGACCTCCATCAGGTTGCAAACTGAATATATTTTTTTCTGCATCTACCTCTGAAAAAATATTGGGCTTCTAGCTGTGTGTGGGACTTGTTCTATTAATCCATCTATACAGACCTCCATCAGGTTGCAAACTGAATATATTTTTTTCTGCATCTACCTCTGAAAAAATATTGGGCTTCTAGCTGTGTGTGGGACTTGTTGTATTAGTCCATCTATACTGACCTCCATAAGGTTGCAAACTGAATATAATTTTTTTCTGCATCTACCTCTGACAAAATATTTGGCCTTCTAGCTGTGTGTGGGACTTGTTCTATTAGTCCATCTACACTGACCTCCATAAGGTTGCAAACTGAATATAATTTTTTTCTGCATCTACCTCTGAAAAAATATTTGGCCTTCTAGCTGTGTGTGGGACTTGTTCTATTAGTCCATCTATACTGACCTCCATAAGGTTGCAAACTGAATATAATTTTTTTCTGCATCTACCTCTGAAAAAATATTTGCCCTTCTAGCTGTGTGTGGGACTTGTTCTATTAGTCCATCTATACTGACCTCAATCAGGTTGCAAATTGAATATAATTTTTTTCTGCATCTAGCTCTGAAAAAATATTGGGCTTCTAGCTGTGTGTGGGACTTGTTGTACTAGTCCATCTATACTGACCTCCATCAGGTTGCAAACTGCATATATTTTTTTCTTCATCTACCTCTGAAAAAATATTGGGCTTCTAGCTGTGTGTGGGACTTGTTCTATTAATCCATCTATACAGACCTCCATCAGGTTGCAAACTGAATATATTTTTTTCTGCATCTACCTCTGAAAAAATATTGGGCTTCTAGCTGTGTGTGGGACTTGTTGTATTAGTCCATCTATACTGACCTCCATAAGGTTGCAAACTGAATATAATTTTTTTCTGCATCTACCTCTGAAAAAATATTTGGCCTTCTAGCAGTGTGTGGGACTTGTTCTATTAGTCCATCTATACTGACCTCCATAAGGTTGCAAACTGAATATAATTTTTTTCTGCATCTACCTCTGAAAAAATATTTGGCCTTCTAGCTGTGTTTGGGACTTGTTCTATTAGTCCATCTATACTGACCTCCATAAGGTTGCAAACTGAATATAATTTTTTTCTGCATCTACCTCTGAAAAAATATTTGGCCTTCTAGCTGTGTGTGGGACTTGTTCTATTAGTCCATCTATACTGACCTCCATCAGGTTGTAAATTGAATATAATTTTTTTCTGCATCTAGCTCTGAAAAAATATTGGGCTTCTAGCTGTGTGTGGGACTCGTTGTACTAGTCCATCTATACTGACCTCCATCAGGTTGCAAACTGCATATATTTTTTTCTTCATCTACCTCTGAAAAAATATTGGGCTTCTAGCTGTGTGTGGGACTTGTTCTATTAATCCATCTAAACAGACCTCCATCAGGTTGCAAACTGAATATATTTTTTTCTGCATCTACCTCTGAAAAAATATTGGGCTTCTAGCTGTGTGTGGGACTTGTTCTATTAATCCATCTATACAGACCTCCATCAGGTTGCAAACTGAATATATTTTTTTCTGCATCTACCTCTGAAAAAATATTGGGCTTCTAGCTGTGTGTGGGACTTGTTGTATTAGTCCATCTATACTGACCTCCATAAGGTTGCAAACTGAATATAATTTTTTTCTGCATCTACCTCTGACAAAATATTTGGCCTTCTAGCTGTGTGTGGGACTTGTTCTATTAGTCCATCTATACTGACCTCCATAAGGTTGCAAACTGAATATAATTTTTTTCTGCATCTACCTCTGAAAAAATATTTGGCCTTCTAGCTGTGTGTGGGACTTGTTCTATTAGTCCATCTATACTGACCTCCATAAGGTTGCAAACTGAATATAATTTTTTTCTGCATCTACCTCTGAAAATATATTTGGCCTTCTAGCTGTGTGTGGGACTTGTTCTATTAGTCCATCTATACTGACCTCCATAAGGTTGCAAACTGAATATAATTTTTTTCTGCATCTACCTCTGAAAAAATATTTGGCCTTCTAGCTGTGTGTGGGACTTGTTCTATTAGTCCATCTATACTGACCTCCATAAGGTTGCAAACTGAATATAATTTTTTTCTGCATCTACCTCTGAAAAAATATTTGGCCTTCTAGCTGTGTGTGGGACTTGTTCTATTAGTCCATCTATACTGACCTCCATAAGGTTGCAAACTGAATATAATTTTTTTCTGCATCTACCTCTGAAAAAATATTTGGCCTTCTAGCTGTGTGTGGGACTTGTTCTATTAGTCCATCTATACTGACCTCCATAAGGTTGCAAACTGAATATAATTTTTTTCTGCATCTACCTCTGAAAAAATATTTGGCCTTCTAGCTGTGTGTGGGACTTGTTCTATTTGTCCATCTATACTGACCTCCATAAGGTTGCAAACTGAATATAATTTTTTTCTGCATCTACCTCTGAAAAAATATTTGGCCTTCTAGCTGTGTGTGGGACTTGTTCTATTAGTCCATCGATACTGACCTCCATAAGGTTGCAAACTGAATATAATTTTTTTCTGCATCTACCTCTGAAAAAATATTTGGCCTTCTAGCTGTGTGTGGGACTTGTTCTATTAGTCCATCTATACTGACCTCCATAAGGTTGCAAACTGAATATAATTTTTTTCTGCATCTACCTCTGAAAAAATATTTGGCCTTCTAGCTGTGTGTGGGACTTGTTCTATTAGTCCATCTATACTGACCTCCATAAGGTTGCAAACTGAATATAATTTTTTTCTGCATCTACCTCTGAAAAAATATTTGGCCTTCTAGCTGTGTGTGGGACTTGTTCTATTAGTCCATCTATACTGACCTCCATAAGGTTGCAAACTGAATATAATTTTTTTCTGCATCTACCTCTGAAAAAATATTTGGCCTTCTAGCTGTGTGTGGGACTTGTTCTATTAGTCCATCTATACTGACCTCCATAAGGTTGCAAACTGAATATAATTTTTTTCTGCATCTACCTCTGAAAAAATATTTGGCCTTCTAGCTGTGTGTGGGACTTGTTCTATTAGTCCATCTATACTGACCTCCATAAGGTTGCAAACTGAATATAATTTTTTTCTGCATCTACCTCTGAAAAAATATTTGGCCTTCTAGCTGTGTGTGGGCTTGTTCTATTAGTCCATCTATACTGACCTCCATAAGGTTGCAAACTGAATATAATTTTTTTCTGCATCTACCTCTGAAAAAATATTTGGCCTTCTAGCTGTGTGTGGGACTTGTTCTATTAGTCCATCGATACTGACCTCCATAAGGTTGCAAACTGAATATAATTTTTTTCTGCATCTACCTCTGAAAAAATATTTGGCCTTCTAGCTGTGTGTGGGACTTGTTCTATTAGTCCATCTATACTGACCTCCATAAGGTTGCAAACTGAATATAATTTTTTTCTGCATCTACCTCTGAAAAAATATTTGGCCTTCTAGCTGTGTGTGGGACTTGTTCTATTAGTCCATCTATACTGACCTCCATAAGGTTGCAAACTGAATATAATTTTTTTCTGCATCTACCTCTGAAAAAATATTTGGCCTTCTAGCTGTGTGTGGGACTTGTTCTATTAGTCCATCTATACTGACCTCCATAAGGTTGCAAACTGAATATAATTTTTTTCTGCATATACCTCTGAAAAAATATTTGGCCTTCTAGCTGTGTGTGGGACTTGTTCTATTAGTCCATCTATACTGACCTCCATAAGGTTGCAAACTGAATATAATTTTTTTCTGCATCTACCTCTGAAAAAATATTTGGCCTTCTAGCTGTGTGTGGGACTTGTTCTATTAGTCCATCTATACTGACCTCCATAAGGTTGCAAACTGAATATAATTTTTTTCTGCATCTACCTCTGAAAAAATATTGGGCTTCTAGCTGTGTGTGGGACTTGTTCTATTAATCCATCTATACAGACCTCCATCAGGTTGCAAACTGAATATATTTTTTTCTGCATCTACCTCTGAAAAAATATTGGGCTTCTAGCTGTGTGTGGGACTTGTTGTATTGGTCAATCTATACAGACCTCCATCAGGTTGCAAATTGAATATAATTTTTTTCTGCATCTAACCCAGCCAATTGTTTTGGCCTAATACCACAGTTTGGCCACTCAGCTCTGCTCGGTTCCCATCCATTGTTTTTTTGTGCAAACAACTCCAGAGTTGTGAATTAGTTAACCACCAAAATGAGTGGAAAAAGGCCTGCTGCTGGTGGAAAGGGGAATAGGCATGTTGGGAAGGGGAAAAAAGATTGTGTCCGTGGGGTAGGTGTTAAAGCAACAGTAACATCTGCAGAAGAAAGACCATCTTCCAGCCAAACTAAAATGTCTACTTCTTTTAGCGGACAATGTGATAAGATCCCTTTCTTACGGCCACGCCAATCGCTGCAAATTCCAGATGAGGCACAAAAACAGCAGGTGCTTCAACGGATATCAAGTGCTCCTTTAAGTGGGCTCTCCTCCACATCAACTTCAACATCACAAATACTCCAGTCCTCAAAGGTGTCACCCCAATCGCACTTGCTTCCTCACAGCTCCCAAATCTCCAGCTGCCCGTCTGAGTATGAGGTAGAACAGATGGTTGAGTCTGCAGAGCTGTTTACTCATACTATAGCCTGGGAATCAGAGGTCGACTCCAGCGCTTCTGTGAATCCAGACGAGGAAATGATCTGCATTGATGCCCAGAATCTTTATGAGTCGGATCCAGGACCAGACACAGAAGGTTCTGACCATAATGTAGACCCTCATTCCCAAACTGTAACTCCTGTTGGTGGAGACAATGAGGAAGACGATGATAAGACTCAAATACCTGATTGGAGCGACAACTTTAGTTTTTTGTCAGGGCAGGAACAGGTTGGCTCTGAGGACGACGGGTGTGATAACGCACAGGGTGATGATGATGAGGTTGGAGATCCCACTTACTGTCAACCCACAGTCAGCCAAGAGATGAGGTCAGCAGAGGAGGTGGAGGAAGATGCTAGTGACGACGAGGTCAGGTTGCGCCTTCCTGGACAGAGACGTAGTACTGGAAGCACGTCAACAACTGCATCCTCAAACACAACTCTGCCTCTCACCACAAGTCGTGGTGGCTCTTCAGGTCGCATGGGTGCTAAGCCTTGCATAGCCTGGGCATTTTTTCAGATCGATAAAGATGACCCAACTCGTGTTATCTGTAACATTTGTCAGCAAAAGCTAAGTAGAGGCCAAAAAATACATAGTTTGAGTACTTCATGCATGAACCGGCACATGGACATGAAGCATAAGTTGCAGTGGGAAGCTCAGTGTGCTACAATGCGGCCTAGTCGGCCGGGCCAACCACCGTCTGCCATATCTTGTGCATCCGCGGCCTCTTCATCCTCTGTGACTGGGGGGACAGCAGTCACACCTGTTTTGGGGCGCAGACCTGCCACCTCTTTACCCGCAACAGCCAGCGTGATTGGCAGGTCATCATTTTCTTTGGAGGTGGTAACACCAGCTGGTGTTGAGCACTGTCCGACATCGATAGCACCACCTTTGGATCAAGGCAACCTAACATGTCCGCCTGCATCTTCCTCACAGACCGGCAGTTTGCCGGTGACACCCTTATCAACCCCGTCTAAGCACAATAGCCAGCCCTCGGTCCCTCAGATGTGGACAAGTAAAAGACCATTTCCTCCTAGCCATGAGAAAGCTAAGAGGTTGAATTTCACCATCTGCAAGCTCTTGGCTACAGAAATGCTGCCTTTCCGCCTGGTGGACACAGAGGATTTTCGAGACCTTATGTCCGTCGCAGTGCCCCAGTACCAGATGCCCAGTCGGCACTACTTCTCAAAGAAAGGTGTGCCTGCGCTCCACCAGCATGTCGCACACAACATCACCGCTTCTTTGAGAAACTCTGTGTGTGACAGGGTGCATTTCACCACAGACACTTGGACGAGTAGGCATGGACAGGGGCGTTACATGTCGCTGACTGGGCACTGGGTAACTATGGTGACAGCAGGACAAGGGGCTGCTGTCCAAGTCTTGCCGTCCCCACGAGTTGTGCGTCAATCCTCTTTATATCAAAGTTCCTCCACTGCTTCTGCCTCCTCAACCTCCTCTCGGTCTTCCACCTGCACCCAAAGCCTGTCTGGTCATGCCACAAGCTTTCTAACTGCGCAGAAGGGATCCTGCACACCTCCTTACTATGCTGGCAGTAGGGCTCAACGTCATCAGGCGGTTTTTACATTGAAATGTCTGGGAAATGTGAGTCACACAGCTGAGGAGTTGTGGTCAGCTCTGGAGAACCAATTTCATGAATGGTTGTCTCCACTGGACCTGAAACCAGGGAAGGCCGTGTGCGACAATGCTGCAAACCTGGGTGCGGCCCTTCGCCGGGGCAATGTCACACACGTGCCTTGTATGGCTCACGTGTTGAACCTGGTTGTCCAGCAATTTTTAGCCCACTATCCCAGACTAGATGGCCTTCTGCAGAGGGCACGGTCGCTGTGTGCTCACTTCCGCCGTTCGCATCCCGCAGCTCAGCGACTTACATCTCTACAGAAGTCGTTGGGCCTGCCACTTCACCGGCTAAAATGCGATGTGCCTACCCGGTGGAATTCAACTCTGCACATGTTGCAGCGACTGTGGCAGCACCGACAAGCCCTGGTGCAATACGTTCTGACGTATAGCCTGGGCCAACGAGATTCAGAGGTGGGGCAAATCACGCTGGAGGAGTGGTCTCAGATCAGGGACCTATGCACCCTTCTGCACAGTTTTGAAATGGCGACGAAGATGTTTAGTGCTGACGATGCCATTATCAGCATGACTATTCCGGTGATTTACATGCTGGAGCACATGTTAAACAGAATTCGGAGTCAGGTGGTGGCACAAGAGGAGGTGGAGGAAGTAGAGGAGGAGGAGTTGTATGCGGAAGGGCTAACATCTGCAAGGTCCAGACGGTCGGCAGCACCAAGGCGGCAGGCATGTGAGGGTGGGGGAGATGGTTTCACCAGGGCGCATGGTAGCAGCCAAACTAGTGAGGAAGGTGCAGGAGCCCAGGAAGAAGTGGAGGACGAACTGATGGAAGACTCATCAGATGAGGGAGACCTTGATCACATTTCTGTTGTGCGAGGTTGGGGGGAGAGGACAGAGGAAGGAAGCATGATTGTTACCTCGCCACCAACACAACAGGGACTTGGTGCTCCTGGATGCGCAACACACATGAGTGCCTTCTTGCTGCACTACCTGCAACATGACCCTCGAATTGTGAGAATTAGAAATAATCCTGACTACTGGGTTGCCACACTGTTAGATCCCCGGTACAAAAGTAAATTTGCAGAAATTATTCCTGCCATAGAAAGGGATGCACGCATGCAGGAGTATCAGCAGAGACTGTTGCAGAATCTTACATGTGCTTTTCCACAAAATACCAGTGGTGCACGTAGTGAATCTCACAGTTCCAACTTGCCAACCGTGGGACCGTCAAGTGTTCAGCACTCAAACCGTAACAGAACCACAGTATCTGCTGGTAACATCAATTTTGCGGAATCATTTCACCACTTTTTTAGCCCATCCTTTGCAAGGCCACAGGAGACAAGAAGTCTGACACATAGTCAACGCCTAGAGACGATGGTACAGGAGTATCTCCAAGTAAACATTGAAGCCACGACTGTGTCACTGGACCCTTGCTCTTTTTGGGCTTCCAATCTGGATAAATGGCCGGAGCTAGCCACTTACGCCTTGGAGATCTTGTCATGCCCCGCAGCCAGCGTTCTGTCTGAACGTGTGTTCAGCGCTGCTGGTGGTGTGCTGACAGATAAGCGCACGCGGCTCTCCACTGATAATGTAGACAGATTCACGTTCATAAAGATGAACAAATCATGGATCCGAAACGACTTTTCTACCCCTGTGTCATCCTGGGGAGAGTAAAAGCGTGATGATTGGTTAAAATCACCCTACCAACCGTTTTAAGCTTTCAAATTACTAATCATGTTTATCTGTATCTTGGCTGGAAAATAATTTGGGCTTTGTAGCAGTGTGCAGCACTGATTCTATTAGGCCATCTATAATAAGCTCCACCAGATTTAAAATTACTAATCATGTTTATCTGTATCTTGACTGGAAAATAATTTGGGCTTTGTAGCAGTGTGCAGCACTGATCCTATTAGGCCATCTATACTAAAGCTTCACCAGATTTAAAATTAATAATAATTTTTAGCTGCATCTAGCCCGGAAAATAATTTTGGGGCTCCGAGATGCGCAAGACACATAAGTGCCTTCTTGCTGCACTACCTGCAGCATGACCCTCATATTGTCAGAATTCGAAGTAATCATGACTACTGGGTTGCCACACTCTTAGATCCCCCAAACTTTTCGATCAACCTTTTCATTTTAATAAAGACCAAAAAAATGGTCATTTTTGAAATTATAAGCATTAGCAGGTTGTTAGAAACTGAAATCAAACAGTTTTCAACTCAAAACTTTATTCTAGGTGATGTTACATTTTCACATAGGACCCCTTGTTCGAAAGGAGCTTCTGAACTCTCTCGTCCATTGAATTTGTCAGGTGTTGGATGGTTTCTGCTTCAATTGTTTTGCATGAAAACAGAATACCCTCCCAGAGCTGTTGCTTAGATGTGAACTGCCTCCCGCCATCATAGACACTCCTTTTAATGATGCTCCAAAGGTTCTGAATGGGGTAGAGGTCAGGGGAGCATGGGGGTCACACCATAAGTTTGTCCCCTTTTATGCCCATATCAGCCAGAGATGCAGATGTTTTATGTGCAGCATGAGATGGTGCATTATCATGCAGAAAAATGATCTTGCTGTGAAATACACGGTTCTTCTTCTTGAACCATGGCAGGAAGTGCTGTTTGAGAAAATCCACATACATTATGGAGTTCATCTTTAGCGCCTTCAGGGATCCTAAAGGGGCCGACAATCTCTCTCCCCATGATTCCAGCCCAAAACATTACTCCACCTCCTCCTTGTTGGCGCTGTAGCCGTGTTTGCGTGGGGTGTCCATCAACCAGCCATCCTCCACTCCATCCATCTGGACCATCGAGCGCTGCACGGCACTCATCCGTGAACAAAACAGTTTTGAAATCAGTCTTCATGTAATGTTTGGCCCACTGGAGCCGTTTCTGCTTGTGTGAAGTGGATAGAGGAGGTCGAAAGGATGGCGTATGCACAGCTGCAAACCTCTGAAGGACCCTGCATCTTGTTGTTCGGGGGACGTTGGAGGCACAAGCAGCTTCAAAAACTTGTCTGCTGCTATGACAAGGCTTTTTTGCTGCTGCTCTTTCAACCTGACGTAATTGCCTGTAGGAAAGAGTCCTCAATTTGCCCTTATCAGCACGCACACGTGTGTACTGTGAATCAGCTACATACTTCTTGATTGCCAAGACACTTCATCCTGATCATCGCACAATGTTGATTGTAGTCATGCCTTGACCTAAACACTCCACAATTTGTTGCTTCTCAGCAGCCGACACATCCTTTTTCTTTCCCATTTTGGCAGAAAATGTAGGCTGCTTAATAATGTGAGACAGCCTTCTTAAGTAGTCTTGCCTTTCATTGGACACAGCTGCCAAACTAATTAGCACAGGTGTCTGCAATTGCTTACAGTGATATAAAGAGTCCTGACACACATCACCATCATTGAGTTTAACTGACAAACAAACAAATTCTTCCCTTATCACTCCTAAACACTTTTTGCATAATAATTTGGAACGCAGTGTACATGTGCTTTTCCACAAAACACCAGTGGTTCACGTAGTGAATCTTACAGTTCTAACTTGCCAACCGTGGTCTGTATGGAGTTGTTCAATAAAGGGCCCAAAATTAAGATAACATAGATGGGAGAGGTCTCTATGAATAGGAATTCCTAAGTATTTGATACCCTGTGAGGGCCAGGCAAAGGTAAAGTTGGACTGGATGGAATCCTATATGGATTTGGGGAGGGAGACCTCGAGGGCCTCAGACTTCGCTGCATTGATTTTAAAATTTGACCATGTAACAAAGTGATCTATTTCAGCCATAACAGCATGGATGGATATATGTGATTGAGTGATATATACTAGGACATCATCAGCAAATAGAGAGCACTTGTACTCGGTGCCTCCCACCTCAATCCACCTAATATTGGGGTTATGGCAAATTGATGAGAGCAGGTGCTCCGTCACTAGGATGTATAAGAGAGGGGACAGAGGACATCCCTGCCTTGTCCCATTGGTGATTGTGAAAGGTGATGAAAATGTTCTGACGCACCCCCTGGGCCTTGGGACACCCGGAGCCGGACCCTTTTTGGTGGATGCTGGTGGTTGTAGTCTTCGTGGCGGCGACCCGGTTCCGTGGCTCAGGGTGGTCAAACCAGTGGCGGAACTATTTATGTGGTTTTGATGTTTAAATGTCCGACTACGCCACCCGTGGATTGCGGTCAGAGTGAACCGCCGCTACAGGGCAGACCGCTGAGGCTGGTGTTGTGGGTACAGCAGAGCGTAGCATACCTCCCCACGGGAGGAGTATAGCCTCAGGGCAGTGTATGCGGAGGATGGGGGTGATGGTGCAGGGCAGCAGCAGTAACGACACGGAGTCAGTGATGCAGTTCAGGGCCTTTACTCACAGTTCTTATTATCCAGACCACGTCTGCAGGTAACGGCTGCCCACGTCGTACTGTGCTCACCAGGTGAGGGGCTCAGACAACTCCCAGATAATTTTGGAGCGCTTCACAGGACCCCCTTTGTGTGTCCTTTGTCTGGCCTTTCTTACCAACACTTCTGTCCGGCTGCCTCGGGCCTCCTCTTGGTAAACTTGGCGCCAGTTTCCCTGACCCTATGTGGTGCCTTCCTAGCGGGTGTAGCGAGGGGCTGCGCCACATAAAATGTCAGAGCCTCCGGTTTCTAGCTGAGGGTCGTTTCCTGCCTCCACTAGTTTTGGGGACCGGTCTCCCCCTTTGGCCTGACCCCTCCACGCAGGTGGATTCGGGCGTGTGGTGGCGACTCGCCCGTCCGCATTCCTGGGATCCCTTCATTCCTCGTTCCTGGAGCCTTCTCCGCTCCTCTTCCTTCCTTCTCCCTCTTGCAGGCCTGGGCCTCTGTTACTAGGCCCGCCTCCGGAGCAGAGCTCATGCAGAGCCCCTGCTCCCTGCCACTTCTGCTCAGACTTCTCTGCACTGAACTAAGATGGTGCCCACCTTTTATACTCCCTTCTCAATGCACCCAGGAACTGCTTCCTCCCTGCTCCTGCACTACAGGGTTCCCCTTCCTCAGTGTTCCCTCCCCCCACTCCAGCCAGGGACAGGGACTGTCGTGCCCATCTCAGGGGCATATTGGTCGCCCTGCCCCACGGCAATGTGGTGTAATGCATGCAGGTGTCGGGTCCTGATCCACACTCCATCCTTACCTGAGAGTGAGATATCACACCTCTGGGTGAGGTGCAATACGTCTGTAGCAACCGAGCCCTCAAGGTGCTACAGTTCCATTTATCTTCAGCCTAGGTGACGTATTGTGATACAGGGCCGTGATTTTGGCTATAAAAGGGTCCCCTAGACCCCTACCCCAAGCTTTTTAAGAGAATCATATATGGCGTGCCAGGAGACTCTATGGAATGCTTTCTCAGCATCCAACGAGAGTATCTACTTACAAATTTTTAACTGCATCTAGCCCAGGAAATACTTTGTGCCTAGTAGCAGTGTCTGCTAGTCAGCGGATTATCCCGGCTGTTAAGCAAGCTACACCACCTGTAGTTTGGACACTTAATTTTTTCAAAGGAAATGCTTCGGGACCACGGGATACTCAGTGAAGAGCATCAGGAGGCACCCCAAGGCATAGGGGCTGGGACTGGCAGTAGGATGCCTTGCGGTGGACAGCCGAGCTCGATCCTTATAAAAGCTTTTTAACTGCATCAGCTTTAGTGGACGCTACTGGAGCTGGAATTACGCGGCTGCTGGCATGAGACTTGCCCTCCAATAGATCCTTGTAAATGGCTTTAAATTGTATTCATTCAAATTAGAGAGACAATTTAAATTAAAAAACTTAGAGCTGCCTCCACCACAGGGGGGCTCGCTCGACCCACCAGCGGACAGGCACCAGTATTGGGAGAGGGGGGCTGGCCGTCAGGGTTCACCGCGGCTCTGGCACAAACCCAGCGACACGGAGGTGGCACGGGCAGGAGCGGACTGAACGTGTCGGCTTCTCAGTTTTTGGATTTTAGAAGGGCATGACATGCCTATATCTGTGTCTCCCCCTCCTTTTACTCCTCAACCTCTTTTCTTTTCTCATGACTATATGTACTTGTCACTTTTCCATGTGTTAGTTGTGTCTTCTGAGCAGTTTGTCAGCTTTTGGACACCTTTGAAGGTGTTTTCTATGTGTTTCTATGTGTTTTTGTTTGCCTGCCATTGGTTTTAACGGTGTTCGAAGGTGTTCGACGAACAGTTCGACGAACAGTTCGGCAAACACACGGGTGTTCGACGAACCGAACCGAACTCGAACACTACGGGGGTGGCTCAACACTACGGTGGCTCGAACACTTAACTTAACTTCGAACACCGTTAAAACCAATGGCAGGCAAACAAAAACACATAGAAACACATAGAAAACACCTTCAAAGGTGTCCAAAAGCTGACAAACTGCTCATAAGACACAACTAACACATGGAAAAGTGACAAGTACATATAGTCATGAGAAAAGAAAAGAGGTGGAGGAGTAAAAGGAGGGGGAGACACAGATATAGGCATGTCATGCCCTTCTAAAATCCAAAAAGTGAGAAGCCGACACGTTCAGTCCGCTCCTGCCCGTGCCACCTCCGTGTCGCCGGGTTTGTGCCAGAGCCGCGGTGAACCCTGACGGCCAGCCCCCCTCTCCCAATACTGGTGCCTGTCCGCTGGTGGGTCGAGCAAGCCCCCCTGTGGTGGAGGCAGCTCTAAGTTTTTTAATTTAAATTGTCTCTCTAATTTGAATGAATACACTTTAAATCCATTTACAAGGATCTATTGGAGAGCAAGTCTCATGCCATCAGCCGCGTAATTCCAGCTCCAGTAGCGTCCACTAAAGCTGCTGCAGTTAAAAAGCTTTTATAAGGATCGAGCTCGGCTGTCCACCGCAAGGCATCCTACTGCCAGTCCCAGCCCCTATGCCTTGGGGTGCCTCCTGATGCTCTTCACTGAGTATCCCGTGGTCCCGAAGCATTTCCTTTGAAAAAATTAAGTGTCCAAACTACAGGTGGTGTAGCTTGCTTAACAGCCGGGATAATCCGCTGACTAGCAGACACTGCTACTAGGCACAAAGTATTTCCTGGGCTAGATGCAGTTAAAAATTTGTGAGTAGATACTCTCGTTGGATGCTGAGAAAGCATTCCATAGAGTCTCCTGGCACGCCATATATGATTCTCTTAAAAAGCTTGGGGTAGGGGTCTAGGGGACCCTTTTATAGCCAAAATCACGGCCCTGTATCACAATACGTCACCTAGGCTGAAGATAAATGGAACTGTAGCACCCTGAGGGCTCGGTTGCTACAGACGTATTGCACCTCACCCAGAGGTGTGATATCTCACTCTCAGGTAAGGATGGAGTGTGGATCAGGACCCGACACCTGCATGCATTACACCACATTGCCGTGGGGCAGGGTGACCAATATGCCCCTGAGATGGGCACGACAGTCCCTGTCCCTGGCTGGAGTGGGGGGAGGGAACACTGAGGAAGGGGAACCCTGTAGTGCAGGAGCAGTGAGGAAGCAGTTCCTGGGTGCATTGAGAAGGGAGTATAAAAGGTGGGCACCATCATAGTTCAGTGCAGAGAAGTCTGAGCAGAAGTGGCAGGGAGCAGGGGCTCTGCATAAGCTCTGCTCCGGAGGCGGGCCTAGTAACAGAGGCCCAGGCCTGCAAGAGGGAGAAGGAAGGAAGAGGAGCGGAGAAGGCTCCAAGAACGAGGAATGAAGGGATCCCAGGGGTGCGGACGGGCGAGTCGCCACCGCACGCCCGAATCCACCTGCGTGGAGGGGTCAGGCCAAAGGGGGAGACTGGTCCCCGAACTAGTGGAGGCAGGAAACGACCCTCAGCTAGAAACCGGAGGCTCTGACATTTTATGTGGCGCAGCCCCTCGCTACACCCGCTAGGAAGGCACCACATAGGGTCAGGGAAACTGGCGCCAAGTTTACCAAGAGGAGGCCCGAGGCAGCCGGACAGAAGTGTTGGTAAGAAAGGCCAGACAAAGGACACACAAAGGGGGTCCTGTGAAGCGCTCCAAAGTTATCTGGGAGTTGTCTGAGCCCCTCACCTGGTGAGCACAGTACGACGTGGGCAGCCGTTACCTGCAGACGTGGTCTGGATAATAAGAACTGTGAGTAAAGGCCCTGAACTGCATCACTGACTCCGTGTCGTTACTGCTGCTGCCCTGCACCATCACCCCCATCCTCCGCATACACTGCCCTGAGGCTATACTCCTCCCGTGGGCAGTTATGCTACGCTCTGCTGCACCCACAACACCAGCCTCAGCGGTCTGCCCTGTAGCGGCAGTTCACTCTGACCGCAATCCACGGGTGGCGTAGTCGGACATTTAAACATCAAAACCACATAAATAGTTCCGCCACTGGTTTGACCACCCTGAGCCACGGAACCGGGTCGCCGCCACGAAGACTACAACCACCAGCATCCACCAAAAAGGGTCCGGCTCCGGGTGTCCCAAGGCCCAGGGGGTGCGTCAGAACATTTTCATCACCTTTCACAATCACCAATGGGACAAGGCAGGGATGTCCTCTGTCCCCTCTCTTATACATCCTAGTGACGGAGCACCTGCTCTCATCAATTCGCCATAACCCCAATATTAGGTGGATTGAGGTGGGAGGCACCGAGTACAGGTGCTCTCTATTTGCTGATGATGTCCCTTTGCCTGGCCCTCACAGGGTATCAAATACTTAGGAATTCCTATTCATAGAGACCTCTCCCATCTATGTTATCTTAATTTTGGGCCCTTTATTGAACAACTCCATACAGACCACGGTTGGTAAGTTAGAACTGTAAGATTCACTACGTGAACCACTGGTGTTTTGTGGAAAAGCACATGTACACTGCGTTCCAAATTATTATGCAAAAAGTGTTTAGGAGTGATAAGGGAAGAATTTGTTTGTTTGTCAGTTAAACTCATTGATGGTGATGTGTGTCAGGGCTCTTTATATCACTGTAAGCAATTGCAGACACCTGTGCTAATTAGTTTGGCAGCTGTGTCCAATGAAAGGCAAGACTACTTAAGAAGGCTGACTCACATTATTAAGCAGCCTACATTTTCTGCCAAAATGGGAAAGAAAAAGGATGTGTCGGCTGCTGAGAAGCAACAAATTGTGGAGTGTTTAGGTCAAGGCATGACTACAATCAACATTGCGCGATGATCAGGATGAAGTGTCTTGGTAATCAAGAAGTATGTAGCTGATTCACAGTACACACATGTGCGTGCTGATAAGGGCAAATTGAGGACTCTTTCCTACAGGCAATTACGTCAGGTTGAAAGAGCAGCGGCAAAAAAGCCTTGTCATAGCAGCAGACAAGTTTTTGAAGCTGCTTGTGCCTCCAGCGTCCCCCGAACAACAAGATGCAGGGTCCTTCAGAGGTTTGCAGCTGTGCATACGCCATCCTGTCGACCTCCTCTATCCACTTCACACAAGCAGAAACGGCTCCAGTGGGCCAAACATTACATGAAGACTGATTTCAAAACTGTTTTGTTCACGGATGAGTGCCGTGCAGCGCTCGATGGTCCAGATGGATGGAGTGGAGGATGGCTGGTTGATGGACACCCCACGCAAACACGGCTACAGCGCCAACAAGGAGGAGGTGGAGTAATGTTTTGGGCTGGAATCATGGGGAGAGAGATTGTCGGCCCCTTTAGGATCCCTGAAGGCGCTAAAGATGAACTCCATAATGTATGTGAATTTTCTCAAACAGCACTTCCTGCCATGGTTCAAGAAGAAGAACCGTGTATTTCACAGCAAGATCATTTTTCTGCATGATAATGCACCATCTCATGCTGCACATAAAACATCTGCATCTCTGGCTGATATGGGCATAAAAGGGGACAAACTTATGGTGTGACCCCCATGCTCCCCTGACCTCTACCCCATTCAGAACCTTTGGAGCATCATTAAAAGGAGTGTCTATGATGGCGGGAGGCAGTTCACATCTAAGCAACAGCTCTGGGAGGGTATTCTGTCCTCATGCAAAACAATTGAAGCAGAAACCATCCAAAACCTGACAAATTCAATGGACGAGAGAGTTCAGAAGCTCCTTTCGAACAAGGGGTCCTATGTGAAAATGTAACATCACCTAGAATAAAGTTTTGAGTTGAAAACTGTTTGATTTCAGTTTCTAACAACCTGCTAATGCTTATAATTTCAAAAATGACCATTTTTTTGGTCTTTATTAAAATGAAAAGGTTGATCGAAAAGTTTGGGGGATTTAAGAGTGTGGCAACCCAGTAGTCATGATTACTTCGAATTCTGACAATATGAGGGTCATGCTGCAGGTAGTGCAGCAAGAAGGCACTTATGTGTCTTGCGCATCTCGGAGCCCCAAAATTATTTTCCGGGCTAGATGCAGCTAAAAATTATTATTAATTTTAAATCTGGTGAAGCTTTAGTATAGATGGCCTAATAGGATCAGTGCTGCACACTGCTACAAAGCCCAAATTATTTTCCAGTCAAGATACAGATAAACATGATTAGTAATTTTAAATCTGGTGGAGCTTATTATAGATGGCCTAATAGAATCAGTGCTGCACACTGCTACAAAGCCCAAATTATTTTCCAGCCAAGATACAGATAAACATGATTAGTAATTTGAAAGCTTAAAATGGTTGGTAGGGTGATTTTAACCAATCATCAAGCTTTTACTCTCCCCAGGATGACACAGGGGTAGAAAAGTCGTTTCGGATCCATGATTTGTTCATCTTTATGAACGTGAGTCTGTCTACATTATCAGTGGAGAGCCGCGTGCGCTTATCTGTCAGCACACCACCAGCAGCGCTGAACACACGTTCAGACAGAACGCTGGCTGCGGGGCATGACAAGATCTCCAAGGCGTAAGTGGCTAGCTCCGGCCATTTATCCAGATTGGAAGCCCAAAAAGAGCAAGGGTCCAGTGACACAGTCGTGGCTTCAATGTTTACTTGGAGATACTCCTGTACCATCGTCTCTAGGCGTTGACTATGTGTCAGACTTCTTGTCTCCTGTGGCCTTGCAAAGGATGGGCTAAAAAAGTGGTGAAATGATTCCGCAAAATTGATGTTACCAGCAGATACTGTGGTTCTGTTACGGTTTGAGTGCTGAACACTTGACGGTCCCACGGTTGGCAAGTTGGAACTGTGAGATTCACTACGTGCACCACTGGTATTTTGTGGAAAAGCACATGTAAGATTCTGCAACAGTCTCTGCTGATACTCCTGCATGCGTGCATCCCTTTCTATGGCAGGAATAATTTCTGCAAATTTACTTTTGTACCGGGGATCTAACAGTGTGGCAACCCAGTAGTCAGGATTATTTCTAATTCTCACAATTCGAAGGTCATGTTGCAGGTAGTGCAGCAAGAAGGCACTCATGTGTGTTGCGCATCCAGGAACACCAAGTCCCTGTTGTGTTGGTGGCGAGGTAACAATCATGCTTCCTTCCTCTGTCCTCTCCCCCCAACCTCGCACAACAGAAATGTGATCAAGGTCTCCCTCATCTGATGAGTCATCAGTTCGTCCTCCACTTCTTCCTGGGCTCCTGCACCTTCCTCACTAGTTTGGCTGCTACCATGCGCCCTGGTAAAACCATCTCCCCCACCCTCACATGCCTGCCGCCTTGGTGCTGCCGACCGTCTGGACCTTGCAGATGTTAGCCCTTCCGCATACAACTCCTCCTCCTCTACTTCCTCCACCTCCTCTTGTGCCACCACCTGACTCCGAATTCTGTTTAACATGTGCTCCAGCATGTAAATCACCGGAATAGTCATGCTGATAATGGCATCGTCAGCACTAAACATCTTCGTCGCCATTTCAAAACTGTGCAGAAGGGTGCATAGGTCCCTGATCTGAGACCACTCCTCCAGCGTGATTTGCCCCACCTCTGAATCTCGTTGGCCCAGGCTATACGTCAGAACGTATTGCACCAGGGCTTGTCGGTGCTGCCACAGTCGCTGCAACATGTGCAGAGTTGAATTCCACCGGGTAGGCACATCGCATTTTAGCCGGTGAAGTGGCAGGCCCAACGACTTCTGTAGAGATGTAAGTCGCTGAGCTGCGGGATGCGAACGGCGGAAGTGAGCACACAGCGACCGTGCCCTCTGCAGAAGGCCATCTAGTCTGGGATAGTGGGCTAAAAATTGCTGGACAACCAGGTTCAACACGTGAGCCATACAAGGCACGTGTGTGACATTGCCCCGGCGAAGGGCCGCACCCAGGTTTGCAGCATTGTCGCACACGGCCTTCCCTGGTTTCAGGTCCAGTGGAGACAACCATTCATGAAATTGGCTCTCCAGAGCTGACCACAACTCCTCAGCTGTGTGACTCACATTTCCCAGACATTTCAATGTAAAAACCGCGTGATGACGTTGAGCCCTATTGCCAGCATAGTAAGGAGGTGTGCAGGATCCCTTCTGCGCAGTTAGAAAGCTTGTGGCATGACCAGACAGGCTTTGGGTGCAGGTGGAAGACCGAGAGGAGGTTGAGGAGGCAGAAGCAGTGGAGGAACTTTGACATAAAGAGGATTGACGCACAACTCGTGGGGACGGCAAGACTTGGACAGCAGCCCCTTGTCCTGCTGTCACCATAGTTACCCAGTGCCCAGTCAGCGACATGTAACGCCCCTGTCCATGCCTACTCGTCCAAGTGTCTGTGGTGAAATGCACCCTGTCACACACAGAGTTTCTCAAAGAAGCGGTGATGTTGTGTGCGACATGCTGGTGGAGTGCAGGCACACCTTTCTTTGAGAAGTAGTGCCGACTGGGCATCTGGTACTGGGGCACTGCGACGGACATAAGGTCTCGAAAATCCTCTGTGTCCACCAGGCGGAAAGGCAGCATTTCTGTAGCCAAGAGCTTGCAGATGGTGAAATTCAACCTCTTAGCTTTCTCATGGCTAGGAGGAAATGGTCTTTTACTTGTCCACATCTGAGGGACCGAGGGCTGGCTATTGTGCTTAGACGGGGTTGATAAGGGTGTCCCCGGCAAACTGCCGGTCTGTGAGGAAGATGCAGGCGGACATGTTAGGTTGCCTTGATCCAAAGGTGGTGCTATCGATGTCGGACAGCGCTCAACACCAGCTGGTGTTACCACCTCCAAAGAAAATGATGACCTGCCAATCACGCTGGCTGTTGCGGGTAAAGAGGTGGCAGGTCTGCGCCCCAAAACAGGTGTGACTGCTGTCCCCCCAGTCACAGAGGATGAAGAGGCCGCGGATGCACAAGATATGGCAGACGGTGGTTGGCCCGGCCGGCTAGGCCGCATTGTAGCACACTGAGCTTCCCACTGCAACTTATGCTTCATGTCCATGTGCCGGTTCATGCATGAAGTACTCAAACTATGTATTTTTTGGCCTCTACTTAGCTTTTGCTGACAAATGTTACAGATAACACGAGTTGGGTCATCTTTATCGATCTGATAAAATGCCCAGGCTATGCAAGGCTTAGCACCCATGCGACCTGAAGAGCCACCACGACTTGTGGTGAGAGGCAGAGTTGTGTTTGAGGATGCAGTTGTTGACGTGCTTCCAGTACTACGTCTCTGTCCAGGAAGGCGCAACCTGACCTCGTCGTCACTAGCATCTTCCTCCACCTCCTCTGCTGACCTCATCTCTTGGCTGACTGTGGGTTGACAGTAAGTGGGATCTCCAACCTCATCATCATCACCCTGTGCGTTATCACACCCGTCGTCCTCAGAGCCAACCTGTTCCTGCCCTGACAAAAAACTAAGTTGTCGCTCCAATCAGGTATTTGAGTCTTATCATCGTCTTCCTCATTGTCTCCACCAACAGGAGGTACAGTTTGGGAATGAGGGTCTACATTATGGTCAGAACCTTCTGCGTCTGGTCCTGGATCCGACTCATAAAGATTCTGGGCATCAGTGCAGATCATTTCCTCGTCTAGATTCACAGAAGCGCTGGAGTCGACCTCTGATTCCCAGGCTATAGTATGAGTAAACAGCTCTGCAGACTCAACCATCTGTTCTACCTCATACTCAGACGGGCAGCTGGAGATTTGGGAGCTGTGAGGAAGCAAGTGCGATTGGGGTGACACCTTTGAGGACTGGAGTATTTGTGATGTTGAAGTTGATGTGGAGGAGAGCCCACTTAAAGGAGCACTTGATATCCGTTGAAGCACCTGCTGTTTTTGTGCCTCATCTGGAATTTGTAGCGATTGGCGTGGCCGTAAGAAAGGGATCTTATCACATTGTCCGCTAAAAGAAGTAGACATTTTAGTTTGGCTGGAAGATGGTCTTTCTTCTGCAGATGTTATTGTTGCTTTAACACCTACCCCACGGACACAACCTTTTTTCCCCTTCCCAACACGCCTATTCCCATTTCCACCAGCAGCAGGCCTTTTTCCACTCATTTTGGTGGTTAACTAATTCACAACTCTGGAGTTGTTTGCACAAAAAAACAATGGATGGGAACCGAGCAGAGCTGAGTGGCCAAACTGAGGTATTAGGCCAAAACTATTGGCTGGGTTAGATGCAGAAAAAAATTATATTCAATTTGCAACCTGATGGAGGTCTGTATAGATGGACTAATACAACAAGTCCCACACACAGCTAGAAGCCCAATATTTTTTCAGAGGTAGATGCAGAAAAAAATATATTCAGTTTGCAACCTGATGGAGGTCTGTATAGATGGATTAATAGAACAAGTCCCACACACAGCTAGAAGCCCAATATTTTTTCAGAGGTAGATGCAGAAAAAAATTATATTCAGTTTGCAACCTTATGGAGGTCAGTATAGATGGACTAATAGAACAAGTCCCACACACAGCTAGAAGGCCAAATATTTTTTCAGAGGTAGATGCAGAAAAAAATTATATTCAGTTTGCAATCTTATGGAGGTCAGTATAGATGGACTAATAGAACAAGTCCCACACACAGCTAGAAGGCCAAATATTTTTTCAGAGGTAGATGCAGAAAAAAATTATATTCAGTTTGCAACCTTATGGAGGTCAGTATAGATGGACTAATAGAACAAGTCCCACACACAGCTAGAAGGCCAAATATTTTTTCAGAGGTAGATGCAGAAAAAAATTATATTCAGTTTGCAACCTTATGGAGGTCAGTATAGATGGACTAATAGAACAAGTCCCACACACAGCTAGAAGGCCAAATATTTTTTCAGAGGTAGATGCAGAAAAAAATTATATTCAGTTTGCAACCTTATGGAGGTCAGTATAGATGGACTAATAGAACAAGTCCCACACACAGCTAGAAGGCCAAATATTTTTTCAGAGGTAGATGCAGAAAAAAATTATATTCAGTTTGCAACCTTATGGAGGTCAGTATAGATGGACTAATAGAACAAGTCCCACACACAGCTAGAAGGCCAAATATTTTTCAGAGGTAGATGCAGAAAAAAATTATATTCAGTTTGCAACCTTATGGAGGTCAGTATAGATGGACTAATAGAACAAGTCCCACACACAGCTAGAAGGCCAAATATTTTTTCAGAGGTAGATGCAGAAAAAAATTATATTCAGTTTGCAACCTTATGGAGGTCAGTATAGATGGACTAATAGAACAAGTCCCACACACAGCTAGAAGGCCAAATATTTTTTCAGAGGTAGATGCAGAAAAAAATTATATTCAGTTTGCAACCTTATGGAGGTCAGTATAGATGGACTAATAGAACAAGTCCCACACACAGCTAGAAGGCCAAATATTTTTTCAGAGGTAGATGCAGAAAAAAATTATATTCAGTTTGCAACCTTATGGAGGTCAGTATAGATGGACTAATAGAACAAGTCCCACACACAGCTAGAAGGCCAAATATTTTTTCAGAGGTAGATGCAGAAAAAAATTATATTCAGTTTGCAACCTTATGGAGGTCAGTATAGATGGACTAATAGAACAAGTCCCACACACAGCTAGAAGGCCAAATATTTTTTCAGAGGTAGATGCAGAAAAAAATTATATTCAGTTTGCAACCTTATGGAGGTCAGTATAGATGGACTAATAGAACAAGTCCCACACACAGCTAGAAGGCCAAATATTTTTTCAGAGGTAGATGCAGAAAAAAATTATATTCAGTTTGCAATCTTATGGAGGTCAGTATAGATGGACTAATAGAACAAGTCCCACACACAGCTAGAAGGCCAAATATTTTTTCAGAGGTAGATGCAGAAAAAAATTATATTCAGTTTGCAACCTTATGGAGGTCAGTGTAGATGGACTAATAGAACAAGTCCCACACACAGCTAGAAGGCCAAATATTTTTTCAGAGGTAGATGCAGAAAAAAATTATATTCAGTTTGCAACCTTATGGAGGTCAGTATAGATGGACTAATAGAACAAGTCCCACACACAGCTAGAAGGCCAAATATTTTTTCAGAGGTAGATGCAGAAAAAAATTATATTCAGTTTGCAACCTTATGGAGGTCAGTATAGATGGACTAATAGAACAAGTCCCACACACAGCTAGATGGCCAAATATTTTTTCAGAGGTAGATGCAGAAAAAAATTATATTCAGTTTGCAACCTTATGGAGGTCAGTATAGATGGACTAATAGAACAAGTCCCACACACAGCTAGAAGGCCAAATATTTTTTCAGAGGTAGATGCAGAAAAAAATTATATTCAGTTTGCAACCTTATGGAGGTCAGTATAGATGGACTAATAGAACAAGTCCCACACACAGCTAGAAGGCCAAATATTTTTTCAGAGGTAGATGCAGAAAAAAATTATATTCAGTTTGCAATCTTATGGAGGTCAGTATAGATGGACTAATAGAACAAGTCCCACACACAGCTAGAAGGCCAAATATTTTTTCAGAGGTAGATGCAGAAAAAAATTATATTCAGTTTGCAACCTTATGGAGGTCAGTATAGATGGACTAATAGAACAAGTCCCACACACAGCTAGAAGGCCAAATATTTTTTCAGAGGTAGATGCAGAAAAAAATTATATTCAGTTTGCAACCTTATGGAGGTCAGTATAGATGGACTAATAGAACAAGTCCCACACACAGCTAGAAGGCCAAATATTTTTTCAGAGGTAGATGCAGAAAAAAATTATATTCAGTTTGCAACCTTATGGAGGTCAGTATAGATGGACTAATAGAACAAGTCCCACACACAGCTAGAAGGCCAAATATTTTTTCAGAGGTAGATGCAGAAAAAAATTATATTCAGTTTGCAACCTTATGGAGGTCAGTATAGATGGACTAATAGAACAAGTCCCACACACAGCTAGAAGGCCAAATATTTTTCAGAGGTAGATGCAGAAAAAAATTATATTCAGTTTGCAACCTTATGGAGGTCAGTATAGATGGACTAATAGAACAAGTCCCACACACAGCTAGAAGGCCAAATATTTTTTCAGAGGTAGATGCAGAAAAAAATTATATTCAGTTTGCAACCTTATGGAGGTCAGTATAGATGGACTAATAGAACAAGTCCCACACACAGCTAGAAGGCCAAATATTTTTTCAGAGGTAGATGCAGAAAAAAATTATATTCAGTTTGCAACCTTATGGAGGTCAGTATAGATGGACTAATAGAACAAGTCCCACACACAGCTAGAAGGCCAAATATTTTTTCAGAGGTAGATGCAGAAAAAAATTATATTCAGTTTGCAACCTTATGGAGGTCAGTATAGATGGACTAATAGAACAAGTCCCACACACAGCTAGAAGGCCAAATATTTTTTCAGAGGTAGATGCAGAAAAAAATTATATTCAGTTTGCAACCTTATGGAGGTCAGTATAGATGGACTAATAGAACAAGTCCCACACACAGCTAGAAGGCCAAATATTTTTCAGAGGTAGATGCAGAAAAAAATTATATTCAGTTTGCAACCTTATGGAGGTCAGTATAGATGGACTAATAGAACAAGTCCCACACACAGCTAGAAGGCCAAATATTTTTTCAGAGGTAGATGCAGAAAAAAATTATATTCAGTTTGCAATCTTATGGAGGTCAGTATAGATGGACTAATAGAACAAGTCCCACACACAGCTAGAAGGCCAAATATTTTTTCAGAGGTAGATGCAGAAAAAAATTATATTCAGTTTGCAACCTTATGGAGGTCAGTATAGATGGACTAATAGAACAAGTCCCACACACAGCTAGAAGGCCAAATATTTTTTCAGAGGTAGATGCAGAAAAAAATTATATTCAGTTTGCAACCTTATGGAGGTCAGTATAGATGGACTAATAGAACAAGTCCCACACACAGCTAGAAGGCCAAATATTTTTTCAGAGGTAGATGCAGAAAAAAATTATATTCAGTTTGCAACCTTATGGAGGTCAGTATAGATGGACTAATAGAACAAGTCCCACACACAGCTAGAAGGCCAAATATTTTTTCAGAGGTAGATGCAGAAAAAAATTATATTCAGTTTGCAACCTTATGGAGGTCAGTATAGATGGACTAATAGAACAAGTCCCACACACAGCTAGAAGGCCAAATATTTTTCAGAGGTAGATGCAGAAAAAAATTATATTCAGTTTGCAACCTTATGGAGGTCAGTATAGATGGACTAATAGAACAAGTCCCACACACAGCTAGAAAGCCAAATATTTTTTCAGAGGTAGATGCAGAAAAAAATTATATTCAGTTTGCAACCTTATGGAGGTCAGTATAGATGGACTAATAGAACAAGTCCCACACACAGCTAGAAGGCCAAATATTTTTTCAGAGGTAGATGCAGAAAAAAATTATATTCAGTTTGCAACCTTATGGAGGTCAGTATAGATGGACTAATAGAACAAGTCCCACACACAGCTAGAAGGCCAAATATTTTTTCAGAGGTAGATGCAGAAAAAAATTATATTCAGTTTGCAACCTTATGGAGGTCAGTATAGATGGACTAATAGAACAAGTCCCACACACAGCTAGAAGGCCAAATATTTTTTCAGAGGTAGATGCAGAAAAAAATTATATTCAGTTTGCAACCTTATGGAGGTCAGTATAGATGGACTAATAGAACAAGTCCCACACACAGCTAGAAGGCCAAATATTTTTTCAGAGGTAGATGCAGAAAAAAATTATATTCAGTTTACAACCTTATGGAGGTCAGTATAGATGGACTAATAGAACAAGTCCCACACACAGCTAGAAGGCCAAATATTTTTTCAGAGGTAGAGGCAGAAAAAAATTATATTCAGTTTGCAACCTTATGGAGGTCAGTATAGATGGACTAATAGAACAAGTCCCACACACAGCTAGAAGGCCAAATATTTTTTCAGAGGTAGATGCAGAAAAAAATTATATTCAGTTTGCAACCTTATGGAGGTCAGTATAGATGGACTAATAGAACAAGTCCCACACACAGCTAGAAGGCCAAATATTTTTTCAGAGGTAGATGCAGAAAAAAATTAAATTCAATTTGCAACCTTATAGAGGTCAGTATAGATGGACTAATAGAACAAGTCCCACACACAGCTAGAAGGCCAAATATTTTGTCAGAGGTAGATGCAGAAAAAAATTATATTCAGTTTGCAACCTTATGGAGGTCAGTATAGATGGACTAATACAACAAGTCCCACACACAGCTAGAAGCCCAATATTTTTTCAGAGGTAGATGCAGAAAAAAATATATTCAGTTTGCAACCTGATGGAGGTCTGTACAGATGGATTAATAGAACAAGTCCCACACACAGCTAGAAGCCCAATATTTTTTCAGAGGTAGATGCAGAAAATAATATATTCAGTTTGCAACCTGATGGAGGTCTGTATAGATGGATTAATAGAACAAGTCCCACACACAGCTAGAAGCCCAATATTTTTTCAGAGGTAGATGAAGAAAAAAATATATGCAGTTTGCAACCTGATGGAGGTCAATATAGATGGACTAGTACAACAAGTCCCACACACAGCTAGAAGCCCAATATTTTTTCAGAGCTAGATGCAGAAAAAAATTATATTCAATTTGCAACCTGATGGATGTCAGTATAGATGGACTAATAGAACAAGTCCCACACACAGCTAGAAGGCCAAATATATTTTCAGAGGTAGATGCAGAAAAAAATTATATTCAGTTTGCAATCTTATGGAGGTCAGTATAGATGGACTAATAGAACAAGTCCCACACACAGCTAGAAGGCCAAATATTTTTTCAGAGGTAGATGCAGAAAAAAATTATATTCAGTTTGCAACCTTATGGAGGTCAGTATAGATGGACTAATAGAACAAGTCCCACACACAGCTAGAAGGCCAAGTATTTTGTCAGAGGTAGATGGAGAAAAAAATTATATTCAGTTTGCAACCTTATGGAGGTCAGTATAGATGGACTAATACAACAAGTCCCACACACAGCTAGAAGCCCAATATTTTTTCAGAGGTAGATGCAGAAAAAACTATATTCAGTTTGCAACCTGATGGAGGTCTGTATAGATGGATTAATAGAACAAGTCCCACACACAGCTAGAAGCCCAATATTTTTTCAGAGGTAGATGCAGAAAAAAATATATTCAGTTTGCAACCTGATGGAGGTCTGTATAGATGGATTAATAGAACAAGTCCCACACACAGCTAGAAGCCCAATATTTTTTCAGACGTAGATGAAGAAAAAAATATATGCAGTTTGCAACCTGATGGAGGTCAGTATAGATGGACTAGTACAACAAGTCCCACACACAGCTAGAAGCCCAATATTTTTTCAGAGCTAGATGCAGAAAAAAATTATATTCAATTTGCAACCTGATGGAGGTCAGTATAGATGGACTAATAGAACAAGTCCCACACACAGCTAGAAGCCCAATATTTTTTCAGAGGTAGATGAAGAAAAAAATATATGCAGTTTGCAACCTGATGGAGGTCAGTATAGATGCACTAGTACAACAAGTCCCACACACAGCTAGAAGCCCAATATTTTTTCAGAGCTAGATGCAGAAAAAAATTATATTCAATTTGCAACCTGATGGAGGTCAGTATAGATGGACTAATAGAAAGATGCTATGCCCAAAAGATTTTACTTCACTAGGTGCAGTAAAAAAATTGGTATTCTATACACAGGTGGTATATCTTGCAACACAGATAGGCTACTCCACTGACTAACACACTCTGCAATAGGCCAAAAAGGATTAGCTTTGCTAGATTCAGCCAAATGCTGTGAAAAAAACTTGCACAGCACTGGCACAGACCTGCCTGGCAAAAACTGATAGGAACTGATGTAACCTAGTCCTGAAAAGGACTCCAATTATAATTAGTCTTTACTCCCACAATCTATCTATTTAAGAGCACAGACCTGCCTGATAAAAGTCGTAGGAAATGCTGTAACCTAGTCATTAAAAGGACTGCAATCACAACTATTCCCTACTCCCAAGCTATCTGTAGATTTGTGCGAAAATTGGCTTGAAATTAACAAGGTATAGCGCACACAGCAACAGCGGTGCCGTCTAACACGCAGCTGCAGCAGTGAGAAAATGGTGGCGACGGGGAAAATGGCTTGGTCTTATAGGGCAAGGACATGTGACATACACTGCCAATGACACATGCCCTTGCTTGTGTGAAAAAAGCACTTCGCTCCGTGTGTGCGCTGCTGATAGGCTGACAGATTGCACCTCCCCACTGTAAATGCGGGAAAGAGAAAAAAAAATGGAGACCTTCATTGTTCCTGCAGAGATCCATCCCCTGCCCCTCCCCCCACCCCGCTGTACACTCAAACTGCGTATTAACATTAATTTTCATTATTACTGAGAAAAAATCCAGTTATGATTTTGGTGCACGAACAGTTATCGAACATAACCTCGAACAGCCGAATTTTTCTCAAATTGTTCGTGTTCGCCGAACGGCTCGAACACCGCCCAAAACAGCTCGAATTTGAGATTGGCGAACAGTTCGAGTAGAACAACGCTCATCTCTACTTGGGAGCCCCGGGAGAACATCCATGCCCCTCTCATCCTTGATAAATTTCTGTCTGGCCTAAAAAATGGGGGGCCTAAAGGGGGGGGTACTGTAGCGTCGGCGTCCCTGCCTCCTGCTAGGCAGGGACGCTGTTCCCCTCACCTCTCTGCTCCGTGCCCGGCGTCCTCCTTCCGCTCTGCTGGCAGCGCGCGCTGCTTCCCGGCCACTGTGCTTAGGGCGCGCGCGCGCGCTCCCCCTCTCTTAAAGGGGCCGGGCGCGCCGTCCTAAGGAGTCCCCGGCCAATGGCCGGAGGACCTCACCATATATAAGGCACCTCCTCCAAAATGGAGGTGCCCGAGCAATGTTGTAGCATAGTTCATCACTCTGCTTCAGCCCTCAGGTCCCGTATCCAGTTACCTGCCAGTTTCCTGCCAGTTTCCTGTCTGATACCTGCATGACTCGTGTCTATCTGCTGTTATTCCTGCGGTCCGACAGTCTGCCTACCTGCCCTGCCAGTCTGTCTATGGATCCGGCTGCCCGCTCACCTGGGAGCGCTCACCTGCTTCCTGCCTGCTAGCCTACCTGGAGGCTCTGCCGTCACGTGCTGTGACCACCTGCCCGTCCAGAGACTCTTGCCCACTCACCTGGGAGCGTCCACCTGTTACCTGCCTGTTTGCCTACCTGGAGGATCTGCCGTCACTTGCTGTGACCACCCGCTTGTCCAGAGACTCTCGCCCGCTCACCTGGGAGCGTCCACCCGCTACCTGCCTGCTTGCCTACCTGGAGGCTCAGCCATCACTTGCTGTGACCACCCGCTTGTCCAGAGACTCTCGCCCGCTCACCTGGGAGCATCCACCTGCTACCTGCCTGCTTGCCTACCTGGAGGCTCAGCCGTCACTTGCTGTGACCACCCGCTTGTCCAGAGACTCTCGCCCGCTCACCTGGGAGCATCCACCCGCTACCTGCCTGCTTGCCTACCTGGAGGCTCAGCCGTCACTTGCCGTGACCACCCGCCTGTCAAGAGACTGCCCCCGTCACTTGCCGTGACCTCCTGCCCTCTTACCCAGAGACTGTCCCCTTTCCCTGGGTGTCACCCGCTTCCTTAGAAGGACTGCCCCTTTGTATAGTTGCTCTGTGGTTCCACCTCCCAGACCCATTACACATTGCAAGTTGCTCCGTCCTAATTTTTGGCAGCTTTTGCTTGCAAGGCATAAGCAAATACTATGGGACACCCACTCCCCAATAATGGGACTTATGTTTGTAATATGCTGTACTGCATGTGACGCGCCCCCTGGGCCATGTGTACACGTGTGTGGGATACCCGGTGCCGGGTCTCTGGGGTCTGTAGTCTCCGTGGCGGTGACCCGTCCCGTGGCTCAGGCTTTTCAAACCAGTGGCAGTCTTTCTTAGGTTTTGAGGTTAATTGTCCGACTGCGCCACCCGTGGATTGCGGTCAGGGAGTACCACCGCTGCGTGGCAGACCGCTGAGGCTGGTGTTGTGTGCGCAGCAGAGAATGGGATAACTCCCCACGGGAGGAGTATAGCCTCAGGGCAGTGAGTGTGGATGATGGGGGTGATGGTGCACTAGCGCAGCAGGAATGACTCAGAGTCTTTGCAGTGCAGTTCAGGGTCTTTACTGATGATTATAAGGTAGACCCTCCCGGGAGTACTGGCTAGCATAAGAGGCCTGGTCAGTCTGTGAGCAAGCAGGAGTTCCCCTGGCCAGGTGGAGTTGTAGGCCTCCCCGTCTGTCTGCACTCTTCCTGGCTACCTTGCTGTAAGCGGGTAGAAGTAGCCCACGTCCCTGAGTGTACCGTGTAGTGCTCACCCGTATGGCTGGTGACTTGGGGCCTTCTGTTAGCCTCCGCTCCACGATGGCGGTGCTGGTCCCTTGCTTGTGACTGAGCCTCCGGGCTTCTATGGCCAGAGGACCTGAAATCCCCTGTCGGCTGGTTTCTGCTGCTGGATATATAAGTCCTCACAGCCTCGGACTCCTGTGTCCGGTTCCTATTGTCTTCTGCCAGGGCGAGCTCTGCTCAGCTTCCAGCCCCTGGTCTTTAGCTCCTAGCTTCTACAGAGCTCCTTGCTGTTACTTTCCCTTGCTCTCACTCTGACTCTGACTGTTCTCTGTTCTCTGACTCACTCAACCCCGCCCCAGATCCAGTTTATAAGGGCAGAATTCTCCCCTCCCAGGACTGGGGCAGGAGGATGTTGCATGTTTAAGGGATCCTGACCAGGAAACCTCCCACTTGCTCTCTGACGTAATATCTCTATTGTTAGAACTCTCCTGTTAGGTTTTTTTTAGTTTGCTGGTCACATGACCATTTTTGCCTATTTAATCCGGCTCCGCCCTCCTGGTCTTGCTGGACTTCATTGTATTTACTACTCTTGAGCTAGCTTGGTGCTCTGTTGCCGTTCTCTGTTAGTTTTGCTAGGTCTTCTGACCTCTATGCTTTTTTGTTGTGTGTTTGTCTTTGACTGCTACTATTTCTGCTAGGAGGTGTCCAACTTATCCCAGTCCCTAGTTCTTGTAGGGATCCCTCCCTCACATCTATAGGTCTTCGTTCAGACTAGCCGAGGACTTTAGCGGGTCTGATCGCAGGATCAGGTTCCACGTTACATCGTAGGGATCTAGTTTAGTTCTATTGTAGGGACAGTTCTCCTGTCTTTCCTTAGTCCCTGTAGCAGATCATAACAGTAAGTCCAGCCCTAAAAGAAAAAAAAAAAAAAATTTTTCTAAGGAAAGACTTCCAGTTTTCCATCATGGTCTCGGTTCAAGATTTGGCTCAACGCTTGCAGGGACTCTCTCTGGAGGTGGCCAAGCTCCAACAACATGTGAGTAGCTGTTCTGGAGCACATTTTGTGGAACCTAAGGTACGTCTTCCTGATTTATTTTTTGGCGAACAACAAGATTTTTTTTCTTTTAAAAATGCTTGTTTATTGTATTTTCGTTTGAGACCCGGATCCTCTGGTGATGAATCACAGCGCATAGGGTTCATAATGTCACTTTTGCGCAAAGATCCTCAGGGATGGGCCTTCTCTCTCCAACCTAGTGATCCGTGCTTTAGATCAGTGGATAGTTTTTTTTCTGCTTTGGGTTTGTTGTATGATGATCCTGATCGTGTCTCATCTGCTGAGTCTGAATTGAGACGTTTGAGGCAGGGATCAGGTAATGTGGAAAAATATTGTTCTCACTTCCGTCGGTGGTCTGCCCAGGTGGGGTGGAACGATTCAGCTTTGAAAAGCTTGTTTCTTGCAGGGCTAGGTGAAAGGGTTAAGGATTTACTGATTGCTTATCCCACAACTGGAAACTTGCAGGAGGCTATGCAATTAGCTATACGGGTGGACAGGAGACTGCGTGCAAGGGTTAATGAGAGCAAATCCTCTGCTATGTCAGCTCCGAGTCTTGAGAGGGTCTGTACTGACAATGGAGAGCCGATGGAGATTGGGGCGATGGCACCCCGCTCTCAGGAAAAAGATCGCAGGCTTTCTGAAGGCTTGTGCTTCTATTGCGGAAATTCTGGTCATTTTATTAAGAATTGTGTGCTTCGTATGAAGAAAGAAAAAAAAATGGTCAGTTATGCCCGTATTGCCTGTTTAAATTCTAAGGGAGTATTCCTATCTGCCACTACTGCTGCTCAGGATGAATTAATTGAATTTCGGGTATTTCTGGATTGTGGTTCTACTCTGAATGTGATTGATGGGGGATTCTTGGAAAAACTTAGATTAGAACCTAAAACTTTGTCATCCCCTATTGCTGTGGTTTCTGTTGATGGCTCTCCCTTGAAGAGTGTTACTCATAAGGTCTGTGAATTTCCCCTCACTATTAATGGTATTCACCAAGAAAATTTGGATTTGGTGGTATTGGATAATTTGCCTTCTCCAGTAATATTGGGGTTACCCTGGTTAAAATTGCACAATCCTGTACTGGATTGGTCTACCAATGAAATTAAGTCCTGGAGCCCTAAGTGTTATGACAAGTGTTGTAACGGACGTATTGCTGCTGTGGATAAAGGGGAATTGCCTGTACCTATTCAGGATTTTTGGAGAGTTTTTTCTGAGGAGGAGTCACAAATTTTGCCTCCCCATAGAGACTATGATTGTACCATTGAATTTGTCCCTGGAGCGACTCTTCCTAAAAGTCGTTTATTTAATCTTACTATTCCTGAGAGAAAGGCTTTGGAGGAATACATACAGACAAGCTTGGCCGCCGGTCACATTAGGCCTTCCAAGTCTCCTGTGGCTGTTGGATTTTTTTTTGTAAAAAAAAAAGATGGCGGTTTACGTCCTTGTCTGGACTTTCGTGAGATTAATAAAATTACTGTACGCAATCCTTACCCACTGCCATTGATTCCTGATTTATTTAACCAGTTAGTGGGGGCCAAGTGGTTCTCTAAAATTGATCTCCGGGGGGCATACAATTTGTTGCGCATGAAGGAGGGTGATGAATGGAAGACTGCTTTTAACACTCCTGTGGGTCATTTTGAGAATCTGGTTATGCCTTTTGGTCTTACCAATGATCCAGCATTTTTTCAGAATCTTATTAATGACATCCTTAGACCTTTAATCGGCAAAAATGTGGTTGTGTATTTGGATAACATTCTGATTTATTCGCCTGATCTGGAGTCTCATTGGCGGAGCGTACGTGAGGTATTACAGTTATTAATGGACAATTCGCTTTTTGCTAAGCTGGAGAAATGTGAGTTCGCTGTACAGAGAATTAGTTTTTTGGGCTACATTATCTCCAGTGAAGGTTTTGAGATGGACCCGGTTAAAGTTCAAGCTGTGCAGGAATGGCCTAGGCCTATTGGTTTGAAATCGATACAGAGGTTTTTGGGTTTCGCCAATTATTACAGAAAATTCATAAAAAATTTTTCTATTATTGTCAAACCGCTGACCGATCTCACCAGGAAAGGTGCTAATGCGGTTCAGTGGACTTCTGAGGCCATTGAAGCTTTTGTGTTTCTAAAGGAGAGGTTCACCTCTGCTCCCATCCTTATGCAGCCTGATGTGACTAAGCCGTTTTTGGTTGAGGTTGATGCTTCTTTGGTGGGGGTCGGTGCGGTGTTGTCTCAGGAAAACAAGGATGGAGTACATCCCTGTGCCTTTTTTTAAAAAAAAATTTCTGAGACTGAACTTAATTACGATATTGGTAATCGGGAATTGCTGGCGATTAAACTCGCATTTGAACACTGGCGTCACCTCTTGGAAGGTGCTGAATTTCCCATTCAGGTTTTCACTGATCATAAAAATCTGATCTATCTTGATGCTGCCAAGCGCTTGAATGCCCGTCAGGCTAGGTGGGCACTTTTTTTCTCGCGGTTTAATTTTTCCGTTACTTACATCCCGGGTACCAAGAATGTTAAAGCGGATGCTTTGTCTCGCAGCTTTTCTCCCATGGTCGGTGTTGAGGAGGAAGAGGAGAGCATTTTACAAGAAGGTGTTGTGATTGCTGCTTTGGACTCCGTTTTGGAGGATGAGATTCTTAAAGCTCAGGAGAATGCCCCATCTAACACTCCCCATGGGAGGTTGTTTGTGCCTAGGACCTTTAGGAGAGATTTGTTTGTTGAGTGTCATGAGTCTCGGTTGGCAGGTCATCCAGGAATTTCTGAGACCAAGAGACTTGTGGGTCGCAGTTTTTGGTGGCCTGGATGGCAGAAGGAAGTCATTAAGTGGGTGCGCCAATGTACTGTGTGTGCTAGATCCAAGTCTTCGCATGCTCCTGCTGCTTTGCCCTCTGGAAGTTCCTAGTGCACCTTGGACACATCTGGCTATGGACTTTACTACTGACCTTCCCCCCTCTGAAGGTTTCACGGTCATCTGGGTGGTCGTGGACCGTTTTAGCAAGATGTGTCACTTGGTTCCCTTCATCAAACTGCCTGAGGAGGAGTTTTTCCGGTGATTTGGAGAGAGTTTGGACGGATGTGCGTGGTAATCTTCAGGAGGCTAACAAAAAATCTAAGAGGTACTTTGATAGGAAACGGCAAGAGGTTTTGTTTGCTGTTGGTGACATGGTTTGGTTGTCCTCTAAGAATCTGCGATTGAGGATTCCTTCTAAAAAATTGGGTCCCAAGTTCGTAGGGCCCTTTAAGGTGCTTCAGATAGTTAACCAATCTGCTGTTAGGTTGGAGGTTCCTGCGTCCTGGAAGATTAACCCGGTGTTTCATGTTTCTCTGTTGAAAAAAGCTGATGTGTCTGATGGTGACGCCTCTGCCACTGTTCCTCCGGTGGTGGAGGACGGGGAATATGAAATTTCCCGCATCCTAAATTCTAGACGGTATAGAGGGAGTTTGCAGTATCTCGTCGCTTGGAAGGGTTTCGGACCTGAGGATAACTCATGGGTGAGGGCGGATGATGTTTCTGCTTCCAGACTTGTCAGAGCGTTTCACAGGAGGTTTCCTGGTAAGCCTGGGCCTAGGGGATCCGGAGGATTCTCTTAGAAGAGGGGGTACTGTTAGAACTCTCCTGTTAGGTTTTTTTTAGTTTGCTGGTCACATGACCATTTTTGCCTATTTAATCCGGCTCCGCCCTCCTGGTCTTGCTGGACTTCATTGTATTTACTACTCTTGAGCTAGCTTGGTGCTCTGTTGCCGTTCTCTGTTAGTTTTGCTAGGTCTTCTGACCTCTATGCTTTTTTGTTGTGTGTTTGTCTTTGACTGCTACTATTTCTGCTAGGAGGTGTCCAACTTATCCCAGTCCCTAGTTCTTGTAGGGATCCCTCCCTCACATCTATAGGTCTTCGTTCAGACTAGCCGAGGACTTTAGCGGGTCTGATCGCAGGATCAGGTTCCCCATTACATCGTAGGGATCTAGTTTAGTTCTATTGTAGGGACAGTTCTCCTGTCTTTCCTTAGTCCCTGTAGCAGATCATAACATCTATTACTGTGGTGACCAGACCCCTGGGGTGCCACATATGGCTCTTGTAAGGGGCATTGCAGTTCTTCATAATTTTTGGAAAGCCTTCCATTCACTGCTTAGGCCAACAGTGCACAGGAGACCCAGTTGCTATAAATGGAAAAAAAGGTTTAGTTAATGCCCTCTGACCTCCATGTCATTTCCAAGGGGCATTGGAGTGCCTCGAAATTTTTGGTAGGCATTGCACTCACTGTATGCCCTATAACTGTGTAGCCAAACCGCTCCTTTCGTTACAGAAACATATCCCACAAGACATATCTGGTTGACTGGCCTGATATTGATGTGAATGGTCCCTGTTCCTCCTGCTCTTTCTCCTTTGCCACTACCTTATCCATCATTTATCACCTGAAGCTTTGTTTTAACGGGAGTCACAGAACTTGGATAGTAGCAGGAAAACATCCAGCAATCCTCGGAGGAGGTAGGGTATGCGCCAAAACGCTGATCACCTCAGGCCTAGCCGCTACTACATACATGCGCTTGCATTACAACAAAACAAAGCAGATGCTAACTTCTATCATCCTCATCATGCTCTTCACCTTGGCACTCTCAACTCCCCTGGTGGAGAAGCCAGGGCCCACCGGAGGAGTCTGATAGTCCGGTGGGCTCTGCCAATGCTGCCCTAAAGCAGGCCAGGCTAAGAAAAGTGTGGGAAAGGTTACCGGGACAAATAGGGGTGGCTGGGGACTGAGTATGGACACCCGGCCACCCCCTGGAGGCTGGGGAGCAAGCGGGGACACCCGGCCACCAGGCGGCTGGGGACTCAGTATGGATACCAGGCCGCCGACACAGCCATGGCGTGGTGGCCAGATTCCACCTCCACATGCCTAAAAGGCCCAATTTAAAGTGCAAGCAAGCAGTATGGTATTGCAACCTGGGGGTGGGTGGGTGGCAGGCTGCATACTTGCGCTTGCATTGCAAGGAATGGGAGAGGTACAATTGAACACTGCCCTGGGACAAGGACTTGAATGGGGATAGTTGCAAGTCTGCATCTTCTGATGCGGCAAGGATCACTTATAATGGGCACACTTTTAGACAGTGACCTGTGCAAGGTGGGAGGCATCTTCGCATGTACCATGAACAGGGGTTTGGCATGCACACACTACAGCGGAATAGGCTCTCCTTCCCACTAAATGCACTGGGGAGGGCACAGGTAATGTTTTGGTATACGCTCTTAATCTTATGTATAAGGCACACCAGGACAAATAGGGGCGGCTGGTGACTGAGTATGGATACCTCGCTGCCGAAGCAGCCATGAGGTAGTGGCCAGCTTCGGCCTCCTCCAACCTAAAAGGCCCCATTTCAAGTGCAAGCTAGCAGTATGTAATTGCAGTCTGGGTGTGGGTGGGTGGCAGGCTGCACACTTACACTTGCATTAAAAGAAAAGATAGCAGATGCTAACTTCTGTCATCATCATCATGCTCCTCACCTTGGCACTCTCAACTCCACCGATGGAGAAGTCAGGGCCCACTGGAGGAGTCTGGTTCTCTGGTGGGCTCGTCCAATGCTGCCTGAAGCAGGCCGGGATAAGAAAAGTGTGTGGGGGGATGTTCCAAGGAGAAATAGGGGCGGCTGGGGACCGTTTATGGACACCCGGCTGCCCCCAGGCGGCTGGGGACCGTGTGTGGACACCCAGCCGCGGGGCGGCTGGGGACCGAGTATTGACACCCGGCCGCCAGGCGGCTGGGGACTGAGTATGGATTCCAGGCCGCCAACACAGCCATGACGTGGTGGCCAGATTCCGCCTCCACATGCCTAAAAGGCCCAATTTCAAGTTCAAGCAAGCAAGCAGTATGGTATTGCAGCCTGGGGGTGGGTGGGTGGCAGGCTGCATACTTGCGCTTCTATTGCAAGGAATGGGGGAGGTACAATTGAACACTGCCCTGGGACTAGAACTTGCATGGGGATAGTTGCAAGTCTGCATCTTCTGATGCGGCAAGGATCACTTATAATGGGCACACTTTTAGACAGTGACCTGGGAGTCAGAGATGCTTCCAGTGGTCTTCCCCATGCTGTTCCCATGTCTTTTCAGCACTTTATGCATGTGTCACACAGCACATGGCCAGATAAGGTTGTAAAATGTTAAAATGACATTTCCCAGTGAATGCATTTGTCATAGTTGAAAGCAATACAAAAGTGCAAAAACGCATAAAAAATGCTACTTGTGAACATAGCCGAAGGTGTGGAGGAGTATTTTTGTTTTTGGTCATTTATTTTAACTTATACACAAGTCTTTTCCCTGGAAAGGATGTTCCTTAACATATTTCACAGGAAAAATGTTTCACTTTCGTTTTTGAACGTTTTATTGTGAGCCCGTAAAAGTGGCTTAATACCTCTGACCACGTTGTTGACAGCAGTGACCTGGGGGTCAGAAATGCTTCCTGGGGCGATCCCCATGCTGTCCCCATGTCATTTGAGCACTGTCACTATCGTTTTGGGCACTTGTTAGGCTTTTAAAAGACTGCCGGGGGTGCCACCGCAAAAATGCTCGAGTCTCCCATAGACTAACATTGGGCTCCTTGCTCGGGTCGAGCACCCGAGTATCATGGCGAGCTTGGCCCGAGCTTCGAGCACCCAAGCATTTTAGTGCTCGCTCAACGCTATTCATTATAGCTCACATTTTTATTTATACCATTTTGGAGTAGATACAATGTTTTTATTGCCTCTTATTGTATTTTATTGCAATGCTGTGGCGGTCAAAAAAACATAATTCTGGCATTTTGATTTTTCTTCTTGTTACGCTGTTTACCAATTGGATTAATTAACTTTAGATTTTGATAGATCAGACTTTTATGAACGCAGTGATACTAAATATGTGTTTTGTTGGTTTACTCCCCTGGCAAAAGGAACTTTTGTGGTTTTTTTTATTTTTTTCATTTTTTTTCCATTTTTTACTGTATTGAATAGTCCTCTTAGGGAAATAGAAGCTGTGATCATCTGATTGCCTGTGCTATAGTGGGCCAGTGCTCAAAGGAGGATCGTAATGACAGACACGGTGGTAATCAGCAGACTCCTGGCTGTCATGACAACCTATCGGCCCCCCCGCGATTGTGTGTCAGGGGCTCCGATGGGCGGGATGAATGATGACTAACGCGTGTTAAATCCCACTGTCAGTGATTGACAGCGGAATTTAGCTGGCTAACTAAATCAGTCATCATGTGTGGGGAAAGATGTGGGCTTGATGTGTGAGTCTGCATCAAAGGCAGACACACGATCTTTGACATAAATGTACGTCAAAGGTTGTGGAGGGGTTAAAGTACCACCCCAGTGTTATTTTTTATTATTTTACTGCTGGAGTGGTGTTACTATTGTAAATTCCCTGCCCCTGGTAATGTACTTACCTGACACTGTCTTCTTCTGTTCTGATTATGTCCTACCAGATCGAGCTGAAGGTCTCTTCTCAATGTAAGTCTATGAGAGCATTGTTCTGGCTCTCATAGTCTTACATTGGGATCTATGCCTTAAGAAGAGACCTGAGTAGTCTCGAAAGCTTGTAATTTGTGATCATCTTTTCAGTTAGCAACTAAAAGTTATAAACCACTGAGGACTCTCAAATTTTAATATTTTTTATATCTACTGGCTAATACGGTACAAAGATATATATTTTTTCTGTATCAAAATAAAGTAAAACGTAACAGTTTTACTCAGGAGCTGATCCAATCTCCTGTGGTTTTATGGAAAGAAACTTCTCACCTGCTTGATGACCTACAATTCCTAATAACAGGTCGAACTAAATTTGCAATTTCTGAATAATAAACATGTTAAAGGAAAATGAAAAAAGAATAAAAATTGAAAACAAGAAGGCAAAGAACCATATGTGAAGTTCAGTGAAAAATATATACATATATATTTTACAAGTGATATGAAGGTGACAGCACAAACTAGCTTGCAATCATTAAGAGAAGTTCTAGAATTTATATTTCTTACTAAATATAGCTATTTTCTCCTGAAATAAAAAACAACAATTTTCCTTATTTCTAGTACTGCGGATGAAACAAGAAATATAACTGTGTGTTGCTAGAACTACTGTCAGGAACACATTTAAATACTGTTTGTTATTATTGAAAGTTTTTGCACTTAGAGGAGAGAACAAATTGCATCACTAAACATAAAATAGAAATATACTAAGCAATTCAATCAAAATGAAAGAAATTAAACTTAGTATTAACAGATAGCATAATGAAGTTTGGCAATCAAGGCCAGACAGCTGCTGCCAAGGCAAACAAATCAAAAAAGGGTTACATATAAATGATAAAAACAATGGAACAGATAATCAATAGATGCAAAATATTCTACCTGCCATGCGCCATTCTCTATGCACAGTTATTGTGTGCTTAGACACTTTTTGCAGCTGTAGTATGGCTTGGATGAAAAAAGGGCTTAAGATGCACCAATATGCTGTGAAATTTTTGTGCAGAAAGATTGTTTGTTTATCAACCATATCCATGCGTCTGTCCATTTTTTTACACCCTGTGTGACATCCATATTTATACAACAAGAGTTTAAAATGTTCATGATCAAATAGTTTCCTTTGTTAATAATGGCAATGTATCCGTAAAAATCTAATGTAATACTAATGATCCATATTTTTTAAGTAGCCATAGACTTGACTGGGCGAGTCCAGTCGGAAAGATGGAAGAGAATAGTGCATCCTGCGATTTGTTTCACATGGACACCCCTTTGGAAGTGCATTGAGGTGAAGGGTACATTGCTGGAAAAGGAAGAAAAAAAAAACAAACTCTTTAAATCTCTTAGTTTGCGAGTGTGAACGAGCTGCGTGTGTCCGGAGCGTAAGTGCGAACGAAAGTAAGTGTGTGACTTGTTTTTCAGTGAAGAGGTATTTGGGAATCCTGCAGAAAATACCTGTGTGAATTGCGGTGAGTGCTGCATTGTGACCTGCTGAGTGCTTTTCTACCTGTTTAGATTTATTGGGCTTTTTAAAACCTATTTTCTCACTACAGTTTTAGTTTCTTAGTTTACTACCTGTGTATTTAAGGGTTAACTACATTGCACTAAAATCCTGAGGTGTAGATTTACTCACAAGGGGTTAATTAAGGGGAAGAGGTCATAATTAAGGGTTTATAAGGGGCAGCTGGTTGGACATCAAGTCCTTTGGAAGTGCATTGAGGTGAAGGGTACATTGCTGGAAAAGGAAGAAAAAAAAAAAAAACTCTTTAAATCTCTTAGTTTGCGAGTGTGAACGAGCTGCGTGTGTCCCGAGCGTAAGTGCGAACGAAAGTAAGTGTGTGACTTGTTTTTCAGTGAAGAGGTATTTGGGAATCCTGCAGAAAATACCTGTGTGAATTGCGGTGAGTGCTGCATTGTGACCTGCTGAGTTCTTTTCTACCTGTTTAGATTTATTGGGCTTTTTAAAACCTATTTTCTCACTACAGTTTTAGTTTCTTAGTTTACTACCTGTGTATTTAAGGGTTAACTACATTGCACTAAAATCCTGAGGTGTAGATTTACTCACAAGGGGTTAATTAAGGGGAAGAGGTCATAATTAAGGGTTTATAAGGGGCAGCTGGTTGGACATCAAGTCCTTTGGAAGTGCATTGAGGTGAAGGGTACATTGCTGGAAAAGGAAGAAAAAAAAAAAAAAACTCTTTAAATCTCTTAGTTTGCGAGTGTGAACGAGCTGCGTGTGTCCCGAGCGTAAGTGCGAACGAAAGTAAGTGTGTGACTTGTTTTTCAGTGAAGAGGTATTCAGGGAGTTTGGAAGGGAGGACTTTGGACTGAATTGCTGACTGTATTTCATTCTTTCTTTACTTTACTTTTTACTTAATTAATCCACCTGACCTACTTATCTGATTCCCCCGTCCATACTTGATACTTAACTGATCCCCCACCGATATCTAATTGATACACTTGCACATCCCTAATTGATCCCCGTCCATACACCTATATATAAATAATTGTGTTTTGTACTTGTGTATATATATACTGACTGTATCCCCATATTTAGAATGACGTCCATGTTGGCCGGAGCCGTGCAGTGTACATCTTGCGCAATGTATGCATTCCGTGAGCAACCGCTCGAGGATCCATACTGCTGCGAGAGATGTGAGCATATCGTGCACTTGGAAGCCCAAATTCTGGATCTAAGTGCTCAGATAGCGGTACTGAGGAGCATCGACAACATGGAACGGAGTTTGCTGCTCACCGAGCAGACACTCAATGGGTCAATACTGGGGGTGGAGCAAAGAGGGGAAGTGCAGGCTGAACAGGCAGGGAGCTGGATAACAGTTAGGAGGGATAGAGGGAAGAAGTATAGGAAGGCTGGTTCAGAACCGGCATTATCGGAGCACGACAGATCCTCTGACCGCCGGGAGAGTGTATGTTCCAGTAATGAGGGGGAGGGGGGAAGTGTAGGGCAGGCAAGACAGGTTCTGGTAGTGGGTGACTCTATTATTAGGGGGACAGACAGGGCAATCTGTCACAAAGACCGGGATCGCCGAACGGTGTGCTGCCTCCCTGGCGCTCGAGTCCGGCACATCGCAGATCGGGTTGACAGGTTACTGGGTGGGGCTGGCGAAGGCCCAGCAGTCATGGTCCACATCGGCACCAATGACAAAGTGAGTGGTAGATGGAAGGTCCTTAAAAATGATTTCAGGGACCTAGGTAGGAAGCTTAGGGCAAGGACCTCCAAGGTAGTTTTCTCAGAAATACTACCAATCCCGCGAGCCACACAGGAGCGCCAACGGGAAGTTAGGGAGGTGAATAAGTGGCTAAAGAGTTGGTGCAAGGCAGAAGGGTTTGGGTTCATGGAGAACTGGGCCGACTTCGCGGTCGGCTACAGGCTCTACCGTAGGGACGGGCTGCACCTCAATGGGGAGGGTGCAGCGGTGCTGGGGAAGAAGATGGCTAATAGGTTGGAGGAGTTTTTAAACTAGAGACGGGGGGGGAAACCAAGGAAATAGGTGGGATGTGAGGCAAGCAAGGGGGAAGGGGAGAAGTGAATATAATGAGGGTGGAGAGGGGGGTGGGGATAGTACAGTTAGATCGTTAGAGAAGAATAGGATGCTAAATAACCCCAAAGTTTTATCTTGCATGCTGACCAACGCAAGAAGCCTGACCAATAAGGCGGATGAGCTGCAGGCGCTTATATCGGAGGAGAGGTATGACATCGTAGGTATAACAGAGACTTGGCTAGACGATAGCTACGACTGGGCGGTAAATTTATTAGATTATAGTTTATTTAGAAGGGACCGGAAACAGGGGAAAGGCGGAGGAGTCTGCTTATATGTAAAGTCATGTCTAAAACCCAGACTAAGGGAAGATATAGGAGAGGGAGAAGAGGGGGTCGAGTCCATGTGGGTAGAGATAGAGGGAACTAAAAATAATAATAAAATATTACTGGGGGTCTGCTATAAGCCACCAAATATAACAGAGGAGAATGAGAATCTGCTATTAGGACAAATAGACAAAGTAGCAAAACATAAAGAAGTGATTGTAATGGGGGATTTCAACTACCCGGATATTGACTGGGAAACAGAAACCTGTAGATCTCAGAAAGGAAAAAGGTTCTTGACAAATATTAAGGATAATTATCTCTCCCAACTAGTGCAGGAACCAACGAGAGGGAAGGCCGTGTTGGACTTAATATTGACTAATAGGCCTGATAGAATAACTGAGGTACAGATAGGGGGGCACCTAGGTAATAGCGACCATAATATTATCGACTTCAAAATGCCCTTCAGTAGGGTTATCAATAAGGGAACAACAAAAACATTAAACTTTAGGAGGGCGAAGTTTGATCAGCTGAAAGAAAGCCTTCAACTTATTGACTGGGACAAAGTTCTTAATCAAAGGAATACGAATAGTAAATGGGAAACCTTCAAAAGAATTCTGAATACTCAGTGCGAGAGGTATATACCGTATGGGAATAAAAGAGCCAGAAATAAGAGGAAACCAATATGGTTGAACAAGAACGTAAAAGGGGCATTAAATAGCAAAAAAGAGGCATTCAAGAGATTAAAACAGGAAAACAGTAAGGAGGCACTAATGTGTTACAAGTAGTGTTGAGCCACCCCCGTAGTGTTCGAGTTCGGTTCGGTTCGTCGAACACCCGTGTGTTCGCCGAACTGTTCGTCAAACTGTTCGTTGAACACCTTCGAACACCGTTAAAACCAATGGCAGGCAAACAAAAACACATAGAAACACATAGAAAACACCTTCAAAGGTGTCCAAAAGCTGACAAACTGCTCAGAAGACACAACTAACACATGGAAAAGTGACAAGTACATATAGTCATGCGAAAAGAAAAGAGGTGGAGGAGTAAAAGGAGGGGGAGACACAGATATAGGCATGTCATGCCCTTCTAAAATCCAAAAAGTGAGAAGCCGACATGTTCAGTCCGCTCCTGCCCGTGCCACCTCCGCGTCGCCGGGTTTGTGCCAGAGCCGCGGTGAACCCTGACGGCCAGCCCCCCTCTCCCAATACTGGTGCCTGTCCGCTGGTGGGTCGAGCGAGCCCCCCTGTGGTGGAGGCAGCTCTAAGCTTTTTAATTTAAATTGTCTCTCTAATTTGAATGAATACACTTTAAATCCATTTACAAGGATCTATTGGAGGGCAAGTCTCATGCCAGCAGCCGTGTAATTCCAGCTCCAGTAGCGTCCACTAAAGCTGCTGCAGTTAAAAAGCTTTTATAAGGATCGAGCTCGGCTGTCCACCGCAAGGCATCCTACTGCCAGTCCCAGCCCCTATGCCTTGGGGTGCCTCCTGATGCTCTTCACTGAGTATCCCGTGGTCCCGAAGCATTTCCTTTGAAAAAATTAAGTGTCCAAACTACAGGTGGTGTAGCTTGCTTAACAGCCGGGATAATCCGCTGACTAGCAGACACTGCTACTAGGCACAAAGTATTTCCTGGGCTAGATGCAGTTAAAAATTTGTAATTAGATACTCTCGTTGGATGCTGAGAAAGCACTCCATAGAGTCTCCTGGCACGCCATATATGATTCTCTTAAAAAGCTTGGGGTAGGGGTCTAGGGGACCCTTTTATAGCCAAAATCACGGCCCTGTATCGCAATACCTCACCTAGGCTGAAGATAAATGGAACTGTAGCACCCTGAGGGCTCGGTTGCTACAGAGGTATTGCACCTCACCCAGAGGTGTGATATCTCACTCTCAGGTAAGGATGTAGTGTGGATCAGGACCCGACACCTGCATGCATTACACCACATTGCCGTGGGGCAGGGCGACCAATATGCCCCTGAGATGGGCACGACAGTCCCTGTCCCTGGCTGGAGTGGGGGGAGGGAACACTGAGGAAGGGGAACCCTGTAGTGCAGGAGCAGGGAGGAAGCAGTTCCTGGGTGCATTGAGAAGGGAGTATAAAAGGTGGGCACCATCTTAGTTCAGTGCAGAGAAGTCTGAGCAGAAGTGGCAGGGAGCAGGGGCTCTGCATGAGCTCTGCTCCGGAGGCGGGCCTAGTAACAGAGGCCCAGGCCTGGAAGAGGGAGAAGGAAGGAAGAGGAGCGGAGAAGGCTCCAGGAACGAGGAACGAAGGGATCCCAGGGGTGCGGACGGGCGAGTCGCCACCGCACGCCCGAATCCACCTGCGTGGAGGGGTCAGGCCAAAGGGGGAGACCGGTCCCCGAAACTAGTGGAGGCAGGAAATGACCCTCAGCTAGAAACAGGAGGCTGTGACATTTTATGTGGCGCAGCCCCTCGCTACACCCGCTAGGAAGGCACCACATAGGGTCAGGGAAACTGGCGCCAAGTTTACCAAGAGGAGGCCCGAGGCAGCCGGACAGAAGGGTTGGTAAGAAAGGCCAGACAAAGGACACACAAAGGGGGTCCTGTGAAGCGCTCCAAAGTTATCTGGGAGTTGTCTGAGCCCCTCACCTGGTGAGCACAGTACAACGTGGGCAGCCGTTACCTGCAGACGTGGTCTGGATAATAAGAACTGTGAGTAAAGGCCCTGGACTGCATCACTGACTCCGTGTTGTTACTGCTGCTGCCCTGCACCATCACCCCCATCCTCCGCATACACTGCCCTGAGGCTATACTCCTCCCGTGGGGAGTTATGCTACGCTCTGCTGCAACCACAACACCAGCCTCAGCGGTCTGCCCTGGAGCGGCGGTTCACTCTGACCGCAATCCACGGGTGGCGTAGTCGGACATTTAAACATCAAAACCACATAAATAGTTCCGCCACTGGTTTGACCGCCCTGAGCCACGGAACCGGGTCGCCGCCACGGAGACTACAACCACCAGCATCCACCAAAAAGGGTTCGGCTCCGGGTGTCCCAAGGCCCAGGGGGCGCGTCAGAACATTTTCATCACCTTTCACAATCACCAATGGGACAAGGCAGGGATGTTCTCTGTCCCCTCTCTTATACATCCTAGTGACGGAGCACCTGCTCTCATCAATTCGCCATAACCCCAATATTAGGTGGATTGAGGTGGGAGGCACCGAGTACAAGTGCTCTCTATTTGCTGATGATGTCCTAGTATATATCACTCAATCACATATATCCATCCATGCTGTTATGGCTGAAATAGATCACTTTGTTACATGGTCAAATTTTAAAATCAATGCAGCGAAGTCTGAGGCCCTCGATGTCTCCCTCCCCAAATCCATATAGGATTCCATCCAGTCCAACTTTCCCTTTGCCTGGCCCTCACAGGGTATCAAATACTTAGGAATTCCTATTCATAGAGACCTCTCCCATCTATGTTATCTTAATTTTGGGCCCTTTATTGAACAACTCCATACAGACCACGGTTGGCAAGTTAGAACTGTAAGATTCACTACGTGAACCACTGGTGTTTTGTGGAAAAGCACATGTACACTGTGTTCCAAATTATTATGCAAAAAGTGTTTAGGAGTGATAAGGGAAGAATTTGTTTGTTTGTCAGTTAAACTCATTGATGGTGATGTGTGTCAGGGCTCTTTATATCACTGTAAGCAATTGCAGACACCTGTGCTAATTAGTTTGGCAGGTGTGTCCAATGAAAGGCAAGACTACTTAAGAAGGCTGTCTCACATTATTAAGCAGCCTACATTTTCTGCCAAAATGGGAAAGAAAAAGGATGTGTCGGCTGCTGAGAAGCAACAAATTGTGGAGTGTTTAGGTCAAGGCATGACTACAATCAACATTGTGCGATGATCAGGATGAAGTGTCTTGGCAATCAAGAAGTATGTAGCTGATTCACAGTACACACGTGTGCGTGCTGATAAGGGCAAATTGAGGACTCTTTCCTACAGGCAATTACGTCAGGTTGAAACAGCAGCGGCAAAAAAGCCTTGTCATAGCAGCAGACAAGTTTTTGAAGCTGCTGGTGCTTCCAACGTCCCCCGAACAACAAGATGCAGGGTCCTTCAGAGGTATGCAGCTGTGCATACGCCATCCTGTCGACCTCCTCTATCCACTTCACACAAGCAGAAACGGCTCCAGTGGGCCAAACATTACATGAAGACTGATTACAAAACTGTTTTGTTCACGGATGAGTGCCGTGCAGCGCTCGATGGTCCAGATGGATGGAGTGGAGGATGGCTGGTTGATGGACACCCCACGCAAACACGGCTACAGCGCCAACAAGGAGGAGGTGGAGTAATGTTTTGGGCTGGAATCATGGGGAGAGAGATTGTCGGCCCCTTTAGGATCCCTGAAGGTGCTAAAGATGAACTCCATAATGTATGTGGATTTTCTCAAACAGCACTTCCTGCCATGGTTCAAGAAGAAGAACCGTGTATTTCACAGCAAGATCATTTTTTTGCATGATAATGCACCATCTCATGCTGCACATAAAACATCTGCATCTCTGGCTGATATGGGCATAAAAGGGGACAAACTTATGGTGTGACCCCCATGCTCCCCTGACCTCTACCCCATTCAGAACCTTTGGAGCATCATTAAAAGGAGTGTCTATGATGGCGGGAGGCAGTTCACATCTAAGCAACAGCTCTGGGAGGGTATTCTGTCCTCATGCAAAACAATTGAAGCAGAAACCATCCAAAACCTGACAAATTCAATGGACGAGAGAGTTCAGAAGCTCCTTTCGAACAAGGGGTCCTATGTGAAAATGTAACATCACCTAGAATAAAGTTTTGAGTTGAAAACTGTTTGATTTCAGTTTCTAACAACCTGCTAATGCTTATAATTTCAAAAATGACCATTTTTTTGGTCTTTATTAAAATGAAAAGGTTGATCGAAAAGTTTGGGGGATCTAAGAGTGTGGCAACCCAGTAGTCATGATTACTTCGAATTCTGACAATATGTGGGTCATGCTGCAGGTAGTGCAGCAAGAAGGCACTTATGTGTCTTGCGCATCTCGGAGCCCCAAAATTATTTTCCGGGCTAGATGCAGCTAAAAATTATTATTAATTTTAAATCTGGTGAAGCTTTAGTATAGATGGCCTAATAGGATCAGTGCTGCACACTGCTACAAAGCCCAAATTATTTTCCAGTCAAGATACAGATAAACATGATTAGTAATTTTAAATCTGGTGGAGCTTATTATAGATGGCCTAATAGAATCAGTGCTGCACACTGCTACAAAGCCCAAATTATTTTCCAGCCAAGATACAGATAAACATGATTAGTAATTTGAAAGCTTAAAACGGTTGGTAGGGTGATTTTAACCAATCATCAAGCTTTTACTCTCCCCAGGATGACACAGGGGTAGAAAAGTCGTTTCGGATCCATGATTTGTTCATCTTTATGAACGTGAGTCTGTCTACATTATCAGTGGAGAGCCGCGTGCGCTTATCTGTCAGCACACCACCAGCAGCGCTGAACACACGTTCAGACAGAACGCTGGCTGCGGGGCATGACAAGATCTCCAAGGCGTAAGTGGCTAGCTCCGGCCATTTATCCAGATTGGAAGCCCAAAAAGAGCAAGGGTCCAGTGACACAGTCATGGCTTCAATGTTTACTTGGAGATACTCCTGTACCATCGTCTCTAGGCGTTGACTATGTGTCAGACTTCTTGTCTCCTGTGGCCTTGCAAAGGATGGGCTAAAAAAGTGGTGAAATGATTCCGCAAAATTGATGTTACCAGCAGATACTGTGGTTCTGTTACGGTTTGAGTGCTGAACACTTGACGGTCCCACGGTTGGCAAGTTGGAACTGTGAGATTCACTACGTGCACCACTGGTATTTTGTGGAAAAGCACATGTAAGATTCTGCAACAGTCTCTGCTGATACTCCTGCATGCGTGCATCCCTTTCTATGGCAGGAATAATTTCTGCAAATTTACTTTTGTACCGGGGATCTAACAGTGTGGCAACCCAGTAGTCAGGATTATTTCTAATTCTCACAATTCGAGGGTCATGTTGCAGGTAGTGCAGCAAGAAGGCACTCATGTGTGTTGCGCATCCAGGAGCACCAAGTCCCTGTTGTGTTGGTGGCGAGGTAATAATCATGCTTCCTTCCTCTGTCCTCTCCCCCCAACCTCGCACAACAGAAATGTGATCAAGGTCTCCCTCATCTGATGAGTCTTCCATCAGTTCGTCCTCCACTTCTTCCTGGGCTCCTGCACCTTCCTCACTAGTTTGGCTGCTACCATGCGCCCTGGTAAAACCATCTCCCCCACCCTCACATGCCTGCCGCCTTGGTGCTGCCGACCGTCTGGACCTTGCAGATGTTAGCCCTTCCGCATACAACTCCTCCTCCTCTACTTCCTCCACCTCCTCTTGTGCCACCACCTGACTCAAAATTCTGTTTAACATGTGCTCCAGCATGTAAATCACCGGAATAGTCATGCTGATAATGGCATCGTCAGCACTAAACATCTTCGTCGCCATTTCAAAACTGTGCAGAAGGGTGCATAGGTCCCTGATCTGAGACCACTCCTCCAGCGTGATTTGCCCCACCTCTGGATCTCGTTGGCCCAGGTTATACGTCAGAACGTATTGCACCAGGGCTTGTCGGTGCTGCCACAGTCGCTGCAACATGTGCAGAGTTGAATTCCACCGGGTAGGCACATCGCATTTTAGCCGGTGAAGTGGCAGGCCCAACGACTTCTGTAGAGATGTAAGTCGCTGAGCTGTGGGATGCGAATGGCAGAAGTGAGCACACAGCAACCGTGCCCTCTGCAGAAGGCCATCTAGTCTGGGATATTGGGCTAAAAATTGCTGGACAACCAGGTTCAACACGTGAGCCATACAAGGCACGTGTGTGACATTGCCCCGGCGAAGGGCCGCACCCAGGTTTGCAGCATTGTCGCACATGGCCTTCCCTGGTTTCAGGTCCAGTGGAGACAACCATTCATGAAATTGGTTCTCCAGAGCTGACCACAACTCCTCAGCTGTGTGACTCACATTTCCCAGACATTTCAATGTAAAAACCGCCTGATGACGTTGAGCCCTACTGCCAGCATAGTAAGGAGGTGTGCAGGATCCCTTCTGCGCAGTTAGAAAGCTTGTGGCATGATCAGACAGGCTTTGGGTGCAGGTGGAAGACCGAGAGGAGGTTGAGGAGGCAGAAGCAGTGGAGGAACTTTGACATAAAGAGGATTGACGCACAACTCGTGGGGACGGCAAGACTTGGACAGCAGCCCCTTGTCCTGCTGTCACCATAGTTACCCAGTGCCCAGTCAGCGACATGTAACGCCCCTGTCCATGCCTACTCGTCCAAGTGTCTGTGGTGAAATGCACCCTGTCACACACAGAGTTTCTCAAAGAAGCGGTGATGTTGTGTGCGACATGCTGGTGGAGCGCAGGCACACCTTTCTTTGAGAAGTAGTGCCGACTGGGCATCTGGTACTGGGGCACTGCGACGGACATAAGGTCTCGAAAATCCTCTGTGTCCACCAGGCGGAAAGGCAGCATTTCTGTAGCCAAGAGCTTGCAGATGGTGAAATTCAACCTCTTAGCTTTCTCATGGCTAGGAGGAAATGGTCTTTTACTTGTCCACATCTGAGGTACCGAGGGCTGGCTATTGTGCTTAGACGGGGTTGATAAGGGTGTCCCCGGCAAACTGCCGGTCTGTGAGGAAGATGCAGGCGGACATGTTAGGTTGCCTTGATCCAAAGGTGGTGCTATCGATGTCGGACAGCGCTCAACACCAGCTGGTGTTACCACCTCCAAAGAAAATGATGACCTGCCAATCACGCTGGCTGTTGGGGGTAAAGAGGTGGCAGGTCTGCGCCCCAAAACAGGTGTGACTGCTGTCCCCCCAGTCACAGAGGATGAAGAGGCCGCGGATGCACAAGATATGGCAGACGGTGGTTGGCCCGGCCGGCTAGGCCGCATTGTAGCACACTGAGCTTCCCACTGCAACTTATGCTTCATGTCCATGTGCCGGTTCATGCATGAAGTACTTAAACTATGTATTTTTTGGCCTCTACTTAGCTTTTGCTGACAAATGTTACAGATAACACGAGTTGGGTCATCTTTATCGATCTGAAAAAATGCCCAGACTATGCAAGGCTTAGCACCCATGCGACCTGAAGAGCCACCACGACTTGTGGTGAGAGGCAGAGTTGTGTTTGAGGATGCAGTTGTTGACGTGCTTCCAGTACTACATCTCTGTCCAGGAAGGCGCAACCTGACCTCGTCGTCACTAGCATCTTCCTCCACCTCCTCTGCTGACCTCATCTCTAGGCTGACTGTGGGTTGACAGTAAGTGGGATCTCCAACCTCATCATCATCACCCTGTGCGTTATCACACCCGTCGTCCTCAGAGCCAACCTGTTCCTGCCCTGACAAAAAACTAAAGTTGTCGCTCCAATCAGGTATTTGAGTCTTATCATCGTCTTCCTCATTGTCTCCACCAACAGGAGTTACAGTTTGGGATTGAGGGTCTACATTATGGTCAGAACCTTCTGCGTCTGGTCCTGGATCCGACTCATAAAGATTCTGGGCATCAGTGCAGATCATTTCCTCGTCTGGATTCACAGAAGCGCTGGAGTTGACCTCTGATTCCCAGGCTATAGTATGAGTAAACAGCTCTGCAGACTCAACCATCTGTTCTACCTCATACTCAGACGGGCAGCTGGAGATTTGGGAGCTGTGAGGAAGCAAGTGCGATTGGGGTGACACCTTTGAGGACTGGAGTATTTGTGATGTTGAAGTTGATGTGGAGGAGAGCCCACTTAAAGGAGCACTTGATATCCGTTGAAGCACCTGCTGATTTTGTGCCTCATCTGGAATTTGCAGCGATTGGCGTGGCCGTAAGAAAGGGATCTTATCACATTGTCCGCTAAAAGAAGTAGACATTTTAGTTTGGCTGGAAGATGGTCTTTCTTCTGCAGATGTTACTGTTGCTTTAACACCTACCCCACGGACACAACCTTTTTTCCCCTTCCCAACACGCCTATTCCCCTTTCCACCAGCAGCAGGCCTTTTTCCACTCATTTTGGTGGTTAACTAATTCACAACTCTGGAGTTGTTTGCACAAAAAAACAATGGATGGGAACCGAGCAGAGCTGAGTGGCCAAACTGTGGTATTAGGCCAAAACTATTGGCTGGGGTAGATGCAGAAAAAAATTATATTCAATTTGCAACCTGATGGAGGTCAGTATAGATGGATTAATAGAACAAGTCCCACACACAGCTAGAAGCCCAATATTTTTTCAGAGGTAGATGCAGAAAAAAATATATTCAGTTTGCAACCTGATGGAGGTCAGTATAGATGGACTAATACAACAAGTCCCACACACAGCTAGAAGCCCAATATTTTTTCAGAGGTAGATGCAGAAAAAAATATATTCAGTTTGCAACCTGATGGAGGTCAGTATAGATGGACTAATAGAGAAAGTCCCACACACTGCTAGAAGGCCAAATATTTTTTCAGAGCTAGATGCAGACAAAAAATTATTTTGAATTTGCAACCTGATGGAGGTCAGTATAGGTGGACTAATAGAACAAGTCCCACACACTGCTAGAAGGCCAAATATTTTTTCAGAGCTAGATGCAGAAAAAAATTATATTCAGTTTGCAACCTGATGGGGGTCAGTATAGATGGATTAATAGAACAAGTGCCACACACAGCTAGAAGCCCAAATATTTTTTCAGAGGTAGATGCAGATAAAAATTATTTTTAATTTGCAACCTGATGGAGGTCAGTATAGATGGACAAATAGAGAAAGTCCCACACACTGCTAGAAGGCCAAATATTTTTTCAGAGCTAGATGCAGATAAAAAATATTTTTAATTTGCAACCTGATGGAGGTCAGTATAGATGGACTAATAGAGAAAGTCCCACACACTGCTAGAAGGCCAAATATTTTTTCAGAGCTAGATGCAGATAAAAATTATATTCAATTTGCAACCTGATGGAGGTCAGTATAGATGGACTAATAGATCAAGTCCCACACACAGCTAGAAGCCCAAATATTTTTTCAGAGGTACTGTAGATGCAGATAAAAATTATTTTTAATTTGCAACCTGATGGAGGTCAGTATAGATGGACTAATACAACAAGTCCCACACACAGCTAGAAGCCCAATATTTTTTCAGAGGTAGATGCAGAAAAAAATATATTCAGTTTGCAACCTGATGGAGGTCAGTATAGATGGAGTAATAGAACAAGTCCCACACACAGCTAGAAGCCCAAATATTTTTTCAGAGGTAGATGCAGATAAAAATTACTTTTAATTTGCAACCTGATGGAGGTCAGTATAGATGGACTAATAGAGAAAGTCCCACACACTGCTAGAAGGCCAAATATTTTTTCAGAGCTAGATGCAGATAAAAATTATATTCAATTTGCAACCTGATGGAGGTCAGTATAGATGGACTAATAGAGAAAGTCCCACACACTGCTAGAAGGCCAAATATTTTTTCAGAGCTAGATGCAGATAAAAATTATATCCAATTTGCAACCCGATGGAGGTCAGTATAGATGGACTAATAGAACAAGTCCCACACACAGCTAGAAGCCCAAATATTTTTTCAGAGGTACTGTAGATGCAGATAAAAATTATTTTTAATTTGCAACCTGATGGAGGTCAGTATAGATGGACTAATAGAGAAAGTCCCACACACTGCTAGAAGGCCAAATATTTTTTCAGAGCTAGATGCAGATAAAAATTATTTTTAATTTGCAACCTGATGGAGGTCAGTATAGATGGACTAATAGAGAAAGTCCCACACACTGCTAGAAGGCCAAATATTTTTTCAGAGCTAGATGCAGATAAAAATTATATTCAATTTGCAACCTGATGGAGGTCAGTATAGATGGACTAATAGAACAAGTCCCACACACAGCTAGAAGCCCAAATATTTTTTCAGAGGTACTGTAGATGCAGATAAATATTATTTTTAATTTGCAACCTGATGGAGGTCAGTATAGATGGACTAATACAACAAGTCCCACACACAGCTAGAAGCCCAATATTTTTTCAGAGGTAGATGCAGAAAAAAATATATTCAGTTTGCAACCTGATGGAGGTCAGTATAGATGGAGTAATAGAACAAGTCCCACACACAGCTAGAAGCCCAAATATTTTTTCAGAGGTAGATGCAGATAAAAATTATTTTTAATTTGCAACCTGATGGAGGTCAGTATAGATGGACTAATAGAGAAAGTCCCACACACTGCTAGAAGGCCAAATATTTTTTCAGAGCTAGATGCAGATAAAAATTATATTCAATTTGCAACCTGATGGAGGTCAGTATAGATGGACTAATAGAGAAAGTCCCACACACTGGTAGAAGGCCAAATATTTTTTCAGAGCTAGATGCAGATAAAAATTATATTCAATTTGCAACCTGATGGAGGTCAGTATAGATGGAGTAATAGAGAAAGTCCCACACACAGCTAGAAGCCCAAATATTTTTTCAGAGATACTGTAGATGCAGATAAAAATTATTTTTAATTTGCAACCTGATGGAGGTCAGTATAGATGGACTAATAGAGAAAGTCCCACACACTGCCAGAAGGCCAAATATTTTTTCAGAGGTAGATGCAGAAAAAAAATATATTCAGTTTGCAACCTGATGGAGGTCAGTATAGATGGACTAGTAGAGAAAGTCCCACACACTGCTAGAAGGCCAAATATTTTTTCAGAGCTAGATGCAGACAAACAATTATTTTGAATTTGCAACCTGATGGAGGTCAGTATAGGTGGACTAATAGAACATGTCCCACACACTGCTAGAAGGCCAAATATTTTTTCAGATGTAGATGCAGAAAAAAAATATATTCAGTTTGCAACCTGATGGAGGTCAGTATAGATGGACTAATAGAGAAAGTCCCACACACTGCTAGAAGGCCACATATTTTTTCAGAGGTAGATGCAGAAAAAAATATATTCAGTTTGCAACCTGATGGAGGTCTGTATAGATGGATTAATAGAACAAGTCCCACACACAGCTAGAAGCCCAATATTTTTTCAGAGGTAGATGCAGAAAAAAATATATTCAGTTTGCAACCTGATGGAGGTCAGCATACATGGACTAATACAACAAGTCCCACACACAGCTAGAAGCCCAATATTTTTTCAGAGGTAGATGCAGAAAAAAATATATTCAGTTTGCAACCTGATGGAGGTCTGTATAGATGGATTAATAGAACAAGTCCCACACACAGCTAGAAGCCCAATATTTTTTCAGAGGTAGATGCAGAAAAAAATATATTCAGTTTTCAACCTGATGGAGGTCTGTATAGATGGATTAATAGAACAAGTCCCACACACAGCTAGAAGCCCAATATTTTTTCAGAGGTAGATGCAGAAAAAAATATATTCAGTTTGCAACCTGATGGAGGTCAGTATAGATGGACTAATAGAGAAAGTCCCACACACTGCTAGAAGCCCAATATTTTTTCAGAGCTAGATGCAGAAAAAAATTATATTCAATTTGCAACCTGATGGAGGTCAGTATAGATGGACTAATAGAATGATGCTATGCCCAAAAGATTTTACTTCACTAGGTGCAGTAAAAAAATTGGTATTCTATACACAGGTGGTATATCTTGCAACACAGATAGGCTACTCCACTGACTAACACACTCTGCAATAGGCCAAAAAGGATTAGCTTTGCTAGATTCAGCCAAATGCTGTGAAAAAAACTTGCACAGCACTGGCACAGACCTGCCTGGCAAAAACTGATAGGAACTGATGTAACCTAGTCCTGAAAAGGACTCCAATTACAATTAGTCTTTACTCCCACAATCTATCTATTTAAGAGCACAGACCTGCCTGATAAAAGTCGTAGGAAATTCTGTAACCTAGTCCTTAAAAGGACTGCAATCACAACTATTCCCTATTCCCAAGCTATCTGTAGATTTGTGCGAAAATTGGCTTGAAATTAACAAGGTATAGCGCACACAGCAACAGCAGTGCCGTCTAACACGCAGCTGCAGCAGTGAGAAAATGGTGGCGACGGGGAAAATGGCTTGGTCTTATAGGGCAAGGACATGTGACATACACTGCCAATGACACATGCCCTTGCTTGTGTGAAAAAAAGCACTTCGCTCCGTGTGTGCGCTGCTGATAGGCTGACAGATTGCACCTCCCCACTGTAAATGCGGGAAAGAGAAAAAAAAAATGGAGATCTTCATTGTTCCTGCAGAGATCCATCCCCTGCCCCTCCCCCCACCCCGCTGTACACTCAAACTGCGTATTAACATTAATTTTCATCATTACTGAGAAAAAATCCAGTTATGATTTTGGTGCACGAACAGTTATCGAACCTAACCTCGAACAGCCGAATTTTTCTCAAATTGTTCGTGTTCGCCGAACGGCTCGAACACCGCCCAAAACAGCTCGAATTTGAGATTGGCGAACAGTTCGAGTAGAACAACGCTCATCTCTAGTTACAAGGAAAAAACGAGAACCTGTAAAAAACAAATAAAAATAGCGAAGGAGGAAACAGTGAGACGTATTGCTAGGGAAAGTAGATCAAATCCCAAACTGTTCTTTACGTATATAAATAGTAAAAGGATTAAATCGGATAATATTGGACCGATAAAAAGTGAGGAAGGCAAAATCATAGAGAAAGATGAGGATAAAGCTAATCTATTAAATAATTTTTTTTCGACAACTTTCACAAAGGAAATCGAACTAACAGGAGAAATGAGAAGTGACAAACTTAATCCTCCACTAAGTATGACAAATCTAACCCAAGCTGGGGTACAGAAACGCCTCAGTAACATTAAAATAATCAAATCACCAGGACCTGATGGCATACACCCACGGGTACTAAGGGAACTAAGTAATGTGATAGACAGACCGTTATATCTTATATTTAAGGACTCTGTTGAGACTGGGTCTGTGCCACTTGATTGGCGACAGGCGAATGTAGTGCCAATATTCAAAAAGGGAGCGAAAAGTGACGCCGGAAACTATCGGCCGGTGAGTCTGACGTCCGTTGTGGGCAAAATTTTTGAAAGCTTCATTAAAGAGGCAATTACGGAGCATCTTGATGCTAATAATCTTTTTATCCCGAACCAACATGGATTCATGAGGAATCGCTCTTGCCAAGCAAACCTGATTGACTTCTACGAGGAGGTTAGCTCTCGAGTAGATCAGGGGGAACCAGTGGATGTCGTGTATCTCGACTTCTCAAAAGCGTTCGATAGCGTGCCACATAATAGGTTGGTATACAAAATGAGAATGATGGGGCTGGGGGAAAATGTCTGCAAGTGGGTAGCTAACTGGCTAAAGGATAGAAGGCAGAGGGTGGTTATAAATGGAATATACTCAGATTGGGTAAGCGTCACTAGTGGGGTACCACAGGGGTCTGTACTAGGCCCAATGTTATTTAATATCTTTATTAACGACATAGTCAATGGGATAAATAGTAAAATATCAATATTTGCAGATGACACAAAGTTATGTAAAACAATTAATACAAAAGAGGACAGTGCAGACCTACAGAGGGATTTGGATAAGCTGGGTAGGTGGAGCATTAAATGGCAAATGAGGTTTAACGAGGAGAAATGTAAGGTCATACATATGGGAAGGAAAAATGGAAGTCACCAGTACTCACTGAATGGGAAATCATTGGGGAATTCAGAGATGGAGAAGGACTTGGGCATCTTGATTGATAGCAAACTAAATTGGAGTGCCCAAAGTCAGGCCGCTGCTGTAAGGGCAAACAGGGTAATGGGATGTATCAGAAGAGGTATAGCTGCAAAGGATGAGAACATTGTTCTTCCACTGTACAAAGCACTGGTCAGACCACACTTGGAATACTGTGCTCAGTTATGGGCCCCAATATATAGAAAGGATATAAATGAGCTTGAAAAGGTACAAAGGAGGGCAACAAAATTAATAAAGGGAATGGAGGGACTGCAATACCCAGAGAGGTTGGCAAAACTAGGACTATTCAGCCTGGAAAAGAGAAGGTTGAGGGGGGACATAATAAATGTGTACAAATATGTTAGGGGACAGTATAGAGATCTTGCCCGGGATTTGTTCAAAAGGAGGGATATTACGGTAACAAGAGGGCACTCACTAAGACTGGAAGAGAAAAGGTTTCAGCACCAGCATAGGAAGGGGTTCTTTACGGTAAGAGCAGTGAGAATATGGAATTCACTGAGTGAGGAGACGGTAATGTCGGATTCACTACACCAGTTCAAGCGGGGACTGGATGCATTTCTAGATACCAGGCAGATTTCAGCATATACTTAAAAATAAAATAAAATAGTAGGTTGATACAGGGATTTATTCTGACTGCTGGTTTCAGAGTCGGGAGGGAATTTTTCCTCAGGTGAAGATTGGCCAAATCATTTGGGGTTTTTGCCCTCCTCTGGATCAACTTTAGCAATTACAGAACTAACAGGTCGAACTTGATGGACGCAAGTCTTTATTCGGCTTTACAAACTATGTTACTATGTTACTATGTTACTATGAGGATATTTTCTTCGTCATGTTTTTATATACATTTGAATGGGTTTGTTTCTGCCTCATGTGTAGTTTCTATTTATGCTCCGTTCGATAAGTGTGACAGTCACACAAAGTCATAATTATCCTCCCTCATCTTTCCGGCTTTTTTAAAGATGCCTAAATGTCTATGTCCCATTTATTTTTTGTTTCCTATATTTTCATCCATGTTGGCTTTATATAGAAATTGATATAACACACAGAAATTGTCGTCATACTTGTCATAATACTTGTCCATCCTTGAAGAACACACTCTAATTTACCTATTGTAAATTCACACAGTAGGGAAAATTTCATAGAATTATTTTTCCCACCTTCTCTTTTCTTCTCCTTTTATCACCTGAAATGGAAATCACCCTCCAGTCACCTTTGCAGCTTTTTTTTTACAGCTACCCAAATGCTATCCTTGGTAGCAATGCTTATGGTGGGAAATGGTTCAGAGGTTGTTTATGTCCTATTTATTTATTTTTTAAATTTATTTTAAATTTATTTTTATTTTTTTCTCGCTGCTCATATACAGAAATTGTCATCATATAGAAGGGTCATGGGACTCATGCACAAATATGTACTGTAGACCAAATGTTATAGAAAACCATGTGACTACTGTAGCCAATCATGGGGCTTAGTGGTGATGCCGATATAGTTGGCAAAAGACTGCTGAGCCCAGTGATTGATTGCAGTGGTCACGTGCACAATAGTGGTGATATCACCTCTGTAAGCTCTCCAAAAAGTCCAGAGGCAATGGTGAGAAGTTTTATTATTTTTATAGTGGGCAAATGTATGGAATTGAAAAAAAAATCCTGAAAATCCCTTCTCAACAAAAAAATTGTGTAAAAGACATCCTGTCTTCAAGTCAAAAGTGGTCAGTTTTTGCTCTTATTTTATTCCCACTGCTCCCCTGAGTATTCAGGTTGTTTTTTAAATGATACAAACTAAAAAGAAAAAAAGAGCCAGCTCACCCACACTCCTTGGCGTCCTGGAGCACGGAACCCAAAGGACCACTTGCATAAACAAACGAGGTCAAGAGTACGTTCCAGCTACCATCGTGTGCAAAAAAGGATTTATTGGTAAAATGGCAATTTCATAAGAAGAAGTACAGGCATAACAAATAGCAAAGCGTTTCAAATGCAGTTCTGCGTTCTTTATCAAAGCCCTTTGATACAGAACGCAGAACTGCGTTTGAAATGCTTTGCTATGCTTGTACTTCTTATGGAATTGCCATTTTACTAATGAATCTTTTTTTGCACACGATGGTAGCTGGAACGTACTCTTGATCTCGTCTTTTTATTTAGTGCTACTTTTCATGGTCTTCAACAAGGGGACATAGCTCACAGAGTAATAACATAGAGTAGCCTGAAAACATGCCCCAGAGGATCCTCCGAACACCGCCTCCTTCTAAAGTCCAGAAACATTTGCCCTAAATAATAAGTCTCATATCTCCAGAACAGTATGGCAGATTAAGAAAAAAAAGGAGTACTCTGGGTAGCAGCATGAATAAGATTGGAGCAAAAACTGCCAACTTTTGATCTGGTGACAGTTCCTCTTTAAATAATGAACCAGTAGGCAACTGCCCTAGGCTTTAATTTTAATTATGACACAACATCTAGGGACTACTTGCCCTTACCTCATTCTTTCTTTTTATTAACGGCAATGGAATGTAATTGGTGGTACTTTGGACCGTTGAGAAGCGCTGGTCTGCAAAACCTTTACTACCTTTTCCCTTTTAGATGAGTTGTTTGTTGGTCACTCACAGGAGCATCCAGACAGCTACAATGCAGCACCGGAAATATGGAATCTGCATCTGTATTTTGTACTGTGCAGTAAGATGGTAGACATGAAAGTTTTTGGACCCCTAAAAAGGAAAAAAAAAGGTAACTATTTTTAGACATTAATTTTCATTAGCACTACCACTCTAGAAATTTTGAGGGTCCCAGACTGGTCATAAGGTGATAAATGTAAAATGTCTGTAAATAGCTATAGATTAATGGCACTATATAATCAAGTAAAATAAATAAATAAAAATAAAATTGTGGGATAAACCACTTTAACCATATTTTACGGGTAAGTTTCACACCCATGGGCAAAACTGCATAAAAACTGCCACATGTGAAAGCGCCCTATTGCTTCCTGGTTAATAAAACTAATTAAAATTCCTCTCCCTTCTCTCTGATTTATCTGTCCTGTCTGTTTAATTTGCACCCTTGTTGATGCCAATCAGCTGTAACCATCTCCTCAGAATATTCTGCTATTTCAAGAGTGGCTCATGTCTCAGCATCTCTCAAGAAACGCATCAATCATTTTCCGCTGTTTGTACCCAAGATTTACATTTCAAGTGAACAGTTAGCAGATAACGGATCCCACTGTAATTGCTCTGTGATGAATGCATATTTTCCAGACCATGGTAATAAATAAAAGAAGGAAACATTTTGTTGAAATATATTCAGGAAAATGGCAGAACAGTTTCTTGTACATCATGCAAACTGTGTTATTTACTTCACTTCATTGGGAAAAGTTCACGTTGTGGCCAATTATTTATAATCTTTCACTTGTTGCTATAGGAATTCTGCATTTATAAATATATTTCTAGGCATATTGCGCAGATCATCACTGGAACAGAATTTCTTAAAAATGTCTTAAAGTGCATCTGACTGTGGTGAACAACAATCTATGGAGTGTTCAGTTCAATTTTTACTACACTCCTCAATTAACTATTCTCTATAGCATGTCTGTCAACATCCCTCCTTTTTATTTAGAGTTTGGGGTTTTATGCTATTCAGTCATCACTAAGGCTCAAAGTCACTGCACTATACCATTTAGCTCATATACACCATTAGGTTTTAATATCACAGTGCATCAGAGACCACTACACTCCTACAGAGAACATACAATATCCTGTTCCCAGTGACCAATCTCATCGCACTCATTCAAAGGTAGTTCATAGGCTGATATGATCATATATTCGTTTTCAGCCTGCCCGCCTTATTTATTTCACCTCGACACGTTTCACTTATCCCTTTTCATATGCACAGGAGGTTTATAATAATAGCTACTGCGAGCTGTACTGCTTTGTTTATAAGGCAGCACAGAAGCTAATCCTTCAGGCCATGATGCGAGTCGCAGCCGGCGGCACGAATGCCGAGCTTAAATAAACTAGACTCCGCCTACCTCCCTGACGCACCCGCACCGCGGCCAACCACTCGCGGTCTCTCTTCAGACCAATACGATGTGGCCACGTCAACCATACGTGTCTCCACGTCAGCGGCATCACAGCAGTCTCCTAGATACAGAGCGCTACACAGAGAAGTGCTCGAGGTTTTAACCCTAACATCACTGGGTAAATTCTCTCCCCACAATACAGGAAACTTTTTCTCTACCACGTTCCCTAGAATCAATGATACAGGTTCAATATACTCTTTCCTATTATTCATACCCCTGAAATGCATTCAAATATCTATTTTATATCGCTCCAAGAAAAATTAATTGTATATATCCCTTATCATATTTCATAGCAAATTTTATTCCATATAATACAGAACAAAAATAGTTCACAAGAGCTATAACTGTATAAAAATAGATACAAGGATTATTCCATATATAACTATTTAGATTGATTAGGGCGGAAGTAGATCCAATCTATTCCAACTTCTACAGAAAAAAGAGTATTCCAAATTTTTAGATCCTTTCCTTACAATAGATAGAATCAATAAATAAATCAAGTCGAATAAATGGAGCAAAAGAGATTTTTTCATTTAAGCCCAAAGGGGCCACTGATCTTAGCCTGAACATCCATTGAGCCTCATTCCTAAGTAACTTATTATCCAAATCCCCACCTTTCTGAGATGATCTTATTTTCTCAATTCCTTGAAATTTAATAGCCTTGACATCACCATTATGCCTTTCTCATACATGTCTAGAGATGGGTGTATCTTCTTTCCTTCTGATATCCCCCACATACTCTAAAATGCATCTTCTAAATTGTCTCCCGGTCTTACCTGCATAGCTTTTTGAACATTTGCGTTTAGCCAGATACACAATTCCTTCCATTAGGCAGTTAATAAACTCCCTATTCATATATGTTATTCCTGTTGTATCACTTGAAAACGAACTACTCCTTTCCACAAAATCACATGCCTTACAAGATCCATATCTGTATGTACCAACCACCCTTGAACGATTCAGCCATGTTGGGTCAGTCTTTTCAGGTTGTAAATGACTATGCACCAGTCGATCTTTAATGTTACGTCCTCTTCTGTACGTCACTAATGCTTTATTTGTTACTAAATCTCTTATATCTGGATCCATCTTAAGGATGTTCCAATATGTGTTTAGAATATCCATTACCTCTTTTGACCCATGATCATACATCCTTATTAAACATATATTTACCTCACTCCTTAGATCTTGGTGTTAGGATAGGAGGGAGGTCCTATTTGTCCCTCTCGCATGATGATACGCAGATGTTACTATATTTTTCAGGTAACCACGTCTTCTAAATCTTTCTCCCAAATCATTGGCTCCCCTCTCAAAATCATCAAATGACGAGCAATTTTGTGATCCCGCGTTTCAAAGATAAGGGATGGTGGCTTTTCCATTCCAAAAAGTTGTTGGTCGCTGTGGTCTTTCTAAAAAGTTCACTTATCAAGTAACCTTCTGCATCCTTCATGATAACAATATCCAGGAAGGATATACGATGTTCATGTATAGAGGACATTGGTCTAAGCCCCACCTCATTATTATTCAAGACCGAGACAAATTTTTCAAACTGTCCCATTGTTCCAGTCCACAGAATGAGGATATCATCTATAAACCTTACCCAAAGGGATATTTTAGATGTCCATTCTTCCTGACATTCTGTGAAGACAAAAACCTCCTCCCACCAGCCCAGGAATAAATTTGCATATGTGGGAGCACAAGGGCTTCCCATAGCTGTACCCCTGAGCTGGCGGAAGTAACGCCCATCAAACATGAAGTAGTTCCTCGTTAATACAAATTTGGTCAAGTCCATCATCAATGCATTGTGACGCCTAAGATGCACACCCTTGTGTTTAGAAAGTATTCCACAGCCCTACAGCCCACCTCATGCGGGATAGAGCTATAAAACGCCTCAACATCTAAACTCGCAAGATATACCCCTTCATCCACCTGTATATCCTCTAGTTTCCTTAGGACGTTCATTGTGTCACGGACATAGGAAGGGAGCACGGTGACAAAAGGTCTCAGAACCACATCTACATAAGTACTGATTCCCTGCGTCAAACTTCCTATGCCCGACGTCCTTTTAGGGGAGTGCACCCTTTATGCACCCTGGGTAGGCTATAGAATGTCGCGACTTGGGGGCATTTTAGTCTCAGAAAGGAAAAATCATTTTTATCAATTAGGTTCTCATCCAGGGCTTTTAATAATATCATCTCTAATTCTCTAAGATACTGTTTAGTTGGGTCTTGTTTTAATATCTCATAGCCTTCATGATTCAAGAGTAGATTTTGACACATTTGTTTATATTGCAATCTATCCAAGATTACAATATTTCCTCCTTTATCGGAAGGTTTTATTACTATCGAGTCATCACATTCCAGGCTCAGGAAAGCTTCCAATTCTTGAGTCATCAAATTATTCCTTATTATTTCTATTTTGATATCTTCAAGGGCCTCCGTGACCAGCCCCTCAAATACACTGCTCAAAAAAACAAAGGGAACACTCAAATAACACATCCTAGATCTGAATGAATGAAATATTCTCATTGAATACTTTGTTCTGTACAAAGTTTAATGTGCTGACAACAAAATCACAAAAAAATCTTCAATGGAAATCAAATTTATTAACCAATGGAGGCCTGGATTTGGAGTCACCCCCAAAATTAAAGTGGAAAAACACACTACAGGCTGATCCAACTTTGATGTAATGTCCTTAAAACAAGTCAAAATGAGGCTCAGTATTGTGTGTGGCCTCCACGTGCCTGTATGACCTCCCTACAATGCCTAGGCATGCTCGTGATGAGGTTGTGGATGGTCTCCTGTGGGATCTCCTCCCAGACCTGGACTAAAGCATCAGCCAACTCCTGGACAGTCTGTGGTGCAACGTGACGTTGGTGGATGGAGCAAGACATGATGTCCCAGATGTGCTCAATCGGATTCAGGTCTTCATCTTGCAGGAACTGCTGACACACTCCAGCCACATTTAGGTCAGGCATAGTCCTGCATTAGGAGGAACCCAGGGCCAACCGCACCAGCATATGGTCTCACAAGGGGTCTGAGGATCTCATCTCAGTACCTAATTGCAGTCAGGCTACCTCTGGCGAGCACATGGAGGGCTGTGCCCCCCTCCAAAGAAATGCCACCCCACACCATTACTGACCCACTGCCAAACCGGTCATGCTGAAGGATGTTGCAGGCAGAAGATCGCTCTCCACGGTGTCTCCAGACTCTGTTCACATCTGTCACATGTGCTCAGTGTGAACCTGCTTTCATCTGTGAAGAGCACAGGGCGCCAGTGGCAACTTTGCCAATCCTGTGGCAATCCTGTGGCAAATGCCAAGAGTCCTGCACGGTGTTGGGCTGTGAGCACAACCCCCATCTGTGGACGTTGGGCCCTCATACCACCCTCATGGAGTCGGTTTCTAATCGTTTGTGCAGACACATGCACATTTGTGGCCTGCTGGAGGTCATTTTGCAGGGCTCTGGCAGTGCTCCTCCTGTTCCTCCTTGCACAAAAGCAGAGGTAGCGGTCCTGCTGCTGGGTTGTTGACTTCCTACAGCCCCCTCCACATCTTCTGTTGTACTGGCCTGTCTCCTGGTAGCGCTTCCAGCCTCTGGACACTACGCTGACAGACACAGCAATCCTTCTTGCCACAGCTCGCATTAATGTGCCATCCTGGATGAGCTGCACTACCTGAGCAACTTCTGTGGGTTGTAGAGTCCGTCTCATGCTACCACGAGTGTGAAAGCACAACCAACATTCAAAAGTGTCCAAAACATCAGCCAGAAAGCATTGGTACTGAGATGTGGTCTGTGGTCCCCACCTGCAGAACCACTCCTTTATTGAGGGTGTCTTGATAATTGCCAATAATTTCCATCTATTGTCTATTCCATTTGCACAACAGCATGTGAAATTGATTGTCAATCAGTGTTGCTTCCTAAGTGGCCAGTTTGATTTCACAGAAGTTTGATATACTTGGAGTTATATTCTGTTGATTAAGTGTTCCCTTTATTTTTTGAGCAGTGTATATCTATGTGGTTGCACTCAAAAACTGGTGGAGTCCTTGTGCTCTTACTCTTTAAATTTGTAAAGGGACCATCTCCCACATTTCCCTGTCCTTCATGCCATAAGTTCTCCAGCAGTCTTAGGTTGGGTAATTTCTCCTCTGAAATACCTACATTTATTTCTTTCACTCTGCTTCATGAATTTGGCCCACCTTAATTTCCTTGTGAATAAAGCCACATCCTTCACCCATTCAAAACTGTCAAACTTTGTCGCTGGTACAAAGGACAGTCCTCTCGACAAAAGACTTAACTCCCTATCTATGAGAATCCTCTTAGATAAATTTATCACTCTCAATTCATCATCTTTTTGGGTGAGATCACCACAACTCCTTTCAGTATTCCCAGTTTGAGTATTTATTTGACCATTTAGTTCTCGCATTTCTAAACTCTCCTCTTGTTCAATCCTACATCCTGAATTATTAAAGTTTGATGTCCCGTCCACATTTGGCCTTCTAGTCTTATCCCGTCTCTTTGGAATTGTTCCGCTGTTATTAATATTATTTCCTCCAATTGCAATTAACATAATCCTATCCTCTCTCAAAACTCTCCTATCTAACCCCTCCTTCACTTCAGGAGGGTGCTCTGTGATAAAGTGGGACCCTGAGACTAAAAGGATGAACAAATAGGGGGTCCAGAACAGTGGCCCCTTTGGGCTTAAATGAAAAAATCTCTTTTACTCCATTTATTCGACTTGATTTATTTATTGATTCTATCTATTGTAAGGAAAGGATCTAAAAATTTGGAATACTCTTTATTCTGTAGAAGTGGGAATAGATTGGATCTACTTCTGCCCTAATCAATCTAAATAGTTATATATGGAATAATCCTTGTATCTATTTTTATATACCGCTCCTGATTTGGGACGAATCTCCTTGCCAGCACTCTCTTCCCCTACAGGTTTTTCCTAGTACCATAAGGGCTTTTCCCATTAGTTCCTATTCTCTCAAAAGCATATACCAAATTACCTTATACAGACCTACATAGGTCGAAACGTTAGCTCTTGTTGATTTAATACCCAATTACCTTGATAAAGACCTACTCAGGTCGAAACATCGGTGAATGTTTAATCGCAATATTATTGGACCATAAACAAGATAAGGATGGTATATGTCTATGTACATAAAAATATTTTTTCTTGTGGAACTATGATTATGAAAAGGATGGCTTAATAAACAGTATTCTTTTTTGCACTATCTGCATTGTCCATATTCTCTTTTTCTTATGGTGTGCCGAGGTTTTCTTTCATATTATTCTATTTTTATATAGTTATAGCTCTTGTGAACTATTTTTGTTCTGTATTATATGGAATAAAATTTTCTATGAAATATGATAAGGGATATATATAATTAATTTTGCTTGGAGCGATATAAAATAGATATTTGAATGCATTTCAGGGGTATGAATAATGGGAAAGAGTATATTCAACCTGTATCATTGATTCTAGGGAACGTGGTAGAGAAAAGTTTTCCTGTATTGCGGGGAGAGAATTTACCCAGTGATGTTAGGGTTAAAACCTCGAGCACTTCTCTGTGTAGCGCTCTGTATCTAGGAGACTGCTGTGATGCCGCTGACGTGGAGACACGAATGGTTGACGTGGCCACATAATATTGGTCTGAAGAGAGACCGCGAGTGGTTGACTGCGGTGCGGGTGCATTAGGGAGGTAGGCGGAGTCTAGTTTATTTAAGCTCGGCGTTCGTGCTGCCGGCTGCGACTCGCATCATGGCCGGAAGGATTAGCCTCTGTGCTGCCTTATAAACAAAGCACTGTGATATTAAAACCTACTGGTGTATATGAGCAAAATGGTATAGTGCAGTGACTTTGAGCCCTAGTGATGACTGAATAGCATAAAACCCCATACTCTAAAAAAAAAGGAGGGGTGTTGATCAACATGCTATAGAGAATAGTTAGTTGAGGAGTGTAGTAAAAATTTAACTGAACACTCCATAGATAGCATTCTTGTAGTGTGTTGGCAAAGTGCAATGATGCACATGAAATCTCACACTAGGGTCTGCGCTGTATATATTTTTTAATAATATTAGTATCTGCTCTGTTCCTGTTATAGGGAGTTGAATGGATAGACTGATTACAAGCATGGTGGATGATTAAAAGATACATTTTTAATGTCAGAATAAAAGTTACATTTTAATATTGTTGTTCACCACAGTCAGTAAACCTGAGCAATTAGTGAACATTATAATTTTGAGTTTATTAGGTCCTCAATTAGTAACCCATTAAAGTGGATCTGTCCACAAATTTGCAATGCAAACCACATACATTTTTAATATATATCTTGGACCTTTTGAAGCTTCACTACTTACTTTAAAATACATGCCAGAATAGCTTTTGAATATTTTGTCTTCTAGCTGGACCCATAAAATGCTCATTTTATTATCAAGATTATACTGATATCCTGATGAGTATTTTCATAGTAAGTGTCAAAGATCACAGCCAGGGGGGTTAAGCTGAACCCACCATGCTGTTACCTTTTTGTCACAAACAGCCCTTTGCTGCCCTCTATCATCAGGAAAATTACGCAATTGCCCCACGATTAACGGGGGAGGTTGCGGATGTTTCCACTGCTAGGCCTGTTATTGGACAAATAGCAGTGAGCGTATCGTATATACACCTCCGATGATAACGCACGGAATATATGTATATACCCCTGGTACGGTCACTGCAAGCGCCACAATAACAAAAGTAACTACACGCTGCCACCACCAATCGTTTATACAGGTCGATTGGACAACTGACAGCGTATGGCTTCGGGTGCGTTTTAAAGAACAAAAGGAATAGAACTATTACATTTTACATTTAATCCAGAAAGATAGGCAGTGTGTATAAAAAATATACAAAAGATCTTACAAAGGGAATAAAACAATACAGCATATACAATTACATAAAATAAAAAGTATTAACAAACGAAACTTACTAAACGCTGGTCACAGAGATGAATCAGAGTTTAGATGGAAGCAATCTGATTGAAAAACATCTGGTTAACATGGATCAAAGATACACAGGTATGTAGCTTCCTTAGCATTGAACACAGATCTTAATTTGCCTTGTCTTTGTATCAGCACCTAAGTTACACCCACTCATAACAGGGCTGGTCATGGGATGCGGCTTCAGTTTCAGAAAATTATGAGATTCCCAACATTCACAATATCTTAACTCCTGAAGATCAGAGGTGTTCAAAATCAACGTCATATTTTTTTTTTGTGATTTTACCTTTTCATAGATAGGAAGCATGGCATGGCTGTTGTCAATTATCTGGTCACTATTGATGTGGGGCTGATTAGCATGTCTCACAGTTTCAAAAATATATGCATATTCTTCCCCTATTAGTCCTGAAGTTGAAAATGTATGTGTCATCAATATTGGATCTATACAAACCCAATATTCATAATTTTCCACAGGTGCAACTGTTTAGTTGCAGATGTCCAGTTTCCTCTGAAGAGATGAAGAGTTGCCTCTAAAGGTGTTAAATTTTCTCTTTCCTGCCTCTCGAATCTACAAATCTCAGTCTTTCTGACTTCTTCCCACAATAGATATCCTCCTTTAATTACCTGCCCATGGCAGGGAGTCTGGGCTTCAAAATGATTTTTAATTAGTTTTGTCACTTCTTAGCTATCACTAATTTCCTTTACCCCTTATGTCAACTGTGTAATTCAATTTCAAGGAGGGTTTTTGATTGTAATCTCTTTCTCCTTCTGGAGATTCTATGTACTTTAATTATTTCTATGACAGTAAGTACATCAGACTCTTCAGGTCAAAGAGCTCTACAAAATAAATGACGCAGTTTGCACTTTGACATCTGGTGACAGATCCTCTTTATAGTATTCTTGTCAGTGATATCGGAAGATTAGTTTGGAGCCATTATGGGATGCACATGGTCTTACTTGACTGCTGTTATGGGTCCGGGTGGTGGAACCTCTGTGCTTCGGTGCAAGTAGGGACCAGAGGGGCGTGACTAAGTGTCTACTCGGCCTGACCAAGGTCGCACGGTGGCTCAATCGACTCCGTGAACCAGGGAGGGACCGTGCAGAGGAACCAGGTGCCACTCTGGGACCGAGCTTGTGTGAGAGCAGGTGACTCCCATGGGTCAGGTGTCAGGAACTGACCAGTACAGCGGATGCACATGGCAGGAAGGCTGACGGGTGGTCCGGATATATAAGCAGGCTGGTTCGGCAGATAGCCAGATGGATGCTCCGGGTAGGCAAGCTGGCGGGAATGACAGGTAACAGGCAGGTGCTCCAGGTAGGCAGGCTGGCATGCACTACAGGTAACAGGCAGGTGCTTCCAGGTAAGCAGGCTGGCGGGCAATGCAGGTAACTGGCAGGCAGACTGGCGAGGAGGACTGACAGGCAGACTGGTGGGCAGGACTGACAGGCAGCGGGACCTGAGGGCTGAAGCAAGTGTTAGCACACAGAACAACAACCTTGCACAGGCACCTCCATATTGGAGGGGGTGCTTTAAATAGGGGAAGTCCTCCGGCCATTGGCCGGGGACTTTTTAGGACGGCGCGCTGCCTCTTTAAGAGGGAGGGAGTGCACGCGTGCCCTAAGCACAGAGCCCGGGAAGCTGCGCGCAGTGCCACAGTAGCTGCAGGATAGGAGCCAGAAGATGCCGGACCAGGGCAGTGGCGGTGAGGGGAACGGCGTCTCTGCCCGGCAGGAGGCAGAGACGCCGATGCTACAGCTGCCATAAAAGTCTATGAGCCCTTTACTGTACTTTTGCCACTGAATTCATGAGGTATAAGGAGATTTATATGGAATCCAACATAGAAAAAAAAAGGTGCTGATTTGTGCCTGCTCTGCTTTTGCCACTGGGAAGCATCATGCCTTTGTTGCTTGTGACATGTGAGAGTGACAATCCATTTTTTTCCCTGGGATTTTTGTTGCTGCTCTATCAGGGAGCTAAGAAGTTAATTTTGGTCTAGGTTTTGGTCACTCATTCCTGAAAGCTGTGGATGGGGCAGTCAGCTATTTAAACCCCTGAAGCTCTGACTCCACTGCCAGCCAGTAGCATTGCTGTGCTGATGTACACTGTTGTGCTGAGCTCCTGTTTGTTATTCTGATTATTCCCATTCTTTGACCTCAGCTTGACTTTTGACTACCTGCTTGCTTTACTATTTTGTCCCTGATGTGACCTCTTGGATTTGACCCTGCTTGACGACTCTCCCTACCTCTGGTTTGCTTCTTCTGCAAATGGCAGCCTTTCAATGGAAGCAATTCATTAGACCCCATTTTAAGACCAGATCCCTGTACAGGGGTTAAGCAGTTTAGGTCAGGGTATTTCTGAAATCTGCCAGACGAGTGGTTTGTGCTAAGTCTTAGTGATGAGTGAGCACTAAAATGCTTGGGTACTCGTTGCTCGGGTCGAGCAAATTGGAATACTCGGGTGCTCGACCTGAGCAACGTGCCCAATGTAAGTCTATGGGAAACTCAAGCATTTTTCAGAAGGCTCCCCCCGACGGTCTGCAGAGAGCCTAAAAAAATTGCCCAAATCAACGTGAACAGTGATCAAATGACATTGGAATAGCATGGGGAAGACCCCTGGAAGCATTTCTGACTCCCAGGTCACTGCTGTCAACAATGTTGTCAGAGTATTACGCCACTTTAGGGGCTCACAATAAAACATACAAAAAGGAAACCAAAATGGATTTTCCTGGGAAATATGTTAAGGAACATCCTTTCCAGGGTAATTACTTGTGTATAAGGCAAAATAAGTAACCAAAAACAAAAATACTCCTCCACACCTTAGGCTATGTTCACACGTAGTGTTTTTGATACATTTTTGCACTTTTGCATTGCTTACAACCAAGACAAATGCATTCACTGGGAAATATCATTTTAACATTTTGCAACCTTATCTGGCCATGTGGTGTGTGACACATCATCAGATACATGCATACAGTGCTGAAAAACATGGGAACGGCATGGGGAAGACCTCTGGAAGCATCTCTGACTCTCAGGTCACTGCCTAAAAGTGTGCCCATCATAAGTGATCGTTGGCGCATGCAAAGATGCCTCTGGCCATGCACCTGTCATTGCAGACTGGCAACAATCACCGTCCACGTCCTTGTCCCAGTGCAGCGTTCAGTTGTCCCTACCCCATTCCTTGGAATGCAAGTGCAAGTATGCAGCCAGCCACACACCCACCCACAGGCTGCAATACTATACTGCCAAATTTTTGACAGCTGCTTGCACTTGAAATGTGGCCTTTTAGGCTCGTGGAGGCGGAAGCTGTCCACAATCTTATGGCAGCGGCGACCGGGTGTCCATACTCGGTCCCCAGCCGCCACTATTTCTCCCGGTATCATCTTCGCCTTCCACAAGCACGGGTCCCACAACATTACCCGTGCACTCCCCAGAGTTGTATTTCACCACAGCCATATTCTTTAGCTTGGTGAAAGGACTTGGGAAGCCATATCTACCCAGCTGTCATTCCTCCCAGGAAGTCCTCTAAAGCTGCTTTCACTTGAAATGTGGCCTTTTAGGTTCGTGGAGGTGGAAGCTTTTCATAGCCTCATGCCGGAGGCGGCCGGGTGTCCATACTCGGTCCCCAGCTGCCACTATTTCTCCCGGTATCGTCTCCGCCTTCCACAAGCACAGGTCCCACAACATTACCCTTGCCTTCCCCAGTGCACTCACTGGGAAGGACCGCCTAACCACAAACACGTGGACAGGTGAATGTGGTCAGGGACGGTACGGAGCCAGTCCACAGCTTTTTTTGCTGAGTTGTATTTCACCACAGCTATATTCTTTAGCTCGGTGAAAGGACTGGCATAGAGGGAAACCGTATCTACTCTGGGTGTCATTTCTCCCAGGAAGTCCTCTAATGTAGCTTGTTGCAGAAGCAATGGCAGCCCGTCAAACATCAACTCGCACTTGTCGGTGGTGCTTTGACACACAAACATCTCTCTTTGCACATTTAATTTCATGACTACAGAGTTAGGCAATGGACTGATCTGCAATGCAGTTTGAGAAATAACATGCATAAGCAAGTCCGATCCACATTAAAGAAGCAGCCATAGAAGGTGAACATTCCCCCACACTTTTCTTAGCCAGGGCTGCTTCTCGGCAGGGATGGACGGACCCATCAGAAAACCGAAGACTCCTCCAGTGGGCCCTGGCTTCTCCTTCATGAGAGTTCATAGTGCCTAGGTGAGGCCATGATGATGATAGTGACCACTATCTGTTTAGTTTTCTGTTATTTGGAATGTAAGCGCAAGTATGCAGCCACCCACCCACCCACAGGCCGCAATACTAAACTGCCAGATTTCTGGGCAGCTGCTTGCACTTGAAATGTGGCCTTTTAGGCTCGTGGAGGCAGAAGCTTTTCACAACCTCATGCCTCGTGTCCATACTCTGTCCCCAGCCTTCACTATTTCTCCCGGTCTCTGCCTTCTATAAACACGGGTCCCTGAACATTACTGCTGGTACTTTTCTGTGGGAATTTGCTTGCCTCCTACCTGCCTGGAATATTTCCAGTAAACTATGGTATGACACCATGGTATTAGCACTGCCCCCAGTGCCAGTAGAGAAGCCATACCCAATTTCCTTCTCAGGAATTTTATTTGGTAGACTGAGTGGCTGCCCAAATATATTAGTTTCTCACAAAGGAGCTGAAGATAGAGTGGCAGTAGGTGCAAGTTTCATCAGCCTGTTAGATATTAGAGGGTGAACGGCAGCACATTGGATCAGTGGTTAGCACTGAAGCCTTGCAGCGCTGGGATCCTGGGTTCAAATCCCAGCAAGGACAACATCTGCAAGGACTTTGTATGTTCTTCCGTGTTTGCGTGTGTTTCCACATCAGTGAAAAAGCAGCCATAGAGTGTCTGGGAACCTTCCCACACACTTTTCTTAGCCATAGCTAACTTTGCAGCTGCTATGGGGCTCTTGAGCGGGAGAGAAAGGTGAGCCCTCAGAATCAAATCCTCTGGTGGGCACAATTGTTTTTCAATCTGGAACAGCTTCTCAGCGGGAGTTGTATTTCACCACAGCCATATTCTTTAGCTCGGTGAAAGGACTGGCATAGAGGGAAACAGTATTTACTCCGGCTGTCATTTCTCCGTCTCCAGGTTCCGCCCATTGTCACAAACGACCATGCCTGGCTGTATGTTCAGCGGTGAGAGCCAAAGATCAGGCTGCTGTGTTACAGCTTTCAACAACTCTGCAGCGCTGGGCGGTTTGTCACCTAAGCATTAAGCATGTTATCTTCAGCACAGCCTGTTGCTGCTTGGCCAAGGCAGTGCAGCAGTGCTGTCAGCTTGTGACTGATGTGTTCATTTCGGAGATGGAGGAGGAGGTGCAGGAGCTGAACAATGTGATTACATTGAGGTTACATTGGGGACACTGGTTTTTATACTAAAGAAAGATCCTATTGTTTTGGGCTTTTTTATATTGTTTTTTAAGACAAATGTGCATTCACCGGGACATGTCAATTTAACATTTTACAACCTTATCTGGCAATGTGGTGTGTGACCCATCATCAGACACATCCTGTTTCATTGATGATGGAGGGACTCTGAAAGTCATAAAGCCTATTTTTATAGTGCCATCAGGCGTCCCTTACTATTCTTAAAAGGCCAGCAGTCGGCCCTCGCTATTGTTAGAGAGCCATCTGTCGGCTATGCTTTGTTGCTCCCATTATTAACAAGTGGGTCTCCTATACTGCTATTGCATATGCAGTGACTGCAAAGGCTGCCAAAAATTCGGATGCAACCCAATTCCCCTTTGAAGAGACATAGAGGAGGGTCTCAGTAAAAAAATGTTCCCATTATAAAGGAGAGGGTCTCCTATAGTGGTAATGCCCATGCTGTGACTGCAAGAGCTGACAAAATTTGGGAAAAACCCGACTAACAATTTAAAGACACATAGAGCAGGGCCACAGTCACGAGTACGACATGTTCTCATTAGAAAGGAGAGAGTCCGCTATACAGTTATAGGGTATGCAGTGAGTCCAACGGCTGACCAAATTTAGGAAAAACCCCAATAAGAATTTAAAGACACATAGAGCAGGGCTACAGTAACAAGTACGACATGTCCCAATTAGAAAGGAGAGGGTGTGTTATACAGTTATAGGTTATGCAGTGAGTCCAACGGCTGACCAAATTTAGAAAAAAAAACACTAACAATTCAAAGACACATAGAGCAGGGCCACAATAATGACAAATTCCCACTAGAAAGGAGAGGTTCTCCCATAGAGTTGGCCTTTGCAGTGAATGCAAGGGCTGCCAAAAATTGTGAGGCACGCCAATGCCCCTTGAAAGGGACTTAGAGGGCCTCATAAAAAAATGTTCCCATTAGAAAGGAGCGGTTCTCCTATACTTGTAATGCCCATGCACTAAGTGTATGGGCTGACAAACATTTACCCCTGGGGGGTATACATGAACATACTGTATAATTTTATTTTTTTTACAGTCATGATAAACACCCTTTAAAAAAATGATGTGGGTGTTGCATCACGGACCACGCTCATCCTGGTGATATGGTGGTGGAGGATGAGGATGAGGAAAAGGAGGAGGACAAGAGCAAATAGCCAAAATCAGGAAGCGTATACCCAAGTGTGGGGGTGAAGAGGGGCATGGGAATACAAGTCCCAAAAAAAGACACTGGATTTGAGTTTATGTTACGCTGCTATCATTCGGTGGTGTTGAGAAGTCTGGCCCAATCCAGCCCTTGTTAATTTTTATAAGAGTCAGCCTGTCAGCTTTTTCAGTTGACAGGCGGATGCGCTTATCAGTTATAATTCCAACAGCGGCACTAAAAAACAGCTCCGATAAAACGCTAGCGACAGGGCAGCCCAGGACCTCCAAGGCATAGAAAGCCAGTTCATTCCATGTATCCAGCTTGGATACAAAATTATTATGAGGCAGAGAGGAATCACGGAGGACGTTGGTACGGTTGGCAAGGTACTCTCTCAGCATCTTCCCAAACTTTGCATTCCTTGTGAGAGTACCCCGCACCTCAGGGCCTGTGCGATGGGAGGGTCTGAGAAAACTGTCCCAGAAATTTGACAGTGTTCCCCTGCCTCTGCTGGATTGCATTTGTGTCTCTCTCACCTGTACTCCTTGGTTGTCCAACAAACTGTGACCTCTGCTGCCAGCATTTTCAGATGGGAATTTTTTAATAGTTCCGCAACAAGGACCTTCTGGTACTGCCCCATTTTTGTAGACCTGTGTGCCTCAGGAATAAGAGATATAAAGTACTCCTTGTAGCGTGGTTCTAGAAGTGTCACCAACCAGTAATGACTGTCACCCAAAATTTTGAGAACGCGTGGGTCATGGGAAAGTCAGCGTAACATAAACTCTGCCATGCATTCCAGACTATTAACAGCTATCCATGTCCTCACCAAGAGGATGACTGACCATGCTCTCCTCCTCCTCCTCTCTGTCCTCTGGCCATCCACGTTGAACAGACGGTATGACAGTTGTGCAGGTAGTACCGTCTATAGCGCATGAAACTAGCTCCTGTTCTTCCTCCTCCTCCTCCTCTTCCTTATTGTCACCCAATCCACGTTGGGATGAGATGAGGCTGGGCTGTAATCACCCTGTATGGTTCCTTGCTCCATCTCATCGTGCTCCGCCTGCAATGCATCCTCGTTGATTGTGAACAGAGAGCATTTCAGAAGACAGAGAAGCGGGATGGTGATGCTAATTATGCCATCATCGCCGCTCACCATCTTGGTGGAGTCCTCAAAGTTTTGGAGGATGGTACATATGTCTGACATCCATGTCCACTCCTGAGGTCTTATGTGTGGAGTCTGAACTGAATATCAACCGCCTTGTTAATGCTGGTACTCAACAACTGCCCTCTTCTGCTCACAAATCCTTCCCAACATCTGCAGTGTAGACTTCCAATGCGTGGGAACATCACACACCAGTCTTTGAGCTGGAAGCAGCAAACGCTGCTGAAACACGACAAGGGCAGCGGAAGCTGTAGGTGACTTTCTAAAATGGGCACACAGGCAGCGTACTTTAACAAGCAGATCCGGAAGCTCTGGGTAAGATTTGAGAAAGGGCTGAACCACGAGGTTAAGCACATGGGCCAGACATGGTATGTGTGTGAGCTCGCCTCGCCTCAGAGCTGCCACCAGGTTCCTGCTATTGCCGCACAGGACCATGCCTGGCTGTAGGTTCAGCGGTGTGAGCCACAGACCTGCCTGCTCTTTCAGAGCTGTACACAACTCTTCAGCATTGTGCGGTTTGTCACCTAAGCATATTAGCTTCAGCACAGCATGCTGCCACTTGGCCGAGGCAGTGCTTCCAGCTTGTGACTGATGTGGTCATTTTGAAGATGGAGGCTGAAGATGAGGAGGAGGCTGAGGAGGATGAGGTGCAGGAGCTGTAAACTGTGGGGGCAACCCTGATTGACCTAGGGCCCGCAATCCTTGGTATCGGGAGGACGTGTTCCGTCCCAAGGTCCGACTGGGTCCCAGCATCCACTATGTTAACCCAGTGTGCCGTCAGCGAGATGTACCATCCCTGCCCTCAAGCACTTGTCCACGTGTCCGTGGTTAGGTGGACTTTTCTGTGCACTTTTCCATGTGTCCGTGGTTAGGTGGACTTTTCTGGTAACCGCGTTGTTGGGGGCACGGCTAATGTTTTGGGACACGTGCTTGTGTAATGCGGGGACAACACACTGGGAGAAATAGTGGCGGTTGGGGACCGAGTACCGAGGGATGGCCGCCGCCATCAGGTTGTGGAATGCTTCGGTCTCCACGAGCCTAAAAGGCAACATTTTGAGCGTAAGCAGTCGTGAAATGTGGGAATTTAGTACTGTGGGGCATTGGCTGCATTTTTGCGCTTGCATTCCAAGGACTGGGGTATGGACAACTGAACGCTGCACTGGGACAAGGACGTGGACGTGCTTCCTGATGCTGCTACTTGAGAGTGTGCAACGACAGGTGCAGTGCAGGAGGCATCTTCGCATGTACCATGGACAGGGGATTGGCTTGCATGCACAACAGCAGAAGAAGCAATGATGCCACCTGCAGACACTGTTCCTGGACCCTGAGGTTCGGCCCACAAAGTCGGGTGCTTTGCTGCCATGTGCCTGATCATGCTGGTGGTGGTCAGGCTGGTCGTTTTGCCACCCCTGCTGATGTTGGTGTTATGATCTGCAACAAGTACTAAGGAAAGAAAGGGGAAAGCTATCCCTACAGTAAGACTAAGCTGAATCCCTAAAATGTAGCAGGCTGCCTGTTCCTTGCGAACAGACCCGCCTTAGTCCTCGGCTAGTCTGAACAAAGACCTATAGCATGAAGGAAGGAGTCCCTAAAAGAACTAAGGACTGGAAGAAAAATGGGACACCTCCTGAACAGAGAAGATTGTTGCAGAACACAAAAGATAAACTGACAAAAAGGTACTAGAGGTCCCAGAAGGACTAAGCAAACTGACAGAGATAGGCACAGTAGCACCTGGCTAGCAAAACAGTCTAACAACACTGAAGTCCAGCAAAGCCAAAAAGGGCGGAGCTGGAATATAAAGGCAGATGGTCACGTGACCTCAAAACACAAGATGGAAAAAACAAACAGGAGGGTTCTAACAGTTGGCCTGGCAGGTGGTGCAAATGGCCATTTTGGGATTATCGGCAGAGTCTTTAAAAAACAACCAGACTTCGGAAGACCTAACAGTTGTACTGGCAACTTCCTTTGTGTTAGTGTTACGGGGAACAGTTGCCTGCCTTCTTTCTGTGGCCACCACACTGCTTCTTCCTGCCCGTTGGGGTGCTCTGCCTCCCGCCCCCTGTGTGCTGCTCTCCTCGCTTTGCATGTCCTCTTGCCAGGTTGGGTCAGTCACTATATCATCCACCGCCTCGTTTTCCTCTTCCGCACTCTGGTCCTCCTCCTGACTTTCTGGCAATTGTGTCTCATCATCGTCCACTTCTTGTGACACTTTCCCACCGTCGCCTTTGTGTGACCGTGGCTGCTCAAATATTTGGGCATTGCTACATGCGAGCTTCTCTTGCCCCGCTTCAAGTGGACCAGGCGAGAGGCCCGAATCTATAAATGGAAAAGTGAACAGCTCTTCGGAGTGTCTAAGTGTGGGATCAGTTGTCTCTGGGCACTCGGCATGGTGGGAGGAAGGAGGTTCAGGGTGAGTAATATGCAGTCCAGACTCACAGCTACTGAGACTTGACCGTGTGGAAGACAAGGTGGTGGTTGTGGTGGCTAAGTGACTGGAAGCATTATCTGCTATCCAACCAATAACCTTTTGACACTGCTCTGGGTTCAATAGTGGTGTTCTGCGGTCTCCTATTAATTGGGACAGGAAGGTTGAGCGAGAAGATGTGGGTGTTTGTTGTGGCACAATTTCAGATTGCCAATGGCCTCAGCCTCTGCATGCACCATCATCACCATCACGTCCAGTTTTCCATCCCTTGCCCCGTGCCTTGCCCATTTTAAATGGAGGACAACAATATCTTCCACACTCACAACAAATGACTGAATTTGGAGCGAACTTATATGTGATCCGTGGAACGGACAAACCACAGTTTTAAATACCTGGCCTGTAGGTAACTATTTTGAACAGCAAACTGTTGTCAATTGCTTCACTGACACATTGAACATTTTTTTAATGGAGGTCAGAAATGGCAGTATTTTCTGAAAACGTATATGTGATCCGTGTGGCGGAGAAAACACGGTTTTCAATACCTGGCCTGTAGGTAACTATTTTGAACAGCAAATCAGTGTTAAAAACTTTGCTGACACACTGGAAAAAAATTTAATGGAGGCCAGAAAGGACAGTATTTTCTGAAAATGTATATGTCATCCGTGTGACGGAGAAAACACAGTTTTAAATACCTGGCTTGTAGGTAACTATTTTGAACAGCAATCTGATGTCAATTGCTTCACTGACACACTGAAACTAATTTTTAGTGGAGGCCAGAAATGGCAGTATTTTCTGAAAAAGTACAGTATATGTGATCCGTGTGACGGAGAAAACACAGTTTTAAATACCTGGCCTGTAGGTAACTATTTTGAACAGCCATCTGGTGTCAATTACTTCACTGACACACTGAAACAAATTTTTAATGGAGGTCAGAAATGGCAGTATTTTCTGAAAACGCATATGTGATCTGTGTGATGGAGAAAACACGGTTTTTAATACCTGACCTGTAGGTAACTATTTTCAACAGCAAACCGGTGTCAAAAACTTTGCTGACACACTGATAAAAAACATTTAATGGAGGCCAGAAAGGGCAGTATTTTATGAAAATGTATATGTGATCCGTGTGATGGAGTAAACACAGTTTTAAATACCTGGCCTGTAGGTAACTATTTTGAACAGCAATCTGCTGTCAATTCCTTCACTGACACACTGAAATTTTTTTTTAATGGAGGTCAGAAATGGCAGTATTTTCTGAAAACGTATATGTGATCCGTGTGACGGAGAAAACACAGTTTTAAATACTTGGCCTGTAGGAAACTATTTTGAACAGCAAACTGGTGTCAATTGGTTCACTGACACACTGAAATTTTTTTTAATGGAGGTCAGAAATGGCAGTCTTTTCTGACAACGTGTATGTGATCCACGTGACGGACAAAACACAGTTTTAAATACCTGGCCTGTAGGTAACTATTTGTAACAGCAATCTGGTGTCAATTGCTTCACTGACACACTGAATCAAATTTGTAATGGAGGTCAGAAATGGCAGCATTTTCTGAAAACGTATATGTGATCCGTGTGACGAAAAAAACACAATTTTAATACCTGGCCTGTAGGTAACTATTTTTAACAACAGTCTGGTGTCAATTGCTTCACTGACACACTGAAACAAATTTTCTTAATGGAGGTCAGAAACTACAGTATTTTCTGAAAACGCATATGTGATCTGTGTGACGGAGAAAACACTGTTTTTAATACCTGACCTGTAGGTAACTATTTTCAACAGCAAACCGGTGTCAAAAACTTTGCTGACACACTGAAAAAAAAAATTGAATGGAGGCCAGAAAGGGCAGTATTTTATGAAAATATATATGTGATCCGTGTGATGGAGAAAACACAGTTTTAAATACCTGGCCTGTAGGTAACTATTTTCAATAGCAATCTGGTGTCAATTGCTTCACTGACACACTGAAAAAAATGTTAATGGCGGCCAGAAATGGCAGTATTTTCAGCGCACTTATATGTGATCCGTATGAGGGACAAACCACAGTTTTAAATAGCTGGATTTTTAGCCCTGTAATATGGAAAGGACCTGGCTGTATTCTGCACTGCCAACAAGCAAATGACACAGAAAAACTGTGTTCTCTGGATTGCTTTTTAAGCAAATAATGAGGATTAAGATACCAAATAAAATGATTCCTGGCCCCTGAGACCTGGGCCTATTTCTAGAAATATCTAACAGCAGCAGACAGATCTGGAATGGAGCCTCTTGTGCTATGTGCACTGCAGTCTGCTATATACCCTGCCTGCCTGCCTATATACACTGCCTGCCTGATATCTTTGCAGATAGATTAGTCCTCAGAAGGACTGTTTGTTGAGATGAATATGTGTCTCTAATATAGTTTGGTACACCTACACTAGAAACAAGCAAATCTCTTCCTAGCCCAGCAGCAGCTCTTCCTACACTGTCAGAATCCGGAGTGACTGTGACGAGCATGGCGGCGCCAGGTCTGATATAGACCTGATGACGCTGTGCGGCTAGCCAATCACTGTAATGCCACAACCAACATGGCTATGGCATTACAGTGAGTGGCAGACAATCCCTGCATGTTCATTGGCGCTCTAAAGAGGGCCAAACATGAAGGGAGGAAACCCGAGCTCCCGCCGAGCAACCCCGGAAATACTCAGCGAGCGCCGAGCGTCTCGAGCAGTGAGTTGCTCGGGCGAGCACCGAGCAGTAGCGAACATGCTCACTCATCACTACTAAGTCTCTCCAAGGCTGCCATTTTGAGCCTGTGGCCTTACAGTCATGACAATGTCATTGTCAATCAGCCATTTATGTTCAAAGATATTTTTGCTTAGAATTATTTCTTAAAGGGATGTGATTCTCTACCTCATTTCTTTAAAGGAACATTTGATAAGGATACATTCACCCAGGTCACATACAGTGGCAACCAAAATTTTTGCATTTTTTTAAAAGTGTGATTACTTCTGTCTGGTTGTTGTGATGCCATTTCCCTGGTGATGAATTGAAAGTGCATATAGCTGTCATCATGCAAGACCTTAATTTTAATGGTATGGTCATTTAATTAAAGAAAACTGACGGCCAAAAGTTTTGCATTTACTATTTATTGATCATAACATAGAGAGTAATTCATTCTTTACAATGCCATAACTTAGTATTTTTAGCATAACCTGTTGCTTTAATTACTGCACCACACTGACGGGGCATTGATGTCACTAGGGTATTCGAGACATCTTGCTCCATTCCATTTGCAAATCTGCAAACAATTCATCTTTACTGCTATGGGTGCAGGCCCCTACTCATCACCCTAACTCACCCCAAAGGTGCTCTGTAGGGTTTAAATCAGGTGATTGGCTTGACCATTGCAACAGGCAAACATTTTTCCTTGCTAACCAATTTTTGACTATATTGGATATGTGCTTATTATCATTGTCTTGCTGGGATTTCCATCCCCTGCCTACTTTGGTTTTACCATGTGGCAACATTACATTCTCCAGTATATCCTTGTACATGGTAGCATTCATATTTCCATCAATTCTATGCAGATTGCCAATGGCAGATGCAGAAAAACATCCCCAAAACATGACATTGCCATGACCATGTTTCACTGTAGGTGTTTGGTACCGTACATCATTACGTTTTCCAATTGGACGGTATATATAGTGTTTGCCATCACTACCAAACAGATTAAACTTGGATTCCTCTGACCACAACACCTTAGACCAATCTGTCTCTTTCCATTGGCCGTGTTCTTTGGCAAACTCAAGTCGGACCTTTCGGTTCTTTGCGGAGATGAAAGGCTTCTTGACTGGAACACGTGCATTGAACCCTACTGCTCTTAGCCGTCGCACCACAGTTTAGCGACTCACTTTGACCCCATATTCTCCGTTCATTCTGTGCGAAATCTGTACAGCACTTTTATGGACATCAGATACTGGCTTTTTCTTAATAATGTGATCAACTCTGGAGTAAGTTTTCCATGGTCGTCCACTTCTAGGACTGTCAGCTGTTCCATAACCTTCTTTTTCTTTCTTTAATATACGTGACACTTAACTCTGAGAACAGTTGATTTCCATAGCTACCTTTTTGGGGGATTTTGACTGAATTCACTCTCAGAATAATAAGCTTCCTGACATCTGGTGATAAATTTGGCTTTGCCTTTGCCATGTTTTAACCTAAAAACACACACACATAAAAAAAAAAATTTAGGCAAAATTTAACTGCACTTAACAAAATATGCAAAACATTTGGTCCAGTAAATGTTGAAAACTAATACATAAAGAGATAAAACAATGTCAAACACAATTTTCGTCCTTATAGCTGACAACCATTTGCATCTAGTTTACTAAAATTACCAGAAAAATGGCATCACAACAACCAGACAGAAGTAATCACACTATTAAAAAATGCAAAACTTTTGGTCGCCATTGTATAAAGAAGGTTTATTATACCCAGAGCAGATTGTCATACATCTACACTATGTCAACTTATCCTGTGGATTCTCCAATGGATTTGGGTGAAGGAAGGTCTCATAAAAATCAATGAGGTTACAATGTTCTAAAAATAATCAAATCAACCGCCCTTTTCCTAATTCTTATGTACGGTGCCAAGCATCACAATTTTAAGATAAGATATCCAGCTATTATCTTCACGATGTGGAAAAACAGCACATTCTACCTCGCTTTAATTGGATACAGTTTCTTCTGTACTTTTTAATTTTATCGCATACAGGAGGTCATGCATATCCTGTATATGGCTGCAAAAAGATGAATAAAATATCATTTTCGTAATTCTACACTTCAAAGAGAAGGGATCAATTTTAGGATCAATTTGAAATCAAAGTGAAGGGTGCTGAGGGAGAGGGCGTATACTGGACGGAAATTGATGTTAGTCTAAAGATTTCATCTGAAAAATTGAAGTATACATTGTGAGGCAGTAGCGGGGATCGTATACGAGGGACGGTATATATCCCCCAGAATGTGTACAGAGACCTATTAAACCCATTGAAGTGCATTGCAGTCACAGACACACCTGCGGCTGCAATACAGGAATGAAGGTGGGCATTGACATGATCAGGCTATCTGGCTAAGGCAGATTAGTATAACCCGGCAGGGCCTTCATTTCTTGGAGGAGGCTACAGGAAGGCAGTGTGGCGGCCACCTCCCTCCAACCCGGGTTTTCCAGTGGCTCTTGCCACAGGTCCTTTAAAAACCCTGCATTAAGGATTAGTGTTGTTCAGTGTTGGGACCTGCTAGGAGTATAGCAGGAAAGCTCGGAGGGCCTGTGTGTAGCTGAACCCACGCCTGGGAAGGCTCTGCACCCATCAGGCTCTAAGCTGCCCAGCGCGGCCGTTGCTCACGGCAACTGTTATTTATGGACTTATGTTAACCCGGTTGCGAAACAGAGGACTTTCTGTTTACCCGTAAGTTGCTGAATAAAAGCTGTTTATGTTGGACTTGCTTGGATCACTGCCTCAGTTACTGCACTGTGTGAACACCGCCGCCTTACAACATTTAAAGCTAATAAACTTATAATATGAAAAAGACTCCCTGCATTGGTAAGTGTAGCATCGGTGTCTCTGCCCCCTGCCAGGCAGAGACGCCGTCCCTCTCACCTACCCGCTCCCCGCGCGGCGTCCTCCTGCGCTCCTCTTCCTGCTGCCGGCGCGCGCAGCTTCCCGGGCACTGTGCTTAGGGCGCGCGCGCGCTCCCTCTCTCTTAAAGGGGCCGCGCGCGCCGTCCTAAGGAGTCCCCGGCCAATAGCCGAGGGTCCTCCCATATATAAGGCACCTCCTCCAAAATGGAGGTGCCAGAGCAAAAGTTGATGCACAGCATACTTACCTCTGCTTCAGCCCTCAGGTCCAGTTGCCAGCCTGACTACTGTTCTAGTCCACCAGTCTGACTTCTCTCCAGCCCGACAGTCTGCCTTCCATTCTACCCGCCAGTCTGTTTATGGGCAAGTCCGCCTGCTTACCAGGAAGCACCTGCCTGTTACCTGCCTGCTACCTGCCGTGCCTGCTAGCCCGCTCACCTGGGAGCACTCGCCTGTTACCTGCCTGTTACCTGATAGCCTACCTGGAGGCTCCTGCTGGCACTTGCCGTGACCACCCGTCTGTTAACCTTGAGACTTCAGCCGGCTTGGCCGTCACTTGCCGTAGCCTACCTGGAGGCTCCTGCTGTCACTTGCGGTGACCACCTGTCTGTTACCTAGAGACTTCAACCTGCTCTGCCGTCATGTGCCGTGACCACCTGTCTACTATTCAGAGACTTCTGCCTGCCTGTTGTGTCCATCCGCTATACCGGTCAGTCCCAGTCTGCTCACCCGTGGGAGCCACCTGCTCTCTTACAAGGTCGTCCCCAGAGAAGCACCTGGTCCCTCTGCTCGGTGTCTCCCTGGTCATGGAGTCGTTAGCCGCCGTACGACCAGGGTCGGTCTGAGTTGATACTTAGTTACGCCCCTCTGGGTCCATCCTTGCACCGCGGCACAGAGGTTCCACCACCCGGATCCGTAACAGTTTGCTCGGGCCATGGAACCCAGTGGCCCCCAGGCTCCTTCGCTTGCTGACCTGTACCAGGAGGTTTCTCGTAAGAGATCCCAACAGGAAACCATCCTGACCTACCTGTGGTCTGTCAACACTCGCCTGGACACGCTGTCCGTACCACCTGTGTCCGACCCTAGTCGAGCAACACCCACTCCGGCAGCGCCGCTGCCCACCAATACCACGGCATCCAACCCAGGCCCCCGGCTTTCTGCACCTCCTCGTTTTGGAGGCGACCCCGCACTAGCTCAGGGTTTCATAAACCAGTGCACCCTGCACTTTGAACTCTTGGCACATCAGTTCATCTCCGACCGGGCCAAAGTGGCATTCATCATGTCCCATCTCACTGGGGAAGCACTGGCATGGCTTAATCCCCTGTGGGAGAGAGGGGATCCCCTGGTGTCCGACTTATCGTCTTTCCTTGCGGCTTTCCGGAAAGTCTTTGATGAGCTAGGACGAAAATCCTCTTCAGCCTCCTCTCTGCTACATCTCCGCCAAGGGAGTTTCACCGTGGGCCAATATGCCATACGGTTCCGTACCCTCGCTTCTGAGCTTGCCTGGGATAACGAGGCTCTGGTGTCCATCTTCTGGGAGGGTCTTTCCGGTCGGATTAAGGATGAGCTAGCCGGTCGGGACATTCCTACCACCCTGGATGACCTGGTGTCACTCGCTACCCGGATTGACATCCGGTTCCAAGAACGCACCAAAGAGACCACTCGGGGGAGAAAGTTCCCCCGCCTCGCTCCTACTTTCCAGAAACCTGCCTCTCAACTAGTCACTCCCCAGGCGCACTCGCCCGAACCCATGCAGATCGACCAGACCAAGATGTTCAAATCTCGCCAAGAGTCACGTTGAGCCGAGGGGAGCTGTTTCTATTGTGGCAGTAAAGAGCACCTGATCCGTTCCTGCCCGGAGAGACCGGGAAACTTCAGTGTCTAGGACCGCTCGGAGAGGTCGTCCTAGGCAAAAGTAAGCCCTCTCCATCCCTAACTTTGTCTGTCTCTATCTCCTGGGGAGAGAACAGTCTCCTTGAAATTGCTCATCTGGATTCTGGAGCTGCTGGAAACCTCATTTCCCAGTCCCTGGTAGAGAGATACCGTATTCCCACCAAACCTCTGGCTGAACCATTGTCCGTCGCCTCCGTGGATGGAAGACTCCTTCCGGTGACCATCTTGCTCATCACTGAGCCCCTAACCCTGCAGGTGGGAATGCTGCACTCGGAGAAAATCTCCTTCCATGTGCTGTCCGGACTCTCTCACTCCCTATTGCTAGGTCTACCCTGGCTCCAGACACATGAACCCGTGCTGAACTGGCAATCCGGTGAAGTACTCCGGTGGGGGCAGGACTGCCATAGGACCTGCCTGATTCCGGTTCGCCCGACTCGTCCACCACCTACCCCAGCTAATTTACCTGGTCTATCGGCTCCTTACTGGTGCTACGCGGATGTCTTCAGTAAAAAGGAAGCAGAGACACTGTCACCTCATAGGCCATATGATTGCCCGATCTTCCATGATCTTCTTTACTCCTGCGTGGTGGTATACCTGGACGATATCTTGGTCTTCGCTCTGGATCTTCCCACACACCAGAGGGATGTTAATCAGGTCCTGCTTAGGCTCAGGCAGAACCACCTCTATGCAAAATACGAGAAGTGCCTCTTCGAGCAGACCTCTCTTCCATTCCTGGGCTATGTTTTCTCCCAGACAGGCCTACGAATGGATCCTGAGAAGCTCTCTGCTGTCCTAAAGTGGCCCTGTCCGGAGGGGTTGAAGGCGATTCAGCGATTCCTGGGCTTCGCCAACTACTATCGTCTCTTCATCCCGCACTTCTCTTCCCGGACTGCTCCCATTTCTGCGCTCACCCGTAAGGGAGCAAATCCCAAGGAATGGTCGCCCGAAGCTGAGGAGGCCTTCCTTTGCTTAAAGCAAGCCTTCTCCTCTGCCCCAGTGCTGCACCGTCCGGATAGCAACAAACAGTTCTACCTGGAGGTTGATGCTTCCTCCTCCCTGAGCCGGAGCGGTGCTCACCCAAAAGTCTTCTTCCGGGAGAATGGTAACCTGCGGCTTCTTCTCCAAACTCTCCTCCTCCTCTGAGCGCAACTACTCTATAGGAGACCGAGAACTGATAACAGTTAAATTGGCGCTGGAGGAGTGGCGTTACCTGCGTGAAGGGGCTCTATACCCGGTGATCATCTATACGGCCCGGTGGTCTTTGTCTTCGCCCGCTTCGACTTCGTTCTACACTTCCGCCCGACGGACAAGAACGTCAAAGCCGACGCCTTGTCCCGATCCTTCCTGTCCTCCGAACAAGAGGAGGAGCCTATGCACATCATCGACCCCTCCAAAGTGATGAATGTGGCCCACTTGGATCTGACTCGTCTTCCACCCGGTAAGACATTTGTAGCAGTACCGGATCGTGAGAAGGTTCTTCGCTGGGGTCATTCATCTAAACTAGCCGGCCATGCTGACCAAAAGAAGACCTTCCTGCTCATCGCCTGGCATTACTGGTGGCCTACCCTGCGCAAGGATGTGGTAGACTTCGTCTCAGCCTGTTCGTCCTGTGCCCGCAACAAAGTTCCCAGACATCTACCAGCCGGTCATCTCCTGCCTCTTCCCGTACCTGATGCTCCGTGGCAACACATTGCTATGGACTTTATTACAGATCTCCCTGTCTCTGCCTGTTGTACAGTCATTTGGGTGGTTGCCGACCGCTGTTCTAAAATGGCTCACTTCATCCCTCTGCCTGGTCTCCCGTCTGCATCAGTGCTAGCTAAGGACTTCTTCCTCCACATCTTCTGTCTCCATGGCCTACCCCTCCACATCGTGTCGGATCGTGGGGTTCAGTTCACCTCACGTTTCTGGTGAGCTATGTGTAAGCTGCTGGATGTGACCCTGGATTTCTCCTCCGTTTATCATCCACAGTCCAATGGTCAAGTGGAGCGGATCAACCAGATCCTTACCAGCTACCTCCTGCACTTTGTTAACGCTCACCATACTGATTGTGTTATGATAGGCTACAAGCACTAAGGAAAGACAGGAGATCTGTCCCTACAATAGAACTAAGTTAGATCCCTACGATGTAACGGGGAACCTGATCCTGCGATCAGACCCGCTAAAGTCCTCAGCTAGTCTGAACGAAGACCTATAGATGTGAGGGAGGGATCCCTACAAGAACTAGGGACTGGGAGAAAGATGGACACCTCCTAGCAGAAATTGTAGCAGTAAAAAGACAAACACACAACATAGAACATAAAGGTCAAAAGACCTAGCTAAACTGACTGAGAAAGGTTACAAAGCACCTGGCTAGCTTAAGAGTAGAAATTACAATGAAGTCCAGCAGGGCCAGAAGGACGGAGCAGGATTAAATAGGCAAAAAGGTCAAGTGACCAGCAAAATAGAAAAAACCTAACAGGAGAGTTCTAACAGTACCCCCTCTTCTAAGAGGATCCTCCGGATCCCCTAGGCCTAGGCTTATCCGGAAACCTCTTGTGAAACGCTCTGACAAGTCTGGAAGCAGAAACATCATCCGCCCTCACCCATGAGTTATCCTCGGGACCGAAACCCTTCCAAGCGACGAGATACTGCAAACTCCCCCTATACCGTCTAGAATTAAGCATGCGGGAAATTTCATATTCCCCGTCCTCCACCACCGGAGGAACAGTGGCAGTGGCGTCTCTATCTGATACATCAGCTTTTTTCAATAGAGAAACATGAAACACCGGATTAATCTTCCAGGAGGTAGGAACCTCCAACCTAACAGCAGATTGGTTAACTACCTGAAGCACCTTAAAGGGCCCTACAAACTTGGGACCCAATTTTTTAGAAGGAATCCTCAACCGCAGATTCTTAGAGGACAACCAAACCATGTCACCAACCGTAAACCAAACCTCTTTACGTTTCCTGTCAAAGTACCTCTTAGATTTTTTGTTTCGCTCCTGAAGATTACCACGCACATCCGTCCAAACTCTCTCCAAATCACCGGAAAAACTCTCCTTCTCAGGCACAGCCGATACCAATTTGGAGAATGACCCAAAAGACGGATGTCTCCCAGAACAACAAAAAAAAGGCGAACACCCAGCAGAAGAGGATGTATGGTTGTTAAGAGCAAATTCAGCAAGCGGCAGAAACTCAGACCACCCCTCTTGATTGTCTGCCACAAAACAACGCAAGAACTGCTCAACATCCTGATTATTCCTTTCTGTCTGGCCATTAGACTCAGGATGATATCCAGATGAAAACGACAAATGAACTCCCAACCTGTCACAAAAGGCACGCCAAAAACGAGCCACGAACTGAGGTCCCCTATCAGTAACAATGTCAGTAGGAACACCATGGAGTCTGACAATTTCCTTGACAAAGGCCTTAGCGAGTGTCTTAGCGCAGGGCAGTTTGATGAAGGGAACCAAATGACACATCTTGCTAAAACGGTCCACGACCACCCAGATGACCGTGAAACCCTCAGAGGAGGGAAGGTCAGTAATAAAGTCCATAGCCAGATGTGTCCAAGGTGCACTAGGAACCTCCAGAGGGCAAAGCAACCCCACAGCAGGAGTATGAGAAGACTTAGATCTAGCGCACACAGTACATTGACGCACCCACTTAATGACTTCCTTCTGCCATCCAGGCCACCAAAAACTGCGACCCACAAGTCTCTTGGTCTCAGAAATTCCTGGATGACCTGCCAACCGAGACTCATGACACTCAACAAACAAATCTCTCCTAAAGGTCCTAGGCACAAACAACCTCCCATGGGGAGTGTTAGATGGGGCATTCTCCTGTGCTTTAAGAATCTCATCTTCCAAAACGTTAAATGCAGCAATCACACCACCTTCTTGTAAAATACTCTCCTCCTCCTCAGCACCGACCATGGGAGAAAAGCTGCGAGACAACGCATCAGCTTTAACATTCTTGGTACCCGGGATGTAAGTAACGGAAAAATTAAACCGCGAAAAAAAAAGTACCCACCTAGCCTGACGGGCATTCAAGCGCTTGGCAGCATCAAGATAGATCAGATTTTTATGATCAGTGAAAACCTGAATGGGAAATTCAGCACCTTCCAAGAGATGACGCCAGTGTTCAAATGTGAGTTTAATAGCCAGTAATTCCCGATTACCAATATCGTAATTAAGTTCAGTCTCAGAAAATTTTTTTGAAAAAAAGGCACAGGGATGTACTCCATCCTTGTTTTCCTGAGACAACACCGCACCGACCCCCACAGAAGAAGCATCAACCTCAACCAAAAACGGCTTAGTCACATCAAGCTGCATAAGGATGGGGGCAGAGCTGAACCTCTCCTTTAGAAACACAAACGCTTCAATGGCCTCAGTAGTCCACTGAACCGTATTAGCACCTTTCCTGGTGAGATCGGTCAGTGGTTTAACAATAATAGAAACATTTTTTATGAATTTTCTGTAATAATTGGCAAAACCCAAAAACCTCTGTATCGATTTCAAACCAATAGGCCTAGGCCATTCCTGCACAGCTTGAACTTTCACCGGGTCCATCTCAAAGCCCTCGCTGGAGATAATGTAGCCCAAAAAACTAATACTCTGTACAGCGAACTCACATTTCTCTAGCTTAGCAAAAAGCAAATTGTCAATTAATAACTGTAATACCTCACGTACGCTCCGCCAATGAGACTCCAGATCAGGCGAATAAATCAGAATGTCATCCAAATACACAACCACATTTTTGCCGGTCAAAGGTCTAAGGATGTCATTAATAAGATTCTGAAAAAATGCTGGTGCATTGGTAAGACCAAAAGGCATAACCAGATTCTCAAAATGACCCACAGGAGTGTTAAAAACTGTCTTCCATTCATCACCCTCCTTCATGCGCAACAAATTGTATGCCCCCCGGAGATCAATTTTAGAGAACCACTTGGCCCTCACTAACTGGTTAAACAAATCAGGAATCAATGGCAGTGGGTAGGGATTACGTACAGTAATTTTATTAATCTCGCGAAAGTCCAGACAAGGATGTAAACCGCCGTCCTTTTTTTAACAAAAAAAAATCCAACAGCTACAGGTGACTTAGAGGGTCTGATATGACCGGCGGCCAAGCTCGTCTGTATGTATTTCTCCAAAGCCTTTCTCTCAGGAATAGTAAGATTAAATAAATGACTTTTAGGAAGAGTCGCTCCAGGGACAAATTCAATGGTACAATCATAGTCTCTATGGGGAGGCAAAATTTGCGACTCCTCCTCAGAAAAAACTTTCCAAAAATCCTGAATAGGTACAGGTAATTCCCCTTTATCCACAGCAGCAATGCGCCCGTTACAACACTTGTCATAACACTTCGGGCTCCAGGACTTAATTTCATTAGTAGACCAATCCAGTACAGGATTGTGCAATTTTAACCAGGGTAACACCAAAATTACTGGAGAAAGCAAATTATTTAATACTACCAAATCCAAATTTTCTTGGTGAATACCATTAATAGTGAGGGGAAATTCATAAACCTTGTGAGTAACACATTTCAAGGGAGAGCCATCGACAGAAACCACGGCAATAGGGGATGAAAAAGGTTTGGGTTTTAATTTAAGTTTTTCCAAGAATCCCCCACCAATCACATTCAGAGTAGAACCACAATCCACAAATACCCGAAATTCAATTAATTCTTCCTGAGCTGCAGTAATAGCAGAAATAAATACCCCCTTAGTGTTTAAACAGGCTATACGGGCGTAACTGACCTTTTTTTTTTTTTCTTTGTTCATACGAAGTGTAGCGCCGGCGTCCCTGCCCTCTGCTAGGCAGGGACGCTGTTCCCCTCACCCCTCTGCTCCGAGCCCGGCGTCCTCCTCCCGCTCTGCTGGCAGCGCGCGCTCCTTCCCTCTTAAAGGGGCCGCGCGCGCCGTCCTAAGGAGTCCCCGGCCAATGGCCGGAGGACTTCACCATATATAAGGCACCTCCTCCAAAATGGAGGTGCCCGAGCAATGTTGTTGCACTGTTCACTACTCTGCTTCAGCCCTCAGGTCCCGTTGCCAGTTACCTGCCAGTTACCTGCCAGAATCCTGCCAGTTTGCTGTCTGTTTCCTGCCTGACATTCCTCCTACCTGCTTGCTAGCCTGAGGTCCGACGGTCTGCCTTCCTACTCCTGTCAGTCTGTCTATGGACCAGCTTGCCCGCTCACCTGGGAGCGCACATCTGCTACCTGCCTGCTAGCCTACCTGGAGGCTTCACCGTCACGTGCTGTGACCACCTGCCATTCCAGAGACTCCTGCCCGCTCACCTGGGAGCGCACATCTGCTACCTGCCTGCTTGCCTACCTGGAGGCTCCGCCGTCACGTGCTGTGACCACCTGCCATTCCAGAGACTCCTGCCCGCTCACCTGGGAGCGCTCATCTGCTGCCTGTCTGTTGGCCTACCTGGAGGCTCCGCCGTCACGTGCTGTGACCACCTGCCATTCCAGAGACTCCTGCCCGCTCACCTGGGAGCGCTCATCTGCTGCCTGTCTGTTGGCCTACCTGGAGGCTCCGCCGTCACATGCTGTGACCACCCGTTTATCCAGAGACTCTCGCTTGCTCACCTGGGAGCACACATCTACCATCCGCCTGCTAGCCTACCTGGAGGCTCAGCCATCACAGGTCGTACCTACCCTTTACCCAGAGACTGCCCCGGTCACTTGCCGTGACCTCCTGCCCGTTCATCCAGAGACTGCGCCGGTCACTTGCCGTGTCCTCCTGCCCGTTCATCCAGAGACTACCCCGGTCACTTGCCGTGACCTCCAGCCCGTTCACCCAGAGACTGTCCCGGTCACCTGCTGTGACTGCCTGCCCGTCTTCCCTGGTCGCCACCCGCTCCCTTACAAGGACCGCCCCCTTGTATAGTAGCTCAGAGGTTCCGCCTCCCAGACCCGTTACAGTTTGCTCGGGCCATGGAACCCGGTGGCACAAAAGCTCCCTCACTCTCGGACCTGTGTCATGAACTGTCCCGTCAGAGGTCCCAACAGGAGTCCATCCTGGGTCACCTGCGGAATGTCAATTCTCGCCTGGACACTCTGACTGCTCCACCAGCAACCACCGCCAGTGCCATGACTCGTAATCCGGCAGCTCCGCTGCTCACCAATACTATGGTATCCTACCCCGGACCCCGGCTTTCTGCACCTCCTCGCTTCGGAGGCGACTCCGCTCAGGCTCGGGGCTTTATAAATCAGTGCACCCTGCACTTTGAACTCCTGTCCCACCAGTTTAACTCCGACCGGGCGAAAATTGCCTTCATCATGTCCCATCTCACCGGGGAGGCCCTGGCCTGGCTAAATCCTCTATGGGAGAGAGGAGACCCCCTGGTGTCCGACTTGCCTGCCTTTCTCACGGCTTTCCGGAAAGTCTTCGACGAACCTGGACGGAAGACCTCATCCGCATCATCTCTGCTACGCCTCCGTCAGGGAAGTCTCACCGTGGGCCAATATGCCATACGGTTCCGTACCCTTGCCTCGGAGCTGGCCTGGGATAACGACGCTCTGGTATCTGTCTTCTGGGAGGGTCTGTCCGGCCGTATTAAAGATGAACTTGCCGGTCGAGACATTCCTACCACTCTCGATGACCTAATAACTCTTGCCACCCGGATTGACCTACGGTTCCAGGAGCGTGCCAAAGAAGTCACCCGTGAGAGGAGGTTCCCACGTCTAGCTCCTACTTTTCAGAAATCCGTCACTCCCTCCGTTTCTCCCCAGGTACACTCTCCTGAGCCTATGCAGGTCGACCAGACCAAGATGGTCAAAACCCGTCAGGACTTACGCCGTGCCGAAGGGAGCTGCTTCTACTGTGGCAGTAAGGAGCACCGGATCCGTACCTGCCCGGAGAGGTCGGGAAACGCCTGTGTCTAGGTTCGCTCAGAGAGGTCGACCTAGACAAGAATAAATCCTCTCCATCTCTGCTGCTGTCGGTCTCAATTATCTGTGGGGAGAATCGTTTTTTCGAACTAGCCCAACTTGACTCTGGAGCGGCCGGGAATCTTATTTCACAGGCCCTGGTAGAAAAATACCGCATTCCCACCAAACCTCTGGCTATACCATTATCTGTCGCTGCTGTGGATGGGGGCCTCTTACCACGTCCCATCCAACTCATCACCGAATCCGTAACTCTGCAGGCGGGAATGCTGCATTCTGAGAGCATCTCTTTTCATGTTCTGCCTGGACTCTCTCACGCCCTCTTACTAGGTCTACCTTGGCTCCAGAGACATGCACCCGTGCTTGACTGGCAGACCGGAGAAGTCCTTCGCTGGGGACAGGACTATCATAAGACTTGTTTGGTTCCTGTTCATCCCGCCCGTCCTTCTCCTACCCCAACTAATCTACCTGGACTTCCGATTCCCTATTGGTCATTTGCTGATGTCTTTAATAAAAAGGAGGCAGAGACATTACCCCCTCATAGACCATACGACTGTCCTATCGACCTGTTACCCGGTGCTACGCCTCCCCGTGGGCGTATTTACCCATTGTCCGCTGCTGAGTCCCGGTCGATGTCCGAATATATTGAGGAGAATTTGGCCAGGGGATTCATCCGGAAAGCTACCTCCCCGGCGGGAGCAGGCTTCTTTTTCGTAAAAAAGAAGGACGGCTCTCTCCGTCCCTGTATAGACTATAGAGGCCTTAACCAGATCACGGTGAAGAATAAGTACCCCCTTCCGCTCATTCCAGAATTATTTGATCGTCTGAGGGGGGCTAGAATCTTCACCAAACTGGACCTCCGTGGGGCGTACAACCTGGTCCGTATCCGTCAAGGGGATGAATGGAAGACTGCATTCAACACCCGGGACGGCCACTATGAATATCTGGTAATGCCCTTTGGTCTCTGTAACGCTCCTGCCGTCTTTCAAGAGTTGGTCAATGACATCTTCCGGGACCTTCTCTACTCCTGCGTAGTGGTGTACCTGGACGACATCTTGGTCTTCTCTCCGGATCTCCAGACTCACCGGAGAGACGTTCGTCAGGTCCTGCTCAGGCTCAGGCAGAATCACCTCTTCGCTAAATATGAGAAGTGCCTCTTTGAGCAGACCTCGCTTCCGTTTTTGGGCTACATTATTTCTCAGACCGGCCTACGAATGGATCCAGAGAAACTGTCTGCCATCGAGAAATGGCCCCGACCGGAGGGGTTGAAGGCCATTCAGCGGTTCCTGGGCTTCGCCAACTACTACCGCCTCTTCATACCGCACTTCTCTTCTCGGACTGCCCCAATTTCCGCGCTCACCCGTAAGGGCACTAATCCCAGAGAGTGGCCGCCCGAAGCAGAGGAGGCCTTTCTTTCCTTAAAACAGGCCTTCTCTTCCGCCCCGGTGCTGCATCGCCCAGATGGCAACAAGCAGTTCTTCCTGAAGGTTGACGCCTCCTCCTCTGGAGCCGGAGCGGTACTTACCCAAAAATCATCTTCCGGGAGAATGGTAACTTGCGGCTTCTTCTCCAAACTCTTCTCCTCTTCTGAGCGCAACTATTCCATTGGAGACCGAGAGTTATTGGCCATCAAGCTGGCATTGGAGGAGTGGCGTTACCTGCTCGAAGGGGCTCTTCACCCGGTAATAATTTACACTGACCACAAGAACTTGGCTTACCTCCAGCATGCCCAGAGACTTAACCCGCGCCAAGCTCGGTGGTCCTTGTTTTTTGCTCGCTTTGATTTTATTCTCCATTTTCGCCCGGCTGACAAAAACATCAAGGCGGACGCCTTATCCCGATCCTTTCTGGTGTCTGATCTCGAGGAAGAACCGAAACACATCATCGATCGCGCCAGAGTAATGCAGGTGGCTCCCGTGAGTCTAAATCGTCTCCCTCCCGGTAAGACGTTCGTATCAGTACCTGATCGGGAGAAGATCCTACACTGGGGTCACTCGTCTAAACTAGCTGGCCACGTCGGTCAGAAAAAGACCCTCCAGCTTATTACCCGGCACTACTGGTGGCCTACCCTGCACAAGGACGTAATAGACTTTGTTTCTGCCTGTGTGTCCTGCGCCCGCAACAAGGTTCCGAGACATCTGCCAGCCGGTCGCCTTCTTCCGCTCCCAGTACCTGCTGCCCCCTGGCAGCATATAGCAATGGACTTTATAACTGATCTCCCCGTCTCTGCCGGTTGTACGGTCATTTGGGTGGTCGCTGACCGCTTTTCCAAGATGGCTCATTTCGTTCCCCTGCCAGGCCTCCCGTCTGCACCCGAGCTGGCTAAAGACTTTATCCGCCACATCTTCTGTCTTCATGGCCTGCCCCTCCACATCGTGTCGGATCGTGGGGTACAGTTCACCTCACGCTTCTGGAGAGCCACTTGTAAACTGCTAGACGTCACCCTGGACTTCTCCTCCGCTTACCACCCACAGTCTAATGGTCAAGTGGAGCGGATCAATCAGAACCTGACCAGTTACCTCCGGCACTTCGTTAATGCCCACCATTCAGACTGGGTGGATCTCCTGCCATGGGCCGAATTTTCTTACAACAATCACGAGAGCGAATCTTCCTCCAAATCCCCGTTTTTTGTAGTCTTCGGTCAGCATCCTCGGATCCCATTTCCCGTCTCCACCTCGGTGGACAATCCGGCTGCGGAATCTCTTGTTAACAAATTTTCCTCCATATGGGAGAGTACCCGATCCGCACTCCTTCTGTCATCCGAGCGTATGAAAAGACATGCTGACAAAAAACGTCTGGATCCTCCTCAATTCCATCCAGGGGATAAGGTCTGGCTCTCGTCCAAGTATGTCCGGCTCAAGATTCCTTCCTATAAGTTAGGGCCTCGGTTCATCGGTCCTCTGGAGGTCATCAGTCAGATCAACCCGGTGGCCTATAAAATGAAACTCCCGGCCAACTTGCAGATCCCTAACTCCTTCCATGTATCTCTCCTCAAATCTGTGGTACTTAACTCTTTTTCCAAGTCTACAGGTATGCCTCCTGCTCCAGTTTCCGCTGAAAACGAATTTGAGGTAGAGAACATTCTGGCCACCAAAAGGGTACGAGGGAAGACCTTTTTTCTAGTAGATTGGAAGGGGTTTGGTCCTGAAGAGAGAACGTGGGAGCCCCGGGAGAACATCCATGCCCCTCTCATCCTAGCTAAATTTCTCTCTGGCCTAAAAAAGGGGGGGCCTAAAGGGGGGGGTACTGTAGCGCCGGCGTCCCTGCCCTCTGCTAGGCAGGGACGCTGTTCCCCTCACCCCTCTGCTCCGAGCCCGGCGTCCTCCTCCCGCTCTGCTGGCAGCGCGCGCTCCTTCCCGGCCACTGTGCTTAGGGCGCGCGCGCGCGCGCTCCCTCCCTCTTAAAGGGGCCGCGCGCGCCGTCCTAAGGAGTTCCCGGCCAATGGCCGGAGGACTTCACCATATATAAGGCACCTCCTCCAAAATGGAGGTGCCCGAGCAATGTTGTTGCACTGTTCACTACTCTGCTTCAGCCCTCAGGTCCCGTTGCCAGTTACCTGCCAGTTACCTGCCAGAATCCTGCCAGTTTGCTGTCTGTTTCCTGCCTGACATTCCTCCTACCTGCTTGCTAGCCTGAGGTCCGACGGTCTGCCTTCCTACTCCTGTCAGTCTGTCTATGGACCAGCTTGCCCGCTCACCTGGGAGCGCACATCTGCTACCTGCCTGCTAGCCTACCTGGAGGCTCCGCCGTCACGTGCTGTGACCACCTGCCATTCCAGAGACTCCTGCCCGCTCACCTGGGAGCGCACATCTGCTACCTGCCTGCTTGCCTACCTGGAGGCTCCGCCGTCACGTGCTGTGACCACCTGCCATTCCAGAGACTCCTGCCCGCTCACCTGGGAGCGCTCATCTGCTGCCTGTCTGTTGGCCTACCTGGAGGCTCCGCCGTCACGTGCTGTGACCACCTGCCATTCCAGAGACTCCTGCCCGCTCACCTGGGAGCGCTCATCTGCTGTCTGTCTGTTGGCCTACCTAGAGGCTCCGCCGTCACATGCTGTGACCACCCGTTTATCCAGAGACTCTCGCTTGCTCACCTGGGAGCACACATCTACCATCCGCCTGCTAGCCTACCCGGAGGCTCAGCCATCACAGGTCGTACCTACCCTTTACCCAGAGACTGCCCCGGTCACTTGCCGTGACCTCCTGCCCATTCATCCAGAGACTGCCCCGGTCACTTGCCGTGTCCTCCTGCCCGTTCATCCAGAGACTACCCCGGTCACTTGCCGTGACCTCCAGCCCGTTCACCCAGAGACTGTCCCGGTCACCTGCTGTGACTGCCTGCCAGTCTTCCCTGGTCGCCACCCGCTCCCTTACAAGGACCGCCCCCTTGTATAGTAGCTCAGAGGTTCCGCCTCCCAGACCCGTTACACGAAGCACACAGTTCTTAATGAAATGGTCAGATTTTCCGCAATAAAAGCACAAACCTTCAGAAAACCTGGGGTCTTTTTCCTGAGAGCAGGGTGACATCGCCCCAATCTCCATCGGCTCTCCAATGTCAGTACAGACCCTCTCAAGACTAGGAGCTGACATGGCAAAGGATTTACTCTCATTAACCCTTGCACGCAGTCTCCTGTCCACCCGTATAGCTAATTGCATTGCCTCCTTCAAGTTTCCAGGTGTAGGATAAGCAATAAGCAGATCCTTAACCCTTTCACCTAGCCCAGCAAGAAACAAACTTTTCAGAGCTGAATCGTTCCACCCCACCTGAGCAGACCACCGACGGAAGTGAGTACAATAATTTTCCACATTACCTGATCCCTGTCTCAAAAGTCTCAATTCCGTCTCAGCTGATGAGACACGATCAGGATCATCATACAACAACCCCAAAGCAGAAAAAAAACTATCCACTGATCTAAAGCACGGATCACTAGGTTGGAGAGAAAAGGCCCATCCCTGAGGTTCTTTGCGTAAAAGTGACATTATGAACCCTATGCGCTGTGATTCATCACCAGAGGATCTGGGTCTCAAACAAAAATACAATAAACAAGCATTTTCAAAGGAAAAAAAATCTTGTTGTTCACCAAAAAATAAATCAGGCAATCGTACCTTTGGCTCCACAAAATGCGCTCCAGAACAGCTACTCACGTGTTGTTGGAGCTCGGCCACCTCCAGAGAGAGTCCCTGCAGGCGTTGAGCCAAATCCTGAACCGACACCATGATGGAAACTGGAGGTCTTTCCTTAGAGATATTTTTTGGGCTGGACTTACTGTTATGATAGGCTACAAGCACTAAGGAAAGACAGGAGATCTGTCCCTACAATAGAACTAAGCTAGATCCCTACGATGCAACTTGGAACCTGATCCTGCGATGAGACCCGCTAAAGTCCTCAGCTAGTCTGAACGAAGACCTATAGATGTGAGGGAGGGATCCCTACAAGAACTAGGGACTGGGAGAAAGATGGACACCTCCTAGCAGAAATTGTAGCAGTAAAAAGACAAACACACAACATAAAACATAAAGGTCAAAAGACCTAGCTAAACTGACTGAGAAAGGTTACAAAGCACCTGGCTAGCTTAAGAGTAGAAATTACAATGAAGTCCAGCATGGCCAGAAGGGCGGAGCAGGATTAAATAGGCAAAAAGGTCATGTGACCAGCAAAATAGAAAAAACTTTACAGGAGAGTTCTAACAGATTGGGTGGATCTCCTGCCATGGGCCGAATTCTCCTACAACAATCATGAGAGCGAATCATCTTCCAAGTCTCCGTTCTTTATAGTCTATGGTCAACATCCCCAGATTCCGTTTCCCGTCTCCATTTCTGTGGACAACGCTGCCGCGGAGTCTCTGGTCAGCGAATTTTCCACCATTTGGGAGAATACTAGGTCCGCACTTCTTCAGTCCTCCGAGCGGATGAAGAGACGTGCTGACAAGAGACGTCTGGATCCGCCTCAATTCCGTCCCGGAGACAAGGTTTGGCTCAAAATACCCTCCTACAAGTTGAGTCCTCGGTTCATCGGTCCATTTGAAGTCCTTAAACAAATCAATCCAGTGGCCTACAAGTTAAAACTCCCAGCCACCTTACGGATTCCCAAATCCTTCCATGTATCTCTCCTCAAACCAGTTGTCTTTAATTCTTTTTCCGACAATCCAGGTTCTTCCCCTGCTCCGGTTTCTGCTGAGGACTTTTTTGAGGTAGAGAATATTCTGGCTACCAAAAGGGTAAGAAGAAAGACCTTTTTTCTGGAGGATTGGAAGGGGTTTGGCCCAGAGGAGAGAACTTGGGAAACCAGGGAGAACATCCATGCCCCGCTTCTCCTTGAAAAATTTCTTTCTGGCCTAAAAAAGAGGGGGCGTAAAGGGGGGGGGTACTGTAGCATCGGCGTCTCTGCCCCCTGCCAGGCAGAGACGCCGTCCCTCTCACCTCCCCGCTCCCCACGCGGCGTCCTCCTGCGCTCCTCTTCCTGCTGCTGTCGGCGTGCGCAGCTTCCCGGGCACTGTGCTTAGTGCGCGCGCTCACTCCCTCTCTCTTAAAGGGGCCGCGCGCGCCATCCTAAGGAGTCCCCGGCCAATAGCCGAGGGTCCTCCCATATATAAGGCACCTCCTCCAAAATGGAGGTGCCCGAGCAAAAGTTGATGCACAGCATACTTACCTCTGCTTCAGCTCTCAGGTCCAGTTGCCAGCCTGACTACTGTTCCAGTCCACCAGTCTGACTTCTCTCCAGCCCGACAGTCTGCCTTTCATTCTACCTGCCAGTCTGTCTATGGGCAAGTCCGCCTGCTTACCAGGAAGCACCTGCCTGTTACCTGCCTGCTACCTGCCGTGCCTGCTAGCCCGCTCACCTGGGAGCACTCGCCTGTTAACTGCCTGTTACCTGATAGCCTACCTGGAGGCTGTCACTTGCCGTGAACACCCGCCTGCTAACCTTGAGACTTCAGCCTGCTTGGCCGTCACTTGCCGTAGCCTACCTGGAGGCTCCTGCTGTCACTTGTCGTGACCACCTGTCTGTTACCTAAGACTTCAACCTGCTCTCCCGTCACGTGCCGTGACCACCTGTCTACTATCCAGAGACTTCTGCCTGCCTGTTGTGTCCATCCGCTATACCGGTCAGTCCCAGTCTGCTGACCCTTGGGAGCCACCTGCTCTCTTACAAGGTCATCCCCAGAGTAGCACCTGGTCCCTCTGCTCGGTCCCTCCCTGGTCACGGAGTCGTTAGCCGCCATACGACCAGGGTCGGTCTGAGTTGATACTTAGTTACGCCCCTCTGGGTCCCTCCTTGCACCGCGGCACAGAGGTTCCACCACCCGTATTCGTAACAGTAAGTGTTGATATTTTCAAACATATACTAATGTATACTGTTCAAAAGTATGCAGACGTGTATCCTTAGGTCTACCATTGACTTCGATTATAGAAAAATACCATACATTTTATTGTGTCTATCCAGGGAATGTATATTAAGATATGTAAAAAATAAAAAGAGGAGCATTCACAGAAGCGTTGGCAAATTAGTAATTGAAAGTGCATGCATATTTGTTTTGACCTTTGTATTAGCTTCCAAAAATTGGATTTGTGACTAGAAATGAGCGGATCGTTTGAGATTGGAATTCAACTGTTTCGCTAAACTTTCCCAGAAAACTCGATTGGCGACAAATAAATTCATGTGGAACTCAATACTGGAAAGCTTGTAATTGCATGTACAGTGCTGCTCACCATTATTTTTGCACCCCTTCATTTTTTTCATAGACTGTACTATCTTCAGAAATAAATGGAAATGTACCAAAGTTATATCCTCAGTATTTTTTAATCAGTGGTCCAAATTAATACAACAATAAAACATTGCTTTTCAACTTCCGTGTTGCAATATCAAAGAAGAAACAGAATAAACAGCATGAGCAGAAATAAAGGCACCCCTAATTAATACTTGGTTGCACACCCTTTGGCATTGGTGACAGCCTCCAAACTTTTCTTGTAGCTATCTAAAAGCTTATTGCACTTTTCAGCTGGAATTTTCTCCCACTCTTCCTTTGCAGTTTGGTCAAGATCTTGAATGTTTGCAAGGTTCTTTTTCCCAATGGCAGATTTTAGCTCACCCCTCAATGGGATTCTCAATGGGATTGAGGTCAGGACTCATGGCTGGCCATTTTAAAACAGTCCATTTTTTCTTTTTCAACCATTCCTGTGTAATTTTGGATGTGTGCTTTGGGTCATTGTCTTGCTGGAGGACCCATGATCTTCAACTCAAACCAAGTTTTCTTATAGTGGGTAGGACATTTTGCTCTAAAATCTCTTGATAATTCTCTGATTTCATGATTCTTGTGATACAGTCAAGGCCTCCAGTACCAGGACAGCAAAGTAATCCCACAACATTATGGATCCTCTACCATGTTTAACTGTTGGTAAGGTGCTGTTTTCCTTATAAACTTCATTGCGCCATCTGTAAACAAACTGTTGGATTTGCATTGCCAAAAGCTCTATTTTTGTTTCATCTGTTGAAGATTTTCCCAGAAGGGTTGTGGTTTGTCAAGGTTCTCTTTGGCAAAGCTCGGTCATTCCTTTTTATGCTTTTTCTTCAGCAATGGTTTCTTCCTTGGCCTTTGCCCATAAAGCACTGCTTAGTATAGTGTGTGGCATATAGTACTTGTTGAAACTATGACCCCAGACTGTTCTAGGTTGGCCTTTAGGTCTTTGGATGTTTGATGTGTTTTTTTTTTTCCTCCATTCGCACCAACCTTCAAACACATCTCTTGTCAATTTTCCTCTTTCCCACACGTCCTGGGAGGTTCTTGACGGTTCCATGCTTGGCAAACTTCTTAATAACGCTGCACACTGTTGAAACTGGGATACCAAGGTCTTTGGAGATGGCCTTAAATCCTTTGGAAGTCTCGTGTTTGCTAATAATAGCTGTTCTGATGTCCTCAGGCAGCTCCTTTGTCTTCACCATTGTGACAAGGGAACAGGGCCTACAATGTGGCTTTTTAAAACACTGAAGTCATCATTCATTGGCTAATTCATGTCACATGGGCACTGACAATCACAGGTGAATCTCTTTTGTGATTTACCACAGGCGAGGCAAAATGTGTTTCCATACTAAATTAACGTAAAAAGGTGTCAATACCAGTGTAATAGCAAGCTTTAGGTTTTTCTATCCCATTGTTTTTTGTTTAACTTGATTAATTTTTTTCAGGAGATAATAATAATTTTTTTATTTATATAGCGCCTACATATTCCTCATCACTTGAGTGCTTTCCTTTTTTCTTTTTTTCCTACTTTCTTTTTGATGACGCTTCGCTTGAGAATCACAGTGCATGCTGAAATTCTCAAACAAAGCGTCCACAAGGGGACAGAGCACTTTCATTGCATGTTGTCAGACAAATACCAGCGTGCAGACACTAGTGCCACTCCCACAAGTGACTTCACTAATGTTAAGGACATACTGAATTCATGAGATACAATTGTACATGGGGTTGACCTAATATTGTAATTGATTGCTGTCCTAAGCTTGTTACTGTATTAATGTACTGATGATGGGTCTGATTATGTATTTATGTACTGAATGTAGTTCTGATGATGTAATCATGTACTGATGGTGGCTGTGGTAATGTGCTTTTGTATTGTAGGTGGTTTTGGCAATGTAATCCTGTATTGATGGTGGCGCTGGTGGTGAATTCTTGTACTGATGGTGGCTCTTGTGATGAATTCCTGCACTGATGATGGTTTTGATGATGCATTCAGGTACTCATGGTGGTTTTGCTGCTGTATTTCTGCACTGTTATTGGTTTTAGTGATGTATTTCTGTGCTGGTGATGGTTGTGGTGCTGTATTTCTGTACTGTTGGTGGTTCTGGTGATGTATTTTTCTACTGTTTGTGTTTCTGATTATGTATTTCTGTACTGCTGGTGTTTCTAGTGATGTATTTCTGTACTGTTGGTGGTTCTGGTGCTGCAGTTATGTGCTGTTATTGGTTCTGATCCTGTATACATGTAGCAATTCATAACTTGTCAGATAATGCGATGCATGGCTATGTTAATAAAATATTATGCCATCTGACGAATTAATTTTCATGCTTCCATTCACATGCCAACTAGCTTCTTTCCTGCTTTTCTCAATAAAGCTGGGGTTGTAGTCTATCACTGAAGATTGAGTGAATTAGGAAGAGTAGCAAGTTAGCATGTAACTGTAAGAATGCAAATCTCATGTGTGCGGTCACATGACTCAAATCAATTAAGCTCACTATTGGAAGATACGCCTAACTTAAATTTTTGCCCCAAACCTAAATTTGCCTTGGAGTATAATACTGTCAATCCTGGTACCTATAGAAATGTCCCTCTCCTTTAACACAGTATGCTGCTTTTGACCTGATTCCTCATGTCACTGGATTTACTCTCCGCTGTGAACCTTTAAGCACTCTGACTGTGTCCGAATCAATATTTATACATCTAACTGTAATTTATTTACTAGTCCAGGCTTTTTAGTGCCAGAGTACACAACTCATGTCGAGTAGCTCCTCTCTGAAGAAAAGAGCACATAAACTATTCCTCTTTAATACTAAATGATCTATTCGGATATAATTAACTCGATTTGGAGTAGTTACATAGTTACATACTATGCTTTTTGCAGCTTTATTGACCGGACTTGTGTGGAGTACTTGAAAGATTAAGAAACCACAGGAGAACTGAGTTACCCTGTTGAAATGAATTTTTCATTGGGATATGTCGATTCTATATGTACACAGATAATTTACCAGATTGTCCTTTCATCTAGTGTGTCAAGTCTATATTCCACTGTGGAGTATCTGAAAATTTTTTTTTATAGTGTTGTTAATGCATTATGTGTATTCTAGTACCTTGTAATAAGTTAGTAAATATTGTATATGAGCTTGTTACACTGTGTTTGACATTGTCAATCTCATGTTCCCGACGTCTTCACATTCAAAATAGAATGTTCCTTTTTAACCCCTAAGTCAAATCAATTTCCAATCCCTTGCTCAAATGAGCAATAATAATGTTCTGTGTCAGAAAAGTTGGATCAACGAAGGTGAGCAAACATTGTATATATTTCACATATCTAAAATTTATTCAAAAAGAAAAAAATTGTTTTTTGTGTGTGACAATAGATGACTATTATTATCTGTTTTTGTGACTAGGATTCTTTAATAAGTTTCTTGTCAATGTGTGAGGTGTACTTCCATCCAGAAACACCGTTCTGTTAATTACACAAGTGTTACAGGAATTTCTAATTAAAAAAAAGAACGAGTTCACACTTTAGGTATTATTGTGCACAAAAAATCAAATAGGAGTTATTTCTGATCTAAAACGAGTTGTACAATTTTTTTTATTTTTTTTTATTTCTTTTTGTAAAATCCTTTTTGTAATTGAGTCATGATTGAATTTGGTGGCACCTGGTGAGTGACAGAAGAAGATGTCACAGAAGCAGATCATGGAGAAGATGTGACAGTTCCCCCTTTCCCTTTAAGAGGGGCCTCCAGACCCTTAGAACCAGGTTTATTCTGGAACAACAGATAAAACTTCTTGATTAGATTATTGGTGTTGATGTCACTCTTACTTAGGATCTCTTCTCTAGGTCATATCTTCGGTAATTCATCAGATATTGTAAGCACTCAATCACCACATGAGCATCCAGTATTTTCTGTAGCTTATACAACAAATTGCTACTGATAATCACAGGAGGATCTTTGACAGGTTTAACCAAGAAACAATGTATTTTAAGCAACATGTTGGGTATTCAGAATGAAGGAAGAAGTTTCAGGTGAAAAGCTATAGGGTTAACAACCTCAATTATTTGATGAAGACCAATAAATTTGGAACCCAGTTTGGCAGAACAAACTTTAAGGCTCATATTTTTATGGGCAGCAACACTTTGTCCCTAGTTCCAAAGTTTGGACCCCTAGAACGTCTCTTATTAGCAGCTGAGGTCTAACTACCTTGACCCTCAAGTTCTCTCTGGCTTATGCACAGATTTTTCAACCTCCGGAGTATGCATCATCGTGGACAAAAGGAACCAAAACAAGGATGAAACTCAAGATTAACTGTTACATTTTAATGGATTTTTCATATTGATTTCCATGGAAATCTGTTATTAAAAAGGATCTAACTAGTGATGAGCGAGCACTAAAATGCTCGGGCACTCGTTGCTCGAGTCGAGGAAATTGGAATGTTCGAGTGCTCGGTCCGAGTAACGAGCCCAATGTAAGTCTATGGCAAACTCGAGCATTTTTCCAGTGGCTCACCCTGGCGGTCTGCCGAGGGCCTAAAAATTGCCCAAATCGATGGGAACAGTGCTCAAATGACATGGGAACAGCATGGGGAAGACCCCTGGAAGCATTTCTGACTCCCAGGTCAATGCTGTCAACAATGTTGCCAGAGGTATTACTCCACTTTTACAGACTTACAATAAAACATACAAAAACTAAACCAAAATGGATTTTCCTGGGAAATATGTTAAGGAACATCATTTCCAGGGTAATGACTTATATATAAGGCAAAATAAATATAGAAAAACAAAACTGCTACTCCACACCTTGGGCTATGTTCACACGTAGCGTTTTTGATGCGTTTTTGCACTTTTGCATTGCTTTCAACCGTGACAAATGAATTCACAGGGAAATGTCATTTTAACATTTTACAACCTTATCTGGCCATGTGGTGTGTGACACATCATCAGACAAATCCTGTATCATTTATGATGGAGGGACTCCGAAAGTCACAAAGCCTATTTTTATAGGGCAATCAGGGGGCCCTTACTATTCTGAAAGGGCCAGCAGTCGAACCCTCGCTATTCTTAGAGAGACATCAGCCAGATATTCTTTGTTGTTCCCATTATTAATGAGTGGGTGTCCTATACTGTTATTGCATATGCAGTGACTGCAAGGGCTGCCAAAAATTTGGGAAAACAATAATAACAATTTAGTATTAAAGCTGGGCCACAGTAATGACATGCTCCCATTAGAAAGGAGAGGGTCTGCTATTCAGTTATAGGGTATGCAGTGAGTGCAAAGGCTGCCAAAATTTAGGAAAAACCCTACTAACAATTTAAAGACACATAGAGCTGGGCCACAGTAACGACATATTCCCATTAGAAAGGAGAGGGTCTCCCATACTGTTTGCCTATGCAGTGACTGCAATGGCTGTCAAAAATTTGGAAGCATTCCAATGCCCCTTGCAGGAGACGTAGAGGTCGGAGGGCCTCCTGAAAACAATGTTCCCATTAATAGGAAGTGGGTTTCCCATACTGTTTGCCTATGCAGTGAAGCAACGGCACCAAAAATTTGGAGGAACTCCAATGCCCCTTGCAAGAGACGTAGAGGTCGGAGGGCCTCATGAAAACAATGTTCCCATTATTAGGAAGTGGGTCTCCCATCCTGTTTGCCTATTCAGTGAAGCAACGGCTACCAAAAATTTGGAGCAATTCCAATGCCCCTTGCAAGAGACGTAGAGGTCGGAGGGCCTCCTGAAAACAATGTTCCCATTATTAGGAAGTGGGTCTCCCATACTGTTTGCCTATGCAGTGAAGCAACGGCTGCCAAAAATTTGGAGAACCTCCAATGCCCCTTGCAAGAGACGTAGATATGTTGATATGGTACATAGGCATTGATATGGTGGTGGAGGATGAGGATGCAGAGAAGGAGGACGACAAGAGCAAATAGACAAAATCAGGAAGTGTATACCCATGTCTGGGTGTGAAGACATAGGTGCATGGGAATAGAGTTAGACCTCCCAAACAAAAGACACTGTATTTGAGTTTATGTTCCGCTGCTATCATTCGGTGGTGTTGAGAAGTCTGGCTCAATCTAGCCCTTGCTCATTTTTCTAAGAGTCAGCCTGTCAACATTTTCAGTTGACAGGCGGATGCGCCTATCGGTTGTAATTCCACCAGCGGCACTAAAAACCTGCTCTGACAAAACGCCAGCAGCAGGGCTGGCCAGGACCTCCAAGATGTAGAGAACCAGTTCATGCCACGTCTCCAGCTTGGATACCCAATAATTATAAGGAATCAAGGAGGATGTTGGTACGGTCGGCAAGGTACTCCCTCAGCATCTTCCGCAACGAATCCCTCCTTGGGAGAGTACCCTGCGCATCAGGGCTTGAGCGATTGGACTGTCTGAGATTACTGTCCCAGAACTTTGACAGTGTTCCTCTGGCTCTGCTGGATTGCATTTGTGTCTCTCTCACCTGTACTCCTTGGTTGTCCAACAAACTGTGATCTCTGCCGCCAGTGTTTTCAGATGGGAATTTTTTTAATAATTCCGCAACAAGGGCCTTCTCATACTGCCCCATTTTATTAGGCCTGTCCTGCACGGGAATAAGAGACAGTAAGTTCTCCTTGTAGCGTGGGTCTGGAAGTGTCACCAACCAATAATGACTGTCACCCAAAATTTGGACAACGTGAGGGTCACAGGAAAGGCAACGTAACATAAACTCAGCCATGTGTGCAAGACTTCCGTGTCCTCACCAAGGGGACGACTGACCATGCTCACCTCCTCATCCTCCTCCTCCCTGTTCTCAGGCCATCCACGCTGAACAGAAAGTATGACAGTTGTGCATGTAGTACCATCTATAGCGCATGAAACTAGCTCCTGTTCTTCCTCCTCCTCCTCTTCTTCATTGTCACCCAATCCACTTTGGGATGAGATGAGGCTGGGCTGTGTGGAATCACACTGTATGGTTCCTTGCTCCATCTCATCGTGTTCTGCCTTCATTGCATCCTCTTTAATTGTGAGCAGAGAGAGCATTTCAGAAGACAGAGAAGCGGGATGGTGACGCTAATTATGGCGTCATCGCCGCTCACCATCTTGGTGGAGTCCTCAAAGTTTTGGAGGATGGTACATATGTCTGAATTCCATGTCCACTCCTGAGGTTTTATGTGTGGAGTTTGACCTAAATACCGACCGCCTTGTTGATGCTGGTAGTCAACAACTGCCCTCTTCTGCTCACAAAGTCTTCCTAACATCTGCAATGTAGAGTTCCAATGCATGGGAACATCGCAGATCAGTCGGTGAGCTAAAAGCTGTAAATGCTGCTGAAGCACAGCAAGGGCAACGGAAGCTGTAGCTGACTTTCTAAAATGGGCACACAGGCGGCGTACTTTCTGATGCAGATCTGGCAGATCCAGGTAGGTTTTGAGAAACCGCTGAACCACGAGGTTAAGTACATGGGCCAGGCATGGTACGTGTGTGAACTCGCCTTGCCTCAGAGCCACCACCCGGTTCCAGCCATTGTCACATACGACCATGCCTGGTAGTAGGGTCAGCGGTGTCAGACAGAGATCTGCCTGCTCTTTCAAAGCTGTCCACCACTCTTCAGCGTTTTGCGGTTTGTCACCTAATCATATTAGCTTCAGTACAGCCTGTTGCCGCTTGGCCAAGGCCATGCTTCAGTGCTTCCAGCTTGCGACTGATCTGGTCATTTCGGAGATGGAGGTTGAAGAGGAGGATGAGGTGCAGGAGCTGTAGAATTTTGGGGCTGATTGACCCAGGGCCCGCAATCCTCGGCGACGGTCCCCTAGTAATTGAGACAGGAAGGTCGAGCAACAAAATGTGGGTGTTAGTTGTGACACAATTTTAGCTTGCCCATGGCCACGTCCTCGGCCTCTGTATGCACCATCACCATCACGTCCACTTCCCTGTCTCTTGCCATGCAACTTGCCCATTTTTAAAGGAGGACAATATTTTTCACGTAGCTGATTTTGGAACGCAGTTATATGTGATACGTCTGACAGTGAACCACAATTTTTAATTTTTAAATAGCAGGCCTGTAATTTACTAATACTATTCTACACAGAGACCTAGTGTGAATAGCTTGACCGACACACTGCAACGGAATGAAAATGGAAGAAATGCCTGATTTTGGAACTCTCTTACAGGTGTTATGTCTGACAGAGAACCTCGGTTTTAAATAGCAGGCCTATTATTTTCTAATACTATCCTTCACAGACACCTAGTGTGAATAGCTTGACCGACACACTGGAACAGAATGGAAAAGAAGGCCAATATTTTCCACGTTCAGTTTAATTTCTGGATTTTTATAGCTGAAATATGGAACAGCTCTGGTTTTATTCTGCAGTGAGAACAAGCAAATGGAGCAGAAAAATGGTGTTCTCTGGATTGCTTTTTAAGCAAATAACCAGGATTAAGATCAAATTTTTTTTTTTCCCTGGCCCCTGATATCTGAGGCTATGTCTACAAATATCTGTAATTATTACAGCAGCAGACAGAACGTTCAATGGACCCTCTTGCGCTATATGCACTGCAGGTTGCCACATACACTGCCTGCCTGCCTAACTCCTGCTTAGCACTGATTCAATGCAGCCGAATTAGTCCTCAGAAGTAGAGTTGAGCCACCCCGGTAGTGTTCGATTTCGGTTTGGTTCGTCGAACACCCGTATGTTCGTCGAACAGTTCGTCGAACACCGTCGAACACCGTTAAAACCAATGACAGGCAAACAAAAACACATAGAAACACATAGAAAACACATTCAAAGGTGTCCAAAACCTGACAAACTGCTCAGAAGACACAACTAACACATGGAAAAGTGACAAGTACATATAGTCATGCGGTTGAGGAGTAAAAGGAGCGGGAGACACAGATATAGGCATGTCATGCCCTTCTAAAACCAAAAAAGTGCGAAGCTGACATTGCCAGTCCGTTCCTGCCCGTGCGACCTCTGTGTCGCCGGGTTTGTGCCAGAGCTGCGATGGACCCTGACGGCCAGCCCCCCTCTCCCAATACTGGTGCCTGTCCGCTGGTGGGTCGAGCGAGCCCCCCTGCGGTGGAGGCAGGTCTAAGCTTTTTAATTTAAATTGTCTCTGTAATTTGAATGAGTACACTTTAAATCCTTTTACAAAGATCTATTGGAGGGCAAGTCTGATGCCAGCAGCCGCGGGAATTCCAAAACCAGTAGTGTCCACTAAAGCTGCTGCAGTTAAAAAGCTTCTATAAGGATCGAGCTTGGCGGTCCACCGCAAGGCGTCCTACTGCCAGTCCCAGCCCCTGTGCCTTGGGGTGCCTCCCCGATGCTCTTCACTGAGTGTCCCAGGGGCCTGAAGCATTTCCTTTGAAAAAATTAAGTGTCCAAACTACAGGTGGTGTAGCTTGCTTAACAGGTGGGATAATCCGCTGACTAGCAGACACTGCTACTAGGTCCAAAGTATTTCCTGGGCTAGATGCAGTTAAAAATTTGTAATTAGATCTACAGGCGGTGGCTACTCCGCTGACTAGCAGACACTGCTATTAGGCCCAAAGTATTGCCTGGGCTAGATGCAGTTAAAAATTTGTAATTAGATACTCTTGTTGGATGCTGAGAAAGCATTCCATAGAGTCTCCTGGCACGCCATATATTATTCTCTTAAAAAGCTTCGGGTAGGGGTCTAGGGGACCCTTTTATAGGCAAAATCATGGCTCTGTATCGCAATCCGTCAGCTAGGCTGAAGATAAATGGAACATTTTCATCACCTTTCATAATCACCAATGGGACAATGCAGGGATGTCCTCTGTCCCCTCTCTTATACATCCTAGTGATGGAGCACCTGCTCTCATCAATTCACGATAACCCCAATATTAGGTGGATTGAGGTGGGAGGCACCGAGTACAAGTGCTCTGCATTTGCTGATGATGTCCTAGTATATATCACTCAATCACATATATCCATCCCTGCTGTAATGGCTGAAATAGATCACTTTTTACATGGTCAAATTTTAAAATCAATGCAGCGAAGTCTGAGGCCCTCGATGTCTCCCTCCCAAATCCATACAGGATTCCATCCAGTCCAACTTTCCCTCTGCCTGGCCCTCACAGGGTATCAAATACTTAGGAATTCGTATTCATAGAGACCTCTCCCATCTATTTTATCTTAATTTTGGGCCCTTTATTGAACAACTCCATAAAGATCTTACTTCTTGGACGGTGAAGAATTTTTCCTGGTTCGGCAGAATAAGTATAATAAAAATGAACGTCCTACCTAAACTCTTATACCTCTTCCAAACCATTCCCGTGGTAATTCCTTCAAATTCTTGGAAAAGACTGCGCAGCAGCTTTTAGTCTCCCCAGGATGACACAGGTGGGGCAGATGGTGGTTGTCCCGGCCCTCTAGGCCGCATTGTAGCACAGTGAGCTTCGCACTGCAACTTATGCTTCATATCCATGTGACGGTTCATGCATGAAATACTCAAACTATGTATTTTTTGGCCTCTACTTACCTTTTGGTGACAAATGTTACAGATAACACGAGTTGGGTCATCCTTAGCGATCTGAAAAAATGCACAGGCTATGCAAGATTTAGAGCCCATGCGACTCTGCTACTAGCAATACTATCAAATGATTGGCTGGGTTAGATGCAGAGCGTCTGGGTTTGGTTGGGGGTCCCCACAGTCTGCCTAGGCTAGATGCAGTTAAAAATTCTCATTAGATACACAGGCGGTGCAGCTTGCTTCGCAGCTGGGCTAATATGCCCAAAGTATTGGTAGACTCTATACTAAATAAGGAAGGATTCACTGACTGTGGTGGCCCCTCCGTGGGCCGTGGCGATTGGTGGAGATTTGGTGGATGATTATAGGAGAAAGATCCTTAATAGAGAAAGTTGGTGGATTTATACTTTAGATAAACGTGTACCAGCTGGTTTAAACATCAGACATGATTTGATGTATCATTATGAGTGATCATTTATAGATTATTATTATATATATGTTCCTTTTTTCTTTTCTTTTTGATTATTTACATTTATATGCATTGTTTCTATGCTATACGATTTTAACATGGTATGTGTGCTTAAATTTCTGATTAACTCAGCCTTGAACAGGTGCATAGCAGGACATGACATATAAATACCACTTCCTTGCTGCTTTTTTGCTATACAATGATTAAGAACTCGTATATATATTGTGCAGAAAGAAGGGTGAAAGTCCGCCCAGGCGGGAGGAAATTGGAGTTTCATAACACATATTTGAACTGGAGAGGTATTAGAGGCCTGCAATGGCCACAGGTACTAATGGAGGTAATCAAGGTAGGGAAAGAGGCAAAAAGTCCGGTCATCATAGTTATACAGGCCGGGGGAAACGACATAGCTTATCACAAGAGCGCATAACTAATGGCAATAATGAAACTAGACACTGAGCGCTTCAGAGAATTTTTCACAAAACTAACTATAGTATGGTCAGAGATTGTGCCGAGAACGGTATGGCAAGGTGCGTGAGACAATCACGGCCATCGAACGGACAAGGCAGGTAATAAATATTCGGATGGCATAATTTATAAGAGACAGAGGCTGTGTAGTGATACGACACTGACAACTGGAAGGAGATAAAGCAGGCCTCATACGGCCCGACGGTGTTCACTTAATGGATATTGGACTGGACATATTACTGTCAGGACTCCAGGACAGAGTGGAACAAGCGTTAAGAGTGATGGATGGGGGTCGGAGTCCTGCATACGAGTACACAGGATCCTCCGTGGCATGGAAATAGAAAGGACATGTTGGAGAGTTACACTTGTTGGCCAACTTGCCGTTGTGGAGACTGGAGACACAGGGCATGCTGCAACAAGCTGAATTATTTTAGAAATAAAATGCATTTCTAATGGAATGAGTATAAACAGTTAATAAAGCTGTGACCGATCCTCACCCATCCAGTTGTAAGAGTTACATGATTGTATTGTCAATGAAATGGGGGCGTTAGGGGGCTGAGCATCTGGGTTTGGTTAGGGGTCCCCACAGTCAGCCTAGGCTAGATGCATTTAAAAATCATTATTAGATACACAGGCGGTGCAGCTTGCTTCGCAGCTGGGTTACTACGCTGACTAGCAGACACTGAAGCTTTGGAGCAGACCTCTGAGTAAACAGCTCTTCAGACTCAACCATCTGTGTTACCCCAAGCCATAGTGTATGTATTTTCTTACGGTTAAAAGGGGGGAGGAAGACCCAACCCACCTCTAATTGACGATGGCAACGTCACGTAAAACAAAGCAAGGGGACTCCAAAAAGAGTCTCCATTTTTTCCAAAAATTTGTGGCACAGACACATCAATTGCCCCAGAGTAGCTTAAAATGGTTGGTTAGAATGAGTACCACACACTGCTACTATGCCCAAAATTATTTTACAGACAAGATGCAGCTAAAAATTATTAGTAATTTGCAAGCTGGCGGATCTTAGTATAGATGGCATAATAGAATGAGTACCACACACTGCTACAGGCCCAACATTATTTTCCAGACAAAATGCAGCTAAAATTTATTTGTAATTTGCAAGCTGGTGGAGCTTAGTATAGATGGACTAATAGAATAAGTCCCACACACTGCTACAAGCCCAAAATTATTTTCCGAGCTAGATGCAGATAAAAATTATTTGTAATTTGCAAGCTGGTGGAGCTTAGTATAGATGGACTAATAGAATGAGTACCGCACACTGCTACAAGCCCAAAATTATTTTCCGAGCTAGATGCAGATAAAAATTATTTGTAATTTGCAAGCTGGTGGAGCTTAGTGTAGATGGACTAATAGAATAAGTCCCACACACTGCTACAAGCCCAAAATTATTTTCCGAGCTAGATGCAGCTAAAAATTATTTGTAATTTGCAAGCTGGTGGAGCTTAGTATAGATGGACTAAGAATAAGTCCCACACACTGCTACAAGCCCAAAATTATTTTCCAGACAAGATGCAGCTAAAAATTATTTGTAATTTGCAAGCTGGTGGAGCTTAGTATAGATGGACTAATAGAATGAGTACCACACACTGCTACTATGCCCAAAATTATTTTGCAGACAAGATGCAGCTAAAAATTATTTGTAATTTGCAAGCTGGTGGAGCTTAGTATAGATGGCCTAATAGAATGAGTACCACACACTGCTACTATGCCCAAAATTATTTTCGATTCAAGATGCAGCTAAAAATTATTTGTAATTTGCAAGCTGGTGGAGCTTAGTATAGATGGCCTAATAGAATGAGTACCACACACTGCTCCTATGCCCAAAATTATTTTCCGAGCTAGATGCAGATAAAAATTATTTGTAATTTGCAAGCTGGTGGAGCTTAGTATAGATGGACTAATAGAATAAGTCCCACACACTGCTACAAGCCAAAAATTATTTTCCGAGCTAGATGCAGATAAAAATTATTTGTAATTTGCAAGGTGGTGGAGCTTAGTATAGATGGACTAATAGAATAAGTCCCACACACTGCTACAAGCCCAAAATTATTTTCCGAGCTAGATGCAGATTAAAATTATTTGTAATTTGCAAGCTGGTGGAGATTAGTATAGATGGACTAATAGAATAAGTCCCACACACTGATACAAGCCCAAAATTATTTTCTGAGCTAGATGCAGATAAAAATTATTAGTAATTTGCAAGATGGTGGAGCTTAGTATAGATGGCCTAATAGAATGATGCTATGCCCAAACGGTTTTACTTGGCTAGGTGCAGTAAAAAAAATTGTTTTCTATACACAGGTGGTGTAGCTTGCAACACAGATACGCTACTCCACTGACTAACACACACTGCAAGAGGAGATTTAGCCAAATGATGTGAAAAACACTTGCACAGCACTGGCACAGACCTGCCTGGCAAAAAGTCCTAGGAAATGCTGTAACCTAGTCCTCAAAAGGACTGCAATCACAACTATTCCCTACTCCCAAGCTATCTGTATATTTCAGAGAAAATTGGCTTGAAATTAACACTGAAAGTATAGCGCACACAGCAAGAGTGGTACCGTCTAACACGCAGCTGTGAGAAAATGGTGGCGACGGGGAAAATGGCTGGGTCTTATAGGGCAAGGACATGTGACATACACAGCCAATGACACATGCCCTTGCTTGTGTGAATAAATGCACTTCGCTCCGTGTGTGCGCTGCTGATAGGCTGACAGATTGCACCTCCCCACTGTAAATGCGGGAAAGAGAAAAAAAATGTAGATCTTCATTATTTATGCAGAGATCCATCCCCTGCCCCTCCCCCCGCCCTGCTGTACACTCAAACTGCGTATTAACATTGATTATCAGCACTACTGTGAAAAAATCCAGTTATGATTTTGGTGCACGAACAGTTATCGAACATAACCTCGAACAGCCGGATTTTTTTCAAATCGTTCGTGTTCGCCGAACGGCTCGAACACCGCTCAAAACAGCTCGAATTTGAGATTGGTGAACAGTTCGAGTCGAACACCGCTCATCTCTACTCAGAAGGACTGTTAGTTCAGATCGATATATACAGTGCCTACAAGTAGTATTCAACCCCCTGCAGATTTAGCTGGTTGACACATGCGGAATTAACATGGCATTGTGACATTTGTACTGTAGATCAGCCTGGAAGTGGGAAATGCACTGCAGCAAATTTTTTTTTTTTTTTTTTTTTTTTAAACGTTAAAAGTTAATTCAGAGTGTCATTTATTATTCAACCCCTCAAACCACAAGAATTCTGTTTGGTCCCCCTAAAGTATTAAGAAGTAGTTCAGGCACCAAGAATAATGAGCTTCACATGTGTGGATTAAAGATCTCTTTTGCCAGCCTTTTCTGACTATTTAAGACCCTCCCCAAACTTGTGAACAGCACTCAGACATGGTCAACATGGGAAAGACAAAGGAGAATTCCAAGGCCATCAGAGACAAGATCGTGGAGGGTCACAAGTAGAGATGAGCGTTGTTCGACTCGAACTGTTCGCCAATCTCAAATTCGAGCTCTTTTGGGCGGTGTTCGAGCCGTTCGGCGAACACGAACGATTTGAGAAAAATTCGGCTGTTCGAAGTTATGTTCGATAACTGTTCGTGCACCAAAATCATAACTGGATTTTTTCTCAGTAATGATGAAAATTAATGTTAATACGCAGTTTGAGTGTACAGCGGGGTGGGGGGAGGGACAGGGGATGGATCTCTGCAGGAATAATGAAGATCTCCATTTTTTTTTCTCTTTCCCGCATTTACAGTGGGGAGGTGCAATCTGTCAGCCTATCAGCAGCGCACACACGGAGCGAAGTGCTTTTTTTCACACAAGCAAGGGCATGTGTCATTGGCAGTGTATGTCACATGTCCTTGCCCTATAAGACCAAGCCATTTTCCCCATCGCCACCATTTTCTCACTGCTGCAGCTGCATGTTAGACAGCACCGCTGTTGCTGTGTGCGCTATACCTTGTTAATTTCAAGCCAATTTTCGCACAAATCTACAGATAGCTTGGGAGTAGGGAATAGTTGTGATTGCAGTCCTTTTAAGGACTAGGTTACAGCATTTCCTACGACTTTTATCAGGCAGGTCTGTGCTCTTAAATAGATAGATTGTGGGAGTAAAGACTAATTGTAATTGCAGTCCTTTTCAGGACTAGGTTACATCAGTTCCTATCAGCTTTTGCCAGGCAGGTCTGTGCCAGTGCTGTGCAAGTTTTTTTCACAGCATTTGGCTGAATCTAGCAAAGCTAATCCTTTTTGGCCTATTGCAGAGTGTGTTAGTCAGTGGAGTAGCCTATCTGTGTTGCAAGATATACCACCTGTGTATAGAATACCAATTTTTTTACTGCACCTAGTGAAGTAAAATCTTTTGGGCATAGCATCATTCTATTAGTCCATCTATACTGACCTCCATCAGGTTGCAAATTGAATATAATTTTTTTCTGCATCTAGCTCTGAAAAAATATTTGGGCTTCTAGCAGTGTGTGGGACTTGTTCTATTAGTCCATCTATACAGACCTCCATCAGGTTGCAAACTGATTATAATTTTTTTCTGCATCTAGCTCTGAAAAAATATTTGGCCTTCTAGCAGTGTGTGGGACTTGTTCTATTAGTCCATCTATACTGACCTCCACCACGCTGCAAATTCAAAATAATTTTTATCCGCATCTACCTCTGAAAAAATATTTGGGCTTCTAGCCGTGTGTGGGACTTGTTCTATTAGTCCATCTATACTGACCTCCATCAGGTTGCAAACTGAAAATAATTTTTTTCTGCATCTAGCTCTGAAAAAATATTTGGCCTTCTAGCAGTGTGTGGGACTTTCTCTATTAGTCCATCTATACTGACCTCCATCAGGTTGCAAATTAAAAATAATTTATATCTGCATCTAGCTCTGAAAAAATATTTGGCCTTCTAGCAGTGTGTGGGACTTTCTCTATTAGTCCATCTATACTGACCTCCATCAGGTTGCAAATTAACAATAATTTTTTGTCTGCATCTAGCTCTGAAAAAATATTTGGCCTTCTAGCAGTGTGTGGGACTTTCTCTATTAGTCCATATATATTGACCTCCATCAGGTTGCAAACTGAATATATTTTTTTTCTGCATCTACCTCTGAAAAAATATTGGGCTTCTAGCTGTGTGTGGGACTTGTTCTATTAATCCATCTATACAGACCTCCATCAGGTTGCAAACTCAAAATAATTTTTTTCTGCATCTACCTCTGAAAAAATATTTGGGCTTCTAGCTGTGTGTGGGACTTGTTCTATTAATCCATCTATACATACCTCCATCAGGTTGCAAACTGAATATAATTTTTTTCTGCATCTACCTCTGAAAAAATATTTGGGCTTCTAGCTGTGTGTGGGACTTGTTCTATTAGTCCATCTATACTGACCTCCATCAGGTTGCAAACTGAATATAATTTTTTTCTGCATCTAGCTCTGAAAAAATATTTGGCCTTCTAGCAGTGTGTGGGACTTTCTCTATTAGTCCATCTATACTGACCTCCATCAGGTTGCAAATTAAAAATAATTTTTATCTGCATCTAGCTCTGAAAAAATATTTGGCCTTCTAGCAGTGTGTGGGACTTTCTCTATTAGTCCATCTACACTGACCTCCATCAGGTTGCAAATTAAAAATAATTTTTTGTCTGCATCTAGCTCTGAAAAAATATTTGGCCTTCTAGCAGTGTGTGGGACTTTCTCTATTAGTCCATCTATACTGACCTCCATCAGGTTGCAAATTCAAAATAATTTTTTGTCTGCATCTAGCTCTGAAAAAATATTTGGCCTTCTAGCAGTGTGTGGGACTTTCTCTATTAGTCCATCTATACTGACCTCCATCAGGCTGCAAATTAAAAATAATTTTTATCTGCATCTACCTCTGAAAAAATATTTGGCCTTCTAGCTGTGTGTGGGACTTGTTCTATTAGTCCATCTATACTGACCTCCATCAGGTTGCAAACTGAATATAATTTTTTTCTGCATCTAGCGCTGAAAAAATATTTGGCCTTCTAGCAGTGTGTGGGACTTTCTCTATTAGTCCATCTATACTGACCTCCATCAGGTTGCAAATTAAAAATAATTTTTATCTGCATCTAGCTCTGAAAAAATATTTGGCCTTCTAGCAGTGTGTGGGACTTTCTCTATTAGTCCATCTATACTGACCTCCATCAGGTTGCAAATTAAAAATAATTTTTTGTCTGCATCTAGCTCTGAAAAAATATTTGGCCTTCTAGCAGTGTGTGGGACTTTCTCTATTAGTCCATCTATACTGACCTCCATCAGGTTGCAAATTCAAAATAATTTTTTGTCTGCATCTAGCTCTGAAAAAATATTTGGCCTTCTAGCAGTGTGTGGGACTTTCTCTATTAGTCCATCTATACTGACCTCCATCAGGCTGCAAATTAAAAATAATTTTTATCTGCATCTACCTCTGAAAAAATATTTGGCCTTCTAGCTGTGTGTGGGACTTGTTCTCTTAGTCCATCTATACTGACCTCCATCAGGTTGCAAACTGAATATAATTTTTTTCTGCGTCTAGCTCTGAAAAAATATTTGGCCTTCTAGCAGTGTGTGGGACTTTCTCTATTAGTCCATCTATACTGACCTCCATCAGGTTGCAAATTAAAAATAATTTATATCTGCATCTAGCTCTGAAAAAATATTTGGCCTTCTAGCAGTGTGTGGGACTTTCTCTATTAGTCCATCTATACTGACCTCCATCAGGTTGCAAATTAAAAATAATTTTTTGTCTGCATCTAGCTCTGAAAAAATATTTGGCCTTCTAGCAGTGTGTGGGACTTTCTCTATTAGTCCATCTATACTGACCTCCATCAGGTTGCAAACTGAATATATTTTTTTTCTGCATCTACCTCTGAAAAAATATTTGGGCTTCTAGCTGTGTGTAGGACTTGTTCTATTAGTCCATCTATACTGACCTCCATCAGGTTGCAAATTGAATATAATTTTTTTCTGCATCTAACCCAGCCAATGGTTTTGGCCTAATACCACAGTTTGGCCACTCAGCTCTGCTCGGTTCCCATCCATTGTTTTTTTGTGCAAACAACTCCAGAGTTGTGAATTAGTTAACCACCAAAATGAGTGGAAAAAGGCCTGCTGCTGGTGGAAAGGGGAATAGGCGTGCTGGGAAGGGGAAAAAAGGTTGTGTCCGTGGGGTAGGTGTTAAAGCAACAGTAACATCTGCAGAAGAAAGACCATCTTCCAGCCAAACTAAAATGTCTACTTCTTTTAGCGGACAATGTGATAAGATCCCTTTCTTACGGCCACGCCAATCGCTACAAATTCCAGATGAGGCACAAAAACAGCAGGTGCTTCAACGGATATCAAGTGCTCCTTTAAGTGGGCTCTCCTCCACATCAACTTCAACATCACAAATACTCCAGTCCTCAAAGATGTCACCCCAATCGCACTTGCTTCCTCACAGCTCCCAAATCTCCAGCTGCCCGTCTGAGTATGAGGTAGAACAGATGGTTGAGTCTGCAGAGCTGTTTACTCATACTATAGCCTGGAAATCAGAGGTCGACTCCAGCGCTTCTGTGAATCCAGACGAGGAAATGATCTGCACTGATGCCCAGAATCTTTATGAGTCCGATCCAGGACCAGACGCAGAAGGTTCTGACCATAATGTAGACCCTCATTCCCAAACTGTAACTCCTGTTGGTGGAGACAATGAGGAAGACGATGATGAGACTCAAATACCTGATTGGAGCGACAACTTTAGTTTTTTGTCAGGGCAGGAACAGGTTGGCTCAGAGGACGACGGGTGTGATAACGCACAGGGTGATGATGATGAGGTTGGAGATCCCACTTACTGTCAACCCACAGTCAGCCAAGAGATGAGGTCAGCAGAGGAGGTGGAGGAAGATGCTAGTGACGACGAGGTCAGGTTGCGCCTTCCTGGACAGAGACGTAGTACTGGAAGCACGTCAACAACTGCATCCTCAAACACAACTCTGCCTCTCACCACAAGTCGTGGTGGCTTTTCAGGTCGCATGGGTGCTAAGCCTTGCATAGCCTGGGCATTTTTTCAGATCGATAAAGATGACCCAACTCGTGTTATCTGTAACATTTGTCAGCAAAAGCTAAGTAGAGGCCAAAAAATACATAGTTTGAGTACTTCATGCATGAACCGGCACATGGACATGAAGCATAAGTTGCAGTGGGAAGCTCAGTGTGCTACAATGCGGCCTAGCCGGCCGGGCCAACCACCGTCTGCCATATCTTGTGCATCCGCGGCCTCTTCATCCTCTGTGACTGGGGGGACAGCAGTCACACCTGTTTTGGGGCGCAGACCTGCCACCTCTTTACCCGCAACAGCCAGCGTGATTGGCAGGTCATCATTTTCTTTGGAGGTGGTAACACCAGCTGGTGTTGAGCGCTGTCCGACATCGATAGCACCACCTTTGGATCAAGGCAACCTAACTGGTCCGCCTGCATCTTCCTCACAGACCGGCAGTTTGCCGGGGACACCCTTATCAACCCCGTCTAAGCACAATAGCCAGCCCTCGGTCCCTCAGATGTGGACAAGTAAAAGACCATTTCCTCCTAGCCATAAGAAAGCTAAGAGGTTGAATTTCACCATCTGCAAGCTCTTGGCTACAGAAATGCTGCCTTTCCGCCTGGTGGACACAGAGGATTTTCGAGACCTTATGTCCGTCGCAGTGCCCCAGTACCAGATGCCCAGTCGGCACTACTTCTCAAAGAAAGGTGTGCCTGCGCTCCACCAGCATGTCGCACACAACATCACCGCTCCTTTGAGAAACTCTGTGTGTGACAGGGTGCATTTCACCACAGACACTTGGACGAGTAGGCATGGACAGGGGCGTTACATGTCGCTGACTGGGCACTGGGTAACTATGGTGACAGCAGAACAAGGGGCTGCTGTCCAAGTCTTGCCATCCCCACGAGTTGTGCGTCAATCCTCTTTATGTCAAAGTTCCTCCACTGCTTCTGCCTCCTCAACCTCCTATCGGTCTTCCACCTGCACCCAAAGCCTGTCTGGTCATGCCACAAGCTTTCTAACTGCGCAGAAGGGATCCTGCACACCTCCTTACTATGCTGGCAGTAGGGCTCAACGTCATCAGGCGGTTTTTACTTTGAAATGTCTGGGAAATGTGAGTCACACAGTTGAGGAGTTGTGGTCAGCTCTGGAGAACCAATTTCATGAATGATTGTCTCCACTGGACCTGAAACCAGGGAAGGCCGTGTGCGACAATGCTGCAAACCTGGGTGCGGCCCTTCGCCGGGGCAATGTCACACACGTGCCTTGTATGGCTCACGTGTTGAACCTGGTTGTCCAGCAATTTTTAGCCCACTATCCCAGACTAGATGGCCTTCTGCAGAGGGCACGGTCGCTGTGTGCTCACTTTCGCCGTTCGCATCCCGCAGCTCAGCGACTTACATCTCTACAGAAGTCGTTGGGCCTGCCACTTCACCGGCTAAAATGCGATGTGCCTACCCGGTGGAATTCAACTCTGCACATGTTGCAGCGACTGTGGCAGCACCGACAAGCCCTGGTGCAATACGTTCTGACGTATAGCCTGGGCCAACGAGATCCAGAGGTGCGGCAAATCACGCTGGAGGAGTGGTCTCAGATCAGGGACCTATGCACCCTTCTGCACAGTTTTGAAATGGCGACGAAGATGTTTAGTGCTGACGATGCCATTATCAGCATGACTATTCCGGTGATTTACATGCTGGAGCACATGTTAAACAGAATTCGGAGTCAGGTGGTGGCACAAGAGGAGGTGGAGGAAGTAGAGGAGGAGGAGTTGTATGCGGAAGGGCTAACATCTGCAAGGTTCAGACGGTCGGCAGCACCAAGGTGGCAGGCATGTGAGGGTGGGGGTGATGGTTTTACCAGGGCGCATGGTAGCAGCCAAACTAGTGAGGAAGGTGCAGGAGCCCAGGAAGAAGTGGAGGACGAACTGATGGAAGACTCATCAGATGAGGGAGACCTTGATCACATTTCTGTTGTGCGAGGTTGGGGGGAGAGGACAGAGGAAGGAAGCATGATTGTTACCTCGCCACCAACACAACAGGGACTTGGTGCTCCTGGATGCGCAACACACATGAGTGCCTTCTTGCTGCACTACCTGCAACATGACCCTCGAATTGTGAGAATTAGAAATAATCCTGACTACTGGGTTGCCACACTGTTAGATCCCCGGTACAAAAGTAAATTTGCAGAAATTATTCCTGCCATAGAAAGGGATGCACGCATGCAGGAGTATCAGCAGAGACTGTTGCAGAATCTTACATGTGCTTTTCCACAAAACACCAGCGGTGCACGTAGTGAATCTCACAGTTCCAACTTGCCAACCGTGGGACCGTCAAGTGTTCAGCACTCAAACCGTAACAGAACCACAGTATCTGCTGGTAACATCAATTTTGCGGAATCATTTCACCACTTTTTTAGCCCATCCTTTGCAAGGCCACAGGAGACAAGAAGTCTGACACATAGTCAACGCCTAGAGACGATGGTACAGGAGTATCTCCAAGTAAACATTGAAGCCATGACTGTGTCACTGGACCCTTGCTCTTTTTGGGCTTCCAATCTGGATAAATGGCCGGAGCTAGCCACTTACGCCTTGGAGATCTTGTCATGCCCCGCAGCCAGCGTTCTGTCTGAACGTGTGTTCAGCGCTGCTGGTGGTGTGCTGACAGATAAGCGCACGCGGCTCTCCACTGATAATGTAGACAGACTCACGTTCATAAAGATGAACAAATCATGGATCCGAAACGACTTTTCTACCCCTGTGTCATCCTGGGGAGAGTAAAAGCTTGATGATTGGTTAAAATCACCCTACCAACCGTTTTAAGCTTTCAAATTACTAATCATGTTTATCTGTATCTTGACTGGAAAATAATTTGGGCTTTGTAGCAGTGTGCAGCACTGATCCTATTAGGCCATCTTTACTAAGCTCCACCAGATTTAAAATGAATAATAATTTTTGGCTGCATCTAGCCCGGAAAATAATTTTGGGGCTCCGAGATGCGCAAGACACATAAGTGCCTTCTTGCTGCACTACCTGCAACATGACCCTCATATTGTCAGAATTCGAAGTAATCATGACTACTGGGTTGCTACACTCTTAGATCCCCCAAACTTTTCGATCAACCTTTTCATTTTAATAAAGACCAAAAAAATGGTCATTTTTGAAATTATAAGCATTAGCAGGTTATTAGAAACTGAAATCAAACAGTTTTCAACTCAAAACTTTATTCTAGGTGATGTTACATTTTCACATAGGACCCCTTGTTCGAAAGGAGCTTCTGAACTCTCTTGTCCATTGAATTTGTCAGGTTTTGGATGGTTTCTGCTTCAATTGTTTTGCATGAGGACAGAATACCCTCCCAGAGCTGTTGCTTAGATGTGAACTCCCTCCCGCCATCATAGACACTCCTTTTGATGATGCTCCAGAGGTTCTGAATGGGGTAGAGGTCAGGGGAGCATGGGGGTCACACCATAAGTTTGCCCCTTTTATGCCCATATCAGCCAGAGATGCAGATGTTTTATGTGCAGCATGAGATGGTGCATTATCATGCAAAAAAATGATCTTGCTGTGAAATACACGGTTCTTCTTCTTGAACCATGGCAGGAAGTGCTGTTTGAGAAAATCCACATACATTATGGAGTTCATCTTTAGCGCCTTCAGGGATCCTAAAGGGGCCGACAATCTCTCTCCCCATGATTCCAGCCCAAAACATTAATCCACCTCCTCCTTGTTGGCGCTGTAGCCGTGTTTGCGTGGGGTGTCCATCAACCAGCCATCCTCCACTCCATCCATCTGGACCATCGAGCGCTGCACGGCACTCATCCATGAACAAAACAGTTTTGAAATCAGTCTTCATGTAATGTTTGGCCCACTGGAGCCGTTTCTGCTTGTGTGAAGTGGATAGAGGAAATCGACAGGATGGCGTATGCACAGCTGCAAACCTCTGAAGGACCCTGCATCTTGTTGTTCGGGGGACGTTGGAGGCACCAGCAGCTTCAAAAACTTGTCTGCTGCTATGACAAGGCTTTTTTGCCGCTGCTCTTTTAACCTGATGTAATTGCTTGTAGGAAAGAGTCCTCAATTTGCCCTTATCAGCACGCACACGTGTGTACTGTGAATCAGCTACATACTTCTTGATTGCCAAGACACTTCATCCTGATCATCGCACAATGTTGATTGTAGTCATGCCTTGACCTAAACACTTCACAATTTGTTGCTTCTCAGCAGCCGACACATCCTTTTTCTTTCCCATTTTGGCAGAAAATGTAGGCTACTTAATAATGTGAGACAGCCTTCTTAAGTAGTCTTGCCTTTTATTGGACACACCTGCCAAACTAATTAGCACAGGTGTCTGCAATTGCTTACAGTGATATAAAGAGCCCTGACACACATCACCATCAATGAGTTTAACTGACAAACAAACAAATTCTTCCCTTATCACTCCTAAACACTTTTTGCATAATAATTTGGAACACAGTGTACATGTGCTTTTCCACAAAACACCAGTGGTTCACGTAGTGAATCTTACAGTTCTAACTTGCCAACCGTGGTCTGTATGGAGTTGTTCAATAAAGGGCCCAAAATTAAGATAACATAGATGGGAGAGATCTCTATGAATAGGAATTCCTAAGTATTTGATACCCTGTGAGGGCCAGGCAAAGGGAAAGTTGGACTGGATGGAATCCTATATGGATTTGGGGAGGGAGACATCGAGGGCCTCAGACTTCGCTGCATTGATTTTAACATTTGACCATGTAACAAAGTGATCTATTTCAGCCATAACAGCATGGATGGATATATGTGATTGAGTGATATATACTAGGACATCATCAGCAAATAGAGAGCACTTGTACTCAGTGCCTCCCACCTCAATCCACCTAATATTGGGGTTATGGCGAATTGATGAGAGCAGGTGCTCCGTCACTAGGATGTATAAGAGAGGGGACAGAGGACATCCCTGCCTTGTCCCATTGGTGATTGTGAAATGTGATGAAAATGTTCTGATGCACCCCCTGGGCCTTGGGACACCCGGAGCCGGACCCTTTTTGGTGGATGCTGGTGGTTGTAGTCTTCGTGGCGGCGACCCAGTTCCGTGGCTCAGGGTGGTCAAACCAGTGGCGGAACTATTTATGTGGTTTTGATGTTTAAATGTCCGACTACGCCACCCGTGGATTGCGGTCAGAGTGAACCGCCGCTGCAGGGCAGACCGCTGAGGCTGGTGTTGTGGGTGCAGCAGAGCGTAGCATAACTCCCCACGGGAGGAGTATAGCCTCAGGGCAATGTATGCGGAGGATGGGGGTGATGGTGCAGGGCAGCAGCAGTAACAACACGGAGTCAGTAATGCAGTCCAGGGCCTTTACTCACAGTTCTTATTATCCAGACCACGTCTGCAGGTAACGGCTGCCCACGTCGTACTGTGCTCACCAGGTGAGGGGCTCAAACAACTCCCAGATAACTTTGGAGCGCTTCACAGGACCCCCTTTGTGTGTCCTTTGTCTGGCCTTTCTTACCAACCCTTCTGTCCGGCTGCCTCAGGCCTCCTCTTGGTAAACTTGGCGCCAGTTTCCCTGACCCTATGTGGTGCCTTCCTAGCGGGTGTAGCGAGGGGCTGCGCCACATAAAATGTCACAGCCTCCGGTTTCTAGCTGAGGGTCGTTTCTTGACTCCACTAGTTTCGGGGACCGGTCTCCCCCTTTGGCCTGACCCCTCCACGCAGGTGGATTCGGGCGTGCGGTGGCGACTCGCCCGTCCGCACCCCTGGGATCCCTTCATTCCTCGTTCCTGGAGCCTTCTCCTCACCTCTTCCTTCCTTCTCCCTCTTCCAGGCCTGGGCCTCTGTTACTAGGCCCGCCTCCGGAGCAGAGCTCATGCAGAGCCCCTGCTCCCTGCACTTCTGCTCAGACTTCTCTGCACTGAACTAAGATGGTGCCCACCTTTTATACTCCCTTCTCAATGCACCCAGGAACTGCTTCCTCCCTGCTCCTGCACTACAGGGTTCCCCTTCCTCAGTGTTCCCTCCCCCCACTCCAGCCAGGGACAGGGACTGTCGTGCCCATCTCAGAGGCATATTGGTCGCCCTGCCCCACGGCAATGTGGTGTAATGCATGCAGGTGTCGGGTCCTGATCCACACTCCATCCTTACCTGAGAGTGAGATATCACACCTCTGGGTGAGGTGCAATACCTCTGTAGCAACCGAGCCCTCAGGGTGCTACAGTTCCATTTATCTTCAGCCTAGGTGACGTATTGTGATACAGGGCCGTGATTTTGGCTATAAAAGGGTCCCCTAGACCCCTACCCCAAGCTTTTTAATAGAATCATATATGGCGTGCCAGGAGACTCTATGGAATGCTTTCTCAGCATCCAACGAGAGTATCTAATTACAAATTTTTAACTGCATCTAGCCCAGGAAATACTTTGTGCCTAGTAGCAGTGTCTGCTAGTCAGCGGATTATCCCTGTTAAGCAAGATACACCACCTGTAGTTTGGACACTTAATTTTTTCAAAGGAAATGCTTCGGGACCACGGGATACTCAGTGAAGAGCATCAGGAGGCACCCCAAGGCATAGGGGCTGGGACTGGCAGTAGGATGCCTTGCGGTGGACAGCCGAGCTCGATCCTTATAAAAGCTTTTTAACTGCAGCAGCTTTAGTGGACGCTACTGGAGCTGGAATTACGCGGCTGCTGGCATGAGGCTTGCCCTCCAATAGATCCTTGTAAATGGATTTAAAATGTATTCATTCAAATTAGAGAGACAATTTAAATTAAAAAGCTTAGAGCTGCCTCCACCACAGGGGGGCTCGCTCGACCCACCAGCGGACAGGCACCAGTATTGGGAGAGGGGGGCTGGCCGTCAGGGTTCACCGCGGCTCTGGCACAAACCCGGTGACACGGAGGTGGCACGGGCAGGAGCGGACTGAACGTGTCGGCTTCTCACTTTTTGGATTTTAGAAGGGCATGACTTGCCTATATCTGTGTCTCCCCCTCCTTTTACTCCTCCACCTCTTTTCTTTTCGCATGACTATATGTACTTGTCACTTTTCCATGTGTTAGTTGTGTCTTCTGAGCAGTTTGTCAGCTTTTGGACACCTTTGAAGGTGTTTTCTATGTGTTTCTATGTGTTTTTGTTTGCCTGCCATTGGTTTTAATGGTGTTCGAAGGTGTTCGACGAATAGTTCGACGAACAGTTCGGCGAACACACGGGTGTTCGACGAACCGAACCGAACTCGAACACTACGGGGGTGGCTCAACACTAGTCACAAGGCTGGCAAGGGGTACAAAACCCTTTCCAAGGAGTTGGGCCTACCTGTCTCCACTGTTGGCAGCATCATCCGTAAGTGGAAGGCTTATGGAACTACTGTTAGCCTTCCACGGCCTGGACAGCCTTTGAAAGTGTCCTCCCGTGCCGAGGCCAGGCTTGTCCGAAGAGTCAAGGCTAACCCAAGGACAACAAGGAAGGAGCTCTGGGAAGATCTCATGGCAGTGGGGACATTGGTTTCAGTCAATACCATAAGTAACGTACTCCACCGCAATGGTCTCCGTTCCAGACGAGCCTGTATGGTACCTTTACTTTCAAAGCGTCATGTCAAGGCTCGTCTACAGTTTGCTCATGATCACTTGGAGGACTCTGAGACAGACTGGTTCAAGGTTCTATCGTCTGATGAGACCAAGATCGAGATCTTTGGTGCCAACCACACACGTGACGTTTGGAGACTGGATGGCACTGCATACGACCCCAAGAATACCATCCCTACAGTCAAGCATTGTGGTGGCAGCATCATGCTGTGGGGCTGTTTCTCAGCCAATGGGCCTGGCCATCTGGTTCGCATCCATGGGAAGATGGATAGCACAGCCTACCTGGAGATTTTGGCCAAGAACCTCCGCTCCTCCATCAAGGATCTTAAGATGGGTCATAATTTCACCTTCCAACAAGACAACGACCCAAAGCACACAGCCAAGAAAACCAAGGCCTGGTTCAAGAGGGAAAAAGTCAAGGTGTTGGAGTGGCCTAGTCAGTCTCCTGACCTTAACCCAATTGAAAACTTGTGGAAGGAGCTCAAGAATAAAGTCCACATGAGACACCCAAAGAACCTAGATAACTTGGAGAAGATCTGCATGGAGGAGTGGGCCAAGATAACTCCACAGACCTGTGCCGGCCTGATCAGGTCTTATAAAAGACGATTATTAGCTGTAATTGCAAACAAGGGTTATTCCACAAAATATTAAACATAGGGGTTGTATAATAATTGACCCACACTTTTATGTTTAAAATTTAATAAAATTCAACTGAGCAACATAACTTTTTGGTTTGTAAGATTTATGCTTCTGTTCATAAAACCTACTCTCTTTTGCAGTTTGAAGGCTCTAACTTATTTGCATCTTATCAAACCAGCTAAATCTGCAGGGGGTTGAATACTACTTGTAGGCACTGTACAGTGCTGGCCAAAAGTATTGGCACCCCTGCAATTCTGTCAGATAATACTCAGTTTCTTCCTGAAAATGATTGCAATCACAAATTCTTTGGTATTATTATCTTGATTTAATTTGTCTTCAATGAAAAAAACACCAAAAGAATTGTCCTAAAGCCAAATTGGATATAATTCCACGCCAAACCTAAAAAAGGGGGTGGACTAAAGTATTGGCACCCTTTGAAAAATCATGTGATGCTTCTCTAATTCGTGTAATTAACAGCACCTGTAACTTACCTGTGGCACCTAACAGGTGTTGGCAATAACTAAATCACACTTGCAGCCAGTTAACATGGATTAAAGTTGACTCAACCTCTGTCCTGTGTCCTTGTGTGTACCACATTGAGCATGGAGAAAAGAAAGAAGACCAAAGAACTGTCTGAGGACTTGAGAAACCAAATTGTGAGGAAGCATGAGCAATCTCAAGGCTACAAGTCCATCTCCAAAGACCTGAATGTTCCTGTGTCTTCCGTACGCAGTGTCATCAAGAAATTTAAAGCCCATGGCACTGTGGCTAACCTCCCTAGATGTGGACGGAAAAGAAAAATTGACGAGAGATTTCAACTCAAGATTGTGCGGATGGTGGATAAAGAACCTCGACTAACATCCAAACAAGTTCAAGCTGCCCTGCAGTCCGAGGGTACAACAGTGTCAACCCGTACTATCCGTCGGCGTCTGAATGAAAAGGGACTGTATGGTAGGATACCCAGGAAGACCCCACTTCTTACCCCGAGACATAAAAAAGCCAGGCTGGAGTTTGTCAAAACGTACCTGAGAAAGCCTAAAACGTTTTGGAAGAATGTTCTCTGGTCAGATGAGACAAATGTAGAGCTTTCTGGGAAAAAGCATCAACATAGAGTGTACAGGAAAAAAAAGAGGCATTCAAAGATAAGAACACGGTCCCTACAATCAAACATGGCGGAGGTTCCCTGATGTTTTGGGGTTGCTTTGCTGCCTTTGGCACTGGACTGCTTGTCCGTGTGCATGGCATTATGAAGTCTGAAGACTACCAACAAATTTTGCAGCATAATGTAGGGCCCAGTGTGAGAAAGCTGGGTCTCCCTCAGAGGTCATGGGTCTTCCAGCAGGACAATGACCCAAAACACACTTCCAAAAGCACTATAAAATGGTTTGAGAGAAAGCACTGGAGACTTCTAAGATGGCCAGCAATGAGTCCAGACCTGAATCTCATAGAACACCTGTGGAGAGATCTCAAAATGGCAGTTTGGAGAAGGCACCCTTCAAATATCAGGGACCTGGAGCAGTTTGCCAAAGTAGAATGGTCTACAATTTCAGCAGAGCATTGTAAGAAACTCATTGATGGTTACCGGAAGCGGTTGTTTGCAGTTATTTTGGCTAAAGGTTGTGCAACCAAGTATTAGGCTGAGGGTGCCAATACTTTTGTCCGGTCCTTTTTTGGAGTTTTGTGTGAAATGATCAATGATTTGATTTTTGCTTCATTCTCTTTTGTGTTTTTTCCTTGCAAGCAAATTAAATGAAGAGAATAATACCAAAGAATTTGTGATTGCAATCATTTTCAGGAAGAAAGTGAGTATTATCTGACAGAATTGCAGGGGTACCAATACTTTTGGCCAGCACTGTATATATATATGTTGTGGAATACCTATGCTAACAGGATGTTCAATGGACCCTCTTGTGCTGTAGCATGCACTGCAGTCTGCCACATACACTGCCAGCCTGCCTAACTCCTGCTATAACCACTGAATATATGCAGCTGAATAAGTCCTCAGAAGGACTGTTAGCTCAGTTGGATATATATATATATACATTGTGGAATACCTATACTAACTATGAAGAAGCAAATCTCTCTCTGACGCAGCAGCACCTCTCCCTATTCTGCCTGATTCTGGGGTACACTGTGACGAGCATTGCGGCGCCAGGTCTTATATAGACCTGATGATGCTCTGCGGCAGCCAATCACTGTAATGCCCACAACCAACATGGCTAAAGCATTACAGTGCATGGCAGGCAATCCCTGCATGTTCATTGGCTCTCTAAAGAGCGCCAAACATGTAGGGAGGGGACCTGAGTTACTCCCGAGCAACCTGGAAATACTCGACGAGCTTGTGACGCTCGGGCAAGTTCCAAGCAGTGGCGAGCACGTTCGCTCATCACTAATTGTGAAAAAAAAAAGTACACATATGTGGTATCGCCGCGTCCGGAACGACCTGACCTATAAAAATGTTCCACTAGTTAACCCCTTTAGTGAACACCGTAAAAAAAAAGCAAAAAACAATGCTTTATCATCATACCGCCAAACAAAAAATGGAATAAAACGCGATCAAAATGACGACTGTATATAAAAATTGTACAGCTGAAAGCGTCATCTTATCCCGCAAAAAACAAGCTGCCATACAGCTCCATCAGCCGAAAAATAAAAAAGTTATAGCTCTCAGAATAAAGCCATACAAAAAAATTATTTTTTCTATAAAATAGTTTTTATTGTGTAAAAGCACCAAAACATAAAAAAATATAAATGTGCTACCGCTGTAAATGTACTGACCCGAAGAATAAAGCTGCTTTATCAATTTTACCATACACGGAACGATCTAAAAAAAAAACAAAGAAAAACAATTCCGGAATTGTTGTTTTTTGTTTATTCTGCCTCCCAAAAATGGGAATAGAATGCGATCAAAAAATGTCACGTGCCCGAAAATAGTACCAATATAAAAACAAACGTTCACATATGGAAAAATTATACCTCTCAAAATATGGCGATGCAAAAACTATTCTTTGCAAAAAAAATAGTCTTTTAAAAGTGTATGACAGCTGTCAATCATAAAAACCGATATGAATCTGGTATCGCTGTAATCGCACCGACGCGAAGAATAAAGTCGTCTAATCACTTATACCGCACGAGGAATGGCATAAAAAATAACCTCTAGGGTTAGGGTTGTGCTAGGGTTTGGGTTGGGCTAAGGTTAGGGTTGGGCTATGGTTGGGCTAGGGTTAGGATAGGGTTGGGCTAGGGTTAGGGTTGTGTTAGGGTTAGGGTTGTTCTAGGGTTAGGTTTGTGCTAGCGTTAGAGTTGTTCTAGGGTTAGGGTTGTGCTAGGGTTAGGGTTGGGCTAGGGTTATGGTTGGGATAGGGTTAGGATTGTGCTAAGGTTAGGGTTGGGCTAGTGTTAGGGTTGGGCTAGTGTTAGGGTAGAGTTGGGCCAGGGTTAGGGTTGGGCTAGTGCTAAGGTTGGGCTAGGGCTAGGGTTAGGGTTGAGCTAGGGTTAGGGTTGGGCTAGGGTTAGGTTTGTGCTAGTGTTAGGGCTGTGCTAGGGTTAGGGTTGGGCTAGGGTTAGTGTTAGGTTAGGGTTATTGTAGGGTTGGGCTAGGGATAGGGTTGGGATAGGGTTAGGTTTGTGCTAGGGTTAGGGTTGTGCTAGGGTTAGGGTTGTGCTAGGGTTAGGGTTGGACTAGGGTTAGGGTTGGGCTAGGGTTAGAGTTGGGCTAGGGTTATGGTTGTGGTAGGGTTAGGTTTGTGCTAGGGTTAGGGTTGGGCTAGGGTTGTGGTTGGGATTTTTTCAAAAGTAAAGGAAAAAAATGACGATATGGCGACTAGTGTTGAGCGCAAGTGCTCTCTACTTGAGTTTGCATTGGATGCGTGGGTATGCACCGAGTATCACAGGGGCTCGAGTGACATGCTCGAGTCTCTGCCCCATATGTTTTGCAGCTGTTATACAGCCAAAGAAAACTCACGGGGATTGCCTGCCATGCACGAGCGATCCCCATATGTTTTTTTTGGGTGTCTAATAACCGTGAAACATGCGGGGCGGGAACTCGAGCATCCGCGATACATGGTGCATACCGAGTACCCGATGCCAACTCAAGTAGTGAGCACTTGTGCTCAAGACTAATGACAACTTATTCAATATGATGACTTAATGTTATCAAATTCTGTGTCGTACCTCTGGGTTCAAAATGTTCACTATACCTCTTGATAAAATCCTTGAGGGATTTAGTATCCAAAATGAGGTCACTTGTGGGTGGTTTACACTGTTTATGCGCATCAGGGGCTCTCCAAAGTAACATGGCGTCCGCTAATTATTCAAGCAAATTTTGCATTCAAAAAGTCAAATGGCGCTCCTTCCCTTCTGACGAACCCTACCATGCGCCCAAACAGTGATTTCCCCCCTCATATTGGGTATCGGCTTACTCAGGAGAAATTGCACAACAAATTGCATGGTCCAATTTCTCCTGTTACCCTTATGAAAATGCAAAATTGCAGGCTGAAAAACATTTTTGTTGGAAAAATGTGAACATTTTATTTTTACGGCTCAATGTCCTAAACTTCTGTGAAGCAACTGGGGGTTCAAGGTGCTCACCACACATCTAGATAAGTTCCGTGAGGGGTCCAGTTTCCAAAATGGTGTCACTTGTGGGGGGTTTCTGCTGTTTAGGCACATCAGGGGTCCCCCAAACGCAACATGGCGTCTGCTAATTATTCAAGCAAATTTTACATTCAAAAAGTCAAATAGAGCTCCTTGTCTTCCGAACCCTGCCGTGCCCCCAAACAGTGGTTTTCCCTCAGATTTGGGGTATTGACTAGAGATGAGCGTTGTTCTACTCGAACTGTTCGCCAATCTCAAATTCGAGCTGTTTTGGGCGGTGTTCGAGCCGTTCGGCGAACACGAACAATTTGAGAAAAATTCGGCTGTTCGAGCTTATGTTCGATAACTGTTCGTGCACCAAAATCATAACTGGATTTTTTCTCAGTAATGATGAAAATTAATGTTAATACGCAGTTTGAGTGTACAGCGGGGTGGGGGGAGGGGCAGGGGATGGATCTCTGCAGGAACAATGAAGATCTCCATTTTTTTTTCTCTTTCCCGCATTTGCAGTGGGGAGGTGCAATCTGTCAGCCTATCAGCAGCACACACACGGAGCGAAGTGCTTTTTTTCACACAAGCAAGGGCATGTGTCATTGGCAGTGTATGTCACATGTCCTTGCCCTATAAGACCAAGCCATTTTCCCCGTCGCCACCATTTTCTCACTGCTGCAGCTGCGTGTTAGACGGCACCGCTGTTGCTGTGTGCGCTATACCTTGTTAATTTCAAGCCAATTTTCGCACAAATATACAGATAGCTTGGGAGTAGGGAATAGTTGTGATTGCAGTCCTTTTAAGGACTAGGTTACAGCATTTCCAAGACTTTTATCAGGGAGGTCTGTGCTCTTAAATAGATAGGTTGTGGGAGTAAAGACTAATTGTAATTGGAGTCCTTTTCAGGACTAGGTTACATCAGTTCCTATCAGTTTTTGCCAGGCAGGTCTCTGCCAGTGCTGTGCAAGTTTTTTTCACAGCATTTGGCTGAATCTAGCAAAGCTAATCCTTTTTGGCCTATTGCAGAGTGTGTTAGTCAGTGGAGTAGCCTATCTGTGTTGCAAGATATACCACCTGTGTATAGAATACCAATTTTTTTACTGCACTTAGTGAAGTAAAATCTTTTGGGCATAGCATCATTCTATTAGTCCATCTATACTGACCTCCATCAGGTTGCAAATTAAAACTAATTTTTATCTGCATCTACAGTACCTCTGAAAAAATATTTGGGCTTCTACCTGTGTGTGGGACTTGTTGTATTAGTCCATCTATACTGACCTCCATCAGGTTGCAAACTGAATATATTTTTTTCCTACATCTACCTCTGAAAAAATATTGGGCTTCTAGCTGTGTGTGGGTCTTGTTCTATTAATCCATCTATACTGACCTCCATCAGGTTGCAAACTGAATATAATTTTTTTCTGCATCTAGCTCTGAAAAAATATTTGGCCTTCAAGTAGTGTGTCGGACTTTCTCTATTAGTCCATCTATACTGACCTCCATCAGGTTGCAAACTGAATATAATTTTTTTCTGCATCTAGCTCTGAAAAAATATTTGGCCTTCTAGTAGTGTGTCGGACTTTCTCTATTAGTCCATCTATACTGACCTCCATCAGGTTGCAAACTGAATATAATTTTTTTCTGCATCTAGCTCTGAAAAAATATTTGGCCTTCTAGTAGTGTGTCGGACTTTCTCTATTAGTCCATCTATACTGACCTCCATAAGGTTGCAAATTAAAGCTAATTTTTATCTGCATCTACAGTACCTCTGAAAAAATATTTGGGCTTCTAGCTGTGTGTGGGACTTGTTGTATTAGTCCATCTATACTGACCTCCATCAGGTTGCAAACTGAATATATTTTTTTCTGCATCTACCTCTGAAAAAATATTGGGCTTCTAGCTGTGTGTGGGACTTGTTGTATTAGTCCATCTATACTGACCTCCATCAGGTTGCAAACTGAATATATTTTTTTCTGCATCTACCTCTGAAAAAATATTGGGCTTCTAGCTGTGTGTGGGTCTTGTTCTATTAATCCATCTATACTGACCTCCATCAGGTTGCAAACTGAATATAATTTTTTTCTGCATCTAGCTCTGAAAAAATATTTGGCCTTCAAGTAGTGTGTCGGACTTTCTCTATTAGTCCATCTATACTGACCTCCATCAGGTTGCAAACTGAATATAATTTTTTTCTGCATCTAGCTCTGAAAAAATATTTGGCCTTCTAGTAGTGTGTCGGACTTTCTCTATTAGTCCATCTATACTGACCTCCATCAGGTTGCAAACTGAATATAATTTTTTTCTGCATCTAGCTCTGAAAAAATATTTGGCCTTCTAGTAGTGTGTCGGACTTTCTCTATTAGTCCATCTATACTGACCTCCATAAGGTTGCAAATTAAAGCTAATTTTTATCTGCATCTACAGTACCTCTGAAAAAATATTTGGGCTTCTAGCTGTGTGTGGGACTTGTTGTATTAGTCCATCTATACTGACCTCCATCAGGTTGCAAACTGAATATATTTTTTTCTGCATCTACCTCTGAAAAAATATTGGGCTTCTAGCTGTGTGTGGGACTTGTTGTATTAGTCCATCTATACTGACCTCCATCAGGTTGCAAACTGAATATATTTTTTTCTGCATCTACCTCTGAAAAAATATTGGGCTTCTAGCTGTGTGTGGGTCTTGTTCTATTAATCCATCTATACTGACCTCCATCAGGTTGCAAACTGAATATAATTTTTTTCTGCATCTAGCTCTGAAAAAATATTTGGCCTTCTAGTAGTGTGTCGGACTTTCTCTATTAGTCCATCTATACTGACCTCCATCAGGTTGCAAATTAAAACTAATTTTTATCTGCATCTACAGTACCTCTGAAAAAATATTTGGGCTTCTAGCTGTGTGTGGGACTTGTTGTATTAGTCCATCTATACTGACCTCCATCAGGTTGCAAACTGAATATATTTTTTTCTGCATCTACCTCTGAAAAAATATTGGGCTTCTACCTGTGTGTGGGACTTGTTGTATTAGTCCATCTATACTGACCTCCATCAGGTTGCAAACTGAATATATTTTTTTCTGCATCTACCTCTGAAAAAATATTGGGCTTCTAGCTGTGTGTGGGTCTTGTTCTATTAATCCATCTATACTGACCTCCATCAGGTTGCTAACTGAATATAATTTTTTTCTGCATCTAGCTCTGAAAAAATATTTGGCCTTCTAGTAGTGTGTCGGACTTTCTCTATTAGTCCATCTATACTGACCTCCATCAGGTTGCAAATTAAAACTAATTTTTATCTGCATCTACAGTACATCTGAAAAAATATTTGGGCTTCTAGCTGTGTGTGGGACTTGTTGTATTAGTCCATCTATACTGACCTCCATCAGGTTGCAAACTGAATATATTTTTTTCTGCATCTACCTCTGAAAAAATATTGGGCTTCTAGCTGTGTGTGGGACTTGTTGTATTAGTCCATCTATACTGACCTCCATCAGGTTGCAAACTGAATATATTTTTTTCTGCATCTACCTCTGAAAAAATATTGGGCTTCTAGCTGTGTGTGGGTCTTGTTCTATTAATCCATCTATACTGACCTCCATCAGGTTGCAAACTGAATATAATTTTTTTCTGCATCTAGCTCTGAAAAAATATTTGGCCTTCTAGTAGTGTGTCGGACTTTCTCTATTAGTCCATCTATACTGACTTCCATCAGGTTGCAAACTGAATATAATTTTTTTCTGCATCTAGCTCTGAAAAAATATTTGGCCTTCTAGTAGTGTGTCGGACTTTCTCTATTAGTCCATCTATACTGACCTCCATCAGGTTGCAAACTGAATATAATTTTTTTCTGCATCTAGCTCTGAAAAAATATTTGGCCTTCTAGTAGTGTGTCGGACTTTCTCTATTAGTCCATCTATACTGACCTCCATAAGGTTGCAAATTAAAGCTAATTTTTATCTGCATCTACAGTACCTCTGAAAAAATATTTGGGCTTCTAGCTGTGTGTGGGACTTGTTGTATTAGTCCATCTATACTGACCTCCATCAGGTTGCAAACTGAATATATTTTTTTCTGCATCTACCTCTGAAAAAATATTGGGCTTCTAGCTGTGTGTGGGACTTGTTGTATTAGTCCATCTATACTGACCTCCATCAGGTTGCAAACTGAATATATTTTTTTCTGCATCTACCTCTGAAAAAATATTGGGCTTCTAGCTGTGTGTGGGTCTTGTTCTATTAATCCATCTATACTGACCTCCATCAGGTTGCAAACTGAATATAATTTTTTTCTGCATCTAGCTCTGAAAAAATATTTGGCCTTCTAGTAGTGTGTCGGACTTTCTCTATTAGTCCATCTATACTGACCTCCATCAGGTTGCAAATTAAAACTAATTTTTATCTGCATCTACAGTACCTCTGAAAAAATATTTGGGCTTCTAGCTGTGTGTGGGACTTGTTGTATTAGTCCATCTATACTGACCTCCATCAGGTTGCAAACTGAATATATTTTTTTCTGCATCTACCTCTGAAAAAATATTGGGCTTCTACCTGTGTGTGGGACTTGTTGTATTAGTCCATCTATACTGACCTCCATCAGGTTGCAAACTGAATATATTTTTTTCTGCATCTACCTCTGAAAAAATATTGGGCTTCTAGCTGTGTGTGGGTCTTGTTCTATTAATCCATCTATACTGACCTCCATCAGGTTGCTAACTGAATATAATTTTTTTCTGCATCTAGCTCTGAAAAAATATTTGGCCTTCTAGTAGTGTGTCGGACTTTCTCTATTAGTCCATCTATACTGACCTCCATCAGGTTGCAAATTAAAACTAATTTTTATCTGCATCTACAGTACATCTGAAAAAATATTTGGGATTCTAGCTGTGTGTGGGACTTGTTATATTAGTCCATCTATACTGACCTCCATCAGGTTGCAAACTGAATATATTTTTTTCTGCATCTACCTCTGAAAAAATATTGGGCTTCTAGCTGTGTGTGGGACTTGTTGTATTAGTCCATCTATACTGACCTCCATCAGGTTGCAAACTGAATATATTTTTTTCTGCATCTACCTCTGAAAAAATATTGGGCTTCTAGCTGTGTGTGGGTCTTGTTCTATTAATCCATCTATACTGACCTCCATCAGGTTGCAAACTGAATATAATTTTTTTCTGCATCTAGCTCTGAAAAAATATTTGGCCTTCTAGTAGTGTGTCGGACTTTCTCTATTAGTCCATCTATACTGACCTCCATCAGGTTGCAAACTGAATATAATTTTTTTCTGCATCTAGCTCTGAAAAAATATTTGGCCTTCTAGTAGTGTGTCGGACTTTCTCTATTAGTCCATCTATACTGACCTCCATCAGGTTGCAAATTAAAACTAATTTTTATCTGCATCTACAGTACCTCTGAAAAAATATTTGGGCTTCTAGCTGTGTGTGGGACTTGTTGTATTAGTCCATCTATACTGACCTCCATCAGGTTGCAAACTGAATATATTTTTTTCTGCATCTACCTCTGAAAAAATATTGGGCTTCTAGCTGTGTGTGGGACTTGTTGTATTAGTCCATCTATACTGACCTCCATCAGGTTGCAAACTGAATATATTTTTTTCTGCATCTACCTCTGAAAAAATATTGGGCTTCTAGCTGTGTGTGGGTCTTGTTATATTAATCCATCTATACTGACCTCCATCAGGTTGCAAACTGAATATAATTTTTTTCTGCATCTAGCTCTGAAAAAATATTTGGCCTTCTAGTAGTGTGTCGGACTTTCTCTATTAGTCCATCTATACTGACCTCCATCAGGTTGCAAACTGAATATATTTTTTTCCTGCATCTACCTCTGAAAAAATATTGGGCTTCTAGCTGTGTGTGGGTCTTGTTCTATTAATCCATCTATACTGACCTCCATCAGGTTGCAAATTCAAAATAATTTTTTTCTGCATCTAACCCAGCCAATAGTTTTGGCCTAATACCACAGTTTGGCCACTCAGCTCTGCTCGGTTACCATCCATTGTTTTTTTGTGCAAACAACTCCAGAGTTGTGAATTAGTTAACCACCAAAATTAGTGGAAAAAGGCCTGCTGCTGGTGGAAAGGGGAATAGGCGTGTTGGGAAGGAGAAAAAAGGTTGTGTCCGTGGGGTAGGTGTTAAAGCAACAGTAACATCTGCAGAAGAAAGACCATCTTCCAGCCAAACTAAAATGTCTACTTCTTTTAGCGGACAATGTGATAAGATCCCTTTCTTACGGCCACGCCAATCGCTACAAATTCCAGATGAGGCACAAAAACAGCAGGTGCTTCAACGGATATCAAGTGCTCCTTTAAGTGGGCTCTCCTCCACATCAACTTCAACATCACAAATACTCCAGTCCTCAAAGGTGTCACCCAAATCGCACTTGCTTCCTCACAGCTCCCAAATCTCCAGCTGCCCGTCTGAGTATGAGGTAGAACAGATGGTTGAGTCTGCAGAGCTGTTTACTCATACTATAGCCTGGGAATCAGAGGTCGACTCCAGCGCTTCTGTGAATCCAGACGAGGAAATGATCTGCACTGATGCCCAGAATCTTTATGAGTCGGATCCAGGACCAGACGCAGAAGGTTCTGACCATAATGTAGACCCTCATTCCCAAACTGTAACTCCTGTTGGTGGAGACAATGAGGAAGACGATGATAAGACTCAAATACCTGATTGGAGCGACAACTTTAGTTTTTTGTCAGGGCAGGAACAGGTTGGCTCTGAGGACGACGGGTGTGATAACGCACAGGGTGATGATGATGAGGTCGGAGATCCCACTTACTGTCAACCCACAGTCAGCCAAGAGATGAGGTCAGCAGAGGAGGTGGAGGAAGATGCTAGTGACGACGAGGTCAGGTTGCGCCTTCCTGGACAGAGACGTAGTACTGGAAGCACGTCAACAACTGCATCCTCAAACACAACTCTGCCTCTCACCACAAGTCGTGGTGGCTCTTCAGGTCGCATGGGTGCTAAGCCTTGCATAGCCTGGGCATTTTTTCAGATCGATAAAGATGAGCCAACTCGTGTTATCTGTAACATTTGTCAGCAAAAGCTAAGTAGAGGCCAAAAAATACATAGTTTGAGTACTTCATGCATGAACCGGCACATGGACATGAAACATAAGTTGCAGTGGGAAGCTCAGTGTGCTACAATGCGGCCTAGCCGGCCGGGCCAACCACCGTCTGCCATATCTTGTGCATCCGCGGCCTCTTCATCCTCTGTGACTGGGGGGACAGCAGTCACACCTGTTTTGGGGCGCAGACCTGCCACATCTTTACCCGCAACAGCCAGCGTGATTGGCAGGTCATCATTTTCTTTGGAGGTGGTAACACCAGCTGGTGTTGAGCGCTGTCCGACATCGATAGCACCACCTTTGGATCAAGGCAACCTAACATGTCCGCCTGCATCTTCCTCACAGACCGGCAGTTTGCCGGGGACACCCTTATCAACCCCGTCTAAGCACAATAGCCAGCCCTCGGTCCCTCAGATGTGGACAAGTAAAAGACCATTTCCTCCTAGCTATGAGAAAGCTAAGAGGTTGAATTTCACCATCTGCAAGCTCTTGGCTACAGAAATGCTGCCTTTCCGCCTGGTGGACACAGAGGATTTTCGAGACCTTATGTCCGTCGCAGTGCCCCAGTACCAGATGCCCAGTCGGCACTACTTCTCAAAGAAAGGTGTGCCTGCGCTCCACCAGCATGTCGCACATAACATCACCGCTCCTTTGAGAAACTCTGTGTGTGACAGGGTGCATTTCACCAGAGACACTTGGACGAGTAGGCATGGACAGGGGCGTTACATGTCGCTGACTGGGCACTGGGTAACTATGGTGACAGCAGGACAAGGGGCTGCTGTCCAAGTCTTGCCGTCCCCACGAGTTGTGCGTCAATCCTCTTTATGTCAAAGTTCCTCCACTGCTTCTGCCTCCTCAACCTCCTCTCGGTCTTCCACCTGCACCCAAAGCCTGTCTGGTCATGCCACAAGCTTTCTAACTGCGCAGAAGGGATCCTGCACACCTCCTTACTATGCTGGCAGTAGGGCTCAACGTCATCAGGCGGTTTTTACATTGAAATGTCTGGGAAATGTGAGTCACACAGCTGAGGAGTTGTGGTCAGCTCTGGAGAACCAATTTCATGAATGGTTGTCTCCACTGGACCTGAAACCAGGGAAGGCCGTGTGCGACAATGCTGCAAACCTGGGTGCGGCCCTTCGCCGGGGCAATGTCACACACGTGCCTTGTATGGCTCACGTGTTGAACCTGGTTGTCCAGCAATTTTTAGCCCACTATCCCAGACTAGATGGCCTTCTGCAGAGGGCACGGTCGCTGTGTGCTCACTTCCGCCGTTCGCATCCCGCAGCTCAGCGACTTACATCTCTACAGAAGTCGTTGGGCCTGCCACTTCACCGGCTAAAATGCGATGTGCCTACCCGGTGGAATTCAACTCTGCACATGTTGCAGCGACTGTGGCAGCACCGACAAGCCCTGGTGCAATACGTTCTGACGTATAGCCTGGGCCAATGAGATTCAGAGGTGGGGCAAATCACGCTGGAGGAGTGGTCTCAGATCAGGGACCTATGCACCCTTCTGCACAGTTTTGAAATGGCGACGAAGATGTTTAGTGCTGACGATGCCATTATCAGCATGACTATTCCGGTGATTTACATGCTGGAGCACATGTTAAACAGAATTCGGAGTCAGGTGGTGGCACAAGAGGAGGTGGAGGAAGTAGAGGAGGAGGAGTTGTATGCGGAAGGGCTAACATCTGCAAGGTCCAGACGGTCGGCAGCACCAAGGCGGCAGGCATGTGAGGGTGGGGGAGATGGTTTTACCAGGGCGCATGGTAGCAGCCAAACTAGTGAGGAAGGTGCAGGAGCCCAGGAAGAAGTGGAGGACGAACTGATGGAAGACTCATCAGATGAGGGAGACCTTGATCACATTTCTGTTGTGCGAGGTTGGGGGGAGAGGACAGAGGAAGGAAGCATGATTGTTACCTCGCCACCAACACAACAGGGACTTGGTGCTCCTGGATGCGCAACACACATGAGTGCCTTCTTGCTGCACTACCTGCAACATGACCCTCGAATTGTGAGAATTAGAAATAATCCTGACTACTGGGTTGCCACACTGTTAGATCCCCGGTACAAAAGTAAATTTGCAGAAATTATTCCTGCCATAGAAAGGGATGCACGCATGCAGGAGTATCAGCAGAGACTGTTGCAGAATCTTACATGTGCTTTTCCACAAAATACCAGTGGTGCACGTAGTGAATCTCACAGTTCCAACTTGCCAACCGTGGGACCGTCAAGTGTTCAGCACTCAAACCGTAACAGAACCACAGTATCTGCTGGTAACATCAATTTTGCGGAATCATTTCACCACTTTTTTAGCCCATCCTTTGCAAGGCCACAGGAGACAAGAAGTCTGACACATAGTCAACGCCTAGAGACGATGGTACAGGAGTATCTCCAAGTAAACATTGAAGCCACGACTGTGTCACTGGACCCTTGCTCTTTTTGGGCTTCCAATCTGGATAAATGGCCGGAGCTAGCCACTTACGCCTTGGAGATCTTGTCATGCCCCGCAGCCAGCGTTCTGTCTGAACGTGTGTTCAGCGCTGCTGGTGGTGTGCTGACAGATAAGCGCACGCGGCTCTCCACTGATAATGTAGACAGACTCACGCTCATAAAGATGAACAAATCATGAATCCGAAATGACTTTTCTACCCCTGTGTCATCCTGGGGAGAGTAAAAGCTTGATGATTGGTTAAAATCACCCTACCAACCGTTTTAAGCTTTCAAATTACTAATCATGTTTATCTGTATCTTGACTGGAAAATAATTTGGGCTTTGTAGCAGTGTGCAGCACTGATCCTATTAGGCCATCTATACTAAAGCTTCACCAGATTTAAAATTAAAAATAATTTTTAGCTGCATCTAGCCCGGAAAATAATTTTGGGGCTCCGAGATGCGCAAGGCACATAAGTGCCTTCTTGCTGCACTACCTGCAGCATGACCCTCATATTGTCAGAATTCGAAGTAATCAAGACTACTGGGTTGCCACACTCTTAGATCCCCCAAACTTTTCGATCAACCTTTTCATTTTAATAAAGACCAAAAAAATGGTCATTTTTGAAATTATAAGCATTAGCAGGTTGTTAGAAACTGAAATCAAACAGTTTTCAACTCAAAACTTTATTCTAGGTGATGTTACATTTTCACATAGGACCCCTTGTTCGAAAGGAGCTTCTGAACTCTCTCGTCCATTGAATTTGTCAGGTTTTGGATGGTTTCTGCTTCAATTGTTTTGCATGAGGACAGAATACCCTCCCAGAGCTGTTGCTTAGATGTGAACTGCCTCCCACCATCATAGACACTCCTTTTAATGATGCTCCAAAGGTTCTGAATGGGGTAGAGGTCAGGGGAGCATGGGGGTCACACCATAAGTTTGTCCCCTTTTATGCCCATATCAGCCAGAGATGCAGATGTTTTATGTGCAGCATGAGATGGTGCATTATCATGCAGAAAAATGATCTTGCTGTGAAATACACGGTTCTTCTTCTTGAACCATGGCAGGAAGTGCTGTTTGAGAAAATCCACATACATTATGGAGTTCATCTTTAGCGCCTTCAGGGATCCTAAAGGGGCCGACAATCTCTCTCCCCATGATTCCAGCCCAAAACATTACTCCACCTCCTCCTTGTTGGCGCTGTAGCCGTGTTTGCGTGGGGTGTCCATCAACCAGCCATCCTCCACTCCATCCATCTGGACCATCGAGCGCTGCACGGCACTCATCCGTGAACAAAACAGTTTTGAAATCAGTCTTCATGTAATGTTTGGCCCACTGGAGCCGTTTCTGCTTGTGTGAAGTGGATAGAGGAGGTCGACAGGATGGCGCATGCACAGCTGCAAACCTCTGAAGGACCGTGCATCTTGTTGTTCGGGGGACGTTTGAGGCACAAGCAGCTTCAAAAACTTGTCTGCTGCTATGACAAGGCTTTTTTGCCGCTGCTCTTTCAACCTGACGTAATTGCCTGTAGGAAAGAGTCCTCAATTTGCCCTTATCAGCACGCACACGTGTGTACTGTGAATCAGCTACATACTTCTTGATTGCCAAGACACTTCATCCTGATCATCGCACAATGTTGATTATAGTCATGACTTGACCTAAACACTCCACAATTTGTTGCTTCTCAGCAGCCGACACATCCTTTTTCTTTCCCATTTTGGCAGAAAATGTAGGCTGCTTAATAATGTGAGAGAGCCTTCTTAAGTAGTCTTGCCTTTCATTGGACACACCTGCCAAACTAATTAGCACAGGTGTCTGCAATTGCTTACAGTGATATAAAGAGCCCTGACACACATCACCATCAATGAGTTTAACTGACAAACAAACAAATTCTTCCCTTATCACTCCTAAACACTTTTTGCATAATAATTTGGAACGCAGTGTACATGTGCTTTTCCACAAAACACCAGTGGTTCACGTAGTGAATCTTACAGTTCTAACTTGCCAACCGTGGTCTGTATGGAGTTGTTCAATAAAGGGCCCAAAATTAAGATAACATAGATGGGAGAGGTCTCTATGAATAGGAATTCCTAAGTATTTGATACTCTGTGAGGGCCAGGCAAAGGGAAAGTTGGACTGGATGGAATCCTATATGGATTTGGGGAGGGAGACATCGAGGGCCTCAGACTTCGCTGCATTGATTTTAAAATTTTACCATGTAACAAAGTGATCTATTTCAGCCATAACAGCATGGATGGATATATGTGATTGAGTGATATATACTAGGACATCATCAGCAAATAGAGAGCACTTGTACTCGGTGCCTCCCACCTCAATCCACCTAATATTGGGGTTATGGCGAATTGATGAGAGCAGGTGCTCCGTCACTAGGATGTATAAGAGAGGGGGACAGAGGACATCACTGCCTTGTCCCATTGGTGATTGTGAAAGGTGATGAAAATGTTCTGACGCACCCCCTGGGCCTTGGGACACCCGGAGCCGGACCCTTTTTGGTGGATGCTGGTGGTTGTAGTCTTCGTGGCGGCGACCCGGTTCCGTGGCTCAGGGCGGTCAAACCAGTGGCGGAACTATTTATGTGGTTTTGATGTTTAAATGTCCGACTACGCCACCCGTGGATTGCGGTCAGAGTGAACCGCCGCTACAGGGCAGACCGCTGAGGCTGGTGTTGTGGGTACAGCAGAGCGTAGCATAACTCCCCACGGGAGGAGTATAGCCTCAGGGCAGTGTATGCGGAGGATGGGGGTGATGGTGCAGGGCAGCATCAGTAACGACACGGAGTCAGTAATGCAGTTCAGGGCCTTTACTCACAGTTCTTATTATCCAGACCACGTCTGCAGGTAACGGCTGCCCACGTCGTACTGTGCTCACCAGGTGAGGGGCTCAGACAACTCCCAGATAACTTTGGAGCACTTCACAGGACCCCCTTTGTGTGTCCTTTGTCTGGCCTTTCTTACCAACACTTCTGTCCGGCTGCCTCGGGCCTCCTCTTGGTAAACTTGGCGCCAGTTTCCCTGACCCTATGTGGTGCCTTCCTAGCGGGTGTAGCGAGGGGCTGCGCCACATAAAATGTCAGAGCCTCCGGTTTCTAGCTGAGGGTCGTTTCCTGCCTCCACTAGTTCGGGGACCGGTCTCCCCCTTTGGCCTGACCCCTCCACGCAGGTGGATTCGGGCGTGCGGTGGCGACTCGCCCGTCCGCACCCCTGGGATCCCTTCATTCCTCGTTCCTGGAGCCTTCTCCGCTCCTCTTCCTTCCTTCTCCCTCTTCCAGGCCTGGGCCTCTGTTACTAGGCCCGCCTCCGGAGCAGAGCTCATGCAGAGCCCCTGCTCCCTGCCACTTCTGCTCAGACTTCTCTGCACTGAACTAAGATGGTGCCCACCTTTTATACTCCCTTCTCAATGCACCCAGGAACTGCTTCCTCCCTGCTCCTGCACTACAGGGTTCCCCTTCCTCAGTGTTCCCTCCCCCCACTCCAGCCAGGGACAGGGACTGTCGTGCCCATCTCAGGGGCATATTGGTCGCCCTGCCCCACGGCAATGTGGTGTAATGCATGCAGGTGTCGGGTCCTGATCCACACTCCATCCTTACCTGAGAGTGAGATATCACACCTCTGGGTGAGGTGCAATACGTCTGTAGCAACCGAGCCCTCAGGGTGCTACAGTTCCATTTATCTTCAGCCTAGGTGACGTATTGCGATACAGGGCCATGATTTTGGCTATAAAAGGGTCCCCTAGACCCCTACCCCAAGCTTTTTAAGAGAATCATATATGGCGTGCCAGGAGACTCTATGGAATGCTTTCTCAGCATCCAACGAGAGTATCTAATTACAAATTTTTAACTGCATCTAGCCCAGGAAATACTTTGTGCCTAGTAGCAGTGTCTGCTAGTCAGCGGATTATCCCGGCTGTTAAGCAAGCTGCACCACCTGTAGTTTCGACACTTAATTTTTTCAAAGGAAATGCTTCGGGACCATGGGATACTTAGTGAAGAGCATCAGGAGGCACCCCAAGGCATAGGGGCTGGGACTGGCAGTAGGATGCCTTGCGGTGGACAGCCGAGCTCGATCCTTATAAAAGCTTTTTAACTGCAGCAGCTTTAGTGGACGCTACTGGAGCTGGAATTACCGCGGCTGCTGGCATGAGACTTGCCCTCCAATAGATCCTTGTAAATGGATTTAAAGTGTATTCATTCAAATTAGAGAGACAATTTAAATTAAAAAGCTTAGAGCTGCCTCCACCACAGGGGGGCTCGCTCGACCCACCAGCGGACAGGCACCAGTATTGGGAGAGGGGGGCTGGCCGTCAGGGTTCACCGCGTCTCTGGCACAAACCCGGCGACACGGAGGTGGCACGGGCAGGAGCGGACTGGCCGTGTCGGCTTCTCACTTTTTGGATTTTAGAAGGGCATGACATGCCTATATCTGTGTCTCCCCCTCCTTTTACTCCTCCACCTCTTTTATTTTCGCATGACTATATGTACTTGTCACTTTTCCATGTGTTAGTTATGTCTTCTGAGCAGTTTGTCAGCTTTTGGACACCTTTGAAGGTGTTTTCTATGTGTTTCTATGTGTTTTTGTTTGCCTGCCATTGGTTTTAACGGTGTTCGAAGGTGTTCGACGAACAGTTCGACGAACAGTTCGGCGAACACACGGGTGTTCGACGAACCGAACCGAACTCGAACACTACGGGGGTGGCTCAACACTAGTATTGACGTGCTCAAGAGGAATTGCACAACAAATTTTGCCTCCATTTTTTCCTGATACCCTTGCGAAAATAAAAAAAATTGGGGTCTAAAGTAACATTTTTGTGAAAAAAGTTAAATGTTAATTTTTTTCTTCCACATTCCAAAAATTCCTGTGAAGCAGCTGAAGGGTTAATAAACTTCTTGATTGTGGTTTTGAGCACCTTGAGGGGTGCAGTTTTTAGAATGGTGTAACTTTGGGGTCTTTTCTGTCATAAAGGCCCCTCAAAGTCACTTCAAATGTGATGTGGTCCCTAAAAAATGATTTTGCAAATTTTGTTGGAAAAATGAGAAATCGCTGGTCAACTTTTAACCGTTATAACTTCCTAATAAAAAAAAAATTGGTTCCAAAATTGTGCCGATGTAAAGTAAACATGTGGGAAATGTTATTTATTATCTATTTTGTGTGACATATCTCTTGGATTTAAGGGCATAAAAATTCTAATTTTGAAAATTGTGAAATTTTCAAAATTTTCACTAAATTTCCGATTTTTTCAAAAATAAACGCAAGTGATATCGAAGACATTTTACCACTATCATGAAGTACAATATGTCACGAAAAAATAATCTCAGAATCAGTGGGATCTGTTGAAGCGTTCCAGGGGTATTACATCATAAAATGACAGTGGTCAGAATTGTAAAAATTGGCCCGGTCATTAACGTGCAAACCACCCTCAGGTGTAAAGGGGTTAGAAAGCAATCAAGAGTACACCATTTTCTGCTACATTTGCTTGTTAGCACAGCAGAATACAGCCAGATCTTTTTCATATTATACTGATAAAAATCCAGAAATTTGAACTGAAAGTGGAAAATATTGGCCTCCTTTTCCATTTTGTTGCAGTGTGTCGGTCAAGCAATTCACACTAGGTCTCTGTGAAGAATATTGTTAGTAAACTACAGGCCTGCTATTTAAAACCGTGGTTCTCTGTCAGATGAATCACATATAACAGCGTTCCAAAATCAGCCATTTCTGGCTTCCATTTCATTGCAGTGTGTCGGTCAACCTATTCACACTGGGTCTCTGTGAAGAATAGTATTAGTAAACTACAGGCCTGCTATTTAAAACCATGGTTCTCTGTCAGATGTATCACATATAACTGTGTTCCAAAATCAGCCATTTCTGGCTTCCATTTTCATATTGTTGCAGTGTGTCGGTCAAGCTATTCACACTAGGCCTCTGTGAAGAATAGTATTAGTAAACTACAGGCCTGCTATTTAAAACCGTGGCTCTCCGTCAGACTTACCACATATAACAGTGTTCCAAAATCAGCCATTTCTGGCTTCCATTTCATTGCAGTGTGTCAGTCAAGCTATTTACACTAGGTCTCTGTGAAGAATAGTATTAGTAAACTACAGGCCTGCTATTTAAAACTGGTTCTCTGTCAGATGTATCACATATAAGAGCGTTTCAAAATCAGCCATTTCTGGCTTCCATTTTTATTTTGTTGCAGTGTGTCGGTCAAGCTATTCACACTGGGTCTCTGTCAAGAATAATATTAGTAAACTACAGGCCTGCTATTTAAAGCCGTGGTTCTCTGTCAGACGTATCTCACATATAACTGCATTCCAAAATGAGCCATTTCAGGCTTCCACTTTCATTTTGTTGCAGTGTGTCGGTCAAGCTATTCACACTAGGTCTCTGTGAAGAATAGTATTAGTAAACTACAGGCCTGCTATTTAAAACCGTGGTTCTCCGTCAGACTTACCACATATAACAGTGTTCCAAAATCAGCCACTTCTGGCTTCCATTTCGTTGCAGTGTGTCGGTCAAGCTATTCACGCAAGGTCTCTGTGAAGAATAGTATTAGCAAACTACAGGCCTGATATTTAAAACCGTGGTTCTCTGTCAGATGTATCATATATAACAGTGTTCCAAAATCAGTCATTTCTGGCTTCCATTTTCATTTTGTTGCAGTGTGTCGGTCAAGCAATTCACACTAGGTCTCTGTGAAGAATAATATTAGTAAACTACAGGCCTGCTGTTTAAAACCGTGGTTCTCTGTCAGACGTATCTCACATATAACTATGTTCCAAAATCAGCCATTTCTGGTTTCCATTTTGTTGCAGTGTGTCGGTCAAGCTATTCACACTAGGTCTCTGTGAAGAATAGTATTAGTAAACTACAGGCCTGCTATTTAAAACCGTGGTTCTCTGTCAGATGTATTACATATTACAGCGTTCCAAAATCAGTCATTTCTGGCTTCCATTTTCATTTTGTTGCAGTGTGTCGGTCAAGCAATTCACACTAGGTCTCTGTGAAGAATGGTATCAGTAAACTACAGGCCTGCTATTTAAAACCATGGTTCTCTGTCAGAGGTATCACATATAACAGCGTTCCAAAATCACCATTTTGGGCTTCCATTTCGTTGCAGTGTGTTGGTCAACCTATTCACACTAGGTCTCTGTGAAGAATAGTATTAGTAAACTACAGGCCTGCTATTTAAAACCGTTGTTCTCTATCATATGAATCACATATAACAGCGTTCCAAAATCAGCCATTTCTGGCTTTCATTTTCATTTCGTTGCAGTGTGTCGGTCAAGCAATTCACACTAGGTCTCTGTGAAGAATAGTATTAGTAAACTACAGGCCTGCTATTTAAAACTGTGGTTCTCTATCAGATGTATCACATATAACAGCGTTCCAAAATCACCATTTCGGGCTTCCATTTCATTGCAGTGTATCGGTCAACCTATTCACACTAGGTCTCTGTGAAGAATAGTATTAGTAAACTACAGGCCTGCTATTTAAAATCGTGGTTCTCTATCATATGAATCACATATAACAGAGTTCCAAAATCAGCCATTTCTGGCTTCCATTTTCATTTTGTTGCAGTGTGTCGGTCAAGCTATTCACACTAGGTCTCTGTGAAGAATAGTATTAGTAAAATACAGGCCTGCTATTTAAAACTGTGGTTCTCTGTCAGACGTATCTCACATATAACTGCGTTCCAAAATCAGCCATTTCTGGCTTCCATTTCCATTTTGTTGCAGTGTCGGTCAAGCAATTCACACAAGGTCGCTGTGAAGAATAGTATTAGTAAACTACAGGCCTGCAATTTAAAATCGTGGTTCTCTGTCACATGTATTACATATAAATGTGGTTCAAATCCAGACATTTGTAGTGAACGTGGAAAATATTGTTCTCCATTTATAGATTGTAGCAGTGTGTTAGTGTACACCATTTTACAGCTCCATTTACTTGCTCGCAGAATACAGCCAGATTTTTTTAGTTTTATTCATATTACGGTATTGTGGAAGCAGAGGAACTTTTTTCAATGATCAGATGCACGTGATCCTTATGACTGCCGTAGTAATACAGAAATTTTGTGGAGAGTGCCAAATATTGCAAAATTGTTGTAATTCAGCCACATTGGAGGGTTTCCAAGCATGAACCGCCTTTTTAAGGTCATGCCACAGCATCACAATATGATTGAGGTCAGGACTAGTGTTGAGCCACCCCCGTAGTGTTCGAGTTCGGTTCGTCGAACACCCGTGTGTTCGCCGAACTGTTCGTCGAACTGTTCGTCGAACACCTTCGAACACCGTTAAAACCAATGGCAGGCAAACAAAAACACATAGAAACACATAGAAAACACCTTCAAAGGTGTCCAAAAGCTGACAAACTGCTCAGAAGACACAACTAACACATGGAAAAGTGACAAGTACATATAGTCATGCGAAAAGAAAAGAGGTGGAGGAGTAAAAGGAGAGGGAGACACAAATATAGGCATGTCATGCCCTTCTAAAATCCAAAAAGTGAGAAGCCGACACGTTCAGTCCGCTCCTGCCCGTGCCACCTCCGTGTCGCCGGGTTTGTGCCAGAGCCGCGGTGAACCCTGACGGCCAGCCCCCCTCTCCCAATACTGGTGCCTGTCCGCTGGTGGGTCGAGCGAGCCCCCCTGTGGTGGAGGCAGCTCTAAGCTTTTTAATTTAAATTGTCTCTCTAATTTGAATGAATACACTTTAAATCCATTTACAAGGATCTATTGGAGGGCAAGTCTCATGCCAGCAGCCGCGGTAATTCCAGCTCCAGTAGCGTCCACTAAAGCTGCTGCAGTTAAAAAGCTTTTATAAGGATCGAGCTCGGCTGTCCACCGCAAGGCATCCTACTGCCAGTCCCAGCCCCTATGCCTTGGGGTGCCTCCTGATGCTCTTCACTAAGTATCCCATGGTCCCGAAGCATTTCCTTTGAAAAAATTAAGTGTCTAAACTACAGGTGGTGTAGCTTGCTTAACAGCCGGGATAATCCGCTGACTAGCAGACACTGCTACTAGGCACAAAGTATTTCCTGGGCTAGATGCAGTTAAAAATTTGTAATTAGATACTCTCATTGGATGCTGAGAAAGCATTCCATAGAGTCTCCTGGCACGCCATATATGATTCTCTTAAAAAGCTTGGGGTAGGGGTCTAGGGGACCCTTTTATAGCCAAAATCACGGCCCTGTATCGCAGTACGTCACCTAGGCTGAAGATAAATGGAACTGTAGCACCCTGAGGGCTCGGTTGCTACAGACGTATTGCACCTCACCCAGAGGTGTGATATCTCACTCTCAGGTAAGGATGGAGTGTGGATCAGGACCCGACACCTGCATGCATTACACCACATTGCCGTGGGGCAGGGCGACCAATATGCCCCTGAGATGGGCACGACAGTCCCTGTCCCTGGCTGGAGTGGGGGGAGGGAACACTGAGGAAGGGGAACCCTGTAGTGCAGGAGCAGGGAGGAAGCAGTTCCTGGGTGCATTGAGAAGGGAGTATAAAAGGTGGGCACCATCTTAGTTCAGTGCAGAGAAGTCTGAGCAGAAGTGGCAGGGAGCAGGGGCTCTGCATGAGCTCTGCTCCGGAGGCGGGCCTAGTAACAGAGGCCCAGGCCTGGAAGAGGGAGAAGGAAGGAAGAGGAGCGGAGAAGGCTCCAGGAACGAGGAATGAAGGGATCCCAGGGGTGCGGACGGGCGAGTCGCCACCGCACGCCCGAATCCACCTGCGTGGAGGGGTCAGGCCAAAGGGGGAGACCGGTCCCCGAACTAGTGGAGGCAGGAAACGACCCTCAGCTAGAAACCGGAGGCTCTGACATTTTATGTGGCGCAGCCCCTCGCTACACCTGCTAGGAAGGCACCACATAGGGTCAGGGAAACTGGCGCCAAGTTTACCAAGAGGAGGCCCGAGGCAGCCGGACAGAAGTGTTGGTAAGAAAGGCCAGACAAAGGACACACAAAGGGGGTCCTGTGAAGTGCTCCAAAGTTATCTGGGAGTTGTCTGAGCCCCTCACCTGGTGAGCACAGTACGACGTGGGCAGCCGTTACCTGCAGACGTGGTCTGGATAATAAGAACTGTGAGTAAAGGCCCTGGACTGCATCACTGACTCCGTGTCGTTACTGCTGCTGCCCTGCACCATCACCCCCATCCTCCGCATACACTGCCCTGAGGCTATACTCCTCCCGTGGGGAGTTATGCTACGCTCTGCTGCACCCACAACACCAGCCTCAGCGGTCTGCCCTGTAGCGGCGGTTCACTCTGACCGCAATCCACGGGTGGCGTAGTCGGACATTTAAACATCAAAACCACATAAATAGTTCCGCCACTGGTTTGACCGCCCTGAGCCACGGAACCGGGTCGCCGCCACGAAGACTACAACCACCAGCATCCACCAAAAAGGGTCCGGCTCCGGGTGTCCCAAGGCCCAGGGGGTGCGTCACAACATTTTCATCACCTTTCACAATCACCAATGGGACAAGGCAGGGATGTCCTCTGTCCCCTCTCTTATACATCCTAGTGACGGAGCACCTGCTCTCATCAATTCGCCATAACCCCAATATTAGGTGGATTGAGGTGGGAGGCACCGAGTACAAGTGATCTCTATTTGCTGATGATGTCCTAGTATATATCACTCAATCACATATATCCATCCCTGCTGTTATGGCTGAAATAGATCACTTTGTTACATGGTAAAATTTTAAAATCAATGCAGCGAAGTCTGAGGCCCTCGATGTCTCCCTCCCCAAATCCATATAGGATTCCATCCAGTCCAACTTTCCCTTTGCCTGGCCCTCACAGGGTATCAAATACTTAGGAATTCATATTCATAGAGACCTCTCCCATCTATGTTATCTTAATTTTGGGCCCTTTATTGAACAATTCCATACAGACCACGGTTGGCAAGTTAGAACTGTAAGATTCACTACGTGAACCACTGGTGTTTTGTGGAAAAGCACATGTACACTGCGTTCCAAATTAATATGCAAAAAGTGTTTAGGAGTGATAAGGGAAGAATTTGTTTGTTTGTCAGTTAAACTCATTGATGGTGATGTGTGTCAGGGCTCTTTATATCACTGTAAGCAATTGCAGACACCTGTGCTAATTAGTTTGGCAGGTGTGTCCAATGAAAGGCAAGACTACTTAAGAAGGCTCTCTCACATTATTAAGCAGCCTACATTTTCTGCCAAAATGGGAAAGAAAAAGGATGTGTCGGCTGCTGAGAAGCAACAAATTGTGGAGTGTTTAGGTCAAGGCATGACTACAATCAACATTGTGCGATGATCAGGATGAAGTGTCTTGGCAATCAAGAAGTATGTAGCTGATTCACAGTACACACGTGTGCGTGCTGATAAGGGCAAATTGAGGACTCTTTCCTACAGGCAATTACGTCAGGTTGAAAGAGCAGCGGCAAAAAAGCCTTGTCATAGCAGCAGACAAGTTTTTGAAGCTGCTTGTGCCTCCAACGTCCCCCGAACAACAAGATGCAGGGTCCTTCAGAGGTTTGCAGCTGTACATACGCCATCCTGTCGACCTCCTCTATCCACTTCACACAAGCAGAAACGGCTCCAGTGGGCCAAACATTACATGAAGACTGATTTCAAAACTGTTTTGTTCACGGATGAGTGCCGTGCAGCGCTCGATGGTCCAGATGGATGGAGTGGAGGATGGCTGGTTGATGGACACCCCACGCAAACACGGCTACAGTGCCAACAAGGAGGAGGTGGAGTAATGTTTTGGGCTGGAATCATGGGGAGAGAGATTGTCGGCCCCTTTAGGATCCCTGAAGGCGCTAAAGATGAACTCCATAATGTATGTGGATTTTCTCAAACAGCACTTCCTGCCATGGTTCAAGAAGAAGAACCGTGTATTTCACAGCAAGATCATTTTTCTGCATGATAATGCACCATCTCATGCTGCACATAAAACATCTGCATCTCTGGCTGATATGGGCATAAAAGGGGACAAACTTATGGTGTGACCCCCATGCTCCCCTGACCTCTACCCCATTCAGAACCTTTGGAGCATCATTAAAAGGAGTGTCTATGATGGCGGGAGGCAGTTCACATCTAAGCAACAGCTCTGGGAGGGTATTCTGTCCTCATGCAAAACAATTGAAGCAGAAACCATCCAAAACCTGACAAATTCAATGGACGAGAGAGTTCAGAAGCTCCTTTCGAACAAGGGGTCCTATGTGAAAATGTAACATCACCTAGAATAAAGTTTTGAGTTGAAAACTGTTTGATTTCAGTTTCTAACAACCTGCTAATGCTTATAATTTCAAAAATGACCATTTTTTTGGTCTTTATTAAAATGAAAAGGTTGATCGAAAAGTTTGGGGGATCTAAGAGTGTGGCAACCCAGTAGTCATGATTACTTCGAATTCTGACAATATGAGGGTCATGCTGCAGGTAGTGCAGCAAGAAGGCACTTATGTGTCTTGCGCATCTCGGAGCCCCAAAATTATTTTCCGGGCTAGATGCAGCTAAAAATTATTTTTAATTTTAAATCTGGTGGAGCTTATTATAGATGGCCTAATAGGATCAGTGCTGCACACTGCTACAAAGCCCAAATTATTTTCCAGTCAAGATACAGATAAACATGATTAGTAATTTGAAAGCTTAAAACGGTTGGTAGGGTGATTTTAACCAATCATCAAGCTTTTACTCTCCCCAGGATGACACAGGGGTAGAAAAGTCGTTTCGGATCCATGATTTGTTCATCTTTATGAACGTGAGTCTGTCTACATTATCAGTGGAGAGCCGCGTGCGCTTATCTGTCAGCACACCACCAGCAGCGCTGAACACACGTTCAGACAGAACGCTGGCTGCGGGGCATGACAAGATCTCCAAGGCGTAAGTGGCTAGCTCCGGCCATTTATCCAGATTGGAAGCCCAAAAAGAGCAAGGGTCCAGTGACACAGTCGTGGCTTCAATGTTTACTTGGAGATACTCCTGTACCATCGTCTCTAGGCGTTGACTATGTGTCAGACTTCTTGTCTCCTGTGGCCTTGCAAAGGATGGGCTAAAAAAGTGGTGAAATGATTCCGAAAAATTGATGTTACCAGCAGATACTGTGGTTCTGTTACGGTTTGAGTGCTGAACACTTGACGGTCCCACGGTTGGCAAGTTGGAACTGTGAGATTCACTACGTGCACCACTGGTGTTTTGTGGAAAAGCACATGTAAGATTCTGCAACAGTCTCTGCTGATACTCCTGCATGCGTGCATCCCTTTCTATGGCAGGAATAATTTCGGCAAATTTACTTTTGTACCGGGGATCTAACAGTGTGGCAACCCAGTAGTCAGGATTATTTCTAATTCTCACAATTCGAGGGTCATGTTGCAGGTAGTGCAGCAAGAAGGCACTCATGTGTGTTGCGCATCCAGGAGCACCAAGTCCCTGTTGTGTTGGTGGCGAGGTAACAATCATGCTTCCTTCCTCTGTCCTCTCCCCCCAACCTCGCACAACAGAAATGTGATCAAGGTCTCCCTCATCTGATGAGTCTTCCATCAGTTCGTCCTCCACTCCTTCCTGGGCTCCTGCACCTTCCTCACTAGTTTGGCTGCTACCATGCGCCCTGGTAAAACCATCTCCCCCACCCTCACATGCCTGCCGCCTTGGTGCTGCCGACCGTCTGGACCTTGCAGATGTTAGCCCTTCCGCATACAACTCCTCCTCCTCTACTTCCTCCACCTCCTCTTGTGCCACCACCTGACTCCGAATTCTGTTTAACATGTGCTCCAGCATGTAAATCACCGGAATAGTCATTCTGATAATGGCATCATCAGCACTAAACATCTTCGTCGCCATTTCAAAACTGTGCAGAAGGGTGCATAGGTCCCTGATCTGAGACCACTCCTCCAGCGTGATTTGCCCCACCTCTGGATCTCGTTGGCCCAGGCTGTACGTCAGAACGTATTGCACCAGGGCTTGTCGGTGCTGCCACAGTCGCTGCAACATGTGCAGAGTTGAATTCCACCGGGTAGGCACATCGCATTTTAGCCGGTGAAGTGGCAGGCCCAACGACTTTTGTAGAGATGTAAGTCGCTGAGCTGCGGGATGCGAACGGCGGAAGTGAGCACACAGCGACCGTGCCCTCTGCAGAAGGCCATCTAGTCTGGGATAGTGGGCTAAAAATTGCTGGACAACCAGGTTCAACACGTGAGCCATACAAGGCACGTGTGTGACATTGCCCCGGCGAAGGGCCGCACCCAGGTTTGCAGCATTGTCGCACACGGCCTTCCCTGGTTTCAGGTCCAGTGGAGACAGCCATTCATGAAATTGGTTCTCCAGAGCTGACCACAACTCCTCAGCTGTGTGACTCACATTTCCCAGACATTTCAAAGTAAAAACCGCCTGATGACGTTGAGCCCTACTGCCAGCATAGTAAGGAGGTGTGCAGGATCCCTTCTGCGCAGTTAGAAAGCTTGTGGCATGACCAGACAGGCTTTGGGTGCAGGTGGAAGACCAAGAGGAGGTTGAGGAAGCAGAAGCAGTGGAGGAACTTTGACATAAAGAGGATTGACGCACAACTCGTGGGGACGGCAAGACTTGGACAGCAGCCCCTTGTCCTGCTGTCACCATAGTTACCCAGTAGAGATGAGCGTTGTTCTACTCGAACTGTTCGCCAATCTCAAATTCGAGCTGTTTTGGGCGGTGTTCGAGCCGGTCGGCGAACACGAACAATTTGAGAAAAATTCGGCTGTTCGAGGTTATGTTCGATAACTGTTCGTGCACCAAAATCATAACTGAATTTTTTCTCAGTAATGATGAAAATTAATGTTAATACTAGAGATGAGCGTTGTTCTACTCGAACTGTTCGCCAATCTCAAATTCGAGCTGTTTTGGGCGGTGGTCGAGCCGGTCGGCGAACACGAACAATTTGAGAAAAATTCGGCTGTTTGAGGTTATGTTCGATAACTGTTCGTGCACCAAAATCATAACTGGATTTTTTCTCAGTAATGATGAAAATTAATGTTAATACGCAGTTTGAGTGTACAGCGGGGCGGGGGGAGGGGCAGGGGATGGATCTCTGCAGGAACAATGAAGATCTCCATTTTTTTTTCTCTTTCCCGCATTTGCAGTGGGGAGGTGCAATCTGTCAGCCTATCAGCAGCGCACACACGGAGCGAAGTGCTTTTTTTCACACAAGCAAGGGCATGTGTGATTGGCAGTGTATGTCACATGTCCTTGCCCTATAAGACCAAGCCATTTTCCCCGTCGCCACCATTTTCTCACTGCTGCAGCTGCGTGTTAGACGGCACCGCTGTTGCTGTGTGTGCTATACCTTGTTAATTTCAAGCCAATTTTCGCACAAATATACAGATAACTTGGGAGTAGGGAATAGTTGTGATTGCAGTCCTTTTAAGGACTAGGTTACAGCATTTCCTACGACTTTTATCAGGGAGGTCTGTGCTCTTAAATAGATAGGTTGTGGGAGTAAAGACTAATTGTAATTGGAGTCCTTTTCAGGACTAGGTTACATGAGTTCCTATCAGTTTTTGCCAGGCAGGTCTGTGCCAGTGCTGTGCAAGTTTTTTTCACAGCATTTGGCTGAATCTAGCAAAGCTAATCCTTTTTGGCCTATTGCAGAGTGTGTTAGTCAGTGGAGTAGCCTATCTGTGTTGCAAGATATAACACCTGTGTATAGAATACCAATTTTTTTACTGCACCTAGTGAAGTAAAATCTTTTGGGCATAGCATCATTCTATTAGTCCATCTATACTGACCTCCATCAGGTTGCAAACTGAATATAATTTTTTTCTGCATCTAGCTCTGAAATAATATTTGGGCTTCTAGCGGTGTGTGGGACTTGGTCTATTAGTCCATCTATACTGACCTCCATCACGTTGCAAATTAAAAATAATTTTTTTCTGCATCTACCTCTGAAAAAATATTTGGGCTTCTAGCAGTGTGTGGGACTTGGTCTATTAGTCCATCTATACTGACCTACATCAGGTTGCAAATTAAAAATAATTTTTTTCTGCATCTAGCTCTGAAAAAATATTTGGGCTTCTAGCGGTGTGTGGGACTTGGTCTATTAGTCCATCTATACTGACCTCCATCAGGTTGCAAATTAAAAATAATTTTTTTCTGCATCTAGCTCTGAAAAAATATTTGGGCTTCTAGCGGTGTGTGGGACTTGGTCTATTAGTCCATCTATACTGACCTCCATCAGGTTGCAAATTAAAAATAATTTTTTTCTGCATCTAGCTCTGAAAAAATATTTGGGCTTCTAGCAGTGTGTGGGACTTGGTCTATTAGTCCATCTATACTGACCTCCATCAGGTTGCAAATTAAAAATATTTTTTTTCTGCATCTAGCTCTGAAAAAATATTTGGGCTTCTAGCAGTGTGTGGGACTTGGTCTATTAGTCCATCTATACTGACCTCCATCAGGTTGCAAATTAAAAATAATTTTTTTCTGCATCTAGCTCTGAAAAAATATTTGGGCTTCTAGCAGTGTGTGGGACTTGGTCTATTAGTCCATCTATACTGACCTCCATCAGGTTGCAAATTAAAAATAATTTTTTTCTGCATCTAGCTCTGAAAAAATATTTGGGCTTCTAGCGGTGTGTGGGACTTGGTCTATTAGTCCATCTATACTGACCTCCATCAGGTTGCAAATTAAAAATAATTTTTTTCTGCATCTAACCCTGCCAATAGTTTTGGCCTAATACCACAGTTTGGCCACTCAGCTCTGCTCGGTTACCATCCATTGTTTTTTTGTGCAAACAACTCCAGAGTTGTGAATTAGTTAACCACCAAAATGAGTGGAAAAAGGCCTGCTGCTGGTGGAAAGGGGAATAGGCGTGTTGGGAAGGGGAAAAAAGGTTGTGTCCGTGGGGTAGGTGCAGATGAAAGACCATCTTCCAGCCAAACTAAAATGTCTACTTCTTTTAGCGGACAATGTGATAAGATCCCTTTCTTACGGCCACGCCAATCGCTACAAATTCCAGATGAGGCACAAAAACAGCAGGTGCTTCAACGGATATCAAGTGCTCCTTTAAGTGGGCTCTCCTCCACATCAACTTCAACATCACAAATACTCCAGTCCTCAAAGGTGTCACCCAAATCGCACTTGCTTCCTCACAGCTCCCAAATCTCCAGCTGTCTGTCTGAGTGTGAGGTAGAACAGATGGTTGAGTCTGCAGAGCTGTTTACTCATACTATAGCCTGGGAATCAGAGGTCGACTCCAGCGCTTCTGTGAATCCAGACGAGGAAATGATCTGCACTGATGCCCAGAATCTTTATGAGTCGGATCCAGGACCAGACGCAGAAGGTTCTGACCATAATGTAGACCCTCATTCCCAAACTGTAACTCCTGTTGGTGGAGACAATGAGGAAGACGATGATAAGACTCAAATACCTGATTGGAGCGACAACTTTAGTTTTTTGTCAGGGCAGGAACAGGTTGGCTCTGAGGACGACGGGTGTGATAGCGCACAGGGTGATGATGATGAGGTCGGAGATCCCACTTACTGTCAACCCACAGTCAGCCAAGAGATGAGGTCAGCAGAGGAGGTGGAGGAAGATGCTAGTGACGACGAGGTCAGGTTGCGCCTTCCTGGACAGAGACGTAGTACTGGAAGCACGTCAACAACTGCATCCTCAAACACAACTCTGCCTCTCACCACAAGTCGTGGTGGCTCTTCAGGTCGCATGGGTGCTAAGCCTTGCATAGCCTGGGCATTTTTTCAGATCGATAAAGATGACCCAACTCGTGTTATCTGTAACATTTGTCAGCAAAAGCTAAGTAGAGGCCAAAAAATACATAGTTTGAGTACTTCATGCATGAACTGGCACATGGACATGAAGCATAAGTTGCAGTGGGAAGCTCAGTGTGCTACAATGCGGCCTAGCCGGCCGGGCCAATCACCGTCTGCCATATCTTGTGCATCCGCGGCCTCTTCATCCTCTGTGACTGGGGGGACAGCAGTCACACCTGTTTTGGGGCGCAGACCTGCCACCTCTTTACCCGCAACAGCCAGCGTGATTGGCAGGTCATCATTTTCTTTGGAGGTGGTAACACCAGCTGGTGTTGAGCGCTGTCCGACATCGATAGCACCACCTTTGGATCAAGGCAACCTAACATGTCCGCCTGCATCTTCCTCACAGACCGGCAGTTTGCCGGGGACACCCTTATCAACCCCGTCTAAGCACAATAGCCAGCCCTCGGTCCCTCAGATGTGGACAAGTAAAAGACCATTTCCTCCTAGCCATGAGAAAGCTAAGAGGTTGAATTTCACCATCTGCAAGCTCTTGGCTACAGAAATGCTGCCTTTCTGCCTGGTGGACACAGAGGATTTTCGAGACCTTATGTCCGTCGCAGTGCCCCAGTACCAGATGCCCAGTCGGCACTACTTCTCAAAGAAAGGTGTGCCTGCGCTCCACCAGCATGTCGCACACAACATCACCGCTTCTTTGAGAAACTCTGTGTGTGACAGGGTGCATTTCACCACAGACACTTGGACGAGTAGGCATGGACAGGGGCGTTACATGTCGCTGACTGGGCACTGGGTAACTATGGTGACAGCAGGACAAGGGGCTGCTGTCCAAGTCTTGCCGTCCCCACGAGTTGTGCGTCAATCCTCTTTATGTCAAAGTTCCTCCACTGCTTCTGCCTCCTCAACCTCCTCTCGGTCTTCCACCTGCACCCAAAGCCTGTCTGGTCATGCCACAAGCTTTCTAACTGCGCAGAAGGGATCCTGCACACCTCCTTACTATGCTGGCAGTAGGGCTCAACGTCATCAGGCGGTTTTTACATTGAAATGTCTGGGAAATGTGAGTCACACAGCTGAGGAGTTGTGGTCAGCTCTGGAGAACCAATTTCATGAATGGTTGTCTCCACTGGACCTGAAACCAGGGAAGGCCGTGTGCGACAATGCTGCAAACCTGGGTGCGGCCCTTCGCCGGGGCAATGTCACACACGTGCCTTGTATGGCTCACGTGTTGAACCTGGTTGTCCAGCAATTTTTAGCCCACTATCCCAGACTAGATGGCCTTCTGCAGAGGGTACGGTCGCTGTGTGCTCACTTCCGCCGTTCGCATCCCGCAGCTCAGCGACTTACATCTCTACAGAAGTCGTTGGGCCTGCCACTTCACCGGCTAAAATGCGATGTGCCTACCCGGTGGAATTCAACTCTGCACATGTTGCAGCGACTGTGGCAGCACCGACAAGCCCTGGTGCAATACGTTCTGACGTATAGCCTGGGCCAACGAGATTCAGAGGTGGGGCAAATCACGCTGGAGGAGTGGTCTCAGATCAGGGACCTATGCACCCTTCTGCACAGTTTTGAAATGGCGACGAAGATGTTTAGTGCTGACGATGCCATTATCAGCATGACTATTCCGGTGATTTACATGCTGGAGCACATGTTAAACAGAATTCGGAGTCAGGTGGTGGCACAAGAGGAGGTGGAGGAAGTAGAGGAGGAGGAGTTGTATGCGGAAGGGCTAACATCTTGCCAACCGTGGTCTGTATGGAGTTGTTCAATAAAGGGCCCAAAATTAAGATAACATAGATGGGAGAGGTCTCTATGAATAGGAATTCCTAAGTATTTGATACCCTGTGAGGGCCAGGGAAAGGGAAAGTTGGACTGGATGGAATCCTATATGGATTTGGGGAGGGAGACATCGAGGGCCTCAGACTTCGCTGCATTGATTTTAAAATTTTACCATGTAACAAAGTGATCTATTTCAGCCATAACAGCATGGATGGATATATGTGATTGAGTGATATATACTAGGACATCATCAGCAAATAGAGAGCACTTGTACTCGGTGCCTCCCACCTCAATCCACCTAATATTGGGGTTATGGCGAATTGATGAGAGCAGGTGCTCCGTCACTAGGATGTATAAGAGAGGGGACAGAGGACATCACTGCCTTGTCCCATTGGTGATTGTGAAAGGTGATGAAAATGTTCTGACGCACCCCCTGGGCCTTGGGACACCCGGAGCCGGACCCTTTTTGGTGGATGCTGGTGGTTGTAGTCTTCGTGGCGGCGACCCAGTTCCGTGGCTCAGGGCGGTCAAACCAGTGGCGGAACTATTTATGTGGTTTTCATGTTTAAATGTCCGACTACGCCACCCGTGGATTGCGGTCAGAGTGAACCGCCGCTACAGGGCAGACCACTGAGGCTGGTGTTGTGGGTGCAGCAGAGCGTAGCATAACTCCCCACGGGAGGAGTATAGCCTCAGGGCAGTGTATGCGGAGGATGGGGGTGATGGTGCAGGGCAGCAGCAGTAACGACACGGAGTCAGTGATGCAGTTCAGGGCCTTTACTCACAGTTCTTATTATCCAGACCACGTCTGCAGGTAACGGCTGCCCACGTCGTACTGTGCTCACCAGGTGAGGGGCTCAGACAACTCCCAGATAACTTTGGAGCACTTCACAGGACCCCCTTTGTGTGTCCTTTGTCTGGTCTTTCTTACCAACACTTCTGTCCGGCTGCCTCGGGCCTCCTCTTGGTAAACTTGGCGCCAGTTTCCCTGACCCTATGTGGTGCCTTCCTAGCGGGTGTAGCGAGGGGCTGCGCCACATAAAATGTCAGAGCCTCCGGTTTTTAGCTGAGGGTCGTTTCCTGCCTCCACTAGTTCGGGGACCGGTCTCCCCCTTTGGCCTGACCCCTCCACGCAGGTGGATTCGGGCGTGCGGTGGCGACTCGCCCGTCCCCACCCCTGGGATCCCTTCATTCCTCGTTCCTGGAGCCTTCTCCGCTCCTCTTCCTTCCTTCTCCCTCTTCCAGGCCTGGGCCTCTGTTACTAGGCCCGCCTCCGGAGCAGAGCTCATGCAGAGCCCCTGCTCCCTGCCACTTCTGCTCAGACTTCTCTGCACTGAACTAAGATGGTGCCCACCTTTTATACTCCCTTCTCAATGCACCCAGGAACTGCTTCCTCCCTGCTCCTGCACTACAGGGTTCCCCTTCCTCAGTGTTCCCTCCCCCCACTCCAGCCAGGGACAGGGACTGTCGTGCCCATCTCAGGGGCATATTGGTCGCCCTGCCCCACGGCAATGTGGTGTAATGCATGCAGGTGTCGGGTCCTGATCCACACTCCATCCTTACCTGAGAGTGAGATATCACACCTCTGGGTGAGGTGCAATACGTCTTTAGCAACCGAGCCCTCAGGGTGCTACAGTTCCATTTATCTTCAGCCTAGGTGACGTATTGCGATACAGGGCCGTGATTTTGGCTATAAAAGGGTCCCCTAGACCCCTACCCCAAGCTTTTTAAGAGAATCATATATGGCGTGCCAGGAGACTCTATGGAATGCTTTCTCAGCATCCAACGAGAGTATCTAATTACAAATTTTTAACTGCATCTAGCCCAGGAAATACTTTGTGCCTAGTAGCAGTGTCTGCTAGTAAGCGGATTATCCCGGCTGTTAAGCAAGCTGCACCACCTGTAGTTTAGACACTTAATTTTTTCAAAGGAAATGCTTCGGGACCATGGGATACTTAGTGAAGAGCATCAGGAGGCACCCCAAGGCATAGGGGCTGGGACTGGCAGTAGGATGCCTTGCGGTGGACAGCCGAGCTCGATCCTTATAAAAGCTTTTTAACTGCAGCAGCTTTAGTGGACGCTACTGGAGCTGGAATTACCGCGGCTGCTGGCATGAGACTTGCCCTCCAATAGATCCTTGTAAATGGATTTAAAGTGTATTCATTCAAATTAGAGAGACAATTTAAATTAAAAAGCTTAGAGCTGCCTCCACCACAGGGGGGCTCGCTCGACCCACCAGCGGACAGGCACCAGTATTGGGAGAGGGGGGCTGGCCGTCAGGGTTCACCGCGGCTCTGGCACAAACCCGGCGACACGGAGGTGGCACGGGCAGGAGCGGACTGGCCGTGTCGGCTTCTCACTTTTTGGATTTTAGAAGGGCATGACATGCCTATATCTGTGTCTCCCCCTCCTTTTACTCCTCCACCTCTTTTATTTTCGCATGACTATATATACTTGTCACTTTTCCATGTGTTAGTTATGTCTTCTGAGCAGTTTGTCAGCTTTTGGACACCTTTGAAGGTGTTTTCTATGTGTTTCTATGTGTTTTTGTTTGCCTGCCATTGGTTTTAACGGTGTTCGAAGGTGTTCGACGAACAGTTCGACGAACAGTTCGGCGAACACACGGGTGTTCGACGAACCGAACCGAACTCGAACACTACGGGGGTGGCTCAACACTAGTTAATACGCAGTTTGAGTGTACAGCAGGGCGGGGGGAGGGGCAGGGGATGGATCTCTGCAGGAACAATGAAGATCTCCATTTTTTTTTCTCTTTCCCGCATTTGCAGTGGGGAGGTGCAATCTGTCAGCCTATCAGCAGCGCACACACGGAGCGAAGTGCTTTTTTTCACACAAGCAAGGGCATGTGTGATTGGCAGTGTATGTCACATGTCCTTGCCCTATAAGACCAAGCCATTTTCCCCGTCGCCACCATTTTCTCACTGCTGCAGCTGCGTGTTAGACGGCACCGCTGTTGCTGTGTGCGCTATACCTTGTTAATTTCAAGCCAATTTTCGCACAAATATACAGATAGCTTGGGAGCAGGGAATAGTTGTGATTGCAGTCCTTTTAAGCACTAGGTTACAGCATTTCCTACGACTTTTATCAGGCAGGTCTGTGCTCTTAAATAGATAGATTGTGGGAGTAAAGACTAATTGTAATTGGAGTCCTTTTCAGGACTAGGTTACATCAGTTCCTATCAGTTTTTGCCAGGCAGGTCTGTGCCAGTGCTGTGCAAGTTTTTTTCACAGCATTTGGCTGAATCTAGCAAAGCTAATCCTTTTTGGCCTATTGCAGAGTGTGTTAGTCAGTGGAGTAGCCTATCTGTGTTGCAAGATATACCACCTGTGTATAGAATACCAATTTTTTTACTGCACCTAGTGAAGTAAAATCTTTTGGGCATAGCATCATTCTATTAGTCCATCTATACTGACCTCCATCAGGTTGCAAACTGAATATAATTTTTTTCTGCATCTAGCTCTGAAAAAATATTTGGGCTTCTAGCGGTGTGTGGGACTTGGTCTATTAGTCCATCTATACTGACCTCCATCAGGTTGCAAATTAAAAATAATTTTTTTCTGCATCTAGCTCTGAAAAAATATTTGGGCTTCTAGCAGTGTGTGGGACTTGGTCTATTAGTCCATCTATACTGACCTCCATCAGGTTGCAAATTAAAAATAATTTTTTTCTTCATTTATCTCTGAAAAAATATTTGGGCTTCTAGCAGCGTGTGGGACTTGTTCTATTAGTCCATCTATACTGACCTCCATCAGGTTGCAAATTAAAAATAATTTTTTTCTGCATCTAGCTCTGAAAAAATATTTGGGCTTCTAGCAGTGTGTGGGACTTGGTCTATTAGTCCATCTATACTGACCTCCATCAGGTTGCAAATTAAAAATAATTTTTTTCTGCATCTAGCTCTGAAAAAATATTTGGGCTTCTAGCAGTGTGTGGGACTTGGTCTATTAGTCCATCTATACTGACCTCCATCAGGTTGCAAATTGAATAAAAAAAATTTCTGCATCTAGCTCTGAAAAAATATTTGGGCTTCTAGCGGTGTGTGGGACTTGGTCTATTAGTCCATCTATACTGACCTCCATCAGGTTGCAAATTAAAAATAATTTTTTTCTGCATCTAACCCAGCCAATAGTTTTGGCCTAATACCACAGTTTGGCCACTCAGCTCTGCTCGGTTACCATCCATTGTTTTTTTGTGCAAACAACTCCAGAGTTGTGAATTAGTTAACCACCAAAATGAGTGGAAAAAGGCCTGCTGCTGGTGGAAAGGGGAATAGGCGTGTTGGGAAGGGGAAAAAAGGTTGTGTCCGTGGGGTAGGTGCAGAAGAAAGACCATCTTCCAGCCAAACTAAAATGTCTACTTCTTTTAGCGGACAATGTGATAAGATCCCTTTCTTACGGCCACGCCAATCGCTATAAATTCCAGATGAGGCACAAAAACAGCAGGTGCTTCAACGGATATCAAGTGCTCCTTTAAGTGGGCTCTCCTCCACATCAACTTCAACATCACAAATACTCCAGTCCTCAAAGGTGTCACCCAAATCGCACTTGCTTCCTCACAGCTCCCAAATCTCCAGCTGCCCGTCTGAGTATGAGGTAGAACAGATGGTTGAGTCTGCAGAGCTGTTTACTCATACTATAGCCTGGGAATCAGAGGTCGACTCCAGCGCTTCTGTGAATCCAGACGAGGAAATGATCTGCACTGATGCCCAGAATCTTTATGAGTCGGATCCAGGACCAGACGCAGAAGGTTCTGACCATAATGTAGACCCTCATTCCCAAACTGTAACTCCTGTTGGTGGAGACAATGAGGAAGACGATGATAAGACTCAAATACCTGATTGGAGCGACAACTTTAGTTTTTTGTCAGGGCAGGAACAGGTTGGCTCTGAGGACGACGGGTGTGATAACGCACAGGGTGATGATGATGAGGTCGGAGATCCCACTTACTGTCAACCCACAGTCAGCCAAGAGATGAGGTCAGCAGAGGAGGTGGAGGAAGATGCTAGTGACGACGAGGTCAGGTTGCGCCTTCCTGGACAGAGACGTAGTACTGGAAGCACGTCAACAACTGCATCCTCAAACACAACTCTGCCTCTCACCACAAGTCGTGGTGGCTCTTCAGGTCGCATGGGTGCTAAGCCTTGCATAGCCTGGGCATTTTTTCAGATCGATAAAGATGACCCAACTCGTGTTATCTGTAACATTTGTCAGCAAAAGCTAAGTAGAGGCCAAAAAATACATAGTTTGAGTACTTCATGCATGAACCGGCACATGGACATGAAGCATAAGTTGCAGTGGGAAGCTCAGTGTGCTACAATGCGGTCTAGCCGGCCGGGCCAACCACCGTCTGCCATATCTTGTGCATCCGCGGCCTCTTCATCCTCTGTGACTGGGGGGACAGCAGTCACACCTGTTTTGGGGCGCAGACCTGCCACCTCTTTACCCGCAACAGCCAGCGTGATTGGCAGGTCATCATTTTCTTTGGAGGTGGTAACACCAGCTGGTGTTGAGCGCTGTCCGACATCGATAGCACCACCTTTGGATCAAGGCAACCTAACATGTCCGCCTGCATCTTCCTCACAGACCGGCAGTTTGCCGGGGACACCCTTATCAACCCCGTCTAAGCACAATAGCCAGCCCTCGGTCCCTCAGATGTGGACAAGTAAAAGACCATTTCCTCCTAGCCATGAGAAAGCTAAGAGGTTGAATTTCACCATCTGCAAGCTCTTGGCTACAGAAATGCTGCCTTTCCGCCTGGTGGACACAGAGGATTTTCGAGACCTTATGTCCGTCGCAGTGCCCCAGTACCAGATGCCCAGTCGGCACTACTTCTCAAAGAAAGGTGTGCCTGCGCTCCACCAGCATGTCGCACACAACATCACCGCTTCTTTGAGAAACTCTGTGTGTGACAGGGTGCATTTCACCACAGACACTTGGACGAGTAGGCATGGACAGGGGCGTTACATGTCGCTGACTGGGCACTGGGTAACTATGGTGACAGCAGGACAAGGGGCTGCTGTCCAAGTCTTGCCGTCCCCACGAGTTGTGCGTCAATCCTCTTTATGTCATTTTTCCTCCACTGCTTCTGCCTCCTCAACCTCCTCTCGGTCTTCCACCTGCACCCAAAGCCTGTCTGGTCATGCCACAAGCTTTCTAACTGCGCAGAAGGGATCCTGCACACCTCCTTACTATGCTGGCAGTAGGGCTCAACGTCATCAGGCGGTTTTTACATTGAAATGTCTGGGAAATGTGAGTCACACAGCTGAGGAGTTGTGGTCAGCTCTGGAGAACCAATTTCATGAATGGTTGTCTCCACTGGACCTGAAACCAGGGAAGGCCGTGTGCGACAATGCTGCAAACCTGGGTGCGGCCCTTCGCCGGGGCAATGTCACACACGTGCCTTGTATGGCTCACGTGTTGAACCTGGTTGTCCAGCAAGTTTTAGCCCACTATCCCAGACTAGATGGCCTTCTGCAGAGGGCACGGTCGCTGTGTGCTCACTTCCGCCGTTCGCATCCCGCAGCTCAGCGACTTACATCTCTACAGAAGTCGTTGGGCCTGCCACTTCACCGGCTAAAATGCGATGTGCCTACCCGGTGGAATTCAACTCTGCACATGTTGCAGCGACTGTGGCAGCACCGACAAGCCCTGGTGCAATACGTTCTGACGTATAGCCTGGGCCAACGAGATTCAGAGGTGCGGCAAATCACGCTGGAGGAGTGGTCTCAGATCAGGGACCTATGCACCCTTCTGCACAGTTTTGAAATGGCGACGAAGATGTTTAGTGCTGACGATGCCATTATCAGCATGACTATTCCGGTGATTTACATGCTGGAGCACATGTTAAACAGAATTCGGAGTCAGGTGGTGGCACAAGAGGAGGTGGAGGAAGTAGAGGAGGAGGAGTTGTATGCGGAAGGGCTAACATCTGCAAGGTCCAGACGGTCGGCAGCACCAGGGCGGCAGGCATGTGAGGGTGGGGGAGATGATTTTACCAGGGCGCATGGTAGCAGCCAAACTAGTGAGGAAGGTGCAGGAGCCCAGGAAGAAGTGGAGGACGAACTGATGGAAGACTCATCAGATGAGGGAGACCTTGATCACATTTCTGTTGTGCGAGGTTGGGGGGAGAGGACAGAGGAAGGAAGCATGATTGTTACCTCGCCACCAACACAACAGGGACTTGGTGCTCCTGGATGCGCAACACACATGAGTGCCTTCTTGCTGCACTACCTGCAACATGACCCTCGAATTGTGAGAATTAGAAATAATCCTGACTACTGGGTTGCCACACTGTTAGATCCCCGGTACAAAAGTAAATTTGCAGAAATTATTCCTGCCATAGAAAGGGATGCACGCATGCAGGAGTATCAGCAGAGACTGTTGCAGAATCTTACATGTGCTTTTCCACAAAATACCAGTGGTGCACGTAGTGAATCTCACAGTTCCAACTTGCCAACCGTGGTCTGTATGGAATTGTTCAATAAAGGGCCCAAAATTAAGATAACATAGATGGGAGAGGTCTCTATGAATAGGAATTCCTAAGTATTTGATACCCTGTGAGGGCCAGGCAAAGGGAAAGTTGGACTGGATGGAATCCTATATGGATTTAGGGAGGGAGACATCGAGGGCCTCAGACTTCGCTGCATTGATTTTAAAATTTTACCATGTAACAAAGTGATCTATTTCAGCCATAACAGCAGGGATGGATATATGTGATTGAGTGATATATACTAGGACATCATCAGCAAATAGAGAGCACTTGTACTCGGTGCCTCCCACCTCAATCCACCTAATATTGGGGTTATGGCGAATTGATGAGAGCAGGTGCTCCATCACTAGGATGTATAAGAGAGGGGACAGAGGACATCCCTGCCTTGTCCCATTGGTGATTGTGAAAGGTGATGAAAATGTTCTGACGCACCCCCTGGGCCTTGGGACACCCGGAGCCGGACCCTTTTTGGTGGATGCTGGTGGTTGTAGTCTTCGTGGCGGCGATCCGGTTCCGTGGCTCAGGGCGGTCAAACCAGTGGCGGAACTATTTATGTGGTTTTGATGTTTAAATGTCCGACTACGCCACCCGTGGATTGCGGTCAGAGTGAACCGCCGCTACAGGGCAGACCGCTAAGGCTGGTGTTGTGGGTGCAGCAGAGCGTAGCATAACTCCCCACGGGAGGAGTATAGCCTCAGGGCAGTGTATGCGGAGGATGGGGGTGATGGTGCAGGGCAGCAGCAGTAACGACACGGAGTCAGTGATGCAGTTCAGGGCCTTTACTCACAGTTCTTATTATCCAGACCACGTCTGCAGGTAACGGCTGCCCACGTCGTACTGTGCTCACCAGGTGAGGGGCTCAGACAACTCCCAGATAACTTTGGAGCGCTTCACAGGACCCCCTTTGTGTGTCCTTTGTCTGGCCTTTCTTACCAACACTTCTGTCCGGCTGCCTCGGGCCTCCTCTTGGTAAACTTGGCGCCAGTTTCCCTGACCCTATGTGGTGCCTTCCTAGCGGGTGGAGCAAGGGGCTGCGCCACATAAAATGTCAGAGCCTCCGGTTTCTAGCTGAGGGTCGTTTCCTGCCTCCACTAGTTCGGGGACCGGTCTCCCCCTTTGGCCTGACCCCTCCACGCAGGTGGATTCGGGCGTGCGGTGGCGACTCGCCCGTCCGCACCCCTGGGATCCCTTCATTCCTCGTTCCTGGAGCCTTCTCCGCTCCTCTTCCTTCCTTCTCCCTCTTGCAGGCCTGGGCCTCTGTTACTAGGCCCGCCTCCGGAGCAGAGCTCATGCAGAGCCCCTGCTCCCTGCCACTTCTGCTCAGACTTCTCTGCACTGAACTAAGATGGTGCCCACCTTTTATACTCCCTTCTCAATGCACCCAGGAACTGCTTCCTCCCTGCTCCTGCACTGCAGGGTTCCCCTTCCTCAGTGTTCCCTCCCCCCACTCCAGCCAGGGACAGGGACTGTCGTGCCCATCTCAGGGGCATATTGGTCGCCCTGCCCCACGGCAATGTGGTGTAATGCATGCAGGTGTCGGGTCCTGATCCACACTCCATCCTTATCTGAGAGTGAGATATCACACCTCTGGGTGAGGTGCAATACGTCTGTAGCAACCGAGCCCTCGGTGCTACAGTTCCATTTATCTTCAGCCTAGGTGACGTATTGTGATACAGGGCCGTGATTTTGGCTATAAAAGGGTCCCCTAGACCCCTACCCCAAGCTTTTTAAGAGAATCATATATGGCGTGCCAGGAGACTCTATGGAATGCTTTCTCAGCATCCAACGAGAGTATCTACTTACAAATTTTTAACTGCATCTAGCCCAGGAAATACTTTGTGCCTAGTAGCAGTGTCTGCTAGTCAGCGGATTATCCCGGCTGTTAAGCAAGCTACACCACCTGTAGTTTGGACACTTAATTTTTTCAAAGGAAATGCTTCGGGACCACGGGATACTTAGTGAAGAGCATCAGGAGGCACCCCAAGGCATAGGGGCTGGGACTGGCACTAGGATGCCTTGCGGTGGACAGCCGAGCTCGATCCTTATAAAAGCTTTTTAACTGCAGCAGCTTTAGTGGACGCTACTGGAGCTGGAATTACGCGGCTGCTGGCATGAGACTTGCCCTCCAATAGATCCTTGTAAATGGATTTAAAGTGTATTCATTCAAATTAGAGGGACAATTTAAATTAAAAAGCTTAGAGCTGCCTCCACCACAGGGGGGCTCTCTCGACCCACCAGCGGACAGGCACCAGTATTGGGAGAGAGGGGCTGGCCGTCAGGGTTCACCGCGGCTCTGGCACAAACCCGGCGACACGGAGGTGGCACGGGCAGGAGCGGACTGGCCGTCTCGGCTTCTCACTTTTTGGATTTTAGAAGGGCATGACATGCCTATATCTGTGTCTCCCCCTCCTTTTACTCCTCCACCTCTTTTCTTTTCGCATGACTATATGTACTTGTCACTTTTCCCTGTGTTAGTTGTGTCTTCTGAGCAGTTTGTCAGCTTTTGGACACCTTTGAAGGTGTTTTCTATGTGTTTCTATGTGTTTTTGTTTGCCTGCCATTGGTTTTAACGGTGTTCGAAGGTGTTCGACGAACAGTTCGACGAACAGTTCGGCGAACACACGGGTGTTCGACGAACCGAACCGAACTCGAACACTACGGGGGTGGCTCAACACTATTACCCAGTGCCCAGTCAGCGACATGTAACGCCCCTGTCCATGCCTACTCGTCCAAGTGTCTGTGGTGAAATGCACCCTGTCACACACAGAGTTTCTCAAAGAAGCGGTGATGTTGTGTGCGACATGCTGGTGGAGCGCAGGCACACCTTTCTTTGAGAAGTAGTACCGACTGGGCATCTGGTACTGGGGCACTGCGACGGACATAAGGTCTCGAAAATCCTCTGTGTCCACCAGGCGGAAAGGCAGCATTTCTGTAGCCAAGAGCTTGCAGATGGTGAAATTCAACCTCTTAGCTTTCTCATGGCTAGGAGGAAATGGTCTTTTACTTGTCCACATCTGAGGGACCGAGGGCTGGCTATTGTGCTTAGACGGGGTTGATAAGGGTGTCCCCGGCAAACTGCCGGTCTGTGAGGAAGATGCAGGCGGACATGTTAGGTTGCCTTGATCCAAAGGTGGTGCTATCGATGTCGGACAGCGCTCAACACCAGCTGGTGTTACCACCTCCAAAGAAAATGATGACCTGCCAATCACGCTGGCTGTTGCGGGTAAAGAGGTGGCAGGTCTGCGCCCCAAAACAGGTGTGACTGCTGTCCCCCCAGTCACAGAGGATGAAGAGGCCGCGGATGCACAAGATATGGCAGACGGTGGTTGGCCCGGCCGGCTAGGCCGCATTGTAGCACACTGAGCTTCCCACTGCAACTTATGCTTCATGTCCATGTGCCGGTTCATGCATGAAGTACTCAAACTATGTATTTTTTGGCCTCTACTTAGCTTTTGCTGACAAATGTTACAGATAACACGAGTTGGGTCATCTTTATCGATCTGAAAAAATGCCCAGGCTATGCAAGGCTTAGCACCCATGCGACCTGAAGAGCCACCACGACTTGTGGTGAGAGGCAGAGTTGTGTTTGAGGATGCAGTTGTTGACGTGCTTCCAGTACTACGTCTCTGTCCAGGAAGGCGCAACATTACCTCGTCGTCACTAGCATCTTCCTCCACCTCCTCTGCTGACCTCATCTCTTGGCTGACTGTGGGTTGACAGTAAATGGGATCTCCAACCTCATCATCATCACCCTGTGTGTTATCACACCCGTCGTCCTCAGAGCCAACCTGTTCCTGCCCTGACCAAAAACTAAAGTTGTCGCTCCAATCAGGTATTTGAGTCTTATCATCGTCTTCCTCATTGTCTCCACCAACAGGAGTTACAGTTTGGGAATGAGGGTCTACATTATGGTCAGAACCTTCTGCGTCTGGTCCTGGATCCGACTCATAAAGATTCTGGGCATCAGTGCAGATCATTTCCTCGTCTGGATTCACAGAAGCGCTGGAGTCGACCTCTGATTCCCAGGCTATAGTATGAGTAAACAGCTCTGCAGACTCAACCATCTGTTCTACCTCATACTCAGACGGGCAGCTGGAGATTTGGGAGCTGTGAGGAAGCAAGTGCGATTTGGGTGACACCTTTGAGGACTGGAGTATTTGTGATGTTGAAGTTGATGTGGAGGAGAGCCCACTTAAAGGAGCACTTGATATCCGTTGAAGCACCTGCTGTTTTTGTGCCTCATCTGGAATTTGTAGCGATTGGCGTGGCCGTAAGAAAGGGATCTTATCACATTGTCCGCTAAAAGAAGTAGACATTTTAGTTTGGCTGGAAGATGGTCTTTCTTCTGCAGATGTTACTGTTGCTTTAACACCTACCCCACGGACACAACCTTTTTTCCCCTTCCCAACACGCCTATTCCCCTTTCCACCAGCAGCAGGCCTTTTTCCACACATTTTGGTGGTTAACTAATTCACAACTCTGGAGTTGTTTGCACAAAAAAACAATGGATGGTAACCGAGCAGAGCTGAGTGGCCAAACTGTGGTATTAGGCCAAAACTATTGGCTGGGTTAGATGCAGAAAAAAATTATATTCAATTTGCAACCTGATGGAGGTCAGTATAGATGGACTAATAGAGAAAGTCCGACACACTGCTAGAAGGCCAAATATTTTTTCAGAGCTAGATGCAGAAAAAAATTATATTCAGTTTGCAACCTGATGGAGGTCTGTATAGATGGATTAATAGAACAAGTCCCACACACAGCTAGAAGCCCAATATTTTTTCAGAGGTAGATGCAGAAAAAAATATATTCAGTTTGCAACCTGATGGAGGTCAGTATAGATGGACTAATACAACAAGTCCCACACACAGCTAGAAGCCCAATATTTTTTCAGAGGTAGATGCAGAAAAAAATATATTCAGTTTGCAACCTGATGGAGGTCAGTATAGATGGACTAATACAACAAGTCCCACACACAGCTAGAAGCCCAAATATTTTTTCAGAGGTACTGTAGATGCAGATAAAAATTATTTTTAATTTGCAACCTGATGGAGGTCAGTATAGATGGACTAATAGAGAAAGTCCGACACACTGCTAGAAGGCCAAATATTTTTTCAGAGCTAGATGCAGAAAAAAATTAGATTCAGTTTGCAACCTGATGGAGGTCAGTATAGATGGACTAACAGAGAAAGTCCCACACACTGCTAGAAGGCCAAATATTTTTTCAGAGCTAGATGCATACAAAAAATTATTTTGAATTTGCAACCTGATGGAGGTCAGTATAGGTGGACTAATAGAACAAGTCCCACACACTGCTAGAAGGCCAAATATTTTTTCAGAGCTAGATGCAGAAAAAAATTATATTCAGTTTGCAACCTGATGGAGGTCTGTATAGATGGATTAATAGAACAAGACCCACACACAGCTAGAAGCCCAATATTTTTTCAGAGGTAGATGCAGAAAAAATATATTCAGTTTGCAACCTGATGGAGGTCAGTATAGATGGACTAATACAACAAGTCCCACACACAGCTAGAAGCCCAAATATTTTTTCAGAGGTACTGTAGATGCAGATAAAAATTTTTAATTTGCAACCTGATGGAGGTCAGTATAGATGGACTAATATAGAAAGTCCGACACACTGCTAGAAGGCCAAATATTTTTTCAGAGCTAGATGCAGAAAAAAATTAGATTCAGTTTGCAACCTGATGGAGGTCTGTATAGATGGATTAATAGAACAAGACCCACACACAGCTAGAAGCCCAATATTTTTTCAGAGGTAGATGCAGAAAAAAATATATTCAGTTTGCAACCTGATGGAGGTCAGTATAGATGGACTAATACAACAAGTCCCACACACAGCTAGAAGCCCAATATTTTTTCAGAGGTAGATGCAGAAAAAAATATATTCAGTTTGCAACCTGATGGAGGTCAGTATAGATGGACTAATACAACAAGTCCCACACACAGCTAGAAGCCCAAATATTTTTTCAGAGGTACTGTAGATGCAGATAAAAATTATTTTTAATTTGCAACCTGATGGAGGTCAGTATAGATGGACTAATAGAGAAAGTCCGACACACTGCTAGAAGGCCAAATATTTTTTCAGAGCTAGATGCAGAAAAAAAATAGATTCAGTTTGCAACCTGATGGAGGTCTGTATAGATGGATTAATAGAACAAGACCCACACACAGCTAGAAGCCCAATATTTTTTCAGAGGTAGATGCAGAAAAAAATATATTCAGTTTGCAACCTGATGGAGGTCAGTATAGATGGACTAATACAACAAGTCGGACACACAGCTAGAAGCCCAATATTTTTTCAGAGGTAGATGCAGAAAAAAATATATTCAGTTTGCAACCTGATGGAGGTCAGTATAGATGGACTAATACAACAAGTCCCACACACAGCTAGAAGCCCAAATATTTTTTCAGAGGTACTGTAGATGCAGATAAAACATTTTTTTAATTTGCAACCTGATGGAGGTCAGTATAGATGGACTAATAGAGAAAGTCCGACACACTACTAGAAGGCCAAATATTTTTTCAGAGCTAGATGCATACAAAAAATTATTTTGAATTTGCAACCTGATGGAGGTCAGTATAGGTGGACTAATAGAACAAGTCCCACACACTTCTAGAAGGCCAAATATTTTTTCAGAGCTAGATGCAGAAAAAAATTATATTCAGTTTGCAACCTGATGGAGGTCTGTATAGATGGATTAATAGAACAAGACCCACACACAGCTAGAAGCCCAATATTTTTTCAGAGGTAGATGCAGAAAAAAATATATTCAGTTTGCAACCTGATGGAGGTCAGTATAGATGGACTAATACAACAAGTCCCACACACAGCTAGAAGCCCAATATTTTTTCAGAGGTAGATGCAGAAAAAAATATATTCAGTTTGCAACCTGATGGAGGTCAGTATAGATGGACTAATACAACAAGTCCCACACACAGCTAGAAGCCCAAATATTTTTTCAGAGGTACTGTAGATGCAGATAAAAATTATTTTTAATTTGCAACCTGATGGAGGTCAGTATAGATGGACTAATAGAGAAAGTCCGACACACTACTAGAAGGCCAAATATTTTTTCAGAGCTAGATGCAGAAAAAAATTATATTCAGTTTGCAACCTGATGGAGGTCAGTATAGATGGATTAATAGAACAAGACCCACACACAGCTAGAAGCCAAATATTTTTTCAGAGCTAGATGCAGAAAAAAATTAGATTCAGTTTGCAACCTGATGGAGGTCAGTATAGATGGATTAATAGAACAAGACCCACACACACAGCTAGAAGCCAAATATTTTTTCAGAGCTAGATGCAGAAAAAAATTAGATTCAGTTTGCAACCTGATGGAGGTCAGTATAGATGGACTAATAGAATGATGCTATGCCCAAAAGATTTTACTTCACTAGGTGCAGTAAAAAAATTGGTATTCTATACACAGGTGGTATATCTTGCAACACAGATAGGCTACTCCACTGACTAACACACTCTGCAATAGGCCAAAAAGGATTAGCTTTGCTAGATTCAGCCAAATGCTGTGAAAAAAACTTGCACAGCACTGGCACAGACCTGCCTGGCAAAAACTGATAGGAACTGATGTAACCTAGTCCTGAAAAGGACTCCAATTACAATTAGTCTTTACTCCCACAACCTATCTATTTAAGAGCACAGACCTGCCTGATAAAAGTCGTAGGAAATGCTGTAACCTAGTCCTTAAAAGGACTGCAATCACAACTATTCCCTACTCCCAAGCTATCTGTAGATTTGTGCGAAAATTGGCTTGAAATTAACAAGGTATAGCGCACACAGCAACAGCGGTGCCGTCTAACACGCAGCTGCAGCAGTGAGAAAATGGTGGCGACGGGGAAAATGGCTTGGTCTTATAGGGCAACGACATGTGACATACACTGCCAATGACACATGCCCTTGCTTGTGTGAAAAAAAGCACTTCGCTCCGTGTGTGCGCTGCTGATAGGCTGACAGATTGCACCTCCCCACTGTAAATGCGGGAAAGAGAAAAAAAAATGGAGATCTTCATTGTTCCTGCAGAGATCCATCCCCTGCCCCTCCCCCCACCCCGCTGTACACTCAAACTGCGTATTAACATTAATTTTCATCATTACTGAGAAAAAATCCAGTTATGATTTTGGTGCACGAACAGTTATCGAACATAACCTCGAACAGCCGAATTTTTCTCAAATTGTTCGTGTTCGCCGAACGGCTCGAACACCGCCCAAAACAGCTCGAATTTGAGATTGGCGAACAGTTCGAGTAGAACAACGCTCATCTCTAGTCAGGACTTTGACTAGGCCATGCCAAAGTTTAAATTTTGTTTTTCTTAAGCCATTCAGAGATGGACTTTCAGGTGTGTTTTGGATCATTGTTCTGCTGCATAATCCAAGTGCGCTTCAACTTGAGGTCATGAACACATGGCTGCACATTGTCTTTCAGTATTTTTTGCTAGAAAGCAGAATTCACTTTTCCATTTACCACAGCAAGTCTTCCAGGTCCTAAAGCAGCCCCAGACTATTACACTACCACCACCATATTTTACTGTTGGTATGATGTTCCTTTTCTGAAATGCTGTGTTACTTCTTCATCAGATGTAATGGGACATATACCTTCCAAAAGTTCAACTTTTATGTCGTCAGTCCGCAGAGTATTCTCCCAAAAGTCTTGGCGATCATCAAGATGTTTTGTGGCAAAACTGAGACGAGCCTTTATGTTCCTTTTGCTCAGCAGTGTTTTTTGTCTTTAAACTCTGCCATGAATGCCTTTTTTGCCCAGTCTTTTTCTTATGGTGGGGTCATGAATACTGACCCTAACTGAAGCAAGTGAGGCATGCAGTTGTTTGGATGTTGTTGTGGGGTCTTTTGTGACCTCTTGTATGAGTCGTCACTGCGCTCTTGGGATAATTTTGGTAGGCCGGCCACTCCTGGGACGGTTCATCACTGTTCCATGTTTTCGCCATTTGTGGATAATGACTCTCACTGTGGTTTGCTGGAGTGGCAAAGCTTTAGAAATGGCTTTATAACCTTTTCCAGACTGATAGATCTCAATTACTTTGTTTCTCATTTGTTCCTGAACTCCTTTGTATTGCAGCACGATGTCTAGCTTTTGAGGATTTTTTGTTCTACTTCACTTTGTTAGACAGGTCCCATTTAAGTGATTTCTTGATTGGGAACAAGTGTGGCAGTAATCAGGTCTGTGTGTGGCTAAGGAAATTGAACTCTGCTTCCCAAAGATGTGATAAACCACAGTCAATTTATGTTTTAAGGGAGAGGGCAATACTTTTTCACACAGGGCCCTGTTGGTTTGGATTTATTTTTCCATTAATAATAAAGACCTTCAAACTGCATTTTGTGTTAACTTGTGTTTTCTGTGTCTAATACTTAAATTTGTTTTGTGATCTGAAACATTGAAGTGTGACAAACATGCAAAAGAAAAAGAAATCAGGAAGGGGGCAAATACTTTTTCACACCACTGTACATTAGACTAACGTCAGCTATACCCACAGATATCAACGGGTTCGGCAGACACACTACTGTTTATAGGGATGCCGACCAACTGATTGTTGATCAGGGGATATGTCTATCTGGCATGTCCGATTTCAGACTGACGATTAATTTGTTCTCCCAGATATAAGCCGCCATCAGAGATGTCTGTTAGTGAGAGGGCTGAGACGGCTGCCGGATGAACAATCGGCCTAAGCATTGTTCAGCTGACAGCCACTCAAAGTGCCGGGGCCTGATTACAGCCGCCGTGACACGTAGGGTTTAGTACAATTTTCCTGCAGATTAACCCTATATCTGCAACTAAATAGCCTTTCTGGTGATGTCAGATTCCCTTAAAGGTCACATTCACATGTTCAGTTTTTTACCTCATTATTTGTAAGCCAAAACCAGGAGTGGGACAATCATAGAAAAAGTGTAATAGAAACACGTCACCACTTCTGCATTTATCACCCACTCCTGGTTTTGGCTTACAAATACTGATGTAAAATACTGACCAAATACTGAATTTGTGAACGTTGTCTAAGAGCAAGGCTTTAGACAGGACTCCAACATCATGGCAGATGCTTGCTCAAAGTACAAGACAAAGAAGTTCAAGGGAAAACACGACTCATAAGAAAATCCTATTGCTGTAAAGGATACTTGAAGATTTGGAGCTGTCCATGGTACTAGGTATTTACTGTTGTAACTGCACAGAACTGTATTTCCAAGGTGTTCATATTAAAATACTCATTAGAGTTTAAGAAGTTCAGAAAAATACGTTCATTTACCCTGTTAGGGATTGTTTAGTTAATGAGGGAAGGTCTCCTTTCCGACCAAGTCAGTAATAGTACGTAGCTGTGCCCTTGGACTAATGGACCAGCTACGTACTATTACGCATAATGCGATCGCGCCTGTACACAAGCGGTGCGGGGTGATCGCCGCCTGGTGTCAGCTGATTGTCACAGGTGACACCTGGTGCTATGTGCAGGGAGCGGTCCCACACTGCTCCCAGCACATTAACCCCCGCAAAGTCGATCGAAGCATTGCGGGGGCAAAGGGGAAGGTGAGCGTGATACTCACCTCCTCTCCAGCCTCCAGCGATGTCTGCGGAGGCTTCTGGATGTTGATATGATGACCTGATGTCGTCATGACAACATCCGGGTCACCAGGAGTCAGGAAATTACTTTGGTCATGCGCAGTGCATGACCAAAGTAACGTCTCCCCTGTTTGCAGCGCTGACAGGCTGCATGGCATAGGGAGCTGCTGCTCTCTATGCTATGCAGCCGATGAGGCAGCAAAAAGTGAAAGTACCATAGTGGGACAATGTGTAAAAGTTAAAAAAAAGGGTAGGAAAGTGAAAAAAAAGAAAATTGTAAAAATATTTTAAAAAAATGTAAAAAATAATCCCCCAAAAATAAAAATATATTGTACCCATAATATTTATTTATTATGAAAAAAAAAATAGACCAATAAAAGTACACATATTTAGTATCGCCACATCCAGAATGACCTGTTATATAAAGCTGTCCCACTGGCTCACTGGTTAACCTCTTTAGTGAACATGGTAAAAAAAACAAAAACGAAGCTTAAAACAATGCTTTATCATCATACCGCCAAACAAAAAATGGAATAACACGCTATCAAAAAGACAAATGTAAATAAAAATGGTACCGCTGAAAACGTCTTGTCCCACAAAAAACAAGCCGCTATAAAGCTCCATCATCCAAAAAATAAAAAAGTTATAGCTCTCAGAATAAAGCGATGCAAAAAAATTTTTTTTTTCTAGAAAATAGTTTTTATTGTGTAAAAGCGCCAAAACATAAAAAATATATAAATGTGGTACTGCTGTAAAAGTACTGACCTGAATAAAAAAGCTGCCTTATCAATTTTAGCGGATCAACATAAAAAAAACAAAAAAACTATTCCGGAATTGCGGGTTTTTGTTTATTTTGCCTCCCAAAAATTGGAATAGAAAGCGATCAAAAAATGTCACATGCCCGAAAATGGTACCAATAGAAACATCAACTTGTCCCACAAAAAACAAGCCATCTCATGACTCTGTAGGCCAAAATATGGAAAATTATAGCTCTCAAAATATGGCGATGCAAAAACTAGTCTTTGCAAAAAAAAAGTGTCTTTTAGTGTGTGACAGCTGTCAATCTTAAAAACCCGATATGAATCTGGTATCGCTGTAATCGCACCGAACTGAAGAATAAAGTCATCTATTCACTTACACCACATGAGGAGCGGTGTATAAAAATAAACTCTAGGGTTAGGGTTGTGCTAGGGTTAGGGTTGTATTAGGTTTGGGGTTAGGGTTGGGTTAGGGTTGGGCTAGGGTTAGGATTGGGCTAGGGTTAGGGTTGGTCTAGAGTTAGGGTTGGGCTAGAGTTAGGGTTGTGCTAGGGTTAGGGTTGGGGCTAGGGTTAGGGTTGGGCTAGGGTTGAGGTAGGGCTAAAGTTAGGTTTGTGCTAGAGTTAGGGTTGCGGTTGGGGTTGGGATGAGGGTTAGGGTTGGGCTAGGGTTGGGGTTGGGCTATGGTTATGGTCGGGCTAGGATTAGGGTTGGATTTGTATTAGGGATGGGGTTAGGGTTGACGATATGGCGACCAGTGTTGAGCGCAAGTGCTCGCTACTTGAGTTTGCATCGTGTGCTCGGGTATGCACTGAGTATCGTGAGTGTTCGAGTGACATGCTCGAGTCTTTGCCCCATATGATTCGCGGCAAAAAACACGTTGCCATGCACGAATGATCCCCGCATGTTTTTTTTGGGGTGTGTAACAACGGTGAAACATACTGGGAGGGGACTCGAACATGTCACTCGAGCACTCGTGATACAAGGTGCATACCCGAGTATCCGATGCAAACTCAAGTAGCGAGCACTTGCACTCAAGACTAATGACAACTTATTCAATATGATGACTTAATGTTATCAAATTCTGTCATACCTCTGGGTTCAAAATGTACACTATACCCCTTGATAAAATCATTGAGGAGTCTAGTTTCCAAAATGGAGTCATTTGTGGGGGGGTCCACTATTTAGGCACATCAGGGGCTCTCCAAACGCAAGATTCAAAAAGTAAAATGGCGCTCCTTCCCTTCCGAACCCTGCCATGCACCCAAGCAGTGGTTTTCCCCCAGGTATAGGGTATCGGCTTACTCAGGAGAGATTGCACAACAAGTTGCATGGTGCAATTTCTCCTGTTACCCTTATGAAAATGCAAAACTGGGGGCTGAAAAACATTTTTGTGAGAAAAATGTGAAAATTTTATTTTCACGGCTCCATGTTATAAACTTCTGTGAAGCACCTGGGGGTTCAAGGTGCTCACCACACATCTAGATATGTTCCCTGAGGGGTCTAGTTTCCAGAATGGTGTCACTTGTGGGGGGTTTCCACTGTTTAGGCACATCAGGGGCTCTCCAAATGCAACATGGCGTCCGCTAATTATTTAAGCAAATCTTATATTCAAAAAGTAAAATGGCGCTCCTCCCTGTCGTGCGCCCAAACAGTGTTTTTTCCTCACGTATGGGGTATCTGTGTGTTTAGGGTAAATTGCACAACAAATTTTGGGGTCCATTTATTGCTGTTACCCCTGCAAAAATAAAAAAATTGGGGTCTAAAGTAACATTTTTGTGAAAAAAGTTAAATGTTCATTTTTTTCTTCCCCATTCTGAAAATTCATGTGAAGCAGCTGAAGGGTTAATAAACTTCTTGAATGTGGTTTTGAGAACCTTGAGGGGTGCAGTTTTTAGAATGGTGTCACTTTTGGATCTTTTCTGTCATAAAGGCCCCTCAAAGTCACTTCAAATGTGATGTGGTCCCTAAAAAAATGGTTTTGTAATTTTTTTTGCAAAAGTGAGAAATCGCTGATCAATTTTAACCCTTATAGCTCCCTAATAAAAAAAATGTTGTTTCCAAAATTGCACTGATGTAAAGTAGACATGTAGGAAATGTTATTTTTTAACTATTTTGTGAGATATATCTCTCTGATTTAAGGGCGAAAAAATTCAAATTTTGAAAATTGCGAAATTTTCTAAATTTTCGCCAAATTTCCGATTTTTTCACAAATAAACGTAAGTGATATTGAATAAATATTACCACTATCATAAAGTACAATATGTCACAAAAAAAAACTGTCTCAGAATCAGCGGCATCCATTGAAGCGTTCCAGAGGTATGAACTCTTAAAGTGACAGTGGGGTTAAAAAATTGGATTCTCTTAAATTAGTTTTTTTTTACGACTGGTTTCGTCAGGCTACCATTTTGCTAAATTATAGAGGGCTGGAAAAAACTACTCAATTTGCCAATTACTAGTGTTAAGTGAGCACTAGTGTTGAGCGAGCACTAAAATGCTCGGGTGCTCGAAGCTCGGGCCGAGCTCACCGTGATACTCGGGTGCTCGACCGAAGCAACGAGCCCAATGTTAGTCTATGGAAGACCCGAGCATTTTTGCGGCGGCACCCCCGGCAGTCTGTAGAAAGCCTAAAAAGTGCCCAAAACGATAGTGACAGCGCTCAAATGACATGGGGACAGCATGGGGATCGCCCCAGGAAGCATTTCTGACCCCAAGGTCACTGCTGTCAACAATGTGGTCAGAGGTATTAAGCCACTTTTACGGGCTCACAATAAAACGTTCAAAAACTAAACTGAAACGGTTTTCTTGTGAAATATGTTAAGGAACATCCTTTCCTGGGTAAAGACTTGTGTATAAGGTAAAATAAATAACCAAAAACAAAAATACTCCTCTACACCTTGGGCTATGTTCACAAGTAGCATTTTTTATGCGTTTTTACACTTTTGTATTGCTTTAAACCGTGACAAATGCATTCACCGGGAAATGTCATTTTAACATTTTACAACCTTATCTGGCCATGTTCTGTGTGACACATGCATACAGTGCTGAAAAGACATGGGAACAGCATGGGGAAGACCCCTGGAAGCATCTCTGACACCCATGTCACTTCCTAAAAGTGTGCCCATCAGAAGTGATCCTTGCTGCATCAGAAGATGCAGACTTGCAACTATCCCCGTGCAAGTCCTTGTCCCAGGGCAGTGTTCAATTGTACCTCCATCATTCCTTGCAATGGAAGCGCAAGTATGCAGCCTGCCACCCACCCCCAGGCTGCAATACCATACTGCTTGCTTGCTTGCACTTGAAATTGGGCCTTTTAGGCATGTGGAGGCGGAATCTGGCCACCACATCATGGCTGCGTCGGCAGCCTGGTATCCATACTCAGTCCCCAGCCGCCCCGCGGCCGGGTATCCACGCTTGGTCCCCAGCCGCCACGGGGCGGCCGGGTGTCCATACTCAGTCCCCATACGCCCCGCGGCCGGGTGTCCACTCATGGTCCCCAGCCACATGGGGGCGGCCGGGTGTCCATAAACGGTCCCCAGCCACCACTATTTGTCCCAGTGCGCCTTATACACAAGCACGCATACCAAAACATTACCTGTGCCCTCCCCAGTGCATTTAGTGGGAAGGACAGCCTAACCACAAACACGTGGACAAGTGAAAGTGGACAGGGATGGTCCATCTCACTGACGCCTTCACACTGGGTTAATATTGTGGAAGCCAGGACACAGTTGGACACTGGGATGCAACACGTCCTCCAGACTTAGAGGATTGCGGGTCCTGGGTCAATCAGGCTTCAACACAAAGTTCAGAAGGTAGACAGCAGCAGTGGTCGGCCTCCTACACAACGAGTAAATTATTCATGATCATGAGGCCATCCATCTCCTTAGCTTTCTGTTCCTTGGAATGCAAGCGCATGTATGTAGTAGCGGCTACGCCTGAGGTGGTCAGCATTTTGGCGCATATCCTACCTCTTCCTCCCAGTTCTATGACTCCCGTTAAAACAAAGCTTCAGGTGATGAATGATGGATGAGGTGGTGGCAAAGGAGAAAGAGCAGGAGGAACAGGGACCATTCACATCAATATCAAGCCAGTCAACCACACATGTCTTGTAGGATATGTTTCTGTACCAAAAGGAGCGGTTCGGCTACACAGTTATAGAGCATACAGTGAGTGCATTGCCTACCAAAAATTTCGAGGCACTCCAATGCGCCTTGGAAGTGACATGGAGGTCAAAGGGCCTTAACTAAACCGTTTTTTCCATTTCTAGCAACTGGGTCTCCTGTACACTGTTGGCCTAAGCAGTGAATGGAAGGCTTTCCAAAAATTATGAGGAACTGCAATGCCCCTTGAAACAGACGTGGATTACAGCATACTAAAAACCTTCTACCAATTATTGGGGAGTGGGTCTCCCTTAGTGTTCGCCTATGCATTGAAAAGCAAAAACTGACTAAAATGAGGAGGAAATGCAATGCCCATTGGAAGAGTTGTGGAGGTTAGAGTTAATTAAAAACAACATTTCAATGCCCCTTGGAAGAGCTGTGGAGTTCTGAGTGGTTTAACAAGACGGTTATAATGCCCTTTGGAAGAGACGTGGAGGTCAGAGTGGTTTAACAAGACAGTTTAAATGCCCCTTGGAAGAGACGTGGAGGTCACAGTAGCTTAACAAGACAGTTTTAATGCCCCTTAGAAGAGTGGTGGAGGTTACAGTGGAATAAAAAGACAATATCAATGCCCTTTGGAAGAGACGTGGAGGTCACAGTAGCTTAACAAGACGGTTTTAATGCCCCTTGAAAGAGACGTGGAGGTCACAGTAGCTTAACAAGACGGTTTTAATGCCCCTTGGAAGAGACGTGGAGGTCACAGTAGCTTAACAAGATGGTTTTAATGCCCCGTGGAAGAGACGTGGAGGTCACAGTAGCTTAACAAGACGGTTTGAATGCCCCTTGGAAAAGTGGTGGAGGTCACAGTAGCTTAACAAGACGGTTTTAATGCCCCTTGGAAGAGACGTGGAGGTCGCAGTAGCTTAACAAGACGGTTTTAATGCCCCTTGGAAAAGTGGTGGAGGTTGCAGCAGCTTAACAAGACGGTTTTAATGCCCCTTGGAAGAATAGTGGGGGTCGCAGTGGAATAAAAAGACAATATCAATGCCCCTTGGAAGAGTGGTGGAGGATACAGTGGAATAAAAAGACAATATCAATGCCCCGTGGAAGAGACGTGGAGGTCACAGTAGCTTAACAAGACGGTTTTAATGCCCCATGGAAGAGTGGTGGAGGTCACAGTGGAATAAAAAGACAAGATCAATGCCCTTTGGAAGAGTGGTGGACATCGCAGTAGCTTAACAAGACGGTTTTAATACCCCTTGGAAGAGACGTGGAGGTCACAGTAGCTTAACAAGACTGTTTTAATGCCCCTTGGAAGAGTGGTGGCGGTTACAGTGGAATAAAAAGACAATATCAATGACCCTTGGAAGAGTGGTGGAGTTCGCAGTAGCTTAACAAGACGGTTTTAATGCCCTTTGGAAGAGTGGTGGAGGTCGCAGTGGAATAAAAAGACAATATCAATGCCCCGTGGAAGAGACGTGGAGGTCACAGTAGCTTAACAAGACGGTTTTAATGCTCCTTGGAAAAGACATGGAGGTCACAGTAGCTTAACAAGACAGTTTTAATGCCCCTTGGAAGAGTGGTGGAGGCTACAGTGGAATAAAAAGACAATATCAATGCCCCGTGGAATAGACATGGAGGTCACAGTACCTTAACACGACGGTTTAAATGCCCCTTGGAAGTGTGGTGGATGTCGCAGTGGAATAAAAAGACAATATCAATGCCCCTTGGAAGAGTGGTGGAGGTTAGAGTGGAATAAAAAGACAATATTAATGCCCCGTGGAAGAGACGTGGAGGTCACAGTAGCTTAACAAGATGGTTTTAATGCCTGTTGGAAGAGTGGTGGAGGTTACAGTGGAATAAAAAAACATTATCAATGCCCCGTGGAAGAGACGTGGAGGTCACAGTAGCTTACCAAGACGGTTTTAATGCCCCTTGGAAGAGTGGTGGAGGTCGCAGTGGAATAAAAAGACAATATCAATGCCCTTGGAAGAATGGTGAAGGTCGCAGTAGCTTAACAAGACAGTTTTAATGCCCCTTGGAAGAGATGTGGAGGTCATAGTAGCTTAACAAGACTGTTTTAATGCCCCTTGGAAGAGTGGTGGAGGTTACAGTGGAATAAAAAGACAATATCAATGCCCCTTGGAAGAGTGGTGGAGTTCGCAGTAGCTTAACAAGACGGTTTTAATGCCCTTTGGAAGAGTGATGGAGGTCGCAGTGGAATAAAAAGACAATATCAATGCCCCGTGGAAGAGACGTGGAGGTCACAGTAGCTTAACAAGACGGTTTTAATGCTCCTTGGAAAAGACGAGGAGGTCACAGTAGCTTAACAAGACAGTTTTAATGCCCCTTGGAAGAGTGGTGGAGGCTACAGTGGAGTAAAAAGACAATATCAATGCCCCGTGGAATAGATGTGGAGTTTACAGTAGCTTAACACGACGGTTTAAATGCCCCTTGGAAGTGTGGTGGAGGTCGCAGTGGAATAAAAAGACAATATCAATGCCCCTTGGAAGAGTGGTTGAAGTCGCAGTAGCTTAACAAGACGGTTTTAATGCCCTTTGGAAGAATGGTGGAAGTCGCAGTGGAATAAAAAGACAATATCAATGCCCCGTGGAAGAGACGTGGTGGTCACAGTAGCTTAACAAGACGGTTTTAATGCCACTTGGAAGAGACGTGGAGGTCACAGTAGCTTAACAAGACGGTTTTAATGCCCCTTGGAAGTGTGGTGGATGTCGCAGTGGAATAAAAAGACAATATCAATGCCCCTTGGAAGAGTGGTGGAGGTTAGAGTGGAATAAAAAGACAATATTAATGCCCCGTGGAAGAGACGTGGAGGTCACAGTAGCTTAACAAGATGGTTTTAATGCCTGTTGGAAGAGTGGTGGAGGTTACAGTGGAATAAAAAAACATTATCAATGCACCGTGGAAGAGACGTGGAGGTCACAGTAGCTTACCAAGACGGTTTTAATGCCCCTTGGAAGAGTGGTGGAGGTCGCAGTGGAATAAAAAGACAATATCAATGCCCTTGGAAGAATGGTGGAGGTCGCAGTAGCTTAACAAGACAGTTTTAATGCCCCTTGGAAGAGATGTGGAGGTCATAGTAGCTTAACAAGACTGTTTTAATGCCCCTTGGAAGAGTGGTGGAGGTTACAGTGGAATAAAAAGACAATATCAATGCCCCTTGGAAGAGTGGTGGAGTTCGCAGTAGCTTAACAAGACGGTTTTAATGCCCTTTGGAAGAGTGATGGAGGTCGCAGTGGAATAAAAAGACAATATCAATGCCCCGTGGAAGAGACGTGGAGGTCACAGTAGCTTAACAAGACGGTTTTAATGCTCCTTGGAAAAGACGAGGAGGTCACAGTAGCTTAACAAGACAGTTTTAATGCCCCTTGGAAGAGTGGTGGAGGCTACAGTGGAGTAAAAAGACAATATCAATGCCCCGTGGAATAGATGTGGAGGTTACAGTAGCTTAACACGACGGTTTAAATGCCCCTTGGAAGTGTGGTGGAGGTCGCAGTGGAATAAAAAGACAATATCAATGCCCCTTGGAAGAGTGGTGGAAGTCGCAGTAGCTTAACAAGACGGTTTTAATGCCCTTTGGAAGAATGGTGGAAGTCGCAGTGGAATAAAAAGACAATATCAATGCCCCGTGGAAGAGACGTGGTGGTCACAGTAGCTTAACAGGACGGTTTTAATGCCACTTGGAAGAGACGTGGAGGTCACAGTAGCTTAACAAGACGGTTTTAATGCCCCTTGGTAGAGTGGTGGAGGTTACAGTGGAATAAAAAGACAATATCAATGCCCGTGGAAGAGACGTGGAGGTCACAGTAGCTTAACAAGACTGTTTGAATGCCCCTTGGAAGAGTGGTGGAGGTCGCAATTTAATAAAAAGACAATATCGATGCCCCTTGGAAGAGTGGTGGAGGTTAGAGTGGAATAAAAAGACAATATCAATGCCCCGTGGAAGAAACGTGGAGGTCACAGTAGCTTAACAAGACGGTTTGAATGCCCCTTGGAAGAGTGGTGGAGGTTACAGTGGAATAAAAAGACAATATGAATGCCCCTTGGAAGAGTGGTGGAGGTCGCAGTAGCTTAACAAGACGGTTTTAATGCCCCTTGGAAGAGACGTGGAGGTCACAGTAGCTTAACAAGACAGTTTTAATGCCCTTTGGAAGAGTGGTAGAGGTCGCAGTAGCTTAACAAGACGGTTTTAATGCCCCTTACAAGAGCCATGCAGTACAGCATATTAAAAACATTATTTACATTATTGTGTAGTGGGTCTCCCATAGTCTTTGCCTATGCCTTCGAAGCAAAAGCTGCCAAAAATTAGGACGGAGGACCTTGCAATGCTGGCAACACGGACCACGGTCACCCTGGTGGTATAGTTGTGGTGGAGGCTGAGGATAAGGAGAAGAGCAAAAAACAGCCGAAATGAGGAAGCATATACCCATGTGTGGGTGTGAAATGGTGCATGGGAATACACCTCCCGAAACAACACAGTGGACTTGACTTTATGTTACTCTGCTGTCATTTGGTGGTGATGAGAAGTCTGGCCCAATCCAGCCCTTGTTCATTTTGATAAGGGTCAGCTTGTCAGCATTGTCAGTTGACAGGCGAGTGTACTTATCAGTTATAATTCCCCCAGCGGCACTAAAAACACGCTCCGATAACACGCTAGCAGCAGGGCAGGCCAGGACCTCCAAGGCATACAGAGCGAGTTCATTCCAAGTGTCCAGCTTGGCACAGAGGAATCACGGAGGACGCTGGTACGGTCGGCAAGGTACTCCCTCACCATCTTTTGAAACTTTCCACTCCTTGTGAGAGAAACCCGCGCCTTAGGGCCTGTAAGCTGGTCTGAGAAAACTGTCCCAGAATGTTGACAGTGTTCCCCTGCCTCTGCTGGATTGGAGTTGCGTCTCTCTTGCCTGTATGCCTTGGTTGGTCAACGAACTGTGACTACTGCCGCTAGCGTGTTCAGATGGGAATTTTTTTAACAGTTCTGCAGCAAGGGCCTTCTGGTACTGCCCCATTTTTGTAGACCTCTCCACCTCAGGAATAAGAGAGTGAAAGTTCTCCTTGTAGCGAGGGTCTAAAAGTGTCACCAACCAGTAATGACTGTCACCCAACATTTTGACAACGCGAGGGTCACGGTTAAGGCAGCGTAACATAAAGTCAGCCATGCGTGCCAGACTGGTAACGGGCAAGACTTCCATGTCCTCACCAAGATGACTACTGACCATGCTCTCCTCCTCCTCCTCCTCCCCCCTGTCCTCAGGCCACCCACGCTGAACCAACGGTATGACAGTTGTACAGGTATCACCGTCTACAGAGCATGATACCAGCTCCTGTTCTTCCTCCTCCTCCTCCTCCTCCTCTCCCTCATGGTCCCCCAATGCACGTTGGCATGAGATGAGGCTGGACTGTGTGAAATTTCCCGCTACGGCTTCTTGATCCATCTCATCATACTCTGGCTGCAATGCCTACTCTTTAATTCTCTGCAGAGAGCGTTGCAAAACACAGACAAGTGGGATGCTGATGCTAATGATGGCGTCATCGCCACTCACCATCTTGGTGGACTCCTCAAAGTTTGTCAGGATGGTACATATGTCAGACATCCAGGACCACTCCTGAGGTCTTATGTGTGGAGTCTGACCTGAATATCGACGGCCTTGTTGCAGCTGGTACTCCACAACTGCTCTCTTCTGCTCACAAATCACAACATGTGGAGGGTAGAGTTCCAACGTGTGGGGACATCACACACCAGTCGGTGAGACGGAAGCTGCAAACGCTGCTGCAACACAGCAAGGGCGGCGGAAGCTGTAGCCGACTTCCAAAAATGAGCTGACAGGTGGCGTACTTTAACGAGCTGATTTGGCAACTCGGGGTACGATTTAAGAAACCACTGAACCACAAGGTTAAGCACATGAGCCAGGCATGGTACGTGTGTGATCTTGCCTCGCCTCAGAGCCGCCACCAGGTTCCGGCCATTGTCACACACGACCATGCCTGGATGTAGGTTCAGCCGTCTCAGCCACAGATCTGCCTGCTCTTTCTCAGCTGTCCACAACTCACAAGCAGTGTGAGGTTTATCACCTAAGCTTATGAGTTTCAGCACAGCCTGTTGCCGCTTGGCTGAGGCAGTACTGCAATGCTTCCAGCTTGTAACTGATGTGGTTGTTATGTTCTGCTACCAGAGCTAAGGAAAGAGAGGAGATCTGTCCCTACGATAGAACTCAGCTTAATCCCTACGATGTAACAGGGAACCTGATCCTGCGATCAGACCTGCTAAAGTCCTAAGCTAGTCTGTATGGAGACCTATAGATATGGGGAAGGAATCCCTACAAGTACTAAGGACTGGGAGGAAAATGGGACACCTCCTAACAGAAATAGTAGCAGACAGACGAACAAACAAAATATACAGAACAAAGAGGTCCGTAGACCAAGCAAACTAACAGAGTTAGATACAGAGCACAGGCCAACTAGAAAGTAGTTATACAATGAAGTCCAGCAAAGCCAGAAGGGCGGAGCAGGATTAAATAGGCCAACAAGGTCATGTGACCAGCAAAGGAAAAAACCTAAGAGCAAGGTTCTAACAGTACTCCCCCTTCTAAGAGGATCCTCCGGATCCCCTAGGACCAGGCTTATCAGGAAATCTCCTGTGAAACGCTCTGATAAGTCTGGACGCGGAAACATCATCCGACCTCACCCAAGAGTTATCCTCGGGTCTGAAACCTTTCCAGGCCACAAGATACTGCAAACTACCTCTATACCGTCTAGAGTTAAGGATGCGAGAAATTTCATATTCCCCGTCCTCCACCACCGGAGGAACAGAGGCAGAGGCGTCACAATCCGATACAACAGCTTTTTTCAACAGAGAGACATGAAATACCGGATTAATTCTCCAGGAGGTAGGAACCTCCAACCTAACAGCAGATTGGTTGACAACCTGAAGCACCTTAAAGGGCCCTACAAACTTGGGACCCAATTTCTTAGAAGGAATCCTCAACCGCAGACTCCTAGAGGACAACCAAACCATGTCACCAACAGCGAACAAAACCTCCTGTCGTTTTTCTATCAAAGTAGTCTTTAGATTTTCTGTTGGCCTCCTGAAGATTACCACGCACATCCGTCCAAACTCTCTCCAAATCACCGGAAAAAATTCTCCTCCTCAGGCACGGCAGATCCCAACTTGGAGAACGACCCAAACGACGGATGTCTCCCAGAACAACAAAAAAAAGGCGAACAACCAGCAGAAGAAGATGTATGATTGTTCAGAGCAAATTCAGCAAGTGGCAGAAACTCAGACCACCCCTCTTTATTGTCTGCCACAAAACAACGCAAGAACTGCTCAACATCCTGGTTTTTCCTTTCTGTCTGGCCATTAGATTCAGGATGATATCCGGACGAGAATGACAAATGAACTCCCAACCTGTCACAAAAGGCACGCCAAAAACGAGCCACGAACTGAGGACTAGTGTTGAGCCACCCCCGTAGTGTTCGGGTTCGGTTCGGTTCGTCGAACACCGGGATGTTCGAGGAACTGTTCGTCGAACTGTTCGTCGAACACCTTAGAACACCGTCGAACACCGTTAAAACCAATGGCAGGCAAACAAAAACACATAGAAACACATAGAAAACACCTGCAAAGGTGTCCAAAAGCTGACAAACTGCTCAGAAGACACTCTCTTTAAAAAAGCCGGCCGGCAAATTCAGCAGCGGCATACACCGGTACCCGACAATTTAGACAAGAAGGAATAGAGCATCACACATAGATTAGATAGATAGAAACATGTCAGTCACACATATAAGAAGCACAGTGACAGTGTTGGTTACTGCACTTGTCATTTAGTGTAAAGGATTTATTAAAAAAAATATTAGTGTTTTCATGCACCGTCTCTTTAAAAAAGCCGGCCGGCAATTCAGCATCTGTACCCGACAATTTAGAATAGAAGGAATAGAGAATCACACATAGATTAGATAGATAGAAACATGTCAGTCACATATATAATAAGTACAGTGATAGTGTTGCTTACTGTACTTGTCATTTAGTGTAAAGGATTTATTTAAAAAAATAATAGTGTTTTCACGCACCGTCTCTTTAAAAAAGCCGGCCGGCAATTCAGCATCTGTACCCGACAATTTATAACAGACAGAATAGAGCTTCACACATAGATTAGATAGATAGAAACATGTCAGTCACATATATATGAAGTACAGTGATAGTGTTGGTTACTGTACTTGTCATTTAGTATTAAAATAAAGGATTTATTATTAAAAAAATTGGCGTGGGGTTCCCCTTAATTTTAGGCTCTAGCGGAGGTTAAGCAGACGGCTGGGGCAGATGTTTGAAGCCTGGGAAGGGGGTAATACCCACGGAGCTTCCCAGGCTACTAATATCAGCCCCCAGCTGAATACATAGCCTTTACTAGCTATTAAAATGGGGGACCCCCCAAAAAAAATGACGTGGGGTCCCCCCTAATTTAATAGCTAGCAAAGGCTAGGCAGACAGCTGGGGGCTGATATTAATAGCCCAGGAAGGGAGCCATGAATATTGGCCCCCTCCCAGGCTAGAAACACCAGCCGTCAGCCGCCCCAGAAATGGCGCATTCATAGGATGCGCCAATTCTGGCACTTAGCCTCGCTCTTCCACGCTGCCCTGGTGCAGTGGCAGGGGGTAATAGGGTTGGGGTTGATGTCAGCTTATAATGCCAGCTGACATCAAGCCCAGGTTAGTAATGGAGAGGCGTCTATAAGACACCCCCATTACTAACCCCATAGTCAAAGTTAAAAAAAACACAAACACCCAGAATAAAGTCCTTTAATTGAAATAAAGACACAATCCTTTATTGTTCTAAATTAAACCATACTTACCATCACGCCCATTCCAGCTGAAGCCAACGATCTCCTGCAATAAAAGAAAAATAATAAAGCAACCTCATCCTTACCTTTCCATGGTTCCCACGACAGCTTCAGCTCTGCTACATCGAGATGACAGGCTGGACCGCAGCAGAACGCTGCCATCCAGCCTGTCATCCCGCAGACACTGAGAAGCGCAGGCTTGCTTGCGCTGCTCAGCGTCTCTCTGTGACGACATCCAGATGAGCCGAGTTCATGTCCAATGAACTCGGCTCACCTCATGCACGTCACTGACAGCGTGGGAAAATTCTCACGCTGAAGCGCTGATTGCAGGAGAATTTTCCCACGCTGTCAGTGACGTGCAGGAGGTGAGCTGAGTTCATTGGACATGAGCTCACCTCATGCACATCACTGACAGCGTGGGAGAATTCTCCTGCACTCAGCACTTCAGCGTGAGAATTTTCCCACGCTGTCAGTGACGTGCTTGAGGTGAGCCGAGTTCATTGGACATGACCTCGGCTCATCTGGATGCCGTCACAGCGAGACAGTGAGGAGCGCAAGCATGCCTGCGCTTCTCAGTGTCTGCGGGATGACAGACTGGATGGCAGCGTTCTGCTGCGGTCCAGCCAGTCATCTCGATGTAGCAGAGCTGAAGCTGTCGTGGGAACCATGGAAAGGTAAGGATGAGGTTGGTTTATTATTTTTCTTTTATTGCAGGAGATCGTTGGCTTCAGCTGGAATGGGTGTGATGGTAAGTATGGTTTAATTTAGAACAATAAAGAATTGTGTCTTTATTTCAATTAAAGGACTTTATTCTGGGTGTTGTGTTTTTTTTAAATACTTTACTAGAAATTCATGGCGGTCATGTCTCATACTGGCGTGACCCCATGAATTTTGGGCTTGGGGCCAGCTGATAATACCAAGCTGGCCCTAACCCCTTTATTACCCAGTGAGCCACCGCACCAGGGCCCTGGATGAAGTGGGTACAGCGCCAGAAGATGGCGCTTCTATGAACGCGCCATTTTCCGGGGTGGCTGCGGACTGCAATTTGTAGCGGGGGGGGCCCAGAAAGCTTGGGCCTCCCTGCGCTGCAGATTCCAGCCCCCAGCTGCCTAGTTGTACCTGGCTGGACACAAAAATAGGGCGAAGCCCCACGTACTTTTTTTTTAATTATTTCATGAAATTCATGAAATAATTAAGAAAAAAAGGCCTTCCCTATATTGTTGTGTCCGGCCAGGTACAAATAGGCAGCTGGTGGTTGGGGGCAGCCCGTTCCTGCCTGCTGTACCTGGCTGGACACAAATATAGTGCGAAGCCCCACTTCAATTTTTTTTAATTATTTCATGAAATTCATGAAATAATTAAGAAAAAAAGGGCTTCCCTATATTGTTGTGTCCGGCCAGGTACAAATAGGCAGCTGGTGGATGGGAGCAGCCCATTCCTGCCTGCTGTACCTGGCTGGACACAAATATAGTGCGAAGCCCCACTTCAATTTTTTTAAATTATTTCAGGAAATTCATGAAATAATTTAAAAAAAATTGACGTGGGGCTTCACACTATATTTGTGTCCAGCCAGGTACAGCAGGCAGGAACGGGCTGCCCCCAACCACCAGCTGCCTATTTGTACCTGGCCGGACACAACAATATAGGGAAGCCCTTTTTTTCTTAATTATTTCATGAAATAATTTAAAGAAAATTGACGTGGGGCTTCGCCCTGTTTTTGTGTCCAGCCAGGTACAACTAGGCAGCTGGGGGCTGGAATCCGCAGCGCAGGGAGGCCCAAGCTTTCTGGGCCACCCCCGCTGCAAATTGCAGTCCGCAGCCACCCCGGAAAATGGCGCGTTCATAGAAGCGCCATCTTCTGGCGCTGTACCCAACTCATCCAGGGCCCTGATGCGGTGGCTCACTGGGTAATAAAGGGGTTAGGGCCAGCTTGGCACTATCAGCTGGCCCTAAGCCCGAAATTCATGGGGTCACGCCAATATTAGACATGACCACCATGAATTTCTAGTAAAGTATTTAAAAAAAACACAACACCCAGAAAAAAGTCCTTTAATTGAAATAAAGACACAATTCTTTATTGTTCTAAATTAAACCATACTTACCATCACGCCCATTCCAGCTGAAGCCAACGATCTCCTGAAATAAAAGAAAAATAATAAAGCAACATCATCCTTACCTTTCCATGGTTCCCATGACAGCTTCAGCTCTGGTACATCGAGATGACAGGCTGGACCGCAGCAGAACGCTGCCATCCAGCCTGTCATCCCGCAGACACTGAGAAGCGCAGGCTTGCTTGCGCTCCACAGTGTCTCTCTGTGAGGGCATCCAGATGAGCCGAGTTAATGTCCAATGAACTCGGCTCACCTCATGCACGTCACTGACAGCGTGGGAAAATTCTCCTGCACTCAGCGCTTCAGCGTGGGAGAATTCTCACACTGAAGCGCTGAGTGCAGGAGAATTCTCCCACGCTGTCAGTGACGTGCAGGAGGTGAGCTGAGTTCATTGGACATGAGCTCACCTTATGCACGTCACTGACAGCGTGGGAAAATTCTCCTGCACTCAGCGCTTCAGCGTGGGAGAATTCTCACGCTGAAGCGCTGAGTGCAGGAGAATTCTCCCACGCTGTCAGTGACGTGCAGGAGGTGAGCTGAGTTCATTGGACATGAGCTCACCTTATGCACGTCACTGACAGCGTGGGAGAATTCTCCTGCACTCACCGCTTCAGCGTGAGAATTTTCCCACGCTGTCAGTGACGTGCATGAGGTGAGCCGAGTTCATTGGACATGAACTCGGCTCATCTGGATGTCGTCACAGAGAGACGCTGAGCAGCGCAAGCAAGCCTGCGCTTCTCAGTGTCTGCGGGATGAGAGGCTGGATGGCAGCGTTCTGCTGCGGTCAAGCCTGTCATCTCGATGTAGCAGAGCTGAAGCTGTCGTGGGAACCATGGAAAGGTAAGGATGAGGTTGCTTTATTATTTTTCTTTTATTGCAGGAGATCGTTGGCTTCAGCTGGAATGGGCGTGACGGTAAGTATGGTTTAATTTAGAACAATAAAGGATTGTGTCTTTATTTCAATTAAAGGACTTTATTCTGGGTGTTTGTGTTTTTTTTAACTTTGACTATGGGGTTAGTAATGGGGGTGTCTTATAGACGCCTCTCCATTACTAACCTGGGCTTGATGTCAGCTGGCATTATAAGCTGACATCAACCCCAACCCTATTACCCCCTGCCACCGCACCAGGGCAGCGTGGAAGAGCGAGGCTAAGTGCCAGAATTGGCGCATCCTATGAATGCGCCATTTCTGGGGCGGCTGACGGCTGGTGTTTCTAGCCTGGGAGGGGGCCAATATTCATGGCTCCCTTCCTGGGCTATTAATATCAGCCCCCAGCTGTCTGCCTAGCCTTTGCTAGCTATTAAATTAGGGGGGACCCCACGTCATTTTTTTTGGGGGGTCCCCCATTTTAATAGCTAGTAAAGGCTATGTATTCAGCTGGGGGCTGATATTAGTAGCCTGGGAAGCTCCGTGGGTATTACCCCCTTCCCAGGCTTCAAACATCTGCCCCAGCCGTCTGCTTAACCTCCGCTAGAGCCTAAAATTAAGGGGAACCCCACGCCAATTTTTTTAATAATAAATCCTTTATTTTAATACTAAATGACAAGTACAGTAACCAACACTATCACTGTACTTCATATATATGTGACTGACATGTTTCTATCTATCTAATCTATGTGTGATGCTCTATTCTGTCTGTTATAAATTGTCGGGTACAGATGCTGAATTGCCGGCCGGCTTTTTTAAAGAGACGGTGCATGAAAACACTATTATTTTTTTTGATAAATCCTTTACGCTAAATGACAAGTACAGTAAGCAACACTGTCACTGTACTTCATATTTATGTGACTGACATGTTTATATCTATCTAATCTATGTGTGAAGCTCTATTCTTTCGGTTCTAAATTGTCGGGTACCGGTGTATGCCGCTGCTGAATTGCCGGCTTTTCATGTTTCACTGTTGGCACTGTTCCCATCGATTTGGGCAATCACTGTAATGCCACAACCACCATGGCTGTGGCATTACAGTGAGTGGCAGACAATCCCTGCATGATTGGTGCTCTAAATAGCGCCAGACATGCAGGACACGCTTTTGGTGCACGAACAGTTATCGAACATAACCTCGAACAGCCGAATTTTTTGCAAATCGTTCGGGTTCGTCGAACAACTCGAACACCGCCCAAAACAGCTCGAATTTGAGATTGGCGAACAGTTCTAGTCGAACACCGCTCATCTCTACTGAGGACCCCTATCAGAAACAATGTCAGTAGGAACGCCATGAAGTCTGACAATTTCCTTGACAAAGGCCTTAGCGAGAGTTTTAGCGCAGGGCAGTTTGATGAAGGGAACCAAGTGACACATCTTGCTAAAACGGTCCACGACCACCCAGATGACAGTAAAACCCTCAGAGGGGGGAAGGTCAGTTATAAAGTCCATAGCCAAATGTGTCCAAGGAGCACTGGGAACCTCCAAAGGACAAAGCAACCCCGCAGCAGGAGTATGTGAGGACTTAGATCTAGCACATATAGTACATTGACGCACCCACTTAATGACTTCCTTCTGCCATCCAGGCCACCAAAAACTGCGACCCATCAGTCTCTTGGTCTCAGAGATTCCGGGATGACCTGCCAACCGAGATTCGTGACACTCAACAAACAAATCTCTCCTAAAGGTCCCAGGCACAAACAACCTCCCATGAGGAGTGTTAGATGGGGCATTCTCCTGTGCTTTAAGAATCTCATCTTCCAAAACGGAGTCCAAAGCAGCTATCACAACACCTTCTTGTAAAATGTTCTCCTCTTTCTCAGCACCGACTATGGGAGAAAAACTGCGAGACAAGGCATCCGCCTTAACAATCTTAGTACCAGGGATGTAAGTAACGGAGAAATTAAACCGCGAGAAAAACAGTGCCCACCTAGCCTGACGGGCATTCAGGCGCTTGGCAGCATCAAGATATATCAGATTTTTATGATCCGTAAGAACCTGAACGGGAAATTCCGCACCTTCCAAGAAGTGGCGCCAGTGTTCAAATGCGAGTTTAATAGCCAATAATTCCTGATTACCAATATCGTAATTCAGTTCAGTCTCCGAAAAATTTTTTGAAAAAAAGGCACAGGGATGTAATCCATCCCCGTTATCCTGAGACAATACTGCGCCAACCCCCACAGAGGAAGCATCAACCTCAACCAAAAACGGCTTAGTCACATCAGGCTGCATAAGGATGGGAGCAGAGGTGAACCTCTCCTTGAGATACACAAAAGCTTCAATGGCCTCAGAAGACCACTGAACCGCATCAGCACCTTTTCTGGTGAGATCGGTCAGAGGTTTGACAATACTAGAAAAATTTTTTATGAATTTTCTGTAATAATTGGCGAAACCTAAAAACCTCTGTATCGATTTCAAACCAATAGGCCTAGGCCATTCCTGTACAGCTTGAACTTTAACCGGGTCCATCTCAAAACCTTCGCTGGAGATAATGTAACCCAAAAAACTAATTCTCTGTACAGCGAACTCACATTTCTCCAGCTTAGCAAAAAGCGAATTGTCCATCAATAACTGTAACACCTCACGTACGCTCCGCCAATGAGACTCCAGATCCGGCGAATAAATCAAAATGTCATCCAAATACACAACCACATTTTTGCCGATCAAAGGTCTAAGGATGTCATTAATAAGATTCTGAAAAAATGCAGGAGCATTAGTAAGACCAAAAGGCATAACCAGATTCTCAAAATGACCCACAGGAGTGTTAAAAGCAGTCTTCCATTCGTCACCCTCCTTCATGCGCAACAGATTGTATGCCCCCTTAAGGTCAATTTTAGAGAACCACTTGGCCCCCATTAACTGGTTAAACAGATCAGGAATCAATGGCAGTGGGTAAGGATTGCGTACAGTAATTTTGTTAATCTCACGAAAATCCAGACAAGGACGTAAACCGCCGTCCTTTTTTTTTACAAAAAAAATCCAACCGCCACAGGAGACTTAGAGGGCCTAATGTGACCGGCGGCCAAACTTGTCTGTATGTATTCCTCCAAAGCCTTCCTCTCAGGAATAGTAAGGTTAAATAAACGACTTTTAGGAAGAGTCGCTCCAGGGACAAATTCAATAGAACAATCATAGTCTCTATGGGGAGGCAAAACCTGCGATTCCTTCTCAGAAAAAACTCTCCAAAAATCCTGAATAGGAACAGGCAATTCTCCCCTATCCAAAGCTGCAATACGCCCGTTACAACACTTGTCATAACATTTATGGCTCCAGGATTTAATTTCACTGGTAGACCAATCCAGTACAGGATTGTGAAATTTTAACCAGGGCAATCCCAATATTACTGGAGAAGGCAAGTTATTCAAAACTACCAAATCCAATTTCTCATGGTGAACACCATTAATAGTGAGAGGAAATTCACAGACCTTGAGAGTAATATTCTTCAAAGGGGAACCATCCACAGAAACCACAGCAATGGGGGATGATAAAGGTTCGGGTTTTAAATTGAGTCTTTCCAAGAATCCCCCATCAATTACATTCAGAGTAGACCCACAATCAACAAACACCCGAAATTCCATTAATTTTTCCTGAGCAATCGTGGAAGCAGCTAAAAATACACCCTTGGAATTTAAACAGGCAATACGGGCATGACTGACCATTTTTTTTTCTTTCTTCATACGAAGCTCACAGCCTTTAATCAAATGACCAGATTTTCCGCAATAGAAACACAAGCCTTCAGAAAATCTACGATCTTTTTCTTGAGAGCGAGGTGCCACCGATCCAATCTCCATCGGTTCACCACTGTTAGTACACACATTCTCATAACCAGAAACTGACATAGCAGAGGATTTGCTCTCATTAACCCTTGCACGCAGTCTCCTATCCACCCGTATAGCTAATTGCATAGCCTGTTGCAAATCTTCAGGTGTAGGATAAGCAATTAGCAGGTCTTTAACCCTTTCATTGAGCCCAGCAAGAAATAGACTTTTCAGAGCAGAATCGTTCCACCCTGTTTGAGTAGACCAACGACGGAAATGAGTACAATATTTTTCCACATTACCTGATCCCTGTCTCAAACGTCTTAACTCAGTCTCAGCTGATGAGACACGGTCAGGATCATCATATAATAGTCCCAAAGCAGAAAAAAAACTATCCACTGATCTGAAGCATGTATCACTAGGTTGCAAAGAAAAGGCCCACTCCTGAGGCTCTTTGCGCAAAAGTGACATTATGAACCCTATGCGCTGGGATTCATCCCCAGAGGACTTGGGTCTCAAACGAAAATACAATAAGCAAGCATTTTTAAATGAAAAAAATTCTCGGTGTTCACCAAAAAATAAATCCGGCAAACATACCTTAGGCTCCAAGAAATGTGTTCCAGGACAGTTACTCACGTGCTGACGGAGCTCGGCCACCTCCAGAGAGAGTCCCTGCAGGCGTTTAGCCAAATCCAGAACCGACACCATGATGGAACAGAAAAATCTTTCCTTAGAGAATTTGCAGGCTGGACTTACTGTTATGTTCTGCTACCAGAGCTAAGGAAAGAGAGGAGATCTGTCCCTACGATAGAACTCAGCTTAATCCCTACGATGTAACAGGGAACCTGATCCTGCGATCAGACCTGCTAAAGTCCTAAGCTAGTCTGTACGGAGACCTATAGATATGGGGAAGGAATCCCTACAAGTACTAAGGACTGGGAGGAAAATGGGACACCTCCTAACAGAAATAGTAGCAGACAGACGAACAAACAAAATATATAGAACAAAGAGGTCCGTAGACCAAGCAAACTAACAGAGTTAGATACAGAGCACAGGCTAGCTAGAAAGTAGTTATACAATGAAGTCCAGCAAAGCCAGAAGGGCGGAGCAGGATTAAATAGGCCAACAAGGTCATGTGACCAGCAAAGGAAAAAACCTAAGAGCAAGGTTCTAACAGTGGTGATATCTGACATGGAGGCTGAACATGAGGAGGAGGAGGAGGATGATGCGCAGGAGCTGTACACTGTGGGGGCAACTCTGACTGACATAGGGCCCGCAATCCTCGGTGTGGGGAGGATGTGTTCCGTCCCAAGGTCCGACTGGGTCCCAACTTCCACTATGTTTACCTAGTGTGCCGTTAGGGAGATGTACCGTCCAGGGCCACAAGCACTTGTCCACGTGTCCGTTGTCAGGTGGACTTTCCCAGTAACTGCGTTGTTGAGGGCACGGCAGATGTTTTGGGACACGTGCTTGTGTAGTGCGGGGATGGCACACCGGGCAAAATAGTGTCGGCTGGGGACTGAGTACCGAGGGACGGCCACCGCCATAAGGTTGCGGAAGGATTCCGTCTCAACCAGCCTAAAAGGCAGCATTTCCAACGCAAGCAATCGTGAAATGTGCAAATTTAGGACTGTGGCCTGTGGGGTGTTTACGTTGATGCTGTTTCTTGGGAAACTGCCATAACAAGTGAAGACTGAGAGGAGGGGGCATCTTTGCATGCAGTATGGACAGGGGATAGCCTTGACCGCACAACAGGGGATTCTCTTACACCCACAACAGTGGAAGAAGCAGGTCGTGGACCCTGGGGTTCGCCCCACCAAGTGGGGTGCTTTGCTGCCATGTGCCTGATCATGCTGGTAGTTTTGTCACCCCTGCTGATGCTGGCATGGCAGGTGGTACAAATGGCCTTTTTGGGGTTATCAGCAGAGTCTTTAAAAAATTCCAGACTCTGGAAGACCTACCGGTTGTACTGGCAACATCCCTCGTGTTGGTTTTACGGGGAATGGTTGCCCGCCTTCTGTCTGCGGCCACCACACTGCTTCTTCCTGCCTGTTGGGGTACTCTGCCTCCCTCCCCCTGTGTGCTTCTGGCCTCGCTCTGTGTGTCCTCCTGCCACGTTGTGTCAGTTGCTAGATCATCCACCACCTCCTCCTCTTTCACTTCCGCACCACCGTCCTCCTCCTCACTTCGTGGCAATTGTGTCTCGTCATCGTCCACCTCTTGTGACAAATTGCCAGCGTCGCCTTCCTGTGACAGTGGCTGTTCAAATATTTGGGCATCGCTACATGGGATCTCCTCTTCCACCACTTCAAGTGGAGCAGGCGAGGGGCCCAAATATGGAAATGGACCAGTGAACAGCTATTCAGAGTGTCCAACTGTGGGATCAGTTGCTGTCTGATGACACTCGGCATGGTGGGAGGAAGGAGCATCAGGGTGAGGAGGAGTATGCAGTCGACACTCATGGCTACTAACACTTGACCGTGTGGAAGACAGACCGGAGGTGGTGGTGCCCAGGTGACTGGAAGTATTATCTGCTATCCAATTAATAACCTGTTCACACTGATCAGTTCTCAATACTGGTGTTGTTCTGTGCTTCCCTAGTAATTCGGTCAAGAAGTGGGAGCGAGAAGATGTGGCTGTTGGTTGTGGCACATTTTCACCTTGGCCACGGCCCCGTCCTCTGCACGCACCATCACCAGAACGTCCAGTTCCACGTCCCTTGCCACGCGCTTTGCCCATTGTAAATGAAGTAAAATAGTTACACTCGCACTATCAATGGCAAAAGGGTAATATAAAGGAGATTTCAACCGTGGAAGAGGAAAACCACAGTTCTATTTCTCTGGCCTACACGAGAAGCTTTTAAACAGATATATTTGTGTATGAACAGTCAGCGAGACACTCAAACTGTTTTTTTTTTATGTTAAAAAGGCAAAAAGGTGGATTACACCCAGATTTGAACCGTGGAAGAGGAAAACCACAGTTCTAGTTCTCTGGCCTACACCAGACTTTTTTTTAAATAGATATATTTGTGTCTGAACAGTCATCGAGGCACTCAAACTGTTTTTTTTATGGAAAAAAGGCAAAAAAGTGGATAAAAGATTTGAACCGTGGAACTGCAAAACCACAGTTCTAGTTATCTGGCCAAAACCAGACTCTTTTAAACAGATATATTTGTGTCTGAACACTCACAGACACACTCAATTTTTTTTTGGGGGGGGGGGGAATACCAAAAGGTTAATAAGATGGGTATTTGTACAGTCTGATTGAGGAAAAAAGAAAAAAAAGGATTTTTCCTGGCCCCTGGGACCTGGGGCTAAGTCTAGCAATTTGAGCAGCAGCAGCACACAGGACTGTAATGCAGTGTTTTTTGGTATAACCATTGGGTCTCCTATACAGCCTGCCTGCCTGCCTGATATCTGGGATGGATATTAGTCCTCAGAAGGCCTGTTTGTTTGATTTTGCAGGCTTTAGAGACCCTATACTACCTATTTCCCAGTATAAATCTCTCCCTAGCTCAGCAGCACTCTCCCTACACTGTCTGATCCGGAGCGACTGTGTCCAAGATGGCGGCGCCCGGTTTTAAATAATCGAGGTGACGCTGTGCGGCCAGCCAATCACTGTAATGCCCACAACCAACATGGCTGCGGAATTACAGTGACTGGCTGGCAATCCCTGCATGTTCATTGGCTCTGTAAAGAGCGCCAAACATGCAGGGTGGAGACCCGAGCTCCCGCCCGAGTAACCCGGAAATGCTCGGCGCTCGCCGAACATCCCGAGTAGTGAGATGCTCAGGCGAGTACCGAGCAGTGTCGAGCATGCTCGCTCAACACTACCAATTACCTGTCCTGCTGTTGACTCAACCATCCAATGTTCTGAACATCCCCTTAGACTCCTCCATCATCTTCACTCACTGTTGGGGCTCTCAGTGCCAAGAAGCCTGAGACATCATGATGCACATAATAATGTCTCAATTGATGACTCCCTAACTCCTGCTATCAGCACCCAAGATATGTATTAGAAGGACTGTTAGTTCAGATGGATATATAGTACAGACCAAAAGTTTGGACACACCTTCTCGTTTAAAGATTTTTCTGTATTTTCATAACTATGAAAATTGTACATTCACACTGAAGGCATCAAAACTATGAAATAACACATGTGGAATTATATACTTAACAAAAAAGTGTGAAACAACTGAAAACATGTCTTGTATTCTAGGTTCTTCAAAGTAGCCACCTTTTGCTTTGATGACTGCTTTGCACACTCTTGGCATTCTCTTGATGAGCTTCAAGAGGTAGTCACCAGAAATGTTTTTCACTTCTCAGGTGTGCCCTGTCAGGTTTAATAAGATTTCCTGCCTTATAAATAAGGTTGGGACCATCAGTTGTGTTGTGCAGAAGTCTGGTGGATACACAGCTGATAGTCCTGCTGAAAAGACTGTTAGAATTTGTATTATGGCAAGAAAAAAGCAGCTAAGTAAAGAAAAATGAGTGGCCATCATTACTTTAAGAAATGAAGGTCAGTCAGTGCGAAAAATTGGGCAAACTTTGTAAGTGTCCCCAAGTACAGTTGCAAAAACCATCAAGCGCTACAAAGAAACTGGCTCACATGAGGACTGCCCCAGGAAAGGAAGACCAAGAGTCACCTCTGCTTCTGAGGATAAGTTTATCCAAGTCACCAGCCTCAGAAATCACAGGTTAACAGCAGCTCAGATTAGAGACCAGGTCAATGCCACACATAGTTCTAGCAGCAGACACATCTCTTCAACAACTATTAAGAGGAGACTTTGTGCAGTAGGCCTTCATGGTAAAATAGCTGCTAGGAAACCACTGCTAAGGACAGGCAACAAGCAGAAGAGACTTGTTTGGGCTAAAGAACACAAGTAATGGACATTAGATCAGTGGAAATCTGTGCTTTGGTCTGATGAGTCCAAATTTGAGATCTTTGGTTCTAACCACCGTGTCTTTGGGCAACGCAGAGAAGGTGAACGGATGGACTCTACATGCCTGGTTCCTACCGTGAAGCATGGAGGAGGAGGTGTGATGGTGTGGGGGTGTTTTGCTGGTGACACGGTTGGGGATTTATTCAAAATTGAAGGCATACTGAACCAGCATGGCTACCACAGCATCTTGCAGCAGCATGCTATTCCATCAGGTTTGCGTTTAGTTGGACCATCATTTCATTTTTCAACAGGACAATGACCCCAAACACATCTCCAGGCTGTGTAAGGGCTATCTGACCAAAAGAGAGAGTGATAGGGTGCTGCGCCAGATGACCTGGCCTCCACAGTCACCAGACCTGAACCCAATCGAGATGGTTTGGGCTTGTCTGGACCGCAGAGTGAAGGTAAAAGGGCCAACAAGTGCTAAGCATCTCTGGGAACTCCTTCAAGATTGTTGGAAGACCATTTATGGTGACTACCTCTTGAAGCTCATCAAGAGAATGCCAAGAGTGTGCAAAGCAGTCATCAAAGCAAAAGGTGGCTACTTTGAATAACCTAGAATATAAGACATATTTTCAGTTGTTTCACACTTTTTTGTTAAGTATATAATTCCACATGTGTTAATTCATAGTTTTGATGCCTTCAGTGTGAATGTACAATTTTCATAGTCATGAAAATACAGAAAAATATTTAAATGAGAAGGTGTGTCCAAACTTTTGGTCTGTACTGTATATATATATATATGTTGTGGAATACCTATTAGTGATGAGCGAACGTGCTCGCCACTACTCGGTACTCGCCCGAGCATCATGGTGCTCGACAAGCTCGGCGAGTATTTCCGGGTTGCTCGGTCGGGAACTCAGGTCCCATCCCTGCATGTTTGGCTCTCTTTAGAAAGCCAATGAACATGCAGGGATTGCCTGCCATGCACTGTAATGCTGTAGCCATGTTGGTTGTGGACATTACAGTGATTGGCGAGCCGCACAGCGTCATCAGGTGTATATCAGACCTGGCGCCGCCATGCTCGTCACAGTCACTCCAAATCAGACAGTGTAGAGAGAGCTGCTGCTGAGCTAGGGAGAGAATTGCTTGTGTATTAGGTAGTGTAGGGAGAAAAACCGTACATTACACATATCCATCCTAACAAACAGTCCTTTTGAGGACTAACTAATCCATCTGCAGAGATATCAGTCCTTTCCATATTACAGCGCTAAAAATCCAACTATTTAAAACTGAGGTTTGTCCCTCATATAAGTGCGCTGAAAATACTGCCATTTCTGGCCGCCATTAACATTTTTTTCAGTGTGTCAGTGAAGCAATTGACACCAGATTGCTGTTCAAAATAGTTACCTACAGGCCAGGTATTTAAAACTGTTTTGTCTCCATCACACGGCTCACATATACGTTGTCAGAAAATACTGCCATTTCTGGCCTCCATTAAAAAAAATTTTTCAGTGTGTCAGCAAAGTTTTTGACACTGGTTTGCTATTCAAAACAGTTACCTACAGGCCAGGTATTTAAAACTGTGTTTTCTCCATCACACGGATTACATATGCTTTTTCAGAAAATACTGCCATTTCTGGCCCCCATTAAAAAATTTCTTCAGTGTGTCAGCAAATTTTTTGACACTGGTTTGCTGTTCAAAACAGTTACCTACAGGCCAGGTATTTAAAACTGTGTTTTCTCCGTCACACGGCTCACATATACATTGTCAGAAAATACTGCCATTTCTGGCCTCCATTAAAAAAAAATTTCAGTGTGTCAGTGAAGCAATTCACAGCAGTTTGCTGGTCAAACAACTTACCTACAGGCCAGGTATTTAAACTCTGTTTTCTCCGTCACACGGATCACATATAAATTCGCTCCAAACTCAGTCATTTGTAGTGAGCGTGGAAGATACTGCCCTCCATTTAAAATGGGCAAGGCACGTGGCAAGGGACGGGGAACTGGACGTGATAGTAATGGTGCATGCAGAGGCCGAGGACAAGGCCGTGGGCAAGCCGAAATTGTGCCACAACAAACACCCACATCTTCTCGCCTGCCCTTCCTGTCCCAATTTTTAGGGGACCGCAGAACACCACTATTGAACCCAGAGCAGTGTCAAAATGTTGTTGGTTGGATAGCGGATAATGCTTCCAGTCACTTAGCCACCACCACCACCAACCTGTCTTCCACATGGTCAAGTCTCAGTAGCCGTGAGTCTGGACCGCATATTCCTCACCCTGATCCTCCTTCCTCCCAACATGCCGAGTACCCAGACATAACTGATCCCACACTTGGATACTCCGAAGAGCTGTTCACTTTTCCATTTATAGATTTGGGCCTCTCGCCCGGTCCACTTGAAGCGGGGCAAGAGGAGATCGTGTGTTGCGATGCCCAAATATTTGAGCAGCCACGGTCACACGAAGGCGACGGTGGGAAAGTGTCACAAGAGGTGGACGATGATGATACACAATTGCCAGAAAGTCAGGAGGAGGACCAGGGTGCGGAAGTGGAAGATTAAGTGGTGGATGATATAGTAACTGACCCAACCTGGTAGGAGGACATGCAGAGCGAGGACAGCAGCACACAGGGAGAGGGAGGCAGAGCACCCCAAGAGGCAGGAAGAAGCAGTGTGGTGGCCGCAGACAGAAGGCAGGCAACCGTTCCCCGTAACACCAACACGAAGGAAGTTGCCAGTACAACTGTTAGGTCTTCCCAAGTCTGGTTGTTTTTTAAAGACTCTGCCGATAACACCACAAAGGTCATTTGCAACACCTGCCAGGCCAGCATCAGCAGGGGTGGCAAAACGACCAGCCTGACCACCACCAGGATGATCAGGCACATGGCAGCAAAGCACCCAACTTGGTGGGCCGAACCCCAGGGTCAAGGAACAGTGTCTGCTGGTGGCACCATTGCTTCTTCCGCTGTTGTGTATGCAAGCCAATCCCCTGTCGATGGTGCATGCGAAGATGCCTCCTGCCCTGCACCTGTCGTTGCACACTCTCAAGTAGCAGCATCAGGAAGCACTTCCATGTCCTTGTCCCAGCACAGCGTTCAGTTGTCCATACCCCAGTTCTTGAAACGCAAGCGCAAATATGCAGCCAACGCTCCACAGGCCACACTACTAAATTCTCACATTTCATGACTGCTTGCACTCAAAATGATGCATTTTAGGCTCGTGGAGACAGAAGCATTTTGCAACCTGATGGCGGTGGCCATCCCTCGGTACTCGGTCACCAGCCGCCACTATTTCTCCCAGTGTGCCTTCCCTGCATTATACAAGCACGTGTCCCAAAACATTAGCCGTGCCCTCAACAACGCAGTTACCGGTAAAGTCCACCTATCCATGGACAACTGGACAAGTGCTTGAGGGCAGGGACGGTATATCTCGCTGATGGCACACTGGGTTAACATAGTGGAAGCCAGGACCCAGTCGGACCTTGGGACGAAACACGTCCTCTCGATGCCAAGGATTGCGGGCCCTAGGTCAATCAGGGTTGCCCCCACGGTGTACAGCTCCTGCACCTCATCGTCCTCAGCTTCCTCCTCCTCTTCAGCCTCCATCTCCGAAATGACCACATCAGTCACAAGCTGGAAGCACTGCAGCACCGCCTCAGCCAAGCAGCAACAGGCTGTGCTGAAGCTAATATACTTTGGTGAAAAACCGCACAATGCTGAAGAGTTGTGGACAGCTCTGAAAGAGCAGGCAGATCTGTGGCTCACACCGCTGAACCTACAGCCAGGCATGGTCGTGTGTGACAATGGCCAGAACCTGGTGGTGGCTCTGAGGCGAGGCGAGCTCACACACATACCATGCCTGGCACTTGTGCTGAACCTCGTGGTTCAGTGGTTTCTCAAATCCTACCCAGAGCTGCCGGATCAGCTTGTTAAAGTACGCCGCCTGTGTGCCCATTTTAGAAAGTGAGCTACAGCTTCCGCCGCCCTTGCAGTGTTTCAGCAGCGTTTGCAGCTTCCAGCTCACAGACTGGTGTGTGATGTCCCCACACATTGGAACTCTACACTGCAGATGTTGGGAAGGATTTGTGAGCAGAAGAGTGCAGTTGTTGAGTACCAGCATCAGCAAGGCCATCGGTATTCAGTTCAGACTGCACACATAAGACCTCAGGAGTGTACATGGATGTCAGACATATGTACCATCCTCCAAAACTTTGAGGACTCCACCAAGATAGTGAGCGGCGATGACGCCATAATTAGCGTCACCATCCCACTTCTCTGTCTTCTGAAACGCTCTCTGCTCACAATCAAAGAGGATGCATTGCAGGCGGAGCAGGATGAGATGGAGCAAGGCATCATACAGGGTGAATACACAGAGCCAAGCCTCATCTCATCCCAACGTGGATGGGGTGACAATGAGGAAGAGGAGGAGGAGGAAGGACAGGAGCTAGTTTCATGCACTATAGATGGTACTACCTGCACAGCTGTCATACGGTCTGTTCAGCGTCGATGGCCAGAGGACAGAGAGGAGGAGGAGAGCATGGTCAGTCATCCTCTTGGTGAGGACACGGAAGTCTTGCCTGTTAGTAGTCTGGCACGCCTGGTTGAGTTTATGTTACGCTGCCTTTCCCATGACCCTCGCGTTCTCAAAATTTTGGGTGACAGTCATTACTGGTTGGTGACACTTCTAGACCCACTCTAAAAGGAGAACTTTATATCTCTTATTCCTGAGGCACACAGGTCCACAAAAATGGGGCTGTACCAGAAGGTCCTTGTTGCGGAACTATTAAAAAAATTCCCATCTGAAAATGCTGGTGGCAGATGGCACACTTCGTTGGACAACCAAGGGGTACAGGCGAGAGAGACAAAACTTCAATCCAGCAGAGGCAGGGGAACACTGCCAAAGTTCTGGGAGAGTTTTCTCAGACCCTCCCATCCGACAGGCCCTGAGGCGCGGGGTACTCTCACAAGGAGTGCAAAGTTTGGGAAGATGCTGAGGGAGTACCTTGCTGACCGTACCAACGTCCTCCGTGATTCCGCTGTGCCTTATAATAATTGGGTATCCAAGCTGCATACGTGGAATGAACTGGCTCTCTATGCCTTGGAGGTCCTGGCCTGCCCTGCCGCCAGCGTTTTATCAGAGCAGGGTTTTAGTGCTGCTGGTGGAATTATAACTGATAATCGCATCCGCCTGTCAACTGAAAATGCTGACCGGCTGACTCTTATAAAAATGAACAAGGGCTGGATTGGGCCAGACTTCTCAACACCACCGAACGATAGCAGTGTAACATAAACTCCAATCTAGTGTCTTTTCTTGGGAGGTGTATTCCCATGCACCTTTTCACACCCACACATGGGTATACGCTTCCTGATTTTTGCTATTTGCTCTTGTCCTCCTCCTTCTCCCCATCCTCCACCACCATATCACCAGGGTGACCGTGGTCCGTGATGCAACACCCACCTAATTTTTTTAAAGGGTGTTTATGATGCCCATAAAAAAAATTTTTTATACAGTAGGTTCATGTATACCCCCCAGGGGTAAATGTTTGTCAGCCCATACACTTAGTGCATGGGCATTACAAGTATAGGAGGCCCGCTCCTTTCTAATGGAAACATTTTTTTATGAGGCCCTCCTCCACGTCTCTTCCAAAGGGCATTGAAGTGCCTCCAAATTTTTGGCTCCCCTTGCATTCACTGCATAGGCCAACACTATGGGAGACTCTCTCCTTTCTAATGGGAATTTGTCGTTATTGTGCCCTGCTCTGTGTGTCTTTAAATTCTTAGTGGGGTTTTTCCTAAAATTGTCAGCTATTGGACTCACTGCATACCCTATAACTGTATAGCAGACTCCCTCCTTTCTAATGGGAACATGTTGTACCTTGTTACTGTGGCCCTGCTCTGTGTGTCTTTAAATTTTTATTGGGGTTTTTCCTAAAATTGTCAGCCGTTGGACTCACTGCATGCCCTATAACTGTATAGCAGACCCTCTCCTTTCTAATGGGAACACATGTCTTACCTTGTTACTGTGGCCCTGCTCTATGTGTCTTTAAATTCTTAGTGGGGTTTTTCCCAAATTTTGTCAGCCCTTGCAGTCACAGCATGGGCATTACCACTATAGGAGACCCGCTCCTTTATAATGGGAACATTGTTTTTACTGAGACCCTCCTCTATGTCTCTTCAAAGGGGTATTGGGTTGCGTCCAAATTTTTGGCAGCCCTTGCAGTCACTGGATACGCAATAACTGTATAGGAGACCCACTTGTTAGAAATGGGAACAACAAAGCATAGTCGGCTGATGGTTCTCTAGCAATAGCTAGGGCCGACTGCTGGCCTTTTAAGAATAGTAAGGGCCGTCTGATGTCCCTATAAAATAGGCTTTATGACTTTCAGAGTCCCTCCATCATAAATAAAAGAGGATGTGTCTGATGATGTGTCACACACCACATTGCCAGATAAGGTTGTAAAATGTTAAAATGACATTTCCCGGTGAATGCATTTGTCTTAAAAAATAGCGTAAAAAAAGCCCAAAACAGTAGGATCTTTCTTTAGTATTAAAAACAGACTGTCCACCAATGTAACCTCAATGTAATCACATTGTTCAGCTCCTGCACCTCCTCCTCCATCTCCGAAATTACCACATCAGTCACAAGCTGAAAGCACTACAGCACTGCCTTGGCCAAGCGGCAACAGGCTGTGCTGAAGATAACATGCTTAATGCTTAATGGACAAACCACCCAGCGCTGCAGAGTTGTTGAAAGCTGTAACACAGCAGCTTGATCTGTGGCTCTCACCGCTGAACATACAGCCAGGCATGGTCGTGTGTGACAATGGGTGGAACCTGGTGACGGAGAAATGAAAGCCGGGGTAGATAAGGTTTCCCTCTATGCCAGTCCTTTCACCGAGCTAAAGAATATGGCTGTGGTGAAATACAACTCCCACTGAGAAGCTGTTTCAGATTGAAAAACATTGTGCCCACCAGAGGATTTGATTCTGAGGGCTAACCTTTCTCCCCCGCTCAAGAGCCCCATAGCAGCTGCAAAGTTAGCACTATCATGAACTCTCCTGAGGTAGAAGCTAAGGCACACCAGAGGATTCTCTGGTGGGACCGTTCAACCCTGCCAAGAAGCAGTCCTGGCTAAGAAAAGTGTGTGGAAAGGTTCCCGGACACTCTATGGCTGCTTTTCTACTGAGGAGGAAACACACGCAAACACGGGGAGAACATACAAAGTCCTTGCAGATGTTGTCCTTGCTGGGATTTGAACCCAGGATTCCAGAGCTGCAAGTCTTCAGTGCTAACCACTGATACAATGTGCTGCCGTTCACCCTCTAATATCTAACAGGCTGGAGAAACTTGCACCTACTGCCACTCTCTCTTCAGCTCCTTTGTGAGAAAATGTATTTGGGCAGCCACTCAGTCTACCAAATTAAATTCCTGAGAAGGAAATTGGGGATGGCTTTGCTACTGGTATGGGGGCAGTGCTAATACCATGGCGTCGTACCATAGTTTGCTGGAAATATTCCAGGCTGGTAGGAGGCAAGCAAATTCCCACAGAAAAGTACCAGCAGTAATGTTCAGGGACCCGCGCTTGTAGAAGACGGAGACAACACCGGGAGAAATAGTGACGGCTGGGGACCAAGAATGGACACGAGGCATGAGGCATGTGGTTGTGAAAAGCTTCCACCTCCACGAGCCTAAAAGGCCACATTTCAAGTGAAAGCAGCTTTACAGGACTTCCTGTGAGAAATGACACGCAGGGTGGATAGGGTTTCCCTCTATGCCAGTGCTTTCACCGAGCTAAATACAACTGTCAGCAAAAAAAGTTGTGGACTGGCTCCGTACTGTCCCTGGCCACATTCACCTGTCCACGTGTTTGTGGTTAGGCGGTCCTTCCCAGTAAGTGCACTGGGTAGGGCATGGTAATGTTGTGGGACCCGTGCTTGTGGAAGGCGGAGGCGATACCGGGAAATATAGTGGCGGCTGGGGACCGAGTATGGACACCTGGCCGCCGCCGGCATGAGGTTGTGAAAAGCTTCCGCCTCCACGAGCTTAAAAGGCCATATTTCAAGTGCAAAAAGCTGCCCAGAAATCTGGCAGTTTAGTGTTGCATCCTGTGTGTTGGTGGTTGGGTTTTTGGCTGCATACTTGCACTTGCATTCCAAGTAACAGAAAACTAAGCAGATGGTGGCCTCTATCATCATCATGGCCTCACATTGGCACTTTGAACTCTCCTGAAGGAGAAGCCAGGGCCCGCCGGAGGAGTCTCCGGTTCTCTGGTGAGCCCGTCCAACCCTGCTGAAAAGCAGCCCTGGCTAAGAAAAGTGTGGGGGAAGGTTCCCCGACACTCTATGGCTGCTTTTTTAATGTGGATCGGCCATGCTTATACATGTTATTTCTCAAACCGCATTACAGATCAGACCATTGTCCAACTCTGTATTCAAGAAATTAAATGTGCAAAGAAAGATGTGTGTGTGTTAAAGCACCACCGAGAAGGGCGAGTTGATGTTGGACGGGCTGCCATTGCTTCTGCAACAAGCTGCATTACAGGACTTCCTGTGAGAAATGACATGCAGGGTAGATAGGGTTTCCCTCTATGCCAGTCCTCTCACCGAGCTAAATACAACTGTCAGCAAAAAAAGTTGTGCACTGGCTCCGTACCGTCCTTGGCCACATTCACCTGTCCACGTGTTTGTGGTTAGGCGGTCTTTCCCAGTAAGTGCACTGGGGAGGGCACGGGTAATGTTGTGGGACCCGTGCTTGTGGAAGGCGGAGGCGATACCGGGAAATATAGTGGCGGCTGGGGACCGAGTATGAACACCTGGCTGCCGCCGGCATGAGGTTATGAAAAGCTTCCGCCTCCAGGAGCCTAAAAGGCCACATTTCAAGTGCAAGCAGCTGTCAAAAATTTGGTAGTATAGTATTGCAGCCTGTGGGTGGGTGGGTGGCTGGCTGCCTGCATACTTGTGCTTGCATTCCAAGGAATGGGGTATGGACAACTGAATGCTTCAGTGGGACAAGGACGTGGACGATGATTGTTGCAAGTCTGCAACGACAGGTTCATGGCTGGAGGCATCTTTGCATGTGCCAAGGATCACTTATGATGGGCACACTTTTAGGCAGTGACCTGGGAGTCAGAGATGCTTCCAGAGGTCTTCCCCATGCTGTTCCCATGACTTTTCAGCACTGTATGCATGTGTCTGATGATGTGTCACACACCACATGGCCAGATAAGGTTGTAAAATGTTAAAATGAAATTTCCTGATGAATGCATTTGTCTTGGTTGAAAGCAATGCAAAAGTACAAAAAACGCATCAAAAACGCTACATGTGAACATAGCCAAAGGTGTGGAGGAGTATTTTTGGTTTTGGTTATTTATTTTGCTTTATATACATTGTACATGTCATAGAAAGGATGTTTCTTAACATATTTCCCAGGAAAATCCATTTTGGTTTCGTTTTGGTATGTTTTATTGTGAGTCCGTAAAAGTGGCGTAATACCTCTGACAACGTTGTTGACAGAAGTGACCTGGGAGTCAGAAATGATTCCAGGGGTCTTCCCCATGCTGTCCCCATGTCATTTGAGCACTGTTCCCATCGATTTGGGCAATTTTTAGGCCCTCTGCAGACCGCCGGGGGGAGCCGCCTGAAAAATGCTCGAGTTTCCCATAGACTTATATTGGGCTCGTTGTTCGGGTCGAGCACCCGAGTATTCCAATTTGCTCGACCCGAGCAACGAGTACCCGAGCATTTTAGTGCTCGCTCATCACTAATACCTATACTAACTATAAACAAGCAAATCTCTCCCTGACTCAGCAGCATCTCTCCCTACTCTGCCTGTTTCCGGGGTACACTGTGACGAGCATAGCGGGACCAGGTCTTATATAGACCTGATGACGCTATGCGGCCAGCCAATGCCCACAACCAACATGGCTATGGCATTACAGTGCATGGAACCCCACACAAGTTACTCCTTTTCTGATGAAATGTCTATTACCTCTCTATTTATCAGGTGCTAATTTGTCACCTTTCACAGGAGCTTATAACATTGGCAGCCACAGCACCCTTGGCTGCTAACTAGAGATGAGCGTTGTTCTACTCGAACTGTTCGCCAATCTCAAATTCGAGCTGTTTTGGGCGGTGTTCGAGCCGTTCGGCGAACACGAACAATTTGAGAAAAATTCGGCTGTTCGAGGTTATGTTCGATAACTGTTCGTGCACCAAAATCATAACTGGATTTTTTCTCAGTAATGATGAAAATTAATGTTAATACGCAGTTTGAGTGTACAGCGAGGTGTGGGGAGGGGCAGGGGATGGATCTCTGCAGGAACAATGAAGATCTCCATTTTTTTTTCTCTTTCCCGCATTTACAGTGGGGAGGTGCAATCTGTCAGCCTATCAGCAGCGCACACACGGAGCGAAGTGCTTTTTTTCACACAAGCAAGGGCATGTGTCATTGGCAGTGTATGTCACATGTCCTTGCCCTATAAGACCAAGCCATTTTCCCCGTCGCCACCATTTTCTCACTGCTGCAGCTGCGTGTTAGACGGCACCGCTGTTGCTGTGTGCGCTATACCTTGTTAATTTCAAGCCAATTTTCGCACAAATCTACAGATAGCTTGGGAGTAGAGAATAGTTGTGATTGCAGTCCTTTTAAGGACTAGGTTACAGCATTTCCTACGACTTTTATCAGGCAGGTCTGTGCTCTTAAATAGATAGATTGTGGGAGTAAAGACTAATTGTAATTGGAGTCCTTTTCAGGACTAGGTTACATCAGTTCCTATCAGTTTTTGCCAGGCAGGTCTGTGCCAGTGCTGTGCAAGTTTTTTTCACAGCATTTGGCTGAATCTAGCAAAGCTAATCCTTTTTGGCCTATTGCAGAGTGTGTTAGTCAGTGGAGTAGCCTATCTGTGTTGCAAGATATACCACCTGTGTATAGAATACCAATTTTTTTACTGCACCTAGTGAAGGAAAATCTTTTGGGCATAGCATCATTCTATTAGTCCATCTATACTGACCTCCATCAGGTTGCAAATTGAATATCATTTTTTTCTGCATCTAGCTCTGAAAAAATATTGGGCTCCTAGCTGTGTGTGGGACTTGTTGTATTAGTCCATCTATACTGACCTGCATCAGGTTGCAAACTGAATATATTTTTTTCTGCATCTACCTCTGAAAAAATATTGGGCTTCTAGCTGTGTGTGGGACTTGTTCTATTAATCCATCTATACAGACCTCCATCAGGTTGCAAACTGAATATATTTTTTTCTGCATCTACCTCTGAAAAAATATTGGGCTTCTAGCTGTGTGTGGGACTTGTTGTATTAGTCCATCTATACTGACCTCCATCAGGTTGCAAACTGAATATATTTTTTTCTGCATCTACCTCTGAAAAAATATTGGGCTTCTAGCTGTGTGTGGGACTTGTTCTATTAATCCATCTATACAGACCTCCATCAGGTTGCAAACTGAATATATTTTTTTCTGCATCTACCTCTGAAAAAATATTGGGCTCCTAGCTGTGTGTGGGACTTGTTGTATTAGTCCATCTATACTGACCTGCATCAGGTTGCAAACTGAATATATTTTTTTCTGCATCTACCTCTGAAAAAATATTGGGCTTCTAGCTGTGTGTGGGACTTGTTCTATTAATCCATCTATACAGACCTCCATCAGGTTGCAAACTGAATATATTTTTTTCTGCATCTACCTCTGAAAAAATATTGGGCTTCTAGCTGTGTGTGGGACTTGTTGTATTAGTCCATCTATACTGACCTCCATCAGGTTGCAAACTGAATATATTTTTTTCTGCATCTACCTCTGAAAAAATATTGGGCTTCTAGCTCTGTGTGAGACTTGTTCTATTAATCCATATATACAAACCTCCATCAGGTTGCAAACTGAATATATTTTTTTCTGCATCTACCTCTGAAAAAATATGTGGCCTTCTAGCAGTGTGTGGGACTTTCTCTATTAGTCCATCTATACTGACCTCCATCAGGTTGCAAACTGAATATAATTTTTTCTGCATCTAGCTCTGAAAAAATATTTGGCCTTCTAGCAGTGTGTGGGACTTTCTCTATTAGTCCATCTATACTGACCTCCATCAGGTTGCAAATTAAAAATAATTTTTATCTGCATCTACCTCTGAAAAAATATTTGGGCTTCTAGCTGTGTGTGGGACTTGTTCTATTAATCCATCCATACAGATCTCCATCAGGTTGCAAACTGAATATAATTTTTTTCTGCATCTAGCTCTGAAAAAATATTTGGCCTTCTAGCAGTGTGTGGGACTTGTTCTATTAGTCCACCTATACTGACCTCCATCAGGTTGCAAATTCAAAATAATTTTTTGTCTGCATCTAGCTCTGAAAAAATATTTGGCCTTCTAGCAGTGTGTGGGACTTTCTCTATTAGTCCATCTATACTGACCTCCATCAGGTTGCAAACTGAATATATTTTTTTTTTGCATCTACCTCTGAAAAAATATTGGGCTTGTAGCTGTGTGTGGGACTTGTTCTATTAATCCATCTATACAGACCTCCATCAGGTTGCAAACTGAATAAAAAATTTTTCTGCATCTACCTCTGAAAAAATATTTGGGCTTCTAGCTGTGTGTGGGACTTGTTCTATTAGTCCATCTATACTGACCTCCATCAGGTTGCAAATTGAATATAATTTTTTTCTGCATCTAACCCAGCCAATAGTTTTGGCCTAATACCACAGTTTGGCCACTCAGCTCTGCTCGGTTCCCATCCATTGTTTTTTTGTGCAAACAACTCCAGAGTTGTGAATTAGTTAACCACCAAAATGAGTGGAAAAAGGCCTGCTGCTGGTGGAAAGGGGAATAGGCGTGTTGGGAAGGGGAAAAAAGGTTGTGTCCGTGGGGTAGGTGTTAAAGCAACAGTAACATCTGCAGAAGAAAGACCATCTTCCAGCCAAACTAAAATGTCTACTTCTTTTAGCGGACAATGTGATAAGATCCCTTTCTTACGGCCACGCCAATCGCTACAAATTCCAGATGAGGCACAAAAACAGCAGGTGCTTCAACGGATATCAAGTGCTTCTTTAAGTGGGCTCTCCTCCACATCAACTTCAACATCACAAATACTCCAGTCCTCAAAGGTGTCACCCCAATCGCACTTGCTTCCTCACAGCTCCCAAATCTCCAGCTGCCCGTCTGAGTATGAGGTAGAACAGATGGTTGAGTCTGCAGAGCTGTTTACTCATACTATAGCCTGGGAATCAGAGGTCGACTCCAGCGCTTCTGTGAATCCAGACGAGGAAATGATCTGCACTGATGCCCAGAATCTTTATGAGTCGGATCCAGGACCAGACGCAGAAGGTTCTGACCATAATGTAGACCCTCATTCCCAAACTGTAACTCCTGTTGGTGGAGACAATGAGGAAGACGATGATAAGACTCAAATACCTGATTGGAGCGACAACTTTAGTTTTTTGTCAGGGTAGGAACAGGTTGGCTCTGAGGACGACGGGTGTGATAACGCACAGGGTGATGATGATGAGGTTGGAGATCCCACTTACTGTCAACCCACAGTCAGCCAAGAGATGAGGTCAGCAGAGGAGGTGGAGGAAGATGCTAGTGACGACGAGGTCAGGTTGCGCCTTCCTGGACAGAGACGTAGTACTGGAAGCACGTCAACAACTGCATCCTCAAACACAACTCTGCCTCTCACCACAAGTCTTGGTGGCTCTTCAGTAGTGTTGAGCCACCCCCGTAGTGTTCGAGTTCGGTTCGGTTCGTCGAACACCCGTGTGTTCGCCGAACTGTTCGTCGAACTGTTCGTCGAACACCTTCGAACACCGTTAAAACCAATGGCAGGCAAACAAAAACACATAGAAACACATAGAAAACACCTTCAAAGGTGTCCAAAAGCTGACAAACTGCTCAGAAGACATAACTAACACATGGAAAAGTGACAAGTACATATAGTCATGCGAAAATAAAAGAGGTGGAGGAGTAAAAGGAGGGGGAGACACAGATATAGGCATGTCATGCCCTTCTAAAATCCAAAAAGTGAGAAGCCGACACGGCCAGTCGCTCCTGCCCGTGCCACCTCCGTGTCGCCGGGTTTGTGCCAGAGCCGCGGTGAACCCTGACGGCCAGCCCCCCTCTCCCAATACTGGTGCCTGTCCGCTGGTGGGTCGAGCGAGCCCCCCTGTGGTGGAGGCAGCTCTAAGCTTTTTAATTTAAATTGTCTCTCTAATTTGAATGAATACACTTTAAATCCATTTACAAGGATCTATTGGAGGGCAAGTCTCATGCCAGCAGCCACGGTAGCAGGAAGTGGAGGAGGTGTGGCCTGTGTTCCTAGCTGAGTGAGAGCTGTGTGGAGGAGCTCCTGGGAAGCTCCAACTAGGACTTTTTTCTAAGCCCGACCCTTGCCTCTTCGTTTTCCCAGGACCGAGGCAGGGGTGTCGGGGGGTATCCCCGGGCTCCGGCCCTCCCGGTCTGGGCCGGGTGGGGTCGGAGGACTGAATATGGATCCATCGGAGGACTCTGTGAGGAGGTCTGGGAGGCTGTCCCAGCGTGAAACGGCTACGGTGAGCATGCCGGCATCGGCTAACAAGGTGACTGGCAAGCCCAAGGGAAGCAAGGGGAGTGCCCCATGGGCCGAGAGGGGCCCGGACGAGTCAGCGGAGGCTTTCTCCCAGCGGGTGGTGGAGATGTTGCGGTGCCACGAAAAGGGGAAGGTGGCACTGGCGAAACTCTTGCTGGACTTGCGGCAGGCCAAGGCGCTATATAATGCAGCAGCCCAGAGGAAGCGCCCGGCGATCGCCACGCAAATCCAGAGGGTCAAGGATAGGATCGCCGAGGTGGAGCAGAGGCAGGCAGAAATAGAGAGGGCTGCGGGTCCCTTTCTGGAGAAATTCTCTAATGATCGGCGGTTCTCGGGCCAGGAGGGGTTAACCACGCAGCAAGGAAGGGGGGCGTGTGAAGGGGGCCTGCCGGCCAGTGAAGGCACTCCCAGGACTACGCATGGCAGCCAGGAGCCTGGAAAGGAACGTTTGTCTGGAGCCCCGCCCCCTGTCCCACCCACCACAGCTCTGGGTGCTGCCCCGGGGGTTACCCCAGCCATGGAGGAGGAGAAGGTGGGGGGTGGAGGAAGTGGCGCGCTGTTAGTGCGAGCAGAGGATAGTGTGGGTGCGGGCACAAAGGCCGGGGGATCGCGGTCCGGGGCTCCGCCCCTTGCCCCACCCACCTCAGCGCTCGGCGTGGCCACCATGAGAGACACACGTAGAACTGCAGAGCCCAGCGGCACCCGGTCTGCCGGCCCGCCCCTAGCCCCGCCCACGTTGGCAATCGGCGTGGCCACCATGCGAGACACACGTGGAACTGCAGAGCCCAGCGGCACCCGGTCTGCCAGCCCGCCCCTAGCCCCGCCCACCTCGGCGCTCAGCGCGGCCACCATGAGAGGCACACGTGGAACTACCGAGCCCAGCGGGCCCCAGTCTGCCAACCCGCCCCAAGCCCCGCCCACCTCGACATTCGGCGTGGCCACCATGAGAGAGACACGTGGAACTGCAGAGCCCAGCGGCACCCGGTCTACCAGTCCGCCCCTAGCCCCGCCCACCTCGGCACTCAGCGCGGCCACCATGAGAGGCACACATGGAACTACCGAGCCCAGCGGCCCCCAGTCTGCCAACCCGCCCCAAGCCCCGCCCACCTCAGCGCTCGGCGCAGCTACCATGAGAGCCGCGAGTGGAACTGCAGAGCCCAGCAGTTCCCGGTCTGCTGGTCCGCCTCTAGTCCTGCCCACCGCAGCTCTCTGCACTGCCTCTGTACAGTCTGTGGGCGGAGGGAAGGAGGGAGGCAGGAGGGACATGAAAGAAAAAGCAGCAAGCAATGCTTATAGTACCAGAAGGCTCAGCAAGCCTTGCGCCAGTGCCCCGCCCCTCGTCCTGCCCACCACAGCACCTGGAGTTACCCAGAAGAAACCTGCGGCTGGGAGGGAGGCAGCAGGGAAAACAGCAGGGAAGACAGAGACGGATCCAGGAACAGTGTCCCAGGAGGTGGCAGTAACCCCGGTCGAGCAGCCTGCCGGCGTTACTGGGGAGCCTCCTAAATCTTCCGGTCTGCGTCCTGAGCAGGTGGCGCTGCCTGCCTCCAGCACATCAGAGGAGGAGGACATGGAGGCGTCTTCGGGGTCCGGGGGGCTCATGGCGGCCATCCGGTTGCTGGAGTCCCCGGTGAACCTCCAGCATTTTTGTTTCGGGGACGAAGATCCGGGACCTGGAAAGAAGAAGGGGCGCAAGAAGAAGGCACAGGAGACGGTGAGTATGCGTTACGTGTTTAATGATGATACTGATGCTGCTGCTGTCTCCTGTGTAACCCCCACCGGTCAAGGGCGCCCGAATCATGAAGTTGGTCCTCGGCGCAGGTCCGGTGGGGAGAGTAAAGGCAAATGTAAGGCGAGTGGTGATGGTGTGGCGATCCCTACGGAGGACAGTAGGGATGGCAAAGGGTCATCGCTGGCAGTGGCGCCAGACATATTCAGTGTGGTGGAGTTCCCGTCTCTGTCTCCCATGGCCTCTGGGTCTCGGGCAGAGGAAGGTGGGGGTTGTGGCGGTGGAGCCGGAGCAGCTTTTTCAGAGATCTTGGCTGAGGTCCGGAGGATGGTGGGGGAGGAGAGAGACACTGCTTCCATATCTGGCCAGAGGGTTGAGGGGCCGCATGCTGGGGACAAGGCTGCCGGGGGTAAACCGGCTGGGGTGTCTGCACCTGTGAGGTTGGTAAAACCCGGCGCCCAAAATCCCGGCCCCTGTGATACCCAGCGCATGAATATTAGAGGGTCCAAGGTGGCAGAGGGGGAGAAGGGGAGTAAGGACAATGCTGCGGATGTGGTGAGTGTCCTGAAACCCCCCCCAGTGATGCCAGGACCTTGGGTAAAGCGGTTAGTACCCCACCTGTTCTGGCTAGCATGGATGGGGTGCATGAGGTGGGGATGAATGGGGTACATGAAGGAGGTGAGGATGGAGGTGAGGATGCAGGTATGGAAGTGGTGAGTGGTACGGCTGGTGGTGATGGTAGTGGTGCAGGGGCGGTAGGTGAGGCTGTGAGGCAGAGTGTGAGTGTGAATGAGGGGCCAAGTGTGAGGCCAAGGAATCCCAGTTCGTTGGCGGCCTCGTTAGAGGGCGGTTCACATGTCCGCACCTTTGCGGCGGCCGCTGCCGCGGGTAGTGGAGGGTCCTTGTCAGGGGACACTGGGCAGGGTTACTTGCAATGGCGTCTCCTGGACGCCCTGAAGAGGGGAGAGCAGTCCATTACAGTGGAGGGTAGGGAGGTAGATTTATCGTTCTGGATAGACCGACATGGTCTGTCCGCCTTCCGAGAGTTAGGGGCAGAGAACGTTACGTGGTCTCTGCCGACAGCAGGGCAGGGTGGCGTCCGTAGGAATGTGGTCCGTCTCCGGTGGGAAGGCAATGAAACTTGCCCCTCTAGGGACAAGGTGGTGGAGCTTTTCCTGGGGATGGGCTTCAGGGCTGATGACATCTATGCCCTGATTCATCCCTATGGTGCCACCTTTTTCGACGTCAGCTTTGTGAGATCGGAGGGCCTAGAGCTCTTCTGGTCTCAGTATGAGCTGGCTCGGATTTGCCCTGAATGGCGGGGGTTTATAGTCCAGGCTATCTCTCGCCAAAACTCAGTGAAGAAAGTGACCGTGCTCACCAGTAACGAGTCACTTTCTGAGATGGACATCATGACCTGGCTGAGCAGGTATGGGGAGGTGGTCCAGATTCCCAAAAAGAATCTGGACAAGCATGGCATCTGGTCAGGGGCCTGGACCTTTATGGTAAAACTGAAGGTCTCGGGTTACTCGGTTACCCACATTCCCACTTCAACATTCTTGGGAAGGGACCGAATCCTGATCTTTTACCAGGGGCAGCCGAAGTTGTGCCACAGGTGCGGCAGCCCCTCTCACTTCAGCGCGGGGTGTAAGGTGGAGAAGTGCGCAATGTGTGGAGGGGTGGGTCATCTGGCCGCAACCTGTAGGGACATTCGGTGTAACCTGTGTGGTGTCTTGGGACACCCGTTTAGTCGCTGTCCGCGCTCCTATGCCAATGTTGGCCTGAATCCGGGAGGTGCTGGTAGGGAGGAGGCGAGGACCAGACCAGCCGGTGAAGGGACTAGCGGCGGCGTAGGAAGTAAGGGACCGGTGAGGAGCAGAACTCCCCCTGAGGCGGGAGGGAAAGAGCAGCGTCCGAGGAGAGTGGTGGAGAGGGACCAGGGGATTATGTCCCTGCCTCTGGTCCCTAGTTCGGGGGAGCTTGCAGCTGAGGTCCCGGACAGTGAGATAGACGAAGAGGTCAGGAGGATGGTCAGGGAGGATGGGGCCACCTCTCCCTTATCCTCATCCAGCGAAGGTGTGGATGAGGGGGGGAATGAAGAGTGGCAACAGCAAAAGAAAAGGGAGAAGAAAAGGGTGAGGAAGAAGGGTAACTCGAAGGAGAAGGCAACCCGGGGCCAGGTGCCAAAGGAAGGCTCTTCCTCCCTTCCTCCGGTGGAGCTCTCCAACCAGTACCAGGCCCTAAGCGAGTCTCCCTTGTCTTCAGATGGGGGGGAGGAGGGGGGTCTGGTGCTGGGGGTTGCGGACAAGGATGTAGGGGCTAAAGGGGGCGCCAGGCCCTCAACATCGGGGGTTGGGGAAACCGGGCCTCTGGTGGGGGGGGTCGACCCAGGGCCTCCTGACAAGGGCAAGGGTGCGCCTGAAACAGTTGTGCCCGTTAAAGTTGTGTGTGGAACAGCAGGTATGGATGTGTCGGTGTGCCTGAAACGTGCTATATCGTCCTCTGAGGAGGAAAATGGAGCACATGTAAAGGGTAAGGTGGGTGGGAAGAAGGTCGCTGTCCAACCTGATCACTCATGATGGCGGCACTCACCCCGTTGACGCTGGCGACCATTAATGTTGCCAGCATAAAGTCTGATGCGGCTAGGTTCACGGCCTTCCATTTTCTCGGCCAGCTTGATGCCGACATTTTGTTTTTGCAGGAGACCAGGTTGGTCGATCTCACGTCCCTTAAAAAAGCTAAGAGGGAGTGGGTACACGGGCCTTCCTATTGGTCTCTTGCGGCTGAGCCGTATAGCGGTGTGGCGGTCCTTTTCAAGACCGCAGATGTAGTATGCCGACGGGTTATTGAGTTGGAAATGGGGAGGTGCTTGATCTTGGATGTGTTCATAAGGGGACAAGAGCTTCGGCTCATAAACATCTATGGTCCCCAGACTAAGTGGGACCGCAAGTGTCTCTTTATGAGTATTAAACCCTTTTTGTTTTGTAGCCGACTGGTGGTCTTTGGAGGGGACTTCAACAATGTCTCGAGGCCCCAAGACAGAGGAGGTTCCAGAGACCGGTTGGCCTACGACAGCGTCGCCTTGAATAGCATAGTTAGTGAGGCTCGCCTAGTGGATGTCCACATCCGGAACACCACGGGCCACGCGGGTTACACTTATTTCAGAGGTAGTCAGACTAGGTCTAGAATAGACAGGTTTTATTTGAAGGAGGAGGCAGTCTCTTCACCTTTATCGGTGGTAGAGGTTGAATTCTCCGACCACTGCCTGATTATGTTTTCTCTGAATGTTACAGAGACTCCTCGGATGGGAAGAGGTTTTTGGAAGCTGAATTCGTCACTCCTGAAGGAAGCAGCTGTAAGACAGTCCTTTGAGGATTTCTTTCAAAGTCAGGTACCGCTACTGGGCCTTGGTAACACTAAGTCAGAGTGGTGGGAGATCTTCAAACATCGGGTGGCGAGATTCTTCCGCCAGCTTTCTAACCTCAGAAGCCTGAACAGGGATCTCCTGTATCGGGGCCTGAGGAGGAAACTCGAGGAACTTGTCTCGACTGGGGGTGGCCGTGAGGACATCACCAGGGTGAAAGCCTTACTCAAGAGATGTCAGTATGATAGGCACACATCTTTGGTTTTTGAGAGGGACTTCGGGAAGTATCGCTCACCCGACCCCTACAGAAACTGCAAGATGTCAGTGAGTAGTAAGATAGTGGCGGGTCTGAGGGACAGCACAGGATCCCTGACCAGGTCCAGGTCAGGGATCTTGGAGGTCGTCAGATCCTTTTACTCACATCTCTTGGGGAGGAGGGAGCTGGATCGAGATGAGACGTCGGCTTTCCTGGCTGAGGCCATTCCTGAATCAGGGGTAGACCCCTCGTTCGATGTCTTGGTGGATGAGATCAAAGAAGAGGAAGTTAGACTGGCGATTGACGGGCTCCAGCTCAAAAAATCACCAGGTCCGGACGGCTTAACGTCGGAGTTCTACAAGACCTTTAAGGACCTTTTGGTCCCCTTATTGACTCAGGTTTTTAATGAGTGTCTCTCCTCGGGCACTCTTCCGAGATCAATGAGGAGGTCAGCTTTGATCCTTCTTTCTAAGGGAAAGGATCCGTCGCACATTGAGAACTGGAGGCCCATAGCGCTTCTCAATGTGGACAGGAAGGTTTTGGCTAAAGTACTCTTTAATAGGTTGGTGAAGTTTGCGCCACGGCTCCTTTCTGAGTCCCAGCACTGCTGTGTTCCTGGCCGTAGCACTTTTAGTGCTGTTCTCGGTGTCCGGGAGGCTGTGGAGCAGGGTAGGGCTGGCCTCTGGAAGGGGTATCTGCTGTCCTTGGATCAGGCCAAAGCCTTTGACCGGGTTGATCACGAGTACCTGTGGTCCACTCTTCTGAGGTATGGTCTGCCAGGGAGGTTCGTGGACTGGCTGAAGACATTGTACAGAGGGGCGGAGAGTTTCCCACTTGTGAATGGTTGGATTGGACAGGCCTTTGCGGTGGGCTCCGGCGTTCGTCAGGGATGTCCTCTCAGTCCCCTGCTGTATGTGTTCGCGATTGATCCCTTCATAAGGAGGGTGGATCGTGGACCAATAGCGGGGGTGAGGATGGACCAGGCGGGCGAACGGGAGGCCGCCCTGAAGGTAGTGGCCTATGCTGATGATGTCTCTGTTTTTGTCTCCTCAAAAGAGGAGGTGCGGCCAGTGATGTCTGAGGTGGAGGGCTACTCCAGGGCCTCTGGTTCCATTGTCAATCGGAGCAAGTGTGGGAGTCTTTGGCTGGGGGGAGGAGATCCCAGGTTTGATCTCCCGGACACCCTCCCAGAGCCCCAAGAGTATGCCAAGATCCTAGGCGTTGAATTTGGCCAGGGTGATTACCCAACCAAAAACTGGGAAAGTAGACTTAAAACTGCCGCCCAGAGAGTGGACCAGTGGAAGGGTTGGTCTTTGACCCTGAGGGAAAGGGTGAGCTTGTGCAAAGGTTTCCTGCTCCCATTGTTAATGTATCTAGGCAGCATTTGCATTTTGCCAGAGCCTCTCTGGACGCGGGTCTATGGCCTGTTTTTCCAACTGTTATGGGGAAACAGGCTGAACCTAGTCAAGCGGGAGGTTACTTACCGTACGAGGAGACTAGGGGGGTTGAATATGGTCAACCCCGTGGTGTTCTTGGTTTGCACCTTTCTTAAGCTAAATATATCAAACCTCTGGAAAGAGAGGGCTCCTCTGTGGGTATTCTCCTGTAGGGGATGGTTGCAGTCCTTCTTCCAGGATTGGGAGACAGGAGGGCGTGTGAAGGATCTTCGCACACCGCACGGGCATCTCCCAGCTTATGTTACCCCGGTTTTGAAAGTAATACGCCGGTGGGGTTTGGGAGTGTGGGAGGTGAGGACTCTCACGAGGAAACTTCTTGAGGGGAGGATCTTATCGACCCATTTTCAAAAGCCACTGGCACTCAGGGACTGCCCAAGTCGGGATCTGGAGGTGGGGTTGCGTCTTTTAAATTCAAAACGGATCCCCGCGAAGTATTGGGACTTGACTTGGCGCTGCTTTCAGGGTAAGCTGTATGTGAGGGACAACTTGAAATACAGGAACTCCGAGGATAGGAATTGTCCTCATGAGAGTTGTGCTGACACGCTTGAGAGCATGGAGCACTTCCTGCTTCAGTGTCCCTTTAATGCAGAGGTATGCAACAGGGTGGGCGCTTCCATTGACTGGCCTAGGCTGGCGGGCCTCTCCTACGCTGAGTGGGCCTATGGAGCGTTCAGAGACCTTGGTGGACGGGACCAGTGCACTTTTTTTCTAGTTAGCCTAGTGGTTAGGTTTTTCACATGGAATGCACGGTGTTTAGTGTCGACGGGCAGTAAAATCCTCCCAGTGGGTGAGGTATGTAGCAACATCCTTGGTGACCTGGTGAAGATGCGCTCCTTGGAGTATGAAAGGCTGGGTGCATCGGGGGCCTCCCGTCTCTGGAGGGGTTTCTCCTTCCAGGTGCCTTAGTTCTGGATTGCTCCAAGCCTCCTGGTGGTGGGCTAAGTTCTCACCGTAGCTTTTTGTTTTGAGAATGGTATCATGAAAAGGGTTTACAAGCACCGAACCGGTGCGGATGGTATTTTTGTTATTGTTCTTGTTGTTATTATTATTGTTGTCTTATTGTTCTTTTACTTTGGGGGTTAGTTAGGTGGGGTGGGGGTTTTGAGGGGGGTTAAGCATGAACTTGGACTGGCCCGGGCCCAAAACTGTCGGGGTTCGCCCTAAGTCCGGAAGGACTTTTTCGGAACTTAGAGGCCAGTTCGGGTTGGGGGTATAGTGAGAGTTGGGGTAGTGTATGTGTTATTATGTGTTACTCATGATTTAAGTGTTGTGTGTTATTTCATATGGTTTATGTGGTTTATATTTTGTTATATGTATTTTGCTTCTGCATCTCTGGTTTTTGTTACAGCAGAATCAGGTGTAAGTGTGGAGGAAGTTTGAGGTATGTTTGGATAGGCTGTGGTTGTATGGTGGTTGTCAGGCAGGTGGGGTCCCTTGTATATACATTGTTTATGTATCGGTTATATTGCTGGAAATTGTTTTCGTTACTTGTACTAGTTTGTGTTCTTACATTTATAATAAAATAGAGTTCCAGCTCCAGTAGCGTCCACTAAAGCTGCTGCAGTTAAAAAGCTTTTATAAGGATCGAGCTCGGCTGTCCACCGCAAGGCATCCTACTGCCAGTCCCAGCCCCTATGCCTTGGGGTGCCTCCTGATGCTCTTCACTAAGTATCCCATGGTCCCGAAGCATTTCCTTTGAAAAAATTAAGTGTCTAAACTACAGGTGGTGCAGCTTGCTTAACAGCCGGGATAATCCGCTTACTAGCAGACACTGCTACTAGGCACAAATTATTTCCTGGGCTAGATGCAGTTAAAAATTTGTAATTAGATACTCTCGTTGGATGCTGAGAAAGCATTCCATAGAGTCTCCTGGCACGCCATATATGATTCTCTTAAAAAGCTTGGGGTAGGGGTCTAGGGGACCCTTTTATAGCCAAAATCACGGCCCTGTATCGCAATACGTCACCTAGGCTGAAGATAAATGGAACTGTAGCACCCTGAGGGCTCGGTTGCTAAAGACGTATTGCACCTCACCCAGAGGTGTGATATCTCACTCTCAGGTAAGGATGGAGTGTGGATCAGGACCCGACACCTGCATGCATTACACCACATTGCCGTGGGGCAGGGCGACCAATATGCCCCTGAGATGGGCACGACAGTCCCTGTCCCTGGCTGGAGTGGGGGGAGGGAACACTGAGGAAGGGGAACCCTGTAGTGCAGGAGCAGGGAGGAAGCAGTTCCTGGGTGCATTGAGAAGGGAGTATAAAAGGTGGGCACCATCTTAGTTCAGTGCAGAGAAGTCTGAGCAGAAGTGGCAGGGAGCAGGGGCTCTGCATGAGCTCTGCTCCGGAGGCGGGCCTAGTAACAGAGGCCCAGGCCTGGAAGAGGGAGAAGGAAGGAAGAGGAGCGGAGAAGGCTCCAGGAACGAGGAATGAAGGGATCCCAGGGGTGCGGACGGGCGAGTCGCCACCGCACGCCCGAATCCACCTGCGTGGAGGGGTCAGGCCAAAGGGGGAGACCGGTCCCCGAACTAGTGGAGGCAGGAAACGACCCTCAGCTAGAAACCGGAGGCTCTGACATTTTATGTGGCGCAGCCCCTCGCTACACCCGCTAGGAAGGCACCACACAGGGTCAGGGAAACTGGCGCCAAGTTTACCAAGAGGAGGCCCGAGGCAGCCGGACAGAAGTGTTGGTAAGAAAGGCCAGACAAAGGACACACAAAGGGGGTCCTGTGAAGTGCTCCAAAGTTATCTGGGAGTTGTCTGAGCCCCTCACCTGGTGAGCACAGTACGACGTGGGCAGCCGTTACCTGCAGACGTGGTCTGGATAATAAGAACTGTGAGTAAAGGCCCTGAACTGCATCACTGACTCCGTGTCGTTACTGCTGCTGCCCTGCACCATCACCCCCATCCTCCGCATACACTGCCCTGAGGCTATACTCCTCCCGTGGGGAGTTATGCTACGCTCTGCTGCACCCACAACACCAGCCTCAGTGGTCTGCCCTGTAGCGGCGGTTCACTCTGACCGCAATCCACGGGTGGCGTAGTCGGACATTTAAACATGAAAACCACATAAATAGTTCCGCCACTGGTTTGACCGCCCTGAGCCACGGAACTGGGTCGCCGCCACGAAGACTACAACCACCAGCATCCACCAAAAAGGGTCCGGCTCCGGGTGTCCCAAGGCCCAGGGGGTGCGTCAGAACATTTTCATCACCTTTCACAATCACCAATGGGACAAGGCAGTGATGTCCTCTGTCCCCTCTCTTATACATCCTAGTGACGGAGCACCTGCTCTCATCAATTCGCCATAACCCCAATATTAGGTGGATTGAGGTGGGAGGCACCGAGTACAAGTGCCCTCTATTTGCTGATGATGTCCTAGTATATATCACTCAATCACATATATCCATCCATGCTGTTATGGCTGAAATAGATCACTTTGTTACATGGTAAAATTTTAAAATCAATGCAGCGAAGTCTGAGGCCCTCGATGTCTCCCTCCCCAAATCCATATAGGATTCCATCCAGTCCAACTTTCCCTTTGCCTGGCCCTCACAGGGTATCAAATACTTAGGAATTCCTATTCATAGAGACCTCTCCCATCTATGTTATCTTAATTTTGGGCCCTTTATTGAACAACTCCATACAGACCACGGTTGGCAAGTTAGAACTGTAAGATTCACTACGTGAACCACTGGTGTTTTGTGGAAAAGCACATGTACACTGCGTTCCAAATTATTATACAAAAAGTGTTTAGGAGTGATAAGGGAAGAATTTGTTTGTTTGTCAGTTAAACTCATTGATGGTGATGTGTGTCAGGGCTCTTTATATCACTGTAAGCAATTGCAGACACCTGTGCTAATTAGTTTGGCAGGTGTGTCCAATGAAAGGCAAGACTACTTAAGAAGGCTCTCTCACATTATTAAGCAGCCTACATTTTCTGCCAAAATGGGAAAGAAAAAGGATGTGTCGGCTGCTGAGAAGCAACAAATTGTGGAGTGTTTAGGTCAAGGCATGACTACAATCAACATTGTGCGATGATCAGGATGAAGTGTCCTGGCAATCAAGAAGTATGTAGCTGATTCACAGTACACACGTGTGCGTGCTGATAAGGGCAAATTGAGGACTCTTTCCTACAGGCAATTACGTCAGGTTGAAAGAGCAGCGGCAAAAAAGCCTTGTCATAGCAGCAGACAAGTTTTTGAAGCTGCTTGTGCCTCCAACGTCCCCCGAACAACAAGATGCAGGGTCCTTCAGAGGTTTGCAGCTGTGCATGCGCCATCCTGTCGACCTCCTCTATCCACTTCACACAAGCAGAAACGGCTCCAGTGGGCCAAACATTACATGAAGACTGATTTCAAAACTGTTTTGTTCACGGATGAGTGCCGTGCAGCGCTCGATGGTCCAGATGGATGGAGTGGAGGATGGCTGGTTGATGGACACCCCACGCAAACACGGCTACAGCGCCAACAAGGAGGAGGTGGAGTAATGTTTTGGGCTGGAATCATGGGGAGAGAGATTGTCGGCCCCTTTAGGATCCCTGAAGGCGCTAAAGATGAACTCCATAATGTATGTGGATTTTCTCAAACAGCACTTCCTGCCATGGTTCAAGAAGAAGAACCGTGTATTTCACAGCAAGATCATTTTTCTGCATGATAATGCACCATCTCATGCTGCACATAAAACATCTGCATCTCTGGCTGATATGGGCATAAAAGGGGACAAACTTATGGCGTGACCCCCATGCTCCCCTGACCTCTACCCCATTCAGAACCTTTGGAGCATCATTAAAAGGAGTGTCTATGATGGCGGGAGGCAGTTCACATCTAAGCAACAGCTCTGGGAGGGTATTCTGTCCTCATGCAAAACAATTGAAGCAGAAACCATCCAAAACCTGACAAATTCAATGGACGAGAGAGTTCAGAAGCTCCTTTCGAACAAGGGGTCCTATGTGAAAATGTAACATCACCTAGAATAAAGTTTTGAGTTGAAAACTGTTTGATTTCAGTTTCTAACAACCTGCTAATGCTTATAATTTCAAAAATGACCATTTTTTTGGTCTTTATTAAAATGAAAAGGTTGATCGAAAAGTTTGGGGGATCTAAGAGTGTGGCAACCCAGTAGTCATGATTACTTCGAATTCTGACAATATGAGGGTCATGCTGCAGGTAGTGCAGCAAGAAGGCACTTATGTGCCTTGCGCATCTCGGAGCCCCAAAATTATTTTCCGGGCTAGATGCAGCTAAAAATTATTTTTAATTTTAAATCTGGTGAAGCTTTAGTATAGATGGCCTAATAGGATCAGTGCTGCACACTGCTACAAAGCCCAAATTATTTTCCAGTCAAGATACAGATAAACATGATTAGTAATTTGAAAGCTTAAAACGGTTGGTAGGGTGATTTTAACCAATCATCAAGCTTTTACTCTCCCCAGGATGACACAGGGGTAGAAAAGTCGTTTCGGATCCATGATTTGTTCATCTTTATGAACGTGAGTCTGTCTACATTATCAGTGGAGAGCCGCGTGCGCTTATCTGTCAGCACACCACCAGCAGCGCTGAACACACGTTCAGACAGAACGCTGGCTGCGGGGCATGACAAGATCTCCAAGGCGTAAGTGGCTAGCTCCGGCCATTTATCCAGATTGGAAGCCCAAAAAGAGCAAGGGTCCAGTGACACAGTCGTGGCTTCAATGTTTACTTGGAGATACTCCTGTACCATCGTCTCTAGGCGTTGACTATGTGTCAGACTTCTTGTCTCCTGTGGCCTTGCAAAGGATGGGCTAAAAAAGTGGTGAAATGATTCCGCAAAATTGATGTTACCAGCAGATACTGTGGTTCTGTTACGGTTTGAGTGCTGAACACTTGACGGTCCCACGGTTGGCAAGTTGGAACTGTGAGATTCACTACGTGCACCACTGGTATTTTGTGGAAAAGCACATGTAAGATTCTGCAACAGTCTCTGCTGATACTCCTGCATGCGTGCATCCCTTTCTATGGCAGGAATAATTTCTGCAAATTTACTTTTGTACCGGGGATCTAACAGTGTGGCAACCCAGTAGTCAGGATTATTTCTAATTCTCACAATTCGAGGGTCATGTTGCAGGTAGTGCAGCAAGAAGGCACTCATGTGTGTTGCGCATCCAGGAGCACCAAGTCCCTGTTGTGTTGGTGGCGAGGTAACAATCATGCTTCCTTCCTCTGTCCTCTCCCCCCAACCTCGCACAACAGAAATGTGATCAAGGTCTCCCTCATCTGATGAGTCTTCCATCAGTTCGTCCTCCACTTCTTCCTGGGCTCCTGCACCTTCCTCACTAGTTTGGCTGCTACCATGCGCCCTGGTAAAACCATCTCCCCCACCCTCACATGCCTGCCGCCTTGGTGCTGCCGACCGTCTGGACCTTGCAGATGTTAGCCCTTCCGCATACAACTCCTCCTCCTCTACTTCCTCCACCTCCTCTTGTGCCACCACCTGACTCCGAATTCTGTTTAACATGTGCTCCAGCATGTAAATCACCGGAATAGTCATGCTGATAATGGCATCGTCAGCACTAAACATCTTCGTCGCCATTTCAAAACTGTGCAGAAGGGTGCATAGGTCCCTGATCTGAGACCACTCCTCCAGCGTGATTTGCCCCACCTCTGAATCTCGTTGGCCCAGGCTATACGTCAGAACGTATTGCACCAGGGCTTGTCGGTGCTGCCACAGTCGCTGCAACATGTGCAGAGTTGAATTCCACCGGGTAGGCACATCGCATTTTAGCCGGTGAAGTGGCAGGCCCAACGACTTCTGTAGAGATGTAAGTCGCTGAGCTGCGGGATGCGAACGGCGGAAGTGAGCACACAGCGACCGTGCCCTCTGCAGAAGGCCATCTAGTCTGGGATAGTGGGCTAAAAATTGCTGGACAACCAGGTTCAACACGTGAGCCATACAAGGCACGTGTGTGACATTGCCCCGGCGAAGGGCCGCACCCAGGTTTGCAGCATTGTCGCACACGGCCTTCCCTGGTTTCAGGTCCAGTGGAGACAACCATTCATGAAATTGGTTCTCCAGAGCTGACCACAACTCCTCAGCTGTGTGACTCACATTTCCCAGACATTTCAATGTAAAAACCGCCTGATGACGTTGAGCCCTACTGCCAGCATAGTAAGGAGGTGTGCAGGATCCCTTCTGCGCAGTTAGAAAGCTTGTGGCATGACCAGACAGGCTTTGGGTGCAGGTGGAAGACCGAGAGGAGGTTGAGGAGGCAGAAGCAGTGGAGGAACTTTGACATAAAGAGGATTGACGCACAACTCGTGGGGACGGCAAGACTTGGACAGCAGCCCCTTGTCCTGCTGTCACCATAGTTACCCAGTGCCCTGTCAGCGACATGTAACGCCCCTGTCCATGCCTACTCGTCCAAGTGTCTGTGGTGAAATGCACCCTGTCACACACAGAGTTTCTCAAAGAAGCGGTGATGTTGTGTGCGACATGCTGGTGGAGCGCAGGCACACCTTTCTTTGAGAAGTAGTGCCGACTGGGCATCTGGTACTGGGGCACTGCGACGGACATAAGGTCTCGAAAATCCTCTGTGTCCACCAGGCGGAAAGGCAGCATTTCTGTAGCCAAGAGCTTGCAGATGGTGAAATTCAACCTCTTAGCTTTCTCATGGCTAGGAGGAAATGGTCTTTTACTTGTCCACATCTGAGGGACCGAGGGCTGGCTATTGTGCTTAGACGGGGTTGATAAGGGTGTCCCCGGCAAACTGCCGGTCTGTGAGGAAGATGCAGGCGGACATGTTAGGTTGCCTTGATCCAAAGGTGGTGCTATCGATGTCGGACAGCGCTCAACACCAGCTGGTGTTACCACCTCCAAAGAAAATGATGACCTGCCAATCACGCTGGCTGTTGCGGGTAAAGAGGTGGCAGGTCTGCGCCCCAAAACAGGTGTGACTGCTGTCCCCCCAGTCACAGAGGATGAAGAGGCCGCGGATGCACAAGATATGGCAGACGGTGATTGGCCCGGCCGGCTAGGCCGCATTGTAGCACACTGAGCTTCCCACTGCAACTTATGCTTCATGTCCATGTGCCGGTTCATGCATGAAGTACTCAAACTATGTATTTTTTGGCCTCTACTTAGCTTTTACTGACAAATGTTACAGATAACACGAGTTGGGTCATCTTTATCGATCTGAAAAAATGCCCAGGCTATGCAAGGCTTAGCACCCATGCGACCTGAAGAGCCACCACGACTTGTGGTGAGAGGCAGAGTTGTGTTTGAGGATGCAGTTGTTGACGTGCTTCCAGTACTACGTCTCTGTCCAGGAAGGCGCAACCTGACCTCGTCGTCACTAGCATCTTCCTCCACCTCCTCTGCTGACCTCATCTCTTGGCTGACTGTGGGTTGACAGTAAGTGGGATCTCCGACCTCATCATCATCACCCTGTGCGTTATCACACCCGTCGTCCTCAGAGCCAACCTGTTCCTGCCCTGACAAAAAACTAAAGTTGTCGCTCCAATCAGGTATTTGAGTCTTATCATCGTCTTCCTCATTGTCTCCACCAACAGGAGTTACAGTTTGGGAATGAGGGTCTACATTATGGTCAGAACCTTCTGCGTCTGGTCCTGGATCCGACTCATAAAGATTCTGGGCATCAGTGCAGATCATTTCCTCGTCTGGATTCACAGAAGCGCTGGAGTCGACCTCTGATTCCCAGGCTATAGTATGAGTAAACAGCTCTGCAGACTCAACCATCTGTTCTACCTCACACTCAGACGGGCAGCTGGAGATTTGGGAGCTGTGAGGAAGCAAGTGCGATTTGGGTGACACCTTTGAGGACTGGAGTATTTGTGATGTTGAAGTTGATGTGGAGGAGAGCCCACTTAAAGGAGCACTTGATATCCGTTGAAGTACCTGCTGTTTTTGTGCCTCATCTGGAATTTGTAGCGATTGGCGTGGCCGTAAGAAAGGGATCTTATCACATTGTCCGCTAAAAGAAGTAGACATTTTAGTTTGGCTGGAAGATGGTCTTTCTTCTGCACCTACCCCACGGACACAACCTTTTTTCCCCTTCCCAACACGCCTATTCCCCTTTCCACCAGCAGCAGGCCTTTTTCCACTCATTTTGGTGGTTAACTAATTCACAACTCTGGAGTTGTTTGCACAAAAAAACAATGGATGGTAACCGAGCAGAGCTGAGTGGCCAAACTGTGGTATTAGGCCAAAACTATTGGCTGGGTTAGATGCAGAAAAAAATTATTTTTAATTTGCAACCTGATGGAGGTCAGTATAGATGGACTAATAGACCAAGTCCCACACACCGCTAGAAGCCCAAATATTTTTTCAGAGATAGATGCAGAAATTTTTTTTATTCAATTTGCAACCTGATGGAGGTCAGTATAGATGGACTAATAGACCAAGTCCCACACACTGCTAGAAGCCCAAATATTTTTTCAGAGCTAGATGCAGAAAAAAATTATTTTTAATTTGCAACCTGATGGAGGTCAGTATAGATGGACTAATAGACCAAGTCCCACACACTGCTAGAAGCCCAAATATTTTTTCAGAGCTAGATGCAGAAAAAAATTATTTTTAATTTGCAACCTGATGGAGGTCAGTATAGATGGACTAATAGACCAAGTCCCACACACCGCTAGAAGCCCAAATATTTTTTCAGAGCTAGATGCAGAAAAAAATTATTTTTAATTTGCAACCTGATGTAGGTCAGTATAGATGGACTAATAGACCAAGTCCCACACACTGCTAGAAGCCCAAATAATTTTTCAGAGCTAGATGCAGAAAAAAATTATTTTTAATTTGCAACCTGATGGAGGTCAGTATAGATGGACTAATAGACCAAGTCCCACACACCGCTAGAAGCCCAAATATTTTTTCAGAGCTAGAGGCAGAAAAAAATTATTTTTAATTTGCAACCTGATGTAGGTCAGTATAGATGGACTAATAGACCAAGTCCCACACACTGCTAGAAGCCCAAATATTTTTTCAGAGCTAGATGCAGAAAAAAATTATTTTTAATTTGCAACCTGATGGAGGTCAGTATAGATGGACTAATAGACCAAGTCCCACACACAGCTAGAAGCCCAAATATTTTTTCAGAGCTAGATGCAGAAAAAAATTATTTTTAATTTGCAACCTGATGGAGGTCAGTATAGATGGACTAATAGACCAAGTCCCACACACCGCTAGAAGCCCAAATATTTTTTCAGAGGTAGATGCAGAAAAAAATTATTTTTAATTTGCAACCTGATGTAGGTCAGTATAGATGGACTAATAGACCAAGTCCCACACACTGCTAGAAGCCCAAATATTTTTTCAGAGGTAGATGCAGAAAAAAATTATTTTTAATTTGCAACCTGATGGAGGTCAGTATAGATGGACTAATAGACCAAGTCCCACACACCGCTAGAAGCCCAAATATTTTTTCAGAGCTAGATGCAGAAAAAAATTATATTCAGTTTGCAACCTGATGGAGGTCAGTATAGATGGACTAATAGAATGATGCTAAGCCCAAAAGATTTTACTTCACTAGGTGCAGTAAAAAAATTGGTATTCTATACACAGGTGTTATATCTTGCAACACAGATAGGCTACTCCACTGACTAACACACTCTGCAATAGGCCAAAAAGGATTAGCTTTGCTAGATTCAGCCAAATGCTGTGAGAAAAACTTGCACAGCACTGGCACAGACCTGCCTGGCAAAAACTGATAGGAACTCATGTAACCTAGTCCTGAAAAGGACTCCAATTACAATTAGTCTTTACTCCCACAACCTATCTATTTAAGAGCACAGACCTCCCTGATAAAAGTCGTAGGAAATGCTGTAACCTAGTCCTTAAAAGGACTGCAATCACAACTATTCCCTACTCCCAAGCTATCTGTATATTTGTGCGAAAATTGGCTTGAAATTAACAAGGTATAGCACACACAGCAACAGCGGTGCCGTCTAACACGCAGCTGCAGCAGTGAGAAAATGGTGGCGACGGGGAAAATGGCTTGGTCTTATAGGGCAAGGACATGTGACATACACTGCCAATCACACATGCCCTTGCTTGTGTGAAAAAAAGCACTTCGCTCCGTGTGTGCGCTGCTGATAGGCTGACAGATTGCACCTCCCCACTGCAAATGCGGGAAAGAGAAAAAAAAATGGAGATCTTCATTGTTCCTGCAGAGATCCATCCCCTGCCCCTCCCCCCGCCCCGCTGTACACTCAAACTGCGTATTAACATTAATTTTCATCATTACTGAGAAAAAATCCAGTTATGATTTTGGTGCACGAACAGTTATCGAACATAACCTCGAACAGCCGAATTTTTCTCAAATTGTTCGTGTTCGCCGACCGGCTCGAACACCGCCCAAAACAGCTCGAATTTGAGATTGGCGAACAGTTCGAGTAGAACAACGCTCATCTCTACTCTTCAGGTCGCATGGGTGCTAAGCCTTGCATAGCCTGGGCATTTTTTCAGATCGATAAAGATGACCCAACTCGTGTTATCTGTAACATTTGTCAGCAAAAGCTAAGTAGAGGCCAAAAAATACATAGTTTGAGTACTTCATGCATGAACCGGCACATGGACATGAAGCATAAGTTGCAGTGGGAAGCTCAGTGTGCTACAATGCGGCCTAGCCGGTCGGGCCAACCACCGTCTGCCATATCTTGTGCATCCGCGGCCTCTTCATCCTCTGTGACTGGGGGGACAGCAGTCACACCTGTTTTGGGGCGCAGACCTGCCACCTCTTTACCCGCAACAGCCAGCGTGATTGGCAGGTCATCATTTTCTTTGGAGGTGGTAACACCAGCTGGTGTTGAGCGCTGTTCGACATCGATAGCACCACCTTTGGATCAAGGCAACCTAACATGTCCGCCTGCATCTTCCTCACAGACCGGCAGTTTGCCGGGGACACCCTTATCAACCCCGTCTAAGCACAATAGCCAGCCCTCGGTCCCTCAGATGTGGACAAGTAAAAGACCATTTCCTCCTAGCCATGAGAAAGCTAAGAGGTTGAATTTCACCATCTGCAAGCTCTTGGCTACAGAAATGCTGCCTTTCCGCCTGGTGGACACAGAGGATTTTCGAGACCTTATGTCCGTCGCAGTGCCCCAGTACCAGATGCCCAGTCGGCACTACTTCTCAAAGAAAGGTGTGCCTGCGCTCCACCAGCATGTCGCACACAACATCACCGCTTCTTTGAGAAACTCTGTGTGTGACAGGGTGCATTTCACCACAGACACTTGGACGAGTAGGCATGGACAGGGGCGTTACATGTCGCTGACTGGGCACTGGGTAACTATGGTGACAGCAGGACAAGGGGCTGCTGTCCAAGTCTTGCCGTCCCCACGAGCTGTGTGTCAATCCTCTTTATGTCAAAGTTCCTCCACTGCTTCTGCCTCCTCAACCTCCTCTCGGTCTTCCACCTGCACCCAAAGCCTCTCTGGTCATGCCACAAGCTTTCTAACTGCGCAGAAGGGATCCTGCACACCTCTTTACTATGCTGGCAGTAGGGCTCAACGTCATCAGGCGATTTTTACATTGAAATGTCTGGGAAATGTGAGTCACACAGCTGAGGAGTTGTGGTCAGCTCTGGAGAACCAATTTCATGAATGGTTGTCTCCACTGGACCTGAAACCAGGGAAGGCCATGTGCGACAATGCTGCAAACCTGGGTGCGGCCCTTCGCCGGGGCAATGTCACACACGTGCCTTGTATGGCTCACGTGTTGAACCTGGTTGTCCAGCAATTTTTAGCCCACTATCCCAGACTAGATGGCCTTCTGCAGAGGGCACGGTCGCTGTGTGCTCACTTCAGCCGTTCGCATCCCGCAGCTCAGCGACTTACATCTCTACAGAAGTCGTTGGGCCTGCCACTTCACCGGCTAAAATGCGATGTGCCTACCCGGTGGAATTCAACTCTGCACATGTTGCAGCGACTGTGGCAGCACCGACAAGCCCTGGTGCAATACGTTCTGACGTATAGCCTGGGCCAACGAGATCCAGAGGTGGGGAAAATCACGCTGGAGGAGTGGTCTCAGATCAGGGACCTATGCACCCTTCTGCACAGTTTTGAAATGGCGACGAAGATGTTTAGTGCTGACGATGCCATTATCAGCATGACTATTCCGGTGATTTACATGCTGGAGCACATGTTAAACAGAATTCGGAGTCAGGTGGTGGCACAAGAGGAGGTGGAGGAAGTAGAGGAGGAGGAGTTGTATGCGGAAGGGCTAACATCTGCAAGGTCCAGACGGTCGGCAGCACCAAGGCGGCAGGCATGTGAGGGTGGGGGAGATGGTTTTACCAGGGCGCATGGTAGCAGCCAAACTAGTGAGGAAGGTGCAGGAGCCCAATAAGGAGTGGAGGACGAACTGATGGAAGACTCATCAGATGAGGGAGACCTTGATCACATTTCTGTTGTGCGAGGTTGGGGGGAGAGGACAGAGGAAGGAAGCATGATTGTTACCTCGCCACCAACACAACAGGGACTTGGTACTCCTGGATGCGCAACACACATGAGTGCCTTCTTGCTGCACTACCTGCAACATGACCCTCGAATTGTGAGAATTAGAAATAATCCTGACTACTGGGTTGCCACACTGTTAGATCCCCGGTGCAAAAGTAAATTTGCCGAAATTATTCCTGCCATAGAAAGGGATGCACACATGCAGGAGTATCAGCAGAGACTGTTGCAGAATCTTACATGTGCTTTTCCACAAAATACCAGTGGTGCACGTAGTGAATATCACAGTTCCAACTTGCCAACCGTGGGACCGTCAAGTGTTCAGCACTCAAACCGTAACAGAACCACAGTATCTGCTGGTAACATCAATTTTGCAGAATCATTTCACCACTTTTTTAGCCCATCCTTTGCAAGGCCACAGGAGACAAGAAGTCTGACACATAGTCAACGCCTAGAGACGATGGTACAGGAGTATCTCCAAGTAAACATTGAAGCCATGACTGTGTCACTGGACCCTTGCTCTTTTTGGGCTTCCAATCTGGATAAATGGCCGGAGCTAGCCACTTACGCCTTTGAGATCTTGTCATGCCCCGCAGCCAGCGTTCTGTCTGAACGTGTGTTCAGCGCTGCTGGTGGTGTGCTGACAGATAAGCGCACGCGGCTCTCCACTGATAATGTAGACAGACTCACGCTCATAAAGATGAACAAATCATGGATCCGAAACGACTTTTCTACCCCTGTGTCATCCTGGGGAGAGTAAAAGCTTGATGATTGGTTAAAATCACCCTACCAACCGTTTTAAGCTTTCAAATTACTAATCATGTTTATCTGTATCTTGGCTGGAAAATAATTTGGGCTTTGTAGCAGTGTGCAGCACTGATTGTATTAGGCCATCTATAATAAGCTCCACCAGATTTAAAATTACTAATCATGTTTATCTGTATCTTGACTGGAAAATAATTTGGGCTTTGTAGCAGTGTGCAGCACTGATCCTATTAGGCCATCTATACTAAAGCTTCACCAGATTTAAAATTAATAATAATTTTTAGCTGCATCTAGCCCGGAAAATAATTTTGGGGCTCCGAGATGCGCAAGACACATAAGTGCCTTCTTGCTGCACTACCTGCAGCATGACCCTCATATTGTCAGAATTCAAAGTAATCATGACTACTGGGTTGCCACACTCTTAGATCCCCCAAACTTTTCGATCAACCTTTTCATTTTAATAAAGACCAAAAAAATGGTCATTTTTGAAATTATAAGCATTAGCAGGTTGTTAGAAACTGAAATCAAACAGTTTTCAACTCAAAACTTTATTCTAGGTGATGTTACATTTTCACATAGGACCCCTTGTTCGAAAGGAGCTTCTGAACTCTCTCGTCCATTGAATTTGTCAGGTTTTGGATGGTTTCTGCTTCAATTGTTTTGCATGAGGACAGAATACCCTCCCAGAGCTGTTGCTTAGATGTGAACTGCCTCCCGCCATCATAGACACTCCTTTTAATGATGCTCCAAAGGTTCTGAATGGGGTAGAGGTCAGGGGAGCATGGGGGTCACACCATAAGTTTGTCCCCTTTTATGCCCATATCAGCCAGAGATGCAGATGTTTTATGTGCAGTATGAGATGGTGCATTATCATGCAAAAAAATGATCTTGCTGTGAAATACACGGTTCTTCTTCTTGAACCATGGCAGGAAGTGCTGTTTGAGAAAATCCACATACATTATGGAGTTCATCTTTAGCGCCTTCAGGGATCCTAAAGGGGCCGACAATCTCTCTCCCCATGATTCCAGCCCAAAACATTACTCCACCTCCTCCTTGTTGGCGCTGTAGCCGTGTTTGCGTGGGGTGTCCATCAACCAGCCATCCTCCACTCCATCCATCTGGACCATCGAGCGCTGCACGGCACTCATCCGTGAACAAAACAGTTTTGAAATCAGTCTTCATGTAATGTTTGGCCCACTGGAGCCGTTTCTGCTTGTGTGAAGTGGATAGAGGAGGTCGACAGGATGGCGTATGCACAGCTGCAAACCTCTGAAGGACCCTGCATCTTGCTGTTCGGGGGACGTTGGAGGCACCAGCAGCTTCAAAACATTGTCTGCTGCTATGACAAGGCTTTTTTGCCGCTGCTCTTTCAACCTGACGTAATTGCCTGTAGGAAAGAGTCCTCAATTTGCCCTTATCAGCACGCACACGTGTGTACTGTGAATCAGCTACATACTTCTTGATTGCCAAGACACTTCATCCTGATCATCGCACAATGTTGATTGTAGTCATGCCTTGACCTAAACACTCCACAATTTGTTGCTTCTCAGCAGCCGACACATCCTTTTTCTTTCCCATTTTGGCAGAAAATGTAGGCTGCTTAATAATGTGAGACAGCCTTCTTAAGTAGTCTTGCCTTTCATTGGACACACCTGCCAAACTAATTAGCACAGGTGTCTGCAATTGCTTACAGTGATATAAAGAGCCCTGACACACATCACCATCAATGAGTTTAACTGACAAACAAACACATTCTTCCCTTATCACTCCTAAACACTTTTTGCATAATAATTTGGAACACAGTGTACATGTGCTTTTCCACAAAACACCAGTGGTTCACGTAGTGAATCTTACAGTTCTAACTTGCCAACCGTGGTCTGTATGGAGTTGTTCAATAAAGGGCCCAAAATTAAGATAACATAGATGGGAGAGGTCTCTATGAATAGGAATTCCTAAGTATTTGATACCCTGTGAGGGCCAGGCAAAGGGAAAGTTGGACTGGATGGAATCCTATATGGATTTGGGGAGGGAGACATCGAGGGCCTCAGACTTCGCTGCATTGATTTTAAAATTTGACCATGTAACAAAGTGATCTTTTCAGCCATAACAGCATGGATGGATATATGTGATTGAGTGATATATACTAGGACATCATCAGCAAATAGAGAGCACTTGTACTCGGTGCCTCCCACCTCAATCCACCTAATATTGGGGTTATGGCGAATTGATGAGAGCAGGTGCTCCGTCACTAGGATGTATAAGAGAGGGGACAGAGGACATCCCTGCCTTGTCCCATTGGTGATTGTGAAAGGTGATGAAAATGTTCTGACGCGCCCCCTGGGCCTTGGGACACCCGGAGCCGGACCCTTTTTGGTGGATGCTGGTGGTTGTAGTCTCCGTGGCGGCGACCCGGTTCCGTGGCTCAGGGCGGTCAAACCAGTGGCGGAACTATTTATGTGGTTTTGATGTTTAAATGTCCGACTACGCCACCCGTGGATTGCGGTCAGAGTGAACCGCCGCTCCAGGGCAGACCGCTGAGGCTGGTGTTGTGGGTGCAGCAGAGCGTAGCAGAGTATAGCCTCAGGGCAGTGTATGCGGAGGATGGGGGTGATGGTGCAGGGCAGCAGCAGTAACGACACGGAGTCAGTGATGCAGTCCAGGGCCTTTACTCACAGTTCTTATTATCCAGACCACGTCTGCAGGTAACGGCTGCCCACGTCGTACTGTGCTCACCAGGTGAGGGGCTCAGACAACTCCCAGATAACTTTGGAGCGCTTCACAGGACCCCCTTTGTGTGTCCTTTGTCTGGCCTTTCTTACCAACCCTTCTGTCCGACTGCCTCGGGCCTCCTCTTGGTAAACTTGGCGCCAGTTTCCCTGACCCTATGTGGTGCCTTCCTAGCGGGTGTAGCGAGGGGCTGCGCCACATAAAATGTCACAGCCTCCTGTTTCTAGCTGAGGGTCGTTTCCTGCCTCCACTAGTTTCGGGGACCGGTCTCCCCCTTTGGCCTGACCCCTCCACGCAGGTGGATTCGGGCGTGCGGTGGCGACTCGCCCGTCCGCACCCCTGGGATCCCTTCGTTCCTCGTTCCTGGAGCCTTCTCCGCTCCTCTTCCTTCCTTCTCCCTCTTCCAGGCCTGGGCCTCTGTTACTAGGCACGCCTCCGGAGCAGAGCTCATGCAGAGCCCCTGCTCCCTGCCACTTCTGCTCAGCCTTCTCTGCACTGAACTAAGATGGTGCCCACCTTTTATACTCCCTTCTCAATGCACCCAGGAACTGCTTCCTCCCTGCTCCTGCACTACAGGGTTCCCCTTCCTCAGTGTTCCCTCCCCCCACTCCAGCCAGGGACAGGGACTGTCGTGCCCATCTCAGGGGCATATTGGTCGTCCTGCCCCTGCAATGTGGTGTAATGCATGCAGGTGTCGGGTCCTGATCCACACTACATCCTTACCCGTGAGTGAGATATCACACCTCTGGGTGAGGTGCAATACCTCTGTAGCAACCGAGCCCTCAGGGTGCTACAGTTCCATTCATCTTCAGCCTAGGTGACGTATTGCGATACAGGGCCGTGATTTTGGCTATAAAAGGGTCCCCTAGACCCCTACCCCAAGCTTTTTAAGAGAATCATATATGGCATGCCAGGAGACTCTATGGAATGCTTTCTCAGCATCCAACGAGAGTATCTAATTACAAATTTTTAACTGCATCTAGCCCAGGAAATACTTTGTGCCTAGTAGCAGTGTCTGCTAGTCAGCGGATTATCCCGGCTGTTAAGCAAGCTACACCACCTGTAGTTTGGACACTTAATTTTTTCAAAGGAAATGCTTCGGGACCACGGGATACTCAGTGAAGAGCATCAGGAGGCACCCCAAGGCATAGGGGCTGGGACTGTAAGTAGGATGCCTTGCGGTGGACAGCCGAGCTCGATCCTTATAAAAGCTTTTTAACTGCAGCAGCTTTAGTGGACGCTACTGGAGCTGGAATTACGCGGCTGCTGGCATGAGACTTGCCCTCCAATAGATCCTTGTAAATGGATTTAAAGTGTATTCATTCAAATTAGAGAGACAATTTAAATTAAAAAGCTTAGAGCTGCCTCCACCACAGGGGGGCTTGCTCGACCCACCAGCGGACAGGCACCAGTATTGGGAGAGGGGGGCTGGCCGTCAGGGTTCACCGCGGCTCTGGCACAAACCCGGCGACGCGGAGGTGGCACGGGCAGGAGCGGACTGGCCGTGTCGGCTTCTCACTTTTTGGATTTTAGAAGGGCATGACATGCCTATATCTGTGTCTCCCCCTCCTTTTACTCCTCCACCTCTTTTCTTTTCGCATGACTATATGTACTTGTCACTTTTCCATGTGTTAGTTGTGTCTTCTGAGCAGTTTGTCAGCTTTTGGACACCTTTGAAGGTGTTTTCTATGTGTTTCTATGTGTTTTTGTTTGCCTGCCATTGGTTTTAACGGTGTTCGAAGGTGTTCGACGAACAGTTCGACGAACAGTTCGGCGAACACACGGGTGTTCGACGAACCGAACCGAACTCGAACACTACGGGGGTGGCTCAACACTACTGCTAACAAGACAACAAACTCAACAGTCTCTCCATCACCAACACTGCGTAAAAACTTGTATGGGATGATGGGATGCTGACGCTAATGTGGTGCATAAATACGTTCCAATGCCAATGCGGTGCACAAATATGTTCTAACTAATATCACTGCGACTGCGAAGACCGGAAGACCAGAGGCTGTCATGCTAGGTATGGGAAGAACCCAGTGTACGACTATAGTAAAAGGGGAAAAGCCCAGCAACTAGGGAAAGAGGGAGTAGAGACCCCAAAGCAGATCTAAAAACGCTCCCTGACTCTCCTATCATCCATAAATATTTTCTGCACCTATCGCCGAGCAGGATACATTAGCCCTGGCTGACCCTAGAGCTAGGCCCTAGGTAGGGAGGGGGGAGGGTTGAGCACTAGTCCGCCCCACTGCAACTACAGACAAACAATGGAAATATACAAGGTGATACACTTAGCTTTGAGAAGACACCAGAGAGATGACGACTACAATCCAAAAAGGAACTCCAAGGAGAATCTAGCCGACTGCTAGAATTCCAGACCTGAACAGAGGAATTATGTCATGCAAGGCCAGACTCTAGGGAAAGGGGGAAGTGGAGACCTCCTGGCTGATAGAATATCACCCTGCCCTAACGTCCCTATGTTGGCTCTTCACCAATCACCGAACACGTTCCTCGCCCTGTCTTTCCCTGGCGTTTGGCTAAGGCTAGGGAAGGGAGGAGATGAGCACTAGTCGATCTCCACTGAACACTAAAGACAACAAAGGAGGACAAACAGGGGGAAATTGCTTAGCTTTAGATGACTCCAGACAAATGCGCACATGTCCTCAGCACCAGAGAGGAAGAAGTACTGCTCTTGCTAAAGCCTTCACAAGGAGTAATGAATATCGCCAGCACCTCCCTCTGGAAAACAGCAGGTATTTATACATCCAGGCCAGGTTGTTAATTAGCCAGAGGAAGGTAGCCGCTGGCTCCTAGAGACAGCTTCTAAGAAGGTGTCTGCAATGCCAAACGTAGAGATCTCCTGCAACCCACTGCAGGGTGACTGTTTGTCACTTCTGACACACCCGTGACAAATTAACTCTATCACCAGCAAGCCTTTGGAGAAAGTGAGTGTATTTAAAGATGCAGCAAGGGTGTGTCAATTAGCAGCAGAAGGTGGAGATCACCGCTGGGTTCTAGAGAGGGAGGGATGATGAAAGGATCAAGAAGGTTTCTGCAAGGCCAAGCGCAGCGACCTTATACAGTCAGATTCAGAATGACTGTCTGTCAAACCTGACACAGCCGTGACACAGGCTGAATGATCCAAAGACTGGAGAACCAGAAGGGGAGCTGCCGTGGCAGAAGAGATAAAGGGCATTTCTAGGGCAGGTAAGTATACAGGGGGTGACTCATGAAAGCTTTTTTTACCAGATATCAGGAATAAAAACTTTAAAAAGTCACAACTTTTTGTGCTACGAGATGTTGTACAAGACAATGCGATTTGTGTTGTTTTCATGCCATTCCCGGGGACGAGGCATGGCAATCCCCACTCATCAAATTCAGGACAAGCAGCAGAGTTTGCTATGCCACAAATCTTACTCCAGCAGAGGCTGGAATAAGATTTGTGGTGAGGCGCACATAAAGGTGCACACCACTATGTGCTGCGTCTGATTCATTAAGAGGTGCGTGCTTCTTAAAGACTCAGGATCGTCTGCTCCAAAACACCCCCTTATCAAGACCATCGAGAGAAACACCAATCTTGTTAAATGGTTGCCATAATGTTTATTAATTTTTTAACCAGTTTCAAGATATCAAAAGAACTTGTGGATTTGTGTAAATTGAAACAAGAAAATTTGGATTCTGGCAAATCTGAAATTTTCATGAAACTGGTGACAAATTTGATTTGTCATGAATCAATTCGCCCATCTCTAGTGATGATGCTCCATCGATCAATCATTTGACCATGCAGCCAATCAGTGGTCTCAACAGTCAGTTGACTAGTAGACAGGCCACCATCACTTCTGGTCCTGATGGAGACCACTAGAGTGGTAGCAGCAGAATAGTAACACTTATTTTATTTTTTTTGTTTATAGTGATCGTATTGTGCTTTCAAATTTTGAAAAGTCAAGAAAAAAGCCCTGCAGTATTAGGATACATGGCCATACTAAATCTACTGTGATGCGTCCTTTTTTTTTTACTATATAGATCACAAACTCCTTTTTCCTCCTTTGCATTCGAATTTGCATTAACCTAAGCTGTAACTTTCTTTTGTATTTCCAAATATTTATTTTAAACATTTATGAAGATTTTGAAACAGGCTGAATATGTTTCTGATTTCTCAGAGGAAAAGTTTATTTTATTCCATTAAAACAGGCTTTTTTTTTATTTTGCACAATTATATCCTGTGATCTTTACAAAAGAAAGTAATAATGCAACATTATAACAAACTCTCCCAGATAATTCTGCAAATAAATGGGAATCCTCCCACAGCTCGAGAAAAAGTAGAGAACTGCAGAGATAATTATCTGCTTTTAAAAGGTTAAATCTCTCTGTTTATTGCAAGGTAATCCGGCAGCGTCATCTAATAAAATGGGAGCTATAATATATGCTTTGCAATAATAAAGGCTTGTATAAGCTGTCCTATTATAACCACTGCCTCACATTACTAACCTATTCATCTCTCCCAGTGCCTGAAGCAGTTCAGCAAGACCAAGGGAAACCACATTACCCTCTTCATTATTTATAAACCATTTCCCCAGGACGCAGCAAAGTCATACACACAGTTTCCATGGAAACCCACAAAAGACACAAATTACTGGGGGTATTTGCAGTTTATACGTATGTGGATGCAGATACAATGGTTCGGAGCTGTAGATGTCAGCTGAAGGGACGTGTACTTTGCGTCAAAAGGCAGTAGTTAGTGACGTGGCAATTTTACAGTAACCATCGACTTCAGGTCATATTTTATGCCTCCATTAGACCAAACCTTGATCTATACATCTTCAATATCTCTCCCTGAAAAATATTTTAAAAAAACTTTCCACTAAAGATCTGCGGTAATTCGAATTCAGCAGTTCACCATAATGTTCCTTATTGTGCTCTGGGGTCTTCCTAAATGGGTAAACCTCCAGAAGAACCTTATATGCGAAACGTGCATTGAGTATTTAGTGACTACCAGGACTCAGAGCACGAATCGGTAATATACATTTTTTGTACCATTCTGACTAATATATTTTTACTTTAATTGGTCTTTATACTGTCTGGTTTTTGAGGCCATTTCATTTCCATTTATCTGGTTGCCCTGCCCCCATACTTCTCAACTGTGCCTTTTTTATACATGAATATATATATTAACAGTTAGGAGACCAATGATGAAAAACTATTTGTTTTTAACCATATATTTTCACATTGCATCTAATTTGTGTCCTGTACCAATAAAAAGGGGTTTTCATGGTAAAATTTAGATTTCTCAGCACTGCTCGTTTAGGATTATATCACTGGGAATTTAATGAGATTAGTTTACTCAGCGCCTCAGGTGATCCACAATATGATGTCAGGATGTCATGGTGTGGATTGTGATGTCCACAACGCTGGTTGCCCGAGGTTCTGACAAGGCATCGAGCGACATCCATTGAGACATTATTATGTGCGTCATGACGTCTGAGTGAAGATGATGGAGGAGTCAAAGGGGATGTGCAGAGCATTGGATGGTTGAGTCAGCAGCAGGACAGGTAATTGGCAAATTGAGTAGTTTTTTTCGGCGCTCTATAATTTAACAAAATGGCGGCCAGACGAAACCAGTCGTAAAAAAACCTAATTCAAGAGAATCTAATTTTTTAAAACAAAATTTGAAGCGAACAGGAGACCTTCCCTCATTAACTAAGAAACCCCTAACAGGAAAAATGAAAGTATTTTTCTGAACTTCATAAACTCTAATGAGTATTTTAATATGAACACCTTGGAAATACAGTTCAGTTCAGTTACAACAGTAAATACCTAGTACCATGGACAGCTCCAAATCTTCAAGTATCCTTTACAGCAATAGGATTTTCTTACGAGTCGTGTTTTCCATTGAACTTCTTTGTCTGGCAATTTGAGCAAGCATCTGCCATGATGTTGGAGTCCTGTGTAAATCCTTGCTCTTAGGCAACGTTCACACATTCAGTATTTGGTCAGTATTTTACATCAGTATTTATAAGCCAATACCAGGAGAGGGTGATAAATACAGAAGTGGTGACGTGTTTCTATGATACTTTTCCTATGATTGTTCCACTCCTGGTTCTCGCTTACAAATAATGAGGTAAAAAACTAAACATGTGAATGTGGCCTTAAAGGGAATCTGACATCACCAGAAAGGCTATTTAGTTGCAGATATAGGGTTAATCTGCAGGTAAATTGTACTAAACCCTAGTAGCCGGCTGACTGCCTACACAGTTTTTATTACAGTGTAACGGCGGCTGTAATCAGGCCCTGGCACTTTGAGTGGCTGTATTATACACTTTAGATGGCTGACGCTAAAGGACGCACCTTGCTGCACTGTCTAAGTAAATGATTTAAATAGACACATGTTAAGGTATATGAAGTTTTGTGTTATTGAGAACAGAACCAGTCGGGTAACCACATTTTTTAGGCTGAAATATAACTTTTTACATTAAAAATTGCAGTACGCTGCTTTTTTCAATACATTTATGACTTAGATTTATTCTTGCCTAAAGTATACAAAAACAGCTCCCTCTCTGCCTACTTTTTACTATCAAATTCTATATGCATGTCAGGGTATACATTAGGAATTTTTTTATAGTGTGTACACTACTAGCGTGATATGAATTGGGGCTTAGATCACCGTAGATCCTAAGGCAACCTTAGTCTTCTGCTTTTATGTATAATTCCACATTATTGATTATTGATTTTAATCAATACATTTTGGAATAATAATACATTCCACAATTGGATGTGTTTAAATAAAATGTTCCTGTTTTGAGTTAATGAGATGCTCGTGCACCAAGGAAAGACCCTACTTACAGTCCCAGCCTGGAGAATGAGCATATCATTAACTCAAAACTGCAAACACTGATTATACAAGAACCACAAGATGGATTTCTTCACCTCAGCTATCATTTTAATCATTGTAATGGTGCCAACCTGACACTGCCTGTAGTTTACTTAGCAAAATCCTGCTGACAGGTTCGCTTTAAAAACATCCAATTGTGGAAGTTATTATTATTCCAATAACTATTGATTAAAATGAACTTTTGATTGTGGGAAAACCCCTTTAAATGTCTCAGAATTATACCTGGTGGCATAACTTGAAGTTTGTGCGTCCCAATGCAAAATTTACAACAGTACCCCCAACTTGTAGGTCTTGAATGATAATAGTATTTTCATTTATAACAAAGGGATCTTTTGGGCCCCCTAGACTGCTGGGCCGGGGCGTAATTTCAACCCCTGCATCGATTATAGTTACACGCCTAATCGTACCCATTTCCAGGACTGTGAAAGTTTATTCTGCAGCTTATTTTCTTGCAAACTGCTTGGTTAAGAGAAAACAGCCTTCAGGCTCCATATATCTGTACAGAGTCCAATCAATGCTGAACCTGTCCACATTCACTGATAGCATTCGCAGAGCCTCTAAATCACTGCATAAATGTTAAGACGCTCTGACAGCGCTGTCTATGCATATTGATGTCTTACAAGCTTTATTGACTTGCCCATAACAATGCAAAAATCACATAATAGACTAAACAGAGTTTGACACATTGGACCTGTCAGCCATCACATGCCTCCTCCTGTTAATCACTTCACAAAGTTAATGCAGACATTGAAGATTTAGAAGCGACAGTGGCGGAAGGAGGGATAGATAAATGTGGAAAATGATTGTACTTAATAAAAAAGTTTCACAAGAAAACGGAAGTAAAATTAGAAATTATAGCAGAATTTCCAATTTTCCTTCACCTTAATTGAAAAAGCTCTATGAACATAGATATATCCCTTGTTAAAATTCTGGCAGGTTTCTAATTCCTCACCTTAAAGGGAACCTGTCGCCAGAAAAACACTATTAACCGGCAGACATTGGATAATCTGCAGGTTAATAGCGTTACTAACCTGCCCAGCGCCCGCACTTACTGAACGCTGTGGGGACAAAATTAACTTTATTTTCCCCGGCAGCGTTCCAGTTTCCATCACTGGGGTGTAGTCAACGCGGGTGCAATCACCGGTCTGAGAATACAGAGCAATGGCTATACCCAGCCCTGACTGACTCTGGCTCTGCATTGGAGCTGGCTGTCAGTCAGGGCCGTGGGCGCAGTTACAGCCGCCGCTCCACATTGTAAGAGCTGTGACTGATCCTGCCACAGCACCACCCCCATGACTGAAACTAGAATGCTGCCAGGGAGATTAAAGTTAAATTTCTCCCCCAGCACTCTACTAGTGTTTTTTCTGGTGACAAGTTCCCTTTAAGGCTTGATGCAGACGACCGTGTATTCTCTCATCCGAGAAAATCGGATTGATTATGCTAATGATACTCTGATCAAAGTTTGATCAGCGTTTGATCATAGCTTGATCCAATTCTCTCGGATGAGAAAATGGAGAAAAAATGTCTCCATCTTCTCCATTTTGTCAGTCCGTGGAAATCTAACTTCACTAAAATGTCATCCAAGTGCAGTACGATGGTTTCCATGGACTCATTGACTTGCATGGCCGAATGCGATCCGAATATTGGATCAAACTCAGGCATGCAGTGATTTTTTCCTCAGACCCATATAATAGCATTGGTCCCAATGCGATCCGATGTTTTGTCAGATCGCACTTGGACTGAAAATATGGCCATGCACTTGTATGGAGCGAGGCCATGCCAACTAGATGACTTCTGCCTGGGAGTATGCATGTCACATACATCACCAACATTTCCCACTCAGAAACCGAAGAATCCTCACAGCTGGAAAGACTGAAAAGTCTGCAGCCACACACAGTGACTGCAGACTTTTCATTTTAGACTGGACAACCCCTTTAAAGGGGTTGTCCACTACTTTATATTCCCCCCCCCATGTATCCCCACAGGCCCCCAAGATTTCTTGTAAATACCTTCTGCTGCTGATAATGCCTGTGCGTGGCGCTATCAATGGCCGCTCACAGGCATCATGTGACCCCCGGCTGCAGCCGGCTATGACATTCGCTGATGTCACAGCAAGTGCTGGCAGCAGCCGGGGGTCACTATCTTCCTGGTTCCACGGTGGATGCCAGGCTGTGGGCGGGGATATGCCCCGCGTCACACCCGGCATCCACCGCGCGCTCTGCCTCTCCCCATTTATTGGGAAACCGTGCGGTGGATGCTGGGTGTGACACGGGGGGCAACCCCGCATACAACCCAGCAGCCACCGAGGGGACCCCAGCGCTGAGTCACGCCTCACTTGTCATGACGTCAGTGCGGGGTCACGTGATGCCTATGAGCGGCCACCGATAGTGCCGCTCACAGGCATTATTAGCAACAGAAGGTATTTACAAGAAGTCTTAAGGGCCCCAGGGGGATACATTGGGGGGAATAAAGTAGTGGACAACTTCTTTAACTATTCAGGGCCATGGAGTAAAAAATGTGAGAATGCAGGGTGACCACAAAAACACTCCTTGATTTCAAATAGTTATAAATTGAAAACGTACTTAAATATGTTTAGAAATGTGGTGACTATGGGGGGTTGAGAATCCACATGTCATCCTGGAGGTTGAACGTGGCTCTTCAAAAATGAATGTGTTTTGTGCCATTCTTATCAGACAATGTATGGCCGATTTATCTTTGAAGGCCAAACTGTTAGTGGCCACAGCTGGAAATCTAAACCAATTTATGTTGGCACTAGATTCTGATTATGGGCACTATATTCTGTGATGGAGCATTGATCTGGGGAACTAGTCTGATTGCCGTATGTGGAGTTGGGGAGGAATTTTTCCCTTAATATGGCGCTCTTAATGTCTGCCCCATGGGGTTTTTCCTTTCTCTGAATCAACATGTTAGGCTATAGGTTGGACTTGATGGATTTAAGTCTACCTTCAACCTTAAAACTATGAAACTATGAAACTTTTTGATTCCAGAACTAGCTGCTTAGGGTGGTGACTTTTTCAGCAAGATGGATACCGCCACACTGGCATTTTGCTGCCCACAAATTTCTCACACCTGCTAAACAGATGGAATAACTGATCTAAATAAATGACCAGGTGTTCTTCAAGTGGTCCCTGAGATTACGAAACCTGTGACTTTTTCCTTTGGAGGCACATGAAGAACACACAGTGTTTATGTGCCTTCACTACCCGCAACCCTGGATGATCTGCCAAAATGCATTGTAAGGGGATGAAGAAATGAAGAGACACATAAAATAGTGTTTAAACCAAGTGTCAGTAAGCAAACACCTCCATTTGGTGCTCAAAGGTGAAAAAGAAAGTGAAAGTAAAATTAATTGGAACCCAAGAGAGAAGTATCTGTTCCCACAGGGAGGGGATTGAAGACGATGCTGGGTCAGGTGACAGTTGTGTTGCAGTTGCTAAATATAAAAGGCCTGGCCAGGCCGAGAAGGGGGCAATTAGCACCAGAACCTCTAACAGGCAAGTCGTGTGACCATGAAGTGGGCTTACAACCACCATCGCCACAGAAGGATCAGAGAGCGCCTGATAGATGCCGGACAAGGCCTGACCTGAGAGGAAGATCCGTGACCTGAGCTGAGAGAAAGACTGTGACCAAAGTCGAACCAGGCTTGAGAGACGATTCAGCTGTTGCGGACGACCATTCCTGTGGGCCCTTTTCATCCAGTGTAGATGTACGGCACAGAGCGTGGATCGGGGGCAAGCTTTTGGGAATGAAGACGGCCAATGTGACAAGCAAACTGTGTACCAAGTGACTCATATATCTAGGACTTGCGGCCTAGCGGGAAATACTGGTGACCCTCGTTAGGGTCAGTGTAACGATCGGAGTCGTTAAAAGAGAATACATCAGTGATGGGCCTGGTAGTGAGAGTGACACCCATTAAGCTGAGACATAAAGGCTAAGCATTATTGAGCAACCGTTGTTTATTTGCTAGATAATAAAGACATTGTATATAATAGAAAGTTTAATAGATATCGCATTTAGTCGCATCGCTGTGTTCTGATGTGTTAAAATATACTGTATTGACCTTGTTACTGTTACCCACAATATAGTGCTTACTTGTATATACATACTTATAGATAGATTTTCTTTCTGTGTTAGTCAAATACAGTACAGACCAAAAGTTTGGACACACATTCTCATTTAAAGATTTTTCTGTATTTTCATGACTATGAAAATTGTACATTCACACTGAAGGCATCAAAACTATGAATTAACACATGTGGAATTATATACTTAACAAAAAAGTGTGAAACAACTGAAAATATGTCTTATATTCTAGGTTCTTCAAAGTAGCCACCTTTTGCTTTGATGACTGCTTTGCACACTCTTGGCATTCTCTTGATGAGCTTCAAAGGTATTCACCGGAAATGATCTTCCAACAATCTTGAAGGAGTTCCCAGAGATGCTTAGCACTTGTTGGCCCTTTTGCCTTCACTCTACGGTCCAGCTCACCCCAAACCATCTCGATTGGGTTCAGGTCTGGTGACTGTGGAGGCCAGGTCATCTGGCGTAGCACCCCATCACTCTCCTTCTTTGTCAAATAGCCCTTACACAGCCTGGAGGTGTGTTTGGGGTCATTGTCCTGTTGAAAAATAGATGATGGTCCAACTAAACGCAAACCGAATGGAATAGCATGCCGCTGCAAGATGCTGTGGTAGCCATGCTGGTTCAGTATGCCTTCAATTTTGAATAAATCCCCAACAGTGTCACCAGCAAAGCACCCCCACACTATCACACTTCCTCCATGCTTCACAGTGGGAACCAGGCTTGTAGAGTTCATCCGTTCACCTTTTCTGCGTCACACAAAGACACGGTGGTTGGAACCAAAGATCTCAAATTTGTACTCATCAGATCAAAGCACAGATTTCCACTGGTCTAATGTCCATTCCTTGTGTTCTTTAGCCCAAACTAGTCTGTTCTGCTTGTTGCCTGTCCTTAGCAGTGGTTTCCTAGCAGCTATTTTACCATGAAGGCCTGCTGCACAAAGTCTCCTCTTAACAGTTGTTGAAGAGATGTGTCTGCTGCTAGAACTCTGTGTGGCATTGACCTGGTCTCTAATCTGAGCTGCTGTTAACCTGCGATTTCTGAGGCTGGTGACTTGGATAAACTTATCCTCAGAAGCAGAGGTGACTCTTGGTCTTCTTTTCCTGGGGCGGACCTCATGTGGGCCAGTTTCTTTGTAGCGCTTGATGGTTTTTGCAACTGCACTTGGGGACACTTTCAAAGTTTTCCCAATTTTTTGCACTGACTGACCTTCATTTCTTAAAGTAATGATGGCCACTCGTTTTTCTTTACTTAGCTGCTTTTTTCTTGCCATAATACAAATTCTAACAGTCTATTCAGTAGGACTATCAGCTGTGTATCCACCAGACTTCTGCACAACACAACTGATGGTCCCAACCCCATTTATAAGGCAAGAAATCCCACTTATTAAACCTGACAGGGCACACCTGTGAAGTGAAAACCATTTCCGGAGACTACCTCTTGAAGCTCATCAAGAGAATGCCCAGAGTGTGCAAAGCAGTCATCAAAGCAAAAGGTGGCTACTTTGAAGAACCTAGAATATAAGACATATTTTCAGCTGTTTCACACTTTTTTGTTAAGTATATAATCCCACATGTGTTAATTCATAGTTTTGATGCCTTCAGTGTGAATGTACAATTTTCATAGTCATGAAAATACAGAAAAATCTTTAAATGAGAAGGTGTGTCCAAACTTTTGGTCTGTACTGTATATAGTGTTGGTTCAATCCCCACTGTTTCCTTATTGTCTGCGCCGTTGTATCCAAAAACCTGCTTACAGCATCACTGTAAACTGTAAACTCGATCACATAGGACATTGTGCCGTCTAAGCTATATTATCACATTAATGTTAGCTGAGTAATAGGTGGGGCGCACATCAAGTGTGTGTGTGATACCATCCGTTACCACACAAAATGTTATGGTTTGATGCCCCTGTCGCCACCAATGTGTAAGAATATTCCAATAAAGTTACTTTCTCTATCTGTTGGAAATCAAGGACTGTTTTTGTGCTTACCCTCTATAGCAAAATTCCTTTAAAATTGTTCTTATTAATCCAAACGATCTATTGTTTGGAAGTTGCTTCTAGGCAGATCTGCAATATAAAGTATTAATAATAAAATAGATAAATGAGAAGAGAAATATAATGTTCTTAACTTTTTTTCAAAGTTGTAACTTTTTTTTGTTATTAAAATGTTTCTTTGGCACAACCATTTTTATGACTCACATTTCTTCTCTGTACTGTGCATGTAGACAGTACAGAAAAATATGTGAGCGGCAGCTGCGATGAATAGAAAACTGTATTACTGTCTTCGGAAAGAAATGGAGTATAACTTCTATCTTAGAGACCTTGGAATAACAAGGGAATTGCACACCCAGTTTTAATTCTTTTTAAAGGGGTTGTCCAATAACTTTTATGGCCATTACAAATATCTATCTTTAAGTCCAAATCACTTTAATAATTTGCTATATTATAAAATAATAAAAGCAGTAATACAAGCAGGGTGAGTGACATCAGCGCCGCCACCTGATGACGATTCATTTGAGGACAATGTTAGAAACTATGGGACGGTGCTGGTGTCACTCACCCTGCAGCGCCTCTATCTGATGACGTCCTGTATTGGAGGAGGGTGGGGGGGGATGATAGGAATTGCAGGGACGTGACTGCAGGGCCAGCCACCTGCGACGTCGTGTTTGAGACTCCCCTCAAGCGAAACGTCACAAGAAGTAAAGCAAAAACAGCCCCTTTAAAGTGTATAACAATACTATTTTGCCATATCTAGGCTTCCAGCAGTACAACAGAGGTTTCATTTGGCATTAAAAGTGTTTTGCGGGCATATAGATAATTAAAATATTGCAAAGCATATGAGAAATGAATAAAATTCATAACTAACTTGCTGTTAAAATTTTGCTCTGTTCCTGAGCTGTCATATGTGATCAAATGACCTCCTGTTCCATACTTGATATCACAGAGTATAGAAATTTCCTGTATGTGCTTAAGCAAAACATAGCCAGCCAGTAATCCATAGCCCTATATACAGGAGGCTGGTGCAGGGCATTTCAGGGTGCTAGATTATATATTATATGACTCATTGCTCCCATACAGTACACTGAGCCTGTGTGATGCCAGGGTCAGAACCTCCTGACTGCAGGAGAGTGATTTTTGGCTGGGGAGGATTTTTTAAGACTTTTCGTTTTATGATAAGGTGAAAGCAACGGTGACACTGTCCCAGTCTGCACAGCAAAACTGACCACTACTTTAACATTGACGGCCTATCCTTAGCATAGGTCACCAATGTCTGATCGGTGGGGGTGCGCCACTCAACAACCCCTGCCGATCAGCTGTTCCCGTGGTCGGTTCAGTTACAGAGCTGCACAGCTCCTTCAACGGAATAGTGGCCGTGGCTGTGTACTGCACATCCAACCCTATTGATCTGAATAGGGGGCAGATGTGCAGTACTCGGCCATCGCCACCATAGAGTTGACCGAGCTGTGCAGTTCTGTAACTGAACAGTTTAAGCCATTGTCGACCCCAGGAACAGCTGAAGAGTGGGGGTGTTGGGTGGCCCACCCGGGCCGATCAGACATTGATGACCTATCCTAAAGAGAGGCCATCAATGTTAAAGTAGTGAACAACCTCTTTAAAAATGATTAGGGAATAATCGCTGAGAATGAATCTCTGTCAACATAAGAAGAATTACGTCTGTTAGGAAACTAGACTGGATATATGTGACTCTGGCAGATATAAGTTTTTAGATAATATTGCCCTTACCAACATATTATGATCCAGGGAATTAACATATTTAAACTTCTCTCATTTTTAAGGTTACATTCGACCAAATTCTATCACCCTCTGTCTCAAATGACCGAAGGGTAAATCTAAGGGTACAAGAATCTGCAATGATAAGATTGCCACATGTTCGCAAAATCTAAAATAGAATCCATACACTGCCAAATAGCCCTCTCTCCGAGCCTACAGATATCTTTATAACAAGGAAATATGTCAGTAAGAGAATGCTTCAGTAGTTTCAAAACAAGTCAAGTCAGTGCCAATAAATGCAGCAGAAACAATCTCTAAACTATCACTAAAACTGTCAACCAGCAAAAAGAAATATGCATGGGAAATACAGTCATGAGAAAAACTAAGTACACCCTCTTTGAAGTCTGTGGTTTTATTTATCAGGACAAGGTCTTGAAAGTAAGTAAATACAGTCTGAGAAGAACAAAAACCCATGACATTGGACACCATGTCATTATTAAACATGAACAAACTTGTTCGGAAAATGTTCGCCAATCTCAAAGTCGGCACACACATTGCACATTGGGATTCGTGTTCGGACTCCTAAGCAATTTTTCTCAAAATCAGCAAAATTCGGCCAAAGTTCAGTAACTGATAGCGTTTCCACTAATGTTTTTGTTAGGACTTTGGCTAGGCTAGTGGTACTGTATGATGAGTGGGGGGAAACGTGTTTGATGAGGGGAGGAGATAAGGATAGGTCAGAGGAGCGGCGGTCTGTTATTCTTATTTTTTTTTAACTTAATGTGTGGAGATTCTGGGCAGCTAATCAGGACACAGAAACTATCCACAACGTCCAGACAGAAGGGCTTGTGTCATTGGCTGCCGAAGTCACATGTCCCTTTCAATATAAAGAGTGGACATGTTGTTTTGGCGCTATTTTGTCAGTGTAACAGCGCAGAGAGGCTGCTCCTGCTGCTGCTACAGGATAGATAGTTATCTAGGCGGTTGTGTGGCTGTAAAATCGACCATCCAGCCGATCTATCCTTTTTGCTAATTGTATGTTTCAGAGTCACAAGGCCATATTTCAGCATATAACTCTTTTGTTCTGCTAATATTGTGCTCCAACCAGGAGTCCACATTTCTGAATCTAAATTGTTTGTGCTAATAGCGTGGTTCTGAAACAAGGCCACATTTCTGCATATAAATATTTTGTGCTGGTAATATTTTTGTCCAGCCAGGAGTCAACATTTAAAAATCTAAATTCTTTGTGCTAATAACTAGAGATGAGCGTTGTTCTACTCGAACTGTTCGCCAATCTCAAATTCGAGCTGTTTTGGGCGGTGTTCGAGCCGTTCGGCGAACACGAACAATTTGAGAAAAATTCGGCTGTTCGAGGTTATATTCGATAACTGTTCGTGCACCAAAATCATAACTGGATTTTTTCTCAGTAATGATGAAAATTAATGTTAATACGCAGTTTGAGTGTACAGCGGGGTGGGGGGAGGGGCAGGGGATGGATCTCTGCAGGAACAATGAAGATCTCCATTTTTTTTTCTCTTTCCCGCATTTGCAGTGGGGAGGTGCAATCTGTCAGCCTATCAGCAGCGCACACACGGAGCGAAGTGCTTTTTTTCACACAAGCAAGTGCATGTGTCATTGGCAGTGTATGTCACATGTCCTTGCCCTATAAGACCCAGCCATTTTCCCCGTCACCACCATTTTCTCACTGCTGCAGCTGCGTGTTAGACGGCACCGCTGTTGCTGTGTGCGCTATACCTTGTTAATTTCAAGCCAATTTTTGCACAAATCTACAGATAGCTTGGGAGTAGGGAATAGTTGTGACTGCAGTCCTTTTAAGGACTAGGTTACAGCATTTCCTACGACTTTTATCAGGCAGGTCTGTGCTCTTAAATAGATAGATTGTGGGAGTAAAGACTAATTGTAATTGGAGTCCTTTTCAGGACTAGGTTACATCAGTTCCTATCAGTTTTTGCCAGGCAGGTCTGTGCCAGTGCTGTGCAAGTTTTTTTCACAGCATTTGGCTGAATCTAGCAAAGCTAATCCTTTTTGGCCTATTGCAGAGTGTGTTAGTCAGTGGAGTAGCTTATCTGTGTTGCAAGATATACCACCTGTGTATAGAATACCAATTTTTTTACTGCACCTAGTGAAGTAAAATCTTTTGGGCATAGCATCATTCTATTAGTCCATCTATACTGACCTCCATCAGGTTGCAAATTGAATATAATTTTTTTCTGCATCTAGCTCTGAAAAAATATTGGGCTTCTAGCTGTGTGTGGGACTTGTTCTATTAATCCATCTATACAGACCTCCATCAGTTTGCAAACTGAATATATTTTTTTCTGCATCTACCTCTGAAAAAATATTGGGCTTCTAGCTGTGTGTAGGACTTGTTCTATTAATCCATCTATACAGATCTCCATCAGGTTGCAAACTGAATATATTTTTTTCTGCATCTACCTCTGAAAAAATATTGGGCTTCTAGCTGTGTGTGGGACTTGTTCTATTAATCCATCTATACAGACCTCCATCAGGTTGCAAACTGAATATATTTTTTTTCTGCATCTACCTCTGAAAAAATATTGGGCTTCTAGCTGTGTGTGGGACTTGTTCTATTAATCCATCTATACAGACCTCCATCAGGTTGCAAACTGAATATATTTTTTTCTGCATCTACCTCTGAAAAAATATTGGGCTTCTAGCTGTGTGTGGGACTTGTTGTATTAGTCCATCTATACTGACCTCCATCAGGTTGCAAACTGAATATATTTTTTTCTGCATCTACCTCTGAAAAAATATTGGGCTTCTAGCTGTGTGTGGGACTTGTTGTATTAGTCCATCTATACTGACCTCCATCAGGTTGCAAACTGAATATATTTTTTTCTGCATCTATCTCTGAAAAAATATTGGGCTTCTAGCTGTGTGTGGGACTTGTTCTATTAATCCATCTATACAGACCTCCATCAGGTTGCAAACTGAATATATTTTTTTCTGCATTTAGCTCTGAAAAAATATTGGGCTTCTAGCTGTGTGTGGGACTTGTTCTATTAATCCATCTATACAGACCTCCATCAGGTTGCAAACTGAATATATTTTTTTCTGCATCTACCTCTGAAAAAATATTGGGCTTCTAGCTGTGTGTGGGACTTGTTGTATTAGTCCATCTATACTGACCTCCATCAGGTTGCAAACTGAATATATTTTTTTCTGCATCTACCTCTGAAAAAATATTGGGCTTCTAGCTGTGTGTGGGACTTGTTCTATTAATCCATCTATACAGACCTCCATCAGGTTGCAACTGAATATATTTTTTTCTGCATCTACCTCTGAAAAAATATTGGGCTTTTAGCTGTGTGTGGGACTTGTTCTATTAATCCATCTATACAGACGTCCATCAGGTTGCAAACTGAATATATTTTTTTCTGCATCTACCTCTGAAAAAATATTGGGCTTCTAGCTGTGTGTGGGACTTGTTCTATTAATCCATCTATACAGACCTCCATCAGGTTGCAAACTGAATATATTTTTTTCTGCATCTACCTCTGAAAAAATATTGGGCTTCTAGCTGTGTGTGGGACATGTTCTATTAATCCATCTATACAGACCTCCATCAGGTTGCAAACTGAATATATTTTTTTCTGCATCTACCTCTGAAAAAATATTGGGCTTCTAGCTGTGTGTGGGACTTGTTCTATTAATCCATCTATACAGACCTCCATCAGGTTGCAAACTGAATATATTTTTTTCTGCATCTACCTCTGAAAAAATATTGGGCTTCTAGCTGTGTGTGGGACTTGTTCTATTAATCCATCTATACAGACCTCCATCAGGTTGCAAACTGAAAATATTTTTTTCTGCATCTACCTCTGAAAAAATATTGGGCTTCTAACTGTGTGTGGGACTTGTTGTATTAGTCCATCTATACTGACCTCCATCAGGTTGCAAACTGAATATATTTTTTTCTGCATCTACCTCTGAAAAAATATTGGGCTTCTAGCTGTGTGTGGGACTTGTTCTATTAATCCATCTATACAGACCTCCATCAGGTTGCAAATTGAATATAATTTTTTTCTGCATCTAACCCAGCCAATAGTTTTGGCCTAATACCACAGTTTGGCCACTCAGCTCTGCTCGGTTCCCATCCATTGTTTTTTTGTGCAAACAACTCCAGAGTTGTGAATTAGTTAACCACCAAAATGAGTGGAAAAAGGCCTGCTGCTGGTGGAAAGGGGAATAGGCGTGTTGGGAAGGGGAAAAAAGGTTGTGTCCGTGGGGTAGGTGTTAAAGCAACAGTAACATCTGCAGAAGAAAGACCATCTTTCAGCCAAACTAAAATGTCTACTTCTTTTAGCGGACAATGTGATAAGATCCCTTTCTTACGGCCACGCCAATCGCTACAAATTCCAGATGAGGCACAAAAATAGCAGGTGCTTCAACGGATATCAAGTGCTCCTTTAAGTGGGCTCTCCTCCACATCAACTTCAACATCACAAATACTCCAGTCCTCAAAGGTGTCACCCCAATCTCACTTGCTTCCTCACAGCTCCCAAATCTCCAGCTGCCCGTCTGAGTATGAGGTAGAACAGATGGTTGAGTCTGCAGAGCTGTTTACTCATACTATAGCCTGGGAATCAGAGGTCGACTCCAGCGCTTCTGTGAATCCAGACGAGTAAATGATCTGCACTGATGCCCAGAATCTTTATGAGTCGGATCCAGGACCAGACGCAGAAGGTTCTGACCATAATGTAGACCCTCATTCCCAAACTGTAACTCCTGTTGGTGGAGACAATGAGGAAGACGATGATAAGACTCAAATACCTGATTGGAGCGACAACTTTAGTTTTTTGTCAGGGCAGGAACAGGTTGGCTCTGAGGACGACGGGTGTGATAACGCACAGGGTGATGATGATGAGGTTGGAGATCCCACTTACTGTCAACCCACAGTCAGCCAAGAGATGAGGTCAGCAGAGGAGGTGGAGGAAGATGCTAGTGACGACGAGGTCAGGTTGCGCCTTCCTGGACAGAGACGTAGTACTGGAAGCACGTCAACAACTGCATCCTCAAACACAACTCTGCCTCTCACCACAAGTCGTGGTGGCTCTTCAGGTCGCATGGGTGCTAAGCCTTGCATAGCCTGGGCATTTTTTCAGATCGATAAAGATGACCCAACTCATGTTATCTGTAACATTTGTCAGCAAAAGCTAAGTAGAGGCCAAAAAATACATAGTTTGAGTACTTCATGCATGAACCGGCACATGGACATGAAGCATAAGTTGCAGTGGGAAGCTCAGTGTGCTACAATGCGGCCTAGCCGGCCGGGCCAACCACCGTCTGCCATATCTTGTGCATCCGCGGCCTCTTCATCCTCTGTGACTGGGGGGACAGCAGTCACACCTGTTTTGGGGCGCAGACCTGCCACCTCTTTACCCGCAACAGCCAGCGTGATTGGCAGGTCATCATTTTCTTTGGAGGTGGTAACACCAGCTGGTGTTGAGCGCTGTCCGACATCGATAGCACCACCTTTGGATCAAGGCAACCTAACATGTCCGCCTGCATCTTCCTCACAGACCGGCAGTTTGCCGGGGACACCCTTATCAACCCCGTCTAAGCACAATAGCCAGCCCTCGGTCCCTCAGATGTGGACAAGTAAAAGACCATTTCCTCCTAGCCATGAGAAAGCTAAGAGGTTGAATTTCACCATCTGCAAGCTCTTGGCTACAGAAATGCTGCCTTTCCGCCTGGTGGACACAGAGGATTTTCGAGACCTTATGTCCGTCGCAGTGCCCCAGTACCAGATGCCCAGTCGGCACTACTTCTCAAAGAAAGGTATGCCTGCGCTCCACCAGCATGTCGCACACAACATCACCGCTTCTTTGAGAAGCTCTGTGTGTGACAGGGTGCATTTCACCACAGACACTTGGACGAGTAGGCATGGACAGGGGCGTTACATGTCGCTGACTGGGCACTGGGTAACTATGGTGACAGCAGGACAAGGGGCTGCTGTCCAAGTCTTGCCGTCCCCACGAGTTGTGCGTCAATCCTCTTTATGTCAAAGTTCCTCCACTGCTTCTGCCTCCTCAACCTCCTCTCGGTCTTCCACCTGCACCCAAAGCCTGTCTGATCATGCCACAAGCTTTCTAACTGCGCAGAAGGGATCCTGCACACCTCCTTACTATGCTGGCAGTAGGGTTCAACGTCATCAGGCAGTTTTCACATTGAAATGTCTGGGAAATGTGAGTCACACAGCTGAGGAGTTGTGGTCAGCTCTGGAGAACCAATTTCATGAATGGTTGTCTCCACTGGACCTGAAACCAGGGAAGGCCGTGTGCGACAATGCTGCAAACCTGGGTGCGGCCCTTCGCCGGGGCAATGTCACATACGTGCCTTGTATGGCTCACGTGTTGAACCTGGTTGTCCAGCAATTTTTAGCCCACTATCCCAGACTAGATGGCCTTCTGCAGAGGGCACGGTCGCTGTGTGCTCACTTCCGCCGTTCGCATCCCGCAGCTCAGCGACTTACATCTCTACAGAAGTCGTTGGGCCTGCCACTTCACCGGCTAAAATGCGATGTGCCTACCCGGTGGAATTCAACTCTGCACATGTTGCAGCGACTGTGGCAGCACCGACAAGCCCTGGTGCAATACGTTCTGACGTATAGCCTGGGCCAACGAGATTCAGAGGTGGGGCAAATCACGCTGGAGGAGTGGTCACAGATCAGGGACCTATGCACCCTTCTGCACAGTTTTGAACTGGCGACGAAGATGTTTAGTGCTGACGATGCCATTATCAGCATGACTATTCCGGTGATTTACATGCTGGAGCACATGTTAAACAGAATTCGGAGTCAGGTGGTGGCACAAGAGGAGGTGGAGGAAGTAGAGGAGGAGGAGTTGTATGCGGAAGGGCTAACATCTGCAAGGTCCAGACGGTCGGCAGCACCAAGGCGGCAGGCATGTGAGGGTGGGGGAGATGGTTTTACCAGGGCGCATGGTAGCAGCTAAACTAGTGAGGAAGTTGCAGGAGCCCAGGAAGAAGTGGAGGACGAACTGATGGAAGACTTATCAGATGAGGGAGACCTTGATCACATTTCTGTTGTGCGAGGTTGGGGGGAGAGGACAGAGGAAGGAAGCATGATTGTTACCTCGCCACCAACACAACAGGGACTTGGTGCTCCTGGATGCGCAACACACATGAGTGCCTTCTTGCTGCACTACCTGCAACATGACCATCGAATTGTGAGAATTAGAAATAATCCTGACTACTGGGTTGCCACACTGTTAGATCCCCGGTACAAAAGTAAATTTGCAGAAATTATTCCTGCCATAGAAGGGATGCACGCATGCAGGAGTATCAGCAGAGACTGTTGCAGAATCTTACATGTGCTTTTCCACAAAATACCAGTGGTGCACGTAGTGAATCTCACAGTTCCAACTTGCCAACCGTGGGACCGTCAAGTGTTCAGCACTCAAACCGTAACAGAACCACAGTATCTGCTGGTAACATCAATTTTGCGGAATCATTTCACCACTTTTTTAGCCCATCCTTTGCAAGGCCACAGGAGACAAGAAGTCTGACACATAGTCAACGCCTAGAGACGATGGTACAGGAGTATCTCCAAGTAAACATTGAAGCCACGACTGTGTCACTGGACCCTTGCTCTTTTTGGGCTTCCAATCTGGATAAATGGCTGGAGCTAGCCACTTACGCCTTGGAGATCTTGTCATGCCCCGCAGCCAGCGTTCTGTCTGAACGTGTGTTCAGCGCTGCTGGTGGTGTGCTGACAGATAAGCGCACGCGGCTCTCCACTGATAATGTAGACAGACTCACGTTCATAAAGATGAACAAATCATGGATCCGAAACGACTTTTCTACCCCTGTGTCATCCTGGAGAGAGTAAAAGCTTGATGATTGGTTAAAATCACCCTACCAACCGTTTTAAGCTTTCAAATTACTAAACATGTTTATCTGTATCTTGGCTGGAAAATAATTTGGGCTTTGTAGCAGTGTGCAGCACTGATTCTATTAGGCCATCTATAATAAGCTCCACCAGATTTAAAATTACTAATCATGTTTATCTGTATCTTGACTGGAAAATAATTTGGGCTTTGTAGCAGTGTGCAGCACTGATCCTATTAGGCCATCTATACTAAAGCTTCACCAGATTTAAAATTAATAATAATTTTTAGCTGCATCTAGCCCGGAAAATAATTTTGGGGCTCCGAGATGCGCAAGACACATAAGTGCCTTCTTGCTGCACTACCTGCAGCATGACCCTCATATTGTCAGAATTCGAAGTAATCATGACTACTGGGTTGCCACACTCTTAGATCCCCCAAACTTTTCGATCAACCTTTTCATTTTAATAAAGACTAGAGATGAGCGTTGTTCTACTCGAACTGTTCATCAATCTCAAATTCGAGCTGTTTTGGGCGGTGTTCGAGCCGGTCGGCGAACACGAACAATTTGAGAAAAATTCGGCTGTTCGAGGTTATGTTCGATAACTGTTCGTGCACCAAAATCATAACTGGATTTTTTCTCAGTAATGATGAAAATTAATGTTAATACGCAGTTTGAGTGTACAGCGGGGCGGGGGGAGGGGCAGGGGATGGATCTCTGCAGGAACAATGAAGATCTCCATTTTTTTTTCTCTTTCCCGCATTTGCAGTGGGAAGGTGCAATCTGTCAGCCTATCAGCAGCGCACACACGGAGCGAAGTGCTTTTTTTCACACAAACAAGGGCATGTGTGATTGGCAGTGTATGTCACATGTCCTTGCCCTATAAGACCAAGCCATTTTCCCCGTCGCCACCATTTTCTCACTGCTGCAGCTGCGTGTTAGACGGCACCGCTGTTGCTGTGTGCGCTATACCTTGTTAATTTCAAGCCAATTTTCGCACAAATATACAGATAGCTTGGGAGTAGGGAATAGTTGTGATTGCAGTCCTTTTAAGGACTAGGCTACAGCATTTCCTACGACTTTTATCAGGCAGGTCTGTGCTCTTAAATAGATAGATTGTGGGAGTAAAGACTAATTGTAATTGGAGTCCTTTTCAGGACTAGGTTACATCAGTTCCTATCAGTTTTTGCCAGGCAGGTCTGTGCCAGTGCTGTGCAAGTTTTTTTCACAGCATTTGGCTGAATCTAGCAAAGCTAATCCTTTTTGGCCTATTGCAGAGTGTGTTAGTCAGTGGAGTAGCCTATCTGTGTTGCAAGATATACCACCTGTGTATAGAATACCAATTTTTTTACTGCACCTAGTGAAGTAAAATCTTTTGGGCATAGCATCATTCTATTAGTCCATCTATACTGACCTCCATCAGGTTGCAAACTGAATATAATTTTTTTCTGCATCTAGCTCTGAAAAAATATTTGGGCTTCTAGCAGTGTGTGGGACTTGTTCTATTAGTCCATCTATACTGACCTCCATCAGGTTGCAAATTAAAAATAATTTTTTTCTGCATCTAGCTCTGAAAAAATATTTGGGCTTCTAGCAGTGTGTGGGACTTGGTCTATTAGTCCATCTATACTGACCTCCATCAGGTTGCAAATTAAAAATAATTTTTTTCTTCATTTATCTCTGAAAAAATATTTGGGCTTCTAGCAGCGTGTGGGACTTGTTCTATTAGTCCATCTATACTGACCTCCATCAGGTTGCAAATTAAAAATAATTTTTTTCTGCATCTAGCTCTGAAAAAATATTTGGGCTTCTAGCAGTGTGTGGGACTTGGTCTATTAGTCCATCTATACTGACCTCCATCAGGTTGCAAATTAAAAATAATTTTTTTCTGCATCTACTCTGAAAAAATATTTGGGCTTCTAGCAGTGTGTGGGACTTGGTCTATTAGTCCATCTATACTGACCTCCATCAGGTTGCAAATTGAATAAAAAAATTTTCTCCATCTAGCTCTGAAAAAATATTTGGGCTTCTAGCGGTGTGTGGGACTTGGTCTATTAGTCCATCTATACTGACCTCCATCAGGTTGCAAATTAAAAATATTTTTTTTCTGCATCTAGCTCAGAAAAAATATTTGGGCTTCTAGCAGTGTGTGGGACTTGGTCTATTAGTCCATCTATACTGACCTTCATCAGGTTGCAAATTAAAAATAATTTTTTTCTTCATTTAGCTCTGAAAAAATATTTGGGCTTCTAGCAGTGTGTGGGACTTGTTCTATTAGTCCTTCTATACTGACGTCCAGCAGGTTGCAAATTGAATATAATTTTTTTCTGCATCTAGCTCTGAAAAAATATTTGGGCTTCTAGCGGTGTGTGGGACTTGGTCTATTAGTCCATCTATACTGACCTCCATCAGGTTGCAAATTAAAAATAATTTTTTTCTGCATCTAGCTCTGAAAAAATATTTGGGCTTCTAGCAGTGTGTGGGACTTGGTCTATTAGTCCATCTATACTGACCTCCATCAGGTTGCAAATTAAAAATAATTTTTTTCTGCATCTAGCTCTGAAAAAATATTTGGGCTTCTAGCAGTGTGTGGGACTTGGTCTATTAGTCCATCTATACTGACCTCCATCAGGTTGCAAATTAAAAATAATTTTTTTCTTCATTTAGCTCTGAAAAAATATTTGGTCTTCTAGCAGTGTGTGGGACTTGTTCTATTAGTCCTTCTATACTGACCTCCAGCAGGTTGCAAATTGAATATAATTTTTTTCTGCATCTAGCTCTGAAAAAATATTTGGGCTTCTAGCGGTGTGTGGGACTTGGTCTATTAGTCCATCTATACTGACCTCCATCAGGTTGCAAATTAAAAATAATTTTTTTCTGCATCTAGCTCTGAAAAAATATTTGGGCTTCTAGCGGTGTGTGGGACTTGGTCTATTAGTCCATCTATACTGACCTCCATCAGGTTGCAAATTAAAAATAATTTTTTTCTGCATCTAGCTCTGAAAAAATATTTGGGCTTCTAGCAGTGTGTGGGACTTGGTCTATTAGTCCATCTATACTGACCTCCATCAGGTTGCAAATTGAATAAAAAAATTTTCTGCATCTAGCTCTGAAAAAATATTTGGGCTTCTAGCGGTGTGTGGGACTTGGTCTATTAGTCCATCTATACTGACCTCCATCAGGTTGCAAATTAAAAATAATTTTTTTCTGCATCTAGCTCTGAAAAAATATTTGGGCTTCTAGCGGTGTGTGGGACTTGGTCTATTAGTCCATCTATACTGACCTCCATCAGGTTGCAAATTAAAAATATTTTTTTTCTGCATCTAGCTCTGAAAAAATATTTGGGCTTCTAGCAGTGTGTGGAACTTGGTCTATTAGTCCATCTATACTGACCTCCATCAGGTTGCAAATTGAATAAAAAAATTTTCTGCATCTAGCTCTGAAAAAATATTTGGGCTTCTAGCGGTGTGTGGGACTTGGTCTATTAGTCCATCTATACTGACCTCCATCAGGTTGCAAATTAAAAATAATTTTTTTCTGCATCTAACCCAGCCAATAGTTTTGGCCTAATACCACAGTTTGGCCACTCAGCTCTGCTCGGTTACCATCCATTGTTTTTTTGTGCAAACAACTCCAGAGTTGTGAATTAGTTAACCACCAAAATGAGTGGAAAAAGGCCTGCTGCTGGTGGAAAGGGGAATAGGCGTGTTGGGAAGGGGAAAAAAGGTTGTGTCCGTGGGGTAGGTGCAGAAGAAAGACCATCTTCCAGCCAAACTAAAATGTCTACTTCTTTTAGCGGACAATATGATAAGATCCCTTTCTTACGGCCACGCCAATCGCTACAAATTCCAGATGAGGCACAAAAACAGCAGGTGCTTCAACGGATATCAAGTGCTCCTTTAAGTGGGCTCTCCTCCACATCAACTTCAACATCACAAATACTCCAGTCCTCAAAGGTGTCACCCAAATCGCACTTGCTTCCTCACAGCTCCCAAATCTCCAGCTGCCCGTCTGAGTATGAGGTAGAACAGATGGTTGAGTCTGCAGAGCTGTTTACTCATACTATAGCCTGGGAATCAGAGGTCGACTCCAGCGCTTCTGTGAATCCAGACGAGGAAATGATCTGCACTGATGCCCAGAATCTTTATGAGTCGGATCCAGGACCAGACGCAGAAGGTTCTGACCATAATGTAGACCCTCATTCCCAAACTGTAACTCCTGTTGGTGGAGACAATGAGGAAGACGATGATAAGACTCAAATACCTGATTGGAGCGACAACTTTAGTTTTTTGTCAGGGCAGGAACAGGTTGGCTCTGAGGACGACGGGTGTGATAACGCACAGGGTGATGATGATGAGGTCGGAGATCCCACTTACTGTCAACCCACAGTCAGCCAAGAGATGAGGTCAGCAGAGGAGGTGGAGGAAGATGCTAGTGACGACGAGGTCAGGTTGCGCCTTCCTGGACAGAGACGTAGTACTGGAAGCACGTCAACAACTGCATCCTCAAACACAACTCTGCCTCTCACCACAAGTCGTGGTGGCTCTTCAGGTCGCATGGGTGCTAAGCCTTGCATAGCCTGGGCATTTTTTCAGATCGATAAAGATGACCCAACTCGTGTTATCTGTAACATTTGTCAGCAAAAGCTAAGTAGAGGCCAAAAAATACATAGTTTGAGTACTTCATGCATGAACCGGCACATGGACATGAAGCATAAGTTGCAGTGGGAAGCTCAGTGTGCTACAATGCGGTCTAGCCGGCCGGGCCAACCACCGTCTGCCATATCTTGTGCATCCGCGGCCTCTTCATCCTCTGTGACTGGGGGGACAGCAGTCACACCTGTTTTGGGGCGCAGACCTGCCACCTCTTTACCCGCAACAGCCAGCGTGATTGGCAGGTCATCATTTTCTTTGGAGGTGGTAACACCAGCTGGTCTTGAGCGCTGTCCGACATCGATAGCACCACCTTTGGATCAAGGCAACCTAACATGTCCGCCTGCATCTTCCTCACAGACCGGCAGTTTGCCGGGGACACCCTTATCAACCCCGTCTAAGCACAATAGCCAGCCCTCGGTCCCTCAGATGTGGACAAGTAAAAGACCATTTCCTCCTAGCCATGAGAAAGCTAAGAGGTTGAATTTCACCATCTGCAAGCTCTTGGCTACAGAAATGCTGCCTTTCCGCCTGGTGGACACAGAGGATTTTCGAGACCTTATGTCCGTCGCAGTGCCCCAGTACCAGATGCCCAGTCGGCACTACTTCTCAAAGAAAGGTGTGCCTGCGCTCCACCAGCATGTCGCACACAACATCACCGCTTCTTTGAGAAACTCTGTGTGTGACAGGGTGCATTTCACCACAGACACTTGGACGAGTAGACATGGACAGGGGCGTTACATGTCGCTGACTGGGCACTGGGTAACTATGGTGACAGCAGGACAAGGGGCTGCTGTCCAAGTCTTGCCGTCCCCACGAGTTGTGCGTCAATCCTCTTTATGTCATTTTTCCTCCACTGCTTCTGCCTCCTCAACCTCCTCTCGGTCTTCCACCTGCACCCAAAGGCTGTCTGGTCATGCCACAAGCTTTCTAACTGCGCAGAAGGGATCCTGCACACCTCCTTACTATGCTGGCAGTAGGGCTCAACGTCATCAGGCGGTTTTTACATTGAAATGTCTGGGAAATGTGAGTCACACAGCTGAGGAGTTGTGGTCAGCTCTGGAGAACCAATTTCATGAATGGTTGTCTCCACTGGACCTGAAACCAGGGAAGGCCGTGTGCGACAATGCTGCAAACCTGGGTGCGGCCCTTCGCCGGGGCAATGTCACACACGTGCCTTGTATGGCTCACGTGTTGAACCTGGTTGTCCAGCAATTTTTAGCCCACTATCCCAGACTAGATGGCCTTCTGCAGAGGGCACGGTCGCTGTGTGCTCACTTCCGCCGTTCGCATCCCGCAGCTCAGCGACTTACATCTCTACAGAAGTCGTTGGGCCTGCCACTTCACCGGCTAAAATGCGATGTGCCTACCCGGTGGAATTCAACTCTGCACATGTTGCAGCGACTGTGGCAGCACCGACAAGCCCTGGTGCAATACGTTCTGACGTATAGCCTGGGCCAACGAGATTCAGAGGTGGGGCAAATCACGCTGGAGGAGTGGTCTCAGATCAGGGACCTATGCACCCTTCTGCACAGTTTTGAAATGGCGACGAAGATGTTTAGTGCTGACGATGCCATTATCAGCATGACTATTCCGGTGATTTACATGCTGGAGCACATGTTAAACAGAATTCGGAGTCAGGTGGTGGCACAAGAGGAGGTGGAGGAAGTAGAGGAGGAGGAGTTGTATGCGGAAGGGCTAACATCTGCAAGGTCCAGACGGTCGGCAGCACCAAGGAGGCAGGCATGTGAGGGTGGGGGAGATGATTTTACCAGGGCGCATGGTAGCAGCCAAACTAGTGAGGAAGGTGCAGGAGCCCAGGAAGAAGTGGAGGACGAACTGATGGAAGACTCATCAGATGAGGGAGACCTTGATCACATTTCTGTTGTGCGAGGTTGGGGGGAGAGGACAGAGGAAGGAAGCATGATTGCTACCTCGCCACCAACACAACAGGGACTTGGTGCTCCTGGATGCGCAACACACATGAGTGCCTTCTTGCTGCACTACCTGCAACATGACCCTCGAATTGTGAGAATTAGAAATAATCCTGACTACTGGGTTGCCACACTGTTAGATCCCCGGTACAAAAGTAAATTTGCAGAAATTATTCCTGCCATAGAAAGGGATGCACGCATGCAGGAGTATCAGCAGAGACTGTTGCAGAATCTTACATGTGCTTTTCCACAAAATACCAGTGGTGCACGTAGTGAATCTCACAGTTCCAACTTGCCAACCGTGGGACCGTCAAGTGTTCAGCACTCAAACCGTAACAGAACCACAGTATCTGCTGGTAACATCAATTTTGCGGAATCATTTCACCACTTTTTTAGCCCATCCTTTGCAAGGCCACAGGAGACAAGAAGTCTGACACATAGTCAACGCCTAGAGACGATGGTACAGGAGTATCTCCAAGTAAACATTGAAGCCACGACTGTGTCACTGGACCCTTGCTCTTTTTGGGCTTCCAATCTGGATAAATGGTCGGAGCTAGCCACTTACGCCTTGGAGATCTTGTCATGCCCCGCAGCCAGCGTTCTGTCTGAACGTGTGTTCAGCGCTGCTGGTGGTGTGCTGACAGATAAGCGCACGCGGCTCTCCACTGATAATGTAGACAGACTCACGTTCATAAAGATGAACAAATCATGGATCCGAAACGACTTTTCTACCCCTGTGTCATCCTGGGGAGAGTAAAAGCTTGATGATTGGTTAAAATCACCCTACCAACCGTTTTAAGCTTTCAAATTACTAATCATGTTTATCTGTATCTTGACTGGAAAATAATTTGGGCTTTGTAGCAGTGTGCAGCACTGATCCTATTAGGCCATCTATAATAAGCTTCACCAGATTTAAAATTAAAAATAATTTTTAGCTGCATCTAGCCCGGAAAATAATTTTGGGGCTCCGAGATGCGCAAGACACATAAGTGCCTTCTTGCTGCACTACCTGCAGCATGACCCTCATATTGTCAGAATTCGAAGTAATCATGACTACTGGGTTGCCACACTCTTAGATCCCCCAAACTTTTCGATCAACCTTTTCATTTTAATAAAGACCAAAAAAATGGTCATTTTTGAAATTATAAGCATTAGCAGGTTGTTAGAAACTGAAATCAAACAGTTTTCAACTCAAAACTTTATTCTAGGTGATGTTACATTTTCACATAGGACCCCTTGTTCGAAAGGAGCTTCTGAACTCTCTCGTCCATTGAATTTGTCAGGTTTTGGATAGTTTCTGCTTCAATTGTTTTGCATGAGGACAGAATACCCTCCCAGAGCTGTTGCTTAGATGTGAACTGCCTCCCGCCATCATAGACACTCCTTTTAATGATGCTCCAAAGGTTCTGAATGGGGTAGAGGTCAGGGGAGCATGGGGGTCACACCATAAGTTTGTCCCCTTTTATGCCCATATCAGCCAGAGATGCAGATGTTTTATGTGCAGCATGAGATGGTGCATTATCATGCAGAAAAATGATCTTGCTGTGAAATACACGGTTCTTCTTCTTGAACCATGGCAGGAAGTGCTGTTTGAGAAAATCCACATACATTATGGAGTTCATCTTTAGCGCCTTCAGGGATCCTAAAGGGGCCGACAATCTCTCTCCCCATGATTCCAGCCCAAAACATTACTCCTCCTCCTTGTTGGCGCTGTAGCCGTGTTTGCGTGGGGTGTCCATCAACCAGCCATCCTCCACTCCATCCATCTGGAACATCGAGCGCTGCACGGCACTCATCCGTGAACAAAACAGTTTTGAAATCAGTCTTCATGTAATGTTTGGCCCACTGGAGCCGTTTCTGCTTGTGTGAAGTGGATAGAGGAGGTCGACAGGATGGCGTATGCACAGCTGCAAACCTCTGAAGGACCCTGCATCTTGTTGTTCGGGGGACGTTGGAGGCACAAGCAGCTTCAAAAACTTGTCTGCTGCTATGACAAGGCTTTTTTGCCGCTGCTCTTTCAACCTGACGTAATTGCCTGTAGGAAAGAGTCCTCAATTTGCCCTTATCAGCACGCACACGTGTGTACTGTGAATCAGCTACATACTTCTTGATTGCCAAGACACTTCATCCTGATCATCGCACAATGTTGATTGTAGTCATGCCTTGACCTAAACACTCCACAATTTGTTGCTTCTCAGCAGCCGACACATCCTTTTTCTTTCCCATTTTGGCAGAAAATGTAGGCTGCTTAATAATGTGAGACAGCCTTCTTAAGTAGTCTTGCCTTTCATTGGACACAGCTGCCAAACTAATTAGCACAGGTGTCTGCAATTGCTTACAGTGATATAAAGAGCCCTGACACACATCACCATCAATGAGTTTAACTGACAAACAAACAAATTCTTCCCTTATCACTCCTAAACACTTTTTGCATAATAATTTGGAACGCGGTGTACATGTGCTTTTCCACAAAACACCAGTGGTTCACGTAGTGAATCCTACAGTTCTAACTTGCCAACCGTGGTCTGTATGGAGTTGTTCAATAAAGGGCCCAAAATTAAGATAACATAGATGGGAGAGGTCTCTATGAATAGGAATTCCTAAGTATTTGATACCCTGTGAGGGCCAGGCAAAGGGAAAGTTGGACTGGATGGAATCCTATATGGATTTGGGGAGGGAGACATCGAGGGCCTCAGACTTCGCTGCATTGATTTTAAAATTTGACCATGTAACAAAGTGATCTATTTCAGCCATAACAGCATGGATGGATATATGTGATTGAGTGATATATACTAGGACATCATCAGCAAATAGAGAGCACTTGTACTCGGTGCCTCCCACCTCAATCCACCTAATATTGGGGTTATGGCGAATTGATGAGAGCAGGTGCTCCGTCACTAGGATGTATAAGAGAGGGGACAGAGGACATCCCTGCCTTGTCCCATTGGTGATTGTGAAAGGTGATGAAAATGTTCTGATGCACCCCCTGGGCCTTGGGACACCCGGAGCCGGACCCTTTTTGGTGGATGCTGGTGGTTGTAGTCTTCGTGGCGGCGACCCGGTTCCGTGGCTCAGGGTGGTCAAACCAGTGGCGGAACTATTTATGTGGTTTTGATGTTTAAATGTCCGACTACGCCACCCGTGGATTGCGGTCAGAGTGAACCGCCGCTGCAGGGCAGACCGCTGAGGCTGGTGTTGTGGGTGCAGCAGAGCGTAGCATAACTCCCCACGGGAGGAGTATAGCCTCAGGGCAGTGTATGCGGAGGATGGGGGTGATGGTGCAGGGCAGCAGCAGTAACGACACGGAGTCAGTGATGCAGTCCAGGGCCTTTACTCACAGTTCTTATTATCCAGACCACGTCTGCAGGTAACGGCTGCCCACGTCGTACTGTGCTCACCAGGTGAGGGGCTCAGACAACTCCCAGATAACTTTGGAGCGCTTCACAGGACCCCCTTTGTGTGTCCTTTGTCTGGCCTTTCTTACCAACCCTTCTGTCCGGCTGCCTCGGGCCTCCTCTTGGTAAACTTGGCGCCAGTTTCCCTGACCCTATGTGGTGCCTTCCTAGCGGGTGTAGCGAGGGGCTGCGCCACATAAAATGTCACAGCCTCCGGTTTCTAGCTGAGGGTCGTTTCCTGCCTCCACTAGTTTCGGGGACCGGTCTCCCCCTTTGGCCTGACCCCTCCACGCAGGTGGATTCGGTTGTGCGGTGGCGACTCGCCCGTCCGCACCCCTGGGATCCCTTCATTCTTCGTTCCTGGAGCCTTCTCCGCTCCTCTTCCTTCCTTCTCCCTCTTCCAGGCCTGGGCCTCTGTTACTAGGCCCGCCTCTGGAGCAGAGCTCATGCAGAGCCCCTGCTCCCTGCCACTTCTGCTCAGACTTCTCTGCACTGAACTAAGATGGTGCCCACCTTTTATACTCCCTTCTCAATGCACCCAGGAACTGCTTCCTCCCTGCTCCTGCACTACAGGGTTCCCCTTCCTCAGTGTTCCCTCCCCCCACTCCAGCCAGGGACAGGGACTGTCGTGCCCATCTCAGAGGCATATTGGTCGCCCTGCCCCACGGCAATGTGGTGTAATGCATGCAGGTGTCGGGTCCTGATCCACACTCCATCCTTAACTGAGAGTGAAATATCACACCTCTGGGTGAGTTGCAATACCTCTGTAGCAACCGAGCCCTCAGGGTGCTACAGTTCCATTTATCTTCAGCCTAGGTGACGTATTGTGATACAGGGCCGTGATTTTGGCTATAAAAGGGTCCCCTAGACCCCTACCCCAAGCTTTTTAAGAGAATCATATATGGCGTGCCAGGAGACTCTATGGAATGCTTTCTCAGCATCCAACGAGAGTATCTAATTACAAATTTTTAACTGCATCTAGCCCAGGAAATACTTTGTGCCTAGTAGCAGTGTCTGCTAGTCAGCGGATTATCCCGGCTGTTAAGCAAGCTACACCACCTGTAGTTTAGACACTTAATTTTTTCAAAGGAAATGCTTCGGGACCATGGGATACTCAGTGAAGAGCATCAGGAGGCACCCCAAGGCATAGGGGCTGGGACTGGCAGTAGGATGTCTTGCGGTGAACAGCCGAGCTCGATCCTTATAAAAGCTTTTTAACTGCAGCAGCTTTAGTGGACGCTACTGGAGCTGGAATTACGCGTCTGCTGGCATGAGACTTGCCCTCCAATAGATCCTTGTAAATGGATTTTAAGTGTATTCATTCAAATTAGAGAGAAAATTTAAATTAAAAAGCTTAGAGCTGCCTCCACCACAGGGGGGCTCGCTCGACCCACCAGCGGACAGGCACCAGTATTGGGAGAGGGGGGCTGGCCATCAGGGTTCACCGCGGCTCTGGCACAAACCCGGCGACACGGAGGTGGCACGGGCAGGAGCGGACTGGCCGTGTCGGCTTCTCACTTTTTGGATTTTAGAAGGGCATGACATGCCTATATCTGTGTCTCCCCCTCCTTTTACTCCTCCACCTCTTTTATTTTCGCATGACTATATGTACTTGTCACTTTTCCATGTGTTAGTTATGTCTTCTGAGCAGTTTGTCAGCTTTTGGACACCTTTGAAGGTGTTTTCTATGTGTTTCTATGTGTTTTTGTTTGCCTGCCATTGGTTTTAACGGTGTTCGAAGGTGTTCGACGAACAGTTCGACGAACAGTTCGGCGAACACACGGGTGTTCGACGAACCGAACCGAACTCGAACACTACGGGGGTGGCTCAACACTATTAGTAGGGTCCCTTCCACCTTCTTGTTCCTGAGCCCTTCTGTTTCTCTCTCTCTCTTCTTCTCCTTTTCTGTTCCTTTCTGTTCCTTTCTCTTGGAGCTGGGATGAGACGTAATCACAGCTCCCTTTCACCTCCTCCTCGGCCTCTCACTAGGCCCTCCTGGAGTAGAGCTCCTACAGAGCCTCTACCCCCCTGTCTTCTCTTCTCTGGACAGAACCTAGATCTAAGATGGTGCCCACCTTTTATACCTCCCTCTGACCATGAGCCCAGGTGACCAGCAACCAATGAGCTCCTTCCTACGCTCAGGAACCAACCCCTATCTGCCTCTACAGCACTGGGTGTTCCACCCCCCTCCCCATTCCAGACAGGGACATAGTCGGTCGTGCCTGCACTTCTGTCTAGTGGGAGCACCGTTGAGCTGTCCCTCGGAAATGGGGTGTGTGTGCTGTATGCAGCTAACTGAGCCCTGGTCCATACTCCATCCTTACCCTTGAGTGGAATACCACACCTCTGGCAGAGGTGCAATACCCCTGTAGCGGCCGAGCCCTCGGGGTGCTACAATATCTTCGTGCATTGGGGTGGGCTTGTGAGAGGGGTCTTTTCTTGGTGCTCTGGTCCCTTATTCATCCTCCTGTTTGAATGACAGGTCACTTATCTATCAGTGAACTCCCTCTTATTTTAAATATCGTGCCGGCACAGTGATTGCTGTGGTCTCTAAAAAAAACCATTGACTTCAACAAAATGGAGTCGGCTGCACATTGCAGTCGCATCTCCAAGTTATTGCTCTTGTTCTTAATCTGCGCATGCGCTGTCCACTGCCTTCACTAACAAGAAGTTTTGAGCAACAGCGATATATGTCTTCTCTTCAGCTTGCTACTGCTCTGGTCCTCTGCACACAGTGTGCTTGCCAAAAAGAAGACTTTATCGCCGCTATTGTGTTGGCTTGATATTTAAAATAGGATGGATCAGTGAACTGTCATTCAAACAGGAGGATGAATAATAGAGCACCAAGAAAAGACCCTACCCACAGTCCAGCCCTGATGCACAAATATATCTTTAAATGAAAACTTCAAACAAAACAAATTTCTTTTTCACAGGTATAATTTTAATCAGCATCACAGTGCCAATATGGCTATGTGTGTACTTTACTTTGAAAAATACTGCTGACAAGGAGGTGCTGTTATATAAGGTTCAGTCAATGTCCAGAACTACACCTAATGGAAATGATGTGGCAGGAACATAAGAGAGCTGTGCATGAACTTAAAGGGGTTTTACGGTGAAATAAGTTATCATCTATCCACCTGAGAGGTGATAACTTGTTGATGGATGATAGGCAAAACTCCTTTAGAGTAGAGCGACAGTGAACATGCCCAACCTCCCATCCATTCATTCCCAATGGGGCTGCTGAGCACTGGGCAGTCTTTATCTTGTAGCCACATAAAGAATGGGGATGAAAGTTTCCCGTAAGGGAGAACATTTCCTGCCTGCCAATCAGTGCGGGTCCCAACGGTCTGACTCCCACCGATCAGTACTTTCTCATCTATCCTTTGGATAGGTGATAACATGTTTGCACTGGACAACCCCGTTAAGCAATGATGTAAAGGAGGGCTAAATTTCTTCCAGATCAATGTGAGAGACCTATATAGTCATACAGAAGTAGATTACTTCAAGTTATTGATAATAAAGGTGGCTCTACAAGATGTTGATTTATGGGGTGTATTTAATTTTCACACACTGACCTAGTTTTTGTTAAATTAATAATGACTAGAAATGAGCGAACCTTTCAAGATTTTGTTCCGGTCAGCAAAAATACCGATTTTCACCGAACAGTTGGTCAAACATATCCAAACCCCATTGAATTCAATGGGAGGCAAAACCAAATGCATAGACAACACCTTCAAGGGGACCCAAAAGCTGTCAAAACAGCTCAAATTAAGGGTAGACACTAGGAAAAGTGGCATCAATTGACCCACAGTACAAATTTTACAGCAGTCAGCTATGGGCCATGCATGAGATAACAGAGTCTGGGCCAGCATTTCCCTATTTGAATTTAAGTTCAATTTAAGATGAGGTGGGTGAGGGATCCTGTAGGCCTGCTGTGCTGGGAACCCTGATACCTCATGCAATAGCTCAAACTGCTTTTCTGCTCAGCCACACTCAGGTGGCACAAACATCAGTTTTGTAGACTACTATTGGTAGAAAAAATTAAGGATAGCAACATAGGTAGTAGACTGAAAATAAGTGCAGGCCTGCTGGTTTGAGAGCTCTACTGCTACAGGCAACACACATGAAGGAGACTCAACTTGGAGTGTCCACTTTTCAAAAAATTATGGGCAGACACCACTAAAGTGGCATCAATTTCCCTAGAGTATAAATATTATAATGGGGCTCTGACACCGCTTCCACTACAGGAAACCCACCAGATGGAGACCCAAGTTGGAGTCGCCATATTTCAAAAAATTATTACTAACATCAGCAGCAGTAGCAACAGCAGGCACAGAAGCTATGACAAAGGTGTCACAGACTGCAATAGCGTGAGATCAATGCAGCACACTAAAGACTACACCATCACCTAGTCTGCCCAGTCTATGACTGGGGCGCAAAAGTCATTGGAGATCCATGACTTGTTCATCTTGATGAAAGTTAAGCGGTCTTCACTTTCAGGGGACAGCCGGATGCGCTTATCCATCAGGACACCACCTGCAGCGCTGAAGACACGTTCTGATAGAATACTATCTACCGGCAATAACAAAATCTCCAAGGCGTGACAGGCGAGCTCAGACAACTCTTCCATTCTTGAAGACCAAAATGCAAAAGGGTTCAAATCCCCCTGATAGCATTGATATTGAGCTTGAGATGCTTCTGCACCATCCTCTCCAGTCGTTCACTAAATGTCAGACTTGTACTCTGTTCTGCTGGTGCACAGACTCACAGAAATTGCTTCTGCTACTTACACTGCTGCTGCTAATGTTTTTTCGTTAACGACTCGACGTTCCCGGGATTGGAAGTCTAAAACTGCGATGCACCCTGTGTGCCTCACTGATGTCTTGAAGAAAACCACACCTAAGATTGTCTGGGGGTGCGAAAGGCGGAAGTGAGCACACAACGACCTTGCTTTCTGCAGCAGCGCATCCCGGCCGGGATAGTGGCGGAGAAATTGCTGTACCACCAGGTTGAGGACGTGAGCCATGCATGGCACATGTGTAAGGTTGCCCCGGCAAAGGGCCGTCACCAGGTTCACACTGTTATCACACACGGCCTCCCTGGTTCCAGGTTCAGTGGAGACAGCCATTGCTTAAACTCGGCCTGGATAGCTGTCCACAACTCTTGAGCTGTGTGACTAATCTCCAAGGTATATTAAACACTGCCTGATTGCTGTGAGCCTTGGCTGTGCAGTACGGAGGTCAGGGGATTCTCTATGCACAGGTTTTTTAGAGAAGTAATGGCGACTGGGCAACTGGTACAGGAGGACTGCGACGGCCATCAGCTTTCGGAAACCGTTTGTATCCACCAGGCGGAAAGGCAGCATTTCCATGGCCAACAGATTGGAGATGGTGGAGTTCAAGCTTTTAGCTTTGGCATGAGTAGGAGGAAACAACCTTTTACGTGACCACAACAAAAGGACCGAGGGCTGGCTGCTGTGCTGAGCAAGGGTGGAGTAGAGTGAACATGACAAACTGCTGGACTGTGAATGAGGTGCAGGAGGAGATGTTCTGGTGGTTTGAGAAAGATGTGGTGTGCTCGGTGAAACAAAAACAGCAAGCATGTCCATTTCTGTAAGAGCTGACGGGCTCTCACTCACCCCGACTATAGCGGATAAACACGTAGAGGTTCTGTGGCCGGAGACAGGTGTGAGAACACTTTCCACGGTGATGGAGGAGGAGCAGTAGATGCAGTTGATGGGGTGGCCGGTGGTGGGCGAAGCCCACTCTGTCTGCATTTTAGCGCAGTGAGATACCCAGACTAATGCATGTTGATCGCGCATGTGCCAGTTCATGCATGTAACAGACAAATTATTGCAATTTTTGCCTCTACTGGGTCATATTTTACAAAGTTGCCAGATAACGCGAGTTGGGTCATCCTTTGTGGTCCCAAAAAAGGCCCAGGCTAGGCAATCCTTGCCACCCCAGCTAACTGCAGACCCACGACCGCTGGTGGCCACAGACACAGTTTTAGTTGAGGATGCAGTACTCGTCGTGGTTGCATCACTTCGTTTCTGTATGGGAGGCTGCAACATAATGTCCTCATCTTCCTCCTCCTCCACCTCCTCTGTTGAGCTACTCAGCTCCGTGCCTCTGGCTTCACACCAAATGGGATCTACAACCTTATCGTCATCCTCTCTGTTCTCCCACTCCTCGCCCTGAGAGTCACCTTCCTCCTCTTCCTGCCCTGACAGCTTGCGCCTTAGGTATCTGAGTCTCATTAGGATCACATCCACCCATGAGGGTTAACGTCTAGTGACGAGGGGAAGGATTTTGCTTGGATCCTACTTCATTCGGCCCTGGATCCAGAAAATTTGGGCATCTGTGCAGATGCTTTCCTCCTCTTGAGTCTGTGAATATTTGGAGCAGGCCTCTGATGCCCATGGAATAGAATGTGTGAACAGCTCTGCAGACTCTCCCATCTGTGGTTCCCCACAGTCAGTTGGGCGGTTGGAGAGTTGTGACGCGGGGAGAAACAGGGGTAATTGGCGTGACACCTCTGAGGACTGTACTGTGTGTGATGTTAAGGTGGAGGAAAAGGAGGAGAGGCCACATGATGCAGCACTTGCCGTCCACTGGAGCACATGCTCTTTCAGATCCTCATCTACAAGGTGTACCACTGTGTGGCTGCCAAAGAAAGGGAGTGGAGTAACCCGTCCAGTAACAGAAGTTGTCAGTTGTCTTTGGATAGGACGAGATGGTGTTTGTTCAGAAGAGCTTTCAGTAACATTACTACCTACCCCACGTACACCTTGAACACCAAGCCTATTCCCCCTTCCACCATGACCTTGCTTTTTCCCACTCATGTTGGATGTACCCTTCCCCTCTTTTAACCAGATGTTTCACAACCCTAAACCCAAACCCGCCAGTCACATGTGACTAGATGAACAATCAGTATTTATTTGCTGAGATAGTGTGACTGGAGCACGCTATTAGAACAAACAATGCAGATTCTCAAATGTGGATTCATGGCTGGAGCAAAAATATGAGCAAACAATATTTATATGCAGAACTGTGTCCTGGTTTCAGGACCACATTATTAGTAGTGTTGAGCCACCCCCGTAGTGTTCGAGTTCGGTTCGGTTCGTCGAACACCCGTGTGTTCGCCGAACTGTTCGTCGAACTGTTCGTCGAACACCTTCGAACACCGTTAAAACCAATGGCAGGCAAACAAAAACACATAGAAACACATAGAAAACACCTTCAAAGGTGTCCAAAAGCTGACAAACTGCTCAGAAGACATAACTAACACATGGAAAAGTGACAAGTACATATAGTCATGCGAAAATAAAAGAGGTGGAGGAGTAAAAGGAAGGGGAGACACAGATATAGGCATGTCATGCCCTTCTAAAATCCAAAAAGTGAGAAGCCGACACGGCCAGTCCGCTCCTGCCCGTGCCACCTACGTGTCGCCGGGTTTGTGCCAGAGCCGCGGTGAACCCTGATGGCCAGCCCCCCTCTCCCAATACTGGTGCCTGTCCGCTGGTGGGTCGAGCGAGCCCCCCTGTGGTGGAGGCAGCTCTAAGCTTTTTAATTTAAATTGTCTCTCTAATTTGAATGAATACACTTTAAATCCATTTACAAGGATCTATTGGAGGGCAAGTCTCATGCCAGCAGACGCGTAATTCCAGCTCCAGTAGCGTCCACTAAAGCTGCTGCAGTTAAAAAGCTTTTATAAGGATCGAGCTCGGCTGTCCACCGCAAGGCATCCTACTGCCAGTCCCAGCCCCTATGCCTTGGGGTGCCTCCTGATGCTCTTCACTGAGTATCCCATGGTCCCGAAGCATTTCCTTTGAAAAAATTAAGTGTCTAAACTACAGGTGGTGTAGCTTGCTTAACAGCCGGGATAATCCGCTGACTAGCAGACACTGCTACTAGGCACAAAGTATTTCCTGGGCTAGATGCAGTTAAAAATTTGTAATTAGATACTCTCGTTGGATGCTGAGAAAGCATTCCATAGAGTCTCCTGGCACGCCATATATGATTCTCTTAAAAAGCTTGGGGTAGGGGTCTAGGGGACCCTTTTATAGCCAAAATCACGGCCCTGTATCACAATACGTCACCTAGGCTGAAGATAAATGGAACTGTAGCACCCTGAGGGCTCGGTTGCTACAGAGGTATTGCACCTCACCCAGAGGTGTGATATCTCACTCTCAGGTAAGGATGGAGTGTGGATCAGGACCCGACACCTGCATGCATTACACCACATTGCTGTGGGGCAGGGCAACCAATATGCCTCTGAGATGGGCACGACAGTCCCTGTCCCTGGCTGGAGTGGGGGGAGGGAACACTGAGGAAGGGGAACCCTGTAGTGCAGGAGCAGGGAGGAAGCAGTTCCTGGGTGCATTGAGAAGGGAGTATAAAAGGTGGACACCATCTTAGTTCAGTGCAGAGAAGTCTGAGCAGAAGTGGCAGGGAGCAGGGGCTCTGCATGAGCTCTGCTCCGGAGGCGGGCCTAGTAACAGAGGCCCAGGCCTGGAAGAGGGAGAAGGAAGGAAGAGGAGCGGAGAAGGCTCCAGGAACGAGGAATGAAGGGATCCCAGGGGTGCGGACGGGCGAGTCGCCACCGCACGCCCGAATCCACCTGCGTGGAGGGGTCAGGCCAAAGGGGGAGACCGGTCCCCGAAACTAGTGGAGGCAGGAAACGACCCTCAGCTAGAAACCGAAGGCTGTGACATTTTATGTGGCGCAGCCCCTCGCTACACCCGCTAGGAAGGCACCACATAGGGTCAGGGAAACTGGCGCCAAGTTTACCAAGAGGAGGCCCGAGGCAGCCGGACAGAAGGGTTGGTAAGAAAGGCCAGACAAAGGGCACACAAAGGGGGTCCTGTGAAGCGCTCCAAAGTTATCTGGGAGTTGTCTGAGCCCCTCACCTGGTGAGCACAGTACGACGTGGGCAGCCGTTACCTGCAGACGTGGTCTGGATAATAAGAACTGTGAGTAAAGGCCCTGGACTGCATCACTGACTCCGTGTCATTACTGCTGCTGCCCTGCACCATCACCCCCATCCTCCGCATACACTGCCCTGAGGCTATACTCCTCCCGTGGGGAGTTATGCTACGCTCTGCTGCACCCACAACACCAGCCTCAGCGGTCTGCCCTGCAGCGGCGGTTCACTCTGACCGCAATCCACGGGTGGCATAGTCGGACATTTAAACATCAAAACCACATAAATAGTTCCGCCACTGGTTTGACCACCCTGAGCCACGGAACCGGGTCGCCGCCACGAAGACTACAACCACCAGCATCCACCAAAAAGGGTCCGGCTCCGGGTGTCCCAAGGCCCAGGGGGTGCATCAGAACATTTTCATCACCTTTCACAATCACCAATGGGACAAGGCAGGGATGTCCTCTGTCCCCTCTCTTATACATCCTAGTGACGGAGCACCTGCTCTCATCAATTCGCCATAACCCCAATATTAGGTGGATTGAGGTGGGAGGCACCGAGTACAAGTGCTCTCTATTTGCTGATGATGTCCTAGTATATATCACTCAATCACATATATCCATCCATCCTATTATGGCTGAAATAGATCACTTTTTTACATGGTCAAATTTTAAAATCAATGCAGCGAAGTCTGAGGCCCTCGATGTCTCCCTCCCCAAATCCATATAGGATTCCATCCAGTCCAACTTTCCCTTTGCCTGGCCCTCACAGGGTATCAAATACTTAGGAATTCCTATTCATAGAGACCTCTCCCATCTATGTTATCTTAATTTTGGGCCCTTTATTGAACAACTCCATACAGACCACGGTTGGCAAGTTAGAACTGTAGGATTCACTACGTGAACCACTGGTGTTTTGTGGAAAAGCCCATGTACACTGCGTTCCAAATTATTATGCAAAAAGTGTTTAGGAGTGATAAGGGAAGAATTTGTTTGTTTGTCAGTTAAACTCATTGATGGTGATGTGTGTCAGGGCTCTTTATATCACTGTAAGCAATTGCAGACACCTGTGCTAATTAGTTTGGCAGGTGTGTCCAATGAAAGGCAAGACTACTTAAGAAGGCTGTCTCACATTATTAAGCAGCCTACATTTTCTGCCAAAATGGGAAAGAAAAAGGATGTGTCGGCTGCTGAGAAGCAACAAATTGTGGAGTGTTTAGGTCAAGGCATGACTACAATCAACATTGTGCGATGATCAGGATGAAGTGTCTTGGCAATCAAGAAGTATGTAGCTGATTCACAGTACACACGTGTGCGTGCTGATAAGGGCAAATTGAGGACTCTTTCCTACAGGCAATTACGTCAGGTTGAAAGAGCAGCGGCAAAAAAGCCTTGTCATAGCAGCAGACAAGTTTTTGAAGCTGCTTGTGCCTCCAACGTCCCCCGAGCAACAAGATGCAGGGTCCTTCAGAGGTTTGCAGCTGTGCATGCGCCATCCTGTCGACCTCCTCTATCCACTTCACACAAGCAGAAACGGCTCCAGTGGGCCAAACATTACATGAAGACTGATTTCAAAACTGTTTTGTTCACGGATGAGTGCCGTGCAGCGCTCGATGGTCCAGATGGATGGAGTGGAGGATGGCTGGTTGATGGACACCCCACGCAAACACGGCTACAGCGCCAACAAGGAGGAGGTGGAGTAATGTTTTGGGCTGGAATCATGGGGAGAGAGATTGTCGGCCCCTTTAGGATCCCTGAAGGCGCTAAAGATGAACTCCATAATGTATGTGGATTTTCTCAAACAGCACTTCCTGCCATGGTTCAAGAAGAAGAACCGTGTATTTCACAGCAAGATCATTTTTCTGCATGATAATGCACCATCTCATGCTGCACATAAAACATCTGCATCTCTGGCTGATATGGGCATAAAAGGGGACAAACTTATGGTGTGACCCCCATGCTCCCCTGACCTGTACCCCATTCAGAACCTTTGGAGCATCATTAAAAGGAGTGTCTATGATGGCGGGAGGCAGTTCACATCTAAGCAACAGCTCTGGGAGGGTATTCTGTCCTCATGCAAAACAATTGAAGCAGAAACCATCCAAAACCTGACAAATTCAATGGACGAGAGAGTTCAGAAGCTCCTTTCGAACAAGGGGTCCTATGTGAAAATGTAACATCACCTAGAATAAAGTTTTGAGTTAAAAACTGTTTGATTTCAGTTTCTAACAACCTGCTAATGCTTATAATTTCAAAAATGACCATTTTTTTGGTCTTTATTAAAATGAAAAGCTTGATCGAAAAGTTTGGGGGATCTAAGAGTGTGGCAACCCAGTAGTCATGATTACTTCGAATTCTGACAATATGAGGGTCATGCTGCAGGTAGTGCAGCAAGAAGGCACTTATGTGTCTTGCGCATCTCGGAGCCCCAAAATTATTTTCCGGGCTAGATGCAGCTAAAAATTATTTTTAATTTTAAATCTGGTGGAGCTTATTATAGATGGCCTAATGGGATCAGTGCTGCACACTGCTACAAAGCCCAAATTATTTTCCAGTCAAGATACAGATAAACATGATTAGTAATTTAAAAGCTTAAAACGTTTGGTAGGGTGATTTTAACCAATCATCAAGCTTTTACTCTCCCCAGGATGACACAGGGGTAGAAAAGTCGTTTCGGACCCATGATTTGTTCATCTTTATGAACGTGAGTCTGTCTACATTATCAGTGGAGAGCCGCGTGCGCTTATCTGTCAGCACACCACCAGCAGCGCTGAACACACGTTCAGACAGAACGCTGGCTGCGGGGCATGACAAGATCTCCAAGGCGTAAGTGGCTAGCTCCGGCCATTTATCCAGATTGGAAGCCCAAAAAGAGCAAGGGTCCAGTGACACAGTCGTGGCTTCAATGTTTACTTGGAGATACTCCTGTACCATCGTCTCTAGGCGTTGACTATGTGTCAGACTTCTTGTCTCCTGTGGCCTTGCAAAGGATGGGCTAAAAAAGTGGTGAAATGATTCCGCAAAATTGATGTTACCAGCAGATACTGTGGTTCTGTTATGGTTTGAGTGCTGAACACTTGACGGTCCCACGGTTGGCAAGTTGGAACTGTGAGATTCACTACGTGCACCACTGGTATTTTGTGGAAAAGCACATGTAAGATTCTGCAACAGTCTCTGCTGATACTCCTGCATGCGTGCATCCCTTTCTATGGCAGAAATAATTTCTGCAAATTTACTTTTGTACCGGGGATCTAACAGTGTGGCAACCCACTAGTCAGGATTATTTCTAATTCTCACAATTCGAGGGTCATGTTGCAGGTAGTGCAGCAAGAAGGCACTCATGTGTGTTGCGCATCCAGGAGCACCAAGTCCCTGTTGTGTTGGTGGCGAGGTAACAATCATGCTTCCTTCCTCTGTCCTCTCCCCCCAACCTCGCACAACAGAAATGTGATCAAGGTCTCCCTCATCTGATGAGTCTTCCATCAGTTCGTCCTCCACTTCTTCCTGGGCTCCTGCACCTTCCTCACTAGTTTGGCTGCTACCATGCGCCCTGGTAAAACCATCTCCCCCACCCTCACATGCCTGCCGCCTTGGTGCTGTCGACCTTCTGGACCTTGCAGATGTTAGCCCTTCCGCATACAACTCCTCCTCCTCTACTTCCTCCACCTCCTCTTGTGCCACCACCTGACTCCGAATTCTGTTTAACATGTGCTCCAGCATGTAAATCACCGGAATAGTCATGCTGATAATGGCATCGTCAGCACTAAACATCTTCGTCGCCATTTCAAAACTGTGCAGAAGGGTGCATAGGTCCCTGATCTGAGACCACTCCTCCAGCGTGATTTGCCCCACCTCTGAATCTCGTTGGCCCAGGCTATACGTCAGAACGTATTGCACCAGGGCTTGTCGGTGCTGCCACAGTCGCTGCAACATGTGCAGAGTTGAATTCCACCGGGTAGGCACATCGCATTTTAGCCGGTGAAGTGGCAGGCCCAACGACTTCTGTAGAGATGTAAGTCGCTGAGCTGCGGGATGCGAACGGCGGAAGTGAGCACACAGCGACCGTGCCCTCTGCAGAAGGCCATCTAGTCTGGGATAGTGGGCTAAAAATTGCTGGACAACCAGGTTCAACACGTGAGCCATACAAGGCACATGTGTGACATTGCCCCGGCGAAGGGCCGCACCCAGGTTTGCAGCATTGTCGCACACGGCCTTCCCTGGTTTCAGGTCCAGTGGAGACAACCATTCATGAAATTGGTTCTCCAGAGCTGACCACAACTCCTCAGCTGTGTGACTCACATTTCCCAGACATTTCAATGTAAAAACAGCCTGATGACGTTGAGCCCTACTGCCAGCATAGTAAGGAGGTGTGCAGGATCCCTTCTGCGCAGTTAGAAAGCTTGTGGCATGACCAGACAGGCTTTGGATGCAGGTGGAAGACCGAGAGGAGGTTGAGGAGGCAGAAGCAGTGGAGGAACTTTGACATAAAGAGGATTGACGCACAACTCGTGGGGATGGCAAGACTTGGACAGCAGCCCCTTGTCCTGCTGTCACCATAGTTACCCAGTGCCCAGTCAGCGACATGTAACGCCCCTGTCCATGCCTACTCGTCCAAGTGTCTGTGGTGAAATGCACCCTGTCAAACACAGAGTTTCTCAAAGAAGCGGTGATGTTGTGTGCGACATGCTGGTGGAGCGCAGGCACACCTTTCTTTGAGAAGTAGTGCCGACTGGGCATCTGGTACTGGGGCACTGCGACGGACATAAGGTCTCGAAAATCCTCTGTGTCCACCAGGCGGAAAGGCAGCATTTCTGTAGCCAAGAGCTTGCAGATGGTGAAATTCAACCTCTTAGCTTTCTCATGGCTAGGAGGAAATGGTCTTTTACTTGTCCACATCTGAGGGACCGAGGGCTGGCTATTGTGCTTAGACGGGGTTGATAAGGGTGTCCCCGGCAAACTGCCGGTCTGTGAGGAAGATGCAGGCGGACATGTTAGGTTGCCTTCATCCAAAGGTGGTGCTATCGATGTCGGACAGCGCTCAACACCAGCTGGTGTTACCACCTCCAAAGAAAATGATGACCTGCCAATCACGCTGGCTGTTGCGGGTAAAGAGGTGGCAGGTCTGCGCCCCAAAACAGGTGTGACTGCTGTCCCCCCAGTCACAGAGGATGAAGAGGCCGCGGATGCACAAGATATGGCAGACGGTGGTTGGCCCGGCCGGCTAGGCCGCATTGTAGCACACTGAGCTTCCCACTGCAACTTATGCTTCATGTCCATGTGCCGGTTCATGCATGAAGTACTCAAACTATGTATTTTTTGGCCTCTACTTAGCTTTTGCTGACAAATGTTACAGATAACACGAGTTGGGTCATCTTTATCGATCTGAAAAAATGCCCAGGCTATGCAAGGCTTAGCACCCATGCGACCTGAAGAGCCACCACGACTTGTGGTGAGAGGCAGAGTTGTGTTTGAGGATGCAGTTGTTGACGTGCTTCCAGTACTACGTCTCTGTCCAGGAAGGCGCAACCTGACCTCGTCGTCACTAGCATCTTCCTCCACCTCCTCTGCTGACCTCATCTCTTGGCTGACTGTGGGTTGACAGTAAGTGGGATCTCCGACCTCATCATCATCACCCTGTGCGTTATCACACCCGTCGTCCTCAGAGCCAACCTGTTCCTGCACTGACAAAAAACTAAAGTTGTCGCTCCAATCAGGTATTTGAGTCTTATCATCGTCTTCCTCATTGTCTCCACCAACAGGAGTTACAGTTTGGGAATGAGGGTCTACATTATGGTCAGAACCTTCTGCGTCTGGTCCTGGATCCGACTCATAAAGATTCTGGGCATCAGTGCAGATCATTTCCTCGTCTGGATTCACAGAAGCGCTGGAGTCGACCTCTGATTCCCAGGCTATAGTATGAGTAAACAGCTCTGCAGACTCAACCATCTGTTCTACCTCATACTCAGACGGGCAGCTGGAGATTTGGGAGCTGTGAGGAAGCAAGTGCGATTTGGGTGACACCTTTGAGGACTGGAGTATTTGTGATGTTGAAGTTGTTGTGGAGGAGAGCCCACTTAAAGGAGCACTTGATATCCGTTGAAGCACCTGCTGTTTTTGTGCCTCATCTGGAATTTGTAGCGATTGGCGTGGCCGTAAGAAAGGGATCTTATCACATTGTCCGCTAAAAGAAGTAGACATTTTAGTTTGGCTGGAAGATGGTCTTTCTTCTGCAGATGTTACTGTTGCTTTAACACCTACCCCACGGACACAACCTTTTTTCCCCTTCCCAACACGCCTTTTCCCCTTTCCACCAGCAGCAGGCCTTTTTCCACTCATTTTGGTGGTTAACTAATTCACAACTCTGGAGTTGTTTGCACAAAAAAACAATGGATGGTAACCGAGCAGAGCTGAGTGGCCAAACTGTGGTATTAGGCCAAAACTATTGGCTGGGTTAGATGCAGAAAAAAATTATTTTGAATTTGCAACCTGATGGAGGTCAGTATAGATGGACTAATACAACAAGTCCCACACACAGCTAGAAGCTCAAATATTTTTTCAGAGGTACTGTAGATGCAGATAAAAATTAGTTTTAATTTGCAACCTGATGGAGGTCAGTATAGATGGACTAATAGAGAAAGTCCGACACACTACTAGAAGGCCAAATATTTTTTCAGACGTAGATGAAGAAAAAAATATATTCAGTTTGCAACCTGATGGAGGTCAGTATAGATGGACTAATAGAACAAGTCCCACACACTGCTAGAAGCCCAAATATTTTTTCAGAGGTACTGTAGATGCAGATATAAATTAGTTTTAATTTGCAACCTGATGGAGGTCAGTATAGATGGACTAATAGAGAAAGTCCGACACACTACTAGAAGGCCAAATATTTTTTCAGAGGTAGATGCAGAAAAAAATATATTCAGTTTGCAATCTGATGGAGGTCAGTATAGATGGATTAATAGAACAAGACCCACACACAGCTAGAAGCCCAATATTTTTTCAGAGGTAGATGCAGAAAAAAATATATTCAGTTTGCAACCTGATGGAGGTCAGTATAGATGGACTAATAGAACAAGTCCCACACACTGCTAGAAGCCCAAATATTTTTTCAGAGGTACTGTAGATGCAGATAAAAATTAGCTTTAATTAGCAACCTGATGGAGGTCAGTATAGATGGACTAATAGAGAAAGTCCGACACACTACTAGAAGGCCAAATATTTTTTCAGAGGTAGATGCAGAAAAAAATATATTCAGTTTGCAACCTGATGGAGGTCAGTATAGATGGACTAATAGAACAAGTCCCACACACTGCTAGAAGCCCAAATATTTTTTCAGAGGTACTGTAGATGCAGATAAAAATTAGTTTTAATTTGCAACCTGATGGAGGTCAGTATAGATGGACTAATAGAGAAAGTCCGACACACTACTAGAAGGCCAAATATTTTTTCAGAGGTAGATGCAGAAAAAAATATATTCAGTTTGCAACCTGATGGAGGTCAGTATAGATGGACTAATAGAACAAGTCCCACACACTGCTAGAAGCCCAAATATTTTTTCAGAGGTACTGTAGATGCAGATAAAAATTAGTTTTAATTTGCAACCTGATGCAGGTCAGTATAGATGGACTAATAGAGAAAGTCCGACACACTACTAGAAGGCCAAATATTTTTTCAGAGGTAGATGCAGAAAAAAATATATTCAGTTTGCAACCTGATGGAGGTCAGTATAGATGGATTAATAGAACAAGACCCACACACAGCTAGAAGCCCAATATTTTTTCAGAGGTAGATGCAGAAAAAAATATATTCAGTTTGCAACCTGATGGAGGTCAGTATAGATGGACTAATAGAACAAGTCCCACACACTGCTAGAAGCCCAAATATTTTTTCAGAGGTACTGTAGATGCAGATAAAAATTAGTTATAATTTGCAACCTGATGGAGGTCAGTATAGATGGACTAATAGAGAAAGTCCGACACACTACTAGAAGGCCAAATATTTTTTCAGAGGTAGATGCAGAAAAAAATATATTCAGTTTGCAACCTGATGGAGGTCAGTATAGATGGATTAATAGAACAAGACCCACAAACAGCTAGAAGCCCAATATTTTTTCAGAGGTAGATGCAGAAAAAAATATATTCAGTTTGCAACCTGATGGAGGTCAGTATAGATGGACTAATAGAACAAGTCCCACACACTGCTAGAAGCCCAAATATTTTTTCAGAGGTACTGTAGATGCAGATAAAAATTAGTTTTAATTTGCAACCTGATGGAGGTCAGTATAGATGGACTAATAGAGAAAGTCCGACACACTACTAGAAGGCCAAATATTTTTTCAGAGGTAGATGCAGAAAAAAATATATTCAGTTTGCAACCTGATGGAGGTCAGTATAGATGGACTAATAGAACAAGTCCCACACACTGCTAGAAGCCCAAATATTTTTTCAGAGGTACTGTAGATGCAGATAAAAATTAGTTTTAATTTGCAACCTGATGGAGGTCAGTATAGATGGACTAATAGAGAAAGTCCGACACACTACTAGAAGGCCAAATATTTTTTCAGAGGTAGATGCAGAAAAAAATATATTCAGTTTGCAACCTGATGGAGGTCAGTATAGATGGACTAATAGAACAAGTCCCACACACTGCTAGAAGCCCAAATATTTTTTCAGAGGTACTGTAGATGCAGATAAAAATTAGTTTTAATTTGCAACCTGATGGAGGTCAGTATAGATGGACTAATAGAGAAAGTCCGACACACTACTAGAAGGCCAAATATTTTTTCAGAGGTAGATGCAGAAAAAAATATATTCAGTTTGCAACCTTATGGAGGTCAGTATAGATGGATTAATAGAACAAGACCCACAAACAGCTAGAAGCCCAATATTTTTTCAGAGGTAGATGCAGAAAAAAATATATTCAGTTTGCAACCTGATGGAGGTCAGTATAGATGGACTAATAGAACAAGTCCCACACACTGCTAGAAGCCCAAATATTTTTTCAGAGGTACTGTAGATGCAGATAAAAATTAGTTTTAATTTGCAACCTGATGGAGGTCAGTATAGATGGACTAATAGAGAAAGTCCGACACACTACTAGAAGGCCAAATATTTTTTCAGAGGTAGATGCAGAAAAAAATATATTCAGTTTGCAACCTGATGGAGGTCAGTATAGATGGACTAATAGAACAAGTCCCGCACACAGCTAGAAGCCCAAATATTTTTTCAGAGGTACTGTAGATGCAGATAAAAATTAGTTTTAATTTGCAACCTGATGGAGGTCAGTATAGATGGACTAATAGAGAAAGTCCGACACACTACTAGAAGGCCAAATATTTTTTCAGAGGTAGATGCAGAAAAAAATATATTCAGTTTGCAACCTGATGGAGGTCAGTATAGATGGATTAATAGAACAAGACCCACACACAGCTAGAAACCCAATATTTTTTCAGAGGTAGATGCAGAAAAAAATATATTCAGTTTGCAACCTGATGGAGGTCAGTATAGATGGACTAATAGAACATGTCCCACACACTGCTAGAAGCCCAAATATTTTTTCAGAGGTACTGTAGATGCAGATAAAAATTAGTTATAATTTGCAACCTGATGGAGGTCAGTATAGATGGACTAATAGAGAAAGTCCGACACACTACTAGAAGGCCAAATATTTTTTCAGAGGTAGATGCAGAAAAAAATATATTCAGTTTGCAACCTGATGGAGGTCAGTATAGATGGACTAATAGAACAAGTCCCACACACTGCTAGAAGCCCAAATATTTTTTCAGAGGTACTGTAGATGCAGATAAAAATTAGTTTTAATTTGCAACCTGATGGAGGTCAGTATAGATGGACTAATAGAGAAAGTCCGACACACTACTAGAAGGCCAAATATTTTTTCAGAGGTAGATGCAGAAAAAAATATATTCAGTTTGCAACCTGATGGAGGTCCGTATAGATGGACTAATAGAACAAGTCCCACACACTGCTAGAAGCCCAAATATTTTTTCAGAGGTACTGTAGATGCAGATAAAAATTAGTTTTAATTTGCAACCTGATGGAGGTCAGTATAGATGGACTAATAGAGAAAGTCCAACACACTACTAGAAGGCCAAATATTTTTTCAGAGGTAGATGCAGAAAAAAATATATTCAGTTTGCAACCTGATGGAGGTCAGTATAGATGGACTAATACAACAAGTCCCGCACACAGCTAGAAGCCCAAATATTTTTTCAGAGGTACTGTAGATGCAGATAAAAATTATTTTTAATTTGCAACCTGATGGAGGTCAGTATAGATGGACTAATAGAGAAAGTCCGACATACTACTAGAAGGCCAAATATTTTTTCAGAGGTAGATGCAGAAAAAAATATATTCAGTTTGCAACCTGATGGAGGTCAGTATAGATGGACTAATACAACAAGTCCCACACACAGCTAGAAGCCCAAATATTTTTTCAGAGGTACTGTAGATGCAGATAAAAATTAGTTTTAATTTGCAACCTGATGGAGGTCAGTATAGATGGACTAATAGAGAAAGTCCGACACACTACTAGAAGGCCAAATATTTTTTCAGAGCTAGATGCAGAAAAAAATTATATTCAGTTTGCAACCTGATGGAGGTCAGTATAGATGGATTAATAGAACAAGACCCACACACAGCTAGAAGCCCAATATTTTTTCAGAGGTAGATGCAGAAAAAAATATATTCAGTTTGCAACCTGATGGAGGTCAGTATAGATGGACTAATAGAACAAGTCCCACACACTGCTAGAAGCCCAAATATTTTTTCAGAGGTACTGTCGATGCAGATAAAAATTAGTTTTAATTTGCAACCTGATGGAGGTCAGTATAGATGGACTAATAGAATGATGCTATGCCCAAAAGATTTTACTTCACTAGGTGCAGTAAAAAAATTGGTATTCTATACACAGGTGGTATATCTTGCAACACAGATAGGCTACTCCACTGACTAACACACTCTGCAATAGGCCAAAAAGGATTAGCTTTGCTAGATTCAGCCAAATGCTGTGAAAAAAACTTGCACAGCACTGGCACAGACCTGCCTGGCAAAAACTGATAGGAACTCATGTAACCTAGACCTGAAAAGGACTCCAATTACAATTAGTCTTTACTCCCACAACCTATCTATTTAAGAGCACAGACCTCCCTGATAAAAGTCGTAGGAAATGCTGTAACCTAGTCCTTAAAAGGACTGCAATCACAACTATTCCCTACTCCCAAGCTATCTGTAGATTTGTGCGAAAATTGGCTTGAAATTAACAAGGTATAGCGCACACAGCAACAGCGGTGCCGTCTAACACGCAGCTGCAGCAGTGAGAAAATGGTGGCGACGGGGAAAATGGCTTGGTCTTATAGGGCAAGGACATGTGACATACACTGCCAATGACACATGCCCTTGCTTGTGTGAAAAAAAGCACTTCGCTCCGTGTGTGCGCTGCTGATAGGCTGACAGATTGCACCTCCCCACTGTAAATGCGGGAAAGAAAAAAAAAAATGGAGATCTTCATTGTTCCTGCAGAGATCCATCCCCTGCCCCTCCCCCCACCCCGCTGTACACTCAAACTGCGTATTAACATTAATTTTCAGCATTACTGAGAAAAAATCAAGTTATGATTTTGGTGCACGAACAGTTATCGAACATAACCTCAAACAGCCGAATTTTTCTCGAATTGTTCGTGTTCGCCGAACGGCTCGAACACCGCCCAAAACAGCTCGAATTTGAGATTGGCGAACAGTTCGAGTAGAACAACGCTCATCTCTCATTCTAACCATCTATTCAGTAGGACTATCAGCTGTGTATCCACCAGACTTCTGCACAACACAACTGATGGTCCCAACCCCATTTATAAGGCAAGAAATCCTACTTATTAAACCTGACAGGGTACACCTGTGAAGTGAAAACCATTTCCGGTGACTACCTCTTGAAGCTCATCAAGAGAATGCCAAGAGTGTGCAATGCAGTCATCAAAGCAAAAGGTGGCTACTTTGAAGAACCTAGAATATAAGACATATTTTCAGTTGTTTCACACTTTTTTGTTAAGTATATAATTCCACATGTGTTAATTCATAGTTTTGATGCCTTCCGTGTGAATGTACAATTTTCATAGTCATGAAAATACAGAAAAATCTTTAAATGAGAAGGTGTGTCCAACCTTTTGGTCTGTACTGTATATATCATCAAGAATGCATAATAATGAAATGCAATCCTCATTTCCAAAACTGACTGAAGGAGCTCAGCAGAGATTTAATTATTTTGAGAGTATACGAAAAATATGCAATTCAGGATAATGTCATTATTTTAATAAATTATAGAAAGACAAGAACTAAAAGTGTGAGGAACTAGAGAAGTCAAAAACTAGAGATGTGAAATACTGGAGTAGTTGAGAATTGTAAATGCAGAGAAATTGAGGTGTGGAGAACTAGAAAAGTGGTGAACTAGATATGTGAAAAGCTAGAGAAGTCGCTAGCTGGAGAGAAAAGGTAAGGTGTGGAGCAGTTCAGAAGTGAAAACTGGAGAACGCGACAAATAGAAGTGTGAAGAACTAAAGAAGTAAACTACATGAGAGGAGATGGATAAGTAAGGAAATGGGCAGGAAGAAATGGAGAAATAAAGAACTGCACATTGTGAAAAACTTGAACTGTGAACAAGAGGAGGTGGGTCTGGAAGAACGGGGGTCCGGCGTTCTTGTGGTGTGAAGAATTGATGGACTGGATAAATTGAGGTGTGGATAATTCAATGTGTGGAGTAGAGATGAGCGGTGTTCGACTCGAACTGTTCGCCAATCTCAAATTCGAGCTGTTTTGGGCGGTGTTCGAGCCGTTCGACGAACACGAACGATTTGAAAAAAATCCGTCTGTTTGAGGTTATGTTCGATAACTGTTCGTGCACCAAAATCGTAACTGGATTTTTTCACAGTAATGCTGTTAATCAATGTTAATACACAGTTTGAGTGTACAGTGGGCGGGGGGAGGGGCAGGGGATGGATCTCTGCAGAAATAACGAAGATCTCCATTTACAGTGGGGAGGTGCAATCTTTCAGCCTATCAGCAGCGCACACACGCAGCGAAGTGCTTTTTTTCACACAAGCAAGGGCATGTGTCATTGGCTGTGTATGTCACATGTCCTTGCCTATAAGACCCAGCCATTTTCCACGTCGCCACCATTTTCTCACTGCTGCAGCTGAGTGTTAGACGGCACCGCTGCTGCTGTGGGCGCTATACTTTCTAACTGTGTGAATTGCAAGCGAATTTGCTCTTAAATTGACAGATAGGTTGGGAGTAGGGACTAGTTGTAATTGCAGCCCTTTTGAGGGCTAGGTTACAGCATTTCCTAGGATTTTTTGCCAGGCAGATCTGTTTTAGTGCTGTGCAAGTGTTTCTCACAGCATTTGGCTAAATCTAGCTAAGCAAATCCTTTTGGGCCTCTGGCTGTGTGTGTTAGTCAGTGGAGAAGCCTATCTGTGTTGCAAGCTACACCACCTGTGTATGTAATACAAATTTTTTACTGCACCTAGCCAAGTAAAACCTTTTTGGCATAGTAGCAGTGTGTGTTACTCATTGTATTAGGCCATTTATACCAAGCTCCACCAGCTTTGAAATTAATAATAATTTTTAGCTGCATCTAGCCCAGAAAATAATTTTGGGCCTGTAGGAGTGTGTGGTACTCAATCTATTAGGCCATCTATACTAAGCTCCACCAGCTTTGAAATTAATAATAATTTTTAGCTGCATATAGCCCGGAAAATAATTTTGGGCCTGGAGCAGTGTGTGGTACTCAATCTGTTAGGCGATCTATACTAAGCTCCACCAGCTTTGAAATTAATAATAATTTTTAGCTGCATCTAGCCCGGAAAATAATTTTGGGCCTGTAGCAGTGTGTGGTACTGATTCTATTAGGCCATCTATACTAAGCTCCAACACCTTTGAAATTAATAACAATTTTTAGCTGCATCTAGCCCGGAAAATAATTTTGGGCATAGTAGCAGTGTGTGTTACTCATTGTATTAGGCCATCTATACCAAGCTCCATCAGCATTGAAATTAATAATAATTTTTAGCTGCATCTACCCCGGAAAATAATTTTGGGCATAGTAGCAGTGTGTGGTACTCATTGTATTAGACCATCTATACCAAGCTCCACCAGCTTTGAAATTAATAATAATTTTTAGCTGCATCTAGCCCAGAAAATAATTTTGGGCCTGTAGCAGTGTGTGGTACTCAATCTATTAGGCCATCTATACTAAGCTCCACCAGCTTTGAAATGAATAATAATTTTTAGCTGCATCTAGCCCGGAAAATAATTTTGGGCCTGTAGCAGTGTGTGGTACTCATTCTATTAGGGCATCTATACTAAGCTCCACCAGCTTTGAAATTAATAATAATTTTTAGCTGCATCTAGTCCGGAAAATTATTTTGGACATAGTAGCAGTGTTTGGTACTCATTGTATTAGGCCATCCATACCAAGTTCCACCAGCTTTGAAATTAATAACAATTTTTAGCTGTATGTAGCCCGGAAAATAATTTTGGGCATAGTAGCAGTGGGTGGTACTCATTGTATTAGGCCATCTATACCAAGCTCCACCAGCTTTGAAATTAATAATAATATTTAGCTGCATCTAGCCCGGAAAATAATTTTGGGCCTGTAGCAGTGTGTGGTACTCATTCTATTAGGCCATCTATACCAAGCTCCACCACCTGTGTATGTAATAAAATTGTTTTACTGCTTCTAACCCAGCCAATCCTTTTGGGCTAGTACCACAGTTTGGCCACTCAGCTCTGCTTGGTTTCCATCCATCGTTTTTTGTGCAAACAACTACAGAGTTGTCAATTAGTTAACCACCAAAATGAGTGGCAAAAGGCCTGCTGCTGGTGGAAAGGGGAAAAGGCGTGTTGGGAAGGGAAAAAAAGGTTGTGTCCGTGGGGTAGGTGTTAAAGCAACAGTAACATCTGCAAAAGAAAGACCATCTTCCAGCCAAACTAAGATGTCTACTTCTTTTCGTGGACAATATGATCCGATCCCTTTCTTACGGCCACGCCCATCGCTACAAATTCCAGATGAGGCACAAAAACAGCAGGTGCTTCAACTGATATCAAGTGCTCCTTTAAGTGGGCTCTCCTCCACCTCAACTTCAACATCACAAATACTCCAGTCCTCAGAGGTGTCACCCCAAACGCACTAGCTTCCTCACAGCTCCCAAGTCTCCAGCAGCCCGTCTGAGTATGGGGTAGCACAGATGGTTGAGTCTGCAGAGCTGTTTACTCATACTATAGGCTGGGAATCAGAGGTCGGCTCCAGAGCTTCTGTGAACCCAGACGAGGAAATGATCTGCACTGATGGCCAGAATCTTTATGAGTCGGATCCAGGACCAGATGAAGAAGGTTCTGAGCATAATGTAGACCCTCGTTCCTAAACTGTAACTCCTGTTGGTGGAGACAATGATGAAGACGATGATGAGACTCAAATATCTGATTGGAGCGACAACTTGAGTTTTTGGTCAGGGCAGGAAGAGGTTGGCTCTGAGGACGACGGGTGTGAGAACACACAGGGTGATGATGACGAGGTTGGAGATCCCACTTACTGTCAACCCACAGTCAGCCAGTCGATGAGGTCAGCAGAGGAGGTGGAGGAGGATGCTAGTGACGACGAGGTTAGGTTGCGCCTTCCTGGACAGAGGCGGAGTACTGGAAGCACGTCAACAACTGCATCCTCAAACACAACTGTGCCTCTGACCACAAGTCGTGGTGGCTCTTCAGGTCGCATGGGCTCTAAGCCTTGCATAGCCTGGGCATTTTTTCAGATCGATAAGGATGACCCAACTGGTGTTATCTGTAACATTTGTCACCAAAAGCTAAGTAGAGGCCAAAAAATCCATAGTTTGAGTACTTCATGCATGAATCATCACATGGAAATGAAGCATAAGTTGCAGTGGGAAGCTCACTGTGCTACAATGCGGCCTAGCGGGCCGGGCCAACCACCGTCTGCCCCATCTTGTGCATCCGCGGCCTCTTCATCCTCTGTGACTGGGGGGACAGCAGTCACACATGTTTTTGGACGCAGACCTGCCACCTCTTTACCCGCAACAGCCAGTGTGATTGGCAGGTCATCATTTCATTTGGAAGTGGAAACACCAGCTGATGTTGAGCGCTCTCCGACATAGAGAGCACCACCTTTGGATCACGGCAACCTAACTTTTCCGCCTGCATCTTCCTTACAGACCGGCAGTTTGCCGGGGACACCCTACTCAACCCCGTCTAAGCACAACAGCCAGCCCTCGGTCCCTCAGATGTGGACAAGTAAAAGACCATTTCCTCCTAGCCATGAGAAAGCAAAGAGGTTGAATTTCACCATCTGCAAGCTCTTGGCTACAGAAATGCTGCCTTTCCGCCTGGTGGACACAGAGGATTTTCGAGACCTTATGTCCGTCGCAGTGCCCCAGTACCAGATGCCCAGTCGGCACTACTTCTCAAAGAAAGGTGTTCCTGCGCTCCACCAGCATGTCGCACACAACATCACCGCTTCTTTGAGAAACTCTGTGTGTGACAGGGTGCATTTCACCACAGACACTTGGACGAGTAGGCATGGACAGGGGCATTACATGTCGCTGACTGGGCACTGGGTAACTATGGTGACAGCAGGACAAGGGGCTGCTGTCCAAGTCTTGCCATCCCCACGAGTTGTGCGTCAATCCTCTTTATCTCAAAGTTCCTCCACTGCTTCTGCCTCCTCAACCTCCTCTCGGTCCTCCACCTGCACCCAAAGCCTGTCTGGTAATGCCACCCGCTTTCTAACTGTGCAGAAGGAATCCTGCACACCTCCTTACTATGCTGGCAGCAGGGCTCAACGTCATCAGGCGGTTTTTACTTTGAAATGTCTGGGAAATGTGAGTCACACAGCTGATGAGTTGTGGTCAGCTCTGGAGAACCAGTTTCATGAATGGTTGTCTCCACTGGACCTGCAACCAGGGAAGGCCGTGTGCGACAATGCTGCAAACCTGGGTGCGGCCCTTCGCCGGGGCAATGTCACACACGTGCCTTGTATGGCTCAAGTGTTGAAACTGGTTGTTCAGCAATTTTTAGCCCACTATCCCAGACTAGATGGCCTTCTGCAGAGGGCACGGTCGCTGTGTGCTCACTTCCGCCATTCGCATCCCGCAGCTCAGTGACTTACATCTCTACAGAAGTCGTTGGGCCTGCCACTTCACCGGCTGAAATGCGATGTGCCGACACGGTGGAATTCAACTCTGCACATGTTGCAGCGACTGTGGCAGCACCGACAAGCCCTGGTGCAATACGTTGTGACGTACAGCCTGGGCCAACGAGATGCAGAGGTGGGGCAAATCACGCTGGAGGAGTGGTCTCAGATCAGGGACCTATGCACCCTTCTGCACAGTTTTGAAATGGCGACGAAGATGTTTAGTGCTGACGATGCCATTATCAGCATGACTATTCCGGTGATTTACATGTTGGAGCACACGTTAAACAGAATTCGGAGTCAGGTGGTGGAACAAGAGGAGGTGGAGGAAGTAGAGGAGGAGGAGTTGTATGCGGAAGGGCTAGCATCTGCAAGGTTCAGACGGTCGGCAGCACCAAGGCGGCAGGCATGGGAGGGTGGGGGAGAGGGATTAACCAGGGCGCATGGTAGCAGACAAACTGTTGAGGAAGGTACAGGAGCCGAGGAAGAAGTGGAGGACGAACTGGCGATGGGCATGGAAGACTCATCAGATGAGGGAGACCTTGATCACATTTCTGTTGTGTGAGGTTGGGGGGAGAGGGCAGAGGAAGGAAGCATAATTCTTACCTCGCCACCAACACAACAGGGACTTGGTGCTCCTGGATGCGCAAGACACATGAGTGCCTTCTTGCTGCACTACCTGCAACATGACCCTCGGATTTTCAGAATTCGAAATAATCCTGACTACTGGGTTGCCACACTCTTAGATCCCCGGTACAAAAGTAAATTTGCAGAAATAATTCCTGCCATAGAAATAGATTCACGCATGCAGGAGTATCAGCAGAGACTGTTGCAGAATCTTACATGTGCTTTTCCACAAAACACCAGTGGTGCACGTAGTGAATCTCACAGTTCTAACTTGCCAACCGTGGGACTGTCGAGTCTTCATCGCTCAAACCGTAACAGAAACACAGTATCTGCTGGTAACAGCAATTTTGTGCAATCATTTCACCACATTTTTAGCCCATCCTTTGCAAGGCCACAGGAGACAAAAAGTCTGACACATAGTCAATGCCTAGAGACGATGGTACAGGAGTATCTTCAAGAGAACATCGAAGCCATGACTGTGTCACTGGACCCTTGCTCATTTTGAGCTTCCAATCTGGAAAAATGGCCTGAGCTCGCCACTCACACCTTGGAGATCTTGTCGTTCCCCGCAGCCAGCGTTCTCTCTGAACGTGTGTTCAGCACTGCTGGTGGTGTGCTGACAGATAAGCGCATGCGGCTGTCCACTGAGAATGTAGACAGGCTCACGTTCATAAAGATGAACAAATCATGTATCCGCAAGGACTGTGTCATCCTGGGGAGAGTAAAAGCTTGAGGATTTGGTAAAATCACCTCACCAACCGTTTTAAGCAACTCTGGGGCAATTGATGCCACTTAAGTGGTGTCTGTGCCACAAATTTTTGGAAAAAATGGAGACTCTTTTTGGAGTCCCCTTGCTGTGTTTTACGTGACGTTGGCATTGTCAATTACAGGTGGGTTGGGTCTCCCCCCCCCCCTTTTAACCGTAAGAAACTACATACACTATGGCTTGGGGTAACACAGATGGTTGAGTCTGAAGAGCTGTTTACTCAGAGGTCTGCTCCAAAGCTTCAGTGTCTGCTAGTCAGCATAGTAGCCCAGTTCTGAAGCAAGCTACACCACCTGTGTATCTAATAAGAATTTTTAACTGCATCTAGCCTAGGCAGACTGTGGGGACCCCCAACCAAACCCAGACACTCAGCCCCCCTACCGCCCCCCTTTCATTGACAATACAATCATGTAACTCTTACAACTGGATGGGTGAGGATCGGTCACAGCTTTATTAACTGTTTATACTCATGACATTAGAAAGGCATTTTATTTCTAAAATAATTCAGCTTGTTGCAGCATGCCCTTTGTCTCCACACCGGCAAGTTGGCCAACAAGTGTAACTCTCCAACATGTCCTTTCTATTTCCATGCCACGGAGGATCCTGCGTACTCGTATGCAGGACTCTGACCCCCATCTATCACTCTTAACGCTTGTTCCACTCCGTCCTGGAGTCCTGACAGGAATATGTCCAGTCCAATATCCATTAAGTGAACACCGTCGGGCCCTATAAGGCCTGCTTTATCTCCTTCCAGTTGTCGGTGTCGTATCACTACACAGCCTCTGTCTCTTATAAATTTTGCCATCCAAATATTTATTAGCCGCCTTGTCCGTTCAATGGCCGTGATGTCTCGGGCACCTTGCCATACCGCTCTCGGCACAATCTCTGACCATGCTATAGTTATTTTTCTGAAAATTCTCTGAAGCGCTCAGTGTCTAGTTTCATTATTGCCATTAGTTATGCGCTCTTGTGATAACCTATGTTGTTTCCCCCGGCCTGTATAACTAAGATGACCGGACCTCTTGCCTCTCTCCCTACCTTGATTACCTCCATTAGTACCTGTGGCCATTGCAGGCCTCTAATACCTCTCCAGTTGAAATATGTGTTATGAAACTCAAATTTCCTCCCGCCTGGGCGGACTTTCACCCTTTTTTCTGCACAATATATATACGAGTGGCCTATCACCCACACTGTTGGCTTAGCGTCACCTGTAAAAGAAACAAACCACGTTAAGATAACAAGCCCGGTCTTATGTATCTCGCCAAACACGTGGATCGCCATCTCCCTATCCTCTGAACTTCCGTTTCTGACAGTCCTGCTCTTGCTGCTTCCGTGGCCGCGCCTATGCGGAATGAGTGTGTCCCATAATCTTTGGGGTGGTTCCCTGCCGATGTTATGCATTTATTAAATATAGCTTGGAACTGGTATCTTGATAATGGCGTTCCATCAATGTGTGATAGGAAGAAATTACTTTGTGATCTGATGGTTATATATGTTTTTACTATTGTTACCCAACTCAGCGTACCGTTTGTGGGTTGTAGAAGTACCCAAGTGCCCCTGCCCGCTGGAACCGTTTTCGATTTGCGTATGCGTAGACGTATTGCATTATTGGCTATGACTACGTCCTGGTGTAATAAGCCTCCACTGGTGGTAATTTTGGATTGAGGGACTAATTCGCTTATGCATAGCGCCCCGAAGAAGGCGATCGCAAATGCAGTAGACAGTAGTGTTGCTTCGAATTGTGAGTGTCATGTTAATGGTGTTAAGGATATGATGTGAGAAATCAGTTTTAGTGACACGGGACGGGACGTCTACACTCCTGACTTGGCTGACCCCTTTTCCACCCTTTTATGGATTGTCTGATGATGAATCTCTTTGTCACATCTCCCCAATTCAGTAGTTGGAAGTGAAATGCTACTCCGGTCAGCCACCGCTGCGCTGACGCCCCTGATATGCCCCTCATCATTAGCTGGTGGAGAAATTCTATGGTGACTTGTAATCTGGCTTGTTCACATTGGTCAACCCGTCTGCCTGCTACTAGTCGTGTCCACTCTTCCCATGCCTTACCGTATGCTTGCCACATCAACGGGGCAACTGACGCTCTGATTAATGCCATCAACTATTCGCCACTAGATACCATAGGGAGGCTGGGCAACTGTTGCCCGATGGGAGGGCGTTGGGGAAGAGCTCTGTGAAAATCTGCCAATTGAATTGTGATAAAGCGTTAGCAGCAGCGTCAGACCCCTCAGCATCGTGGCTAGCGCGGACCCATACATTGTGTTTTATGCACAGGAATGCTAGTCGGCGTAGTAGGCCTAGCACTGGGAGAGACGATGATGCCATATTATTTATGAAGTGCGCTAGGCTGGTGTTTTTTGTTATGAAGCGTATATTTTTGTTAGCCAGGCGCGCGCCCCATATTTCTATTGCTACCACTATTGGAAACAGTACCAGGACTGTCTGTTTTTTGTCAGCACTTGTTCTGCCCAATACGGAGGCCATAAGCTTGTGCACCATTGGTTATTTAGTATCGCTGCATATCCGCCTGATTCTGCCGCCCCGGTGAATAATCTTATTTCAATGTTGGACTGTTCTGCTGACATAAATAACGTGTGACCGTCGAATGATTATAAGAAGGTTTTCCACACCTCTAAGTCTGCCCATAGCTGCCTGCTGATTCTGATTGTATGACTCGGTTTAGATGCCCCTTTTGTTGCGGGCGATAAATGGAGAGAAAATACCCTTCCGACTGGCATCACCTGGCTCTCAAACACGAGGAGACCTAGTAATACTTGCATCTGCTGTAGTGTTACTTTCCATACTGAGCAAAAAACCTAGATCAGGTGTAATGTTTTGGTATTTTTTCCCATGGGAGGCGGAACTACCTTGCTGTGGTGTCGATTTCGATGCCTAAGAACGATAACTTTGTTGTGGGGCCTATGTTTTTGGTTGGGCATAATGGGACTCCAAACCAATGGGAGATGTTTGTGAATTCGTTGAGTAAGGGGCAGCGAAAGTGGATGACCAATCGCCACGGCCCACGGAGGGGCCACCACAGTCAGTGAATCCTTCCTTATTTAGTATAGAGTCTACCAATACTTTGGGCATAGTAGCCCAGCTGCGAAGCAAGCTGCACCGCCTGTGTATCTAATAAGAATTTTTTACTGCATCTAACCCAGCCAATCATTTGATAGTATTGCTAGTAGCAGGGTCGCATGGGCTCTAAACCTTGCATAGCCTGGGCATTTTTTGAGATATCTGTTATCTGTAACATTTGTCACCAAAAGCTAAGTAGAGGCCAAAAAAACAATAGTTTGAGTACTTTATGCTTGAACCGTCACATGGATATGAAGCATAAGTTGCAGTGCGAAGCTCACTGTGCTACAATGCGGCCTAGCGGGCCGGTCCAACCACCATCTGCCTCACCTGTGTCATCCTGGGGAGACTAAAAGCTTTAGGATTTTGGAAAATCACCTCACCAACCATTTTAAGCAACGCTGGGACAATTGATGCCACTTAAGTGGTGTCTGTGCCACAATTTTTGGAAAAAATGGAGACTCTTTTTGAAGTCCCCTTGCTGTGTTTTACATGACGTTGGCATCGTCAATGCCAGGTGGGTCGGGTCTCTACCCCCCCTTTTAACCATAAGAAAGTACATACACTATGGCTTGGGGTAACACAGATGGTTGAGTCTGAAGAGCTGTTTACTCATACTATAGCCTGGGAATCAGAGGTCTGCTGCAAAGCTTCAGTGTCTGCTAGTCAGCGGAGTAGCCACTGCCTGTAGATCTAATTACAAATTTTTAACTTCATCTAGCCCAGGCAATACTTTGGGCCTAGTAGAGGTGTCTGCTAGTCAGCGGATTATCCCAGCTGTTAAGCAAGCTACAACACCTGTAGTTTGGACACTTAATTTTTTCAAAGGAAATGCTTCGGGCCCCCGGGACACTCAGTGAAGAGCATCGGTGGAGGCACCCCAAGGCACAGGGGCTGGGACTGGCGGTAGGACGCCTTGCGGTGGACCGCCAAGCTCGATCCTTATAAAAGCTTTTTAACTACAGCAGCTTTAGTGGACGCTACTGGAGCTGGAATTACCGTGGCTGCTGGCATCAAACTTGCCCTCCAATAGATCCTTGTAAAAGGATTTAAAGTGTACTCATTCAAATTAGAGAGACAATTTAAATTACAGAGCTTAGACCTGCCTCCACCACGGGGGGGCTCGACCCACCAGCAGACAGGCACCAGTATTGGGAGTGGGGGGCTGGCCGTCAGGGTCCACCGCAGCTCTGGCACAAACCCGGCGACACGGAGGTCGCACGGGCAGGAACGGACTGGCCGAGTCGGCTTCTCACTTTTTTGGTTTTAGAAGGGCATGACATGCCTATATCTGTGTCTCCCCCTCCTTTTACTCCTCCACCTCTTTCTTTTCACATGACTATATTTACTTGTCACTTTTCCATGTGTTAGTTGTGTCTTCTGAGCAGTTTGTCAGGTTTTGGACACTTTTGAAGGTGTTTTCTATGTGTTTCTATGTGTTTTTGTTTGCCTGCCATTGGTTTTAACGGTGTTTGACGGTGTTCGACGAACAGTTCGACGAACAGTTCGGCGAACATACCTGTGTTCGACGAACCGAACCGAACCCGAACACTACGGGGGTGGCTCAACACTAGTGTGGAGAACTGTAGACCATTGAGATTGTAATCCCTTATAATGCTCAGTACACACATACTTATGTATTGACCCTTACCTTTCTTGGAATTTAGTTAAGAACTTCAATTCTTCATGATACTATTTCAGTACAATGAACATTATACCAGCTGATACATGTAGTATAAAAAAACTTCCATGTGTTGCAAAACCATAGGGTATCAGGTCTTCCACTTTCTCTGCTATTCTGACTCCATAACTAGGCTGCAACTCTTGAGACAGCTCCACACTTGAAGCCTAGTTATGGAGTCACAGTCCTGCCCCAATGCATGAGGAAACTTCAAATACTGATTACACAAAATCTACAAAATGGATTTCTTCACCGCAGGTATCATTTTAATCAGTATAACAGTGTTTGGAATCATGGTTCTGTTCTCCCACCTGGGAGTGAAGCAGATCCAGTGCTACGCTACTCTGGTCGCAGGAGCAGTCATTGTCCTGTCCCTTGAGGCAGGGGAGATTGTCCCAATCTTATGAAGTATTGCTTTCTGGTATTGTAGGATGTGTGATGACATGGGATGCTGATCTCTCACTGATTTGATTTCTCCAGTTGCCAGGCAATGCCAGACACTGCTGTATCTGGCACTATGCAATGGTGGGATGTTGTCCATTCTGCTGTTCAAACTAGCAGGGAGTGGCTGCCTGGGGATAATTGGGATGTATTTAACACATGATCATTGGGCGGGCTATTTAATCCTGTTCCCTGCTCAGTCCTTTGCTGTTTATTGCAGTTCCTATGTGCTGTGGTGGTGAGTGGTGCTAGCATTAGTGTTGCTATCTTTTCAGGAGTTTTCTCATTTTCTCTTCTGGCTTCACTTTCTGCGGTTCTTGCAGAGGTACTTACCTGGTTCTTGACTAGGCACCGACCGCGTCACCAGACGCCAGCTGTCCGGCGACAGTGGGCCTGGGAACGGCTCTGTCAAAGTCCCCCTTCCATTTACTGGGAGCTGGGTGAAGAGTATCCCCGGCCCTCAAAGGCTCACCTAGCTGGGCAGCTTGCGCAAAGTGTGTTTGTAGCTGCACCTTTGCTGGGTTGGTGCCAGTCTTGATTGGTCCCTCTGCAAAGCGCATAACAAACAGCACCAATATGGCCATGTCTGTACTTTACTTAGCAAAATACTGTTGAAAGCTTCTCTTTAAAAGGAGTTTCCACTAGTAAGATATTTATGACCTATGTCTAGCATAAGTCATCAAATTTGGTAGGGCGGCTAACATCCAGCACCCACACTGATCAGCAGTTACTGGCAGTCAAATGTAAATAGAGTATAGAGGAGAACACCACCACGCCAGCACAATGTTCAGTGAATAGATGACCTGCAGTACCCGGGCGTAGCCACTAAACAGTTTCATGGATCTGCAGTGTTCTGCACTGCACACTGTTTACATTTGGCTGTTATCAGAGCTAGCGGGGTTCAGCTGTTGGACCATGACCAATCTGATAATGATGTCCTATCCCAGAGATACAATAGTAGTGGAAACCCCCTAGAGACATGTCTCAAAAAACAATTATCCTATAATTTTGCAATGTAGCAATTGCAATTGATATACCAGTGAAATGTTTTTTGTTTTCTTTTCTTGGTACTTACTATTTGCACTTTTTGACACTACCTAACTAAATGAAGCTGAGATCCTCCCATAGAGAAGCCGGGGAGAAAAATATGGTTTCTATTTCTGAAACCAAAGTTTAAAAGGGGTTGCATTGGATTTTTACATTGATGGGTTATCTCTAGGATAGGTCATCAATATCTGATATGTGGGGCCACGACAACCGGAGCCCTCGCCGATCAGCTTATCCCAGTGCTGGCTGGAAGTGCTCAGCTGTGGAGCTGCACAGTGCAGCTCTACAACTGTATAGTGTCCACAACCGCCCCCTATTGATTCGACATGCGGTACCTGGTTGTGGTCTTAATGCAGTTCACACAGCTGTCCTGTACAGCTCCACAACTGAGCACATCTGGTAGCCAGCACCGGCAACAGCTAATCGGTAAGGCTTCTGGTTGTCAGATTGATGACCTATCCTAAGGATAGGCCATCAAGGTAAAAATCCTGTGCAACTCCTTTAAATATTTCATTATCTAAATGGATCTACCTACAAATAAGAGCAAGTGATTATGACTATGTAACTGTTGATCTCCAGAATTATAGATGGTTGCTGGAGTGGTTCTTTTAGTATTGATATGCCCTCATCTATCAAATATTCTTAGTTGGAGACTAACGTAGAAACAGACCTAAAACGGAAGATCTGAACATGGCATCGATTCATTACTCTAATGGGCCATGGAGTAGTTTAGTCAGACAAAATTTCAAAGCATGTGATGCCGTTAGTAAGTGGGTCAAGTGTTCTCCATTCTCCAGTTAATGATGATGATCCTCTTTATAACACCACTTCTTAGCACTGAACTTTGCATGATCCACCATAAATCAACATCATCTCTATAACAATCTTGTATCAAAGCAAAATGCATCTAAATTACCGGATGCAGAAATATAAGGAAAAATGAGCGAGCATACCATAGATTTTATTCAGCTCAATTCTAACCTCAAGGCATGGAATTCAGACCACATCTGTGCTGTATATGTGCAAAGAATATAAAAAGAGATCTCGCTGCCTCTTTTCTACATTTAAAAAAGCCTGTGGGATATAAAGATGGAAAATTTCAAGAAGTTCATCAGAGCAAGAAAGTCCCTGTCCTGGGGAAAACAAGACATCAGGATACATTTTTATTTCAAGCGGCAATGCTGGGAAACTGTGCAGTTGATATGCAAGCTTAGCACAAATTGTTAGTAAATTGTGAGGATTTTCCACGTTGCTTGTGATGCAATACTGTGGGAATTTAGAAAGCCCCCTACAATTATACAGAAAATTGCCAAGTTTGCATTTGTCTCATCAACAATATGACTTCTGAGCCCTATATAACCCATCCTCAGCCCTGGAGACGGAGATTGTTAAGAACCTCCGACAGAGTGATTGATTATATGGCCATTGTCTGTTCTGCCTCTCCTTAACTATCCAGGAATAATATTATAATAAGGATATATTCTTTATATCAGATATCAAGTGCAGATGTAATACAGCAGATGTATACGAATATCTTAGTAATGCATCACATAGTGAGCAAGAGCTCTTATTCTCTTCTGGCTTTAGCCATGATTCATCATAATCTATTCTTGATGTTCAGTGCTATACAATTTCTTATAAATGTTTAACAATTATATCCTTCATCTGCAATCATTGAATGAGTGAATGTACTAAAGTGATACATTATGAAAACGGAACCTAAACTGCATATGCATATACTATGGATTGTTCTAATAAGGCTAAGCAAAATTTTCCAAACTAAATATGATGTTCTTAATATTATAATCAAAGTATATAAGCCCACTGCCATGTCACGACAACCTATACAATTGGGTTTGTACTGCTCCTGGTGTTGTTGCAGTATGGCGGCCATTGTTTTCTGGTGTGTCTGTGGGTCATTATGGCCCAGAGGCATGGAGTCTTAGGCTGGGAACATATGAGTTTTTGGGCCCCTGGGTTGCTCCCCCTACAAGAATGGTTCGTGGCGATGGTGGTCTCTGTGTAGTGTTACATATAATGGAATAAGGACCCCCTTAGACAGCTTACACAGGTTGCCATATTGTGGCAGTGGGCTTATGCACAAGTCAAAATTTTAAATAAGAACCTCATGTTCAGTCCTGAAAAATTTTCTTAGCCACAGTACTTCAATGTATAATATTTAGACATGTAGTCCAGGTCTCCTTTTTCATGATGTATTCATGTAGTAAAATGACTTTACTGATGTGTAACTAATTACATACATATATGTTTGATCGTTTATTAAAAGGGTACCATCACTTTTGCAAGTAATTCATTTTTTTTATAACAAATAATTTTGCACATACTCTGTTTTGTGCTACAGCTTCCATGACAAGCTCTGTGTCACTATGGTTACTCTCAAAATCACACCTCACCACCTGTAAACTTGACCCAATCCCATCCCACCTCATCCCAAACCTTACCACTATCTTCATCCTAGCCCTAGCCCACCTCTTCAACCTGTCACTAACAACTGGTGTCTTCCCCTCATGCTTCAAACATGCCTCAATCACACCCATCCTCAAAAAGCCCTCCCTTGACCCATCCTCTGTGTCTAGCTATTGCCCCATATCACTTCTCCCCTATGCCTCAAAACTACTGGAACAACATGTCCATTCTGAACTGTCCTCCCACCTCTCCTCCTGCTCCCTCTTTGACAGCCTACAATCTGGTTTCCGACCGCACCATTCTACTGAAACTGCACTGACTAAAGTCACCAACGACCTACTAACCGCCAAATCTAAGCGACACTACTCTGTCCTCCTCCTCCTAGACCTGTCATCTGCCTTTGACACAGTGGACCATTCCCTCTTACTACAGGCTCTCTCATCTATCGGCATCACAGACTTGGCCCTATCCTGGATCTCCTCATACCTAACAGACCGGACATTCAGTGTCTCCCACTCACACACCACCTCCTCATCTCGTCCCCTATCTGTTGGTGTCCCCCAAGGTTCAGTTCTAGGACCCCTGCTCTTCTCCATCTACACCTTCGGCCTGGGACAGCTCATAGAGTCTCACGGCTTTCATTATCACCTCTATGCTGATGACACACAGATCTACCTCTCTGGACCCGATATCACCTCCTTACTAACCAAAATCCCACAATGTCTGTCTGCTATTTCATCCTTCTTCTCTGCCAGATTTCTAAAACTTAACATGGACAAAACAGAATTCATCATCTTTCCGCCATCTCATTCAACCCCCCCAACTGACCTATCTATCAACGTCAATGGCTGTCCACTCTCCCCAGTCCCTCAAGCTCGCTGCCTTGGGGTAACCCTGGACTCTGAACTCTCCTTCAAACCACATATCCAAGCCCTTTCCACTTCCTGCCGACTACAACTCAAAAATATCTCCCGGATCTGCACATTCCTCAACCATGAATCTGCAAAAACACTAGTGCACGCCCTCATCATCTCCCGCCTTAACTACTGCAACCTCCTGCTCTGTGGCCTCCCCTCTAACACTCTCGCACCCCTCCAATCTATCCTAAACTCTGCTGCTCGACTAATCAACCTGTCCCCCCCGCTATTCCCCGGCCTCTCCTCTCTGTCAATCTCTTCACTGGCTCCCCATTGCTCCGAGACTCCAGCTCAAAACCCTAACCATGGCATACAAAGCCATCCACAACCTGTCTCCTCCATATATCTCTGACCTAGTCTCCCGTTACATACCCGCACGCAACCTCCGATCCTCACAAGATCTCCTTCTCTACTCCCCTCTTATCTCCTCCTCCCACAATCGCATACAAGATTTCTCCCGTGCTTCCCCCCTACTCTGGAACTCTCTACCCCAACGTATCAGACTCTCGCCTACCGTGGAAACCTTCAAAAGAAACCTGAAGACCCAACTCTTCCGACAAGCCTGCAACCTGCAGTAACCACCTCTCCACCATACCGCTGCACGACCAGCTCTACCCTCACCTACTGTATCCTCACCCATCCCTTGTAGATTGTGAGCCCTCGCGGGCAGGGTCCTCGCTCCTCCTGTACCAGTCGCTGTCACATTGTGTTCAAGATTATTGTAATTGTTCTTGTATTATACCCCTTTTTCAAATGTAAAGCACCATGGAATAAATGGCGCTATAATAATAAATAATAATAATAATAATGGTTACAGACTACAAACAATACTTTGTGTAGTCTGATTCTGCAGCCATGTATAATGCCTCTCTGTCTTTCTATCTCTCTCCTCTCATCTTACGTTCTGTAGGTAAGCAAAGAGGGCAGCAGAGGCCATGTATAATACAGGAACATTTTACTTAAGTACTCCACATTGGCTCTTGGAGGACAAGTAGAAAAAAAAAAACAAAGTGAAAAAAAATAAAAAATGATAGAGTTAGACATGAGCAAATTTATTTGAGTGAAAATTAATTCTCCACAAATTTCACAAAAATTCAGATTTGTGGCAATTCGCTCACTACATCCCGAACCGTAGGCGCTGGAAAAAGGTTAAAAAAATACTCAGTTCACCACTCACCTGTGCTGTTACCCCTGCAGTCCATTGTCTTCCACACCTCATTTTTTGCCTTCCCCCATCACACCCATCCTCTTCAGCCTGCTTCACTTTGTGCTGGGGCTTCCAGTGCGAGTAGGCCTCTGACGCTATTGTGCACCGTGAGGTTATGACATGTGTCGCCCAAGTTGTAGTCATAGCAATTTTAATGCTAAGGATTGTGTACAGTGGGCTGCAAGGGAGACCCCCAGAGAATAATAAGAAACATTTAATTTGCATCAAATAACTTTGATGAAAATTGAATTTTCCTGTTAAATTCACATGATTTGCCTTATTTCAAATCTTGGCAAATTCTAACATCCCTACATAGACTTTATACACAAGTTAATGATATGCAAATGATGACAAATGGGAACAAAGAATTCAAAACAGGTTATTAATGGTTGTCTGAGGAATGATCTTCCATGCTGAATGCACTTGGGCATATATATCATCAAGATCCACTGCTGGCAGCTCCCTTTGCAGCATGAAGCCGATGGGCCTTCATTTAATAGCCTGTTTAGACAGGCCAACCACACTTTCATGTGAACAGAATAATGATCATTCTGTACACATAGATCAGCATTGTTCTAGGCAGCACATGTCAATGGCAAAAAAATGAACCGAACACCATGGTACATAGGGATAATCAATAAACAGGGTACTCCTTAGTCAAACATAGAGCCTAGAAAAATTGGAGTAGGACACCCAACAGGTCAAATATAGGACAAAGATGATGTATTTAAAAAAACACTTTTATTTAGTAGAAACATTAAAAAGTACATATATGTATAGCAATAATAGAAAAGGTCATACAGGGTAGGAAACAAACAGCAGACACGGCAGTTTATAAGTGGGTCCCCCGGGAACAAGGTAAAATAATCCCATCAATAGATTAGTAGTTCATGGAGCAAATAGAAAGATATATACACAGTATACACAGCTGTAGGGCATATGTGCAAGCTCAGAATCTAGATGGGAGGAATACAGTAAGATATAAAGGATGGCCACTGCTCAGAGTGAGAGAACAAATGACCAGAACAGAAGAACAGTTCAAAGTCAGGGACTCACCCATGGGGACTAAGGTGACCACGTCGCCGTACTGCAGCCCCGACGCGCGTTTTTTTATTAAATCCATCAAACTATCATAGAATGATCTATGTATTTTGCACACCTAAATAACCTAGATTTATTGATATCATGTGTCATGATGGTTGTCACATTCTTGGTGCATATTAATAAGGTTACACTATGTATATAGATATTCTATAATTAAGATACATACATTCAGAAATAGTCTTATTACAGGTTTTACATCAAATTCTGAGAGATAAATTCATACTATAGAACAATGTACAAATGTGTTTTATGTCATGTCATGTATGAATTATGGCAGACCTGTGATGAACAGGCTGCTCAAAACACATTAGGTTTTTCTATCACAACCTTTCAGATTTATCTGTATATCAAGGTGTCATTTATTTCAGCTGGGCATTTTTACAGTTATTCTACAGTTATTATTCATGGAAGAGTCTACTATGACACAACGTAGGACAACAGAACAATGTGTCATTTTATATCAGGAAAGGCAATACAAATACAGAGTAAAAACGAGAGAGAGATTTTCATCTCTTTTTTGCTCTTTCATTCCTTGATAGATGTTATATATATACAGTACAGACCAAAAGTTTGGACACACCTTCTCATTTAAAGATTTTTCTGTATTTTCATGACTATGAAAATTGTACATTCACACTGAAGGCATCAAAACTATGAATTAACACATGTGGAATTATATACTTAACAAAAAAGTGTGAAACCACTGAAAATATGTCTTATATTCTAGGTTCTTCAAAGTAGCCAGTTTTTGCTTTGATGACTGCTTTGCACACTCTTGGCATTCTCTTTATGAGCTTCAAGAGGTAGTCACCGGAAATGGTCTTCCAACAATCTTGAAGGAGTTCCCAGAGATGCTTAGCACTTGTTGGCCCTTTTTCCATCACTCTGCGGTCCAGTTCACCCCAAAACATCTCGATTGGGTTCAGGTCTGGTGACTGTGGAGGCCAGGTAATCTGGCGTAGCACCCCATCACTCTCCTTCTTGGTCAAATAGCCCTTACACAGCCTGGAGGAGTGTTTGGGGTCATTGTCCTGTTGAAAAATAAATGATGGTCCAGCTAAACGCAAACCGGATGGAATAGCATGCCGCTGCAAGATGCTGTGGTAGCCATGCTGGTTCAGTATGCCTTCAATTTTGAATAAATCCCCAACAGTGTCACCAGCAAAGCACCCCCACACCATCACACCTCCTCCTCCATGCTTCACGGTGGGAACCAGGCATGTAGAGTCCATCCGTTCACCTTTTCTGCGTCGCACAAAGACACTGTGGTTGGAACCAAAGATCTCAAATTTGAACTCATCAGACCAAAGCACAGATTTCCACTGGTCTAATGTCCATTCCTTGTGTTCTTTAGCCCAAACAAGTCTCTTCTGCTTGTTGCCTGTCCTTAGCAGTGGTTTCCTAGCAGCTATTTTACCATGAAGGCCTGCTGCATAAAGTCTCCTCTTAACAGTTGTTGAAGACATGTGTCTGCAGGTAGAACTCTGTGCGGCATTGACCTCGTCTCTAATCTGAGCTGCTGTTAACCTGAGATTTCTGAGACTGGTGACTCGGATAATCTTATCCTCAGAAGCAGAGGTGTCTCTTGGTCTTCCTTTCCTGGGGCGGTCCTCATGTGAGCCAGTTTCTTTGTAGCGCTTGATGGTTTTTGCAACTGCACTAGGGGACACTTTCAAAGTTTTCCCAATTTTTCAGACTGACTGACCTTCATTTCTTAAAGTAATGATGGCCACTCGTTTTTCTTTACTTAGCTGATTTTTTCTTGCCATAATACAAATTCTAACAGTCTATTCAGTAGGACTATCAGCTGTGTATCCACCAGACTTCTGCATAACACAACTGATGGTCCCAACCCCATTTATAAGGCAAGAAATCCCACTTATTAAACCTGACAGGGCATACCTGTGAAGTGAAAACCATTTCCGGTGACTACCTCTTGAAGCTCATCGAGAGAATGCCAAGAGTGTGCAAAGCAGTCATCAAAGCAAAAGGTGGCTACTTTGAAGAACCTAGAATATAAGACATATTTTCAGTTGTTTCACACTTTTTTGTTAAGTATATAATTCCACATGTGTTAATTCATAGTTTTGATGCCTTCAGTGTGAATGTACAATTTTCATAGTCCTGAAAATACAGAAAAATCTTTAAATGAGAAGGTGTGTCCAAACTTTTGGTCTGTACTGTATATATATGTGTATATGTATATATATATATATATATATATATATATATATATACTAAGCACCTAAAAGGTACCTGAATGTAAAAGTTTATTTGTGATGCTGACTGTGTCTCATCAGTACTGTGGTTCCTGTATGGTCCGCAGTCTGTTGATGACTGATAACAACAACTCCCAGTATCTCCTTACCATACTGGGAGCTGTAAGTTCAAGCAACACAATTATATATGGGGCTGACCTGACACCAAAATTGATCGCTGTACTAATCTTGGTGCTGTATACATTTATCTAAGATGGTTCTGGCGCCACATTCGTGTACTAATGGTGGTTTGATGCTACACTCGTGTACTGATGGTGGTTCTGCCACTGCATTCGTGTACCGACAGTGGTTCTGGTGCCGCATTCTTTTACTGACGATGGTTTTGGCGCCACATTCGTGTACAGAGGGCGGTTCTGGTGCCGAATTCGTGCACCGACAGTGGTTCTGGTGCCACACTCATGTGCTGACAATAGTTCTGATCTTGTACACATGTAGCAATCCATAATGTGCTCCATGGCTATGTTAAAACTTAAAAATCCTCAAAACTTAGAGATTTGAGATAATGAAGAGGATTTGACTCATTCCTGCTTCAAAAACTCAGTTTAAGTTAGTGTGTGTTCACACTAATTTTTTCGGAGCAGAAACGCTCAAAATTCTCCTCAAATACTCAAAGCTTGGTTCTGGTGATGTTTTAATGTACTGATGCCCTTGGACCAAAAAATGTTGTGCACCCCTGATTTGGGTCATAAAAGCTCCTGCAAATATGTTGTGTGAGTGTACATTTGTCCTTATAAGTGTATATAGTGAACTAAGTGGTCTGTTTTGCACTTTATTTGCATGTTGTTTTTGATTAGTATTATAATTTGCAAAAATCAAACTTTTAGAGGTAAATCCCTTTAAATACTATAGATCAGTTAGGTAGTCACACGTTGACTATAATAATTGCAGCCACTTCATCAGTTTCCCTTTTGTAGATGCATAGCATTGCTATGGACCAGTCCAGATATTCTACCATGGTCTCTTTATGTTGCTGAACCCTTCTGTACTTTAGTCTCTCGATTTGACAATCATCCTTAACCTTTTCATAGTTTGATTTTGGCTCTTGGCAGAATTGGAAGACGCACCAAATCCCTCTTGGATCCTGTCTTGTCATTCTTCATGTTTTTCGCCTACAGTTCAAAAGTGCGTGCCAGGGGGGATTTATATCTTAAGTTCAGAGCTGTTTGCTTTTACTGTCAGCCTTTAGAAGTTAGTCAATGAGTCATCAATGAAACCAACAGGGAAAAAAAATTGTACTGAATGTTCAGCAGACTTTATATTGGCTTCAGGTTTTCGATGCGCTACATTTACTTTTCAAAAGAAAAAAAAATACAAAAGATAAACAAAAGATGAAAGTACATCACATAATGCCTTACAGATCCAGAGTAGACCAGGGAACTCTACTTGGTTTACCATCTGAGACTTGCAATCTCATGGCATCCAGGTTAATGGCACTTGGCACACTCTACTTACATCGCCAGAAGCCAGAAAGAATTCAAACTTGCATAAAATACTGCAATTATTGTTAAACTCCCCTGACTCAATACAACCAAGAAAAATGAAAATGCAACTGTGGATATGTCAGCACTATGTTATTTTGGGTTGTTTACACTGATATCTTAAAAGCTAGTGCCTAAGGTTTTATTCTGACAGGCTACACTATCCATGAAGTTTTGGCCTACGTGTGTGTGGATTTTTTTTTAGAGCTCCTCTTGCCCCTCCATCAACTACAGATAAAATAGGATCCTATGACCACAACATGCAATGTTCTTTAAACTTTAGAGAACATAGCATTAAGTTAGATTCCAGCTAAAAACAAAACATTCATTTTACCTTGAATATTGACCTTTTGTAACCTTTTTCCAAATCAAAATGATAATTACTGTAGATACCTTGATTTCGAGAAAATATACAAATTCGTGATTGAGCCATTGGTTTTCTGATTAACTAGGAGGTTGTCTAAGCTGTGCCATAACTCCATAGTTTGTAGCCATGTACCACACATAGCATTTAGCTTGGGCCATCTAGGTGGCTTTGAGCAGATGTTTCACAGAAGCAACAAATTAGGTGTTCAGTTTTTACTTAAAGCATACCCCTCTGTTCAGATAACTTTTCAAAATAAGCTGCCATGTGTGTACATGAGGAATAACAATATATCCAACCATTATGTGAATTTTATTCTGCATTTTTCACCAGTTTTGCTCTCTGAAGGCTTCAATTCTAATTATCAACTTTCTCTGAGCTAGTGGGTGTATACTAGCTGATATGATGTCTCCCCCACACACTAGTACACAGAAAAGAGGACATTTTAGCAGTTTTTCAGAGTGAATTATGAGTTTAGGCTAAAGGGAGAGGAGAAGTGTGTTATAATGGAGAAAGTAGAAAATTTCTTTGATAAGATATATCACAAAGTTCTGACATGTGCTCAAACCATTGATTTATGCAAAGTTTGTTAAAATGAATCGATCGCTTGATATATTCCTCAAAAAAGGTTGGAACATTGTAAACTGCTTTTTTTAGTAGGATGCTCCAGTTATAAAGTTTATCTCACAGTGTACTGGATCCCAAGGCAAATGTTCAATTCTCCTGTAGTGCCACCCCAGGGAAACTAAAGCATTAAAGTAAAAATCAACGGCTTTGCCATGTAGAGTATAAGCATTCTTGGTTCACCACAGTGAGAGAGACTGCTTGTAGTCACTTACCTCCCTGCATAAGAGACTACCTGAACAGACCATATTTTGACTTAGAAGTCCCTAAGTTATCTGAAAATTTCTAACTCAGACAGTAAAAATGATCATATCTTTTGAAATTCCAATTGGCCAGCTTTGACAAATTGCTCCAAAAAATGTCAAATCACAAGTATTTCAATTGCCTTGAAAAGATATTTATCACATTCTGATGTCTCCCTCTCATTTCAAGATCTTTAACACAAATGTAATATCAAAGTGACCTCAACATATATGGCTATGTGTAAAGGAATGGTAGATGTTCTTCACTGCTGTGTTGCCACACACTACCTGTAATTTTTAATAAGTGATTTATAGCTTTTTCTCTCTATGTCTATTGCTAATCTGAGACGTCCTCTCACTATCCAGATTCACTCGAAAATGGTTGCTACATTCTCTGCCTCTACTTTTAGAGGCTATGATATTCCCGCCTGACTGGCTCTGCTATACTATATGATGTGATAGCTGCAAGGTATAATGGGTAAGCCCTCCAGGCCACGCTCGAGATTATGTGAGCCTTCTCTGGCTGATACAATCTTCTGCATTGTATAAAATGGCACTGGGAAATTTTGGGCAATTCGCATGTGACGCGCCCCCTGGGCCATGGGGTACTCGGTGCCAGGCCCGGTCGTTGCTAGGGGAGATGTCACAGTGGCGGTGGCCCGGTCCGTGACCCAGGGCGGTCAATCAAAAGGGGAATATTATTTACAGGGGATTTATAGTTTTTATATACAGTTCGTGACACCACCTGTGGTATGCGGCTAAAGGGAGCCGCCGCTGCGGAGCAGGTCCTCTGGAGCTGTTGTTAATGCAGCAGAGTTGGTTTAGCTCTCCACAGGTTTAGCTCTCCAGGGCAGTGTAGATGTTAAAGATGTTGCTGTGTAGTGCAGGGGGTGATGGCGCAGCAATAACTTCACAGAGACAGTGGGGTGCAGTCCTCAGAGTTTACTCACAGTTGTTAAGTTCCTCAGGTTGCACTTTCCGGATTTCCGCCTCCCATGTCGCTCTTCATTCACCAGGCAGGGGTTCAGCAAACTCCCAGGTGTTTCAAGAGTGCCTGACAGGACCCCGTTCTATATGCCCTTCTCAGCCGTATTCCTGCACTGGCCCTCACCCTTCTTGCCCTGCGCCTCGCCAAACAATGTCCTAAGCCGGTATCCTCGGATCTTTCTGGGCAACCTGGAGTTCCCTGGATCCTATGTGGTTACCTTTTTGGCGACTTGAGTGCGGATGTGGCAACGGCACCCTGAAAGTACAGAAGCCTCCGGTTTCCAGTTGAACTTTGTAATTCTCACTGATTAGGAGCCGGTCCCCTCTGCGGCTCGATCCCTCCACCGCCTGGCAGATTCGGGCGTACGGGTGGCCTCCAGCACTGCCCGTACCCCTGGGATCCCTTCTTCACTCCTGGAGCCTTCCTCCTTCTCATCTCCTCCTCAGTCTGTGCTGGGCCTCTCTGGCTAGGCCCTCCTCCTCCTGAGCAGAGCTCCTGCAGAGCTCCTGCTCCTCTCAGACTCCACTGACTGACTGGCTACACACCCAAGATGGCTTCTCTCTTTATACTATTCCTAACAAGTGCTCCCCTGATTTACTTCCTCCACCCACACCCACTACATGGTTCCCCCTCACTCTGGTTCCCCCCACTCCAGCCAGGGACAGGGCTCAGCAGGGAAGAGACTCATCTTGCCCCTCCTGCTGGTCTGGAGTAGTGTAGTGTTGGATGCAGGTGTTAGGGTCCCGGGCAGCACTCTATCCTTACCTGAGAGTGAGATACCACACCTCTGGGAGAGATGCAGTACCTTTGTGGCGACTGAACCCGCAGGGGCGCCACACATGTGTCAACTCACAAATTGTTCGTAATTTACTGGATCCAGCAAATTTTCAAAAATTTGACATGAATTCGATTTTCATCAAAATCATTCACTCATCTCTACTAGACAACCCTTTTCAGCCGGTTCCTCATGTTATGATTAAGACTTTCTCCAAGTTCAAAATGTGTAAGCCGTTACGTAGCTTCTTACTCTCTTTTGTGTCTTGGTTCATAATAAAATGTGAAGATTTTTATACCATGTGCTGTAGAAACTGTCTGGGCGTCAGTCTTGCATTATGTGCATCAGATTGTGGATTGAACAGAAGTTCAAGTAGAGCTGATCTAAATTTTCTTTGTCACAAAAGCCTTCAAGCCAGTTTATAGAAAACCCCTGAAAGATACATTGCTGTATTAATCTGTATTGTGGATCTGCTTGCATTTTTCTACTTTCCATGATATCACACTGTACTTAAAGTGAAACATTGTTTTTGCTTCCTTGAGAGACATTAAGTTTTAATTTGCTCTTGTGTGAGAACCCAACCATAAATCCAACCTGACCTTTAATCACTGTGGTTGGTGACACTTCACAGTGACACAGATCAGAAGAGACAAGATCTGTGCACACAGTACATAACCAGAGGTACATATCCCCCAGCTTCAACCTGAGATCACAATCTTCGCTGTACAGTACCTTCTAGCTTGTTCTATTGAGTGATTTTGAGATCATTTCTGCACTGTTAAATTAATTCTCCAGCTGTTGCACTGAGTACTGAGCCTTCCTCCCTAACTAATATTGTCAGATGCAGTCTGGTTATCGTACACTGAGCAGCTGGTATATGCAAAATATAAACTTACTCATTTCAGTCTAGCTAACTAATGATACCAAACCTAAAGGAAAATTAAAACTAGATTTTTCTATTGCTCTCAAACTTTTATCAAATTCCTATAGATCTATAACCAGCCTAAATCCAACAGTCCATCATATAAAGACTAGTGTTGAGCATTCCGATACTGAAATATCGGGTATCGGCCGATATTCGCGGTATCGGAATTCCGATACTTAATTCCGATACTATTGCAATATCGTATACCGGAATCGGAAGTTCCCATAATGCAATGAGACATTTTCATTTTATTCAGCCAATGAGGATCCTAAGAAGTGTGGGCACATCCTGTTAGGCATGTAGGCATCTTAACTAATGGCATGGCTGTGATTGGCTGCTGAAATGATGTCATGATGCACTATAAAAGCCACTGCCGCCATTTTGAGCTCACTCTGCTGTGAATTCAGTTAGGGATAGGACGCTGTTGTTCTGAGGGACAGTTTTAGCTACCTATTTGCTCTATACTGCTTTACCCAAGCTACTTTCTAAATCACTGTGCCTTGCAGTGCTAGTGTACAGTTCCCTATGCTGTTCACCGCTATCTGCAAGGTCTGTGTGTGTGAGTGCAGCTCACCCTGTAGTGTGTGCTTCAGCCAAGTCTGGTTGTAGTGCACTCAGTGTGTGTCACTGCCTCATACATTGTCCTTTATTGCCAATTCATAATTTTTCCTGATATCTCCTATTAGTGTGGTGGTTCCATCTGTATTCAGCTAAATTGGTTCCAAACACACTATATAGGAGTAGATAGAGAAATTTTTTTCCGTCTTGCAGCACTAGTGCACAGTGCTCTGCATCTGTACTGTTCACCGCTGTCTGCAAGGTCTGGTGTGTGAGTGCAGCTCACCCTGTAGTGTGTGCTTCAACCCCGTCTGGTTGTAGTGCACTCAGTGTGTGTCACTGCCTCATACATTGTCCTTTTTTGCCAATTCATAATTTTTCCTGATATCTCCTATTAGTGTGGTGGTTCCATCTGTATTCAGCTAAATTGGTTCCAAACACACTATATAGGAGTAGATAGAGAAATTTTTTTCCGTCTTGCAGCACTAGTGCACAGTGCTCTGCATCTGTACTGTTCACCGCTGTCTGCAAGGTCTGGTGTGTGAGTGCAGCTCACCCTGTAGTGTGTGCTTCAACCCCGTCTGGTTGTAGTGCACTCAGTGTGTGTCACTGCCTCATACATTGTCCTTTATTGCCAATTCATAATTTTTCCTGATATCTCCTATTAGTGTGGTGGTTCCATCTGTATTCAGCTAAATTGGTTCCAAACACACTATATAGGAGTAGATAGAGAAATTTTTTTCCGTCTTGCAGCACTAGTGCACAGTGCTCTGCATCTGTACTGTTCACCGCTGTCTGCAAGGTCTGGTGTGTGAGTGCAGCTCACCCTGTAGTGTGTGCTTCAACCCCGTCTGGTTGTAGTGCACTCAGTGTGTGTCACTGCCTCATACATTGTCCTTTATTGCCAATTCATAATTTTTCCTGATATCTCCTATTAGTGTGGTGGTTCCATCTGTATTCAGCTAAATTGGTTCCAAACACACTATATAGGAGTAGATAGAGAATTTTTTTTCCGTCTTGCAGCACTAGTGCACAGTGCTCTGCATCTGTACTGTTCACCGCTGTCTGCAAGGTCTGGTGTGTGAGTGCAGCTCACCCTGTAGTGTGTGCTTCAACCCCGTCTGGTTGTAGTGCACTCAGTGTGTGTCACTGCCTCATACATTGTCCTTTATTGCCAATTCATAATTTTTCCTGATATCTCCTATTAGTGTGGTGGTTCCATCCATATTCAGCTAAATTGATTCCAAACACACTATATAGGAGTAGATAGAGGAGCCTTTCTGCAGCATTGGGCCCTGCAGCCCCAGCCAGATTAGTATTAGCCTATTTTTTGCAGCCTCATCTATTGCATTGTAGGTTACCTTCCTACATTGTAATAGCTACAAAAAGTTTGTGATACTATCGTTATTACATCTTTAGGCACATCCAGTGTCTTTTTGTGACAAAAAAAACCTAAATAAAGTTCACCAAACACTCCACTTTACAGTTGTGTAGGCCACATTAGCTCATATTAAAGTCTAGTCCACACTTTATAAAATTAGTGTTTCTTATACCTGTTAGCAGCTGTTCAGGAATAAGCACACTAAGCCCTTAGTACTTTTCTGCCTATCTTTATCAGTCTACCAAGATGAAGAAGGCAGGGAGTAAGGCATGTGGTCGTGGTCGTGGGCGTGGGCGTGGAGTTTCTGCAGGGAGAGGACGTGAGGATTCTGTGCCTGCAGGGAGAGGACGTGGGGATTCTGTGCCTGCTGCGGGCACCAGTGACTCAGCATCCCCCAGTTTTACCAGGGAACAGTCCTTTATGCGCAGCTTTGTAGGAGCTAGCCGTACCCCACTGCTGCGCGAGGACCAAATTGAAGCCGTTGTCGGATGGATGGCAGCTAACGCATCGACTTCAATTAGTTCCAGATCCTCTCAGGTCCTGAGCACTGAAGAGCACCCATCTGTCTCTTCACCACCTGCCAAATTGCCCAGGCAGTCAGAGAGCCCTGGACAGGAGCCATCTCTACTTCTGTTCTCTGAATCTCTTGGCTTGGAAAGAGGGGGCCAGCCAAGCAGAATTCGAGAATTTGAAGAAGAGGTAGTATGCAGTGATGCGCAACCGTTTTGTCTCTCTGAATCTGAAGAGGCGGGTGGGCCAGTGCCTATGGTCAGCAGCACACCTCAGTACGCATCTGATGATGAGACTCAGGTGCCACTTTCTGGTGCGTACTGTGCTGTCGAGACTACCCAGGAGAAGCAGTTGTTTGAAGAGGGTGGTGTAGATGATGAGGTCCTTGACCCATCATGGCGTGAGGGACAGGAAGGTGGTGGGAGCAGCTCTGAGGAAGAGATTCCCCGAACGGCCCAAAAAGGAGGGAGAGGGAGGGGGCAGACTTGGTTGCCTGTAGCCTCCACTTCGGCACCCATTAGGAGCATGGCTCTTCCAAAATCCAAAGCGGGCGCTCCCAAGACTTGCAGTGCCTGGTCCTTTTTTGACACAGTTGCAGATGACATTTGCTTTGTCAAATGCAAGCTGTGTAATCAGAAGGTGAAAAGAGGGAAAAGTGTCAGCAACCTCAATACCACAAATATGTGGAAACATGTGCGGACCAAGCACGTGGTGGAGTTACACAAACACACTGAAGACCTAGGCCAACCTACAGCGCCACCTACCACCTCTTCAGCTCGTGTTGTAGCCTCTTCCTCCAGCTCACACACAGCTGGTTCGGCTTCCTCACAGGATCGCCATGGAAGAATCTCTGGCACTGTTGTACAGAGACACAGTGTAATTCCACCCACAGCACCACTTTCCCAGTCATCCTCACACTCCCAGGCCAGTCTACAGCCATCGTTAGCACAGGCATGGGAGAAAAGGCGCCCATACTCGGCAAACCACCCCCGAGCACAGGCTCTGAATGCTGGCATTGCTAAACTACTGGCCCTTGAAATGCTATCATTCAGGCTGGTGGAGACTGACACATTCCGTAACTTTATGGCATTGGCAGTCCCACAATACAACGTGCCCAGCCGCTTTTATTTCAGCAGGCAAGCCGTCCCTGCCCTGCAACATCATGTGGAGGGAAAAATTAAACATGCGCTACAAAACGCCGTCAGTAGCAAGGTCCACCTGACCACTGATGCGTGGACCAGTAAGCATGGACAGGGACGATACCTTTCCCTCACTGCCCATTGGGTAAATGTTGTGGAGCCGGGTACAGATCTTGAGAGTGGCGCTGTACGTGTTCTGCCAACTCCAAGGATTGCAGGAATCCAGTCTGTACACATTGACTCCTCCTCATACTCCAGTTCCTCTGAATCAGCGCTGCAGGAGCCGTCACGGTCTACCTCCACATCGACCCGTGAACGGTTACCTGTTATGATGACCGATATGAGCACAGCCGTGGCCAAACGTCAACAGGCCGTATTAAAATTAATTTCTTTGGGGAATCGAAGCCACACAGCGCAGGAGCTCTGGAATGCCATCAAGCAGCAGAGTGACGTGTGGTTTGTGCCAGCGAATCTCCAGCCAGGCATGGTAGTGTGTGACAATGGCCGAAATCTGGTGGCAGCTCTGGGCCTAGGCAACCTCACTCACATCCCATGTCTGGCACATGTGCTCAACTTGGTCGTGCAGAGTTTTTTGAGGGACTATCCGGATCTTGATGCACTGCTTCACAAGGTCCGCATAGAGTGCGCTCACTTGCGGCGTTCCAGCAATGCAAGATCACGCATTGCAGCTCTGCAGCGCCGATTATGTCTTCCGGAACATCGCATCATATGTGACCTACCCACCAGGTGGAATTCAACGTTACATATGTTGGAGAGGTTGTGTGAGCAGCAGGCAGCAGTAATGGAGTACCAGCTGCAGCAGGCGCAAACAAGTCGCAGTGCGCGCCGTTCACACTTCACCACCACTGAGTGGGCCTCTATGAAGGACATTTGCCACGTTTTGCGTGCCTTCGATTATTCCACGCGGATGGCGAGTGCAGATGATGCACTAGTCAGCATGACTATCCCCCTTATCTGCCTGCTTGAAAAAACACTGCAAGCACTAAGGGACGAGGTTTTGGAAGAGGTGGAGGATGAGGAGTCACAAATGCCATCTGCTTCTCTACAGTCTGCGCAACGTGGTTCCTCACAAAGGCCTAGGCAGGGGACACTTTGTGAGGAGGATGAGGAGGAGTCAATGGATGAGGAAGACATCTGTCCAGAGGAGGGAGGTACACAATGCTCTAGTAGTCAGTATCTAGAGCGAGGGTGGGGTGATGCAGAGCAGGCAGAGATCACGCCTCAAGCAGGGGACAGCGTTTCTTGGCCAGTTGGCAGTCTGCAGCACATGGTTGATTTCATGCTGCAGTGCTTCAGAAACGACCGCCGCATCGCCCACATTCTCAACACGGCTGATTATTGGGTGTCCACCCTCCTAGATCCTCGCTACCGGGACAACTTACAAAGCCTCATAACACCATTGAACCGGGAGCGTAAAATGCGGGAGTACCAAGACGCACTGGTGCATTCCATCATGTTCTCCATTCCAACCGAGAGCAGTGCTGCTAGTGCTTTACAAAGCAGCTCAGTGCGTCGAGGCAGTGGAGGAAGCTCTGCACAAAGAGGGAGCAGAAGCAGCGCCTCAGCACAAGGCAAGACCAGTATGGCCGAAATGTGGCAAAGTTTTGTGTCCCCGCCGCCACAAATGTCTACACCATCACAGACAGCTCCAGTCAGCAGGAGGCAACGTTTCCGTCAGATGGTGACAGACTACATGTCTTGCCCTCTTAGTGTACTCCCAGACGGCTCTTCTCCCTTCAAGTTTTGGGTCTGTAAGCTGGATACATGGCCAGAGCTTAGTCAGTATGCACTGGAGGTGCTAGCTTGCCCTGCTGCTAGTGTATTATCGGAACGCGTCTTTAGTGCCGCAGGTGGTGTACTAACAGACCGTCGCATGCGACTATCCTCCGATAACGTTGACCGGCTTACTTTTCTCAAAATGAACAAGGCCTGGATCTCTCATGAATTTGCCAGTCCTCTTCCAGAATAAATAATTGGTTGGCAACAGTATCCAGGTCTCCTGTTCTGTTCATGTTTCTACCACCTGAACTGTAATCCCTGAGCTCCAACACCGCCAGTTGGCGCTCGGAAGTGCCGTCTGCACAGTCAACACTTGCTGCCGTGTTATTGGGGTTCAGTAACGTCAGCTGTTCTCCTGCTGTGCGGACGGCAATTTCTCCTGATTTGTCCACATCCACTGTACTACACATTTTAAAGTTGCTCCAATTACTCCTCTGGCTCCTCTGTTTTCATTCTTATCCCTGGGCTCCAGCACCGCCAGTTGGCGCTCGGAAGTGCTGTCTGCACAGTCAACACTTGCTACCATGTTATTGGGGTTCAGTAACGTCAGCTGTTCCCCTGCTGTGCGGACGGCAATTTCTCCTGCTCTGTCCACATTCTCACTACTACAGATTTTAAAGTTGCTCCAATTACACCTCTGGCTCCTCTGTTTTCACTATTATCCCTGAGCTCCAACACCGCCAGTTGGCGCACGGAAGTGCCGTCTGCACAGTCAACACTTGCTGCCGTGTTATTGGGGTTCAGTAACGTCAGCTGTTCTCCTGCTGTGCGGACGGCAATTTCTCCTGCTTTGTCCAAATCCACTGTACTACACATTTTAAAGTTGCTCGAATTACACCTCTGGCTCCTCTGTTTTCATTCTTATCCCTGGGCTCCAGCACCGCCAGTTGGCGCTCGGAAGTGCCGTCTGCACAGTCAACACTTGCTGCCGTGTTATTGGGGTTCAGTAACGTCAGCTGTTCTCCTGCTGTGCGGACGGCAATTTCTCCTGCTTTGTCCACATCCACTGTACTACACATTTTAAAGTTGCTCGAATTACACCTCTGGCTCCTCTGTTTTCATTCTTATCCCTGGGCTCCAGCACCGCCAGTTGGCGCTCGGAAGTGCCGTCTGCACAGTCAACACTTGCTACCATGTTATTGGGGTTCAGTAACGTCAGCTGTTCCCCTGCTGTGTTCACGGCAATTTCTCCTGCTCTGTCCATATTCACTGTGCTACTTATTTAAAACTTGCTCCAATTACACCTCTGGCTCCTCCGTTTTTAGTATTTACCCTGGGCTCCAACACCGCCAGTTGGCGCTCGGAAGTGCTGTCTGCACAGTCAACACTTGCTGCCGTGTTATTGGGGTTCAGTAACGTCAGCTGTTCCCCTGCTGTGCGGACGGCAATTTCTCCTGCTCTGTCCACATTCTCACTACTACAGATTTTAAAGTTGCTCCAATTACACCTCTGGCTCCTCTGTTTTCATTCTTATCCCTGGGCTCCAGCACCGCCAGTTGGCGCTCGGAAGTGCTGTCTGCACAGTCAACACTTGCTACCATGTTATTGGGGTTCAGTAACGTCAGCTGTTCCCCTGCTGTGCGGACGGCAATTTCTCCTGCTCTGTCCACATTCTCACTACTACAGATTTTAAAGTTGCTCCAATTACACCTCTGGCTCCTCTGTTTTCATTCTTATCCCTGGGCTCCAGCACCGCCAGTTGGCGCTCGGAAGTGCTGTCTGCACAGTCAACACTTGCTACCATGTTATTGGGGTTCAGTAACGTCAGCTGTTCCCCTGCTGTGCGGACGGCAATTTCTCCTGCTCTGTCCACATTCTCACTACTACAGATTTTAAAGTTGCTCCAATTACACCTCTGGCTCCTCTGTTTTCAGTATTATCCCTGAGCTCCAACACCGCCAGTTGGCGCACGGAAGTGCCGTCTGCACAGTCAACACTTGCTGCCGTGTTATTGGGGTTCAGTAACGTCAGCTGTTCTCCTGCTGTGCGGATGGCAATTTCTCCTGCTTTGTCCAAATCCACTGTACTACACATTTTAAAGTTGCTCGAATTACACCTCTGGCTCCTCTGTTTTCATTCTTATCCCTGGGCTCCAGCACCGCCAGTTGGCGCTCGGAAGTGCCGTCTGCACAGTCAACACTTGCTGCCGTGTTATTGGGGTTCAGTAACGTCAGCTGTTCTCCTGCTGTGCGGACGGCAATTTCTCCTGCTTTGTCCACATCCACTGTACTACACATTTTAAAGTTGCTCGAATTACACCTCTGGCTCCTCTGTTTTCATTCTTATCCCTGGGCTCCAGCACCGCCAGTTGGCGCTCGGAAGTGCCGTCTGCACAGTCAACACTTGCTACCATGTTATTGGGGTTCAGTAACGTCAGCTGTTCCCCTGCTGTGCGGACGGCAATTTCTCCTGCTCTGTCCACATTCTCACTACTACAGATTTTAAAGTTGCTCGAATTACACCTCTGGCTCCTCTGTTTTCATTCTTATCCCTGGGCTCCAGCACCGCCAGTTGGCGCTCGGAAGTGCTGTCTGCACAGTCAACACTTGCTACCATGTTATTGGGGTTCAGTAACGTCAGCTGTTCCCCTGCTGTGCGGACGGCAATTTCTCCTGCTCTGTCCACATTCTCACTACTACAGATTTTAAAGTTGCTCCAATTACACCTCTGGCTCCTCTGTTTTCATTCTTACCCCTGGGCTCCAGCACCGCCAGTTGGCGCTCGGAAGTGCCGTCTGCACAGTCAACACTTGCTGCGGTGTTATTGGGGTTCGGTAACGTCAGCTGTTCCCCTGCTGTGTTCACGGCAATTTCTCCTGCTCTGTCCATATTCACTGTGCTACTTATTTAAAACTTGCTCCAATTACACCTCTGGCTCCTCCGTTTTTAGTATTTACCCTGGGCTCCAATACCGCTAGTTGCTGCTCAGAAGTGCCGTCTGCACAGTCAACGCTTGCTCCAGTGTTATTGGGATTCAGTAACGTCAGCTGATCCCCAGCTGTGTGTCCGGCAAATTCTCCTGCTTTGTCCACATCCACTGTAGTACGGATTTAAAACCTCCTCCAAATACACCTCTGGCTCTTCTGTTTTTAGTATTTACCCTGGGCTCCAGCACCGCCAGCTGGTTCTCGGCAGTTCCATTGGCTCTTGTACCTTCTGCTACCCATCCGGGTTCCAGTACCGTCAGCTGGTTCTCGGCAGTGTCTTTGGCACGGGTACTCCCTCCTGCCCAGCCTGGTTCCAGCACGCCAGCTGTTTCCGGGTAGTGTCAACGTCACTTTGCCTCCAATGCGTTGTCCTGTCGTGTTGCGGTCGGGTTAGCCGACTCTATGGTGCCTGCAGTTTAGGTGACTCCTATGTGGGCTGCGGGATCTGGCAATGAAGGCTGGTTCCATAGTGCCAATAGGACAAGCACCCTCTGTAGGACTGTGGGTTTTGGTAACTGCGGCCGGCTCGCGGCCTTGAACTTTTTTTTTACATGGGTACCTTCTGCTACCCATCCGGGTTCCAGTACCGTCAGCTGGTTCTCGGCAGTGCCTTTGGATTAGGTGCCTCCTTCTCGGTATCCAAGTTCCACCAACGTCTGCTGGTCCTTGGTAGTGCTTTCTGGCACAGGTACCTCCTGCTTAGTAACCGAGTTCCAGTAACATCAGCTGGTCCTCGGTAGTTCCATTGGCTCTTGTACCTTCTGCTACCCATCCGGGTTCCAGTACCGTCAGCTGGTCCTCGGTAGTTCCATTTGCTCTTGTATCTTCTGCTACCCATCCGGGTTCCAGTACCGTCAGCTGGTCCTCGGTAGTTCCATTTGCTCTTGTATCTTCTGCTACCCATCCGGGTTCCAGTACCGTCAGCTGGTTCTCGGCAGTGCCTTTGGATTAGGTGCCTCCTTCTCGGTATCCAAGTTCCACCAACGTCTGCTGGTCCTTGGTAGTGCTTTCTGGCACAGGTACCTCCTGCTTAGTAACCGAGTTCCAGTAACATCAGCTGGTCCTCGGTAGTTCCATTGGCTCTTGTACCTTCTGCTACCCATCCGGGTTCCAGTACCGTCAGCTGGTCCTCGGTAGTTCCATTTGCTCTTGTATCTTCTGCTACCCATCCGGGTTCCAGTACCGTCAGCTGGTTCTCGGCAGTGCCTTTGGATTAGGTGCCTCCTTCTCGGTATCCAAGTTCCACCAACGTCTGCTGGTCCTTGGTAGTGCTTTCTGGCACAGGTACCTCCTGCTTAGTAACCGAGTTCCAGTAACATCAGCTGGTCCTCGGTAGTTCCATTGGCTCTTGTACCTTCTGCTACCCATCCGGGTTCCAGTACCGTCAGCTGGTCCTCGGTAGTTCCATTTGCTCTTGTATCTTCTGCTACCCATCCGGGTTCCAGTACCGTCAGCTGGTTCTCGGCAGTGTCTTTGGCACGGGTACTCCCTCCTGCCCAGCCTGGTTCCAGCACGCCAGCTGTTTCCGGGTAGTGTCAACGTCACTTTGCCTCCAATGCGTTGTCCTGTCGTGTTGCGGTCGGGTTAGCCGACTCTATGGTGCCTGCAGTTTAGGTGACTCCTATGTGGGCTGCGGGATCTGGCAATGAAGGCTGGTTCCATAGTGCCAATAGGACAAGCACCCTCTGTAGGACTGTGGGTTTTGGTAACTGCGGCCGGCTCGCGGCCTTGAACTTTTTTTTTACATGGGTACCTTCTGCTACCCATCCGGGTTCCAGTACCGTCAGCTGGTTCTCGGCAGTGCCTTTGGATTAGGTGCCTCCTTCTCGGTATCCAAGTTCCACCAACGTCTGCTGGTCCTTGGTAGTGCTTTCTGGCACAGGTACCTCCTGCTTAGTAACCGAGTTCCAGTAACATCAGCTGGTCCTCGGTAGTTCCATTGGCTCTTGTACCTTCTGCTACCCATCCGGGTTCCAGTACCGTCAGCTGGTCCTCGGTAGTTCCATTTGCTCTTGTATCTTCTGCTACCCATCCGGGTTCCAGTACCGTCAGCTGGTTCTCGGCAGTGCCTTTGGATTAGGTGCCTCCTTCTCGGTATCCAAGTTCCACCAACGTCTGCTGGTCCTTGGTAGTGCTTTCTGGCACAGGTACCTCCTGCTTAGTAACCGAGTTCCAGTAACATCAGCTGGTCCTCGGTAGTTCCATTGGCTCTTGTACCTTCTGCTACCCATCCGGGTTCCAGTACCGTCAGCTGGTCCTCGGTAGTTCCATTTGCTCTTGTATCTTCTGCTACCCATCCGGGTTCCAGTACCGTCAGCTGGTTCTCGGCAGTGTCTTTGGCACGGGTACTCCCTCCTGCCCAGCCTGGTTCCAGCACGCCAGCTGTTTCCGGGTAGTGTCAACGTCACTTTGCCTCCAATGCGTTGTCCTGTCGTGTTGCGGTCGGGTTAGCCGACTCTATGGTGCCTGCAGTTTAGGTGACTCCTATGTGGGCTGCGGGATCTGGCAATGAAGGCTGGTTCCATAGTGCCAATAGGACAAGCACCCTCTGTAGGACTGTGGGTTTTGGTAACTGCGGCCGGCTCGCGGCCTTGAACTTTTTTTTTACATGGGTACCTTCTGCTACCCATCCGGGTTCCAGTACCGTCAGCTGGTTCTCGGCAGTGCCTTTGGATTAGGTGCCTCCTTCTCGGTATCCAAGTTCCACCAACGTCTGCTGGTCCTTGGTAGTGCTTTCTGGCACAGGTACCTCCTGCTTAGTAACCGAGTTCCAGTAACATCAGCTGGTCCTCGGTAGTTCCATTGGCTCTTGTACCTTCTGCTACCCATCCGGGTTCCAGTACCGTCAGCTGGTCCTCGGTAGTTCCATTTGCTCTTGTATCTTCTGCTACCCATCCGGGTTCCAGTACCGTCAGCTGGTTCTCGGCAGTGCCTTTGGATTAGGTGCCTCCTTCTCGGTATCCAAGTTCCACCAACGTCTGCTGGTCCTTGGTAGTGCTTTCTGGCACAGGTACCTCCTGCTTAGTAACCGAGTTCCAGTAACATCAGCTGGTCCTCGGTAGTTCCATTGGCTCTTGTACCTTCTGCTACCCATCCGGGTTCCAGTACCGTCAGCTGGTCCTCGGTAGTTCCATTTGCTCTTGTATCTTCTGCTACCCATCCGGGTTCCAGTACCGTCAGCTGGTTCTCGGCAGTGTCTTTGGCACGGGTACTCCCTCCTGCCCAGCCTGGTTCCAGCACGCCAGCTGTTTCCGGGTAGTGTCAACGTCACTTTGCCTCCAATGCGTTGTCCTGTCGTGTTGCGGTCGGGTTAGCCGACTCTATGGTGCCTGCAGTTTAGGTGACTCCTATGTGGGCTGCGGGATCTGGCAATGAAGGCTGGTTCCATAGTGCCAATAGGACAAGCACCCTCTGTAGGACTGTGGGTTTTGGTAACTGCGGCCGGCTCGCGGCCTTGAACTTTTTTTTTACATGGGTACCTTCTGCTACCCATCCGGGTTCCAGTACCGTCAGCTGGTTCTCGGCAGTGCCTCTGGATTAGGTGCCTCCTTCTCGGTATCCAAGTTCCACCAACGTCTGCTGGTCCTTGGTAGTGCTTTCTGGCACAGGTACCTCCTGCTTAGTAACCGAGTTCCAGTAACATCAGCTGGTCCTCGGTAGTTCCATTGGCTCTTGTACCTTCTGCTACCCATCCGGGTTCCAGTACCGTCAGCTGGTCCTCGGTAGTTCCATTTGCTCTTGTATCTTCTGCTACCCATCCGGGTTCCAGTACCGTCAGCTGGTCCTCGGTAGTTCCATTTGCTCTTGTATCTTCTGCTACCCATCCGGGTTCCAGTACCGTCAGCTGGTTCTCGGCAGTGCCTTTGGATTAGGTGCCTCCTTCTCGGTATCCAAGTTCCACCAACGTCTGCTGGTCCTTGGTAGTGCTTTCTGGCACAGGTACCTCCTGCTTAGTAACCGAGTTCCAGTAACATCAGCTGGTCCTCGGTAGTTCCATTGGCTCTTGTACCTTCTGCTACCCATCCGGGTTCCAGTACCGTCAGCTGGTCCTCGGTAGTTCCATTTGCTCTTGTATCTTCTGCTACCCATCCGGGTTCCAGTACCGTCAGCTGGTTCTCGGCAGTGCCTTTGGATTAGGTGCCTCCTTCTCGGTATCCAAGTTCCACCAACGTCTGCTGGTCCTTGGTAGTGCTTTCTGGCACAGGTACCTCCTGCTTAGTAACCGAGTTCCAGTAACATCAGCTGGTCCTCGGTAGTTCCATTGGCTCTTGTACCTTCTGCTACCCATCCGGGTTCCAGTACCGTCAGCTGGTCCTCGGTAGTTCCATTTGCTCTTGTATCTTCTGCTACCCATCCGGGTTCCAGTACCGTCAGCTGGTTCTCGGCAGTGTCTTTGGCACGGGTACTCCCTCCTGCCCAGCCTGGTTCCAGCACGCCAGCTGTTTCCGGGTAGTGTCAACGTCACTTTGCCTCCAATGCGTTGTCCTGTCGTGTTGCGGTCGGGTTAGCCGACTCTATGGTGCCTGCAGTTTAGGTGACTCCTATGTGGGCTGCGGGATCTGGCAATGAAGGCTGGTTCCATAGTGCCAATAGGACAAGCACCCTCTGTAGGACTGTGGGTTTTGGTAACTGCGGCCGGCTCGCGGCCTTGAACTTTTTTTTTACATGGGTACCTTCTGCTACCCATCCGGGTTCCAGTACCGTCAGCTGGTTCTCGGCAGTGCCTTTGGATTAGGTGCCTCCTTCTCGGTATCCAAGTTCCACCAACGTCTGCTGGTCCTTGGTAGTGCTTTCTGGCACAGGTACCTCCTGCTTAGTAACCGAGTTCCAGTAACATCAGCTGGTCCTCGGTAGTTCCATTGGCTCTTGTACCTTCTGCTACCCATCCGGGTTCCAGTACCGTCAGCTGGTCCTCGGTAGTTCCATTTGCTCTTGTATCTTCTGCTACCCATCCGGGTTCCAGTACCGTCAGCTGGTTCTCGGCAGTGCCTTTGGATTAGGTGCCTCCTTCTCGGTATCCAAGTTCCACCAACGTCTGCTGGTCCTTGGTAGTGCTTTCTGGCACAGGTACCTCCTGCTTAGTAACCGAGTTCCAGTAACATCAGCTGGTCCTCGGTAGTTCCATTGGCTCTTGTACCTTCTGCTACCCATCCGGGTTCCAGTACCGTCAGCTGGTCCTCGGTAGTTCCATTTGCTCTTGTATCTTCTGCTACCCATCCGGGTTCCAGTACCGTCAGCTGGTTCTCGGCAGTGTCTTTGGCACGGGTACTCCCTCCTGCCCAGCCTGGTTCCAGCACGCCAGCTGTTTCCGGGTAGTGTCAACGTCACTTTGCCTCCAATGCGTTGTCCTGTCGTGTTGCGGTCGGGTTAGCCGACTCTATGGTGCCTGCAGTTTAGGTGACTCCTATGTGGGCTGCGGGATCTGGCAATGAAGGCTGGTTCCATAGTGCCAATAGGACAAGCACCCTCTGTAGGACTGTGGGTTTTGGTAACTGCGGCCGGCTCGCGGCCTTGAACTTTTTTTTTACATGGGTACCTTCTGCTACCCATCCGGGTTCCAGTACCGTCAGCTGGTTCTCGGCAGTGCCTTTGGATTAGGTGCCTCCTTCTCGGTATCCAAGTTCCACCAACGTCTGCTGGTCCTTGGTAGTGCTTTCTGGCACAGGTACCTCCTGCTTAGTAACCGAGTTCCAGTAACATCAGCTGGTCCTCGGTAGTTCCATTGGCTCTTGTACCTTCTGCTACCCATCCGGGTTCCAGTACCGTCAGCTGGTCCTCGGTAGTTCCATTTGCTCTTGTATCTTCTGCTACCCATCCGGGTTCCAGTACCGTCAGCTGGTTCTCGGCAGTGCCTTTGGATTAGGTGCCTCCTTCTCGGTATCCAAGTTCCACCAACGTCTGCTGGTCCTTGGTAGTGCTTTCTGGCACAGGTACCTCCTGCTTAGTAACCGAGTTCCAGTAACATCAGCTGGTCCTCGGTAGTTCCATTGGCTCTTGTACCTTCTGCTACCCATCCGGGTTCCAGTACCGTCAGCTGGTCCTCGGTAGTTCCATTTGCTCTTGTATCTTCTGCTACCCATCCGGGTTCCAGTACCGTCAGCTGGTTCTCGGCAGTGTCTTTGGCACGGGTACTCCCTCCTGCCCAGCCTGGTTCCAGCACGCCAGCTGTTTCCGGGTAGTGTCAACGTCACTTTGCCTCCAATGCGTTGTCCTGTCGTGTTGCGGTCGGGTTAGCCGACTCTATGGTGCCTGCAGTTTAGGTGACTCCTATGTGGGCTGCGGGATCTGGCAATGAAGGCTGGTTCCATAGTGCCAATAGGACAAGCACCCTCTGTAGGACTGTGGGTTTTGGTAACTGCGGCCGGCTCGCGGCCTTGAACTTTTTTTTTACATGGGTACCTTCTGCTACCCATCCGGGTTCCAGTACCGTCAGCTGGTTCTCGGCAGTGCCTTTGGATTAGGTGCCTCCTTCTCGGTATCCAAGTTCCACCAACGTCTGCTGGTCCTTGGTAGTGCTTTCTGGCACAGGTACCTCCTGCTTAGTAACCGAGTTCCAGTAACATCAGCTGGTCCTCGGTAGTTCCATTGGCTCTTGTACCTTCTGCTACCCATCCGGGTTCCAGTACCGTCAGCTGGTCCTCGGTAGTTCCATTTGCTCTTGTATCTTCTGCTACCCATCCGGGTTCCAGTACCGTCAGCTGGTTCTCGGCAGTGCCTTTGGATTAGGTGCCTCCTTCTCGGTATCCAAGTTCCACCAACGTCTGCTGGTCCTTGGTAGTGCTTTCTGGCACAGGTACCTCCTGCTTAGTAACCGAGTTCCAGTAACATCAGCTGGTCCTCGGTAGTTCCATTGGCTCTTGTACCTTCTGCTACCCATCCGGGTTCCAGTACCGTCAGCTGGTCCTCGGTAGTTCCATTTGCTCTTGTATCTTCTGCTACCCATCCGGGTTCCAGTACCGTCAGCTGGTTCTCGGCAGTGTCTTTGGCACGGGTACTCCCTCCTGCCCAGCCTGGTTCCAGCACGCCAGCTGTTTCCGGGTAGTGTCAACGTCACTTTGCCTCCAATGCGTTGTCCTGTCGTGTTGCGGTCGGGTTAGCCGACTCTATGGTGCCTGCAGTTTAGGTGACTCCTATGTGGGCTGCGGGATCTGGCAATGAAGGCTGGTTCCATAGTGCCAATAGGACAAGCACCCTCTGTAGGACTGTGGGTTTTGGTAACTGCGGCCGGCTCGCGGCCTTGAACTTTTTTTTTACATGGGTACCTTCTGCTACCCATCCGGGTTCCAGTACCGTCAGCTGGTTCTCGGCAGTGCCTTTGGATTAGGTGCCTCCTTCTCGGTATCCAAGTTCCACCAACGTCTGCTGGTCCTTGGTAGTGCTTTCTGGCACAGGTACCTCCTGCTTAGTAACCGAGTTCCAGTAACATCAGCTGGTCCTCGGTAGTTCCATTGGCTCTTGTACCTTCTGCTACCCATCCGGGTTCCAGTACCGTCAGCTGGTCCTCGGTAGTTCCATTTGCTCTTGTATCTTCTGCTACCCATCCGGGTTCCAGTACCGTCAGCTGGTTCTCGGCAGTGCCTTTGGATTAGGTGCCTCCTTCTCGGTATCCAAGTTCCACCAACGTCTGCTGGTCCTTGGTAGTGCTTTCTGGCACAGGTACCTCCTGCTTAGTAACCGAGTTCCAGTAACATCAGCTGGTCCTCGGTAGTTCCATTGGCTCTTGTACCTTCTGCTACCCATCCGGGTTCCAGTACCGTCAGCTGGTCCTCGGTAGTTCCATTTGCTCTTGTATCTTCTGCTACCCATCCGGGTTCCAGTACCGTCAGCTGGTTCTCGGCAGTGTCTTTGGCACGGGTACTCCCTCCTGCCCAGCCTGGTTCCAGCACGCCAGCTGTTTCCGGGTAGTGTCAACGTCACTTTGCCTCCAATGCGTTGTCCTGTCGTGTTGCGGTCGGGTTAGCCGACTCTATGGTGCCTGCAGTTTAGGTGACTCCTATGTGGGCTGCGGGATCTGGCAATGAAGGCTGGTTCCATAGTGCCAATAGGACAAGCACCCTCTGTAGGACTGTGGGTTTTGGTAACTGCGGCCGGCTCGCGGCCTTGAACTTTTTTTTTACATGGGTACCTTCTGCTACCCATCCGGGTTCCAGTACCGTCAGCTGGTTCTCGGCAGTGCCTTTGGATTAGGTGCCTCCTTCTCGGTATCCAAGTTCCACCAACGTCTGCTGGTCCTTGGTAGTGCTTTCTGGCACAGGTACCTCCTGCTTAGTAACCGAGTTCCAGTAACATCAGCTGGTCCTCGGTAGTTCCATTGGCTCTTGTACCTTCTGCTACCCATCCGGGTTCCAGTACCGTCAGCTGGTCCTCGGTAGTTCCATTTGCTCTTGTATCTTCTGCTACCCATCCGGGTTCCAGTACCGTCAGCTGGTTCTCGGCAGTGTCTTTGACACGGGTACTCCCTCCTGCCCAGCCTGGTTCCAGCACGCCAGCTGTTTCCGGGTAGTGTCAACGTCACTTTGCCTCCAATGCGTTGTCCTGTCGTGTTGCGGTCGGGTTAGCCGACTCTATGGTGCCTGCAGTTTAGGTGACTCCTATGTGGGCTGCGGGATCTGGCAATGAAGGCTGGTTCCATAGTGCCAATAGGACAAGCACCCTCTGTAGGACTGTGGGTTTTGGTAACTGCGGCCGGCTCGCGGCCTTGAACTTTTTTTTTACATGGGTACCTTCTGCTACCCATCCGGGTTCCAGTACCGTCAGCTGGTTCTCGGCAGTGCCTTTGGATTAGGTGCCTCCTTCTCGGTATCCAAGTTCCACCAACGTCTGCTGGTCCTTGGTAGTGCTTTCTGGCACAGGTACCTCCTGCTTAGTAACCGAGTTCCAGTAACATCAGCTGGTCCTCGGTAGTTCCATTGGCTCTTGTACCTTCTGCTACCCATCCGGGTTCCAGTACCGTCAGCTGGTCCTCGGTAGTTCCATTTGCTCTTGTATCTTCTGCTACCCATCCGGGTTCCAGTACCGTCAGCTGGTTCTCGGCAGTGTCTTTGGCACGGGTACTCCCTCCTGCCCAGCCTGGTTCCAGCACGCCAGCTGTTTCCGGGTAGTGTCAACGTCACTTTGCCTCCAATGCGTTGTCCTGTCGTGTTGCGGTCGGGTTAGCCGACTCTATGGTGCCTGCAGTTTAGGTGACTCCTATGTGGGCTGCGGGATCTGGCAATGAAGGCTGGTTCCATAGTGCCAATAGGACAAGCACCCTCTGTAGGACTGTGGGTTTTGGTAACTGCGGCCGGCTCGCGGCCTTGAACTTTTTTTTTACATGGGTACCTTCTGCTACCCATCCGGGTTCCAGTACCGTCAGCTGGTTCTCGGCAGTGCCTTTGGATTAGGTGCCTCCTTCTCGGTATCCAAGTTCCACCAACGTCTGCTGGTCCTTGGTAGTGCTTTCTGGCACAGGTACCTCCTGCTTAGTAACCGAGTTCCAGTAACATCAGCTGGTCCTCGGTAGTTCCATTGGCTCTTGTACCTTCTGCTACCCATCCGGGTTCCAGTAACATCAGCTGGTCCTCGGTAGTTCCATTGGCTCTTGTACCTTCTGCTACCCATCCGGGTTCCAGTACCGTCAGCTGGTTCTCGGCAGTGCCTTTGGATTAGGTGCCTCCTTCTCGGTATCCAAGTTCCACCAACGTCTGCTGGTCCTTGGTAGTGCTTTCTGGCACAGGTACCTCCTGCTTAGTAACCGAGTTCCAGTAACATCAGCTGGTCCTCGGTAGTTCCATTGGCTCTTGTACCTTCTGCTATCCATCCGGGTTCCAGTACCGTCAGCTGGTCCTCGGTAGTTCCTCAGCTTTCTTGTACCTTCTGCTACATTTCCAAGTTCAAGCTTTTTGAAATGGTTCTTGGTAATCACTCTGGATCTCCCTGACGAGGACCCTGAAGACGAGGACCCTGAAGACCAACCCTAAGAAGACGAGGACCCCGAAGACAATGACCCTGAAGACGAGGACCCTGAAGACCACCCCGAAGAAGACGAGGACCCTGAAGACCACCCCGAAGAAGACGAGGACCCTGAAGACCACCCCGAAGAAGACGAGGACCCCAAAGACGAGGACCCAGAAGACCAACCCGAAGAAGACGAGGACCCCGAAGACGAGGACCCCCGAAGACGACGACCCTGAAGACCACCCCGAAGAAGACCAAGAAGATGACCCTGAAGAAGTTGACCAAGAAGACAAAGAAGAGAAGACAAGCACCAAGATACAGAAAAACAAGAGACAGAAAACCAAGAAGCAGAAATACAAGAAGCTGCAGAACAAAAAGCGGAAGAACATTAAGCATAAGACTAAAAATCAGAGCAAAAGATAATATCTAAATTATAAGCAGAAGATGACTAAGCAGTGTATGGGGGTGAGTCCGTTCCTCCTCGTGGTGCCCCTGGAAAAGACCTGCTGCTGCAGGCCAAACTGAACGCGGACAAATCCTGTTGTAAATCTTTTGTGACGGGCAGAACGAAAGGTGTAATGTCCAACCTTTTATAGATAACAACTACAGGAATGCCTGTCACAAATAAGAATATGATGAAGAAGAAGAATATGAAGAAGATGAAGAAGTAGAATATGAAGAATGTAAAAAAAAGAATAATACGAAGAAGGTGAAGAAGAAGAAGGTGAAGAAGAAGTGGATGAAAAAGATGCTGAGGATGATGAAGGAGAAAGTGTGGGAGAAGTAAAAAAGAAGGTGAAGAGCATGGAAGTAGTGAAACATAAATATCTGACAAAATATAAAAATACTTAACATAGTTAATATTTCCGTAACTCAGAACATAATAAAAAAATATTAATTCCTGCTATTCCATTTGACTGGGCTAAACCTCTATGCCTTTATTGTCTCCCCCACCTCCCCCAATACATTCTACATTATTCTTAGTTGTTTTCCTTCATGTAGAAATAACCTACAAGGAAAGAAAGGGTTTATTTTAATTCCGATATTTATGTCCCATTGACTTGCATTGGTTTCCGGTATCGGAATCGGCGATATCCGATACTTTTTCGGTATCGGTCCGATCCAATCCGATCCGATATTTCCCGATATCGGAAGGTATCGCTCAACACTAATAAAGACTTAAAATGGTTATCCTCCCCTTTTTATGCTAGACCTATGCCAAACGTATTCTAAAAATGTAATTAAAGAATCTTCGCCTATGATTTTTCATGCAGTTGTTTGAGGCAAAGCTAGGAATGGATTCCAAAGCAATGGGAAAAATAAGGAAATGACGAATACTTTTTCTTCAACACCCCCTTAAATCATTCCCATTTTTCAAAACTGAAAATAAGAAAATAAAAAAAATTATATAAATACAATATAAGTAGAGATGAGTGAACCCGAACTGTCTTAGTGTGTGGTGCTGAACTCCAAACACAGATTTCTCTTGGATGTCCATTTTACAGTTTTGAAGTTCAGGGAGGAGAGAGAGAGTGAAAAGAGAGAGAAATTTTCCAGCTCCAAAGTTCGGGTCCCCGTTGATTTCTATGGGGTTCAGGTTCAAGTTTGAGTGCAGATCTGCTACCCGAACTGAACTTTGAACTAAAGTTAGGTTAAACCCGACAAACCCGAACATCCACGGGTCCGCTCATCCCTAAATATAAGCATATGTGGTATCACCAAATTATCAGATGTAAAAAAAAAATCATGTTTTAGAACTAGTAAAATATTAAAATAAGTATATGTTTGGTATAGCTGTCAGGGGCGCATTATAATGAGAGATTTCCAGAATTTTTTGCTGGGCATGGAGCATTTTTGCAGTTCCACTACCGGCAACAGAGAATCATAGTGTAGCTGTAGGAGAATAGCCTCATGCCCTGCGCTTTCTGTAAGATTCGTACCCGCCAGCCAAAAGAGGAAGGAAGCGGTGCTGTGGAGAAGAGGTAGTGATTCTTTTTTTTATTGAATGAATTGGGGGTGGAAGAGAGGACATGAAAGTATAATGAACAACATTCTGTATATAGAAATTAAGGACTCATCCACGCCTATGTCCCTTTAGGGCACGTATACTTCACCAAACTTGTTGTTGAAGTGCTCGATGACCGGCCGAACTTTGAAAAGACGATCAAAGTTCGGGTCATCGCGTGCAGGACACCTTGCATTATCTTGGTAATGCAAGAACTTGTGGATGGCCTCAAAACGTGTCCGGGTCATGACCATTCGGAACACTGGAGTGTTATACAAAACGTCAACACTCCAGTATTGCCGAACCTCTGTTTTTTTCAGGATCCCCATATGAAGGACAAGGCCCCAAAACTTCATCATTTCTTCTGCGTCTACAGGAGACCAGTTAGAAAATGATGAAGAGGGGTTTTGTTCCAAAAATTGATGAGCATACAAATTAGTTTGGCCCACCATGAGGTTTATAAAATCCTCAGAGAAAAAGACTTTGAAAAAGTCTATTTCTGTGAGGCCGGTGGTGTCAAACTTGATTCCTGATTCTGCAACGAAATCAGGAATCAGTGGCTCAAAATTTTCGGGAGGCAAGGTCCATACGGGATCAGTAGTGGGGGGCGCTGGAACATCTTCTCTCCTGCGACGACTGTGGGGCGGTCCAGCAGCAACTGAGGAGGAAGAGGAGGAAGAAGAGGAGGAAGAGGAGGACGATGAGGCGTCGGAAAAGTAAAGAAATGTGGGATCCTCGCCCTCGCTGTCAGTCTCAGTGGCAACAATAGCGTATGCCTCCTCTGCTGAATAGCGAGTTTGGGATGAGCCGGACATTTTTTTTTTCTCGTGTATGTGGTGCGTGTGTGTCAGTACTTTATTTAGAGTGTGTGTGTGTCAGTGTGCTTGGTGTGAATGTTTTTTTCTGAAAAAAAGAGAAAAAAATGAACTACCGTAGGTGGTGCAAACAGCGAGCACGAGTGCGGATCGGTGAACTATGTCACCAATCAACTCTCGGCAGCTGCTGGGGTTACTAGGCAACAGCCTAGGATCGGTGCTCTTAGGAGCACCGATCCTAGGCTGCACATCACTGTTTCCGGCAATCTGATTGCCGGAAACAGTGAGAAATGCTGTGATTGGCTGTTCAGAATTGAACAGCCAATCACAGCGATCGTGGGTGTGAAGGGGCAGCGACACCCCCTGAGATGCCGGCGCCATCTACCCTAAGGTAAGATGGCACCGGAATTTTAATGCTATCACCGCGACTTCAGTCGCGGTGCCGCATTAAAGATAGGGCGTATACATACGTATCTGGTCCATAAGGCCCAGGGCACAGATACGTATTAATACGCCCTATGTCGTAAAGGGGTTAATGTGGATCGAACATGCTTATGCATGTTATTTCTCAAGCCACATTACAGATCAGGCCATTGTCCAACTCTGTAGTCATGAAATTAAATGCGCAAAGAAAGATGTTTGTGTGTCAAAGCACCACTGACAAGTGCGAGTTGATGTTGGACGGGCTGCCATTGCTTCTGCAACAAACTGCATTAGAGGATTTCCTGGGAGAAATGACACCCAGAGTAGATACGGTTTCCTTCTATGCCAGTCCTTTCACCGAGCTAAAGAATATGGCTGTGGTGAAATACAACTCAGCAAAAAAAAGCTGTGGACTGGCTCCGTACCGTCCCTGGCCACATTCACCTGTCCACATGTTTGTGGTTAGGCAGTCCTTCCCAGTAAGTGCACTGGGGAGGGCATGGGTAATGTTGTGAGACCCGTGCTTGTGGAAGGCGGAGACGATACCGGGAGAAATAGTGGCGGCTGAGGACAAAGTATGGACACCGGTCCGCCGCCGGCATGAGGTTATGAAAAGCTTCCGCCTCCACGAGCCTAAAAGGCCACATTTCAAGTGAAAGCAGCTTTAGAGGACTTCCTGGGAGAAATGACAGCTGGGTAGATACGGTTTCCCAAGTCCTTTCACCAAGCTAAAGAATATGGCTGTGGTGAAATACAACTCAGCAAAAAAAGCTGTGGACTGGTTCCGTACTGTCCCTGGCCACATTCACCTGTCCCCGTGTTTGTGGTTAGGCGGTCCTTCCCAGTAAGTGCACTGGGAAGGGCACGGGTAATTTTGTGGGACTTGTACTTGTGGAAGGCGGAGACGATACCGGGAGAAATAGTGGCGGCTGGGAACCGAGTGTGGATACCCGGCTGCCATCCTGGAGGAGATCCCACAGGAGACCATCTGCAACCTCATTAGGAGCATGCCCAGGCGTTGTAGGGCGGTCATACAGGCATATGGAGGCCACACACAATACTGAGCCTCATTTTGACTTGTTTTAAGGACATTACATCAAAGTTGGATCAGCCTGTAGTGTGTTTTTTCACTTTAATTTTGGTGGTGACTCCAAATCCAGGCCTCCAATGGTTAATAAATTTGATTTCCATTGATGATTTTTTGTGTGATTTTGTTGTCAGCACATTAAACTTTGTACAGAACAAAGTATTCAATGAGATTATTTCATTAATTCAGATCTAGGATGTGTTATTTGAATGTTCCCTTTATTTTTTTGAGCAGTGTATAATGTCCCCACAGATCCCATACACAATATGATGGACCACAGCTCCCCACACAGTGTTTTGGCCCCACAGGTCCCCATGCACAGTAGGATGCCCCAGCAGTCTCCCCAAACACATTGTGATGACTCCCACTGTCCCCAAATGTATGATCCCACACACAGAATGATGACACCTACGCAATATTATCCCCTACATCTCCCTATATACAGAATATATTTTCCAATGTTTAGGCACACAGGGACTCTCCAAATGCAACATGGTGTCTGCTAACAAATTGAATGGAAAATCGGCTCAAATTGTTAGCGGACACCATGTTGCGTTGGGAGAGCCCCTGTGTGCCTAAACAATGGGGCTCCCCCACAAGTGACCCCATTTTGGAAACTAGACCCCCCAAGGCACCTATCTAGATGCATCGTGAGCACTTGGAACCCCCAGGTGCTTCACAAATTGATTCGTAAAAATGAAAAAGTGGAAAAAAAAACACTTTTTTATTTTTACGGATTAATTTGTGAAGCACCTGGGGGTTCCAAGTGCTGACTATGCATCTAGATAGGTGCCTTGGGGGGTCCAGTTTCCAAAATGGGGTCACTTGTGGGGGAGCTTCAATGTTTAGGCACACAGGGGCTCTCCAAACACAACATGGTGTCAGCTAACAAATTGAATAGAAAATCGGTTAAAATTGTTAGCGGACACCATGTTGCATTTGGAAAGCCCCTGTGTGCCTAAACATTGGAGCTCCCCCACAAGTGACCCCATATTGGAAACTAGACCCCCCAAGGCACCTATCTAGATGCACAGTGAGCACTTGGAACCCCCAGGTGCTTCACAAATTAATCTGTAAAAATAAAAAAGTGGTTTTTTTTCCACTTTTTCATTTTTACGAATCAATTTGTGAAGCACCTGGGGGTTCCAAGTGCTCACTATGCATCTAGATAGGTGCCTTGGGAGGTCTAGTTTCCAAAATGGGGTCACGTATGGGGGAGCTCTAATGTTTAGGCACACAGGGGCTCACCAAACGCGACATGGTTTCCGCTAACAAATTGAATGGAAAATCGGCTCAAATTGTAAGTGGACACAATGTTGCGTTTGGAAAGTCCCTGTGTGCCTAAACATTAGTGCTCCCCCATAAGTGACCCCATTTTGGAAACTAGACCTCCCAAGGCACCTATCTAGATGCATAGTGAGCACTTGGAACCCCCAGGTGCTTCACAAATTAATCCGTAAAAATAAAAAAGTGTTTTTTTTTCCACTTTTTCATTATTACGAATCAGTTTGTGAAGCACTTGGGGGTTGAAAGTGCTCACTATTCATCTAGATAGGTGCCTTTGGGTCTAGTTTCCAAAATGGGGTCACTTGCTGGGGAGCCCCAATGTTTAGGCACACAGGGGCTCTCCAAACGCGACATGGTTCCAATTTGTTAGCGGACACCATGTTGCGTTTGGAGACACCTGTGTGCCTAAACATTAGAGCTCCCCCACAAGTGACCCAATTTTGGAAACTAGACCCCCAAGGCACCTATCTAGATGCATAGTGAGCACTTGGAATCCCCAGGTGCTTCACAAATTGATTCGTAAAAATGAAAAAGTGGAAAAAAAAACACTTTTTTATTTTTATGGATTAACTTGTGAAGCACCTGGGGGTTCCAAGTGCTCACTATGCAACTAGATAGGTGCCTTGGGGGGTCTAGTTTCCAAAATGGGGTCACTTGTGGGGGATCTCTAATGTTTAGGCACACAGGGGCTCTCCAAACGCGACATGGTGTCCGCTAACAAATTGAATGGAAAATCGGCTCAAATTGTTAGCGGACACCATGTTGCGTTTGGAGAGCCCCTGTGTGCCTAAACATTAGAGCTCCCCCACAAGTGACCCAATTTTGGAAACTAGACCCCCAAGGCACCTATCTAGATGCATAGTGAGCACTTGGAACCCCCAGGTGCTTCACAAATTGATTCGTAAAAATGAAAAAGTGGAAAAAAAAACACTTTTTTATTTTTACGGATTAATTTGTGAAGCACCTGGGGGTTACAAGTGCTCACTATTCATCTAGATAGGTGCCTTGGGGGATGTAGTTTCCAAAATGGGGTCACTTGTGAGGGAGCTCCAATGTTTAGGCACACAGGGGCTCTCCAAACGCAACATGGTGTCCGCTAACAAATTGAATGGAAAATCGGCTCAAATTGTTAGCGGACACCATGTTGCGCTTGGAAAGCCCCTGTGTGCCTAAACATTGGAGCTACCCCACAAGTGACCCCATTTTGGAAACTAGACCCCCCAAGGCACCTATCTAGATGCATAGTGAGCACTTGGAACGCCCAGGTACTTCACAAATTAATCCGTAAAAATAAAAAAGTGTTTTTTTTCCACTTTTTCATTTTTACAAATCAATTTGTGAAGCACCTGGGGGGTTCCAAGTGCTCGCTATGCATCTAGATAGGTGCCTTGGGGGGTCTAGTTTCCAAAATGGGGTCACTTGTGGGGGAGCTCCAATGTTTAGGCACACAGGGACTCTCCAAATGCAACATGGTGTCTGCTAACAAATTGAATGGAAAATCGGCTCAAATTGTTAGCGGACACCATGTTGCGTTGGGAGAGCCCCTGTGTGCCTAAACATTGGGGCTCCCACACAAGTGACCCCATTTTGGAAACTAGACCCCCCAAGGCACCTATCTAGATGCAAAGTGAGCACTTGGAACCCCCAGGTGCTTCACAAATTGATTCGTAAAAATGAAAAAGTGGAAAAAAAAACACTTTTTTATTTTTACGGATTAATTTGTGAAGCACCTGGGGGTTCCAAGTGCTCACTATGCATCTAGATAGGTGCCTTGGGGGGTCCAGTTTCCAAAATGGGGTCACTTGTGGGGGAGCTTCAATGTTTAGGCACACAGGGGCTCTCCAAACACAACATGGTGTCAGCTAACAAATTGAATAGAAAATCGGTTAAAATTGTTAGCGGACACCATGTTGCATTTGGAAAGCCCCTGTGTGCCTAAACATTGGAGCTCCCCCACAAGTGACCCCATTTTGGAAACTAGACCCCCCAAGGCACCTACCTAGATGCATAGAGAGCACTTGGAAACCCCAGGTGCTTCAAAAATTGATTTGTAAAAATGAAAAAGTGGAAAAAAAAACACTTCTTTATTTTTACGGATTAATTTGTGAAGCACCTGGGGGTTCCAAGTGCTCACTAGGCATCTAGATAGGTGCCTTGGGGGGTCTAGTTTCCAAAATGGGGTCACTTGTGGGGGATCTCTAATGTTTAGGCACACAGGGGCTCTCCAAATGTGACATGGTGTCCGCTAACAAATTGAATGGAAAATCGGCTCAAATTGTTAGCGGACACCATGTTGCGCTTGGAAAGCCCCTGTGTGCCTAAACATTGGAGCTACCCCACAAGTGACCCCATTTTGGAAACTAGACCCCCCAAGTCACCTATCTAGATGCATAGTGAGCACTTGGAACCCCCAGGTGCTTCACAAATTAATCCGTAAAAATAAAAAAGTGGTTTTTTTCCACTTTTTCATTTTTACAAATCAATTTGTGAAGCACCTGGGGGGTTCCAAGTGCTCACTATGCATCTAGATAGGTGCCTTGGGGGGTCTAGTTTCCAAAATGGGTTTACTTGTGGGGGAGCTCCAATGTTTAGGCACACAGGGACTCTGCAAATGCAACATGGTGTCTGCTAACAAATTGAATGGAAAATCGGCTCAAATTGTTAGCGGACACCATGTTGCGTTGGGAGAGCCCCTGTGTGCCTAAACATTGGGGCACCCTCACAAGTGACCCCATTTTGGAAACTAGACCCCCCAAGGCACCTATCTAGATGCATAGTGAGCACTTGGAACCCCCAGGTGCTTCACAAATTGATTCGTAAAAATGAAAAAGTGGAAAAAAAAACACTTCTTTATTTTTACGGATTAATTTGTGAAGCAGCTGGGGGTTCCAAGTGCTCACTATGCATCTAGATAGGTGCCTTGGGAGGTCTAGTTTCCAAAATGGGGTCACGTATGGGGGAGCTCTAATGTTTAGGCACACAGGGGCTCTCCAAACGCGACATGGTTTCCGCTAACAAATTGAATGGAAAATCGGCTCAAATTGTAAGCGGACACAATGTTGCGTTTGGAAAGTCCCTGTGTGCCTAAACATTAGTGCTCCCCCATAAGTGACCCCATTTTGGAAACTAGACCTCCCAAGGCACCTATCTAGATGCATAGTGAGCACTTGGAACCCCCAGCTGCTTCACAAATTAATCCGTAAAAATAAAGAAGTGTTTTTTTTTCCACTTTTTCATTTTTACGAATCAGTTTGTGAAGAACTTGGGGGTTGAAAGTGCTCACTATTCATCTAAATAGGTGCCTTTGGGTCTAGTTTCCAAAATGGGGTCACTTGTTGGGGAGCTCCAGTGTTTAGACACACAGGGGCTCTCCAAACGCGACATGGTTCCAATTTGTTAGCGGACACCATGTTGCGTTTGGAGAGCCCCTGTGTGCCTAAACATTGGAGCTCCCCCTCAAGTGACCCCATTTTGGAAACTAGACCCCCCAAGGCACCTACCTAGATGCATAGAGAGCACTTGGAAACCCCAGGTGCTTCACAAATTGATTCATAAAAATGAAAAAGTGGAAAAAAAAACACTTTTTTATTTTTACGGATTAACTTGTGAAGCACCTGGGGGTTCCAAGTGCTCACTATGCAACTAGATAGGTGCCTTGGGGGGTCTAGTTTCCAAAATGGGATCACTTGTGGGGGATCTCTAATGTTTACGCACACAGGGGCTCTCCAAACACGACATGGTGTCCGCTAACAAATTGAATGGAAAATCGGCTCAAATTGTTAGCGGACACCATGCTGCCTTTTGAGAGCCCCTGTGTGCCTAAACATTAGAGCTCCCCCACAAGTGACTCAATTTTGGAAACTAGACCCCCAAGGCACCTATCTAGATGCATAGTGAGCACTTGGAACCCCCAGGTGCTTCACAAATTGATTCGTAAAAATTAAAAAGTGGAAAAAAAAACACTTATTTATTTTTACGGATTAATTTTTGAAGCACCTGGGGGTTACAAGTGCTCACTATTCATCTAGATAGGTGCCTTGGAGGATCTAGTTTCCAAAATGGGGTCACTTGTGAGGGAGCTCCAATGTTTAGGCACACAGTTGCTCTCCAAACGCAACATGGTGTCCGCTAACAAATTGAATGGAAAATCGGCTCAAATTGTTAGCGGACACCATGTTGCGTTTGGAAAGCCCCTGTGTGCCTAAACATTGGAGCTCCCCCACAAGTGACACCATTTTGGAAACTAGACCCCCCAAGGCACCTATCTAGATGCATAGTGAGCACGTGGAACCCCCAGGTGCTTCACAAATTAATCCGTAAAAATAAAAAAGTGTTTTTTTTCTCCACTTTTTCATTTTTACAAATCAATTTGTGAAGCACCTGGGGGTTCCAAGTGCTCACTATGCATCTAGATAGGTGCCTTTGGGTCTAGTTTCCAAAATGGGGTCACTTGTTGGGGAGCTCCAATGTTTAGGCACACAGGGGCTCTCCAAACGCGACATGGTTCCAATTTGTTAGCGGACACCATGTTGCGTTTGGAGAGCCCCTGTGTGCCTAAACATTGGAGCTCCCCCTCAAGTGACCCCATTTTGGAAACTAGACCCCCCAAGGCACCTACCTAGATGCCTAGAGAGCACTTGGAAACCCCAGGTGCTTCACAAATTGATTTGTAAAAATGAAAAAGTGGAAAAAAAAACACTTTTTTATTTTTACGGATTAACTTGTGAAGCACCTGGGGGTTCCAAGTGCTCACTATGCAACTAGATAGGTGCCTAGGGGGTCTAGTTTCCAAAATGGGGTCACTTGTGGGGGATCTCTAATGTTTAGGCACACAGGGGCTCTCCAAACGCGACATGGTGTCCGCTAACAAATTGAATGGAAAATCGGCTCAAATTGTTAGCGGACACCATGTTGCGTTTGGAGAGCCCCTGTGTGCCTAAACATTAGAGCTCTCCCACAAGTGACCCAATTTTGGAAACTAGACCCCCAAGGCACCTATCTAGATGCATAGTGAGCACTTGGAACCCCCAGGTGCTTCACAAATTGATTCGTAAAAATGAAAAAGTGGAAAAAAAAACACTTTTTTAATTTTACGGATTAACTTGTGAAGCACCTGGGGGTTCCAAGTGCTCACTATGCAACTAGATAGGTGCCTTGGGGGGTCTAGTTTCCAAAATGGGGTCACTTGTGGGGGATCTCTAATGTTTAGGCACACAGGGGCTCTCCAAACGCGACATGGTGTCTGCTAACAAATTGAATGGAAAATCGGCTCAAATTGTTAGCGGACACCATGTTGCGTTTGGAGAGCCCCTGTGTGCCTAAACATTAGAGCTCCTCCACAAGTGACCCAATTTTGGAAACTAGACCCCCAAGGCACCTATCTAGATGCATAGTGAGCACTTGGAACCCCCAGGTGCTTCACAAATTGATTCGTGAAAATGAAAAAGTGGAAAAAAAAACACTTTTTTATTTTTACGGATTAATTTGTGAAGCACCTGGGGGTTACAAGTGCTCACTATTCATCTAGATAGGTGCCTTGGGGGATCTAGTTTCCAAAATGGGGTCACTTGTGAGGGAGCTCCAATGTTTAGGCACACAGGGGCTCTCCAAACGCAACATGGTGTCCGCTAACAAATTGAATGGAAAATCGGCTAAAATTGTTAGCGGACACCATGTTGCGCTTGGAAAGCCCTTGTGTGAATAAACATTGGAGCTACCCCACAAGTGACCCCATTTTGGAAACTAGACCCCACAAGGCACCTATCTAGATGCATAGTGAGCACTTGGAACCCCCAGGTGCTTCACAAATTAATCCGTAAAAATAAAAAAGTGTTTTTTTTCCACTTTTTCATTTTTACAAATCAATTTGTGAAGCACCTGGGGGGTTCCAAGTGCTCACTATGCATCTAGATAGGTGCCTTGGGGGGTCTAGTTTCCAAAATGGGGTTAATTGTGGGGGAGCTCCAATGTTTAGGCACACAGGGACTCTCCAAATGCAACATGGTGTCTGCTAACAAATTGAATGGAAAATCGGCTCAAATTGTTAGCGGACACCATGTTGCGTTTGGAGAGCCCCTGTGTGCTTAAACATTGGGGCTCCCCCACAAGTGACCCCATTTTGGAAACTTGACCCCCAAGGCACCTATCTAGATGCATAGTGAGCACTTGGAACCCCCAGGTGCTTCACAAATTGATTCGTAAAAATGAAAAAGTGGAAAAAAAAACACTTTTTTATTTTTACGGATTAACTTGTGAAGCACCTGGGGGTTCCAAGTGCTCACTATGTAACTAGATAGGTGCCTTGGGGGGTCTAGTTTCCAAAATGGGGTCACTTGTGGGGGATCTCTAATGTTTAGGCACACAGGGGCTCTCCAAACGCGACATGGTGTCCGCTAACAAATTGAATGGAAAATCGGCTCAAATTGTTAGCGGACACCATGTTGCGTTTGGAGAGCCCCTGTGTGCCTAAACATTAGAGCTCCCCCACAAGTGACCCAATTTTGGAAACTAGACCCCCAAGGCACCTATCTAGATGCATAGTGAGCACTTGGAACCCCCAGGTGCTTCACAAATTGATTCGTAAAAATGAAAAAGTGGAAAAAAAAACACTTTTTTAATTTTACAGATTAACTTGTGAAGCACCTGGGGGTTCCAAGTGCTCACTATGCAACTAGATAGGTGAATTGGGGGGTCTAGTTTCCAAAATGGGGTCACTTGTGGGGGATCTCTAATGTTTAGGCACACAGGGGCTCTCCAAACGCGACATGGTGTCTGCTAACAAATTGAATGGAAAATCGGCTCAAATTGTTAGCGGACACCATGTTGCGTTTGGAGAGCCCCTGTGTGCCTAAACATTAGAGCTCCTCCACAAGTGACCCAATTTTGGAAACTAGACCCCCAAGGCACCTATCTAGATGCATAGTGAGCACTTGGAACCCCCAGGTGCTTCACAAATTGATTTGTAAAAATGAAAAAGTGGAAAAAAAAACACTTTTTTATTTTTACGGATTAATTTGTGAAGCACCTGGGGGTTACAAGTGCTCACTATTCATCTAGATAGGTGCCTTGGGGGATCTAGTTTCCAAAATGGGGTCACTTGTGAGGGAGCTCCAATGTTTAGGCACACAGGGGCTCTCCAAACGCAACATGGTGTCCGCTAACAAATTGAATGGAAAATCGGCTAAAATTGTTAGCGGACACCATGTTGCGCTTGGAAAGACCCTGTGTGCCTAAACATTGGAGCTACCCCACAAGTGACCCCATTTTGGAAACTAGACCCCACAAGGCACCTATCTAGATGCATAGTGAGCACTTGGAACCCCCAGGTGCTTCACAAATTAATCCGTAAAAATAAAAAAGTGGTTTTTTTCCACTTTTTCATTTTTACAAATCAATTTGTGAAGCACCTGGGGGGTTCCAAGTGCTCACTATGCATCTAGATAGGTGCCTTGGGGGGTCTAGTTTCCAAAATGGGGTTAATTGTGGGGGAGCTCCAATGTTTAGGCACACAGGGACTCTCCAAATGCAACATGGTGTCTGCTAACAAATTGAATGGAAAATCGGCTCAAATTGTTAGCGGACACCATGTTGCGTTGGGAGAGCCCCTGTGTGCCTAAACATTGGGGCTCCCCCACAAGTGACCCCATATTGGAAACTAGACCCCCCAAGGCACCTATCTAGATGCATAGTGAGCACTTGGAACCCCCAGGTGCTTCACAAATTGATTCGTAAAAATGAAAAAGTGGAAAAAAAAACACTTTTTTATTTTTATGGATTAACTTGTGAAGCACCTGGGGGTTCCAAGTGCTCACTATGCAACTAGATAGGTGCCTTGGGGGGTCTAGTTTCCAAAATGGGGTCACTTGTGGGGGATCTCTAATGTTTAGGCACACAGGGGCTCTCCAAACGCGACATGGTGTCCGCTAACAAATTGAATGGAAAATCGGCTCAAATTGTTAGCGGACACCATGTTGCGTTTGGAGAGCCCCTGTGTGCCTAAACATTGGAGCTACCCCACAAGTGACCCCATTTTGGAAACTAGACCCCACAAGGCACCTATCTAGATGCATAGTGAGCACTTGGAACCCCCAGGTGCTTCACAAATTAATCCGTAAAAACAAAAAAAGTGTTTTTTTTCCACTTTTTCATTTTTACAAATCAATTTGTGAAGCACCTGGGGGGTTCCAAGTGCTCACTATGCATCTAGATAGGTGCCTTGGGGGGTCTAGTTTCCAAAATGGGGTTAATTGTGGGGGAGCTCCAATGTTTAGGCACACAGGGACTCTCCAAATGCAACATGGTGTCTGCTAACAAATTGAATGGAAAATCGGCTCAAATTGTTAGCGGACACCATGTTGCGTTGGGAGAGCCCCTGTGTGCCTAAACATTGGGGCTCCCCCACAAGTGACCCCATTTTGGAAACTAGACCCCCCAAGGCACCTATCTAGATGCATAGTGAGCACTTGGAACCCCCAGGTGCTTCACAAATTGATTCGTAAAAATGAAAAAGTGGAAAAAAAAACACTTTTTTATTTTTACGGATTAATTTGTGAAGCACCTGGGGGTTCCAATTGCTCACTATGCATCTAGATAGGTGCCTTGGGGGGTTGAGTTTCCAAAATGGGGTCACTTGTGGGTGAGCTTCAATGTTTAGGCACACAGGGGCTCTCCAAACACAACATGGTGTCAGCTAACAAATTGAATAGAAAATCGGTTAAAATTGTTAGCGGACACCATGTTGCATTTGGAAAGCCCCTGTGTGCCTAAACATTGGAGCTCCCCCACAAGTGACCCCATTTTGGAAACTAGACCCCCCAAGGCACCTACCTAGATGGATAGAGAGGACTTGGAAGCCCCATGTGCTTCACAAATTGATTTGTAAAAATGAAAAAGTGGAAAAAAAAGCACTTTTTTATTTTTACGGATTAATTTGTGAAGCACCTGGGGGTTCCAAGTGCTCACTATGCATCTAGGTAGGTGCCTTGGGGGGTCTAGTTTCCAAAATGGGGTCACTTGTGGGGGATCTCTAATGTTTAGGCACACAGGGGCTCTCCAAACGTGACATGGTGTCCGCTAACAAATTGAATGGAAAATCGGCTCAAAATGTTAGCGGACACCATGTTGCGCTTGGAAAGCCCCTGTGTGCCTAAACATTGGAGCTACCCCACAAGTGACCCCATTTTGGAAACTAGACCCCCCAAGTCACCTATCTAGATGCATAGTGAGCACTTGGAACCCCCAGGTGCTTCACAAATTAATCTGTAAAAATAAAAAAGTGTTTTTTTTCCACTTTTTCATTTTTACAAATCAATTTGTGAAGCACCTGGGGGGTTCCAAGTGCTCACTATGCATCTAGATAGGTTCCTTGGGGGGTCTAGTTTCCAAAATGGGGTTACTTGTGGGGGAGCTCCAATGTTTAGGCACACAGGGACTCTCCAAATGCAACATGGTGTCTGCTAACAAATTGAATGGAAAATCGGCTCAAATTGTTAGCGGACACCATGTTGCGTTGGGAGAGCCCCTGTGTGCCTAAACATTGGGGCTCCCCCACAAGTGACCCCATTTTGGAAACTAGACCCCCCAAGGCACCTATCTAGATGCATAGTGAGCACTTGGAACCCCCAGGTGCTTCACAAATTGATTCGTAAAAATGAAAAAGTGGAAAAAAAAACACTTTTTTATTTTTACGGATTAATTTGTGAAGCACCTGGGGGTTCCAAGTGCTCACTATGCATCTAGATAGGTGCCTTGGGGGGTCCAGTTTCCAAAATGGGGTCACTTGTGGGGGAGCTTCAATGTTTAGGCACACAGGGGCTCTCCAAACACAACATGGTGTCAGCTAACAAATTGAATAGAAAATCGGTTAAAATTGTTAGCGGACACCATGTTGCATTTGGAAAGCCCCTGTGTGCCTAAACATTGGAGCTCCCCCACAAGTGACCCCATTTTGGAAACTAGACCCCCCAAGGCACCTATCTAGATGCACAGTGAGCACTTGGAACCCCCAGGTGCTTCACAAATTAATCTGTAAAAATAAAAAAGTGTTTTTTTTCCACTTTTTCATTTTTACGAATCAATTTGTGAAGCACCTGGGGGTTCCAAGTGCTCACTATGCATCTAGATAGGTGCCTTGGGAGGTCTAGTTTCCAAAATGGGGTCACGTATGGGGGAGCTCTAATGTTTAGGCACACAGGAGCTCTCCAAACGCGACATGGTTTCCGCTAACAAATTGAATGGAAAATCGGCTCAAATTGTAAGCGGACACAATGTGGCGTTTGGAAATTCCCTGTGTGCCTAAACATTAGTGCTCCCCCATAAGTGACCCCATTTTGGAAACTAGACCTCCCAAGGCACCTATCTAGATGCATAGTGAGCACTTGGAACCCCCAGGTGCTTCACAAATTAATCCGTAAAAATAAAAAAGTGTTTTTTTTTCCACTTTTTCATTATTACGAATCAGTTTGTGAAGCACTTGGGGGTTGAAAGTGCTCACTATTCATCTAGATAGGTGCCTTTGGGGTCTAGTTTCCAAAATGGGGTCACTTGTTGGGGAGCTCCAATGTTTAGGCACACAGGGGCTCTCCAAACGCGACATGGTTCCAATTTGTTAGCGGACACCATGTTGCGTTTGGAGAGCCCCTGTGTGCCTAAACATTGGAGCTCCCCCTCAAGTGACCCCATTTTGGAAACTAGACCCCCCAAGGCACCTACCTAGATGCATAGAGAGCACTTGGAAACCCCAGGTGCTTCACAAATTGATTCGTAAAAATGAAAAAGTGGAAAAAAAAACACTTTTTTATTTTTACGGATTAACTTGTGAAGCACCTGGGGGTTCCAAGTGCTCACTATGCAACTAGATAGGTGCCTTGGGGGGTCTAGTTTCCAAAATGGGGTCACTTGTGGGGGATCTCTAATGTTTAGGCACACAGGGGCTCTCCAAACGCGACATGGTGTCCGCTAACAAATTGAATGGAAAATCGGCTCAAATTGTTAGCGGACACCATGTTGCCTTTGGAGAGCCCCTGTGTGCCTAAACATTAGAGCTCCCCCACAAGTGACCCAATTTTGGAAACTAGACCCCCAAGGCACCTATCTAGATGCATAGTGAGCACTTGGAACCCCCAGGTGCTTCACAAATTAATCCGTAAAAATAAAAAAGTGTTTTTTTTCTCCACTTTTTCATTTTTACAAATCAATTTGTGAAGCACCTGGGGGTTCCAAGTGCTCACTATGCATCTAGATAGGTGCCTTGGGGGGTCTAGTTTCCAAAATGGGGTCACTTGTGGGGGAGCTCCAATGTTTAGGCACACAGGGGCTCTCCAAACGCGACATGGTGTCCGCTAACAAATTGAATGGAAAAGCGGCTCAAATTGTTAGCGGACACCATGTTGCGTTTGGAGAGCCCCTGTGTGCCTAAACATTGGAGCTCCCCCACAAGTGACCCCATTTTGGAAACTAGACCCCCAAGGCACCTATCTAGATGCATAGTGAGCACTTGGAACCCCCAGGTGCTTCACAAATTAATCCGTAAAAATAAAAAAGTGTTTTTTTTCCACTTTTTCATTTATACGAATCAATTTGTGAAGCACCTGGGGGTTCCAAGTGCTCACTATGCATATAGATAGGTGCCTTTGGGGGTCTAGTTTCCAAAATGTGGTCACTTGTGAGGGAACTCCAATGTTTAGGCACACAGGGGCTCTCCAAACGCAACTTGGCATCCGCTAATTATTCAAGCAAATTTTACAATCAAAAAGTCAAATGGCGCTCCTTCCCTTCCGAGCCCTGCTGTGCGCCGAAACAGTGGTTTTTCCCCACATATGGGGTATCTGCGTGCCCAGGGGAAATTGCCAAACAAATTTTGGGGTCCATTTTTTCTTGTTACCCCTGCGAAAATAAAAAAATTGGGTCTAAAGTAACATTTTTGTGAAAAAAGTTAAATGTTCATTTTCTTCTTCCACATTTCAAATATTCCTGTGAATCACCTGAAGGGTTAATAAAGTTCTTGAATGTGGTTTTGAGCACCTTGGGGGGTGCAGTTTTTAGAATGGTGTCACTTTTGGGTATTTTCTGTCATAAAGACCTCTCAAAGTGACTTCAAATGTAATGTGGTCCCTAAAAAATGGTTTTGTAAATTTTGTTTGAAAAATGAGAAATCGCTGGTAAACTTTTAACCCTTATAGCGCCCTAACAAAAAAAAATTTGGTTCCAAAATTGTGCTGATGTAAAGTAAACATGTGGGAAATGTTATTTATTAACTCTTTTGTGTGACATATCTCTCTGATTTAAGTGCATAAAAATTCAAATTGCAAAATTTTCAAAATTTTCGCCAAATTTCCATTTTTTTCACAAATAAACACAAGTGATATCGAAGAAATTTTACCACAATCATGAAGTACAATATGTCACAAAAGAACAATCTCAGAATCAGGGGGATCCGTTGAAGCGTTCCAGAGTAATTATCTCATAAATTGACAGTGGTCAGAATTGTAAAAATTTGCCTGCTCATTAACGCGCAAACCACCCTCGGGGGTAAAGGGGTTAAAAAAGCAGCCATAGAGTGTCCGGAAACCTTCCCCCACACTTTTCTTAGCCAGGGCTGCTTCTCGGCAGGTTTGGACGGACCCTCCAGAAAACCGGAGACTCCTCCGGTGGGCCCTGGCTTCTCCTTCAGGAGAGTTCATAGTGCCGAGGTGAGGCCATGATGATGATAGAGGTCACCATCTGCTTAGTTTTCTGTTACTTGGAATGCAAGCGCAAGTATGCAGCCACCCACCCACCCACAGGCCGCAATACAAAACTGCCAGATTTCAGGGCAGCTACTTGCACTTGAAATGTGGCCTTCTAGACTCGTGGAGGCGGAAGCTTTTCACAACCTCGTGCCTCATGTCCCGTGTCTATACTCGGTTCCCAGCAATCACTATTTCTCCCGGTGTTGTCTCTGCCTTCTACAAGCGCGGGTCCCTGAACATTACTGCTGGTACTTTTCTGTGGGAATTTGCTTGCCACCTACCAGCCTGGAATATTTCTAGTAAACTATGGTATGATGCCATGGTATTAGCACTGCCCCCAGTACTAGTAGCGAAGCCATCCCCAATTTCCTTCTCAGGAATTTTATTTGGTAAACTGAATGGCTGCCCAAATACATTAGTTTCTCACAAAGGAGCTGAAGATAGAGTGGCAGTAGGTGCAAGTTTCTCCAGCCTGTAAGATATTAGAGGGTGAATGGCAGCACATTGGATCAGTGGGTAGCACTGAAGCCTTGCAGCGCTGGGATCCTGGATTCAACTCCCAGCAAGGACAATAACATCAAGGACTTTGTATGTTCTCCTCGTGTTTGCGTGGGCTTCCACCTCAGTAAAAAAGCAGCCATAGAGTGTCCGGGAACCTTCCCACACACTTTTCTTAGCCAGGACTGCTTCTCGGCAGGGTTGGACGGTCCCACCAGAGAATTCTCTGGTGCTCCCCAGCTTCTACCTCAGGAGAGTTCATGATAGCGCTTGTTATGATCTGCAACATCCACTAAGGAAAGATAGGGGAAAGCTGTCCCTACAGTAAGACTAAGCTGAATCCCTACGATGTAGCGGGCTGCCTGTTCCTAGTGGACAGACCCGCCTAAGTCCTCGGCTAGTCTGAACGAAGACCTATAGCATTAAGGGAGGGGTCCCTAAAAGAACTAAGGACTGGGACAAAAAATAGGACACCTCCTAAACAGAGAAGTTGTTGTAGAACACAAAAAGACAAACTGACAAAAAGTACTAGAGTTCCCAGAAGGACCAAGCGAACTGACAGAGAAAGGCACCGAAGCACCAAGCTAGAGAAACAGTCAAACATTGAAGTCCAGCACAGCCAGAAGGGCGGAGCTAGAATATAAAGGCAGATGGTCACGTGACTGCAAAACACAAGATGGAAAAAACAAACAGGAGGGTTCTAACAGTGCTAACTTTGCAGCTGCTGTTTTTCAATCTGAAACAGCTTCTCAGTGGGAGTTGTATTTGACCACAGCCATATTCTTTAGCTCAGTGAAAGAACTGGCATAGAGGGAAACCGTATCTACTCCAACTGTCGTTTCTCCATCACCAGATTCCGTCCATTGTCACACATGACCATGCCTGGCTGTATGTTCAGCGGTGAGAGTCACTGATCAGGCTGCTGTGTTAAAGCTTTCAACAACTCTGCAGCGCTGGGTGGTTTGTCACCTAAGCATTAAGCATGTTATCTTCAGCACAGCCTGTTGCCGCTTGGCCAAGGCAGTGCTGTAGTGCTTTCAGCTTGTGACTGATGTGGTAGTTTCGGAGATGGAGGAGGAGGTGCAGGAGCTGAACAATGTGATTACATTGAGGTTACATTGGCGACTCTGTTTTCTATACTAAAGAAAGTTCCTACTGTTTTGTTTTTTAAGTTATTTTTTAAGACAAATGCATTCACCGGGAAATGTTATTTTAACATTTTACAACCCTATCTGGCAATGTGGTATGTGACACATCATCAGACACATCCTGTTTCATTTATGATGGAGGGACTCTGAAACTCACAAAGCCTATTTTTATAGGGCCATCAGTCGGCCCTTACTATTCTTAAAATGCCAGCAGTCAGCCCTTGCTATTGCTAGAGAGCCATCAGCCGGCTATGCTTTGTTGTTCCCATTATTAACGAGTGGGTCTCCTACACTGTTATTACGTATGCAGTGACTGCAAGGGCTGCCAAAAATTTGGATGCAACCCAATACCCCTTTGAAGAGACATAGAGGAGGGTCTCTGTAAAAAAAATGTTCCCATTATAAAGAAGCGGGTCTCCTATAGTGGTAATGCCCATGTTGCGACTGCAAGGGCTGCCAAAAATTGAGAAAAACCCCACTAACAATTTAAAGACACATAGAGCAGGGCCACAGTGTGGGTGTGAAGAGTCAGCCTGTCAGCATTTTCAGTTGACAGGCGAATGCGCTTATCAGTTATAATTCCACCAGCGGCACTAAAAACCCGCTCTGATAAAACGCTAGCAGCAGGGCAGCCCAGGACCTCCAAGGCACAGAGAGCCAGTTCATTCCACGTATCCAGATTGGATACCCAATATTTATAAGGCACAGAGGAACCACGGAGGACGTTGATACGGTCGGCAAGGTACTCTCTCAGCATCTTCCCAAACTTTGCACTCCTTGTGAGAGTATCCCGAACCTCAGGGCCTGTGCGATGGGAGGGTCTGAGAAAACGGTCCCAGAACTTTGACAGTGTTTCCCTCCCTTTGCTGGATTGCATTTGTGTCTCTCTCGCCTGTACTCCTTGGTTGTCCAAAGAACTGTGACCTCTGCTGCCAGCATTTTTAGATGGGAATTTTTTTTAATAGTTTCACCTCAGGAATAAGAGATATAAAGTTCTCCTTGTAGCGTGGGTCTAGAAGTGTCACCAACCAGTAATGACTGTCACCCAAAATTTTGAGAATGCGAGGGTCATGGGAAAGGCAGCGTAACATAAACTCAGCCATGCGTGCCAGACTGCTAACAGGCAAGACTTCCGTGTCCTCACCAAGAGGATGACTGACCATGCTCTCCTCCTCCTCCTCTCTGTTCTCTGGCTATCAAAGCTGAACAGACGGTATGATAGTTGTGCAGGTAGTACCGTCTATAGCGCATGAAACTAGTCCCTGTTCTTCCTCCTCCTCCTCTTTCTCATTGTCACCCAATCCACATTGGGATGAGATGAGGCTGGGCTGTGTGTAATCACCCTGTATGGTTACTTGCTCCATCTTATCATGCTCCGACAGCAATGCATCCTCTTTGATTGTGAGCAGAGAGCGTTTCAGAAGACAGAGAAGTGGTATGGTGAAGCTAATTATGGCGTCATCGCCACTCACAATCTTGGTGGAGTCCTCAAAGTTTTGGAGGATGGTACATATGTCTGACATCCATGTCCACTCCTGAGGTCTTATGTGTGGAGTCTGAACTGAATACCGACGGCCTTATTGATGCTGGTACTCAACAACTGCCCTCTTCTGCTCACAAATCCTTCCCAACATCTGCAGTGTAGAGTTCCAACGCGGGGGAACACCATATACCAGTCTGCGAGCCGGAAGCTGCAAACGCTGCTGAAACACGGCAAGGGTGGCAGAAGCTGTAGGTGACTTTCTAAAATGGGCACACAGGAGGCGTACTTTAACAAGCAGATCCGGCAGCTCCGGGTAGGATTTGAGAAAACGTTGAACCACAAGGTTAAGCACATGGGCCAGGCATGGTATGTGTGTGAGCTCGCCTCGCCTCAGAGCCGCCACCAGGTTCTGGCCATTGTCACACATGACCATGCCTGGCTGTAGGTTCAGCGGTGTGAACCACAGATCTGCCTGCACTTTCAGAGCTGTCCACAACTCTTCAGCATTGTGCGGTTTGTCGCCTAAGCATATTAGCTTCAGCATAGCCTGCTGCCGCTTGGCCGAGGCAGTGCTGCAGTGCTTCCAGTTTGTGACTGATGTGGTCATTTCGGAGATGGGGGCTGAAGAGGAGTAGGAGGCTGAGGAGGATAAGGTGCAGGAGCTGTAAACTGTGGGGGCAACCCTGATTGACCTAGGGCCCGCAATCCTTGGCGTCGGGAGGACGTGGTCCGTCCCAAGGTCCGACTGGGTCCCGGCTTCCACTATGTTAACCTAGTGTGCCGTCAGCGAGATGTACCTTCCCTGCCCACAAGCACTTGTCCATGTGTCTGTGGTTAGGTGGACTTTCCCGGTAACTGCGATGCGGAGTGCACGGCTAATGTTTTGGGACACGTGCTTGGTTAATGCGGGGACGGCACACTGGGAGAAATAGTGGTGGATGGGGACTGAGTACTGAGGGATGGCTGCCGCTATCAGGTTGCGGAATGCTTCCATCTCCACGAGCCTAAAAGACAACATTTCGAGTGCAAGCAAAAGTGAAATGTGGGAATTTAGTAGTGTGGCCTGTGGGGCTTTGACTGCGTATTTGCGCTTGCGTTCCAAGGACTGTGGTATGGACAACTGAACGTTGCACTGGGACAAGGATGTGGACGTGCTTCCTGATGCTGCTACTTGAGAGTATGCAATAATAGGTGCAGGGCAGGAGGCATCTTCGCATGCACCATGGACAGGGGATTGGCTTTCATGCACAAAAGTGGAAGAAGCAATGGTGGCACCCACAGACACTGTTCCTGGACCCTGGGGTTCGGCCCACAAAGTCAGGTGCTTTGCTGCCATGTGCCTGATCATGCTGGTGGTGGTCAGGCTGGTCGTTTTGCCACCCGTGCTGATGCTGGCCTTGCAGGTGGTGCAAATGGCCTTTTTGGGGTTATCGGCAAAGTCTTTAAAAAACAACCAGACTCGAGAAGACAAAACAGTTGTACTGGCAACTTCCTTCGTGTTGGTGTTACGGGGAACGGTTGCCTGCCTTCTGTCTGCGGCCACCACACTGCTTCTGCCCGTTGGGGTGCTCTGCCTCCCTTCCCCTGTGTGCTGCTCTCCTCGCTCTGCATGTCCTCCTGCCAGGTTGGGTCAGTTACTATATCATCCACCACCTCGTATTCCACTTCCGCACTCTGGTCCTCCTCCTGACTCTCTGACAATTGTGTCTCATCATCGTCCACCTCTTGTGACACTTTCCCACCGTCGCCTTCGTGTGACCGTGGCTGCTAAAATATTTGGGCATCGCTACATGCGATCTCCTCTTTCCCCGCTTCAAGTGGACCGGGCGAGAGGCCTGAATCTATAAATGGAAAAGTGAACAGCTCTTCGGAGTGTCCAAGTGTGGGATAAGTGGTCTCTGGGCAATCGGCATGGTGGGAGGAAGGAGGTTCAGGTTGAGGAATATGGGGTCCAGACTCAGAGCTACTGAGACATGACTGTGTCGAAGACAAGGTGGTGGTGGCTAAGTGACTGGAAGCATTATCTGCTATCCAACCAATAAGCTTTTCACACTGCTCTGTGTTCAATAGTGGTGTTCTGTGGTCCCTTATTAATTGGGACAGGAAGGTTGAGCGAGAAGATGTGGGTGCTTGTTGTGGCACAATTTCAGCTTGCCCACAGCCTCAGCCTCTGCATGCACCATCATCACCATCACGTCCAGTTCCCCGTCTCTTGCCACGTGCCTTGCCCATTTTAAATGGAGGACAATATCTTCCACGCTCACTACAAATGACTGAATTTGGAGCAAACTTATATGTGATCCGTGTGATGGACAACCACAGTTTTAAATAGCTGGCCTGTAGGTAACTATTTTGAACAGCAAACTCATGTGAATTGCTTCACTGACACACTGAAACAAATTTTTAATGGAGGTCAGAAATGCCAGTATTTTCTGAAAACGTATATGTGATCCGTGTGATGGAGAAAGCACAGTTTTAAATACCTGGCCTGTAGGTAACTATTTTGAATAGCAAACCGGTGTCAAAAACTTTGCTGACAGACTGAGACAAATTTTTAATGGAGGCCAGAAATGGCAGTATTTTCTGAAAACGTATATGTGATCCGTGTGATGGAGAAAACTCGTTTTAAATAGCTGGCCTGTAGGTAACTATTTTAAACAGCAAACCAGTGTCAAAAACTTTGCTGACACACTGAAACAAATTTTTAATGGAGGTCAGAAATGGTAGCATTTTCTGAAAATGTATATGTGGTCCGTGTGATGGAGAAAACACAGTTTTAAATACCTGGCCTGTAGGTAACTATTTTGAACAGCAATCTGGTGTCAATTGCTTCACTGACACACTGAAAAAAAAATTAATGTTTAATGGAGGCCAGAAATGGCAGTATTTTCAGCGCAATTATATGTGATCCGTGTGATGGACAAACGACAGTTTTAAATAGCTGGATTTTTAGCGCTGTAATTTGGACAGGACCTGGCTGTATTCTGCAGTGCCAACAAGCAAATGGCAAAGAAAAACTGTGTTCTCTGGATTGCTTTTTAAGCAAATAATGAGGATCAAGATCCCAAAAAAAAGTATTCCTGGCCCCTGAGACCTGGGCCTATTTCTAGAAATATCTAACAGCAGCAACAGACAGAACTGGAGTGGAGCCTCTTGTGCTATATGCACTGCAGTCTGCTATATACCCTGCCTGCCTTTATACACTGCCTGCCTTATATCTCTGCAGATGGATTAGTCCTCAGAAGGACTGTTTGTTGAGATGGATATGTGTCTCTAATATAGTTTGGTACACCTACACTAACTAGAAACAAGCAAATCTCTCCCTAGCTCAGCAGCAGTTCTCCCTACACTGTCTGATCCAGAGTGACTGTGGCGAGCATGGCAGCGCCAGGTCTGATATAGACCTGATGACGTTGTGCGGCCAGCCAATCACTGTAAAGCCACAACAAAATGGCTACGGCATTACAGTGAATGGCAGGCAATCCCTGCATGTTAATTGGCGCTCTAAAGAGTGCCAAACATGCAGGGAGGAAACCCGAGCTCCCGCCAAGCAACCCCAGAAATACTCGGCGAGCGCCGAGCATCTTGAGCAGTGAGATGCTCGGACGAGCACCGAGCAGTAGCGAACATGCTCGCTCATCACTAATAGTTATGTGTGCAGAAAAATAAAAAAAAGTTATGACTATTTGAAGAAAAGGAGGAAAAAAAGGAGAGCTCAAAAATGAGAATTGACTTGGACAGGAAAGGGTTAATATAACATCTGGCTGCTGTACAAAATCGCCAATAAAAAAAGCTATAAAAACGCATTAATACAGTATGTGAAGTATTCTAAGGGACCAATTTGCTAGTCTTCTCAAGGGCTTAAGCTTCACAGTGAAATATACCTACCCAAGCTTTTTTTCTGTTTTAAATTTTTCATAATTTTTGCAAGGTTGTTGAAAACATGACACAATGAAAAATAAGATACTGTATTGTATTTTAGATCTGTAGAAATGCTAATTTAATTAATTTAATATCCATGATTTATAAAACACTGACCTATCCTTTAGTGATATACAAAAATAACTTCGACTAAATACATATTCTGAATTAGACTCACCATCTAATCCAATCTAATTTTCCAAATCCCGCATGTTAAGCAGACAGTTTACCAGGACGTAAATACCAGGAGGTTAAAAGGGTTGTCCCAAAAATAAAGTACATTTAATCAATAGATCTTGAAATAATAATAATAATAATAACACATCCAATTGTGAAAATTATTTTTATTCCAAGATCTATTGATTTAAATGTACTTTGTTCTTGAAAAAATACCTTTAATTCCGTGATGACAGAACAGAAGGTTGTTTATGTTCAAATACATAACCAGAGATATTAAAAATACAAGTAAACCACCATGATTTTTGGAAAAATGTGTGCTGCTATATTATCAAATAGTAAAATAATGTGCACCATGCAAATGATCAGAGTAGGATGATTAGGAAGGTAAGTACCAAATATACTCGATTATATGCCAACCCGAATATAAGCCGAGGCACCTAATTTTACCACAAAAACCTGAGAAAACTTATTGACTCGAGTATAAGCCTAGGGTGGGAAATGCAGCAGCTACTGGGAAATTTCCCCATCCTGGTATGCATGGCCTCCTCATCCCCAATCCTGGTACGCAAGGCCCCCTCATCCTCAATCCTGGTAGGCATGGCCCCCTCATCCCCAATCCTGCTATGCATGGCCCCCTGATCCTCAATCCTGGTAGGTATGGCCCCCTCATCCCCAATCCTGGTATGCATGGTCCCCGTATCCCCAATCTTGGTATGCATGGCCCCCTCATCCCCAATGCTGGTATGCATGAGCCCCTCATCCCCAATCCTGGTATGCATGGCCCCTCATCCCCAATCCTGGTATGCATGGCCCCCTCATCCAAATACTGGTATGCATGGCCCCTTCATCCTCAATCCTGGTATGCATGGCCCCCTCATCACCAATCCTGGTGTGAATGGCCCCTTCATCCCCAATCCTGGTGTGAATGGCTTCCGTAACACTGCACACATGAAAAAAATAAACACTTCTACTCACCTTCCTTCCCTCTGCTCCAGCGCTGCATAATGTTCTGCCAGCAGCTGATCTCAGCATCTGAGCAGCGCATGACATTACTGCTATGTGCCCTCAGAGGCTGAGGTGAGCTGTGGGGATATTCACTCCTCTCTATGCCGGGACTATGGGCGTGGAGAAGAGTGAATAGTCATTTTCTTTAATAGCGCACAGTGTCAGCAGCGGCCGCAGCTCCTGTTGCAGCTCAGCGACCCTCTGTTCCCGAATGAGAGTGGAGAAGAATGAATATTCATACTCTCTAATAGCAGGCACAGAGTATCGCTGAGCCTGTGCAGGAAGCCGGCAGCTGCGATTGACAGTGTGCGCTATTAAAGAAAATTAATATTCACTCTTTTCCACTCCCATGGGTGTGGAGAAGAGTGAATCTTCATTTTTTTTAGCAGCGGGCACACGTGGTAGCTCCAGCAGCCGTCTACTGCCGCCGCAACACCCCCACCATCTTCCACAGCCGGAATGCAAGTATACACTCAAGTATAATAATAATAATCTTTTTTTTTATTATTTATATAGCGCCAACATATTCTGCAGCGCTTCACACTTCCGACGTATTTACAGACATTATTGGCACTGTCCCCATTGGGGCTCACAATCTAGATTCCCCATCACTATGTCTTTGGAATGTGGGAGGAAACTGGAGAACCTGGTGGAAACCCATGCAAACATGGGGAGAACATACAAACTCCTTGAAAATGTTGTCCTTGGTGGGATTTGAACCCAGGACCCCAGTGCTGCAAGGCTGCAGTGTTAACCACTGAGCCACTGTGCTGTCCAGTATAAGCCAAGGGGGGCTTTTTCAGCCTAAAAAATGTGCTGAAAAAGTCGGCTTATACTCGAGTATATATGGTACAAGTATCAGAGAGCCGCACAGCATCCACAATATTAAAACATCAGCAAGAACAATATTTCACAAGCAGGAATGAAGACACGTTACAATTAGAGATGAGCGGTGTTCGACTAGAACTGTTCGCCAATCTCAAATTCGAGCTGTTTTGGGCGGTGTTCGAGTTGTTCGACGAACCCGAACGATTTGCAAAAAATTCGGCTGTTCGAGGTTATGTTCGATAACTGTTCGTGCACCAAAAGCGTGTCCTGCATGTCTGGCGCTATTTAGAGCACCAATCATGCAGGGATTGTCTGCCACTCACTGTAATGCCACAGCCATGGTGGTTGTGGCATTACAGTGATTGCCCAAATCGATAGGAACAGTGCCAACAGTGAAACATGAAAAGCCGGCAATTCAGCAGCGGCATACACCGGTACCCGACAATTTAGAACCGAAAGAATAGAGCTTCACACATAGATTAGATAGATATAAACATGTCAGCCACATATATACGAAGTACAGTGACAGTATTGCTTACTGTACTTGTCATTTAGCGTAAAGGATTTATCAAAAAAAATAATAGTGTTTTCATGCACCGTCTCTTTAAAAAAGCCGGCCGGCAATTCAGCAGCGGTACCCGACAATTTAGAATAGAAAGAATAGAGAATCACACATAGATTAGATAGATAGAAACATGTCAGTCACATATATATGAAGTACAGTGACAGTGCTGCTTACTGTACTTGTCATTTAGCGTAAAGGATTTATCAAAAAAAATAATAGTGTTTTCATGCACCGTCTCTTTAAAAAAGTCGGCCGGCAATTCAGCAGCGGTACCCGACAATTTATAACAGACAGAATAGAGCTTCACACATAGATTAGATAGATAGAAACATGTCAGTCACATATATATGAAGTACAGTGATAGTGTTGGTTACTGTACTTGTCATTTAGTATTAAAATAAAGGATTTATTATTAAAAAAATTGGCGTGGGGTTCCCCTTAATTTTAGGCTCTAGCGGAGGTTAAGCAGACGGCTGGGGCAGATGTTTGAAGCCTGGGAAGGGGGTAATACCCACGGAGCTTCCCAGGCTACTAATATCAGCCCCCAGCTGAATACATAGCCTTTACTAGCTATTAAAATGGGGGACCCCCCAAAAAAAATGACGTGGGGTCCCCCCTAATTTAATAGCTAGCAAAGGCTAGGCAGACAGCTGGGGGCTGATATTAATAGCCCAGGAAGGGAGCCATGAATATTGGCCCCCTCCCAGGCTAGAAACACCAGCCGTCAGCTGCCCCAGAAATGGCGCATTCATAGGATGCGCCAATTCTGGCACTTAGCCTCGCTCTTCCACGCTGCCCTGGTGCGGTGGCAGGGGGTAATAGGGTTGGGGTTGATGTCAGCTTATAATGCCAGCTGACATCAAGCCCAGGTTAGTAATGGAGAGGCGTCTATAAGACACCCCCATTACTAACCCCATAGTCAAAGTTAAAAAAAACACAAACACCCAGAATAAAGTCCTTTAATTGAAATAAAGACACAATCCTTTATTGTTCTAAATTAAACCATACTTACCGTCACGCCCATTCCAGCTGAAGCCAACGATCTCCTGCAATAAAAGAAAAATAATAAAGCAACCTCATCCTTACCTTTCCATGGTTCCCACGACAGCTTCAGCTCTGCTACATCGAGATGACAGGCTGGACCGCAGCAGAACGCTGCCATCCAGCCTCTCATCCCGCAGACACTGAGAAGCGCAGGCTTGCTTGCGCTGCTCAGCGTCTCTCTGTGACGACATCCAGATGAGCCGAGTTCATGTCCAATGAACTCGGCTCACCTCATGCACGTCACTGACAGCGTGGGAAAATTCTCACGCTGAAGCGGTGAGTGCAGGAGAATTCTCCCACGCTGTCAGTGACGTGCATAAGGTGAGCTCATGTCCAATGAACTCAGCTCACCTCCTGCACGTCACTGACAGCGTGGGAGAATTCTCCTGCACTCAGCGCTTCAGCGTGAGAATTCTCCCACGCTGAAGCGCTGAGTGCAGGAGAATTTTCCCACGCTGTCAGTGACGTGCATAAGGTGAGCTCATGTCCAATGAACTCAGCTCACCTCCTGCACGTCACTGACAGCGTGGGAGAATTCTCCTGCACTCAGCGCTTCAGTGTGAGAATTCTCCCACGCTGAAGCGCTGAGTGCAGGAGAATTTTCCCACGCTGTCAGTGACGTGCATGAGGTGAGCCGAGTTCATTGGACATTAACTCGGCTCATCTGGATGCCCTCACAGAGAGACACTGTGGAGCGCAAGCAAGCCTGCGCTTCTCAGTGTCTGCGGGATGACAGGCTAGATGGCAGCGTTCTGCTGCGGTCCAGCCTGTCATCTCGATGTAGCAGAGCTGAAGCTGTCATGGGAACCATGGAAAGGTAAGGATGATGTTGCTTTATTATTTTTCTTTTATTTCAGGAGATCGTTGGCTTCAGCTGGAATGGGCGTGATGGTAAGTATGGTTTAATTTAGAACAATAAAGAATTGTGTTTATTTCAATTAAAGGACTTTTTTCTGGGTGTTGTGTTTTTTTTAAATACTTTACTAGAAATTCATGGTGGTCATGTCTAATATTGGCGTGACCCCATGAATTTCGGGCTTAGGGCCAGCTGATAATGCCAAGCTGGCCCTAACCCCTTTATTACCCAGTGAGCCACCGCATCAGGGCCCTGGATGAGTTGGGTACAGCGCCAGAAGATGGCGCTTCTATGAACGCGCCATTTTCCAGGGTGGCTGCGGACTGCAATTTGCAGCGGGGGTGGCCCAGAAAGCTTGGGCCTCCCTGCGCTGCGGATTCCAGCCCCCAGCTGCCTAGTTGTACCTGGCTGGACACAAAAACAGGGCGAAGCCCCACGTCAATTTTCTTTAAATTATTTCATGAAATAATTAAGAAAAAAAGGGCTTCCCTATATTGTTGTGTCCGGCCAGGTACAAATAGGCAGCTGGTGGTTGGGGGCAGCCCGTTCCTGCCTGCTGTACCTGGCTGGACACAAATATAGTGCGAAGCCCCACGTCAATTTTTTTTAAATTATTTCATGAATTTCCTGAAATAATTTAAAAAAATTGAAGTGGGGCTTCGCACTATATTTGTGTCCAGCCAGGTACAGCAGGCAGGAACGGGCTGCCCCCATCCACCAGCTGCCTATTTGTACCTGGCCGGACACAACAATATAGGGAAGCCCTTTTTTTCTTAATTATTTCATGAATTTCATGAAATAATTAAAAAAAATTGAAGTGGGGCTTCGCACTATATTTGTGTCCAGCCAGGTACAGCAGGCAGGAACGGGCTGCCCCCTACCACCAGCTGCCTATTTGTACCTGGCCGGACACAACAATATAGGGAAGGCCTTTTTTTCTTAATTATTTCATGAATTTCATGAAATAATTAAAAAAAAAGTACGTGGGGCTTCGCCCTATTTTTGTGTCCAGCCAGGTACAACTAGGCAGCTGGGGGCTGGATCTGCAGCGCAGGGAGGCCCAAGCTTTCTGGGCCCCCCCCCCGCTACAAATTGCAGTCCGCAGCCACCCCGGAAAATGGCGCGTTCATAGAAGCGCCATCTTCTGGCGCTGTACCCAACTCATCCAGGGCCCTGGTGCGGTGGCTCACTGGGTAATAAAGGGGTTAGGGCCAGCTTGGTATTATCAGCTGGCCCCAAGCCCAAAATTCATGGGGTCACGCCAGTATTAGACATGACCGCCATGAATTTCTAGTAAAGTATTTAAAAAAAACACAACACCCAGAATAAAGTCCTTTAATTGAAATAAAGACACAATTCTTTATTGTTCTAAATTAAACCATACTTACCATCACACCCATTCCAGCTGAAGCCAACGATCTCCTGCAATAAAAGAAAAATAATAAACCAACCTCATCCTTACCTTTCCATGGTTCCCACGACAGCTTCAGCTCTGCTACATCGAGATGACTGGCTGGACCGCAGCAGAACGCTGCCATCCAGTCTGTCATCCCGCAGACACTGAGAAGCGCAGGCATGCTTGCGCTCCTCACTGTCTCGCTGTGACGGCATCCAGATGAGCCGAGGTCATGTCCAATGAACTCGGCTCACCTCATGCACGTCACTGACAGCGTGGGAAAATTCTCACGCTGAAGTGCTGAGTGCAGGAGAATTCTCCCACGCTGTCAGTGATGTGCATGAGGTGAGCTCATGTCCAATGAACTCAGCTCACCTCCTGCACGTCACTGACAGCGTGGGAAAATTCTCCTGCAATCAGCGCTTCAGCGTGAGAATTTTCCCACGCTGTCAGTGACGTGCATGAGGTGAGCCGAGTTCATTGGACATGAACTCGGCTCATCTGGATGTCGTCACAGAGAGACGCTGAGCAGCGCAAGCAAGCCTGCGCTTCTCAGTGTCTGCGGGATGACAGGCTGGATGGCAGCGTTCTACTGTGGTCCAGCCTGTCATCTCGATGTAGCAGAGCTGAAGCTGTCGTGGGAACCATGGAAAGGTAAGGATGAGGTTGCTTTATTATTTTTCTTTTATTGCAGGAGATCGTTGGCTTCAGCTGGAATGGGCGTGATGGTAAGTATGGTTTAATTTAGAACAATAAAGGATTGTGTCTTTATTTCAATTAAAGGACTTTATTCTGGGTGTTTGTGTTTTTTTTAACTTTGACTATGGGGTTAGTAATGGGGGTGTCTTATAGACGCCTCTCCATTACTAACCTGGGCTTGATGTCAGCTGGCATTATAAGCTGACATCAACCCCAACCCTATTACCCCCTGCCACCGCACCAGGGCAGCGTGGAAGAGCGAGGCTAAGTGCCAGAATTGGCGCATCCTATGAATGCGCCATTTCTGGGGCGGCTGACGGCTGGTGTTTCTAGCCTGGGAGGGGGCCAATATTCATGGCTCCCTTCCTGGGCTATTAATATCAGCCCCCAGCTGTCTGCCTAGCCTTTGCTAGCTATTAAATTAGGGGGGACCCCACGTCATTTTTTTGGGGGGGTCCCCCATTTTAATAGCTAGTAAAGGCTATGTATTCAGCTGGGGGCTGATATTAGTAGCCTGGGAAGCTCCATGGGTATTACCCCCTTCCCAGGCTTCAAACATCTGCCCCAGCCGTCTGCTTAACCTCCGCTAGAGCCTAAAATTAAGGGGAACCCCACGCCAATTTTTTTAATAATAAATCCTTTATTTTAATACTAAATGACAAGTACAGTAACCAACACTATCACTGTACTTCATATATATGTGACTGACATGTTTCTATCTATCTAATCTATGTGTGATGCTCTATTCTTTCTGTTCTAAATTGTCGGGTACCGCTGCTTAATTGCCGGCCGGCTTTTTTAAAGAGACAGTGCATGAAAACACTATTATTTTTTTAAATAAATCCTTTACACTAAATGACAAGTACAGTAAGCAACACTATCACTGTACTTATTATATATGTGACTGACATGTTTCTATCTATCTAATCTATGTGTGAAGCTCTATTCTTTCTGTTCTAAATTGTCGGGTACAGATGCTGAATTGCCGGCCGGCTTTTTTAAAGAGACGGTGCACGAAAACACTATTATTTTTTTTAATAAATCCTTTACACTAAATGACAAGTGCAGTAACCAACACTGTCACTGTGCTTCTTATATGTGTGACTGACATGTTTCTATCTATCTAATCTATGTGTGATGCTCTATTCCTTCTTGTCTAAATTGTCGGGTACCGGTGTATGCCGCTGCTGAATTTGCCGGCCGGCTTTTTTAAAGAGAGTGTCTTCTGAGCAGTTTGTCAGCTTTTGGACACCTTTGCAGGTGATTTCTATGTGTTTCTATGTGTTTTTGTTTGCCTGCCATTGGTTTTAACGGTGTTCGACGGTGTTCTAAGGTGTTCGACGAACAGTTCGACGAACAGTTCCTCGAACATCCCGGTGTTCGACGAACCGAACCGAACCCGAACACTACGGGGGTGGCTCAACACTAGTTACAATGATGTAATCAAAAAGGGAAGGTTTGTGGTACTGAGCTACTGAAACTGCGTCAATATCCTGATCGCACCATTCCCACATTTTATCGTACTACTACTAGTTTATTGTATTTGAATACATACCCAAATGGAAAACCATTATATAAGGGTTCTTTATGCCTGGTGTCATAGAGAAAGATTAAAATCCATAAGACATCTCCAGGGAGATGTGCTCCCCCCTCATATTGAACCTGGGGAAGTGGGAAAATGACATATAACTGGGAAACAGCTTACAACTCAAACTCCTTTTGGAAGCAGGACCTCACATTGAACATATGGGGAAGTAAGATAAACTAATTAAAACATATGAAGAACTAGCTTCAAGCCCCTTTTGAAGCAGCGACACCCTGCGATGTACAGGTAATTAAACAGGAAAGGTCTTCTCTGGGAACCAGATACCAAAAAGAGATTTGTTTACCATGGGAGGACAACTGTGATTTCCCAGGCATAGAGCTTCCTTTCATGCATCACAGAATGCAGACGGCCTGGCTCCGAGGTCCAGATAGGAATATTGGGGTTTGTATTGATCTGATATTCATGGGATATAGATTGTTGGCGTCATAGCACCACCCCTTCCTTGCTGGCTATGCCTCCAGATGGACTTGGGTTTAGGAGTTCCAGCCCTTCAGCTAAGTTTACCTTGCTTGGTAAACACCAGTTGAATTCCTGCTGTAAGTCTGTTTGTTTTCTTTCCCAGTTCCTCTTCTTTTCACTTCCTTAGGTTTCTTGGAGGTTATACTTGTTCCATTTACTTTTGGCTCTCCTTAACGTTCCCTCTCTACCCTATATAAATGAGTTTTCATTTTCTCCTAGGTTTCATATCTTCCTGCACACTTTCTTCTCCTCTAGTTGGCAGTGTATTGCGGCCTCCCCTCTGGTTGCTCAGGAGAAACCCCTCGATGGCCTTTTAGGGAGCCATGTCCGAGGTGGTGTTGCTGAGTTGTGCAACTAGGTTTTATGACTGCCAAAGCACATTCACATGAGTAACGTACAAGCCAGGGAGACAAATACCTGAACCTGACAGGACTCTGTTCAGATTAGGGATAGCCCTTCTCTGACCCTGGTCTATCCCTGCCTGACTGCGGAGGTTAGCACTCTAAGATAATGTAATAGTGTCCCCACTCAACGGGGGCTTACCCTGAATGTCCTTAGCAGCTCATAGGATAACTAGACTAGCATTTCCCTAAGTAATAAAGGAATCACACACAAAACAACTGCAACCAACACAAACTAAAGCTAAGTGTATGAATCCAACAAAGTTAATCACCAGCCGGAAACACCAGTAGGGGAAGGTATTTAAAGCTGTACCCAAAAGGTGATAGGACAGACAAACAGAGTAAATAAAAAACACCTGTTATCCAAAATTGACAGAAACAAAAATATAACTAAACTCTGTTGTTGCTCAGCGGAAAGAGACAACAACCACAGAACACAGAATCAAGGGTTTGAATCCAACGGCACGGCACTAGGGTCTTTCTAGTCTGTACAGGGACTAGTTGGGTGTGGGTGCAGAGTCTCCTTGTAGTATGTCTTTCCTTTTTCCGTTACCTGTGAGTATGTGTTACTTTCATAACAGTATGGATCATCCTTCAACTATGAGTGTAAATTTGACCACCAATAACCTACTATTTGTATATAGTCATTTACCCCATTATCATTAGTAAAGAGCCTGTTTTTTTTTTTCAAGTTAAAAGACCACCAGGAGAACAAACCCGCAGTCTGCCGTACACCACATGAAGTTCCTGTATAGCTTTTTACTAGGCAATATTATTTATTAGATAGTGCACATCCTTACATTAGGATCTTTTTACTCTTCCTATGAACAAATTATATAACTGTACCAGGTGCAAAGATTGCAGCTGCTAATACAGGGAAACCAGAACAATACAGTGCTTTGCGAAAGTATTCACCCCCCTTGGCTTTTTACCTATTTTGTTACATTTTGTGTTTAAATATTTTTGTAATCCGATTTGTGTGTGATGCATCAGAACTAAATAGTCTAAGTTGGTGAAGTGAAGTGAAAATAATATAGACATAAATTAAATTTATGGGATCAAATAACTAAAAATTGGCATGCACATACAGTACAGACGAAAAGTTTGAACACACCTTCTCATTTAAAGATTTTTCAGTATTTTCATGACTATGAAAATTGTACATTCACACTGAAGGCATCAAAACTATGAATTAACACATGTGGAATTATATACTTAACAAAAAAGTGTGAAACAACTGAAAATATGTCTTATATTCTAGGTTCTTCAAAGTAGCCACCTTTTGCTTTGATGACTGCTTTGCACACTCTTGGCAATCTCTTGATGAGCTTCAAGAGGTAGTCACCGGGAATGGTTTTCACTTCACAGGTGTACCCTGTCAGGTTTAATAAGTGGGATTTCTTGCCTTATTAATGGGGTTGGGACCATCCGTTGTGTTATGCAGAAGTCTGGTGGATAGACAGCTGATAGTCCTACTGAATAGACTGTTAGAATTTGTATTATGGCAAGAAAAAAGCAGCTAAGTAAAGAAAAACGAGTGGCCATCATTACTTTAAGGAATGAAGGTCAGTAAGTGCGAAAAATTGGGCAAACTTTGAAAGTGTCCCCAAGTGCAGTTGCAAAAACCATCCATCTTGGAAGACCAAGAGTCACCTCTGCTTCTGAGGATAAGTTTATCTGAGTCACCAGCCTCAGAAATCGCAGGTTAACAGCAGCTCAGATTAGAGACCAGGTCAATGCCACACAGAGTTCTAGCAGCAGACACATCTCTTCAACAACTGTTAAGAGGAGACTTTGTGCAGCAGGCCTTCATGGTAAAATAGCTGCTAGGAAACCACTGCTAAGGACAGGCAACAAGCAGAAGAAACTTGTTTGGGCTAAAGAACACAAGGAATGGACATTAGACCAGTGGAAATCTGTGCTTTGGTCTGATGAGTCCAAATTTGAGATCTTTGGTTCCAATCACAGTGTCTTTGTGCGATGCAGAAAAGGTGAACGGATGGACTCTACATGCCTGGTTCCCACTGTGAAGCATGGAGGAGGAGGTGTGATGGTGTGGGGGTGCTTTGCTGGTGACATTGCTGGGGATTTATTCAAAATTGAAGGCATACAGAACCAGCATGGCTACCACAGCATCTTGCAGCGGCATGCTATTCCATCCGGTTTGCGTTTAGTTGGACCATCATTTATTTTTCAACAGGACAATGACCCCAAACACACCTCCAGGCTGTGTAACCAAGAAGGAGAGTGATGGGGTGCTACGCCAGATGACCTGGCCTCCACAGTCACCAGACCTGAACCCAATCGAGATGGTTTGGGGTGAGCTGGACCGCAGAGTGAAGGCAAAAGGGCCAACAAGTGCTAAGCATCTCTGGGAACTCCTTCAAGATTGTTGGAAGACCATTTCCGGTGACTACCTCTTGAAGCTCATCAATGCCAAGAGTGTGCAAAGCAGTTATCAAAGCAAAAGGTGGCTACTTTGAAGAACCTAGAATATAAGACATATTTTCAGTTGTTTCACACTTTTTTGTTAAGTATATAATTCCACATGTGTTAATTCATAGTTCTGATGCCTTCAGTGTGAATGTACAATTTTCATAGTCATGAAAATACAGAAAAATCTTTAAATGAGAAGGTGTGTCCAAACTTTTGGTCTGTACTGTATGTATTCACCCCTTTTGCTATGAAGCCCCTAAAAATTTCTGGTGCAAGCAATTACCTTCATAAGTCACATGCTTACTGAAAGGAAGTCCACCTGTGTGCAATCTAAGTGTCACATGGTCTGTCAGTATATACACAACTTTTCTTACAGGACACACAGGCTTCACCACCATTATGCAAGTGGCACCACTAACCAACTATCACCATGAAGACCAAGAAGATCTCCAAACAAGTCAGGGACAAAGTTGTTGAGAAGTACAAGTCAGGGTTGGGTTAAAAAAAAATCCCATTCGCTGATGATCCCCAGGAGCACTATCAAATCCATTATCATAAAAAAAATGGAAAGAACATGGTACAACAACAAACCTGCCAAGAGAGGGCTGCCCACCAAATCTCTTAGCCCAGGCAAGGAGGGCAATAATCAGAGAGGCAGCACAGAGACCAAAGGTAAGCCTGAAGGAGCTTCAGAGTTCCCAAGCAGAGAATGGAGCATCTGTCCATACGACCATAATAAGCCATACACTCCATATAGGTGGCCTTTTTGAAAGAGTGGGCAGAAAAAGCCTTTACTTACACACAAAAATTGTAAGGTTCGTTTTGAGTTTGCCAAAAGACATGTGGGAAACTTCCCAAATGTATGGAGGATGGTGCTGTGGTCAGATGAGACCAAAATTGAGCTTTTGGCCACCAAGGTAAACGCTATGTCTGGTGCCAAACCAACACAGCTCATCAACCCAAGAACACCATCCCCACAGTGAAACATGGTGTTGTGGGGATGTTTTTTCAGCAGCAGGGACAGGGAAGTTGGTCCGAGTTGAGTGGAAGATGGATGGTGCAAAATACAGGGATATTTTTGAGCATAACTGTCAATGATTTGAGACTGGGACAGAGGTTCACCTTCCAACAAGACAATAACCCAAAGCATACTGCTAAAGCAACAAGTGATTTAAGGGGAAACATGTAAATGTTTTGGAGTGGCCTAGTCAAAGTCCAGACCTTAATCAAAATGAGAATCTGTGGTCAGACTTGAACATTGCTGTTCACTAGAAGATACAATCTAACTTGAAGGAGCTGGAGCAGTTTTTCCTTGAGAAATGGGCAAAAATCCTAGTGGCAATATGAGAAAAAAGACTTATCCAAAGTCATTTGCAGCTGTAATCGCCACAATAGAAGGCACTTCAAAGTACTGATTTTAAGGGGGGTGAATAGTTATGCACACTGAAGTTTTCAGTTACTTTGTCCTATTTGTTGTTTGGTTCACAATAAAAAGAAAATCAAATGTTCATAGTTGTAGGTATGTTCTTTACATGAACTCATGCAAACCCTCAAAAAACAGTGAAATTCCAGGTTGTGAAGTTGCGAAACACAAAGAACGCCAAGGGGGTTGAATACTTTCACAAGCCACTGTAAATGGCATTAGGAGGCTCATAATATTAATAAGAGCAAACAATAGCAAATCTAGTCAGTGGTTTTACAGATGTAAGCGATTGACAGTGTCAAAGGAAGCTAGTAAGGATTAGAATGGAGAAATACAAAATGTATCATCGAGAAGAAATAAAAATTCAGAGTAAGAGTGCTCTTCAAGCAGTATGAATGAGATTGCTAGAAAAAAAGCTGGAGAGGCCTAAGGAGTCAAGATGTGGCTTCTTGGTGGTTTATCTGTGAGACAACCTTATACATTAGTGTTCAAAATAATAGCAGTGTGTTCATCAACATGAGTTAATCACAAAATCTTTATACTAGTTTTTATTTCCATGTATTGGGAACATTGCACACTGTTTTCTAATGTAAAACATTAAGAGAAATGTATATAATTTTTAACTACTTTACAGAAAATAACAAAAAATGAACATTGGGCTGTTCTAAAAAATAGCAGTTTCTGCATTTGTCTTTACAAACTCACAATATGTACTGTTTTTTTTGTTGAGGATTTAGCATTCCTGTGAATCACTAACCTAATATTTAGTTGTCTGCCTACAGTTTTTTAGAACTGCTTCACTTCTATGTTGCATAGAGTCAACCAACTTCTGGCACATGTCAACTGTTATTCCAGCCCAGGATGCTTTGACTAATCCCACAATTTTTTGTCATTTGTTGGCTTTGCCTCAGAAATGGCATTTTCTATGTCACCCCACAAGTGTTCTATTGGATTAAGGTCCGGGGATTGGGCTGGCCACTCCATAACCTCAATTTTGTTGGACTGGAACCAAGATTTTGCTAGTTTAATAGTGTGTTTAGGGTCGTTGTCTTGTTGAAACAACCATTTCCTGGGCATATCCTCTTCAGTGTAAGGCAACATGACCTTTTCAAGTATTTTAATATATTCATACTGGTCCATGATCCATGTTATGCAGTAAATAGGTCCGGCACCATAGTAAGAGAAACATGCCCATATCATGATGCTTGCACCACCATGCTTCACTGTCTTCAGAGTATACTGTGGCTTGAATGCAGAGTTTAGGGGTTGTCTGATGAACTGTCTGCGGCCCTTGGACCCAAAAAGAACAATTTTACTTTCATTAGTCCACAAAATGTTTCTCCATTTTATGTGTACTTTGGCAAATTGTATCCGCTTCAGTACGTGTCTTTTTTTTAACAGTGGGACTTTGCAGGGACTTGTTGCGAAGAGATTAGCTTCACACAGGCATCTTCTAACTGTTACAGTACTCACAGGTAACTTAAGACTCTCTTTGATCATCCTGGAGCTGATTATTGGCTGAGCCTTTGCCATTCTGGCTATTCTTCGATCCGTTCGAATGGTAGTCTTCCATTTTCTTCCAAGTCTCTCTGGTTTTGCTTTCCATTTTAAAGCATTGGAGATCATTTTATCTGAACAGCCTATCATTGTCTGCACTTCTGTCTGCACTTCTTTATAAGTTTTACCATTTACTCTCTACTTTTTAATCAAAGTACGCTGTTCTTCTGAACAGTGTCTCGAACGACCCATATTTCTCAGCCTTTCAAGGGGAAATGCATGTACAACATGTGCTGGCTTCACCCTTAAATAAGGGCCACCTGATTCACACCAGTCTCTTCACAGTATGATTGACCTCACTAATTGAACTCCACACTGCTATTATTTTGAACACCCCCCCTTTCAATTAATTATTCAAACACACAGACTCAATAACATGCAGATCGTGAATGCTGAGTCTGGTGGTTTTCTTAGAATCTACTGCACCAACTGGTAAATTGTGTGACATGTGGTAATATAATTTATACCAAAAACAATGATTAGTCTGGATAGTCATATTGGACTGCTATTATTTTGGACACTACTGTATTTGAAAGAAAAGGGAAGATGTTATTAGATGGGAAGAGATTAAAGTGATAGCAATAAAACAGAGAAGAGGCAAAGATTGAGATGATAGGGAATGGAATAAGGAGATCAGGAGGTTAGAGTCAGATATAAGGAGTAAAATTTGTGGCAAGGTGACCAGGCAAGACAGTGGGAAAAAGTAACAGATAGAAGTTGTGATTAGAGATGAGCGTTGTTCTACTCGAACTGTTCGCCAATCTCAAATTCGAGCTGTTTTGGGCGGTGTTCGAGCCGTTCGGCGAACACGAACAATTTGAGAAAAATTCGGCTGTTCGAGGTTATGTTCGATAACTATTCGTGCACCAAAATCATAACTGGATTTTTTCTCAGTAATGATGAAAATTAATGTTAATACGCAGTTTGAGTGTACAGCGGGGTGGGGGGAGGGGCAGGGGATGGATCTCTGCAGGAACAATGAAGATCTCCAATTTTTTTTTCTCTTTCCCGCATTTACAGTGGGGAGGTGCAATCTGTCAGCCTATCAGCAGCGCACACACGGAGCGAAGTGCTTTTTTTCACACAAGCAAGGGCATGTGTCATTGGCAGTGTATGTCACATGTCCTTGCCCTATAAGACCAAGCCATTTTCCCCGTCGCCACCATTTTCTCACTGCTGCAGCTGCATGTTAGACGGCACCGCTGTTGCTGTGTGCGCTATACCTTGTTAATTTCAAGCCAATTTTCGCACAAATCTACAGATAGCTTGGGAGTAGGGAATAGTTGTGATTGCAGTCCTTTTAAGGACTAGGTTACAGCATTTCCTATGACTTTTATCAGGCAGGTCTGTGCTCTTAAATAGATAGGTTGTGGGAGTAAAGACTAATTGTAATTGGAGTCCTTTTCAGGACTAGGTTACATCAGTTCCTATCAGTTTTTGCCAGGCAGGTCTGTGCCAGTGCTGTGCAAGTTTTTTTCACAGCATTTGGCTGAATCTAGCAAAGCTAATCCTTTTTGGCCTATTGCAGAGTGTGTTAGTCAGTGGAGTAGCCTATCTGTGTTGCAAGATATACCACCTGTGTATAGAATACCAATTTTTTTACTGCACCTAGTGAAGTAAAATCTTTTGGGCATAGCATCATTCTATTAGTCCATCTATACTGACCTCCATCAGGTTGCAAATTGAATATAATTTTTTTCTGCATCTAGCTCTGAAAAAATATTGGGCTTCTAGCTGTGTGTGGGACTTGTATTAGTCCATCTATACTGACCTCCATCAGGTTGCAAACTAAATATATTTTTTTCTGCATCTACCTCTGAAAAAATATTGGGCTTCTAGCTGTGTGTGGGACTTGTTCTATTAATCCATCTATACAGACCTCCATCAGGTTGCAAACTGAATATATTTTTTTCTGCATCTACCTCTGAAAAAATATTGGGCTTCTAGCTGTGTGTGGGACTTGTTGTATTAGTCCATCTATACTGACCTCCATCAGGTTGCAAATTAAAAATAATTTTTATCTGCATCTACAGTACCTCTGAAAAAATATTTGGGCTTCTAGCTGTGTGTGGGACTTGTTCTATTAGTCCATCTATACTGACCTCCATCAGGTTGCAAATTGAATATAATATTTATCTGCATCTAGCTCTGAAAAAATATTTGGCCTTCTAGCAGTGTGTGGGACTTTCTCTATTAGTCCATCTATACTGACCTCCATCAGGTTGCAAATTAAAAATAATTTTTATCTGCATCTACCTCTGAAAAAATATTTGGGCTTCTAGCTGTGTGTGGGACTTGTTCTATTAATCCATCTATACAGACCTCCATCAGGTTGCAAACTGAATATATTTTTTTCTGCATCTACCTCTGAAAAAATATTGGGCTTCTAGCTGTGTGTGGGACTTGTTGTATTAGTCCATCTATACTGACCTCCATCAGGTTGCAAACTGAATATATTTTTTTCTGCATCTACCTCTGAAAAAATATTGGGCTTCTAGCTGTGTGTGGGACTTGTTCTATTAATCCATCTATACAGACCTCCATCAGGTTGCAAACTGAATATATTTTTTTCTGCATCTACCTCTGAAAAAATATTGGGCTTCTAGCTGTGTGTGGGACTTGTTGTATTAGTCCATCTATACTGACCTCCATCAGGTTGCAAATTAAAAATCATTTTTATCTGCATCTACAGTACCTCTGAAAAAATATTTGGGCTTCTAGCTGTGTGTGGGACTTGTTCTATTAGTCCATCTATACTGACCTCCATCAGGTTGCAAATTGAATATAATTTTTATCTGCATCTAGCTCTGAAAAAATATTTGGCCTTCTAGCAGTGTGTGGGACTTTCTCTATTAGTCCATCTATACTGACCTCCATCAGGTTGCAAATTAAAAATAATTTTTATCTGCATCTACCTCTGAAAAAATATTTGGGCTTCTAGCTGTGTGTGGGACTTGTTCTATTAATCCATCTATACAGACCTCCATCAGGTTGCAAACTGAATATATTTTTTTCTGCATCTACCTCTGAAAAAATATTGGACTTCTAGCTGTGTGTGGGACTTGTTGTATTAGTCCATCTATACTGACCTCCATCAGGTTGCAAACTGAATATATTTTTTTCTGCATCTACCTCTGAAAAAATATTGGGCTTCTAGCTGTGTGTGGGACTTGTTGTATTAGTCCATCTATACTGACCTCCATCAGGTTGCAAATTAAAAATCATTTTTATCTGCATCTACAGTACCTCTGAAAAAATATTTGGGCTTCTAGCTGTGTGTGGGACTTGTTCTATTAGTCCATCTATACTGACCTCCATCAGGTTGCAAATTGAATATAATTTTTATCTGCATCTAGCTCTGAAAAAATATTTGGCCTTCTAGCAGTGTGTGGGACTTTCTCTATTAGTCCATCTATACTGACCTCCATCAGGTTGCAAATTAAAAATAATTTTTATCTGCATCTACCTCTGAAAAAATATTTGGGCTTCTAGCTGTGTGTGGGACTTGTTCTATTAATCCATCTATACAGACCTCCATCAGGTTGCAAACTGAATATATTTTTTTCTGCATCTACCTCTGAAAAAATATTGGGCTTCTAGCTGTGTGTGGGACTTGTTGTATTAGTCCATCTATACTGACCTCCATCAGGTTGCAAACTGAATATATTTTTTTCTGCATCTACCTCTGAAAAAATATTGGGCTTCTAGCTGTGTGTGGGACTTGTTGTATTAGTCCATCTATACTGACCTCCATCAGGTTGCAAATTAAAAATAATTTTTATCTGCATCTACAGTACCTCTGCAAAAATATTTGGGCTTCTAGCTGTGTGTGGGACTTGTTCTATTAGTCCATCTTTACTGACCTCCATCAGGTTGCAAATTGAATATAATTTTTATCTGCATCTAGCTCTGAAAAAATATTTGGCCTTCTAGCAGTGTGTGGGACTTTCTCTATTAGTCCATCTATACTGACCTCCATCAGGTTGCAAATTAAAAATAATTTTTATCTGCATCTACCTCTGAAAAAATATTTGGGCTTCTAGCTGTGTGTGGGACTTTTTCTATTAATCCATCTATACAGACTAGAGATGAGCGTTGTTCTACTCGAACTGTTCGCCAATCTCAAATTCGAGCTGTTTTGGGCGGTGTTCGAGCCGTTCGGCGAACACGAACAATTTGAGAAAAATTCGGCTGTTCGAGGTTATGTTCGATAACTGTTCGTGCACCAAAATCATAACTGGATTTTTTCTCAGTAATGATGAAAATTAATGTTAATACGCAGTTTGAGTGTACAGCGGGGTGGGGGGAGGGGCAGGGGATGGATCTCTGCAGGAACAATGAAGATCTCCATTTTTTTTTCTCTTTCCCGCATTTGCAGTGGGGAGGTGCAATCTGTCAGCCTATCAGCAGCGCACACACGGAGCGAAGTGCTTTTTTTCACACAAGCAAGGGCATGTGTCATTGGCAGTGTATGTCACATGTCCTTGCCCTATAAGACCAAGCCATTTTCCCCGTCGCCACCATTTTCTCACTGCTGCAGCTGCAAGTTAGACGGCACCGCTGTTGCTGTGTGCGCTATACCTTGTTAATTTCAAGCCAATTTTCGCACAAATCTACAGATAGCTTGGGAGTAGGGAATAGTTGTGATTGCAGTCCTTTTAAGGACTAGGTTACAGCATTTCCTATGACTTTTATCAGGCAGGTCTGTGCTCTTAAATAGATAGGTTGTGGGAGTAAAGACTAATTGTAATTGGAGTCCTTTTCAGGACTAGGTTACATCAGTTCCTATCAGTTTTTGCCAGGCAGGTCTGTGCCAGTGCTGTGCAAGTTTTTTTCACAGCATTTGGCTGAATCTAGCAAAGCTAATCCTTTTTGGCCTATTGCAGAGTGTGTTAGTCAGTGGAGTAGCCTATCTGTGTTGCAAGATATACCACCTGTGTATAGAATACCAATTTTTTTACTGCACCTAGTGAAGTAAAATCTTTTGGGCATAGCATCATTCTATTAGTCCATCTATACTGACCTCCATCAGGTTGCAAATTAAAACTAATTTTTATCTGCATCTACAGTACCTCTGAAAAAATATTTGGGCTTCTACCTGTGTGTGGAACTTGTTGTATTAGTCCATCTATGCTGACCTCCATCAGGTTGCAAACTGAATATATTTTTTTCCTGCATCTACCTCTGAAAAAATATTGGGCTTCTAGCTTTGTGTGGGTCTTGTTCTATTAATCCATCTATACTGACCTCCATTAGGTTGCAAACTGAATATAATTTTTTTCTGCATCTAGCTCTGAAAAAATATTTGGCCTTCTAGTAGTGTGTCGGACTTTCTCTATTAGTCCATCTATACTGACCTCCATCAGGTTGCAAACTGAATATAATTTTTTTCTGCATCTAGCTCTGAAAAAATATTTGGCCTTCTAGTAGTGTGTCGGACTTTCTCTATTAGTCCATCTATACTGACCTCCATCAGGTTGCAAATTAAATCTAATTTTTATCTGCATCTACAGTACCTCTGAAAAAATATTTGGGCTTCTAGCTGTGTGTGGGACTTGTTGTATTAGTCCATCTATACTGACCTCCATCAGGTTGCAAACTGAATATATTTTTTTCTGCATCTACCTCTGAAAAAATATTGGGCTTCTAGCTGTGTGTGGGACTTGTTGTATTAGTCCATCTATACTGACCTCCATCAGGTTGCAAACTGAATATATTTTTTTCTGCATCTACCTCTGAAAAAATATTGGGCTTCTAGCTGTGTGTGGGTCTTGTTCTATTAATCCATCTATACTGACCTCCATCAGGTTGCAAACTGAATATAATTTTTTTCTGCATCTAGCTCTGAAAAAATATTTGGCCTTCTAGTAGTGTGTCGGACTTTCTCTATTAGTCCATCTATACTGACCTCCATCAGGTTGCAAATTAAAACTAATTTTTATCTGCATCTACAGTACCTCTGAAAAAATATTTGGGCTTCTAGCTGTGTGTGGGACTTGTTGTATTAGTCCATCTATACTGACCTCCATCAGGTTGCAAACTGAATATATTTTTTTCTGCATCTACCTCTGAAAAAATATTGGGCTTCTAGCTGTGTGTGGGACTTGTTGTATTAGTCCATCTATACTGACCTCCATCAGGTTGCAAACTGAATATATTTTTTTCTGCATCTACCTCTGAAAAAATATTGGGCTTCTAGCTGTGTGTGGGTCTTGTTCTATTAATCCATCTATACTGACCTCCATCAGGTTGCAAACTGAATATAATTTTTTTCTGCATCTAGCTCTGAAAAAATATTTGGCCTTCTAGTAGTGTGTCAGACTTTCTCTATTAGTCCATCTATACTGACCTCCATCAGGTTGCAAACTGAATATATTTTTTTCTGCATCTACCTCTGAAAAAATATTTGGCCTTCTAGTAGTGTGTCGGACTTTCTCTATTAGTCCATCTATACTGACCTCCATCAGGTTGCAAATTAAAACTAATTTTTATCTGCATCTACAGTACCTCTGAAAAATATTTGGGCTTCTAGCTGTGTGTGGGACTTGTTGTATTAGTCCATCTATACTGACCTCCATCAGGTTGCAAACTGAATATATTTTTTTCCTGCATCTACCTCTGAAAAAATATTGGGCTTCTAGCTGTGTGTGGGTCTTGTTCTATTAATCCATCTATACTGACCTCCATCAGGTTGCAAATTCAAAATAATTTTTTTCTGCATCTAACCCAGCCAATAGTTTTGGCCTAATACCACAGTTTGGCCACTCAGCTCTGCTCGGTTACCATCCATTGTTTTTTTGTGCAAACAACTCCAGAGTTGTGAATTAGTTAACCACCAAAATGAGTGGAAAAAGGCCTGCTGCTGGTGGAAAGGGGAATAGGCGTGTTGGGAAGGGGAAAAAAGGTTGTGTCCGTGGGGTAGGTGTTAAAGCAACAGTAACATCTGCAGAAGAAAGACCATCTTCCAGCCAAACTAAAATGTCTACTTCTTTTAGCGGACAATGTGATAAGATCCCTTTCTTACGGCCACGCCAATCGCTACAAATTCCAAATGAGGCACAAAAACAGCAGGTGCTTCAACGGATATCAAGTGCTCCTTTAAGTGGGCTCTCCTCCACATCAACTTCAACATCACAAATACTCCAGTCCTCAAAGGTGTCACCCAAATCGCACTTGCTTCCTCACAGCTCCCAAATCTCCAGCTGCCCGTCTGAGTATGAGGTAGAACAGATGGTTGAGTCTGCAGAGCTGTTTACTCATACTATAGCCTGGGAATCAGAGGTCGACTCCAGCGCTTCTGTGAATCCAGACGAGGAAATGATCTGCACTGATGCCCAGAATCTTTATGAGTCGGATCCAGGACCAGACGCAGAAGGTTCTGACCATAATGTAGACCCTCATTCCCAAACTGTAACTCCTGTTGGTGGAGACAATGAGGAAGACGATGGCAAGACTCAAATACCTGATTGGAGCGACAACTTTAGTTTTTTGTCAGGGCAGGAACAGGTTGGCTCTGAGGACGACGGGTGTGATAACGCACAGGGTGATGATGATGAGGTCGGAGATCCCACTTACTGTCAACCCACAGTCAGCCAAGAGATGAGGTCAGCAGAGGAGGTGGAGGAAGATGCTAGTGACGACGAGGTCAGGTTGCGCCTTCCTGGACAGAGACGTAGTACTGGAAGCACGTCAACAACTGCATCCTCAAACACAACTCTGCCTCTCACCACAAGTCGTGGTGGCTCTTCAGGTCGCATGGGTGCTAAGCCTTGCATAGCCTGGGCATTTTTTCAGATCGATAAAGATGACCCAACTCGTGTTATCTGTAACATTTGTCAGCAAAAGCTAAGTAGAGGCCAAAAAATACATAGTTTGAGTACTTCATGCATGAACCGGCACATGGACATGAAGCATAAGTTGCAGTGGGAAGCTCAGTGTGCTACAATGCGGCCTAGCCGGCCGGGCCAACCACCGTCTGCCATATCTTGTGCATCCGCGGCCTCTTCATCCTCTGTGACTGGGGGGACAGCAGTCACACCTGTTTTGGGGCGCAGACCTGCCACCTCTTTACCCGCAACAGCCAGCGTGATTGGCAGGTCATCATTTTCTTTGGAGGTGGTAACACCAGCTGGTGTTGAGCGCTGTCCGACATCGATAGCACCACCTTTGGATCAAGGCAACCTAACATGTCCGCCTGCATCTTCCTCACAGACCGGCAGTTTGCTGGGGACACCCTTATCAACCCCGTCTAAGCACAATAGCCAGCCCTCGGTCCCTCAGATGTGGACAAGTAAAAGACCATTTCCTCCTAGCCATGAGAAAGCTAAGAGGTTGAATTTCACCATCTGCAAGCTCTTGGCTACAGAAATGCTGCCTTTCCGCCTGGTGGACACAGAGGATTTTCGAGACCTTATGTCCGTCGCAGTGCCCCAGTACCAGATGCCCAGTCGGCACTACTTCTCAAAGAAAGGTGTGCCTGCGCTCCACCAGCATGTCGCACATAACATCACCGCTTCTTTGAGAAACTCTGTGTGTGACAGGGTGCATTTCACCACAGACACTTGGACGAGTAGGCATGGACAGGGGCGTTACATGTCGCTGACTGGGCACTGGGTAACTATGGTGACAGCAGGACAAGGGGCTGCTGTCCAAGTATTGCCGTCCCCACGAGTTGTGCGTCAATCCTCTTTATGTCAAAGTTCCTCCACTGCTTCTGCCTCCTCAACCTCCTCTCGGTCTTCCACCTGCACCCAAAGCCTGTCTGGTCATGCCACAAGCTTTCTAACTGCGCAGAAGGGATCCTGCACACCTCCTTACTATGCTGGCAGTAGGGCTCAACGTCATCAGGCGGTTTTTACATTGAAATGTCTGGGAAATGTGAGTCACACAGCTGAGGAGTTGTGGTCAGCTCTGGAGAACCAATTTCATGAATGGTTGTCTCCACTGGACCTGAAACCAGGGAAGGCCGTGTGCGACAATGCTGCAAACCTGGGTGCGGCCCTTCGCCGGGGCAATGTCACACACGTGCCTTGTATGGCTCACGTGTTGAACCTGGTTGTCCAGCAATTTTTAGCCCACTATCCCAGACTAGATGGCCTTCTGCAGAGGGCACGGTCGCTGTGTGCTCACTTCCGCCGTTCGCATCCCGCAGCTCAGCGACTTACATCTCTACAGAAGTCGTTGGGCCTGCCACTTCACCGGCTAAAATGCGATGTGCCTACCCGGTGGAATTCAACTCTGCACATGTTGCAGCGACTGTGGCAGCACCGACAAGCCCTGGTGCAATACGTTCTGACGTATAGCCTGGGCCAACGAGATTCAGAGGTGGGGCAAATCACGCTGGAGGAGTGGTCTCAGATCAGGGACCTATGCACCCTTCTGCACAGTTTTGAAATGGCGACGAAGATGTTTAGTGCTGACGATGCCATTATCAGCATGACTATTCCGGTGATTTACATGCTGGAGCACATGTTAAACAGAATTCAGAGTCAGGTGGTGGCACAAGAGGAGGTGGAGGAAGTAGAGGAGGAGGAGTTGTATGCGGAAGGGCTAACATCTGCAAGGTCCAGACGGTCGGCAGCACCAAGGCGGCAGGCATGTGAGGGTGGGGGAGATGGTTTTACCAGGGCGCATGGTAGCAGCCAAACTAGTGAGGAAGGTGCAGGAGCCCAGGAAGAAGTGGAGGACAACTGATGGAAGACTCATCAGATGAGGGAGACCTTGATCACATTTCTGTTGTGCGAGGTTGGGGGGAGAGGACAAAGGAAGGAAGCATGATTGTTACCTCGCCACCAACACAACAGGGACTTGGTGCTCCTGGATGCGCAACACACATGAGTGCCTTCTTGCTGCACTACCTGCAACATGACCCTCGAATTGTGAGAATTAGAAATAATCCTGCCTACTGGGTTGCCACACTGTTAGATCCCCGGTACAAAAGTAAATTTGCAGAAATTATTCCTGCCATAGAAAGGGATGCACGCATGCAGGAGTATCAGCAGAGACTGTTGCAGAATCTTACATGTGCTTTTCCACAAAATACCAGTGGTGCACGTAGTGAATCTCACAGTTCCAACTTGCCAACCGTGGGACCGTCAAGTGTTCAGCACTCAAACCGTAACAGAACCACAGTATCTGCTGGTAACATCAATTTTGCGGAATCATTTCACCACTTTTTTAGCCCATCCTTTGCAAGGCCACAGGAGACAAGAAGTCTGACACATAGTCAACGCCTAGAGACGATGGTACAGGAGTATCTCCAAGTAAACATTGAAGCCACGACTGTGTCACTGGACCCTTGCTCTTTTTGGGCTTCCAATCTGGATAAATGGCCAGAGCTAGCCACTTACGCCTTGGAGATCTTGTCATACCCCGCAGCCAGCGTTCTGTCTGAACGTGTGTTCAGCGCTGCTGGTGGTGTGCTGACAGATAAGCGCACGTGGCTCTCCACTGATAATGTAGACAGACTCACGTTCATAAAGATGAACAAATCATGGATCCGAAACGACTTTTCTACCCCTACCAACCGTTTTAAGCTTTCTAATTACTAATCATGTTTATCTGTATCTTGACTGGAAAATAATTTGGGCTTTGTAGCAGTGTGCAGCACTGATCCTATTAGGCTATCTATACTAAAGCTTCACCAGATTTAAAATTAAAAATAATTTTTAGCTGCATCTAGCCCGGAAAATAATTTTGGGGCTCCGAGATGCGCAAGGCACATAAGTGCCTTCTTGCTGCACTACCTGCAGCATGACCCTCATATTGTCAGAATTCGAAGTAATCATGACTACTGGGTTGCCACACTCTTAGATCCCCCAAACTTTTCGATCAACCTTTTCATTTTAATAAAGACCAAAAATATGGTCATTTTTGAAATTATAAGCATTAGCAGGTTGTTAGAAACTGAAATCAAACAGTTTTCAACTCAAAACTTTATTCTAGGTGATGTTACATTTTCACATAGGACCCCTTGTTCGAAAGGAGCTTCTGAACTCTCTCGTCCATTGAATTTGTCAGGTTTTGGATGGTTTCTGCTTCAATTGTTTTGCATGAGGACAGAATACCCTCCCAGAGCTGTTGCTTAGATGTGAACTGCCTCCCGCCATCATAGACACTCCTTTTAATGATGCTCCAAAGGTTCTGAATGGGGTAGAGGTCAGGGGAGCATGGGGGTCACACCATAAGTTTGTCCCCTTTTATGCCCATATCAGCCAGAGATGCAGATGTTTTATGTGCAGCATGAGATGGTGCATTATCATGCAGAAAAATGATCTTGCTGTGAAATACACGGTTCTTCTTCTTGAACCATGGCAGGAAGTGCTGTTTGAGAAAATCCACATACATTATGGAGTTCATCTTTAGCGCCTTCAGGGATCCTAAAGGGGCCGACAATCTCTCTCCCCATGATTCCAGCCCAAAACATTACTCCACCTCCTCCTTGTTGGCGCTGTAGCCGTGTTTGCGTGGGGTGTCCATCAACCAGCCATCCTCCACTCCATCCATCTGGACCATCGAGCGCTGCACGGCACTCATCCGTGAACAAAACAGTTTTGAAATCAGTCTTCATGTAATGTTTGGCCCACTGGAGCCGTTTCTGCTTGTGTGAAGTGGATAGAGGAGGTCGACAGGATGGCGCATGCACAGCTGCAAACCTCTGAAGGACCCTGCATCTTGTTGTTCGGGGGACGTTGGAGGCACAAGTAGCTTCAAAAACTTGTCTGCTGCTATGACAAGGCTTTTTTGCCGCTGCTCTTTCAACCTGACGTAATTGCCTGTAGGAAAGAGTCCTCAATTTGCCCTTATCAGCACGCACACGTGTGTACTGTGAATCAGCTACATACTTCTTGATTGCCAAGACACTTCATCCTGATCATCGCACAATGTTGATTGTAGTCATGCCTTGACCTAAACACTCCACAATTTGTTGCTTCTCAGCAGCCGACACATCCTTTTTCTTTCCCATTTTGGCAGAAAATGTAGGCTGCTTAATAATGTGAGAGAGCCTTCTTAAGTAGTCTTGCCTTTCATTGGACACACCTGCCAAACTAATTAGCACAGGTGTCTGCAATTGCTTACAGTGATATAAAGAGCCCTGACACACATCACCATCAATGAGTTTAACTGACAAACAAACAAATTTTTCCCTTATCACTCCTAAACACTTTTTGCATAATAATTTGGAACGCAGTGTACATGTGCTTTTCCACAAAACACCAGTGGTTCACGTAGTGAATCTTACAGTTCTAACTTGCCAACCGTGGTCTGTATGGAGTTGTTCAATAAAGGGCCCAAAATTAAGATAACATAGATGGGAGAGGTCTCTATGAATAGGAATTCCTAAGTATTTGATACCCTGTGAGGGCCAGGCAAAGGGAAAGTTGGACTGGATGGAATCCTATATGGATTTGGGGAGGGAGACATCGAGGGCCTCAGACTTCGCTGCATTGATTTTAAAATTTTACCATGTAACAAAGTGATCTATTTCAGCCATAACAGCATGGATGGATATATGTGATTGAGTGATATATACTAGGACATCATCAGCAAATAGAGAGCACTTGTACTCGGTGCCTCCCACCTCAATCCACCAAATATTGGGGTTATGGCGAATTGATGAGAGCAGGTGCTCCGTCACTAGGATGTATAAGAGAGGGGACAGAGGACATCACTGCCTTGTCCCATTGGTGATTGTGAAAGGTGATGAAAATGTTCTGACGCACCCCCTGGGCCTTGGGACACCCGGAGCCGGACCCTTTTTGGTGGATGCTGGTGGTTGTAGTCTTCGTGGCGGCGACCCGGTTCCGTGGCTCAGGGCGGTCAAACCAGTGGCGGAACTATTTATGTGGTTTTGATGTTTAAATGTCCGACTACGCCACCCGTGGATTGCGGTCAGAGTGAACCGCCGCTACAGGGCAGACCGCTGAGACTGGTGTTGTGGGTGCAGCAGAGCGTAGCATAACTCCCCACGGGAGGAGTATAGCCTCAGGGCAGTGTATGCGGAGGATGGGGGTGATGGTGCAGGGCAGCAGCAGTAACGACACGGAGTCAGTGATGCAGTTCAGGGCCTTTACTCACAGTTCTTATTATCCAGACCACGTCTGCAGGTAACGGCTGCCCACGTCGTACTGTGCTCACCAGGTGAGGGGCTCAGACAACTCCCAGATAACTTTGGAGCACTTCACAGGACCCCCTTTGTGTGTCCTTTGTCTGGCCTTTCTTACCAACACTTCTGTCCGGCTGCCTCGGGCCTCCTCTTGGTAAACTTGGCGCCAGTTTCCCTGACCCTATGTGGTGCCTTCCTAGCGGGTGTAGCGAGGGGCTGCGCCACATAAAATGTCAGAGCCTCCGGTTTCTAGCTGAGGGTCGTTTCCTGCCTCCACTAGTTCGGGGACCGGTCTCCCCCTTTGGCCTGACCCCTCCACGCAGGTGGATTCGGGCGTGCGGTGGCGACTCGCCCGTCCGCACCCCTGGGATCCCTTCATTCCTCGTTCCTGGAGCCTTCTCCGCTCCTCTTCCTTCCTTCTCCCTCTTCCAGGCCTGGGCCTCTGTTACTAGGCCCGCCTCCGGAGCAGAGCTCATGCAGAGCCCCTGCTCCCTGCCACTTCTGCTCAGACTTCTCTGCACTGAACTAAGATGGTGCCCACCTTTTATACTCCCTTCTCAATGCACCCAGGAACTGCTTCCTCCCTGCTCCTGCACTACAGGGTTCCCCTTCCTCAGTGTTCCCTCCCCCCACTCCAGCCAGGGACAGGGACTGTCGTGCCCATCTCAGGGGCATATTGGTCGCCCTGCCCCACGGCAATGTGGTATAATGCATGCAGGTGTCGGGTCCTGATCCACACTCCATCCTTACCTGAGAGTGAGATATCACACCTCTGGGTGAGGTGCAATACGTCTGTAGCAACCGAGCCCTCAGGGTGCTACAGTTCCATTTATCTTCAGCCTAGGTGACGTATTGCGATACAGGGCCGTGATTTTGGCTATAAAAGGGTCCCCTAGACCCCTACCCCAAGCTTTTTTAGAGAATCATATATGGCGTGCCAGGAGACTCTATGGAATGCTTTCTCAGCATCCAACGAGAGTATCTAATTACAAATTTTTAACTGCATCTAGCCCAGGAAATACTTTGTGCCTAGTAGCAGTGTCTGCTAGTCAGCGGATTATCCCGGCTGTTAAGCAAGCTGCACCACCTGTAGTTTAGACACTTAATTTTTTCAAAGGAAATGCTTCGGGACCATGGGATACTTAGTGAAGAGCATCACGAGGCACCCCAAGGCATAGGGGCTGGGACTGGCAGTAGGATGCCTTGCGGTGGACAGCCGAGCTCGATCCTTATAAAAGCTTTTTAACTGCAGCAGCTTTAGTGGACGCTACTGGAGCTGGAATTACCGCGGCTGCTGGCATGAGACTTGCCCTCCAATAGATCCTTGTAAATGGATTTAAAGTGTATTCATTCAAATTAGAGAGACAATTTAAATTAAAAAGCTTAGAGCTGCCTCCACCACAGGGGGGCTCGCTCGACCCACCAGCGGACAGGCACCAGTATTGGGAGAGGGGGGCTGGCCGTCAGGGTTCACCGCGGCTCTGGCACAAACCCGGCGACACGGAGGTGGCACGGGCAGGAGCGGACTGGCCGTGTCGGCTTCTCACTTTTTGGATTTTAGAAGGGCATGACATGCCTATATCTGTGTCTCCCCCTCCTTTTACTCCTCCACCTCTTTTATTTTCGCATGACTATATGTACTTGTCACTTTTCCATGTGTTAGTTATGTCTTCTGAGCAGTTTGTCAGCTTTTGGACACCTTTGAAGGTGTTTTCTATGTGTTTCTATGTGTTTTTGTTTGCCTGCCATTGGTTTTAACGGTGTTCGAAGGTGTTCGACGAACAGTTCGGCGAACACACGGGTGTTCGACGAACCGAACCGAACTCGAACACTACGGGGGTGGCTCAACACTAATACAGACCTCCATCAGGTTGCAAACTGAATATATTTATTTCTGCATCTACCTCTGAAAAAACATTGGGCTTCTAGCTGTGTGTGGGACTTGTTGTATTAGTCCATCTATACTGACCTCCATCAGGTTGCAAACTGAATATATTTTTTTCTGCATCTACCTCTGAAAAAATATTGGGCTTCTAGCTGTGTGCAGGACTTGTTCTATTAATCCATCTATACAGACCTCCATCAGGTTGCAAACTGAATATATTTTTTTCTGCATCTACCTCTGAAAAAATATTGGGCTTCTAGCTGTGTGTGGGACTTGTTGTATTAGTCCATCTATACTGACCTCCATCAGGTTGCAAATTAAAAATAATTTTTATCTGCATCTACAGTACCTCTGAAAAAATATTTGGGCTTCTAGCTGTGTGTGGGACTTGTTCTATTAGTCCATCTATACTGACCTCCATCAGGTTGCAAATTGAATATAATTTTTATCTGCATCTAGCTCTGAAAAAATATTTGGCTTTCTAGCAGTGTGTGGGACTTTCTCTATTAGTCCATCTATACTGACCTCCATCAGGTTGCAAATTAAAAATAATTTTTATCTGCATCTACCTCTGAAAAAATATTTGGGCTTCTAGCTGTGTGTGGGACTTGTTCTATTAATCCATCTATACAGACCTCCATCAGGTTGCAAACTGAATATATTTTTTTCTGCATCTACCTCTGAAAAAATATTGGGCTTCTAGCTGTGTGTGGGACTTGTTGTATTAGTCCATCTATACTGACCTCCATCAGGTTGCAAACTGAATATATTTTTTTCTGCATCTACCTCTGAAAAAATATTGGGCTTCTAGATGTGTGTGGGACTTGTTCTATTAATCCCTCTATACAGACCTCCATCAGGTTGCAAACTGAATATATTTTTTTCTGCATCTACCTCTGGAAAAATATTGGGCTTCTAGCTGTGTGTGGGACTTGTTGTATTAGTCCATCTATACTGACCTCCATCAGGTTGCAAATTAAAAATAATTTTTATCTGCATCTACAGTACCTCTGAAAAAATATTTGGGCTTCTAGCTGTGTGTGGGACTTGTTCTATTAGTCCATCTATACTGACCTCCATCAGGTTGCAAATTGAATATAATTTTTATCTGCATCTAGCTCTGAAAAAATATTTGGCCTTCTAGCAGTGTGTGGGACTTTCTCTATTAGTCCATCTATACTGACCTCCATCAGGTTGCAAATTAAAAATAATTTTTATCTGCATCTACCTCTAAAAAAATATTTGGGCTTCTAGCTGTGTGTGGGACTTGTTCTATTAATCCATCTATACAGACCTCCATGAGGTTGCAAACTGAATATATTTTTTTCTGTATCTACCTCTGAAAAAATATTGGGCTTCTAGCTGTGTGTGGGACTTGTTGTATTAGTCCATCTATACTGACCTCCATCAGGTTGCAAACTGAATATATTTTTTTCTGCATCTACCTCTGAAAAAATATTGGGCTTCTAGCTGTGTGTGGGACTTGTTCTATTAATCCATCTATACAGACCTCCATCAGGTTGCAAACTGAATATATTTTTTTCTGCATCTACCTCTGAAAAAATATTGGGCTTCTAGCTGTGTGTGGGACTTGTTGTATTAGTCCATCTATACTGACCTCCATCAGGTTGCAAATTAAAAATAATTTTTATCTGCATCTACAGTACCTCTGAAAAAATATTTGGGCTTCTAGCTGTGTGTGGGACTTGTTGTATTAGTCCATCTATACTGACCTCCATCAGGTTGCAAATTGAATATAATTTTTATCTGCATCTAGCTCTGAAAAAATATTTGGCTTTCTAGCAGTGTGTGGGACTTTCTCTATTAGTCCATCTATACTGACCTCCATCAGGTTGCAAACTAAAAATAATTTTTATCTGCATCTACCTCTGAAAAAATATTTGGGCTTCTAGCTGTGTGTGGGACTTGTTCTATTAATCCATCTATACAGACCTCCATCAGGTTGCAAACTGAATATATTTTTTTCTGCATCTACCTCTGAAAAAATATTGGGCTTCTAGCTGTGTGTGGGACTTGTTGTATTAGTCCATCTATACTGACCTCCATCAGGTTGCAAACTGAATATATTTTTTTCTGCATCTACCTCTGAAAAAATATTGGGCTTCTAGATGTGTGTGGGACTTGTTCTATTAATCCCTCTATACAGACCTCCATCAGGTTGCAAACTGAATATATTTTTTTCTGCATCTACCTCTGGAAAAATATTGGGCTTCTAGCTGTGTGTGGGACTTGTTGTATTAGTCCATCTATACTGACCTCCATCAGGTTGCAAATTAAAAATAATTTTTATCTGCATCTACAGTACCTCTGAAAAAATATTTGGGCTTCTAGCTGTGTGTGGGACTTGTTCTATTAGTCCATCTATACTGACCTCCATCAGGTTGCAAATTGAATATAATTTTTATCTGCATCTAGCTCTGAAAAAATATTTGGCCTTCTAGCAGTGTGTGGGACTTTCTCTATTAGTCCATCTATACTGACCTCCATCAGGTTGCAAATTAAAAATAATTTTTATCTGCATCTACCTCTAAAAAAATATTTGGGCTTCTAGCTGTGTGTGGGACTTGTTCTATTAATCCATCTATACAGACCTCCATGAGGTTGCAAACTGAATATATTTTTTTCTGTATCTACCTCTGAAAAAATATTGGGCTTCTAGCTGTGTGTGGGACTTGTTGTATTAGTCCATCTATACTGACCTCCATCAGGTTGCAAACTGAATATATTTTTTTCTGCATCTACCTCTGAAAAAATATTGGGCTTCTAGCTGTGTGTGGGACTTGTTCTATTAATCCATCTATACAGACCTCCATCAGGTTGCAAACTGAATATATTTTTTTCTGCATCTACCTCTGAAAAAATATTGGGCTTCTAGCTGTGTGTGGGACTTGTTGTATTAGTCCATCTATACTGACCTCCATCAGGTTGCAAATTAAAAATAATTTTTATCTGCATCTACAGTACCTCTGAAAAAATATTTGGGCTTCTAGCTGTGTGTGGGACTTGTTCTATTAGTCCATCTATACTGACCTCCATCAGGTTGCAAATTGAATATAATTTTTATCTGCATCTAGCTCTGAAAAAATATTTGGCCTTCTAGCAGTGTGTGGGACTTTCTCTATTAGTCCATCTATACTGACCTCCATCAGGTTGCAAATTAAAAATAATTTTTATCTGCATCTACCTCTAAAAAAATATTTGGGCTTCTAGCTGTGTGTGGGACTTGTTCTATTAATCCATCTATACAGACCTCCATGAGGTTGCAAACTGAATATATTTTTTTCTGTATCTACCTCTGAAAAAATATTGGGCTTCTAGCTGTGTGTGGGACTTGTTGTATTAGTCCATCTATACTGACCTCCATCAGGTTGCAAACTGAATATATTTTTTTCTGCATCTACCTCTGAAAAAATATTGGGCTTCTAGCTGTGTGTGGGACTTGTTCTATTAATCCATCTATACAGACCTCCATCAGGTTGCAAACTGAATATATTTTTTTCTGCATCTACCTCTGAAAAAATATTGGGCTTCTAGCTGTGTGTGGGACTTGTTGTATTAGTCCATCTATACTGACCTCCATCAGGTTGCAAATTAAAAATAATTTTTATCTGCATCTACAGTACCTCTGAAAAAATATTTGGGCTTCTAGCTGTGTGTGGGACTTGTTGTATTAGTCCATCTATACTGACCTCCATCAGGTTGCAAATTGAATATAATTTTTATCTGCATCTAGCTCTGAAAAAATATTTGGCTTTCTAGCAGTGTGTGGGACTTTCTCTATTAGTCCATCTATACTGACCTCCATCAGGTTGCAAATTAAAAATAATTTTTATCTGCATCTACCTCTGAAAAAATATTTGGGCTTCTAGCTGTGTGTGGGACTTGTTCTATTAATCCATCTATACAGACCTCCATCAGGTTGCAAACTGAATATATTTTTTTCTGCATCTACCTCTGAAAAAATATTGGGCTTCTAGCTGTGTGTGGGACTTGTTGTATTAGTCCATCTATACTGACCTCCATCAGGTTGCAAACTGAATATATTTTTTTCTGCATCTACCTCTGAAAAAATATTGGGCTTCTAGATGTGTGTGGGACTTGTTCTATTAATCCCTCTATACAGACCTCCATCAGGTTGCAAACTGAATATATTTTTTTCTGCATCTACCTCTGGAAAAATATTGGGCTTCTAGCTGTGTGTGGGACTTGTTGTATTAGTCCATCTATACTGACCTCCATCAGGTTGCAAATTAAAAATAATTTTTATCTGCATCTACAGTACCTCTGAAAAAATATTTGGGCTTCTAGCTGTGTGTGGGACTTGTTCTATTAGTCCATCTATACTGACCTCCATCAGGTTGCAAATTGAATATAATTTTTATCTGCATCTAGCTCTGAAAAAATATTTGGCCTTCTAGCAGTGTGTGGGACTTTCTCTATTAGTCCATCTATACTGACCTCCATCAGGTTGCAAATTAAAAATAATTTTTATCTGCATCTACCTCTAAAAAAATATTTGGGCTTCTAGCTGTGTGTGGGACTTGTTCTATTAATCCATCTATACAGACCTCCATGAGGTTGCAAACTGAATATATTTTTTTCTGTATCTACCTCTGAAAAAATATTGGGCTTCTAGCTGTGTGTGGGACTTGTTGTATTAGTCCATCTATACTGACCTCCATCAGGTTGCAAACTGAATATATTTTTTTCTGCATCTACCTCTGAAAAAATATTGGGCTTCTAGCTGTGTGTGGGACTTGTTCTATTAATCCATCTATACAGACCTCCATCAGGTTGCAAACTGAATATATTTTTTTCTGCATCTACCTCTGAAAAAATATTGGGCTTCTAGCTGTGTGTGGGACTTGTTGTATTAGTCCATCTATACTGACCTCCATCAGGTTGCAAATTAAAAATAATTTTTATCTGCATCTACAGTACCTCTGAAAAAATATTTGGGCTTCTAGCTGTGTGTGGGACTTGTTCTATTAGTCCATCTATACTGACCTCCATCAGGTTGCAAATTGAATATAATTTTTATCTGCATCTAGCTCTGAAAAAATATTTGGCCTTCTAGCAGTGTGTGGGACTTTCTCTATTAGTCCATCTATACTGACCTCCATCAGGTTGCAAATTAAAAATAATTTTTATCTGCATCTACCTCTGAAAAAATATTTGGGCTTCTAGCTGTGTGTGGGACTTGTTCTATTAGTCCATCTATACTGACCTCCATCAGGTTGCAAATTGAATATAATTTTTATCTGCATCTACCTCTGAAAAAATATTTGGGCTTCTAGTTGTGTGTGGGACTTGTTCTATTAGTCCATCTATACTGACCTCCATCAGGTTGCAAATTGAATATCATTTATATCTGCATCTAGCTCTGAAAAAATATTTGGCCTTCTAGCAGTGTGTGGGACTTTCTCTATTAGTCCATCTATATTAACCTCCATCAGGTTGCAAATTAAAAATATTTTTTATCTGCATCTACCTCTGAAAAAATATTTGGGCTTCTAGCAGTGTGTGGGACTCATTGTATTAGGCCATCTATACCAAGCTCCACCAGCTTTGAAATTAATAATAATTTTTAGCTGCATCTAGCCCTGAAAATAATTTTTCCCAATAGTGGTAGCAATAGAAATATGGGGCGCGCGCCTGGCTAACAAAAATATACGCTTCATAACACAAAACACCAGCCTAGTGCACTGCATTAATAAGATGGCATCATCGTCTCTACCAGTGCTAGGCCTACTACGCAGGCTAGTATTCCTGTGCCTAAAACACAATGTATGGGTCCGCGCTAGCCACTATGCTGAGGGGTATAAAGCTGCTGCTAACGCTTTATAACAATTCAATTGGCAGATTTTCACAGAGCTCTTCCACAACGCCCACCCATCGGGCAACAGTTGCCCACCCTCCCTATGGGATCTAGTGGCGAATAGTTGATGCCATTAATCAGAGCGTCAGTTGCCCCTTCAACGTGGCAAGCATACGGTAAGGCATGGGAAGAGTGGACACGACTAGTAGCAGGCAGACGGGTTGACGAATGTGAACAAGCCAGATCACAAGTCACCATAGAATTTCTCCACCAGCTAATGATGAGGGGCATATCAGGGGCGTCAGCGCAGCGGTGTCTGACCGGAGTAGCATTTCACTTCCAACTACTGAATTGGGGAGATGTGACAAAGATTCATCATCAGACAATCCATAAAAGGGTGGAAAAGGGGTCAGCCAAGTCAGGAATGTAGACGTCCCGTCCCGTGTCACTAAAACTGATTTCTCACATCTTATCCCTAACACCATTAACATGACACTCACAATTTGAAGCAACACTAATGTCTACTGCATTTGTGATCGCCTTCTTCGGGGCGCTATGTATAAGCGAATTAGTCCCTCAATCCAAAATTACCACCAGTGGACGCTTATTACACCAGGAAGTAGTCATAGCCAATAATGCAATACGTGTACGCATACACCAATCGAAAACGGTTCCAGCGGGCAGGGGTACTTGGGTACTTCTACAACCCACAAACGGTACACTGAGTCGGGTAACAATAGTAAAAACATATCTAACCATCAGATCACAAAGTAATTTCTTCGTATCACACATTGATGGAACGCCATTATCAAGATACCTGTTCCAAGCTATATTTAATAAATGCATAACATCGGCAGGGAACCACCCCAAAGATTACGGGACACACTCATTCCGCATAGGTGCGGCCACGGAAGCAGCAAGAGCAGGACTGTCAGAAACGGAAGTTCAGAGGATAGGGAGATGGCGATCCACGTGTTTGGCGAGATACATAAGACCGGACTTGTTATCCTAACGTTGTTTGTTTCTTTTACAGGTGACGCTAAGCCAACAGTGTGAGTGATAGGCCACTCGTATATATATTGGGCACAAAAAAGGGTGAAAGTCCACCCAGGCGGGAGGAAATTAGAGTTTCATAACACATATTTCAACTGGAGAGGTATTAGAGGCCTGCTATGGCCACAGGTACTAATGGAGGTAATCAAGGTAGGGAGAGAGGCAAGAGGTCCGGTCATCTTAGTTATACAGGCCGGGGGAAACAACCTAGGAAATCACAAGAGCGCATAACTAATGGCAATAATGAAACTAGACACTGAGCGCTTCAGAGAATTTTTCACAAAATTAGCTATAGTATGGTCAGAGATTGTGCCGATAGCGGTATGGCAAGGTGCGCGAGACATCACGGCCATCGAATGGACAAGGCGGGTAATAAATATTCGGATGGCAAAATTTAGAAGAGACAGAGGCGGTGTAGTGATACGACACCGACAACTGGAAGGAGATAAAGCAGGCCTCATACGGCCCGACGGTGTTCACTTAATAGATATTGGACTGGACATATTCCTGTCAGGACTCCAGGACGGAGTGGAACAAGCGTTAAGAGTAGTGTTGAGCCACCCCCGTAGTGTTCGAGTTCGGTTCGGTTCGTCGAACACCCGTGTGTTCGCCGAACTGTTCGTCGAACTGTTCGTCGAACACCTTCGAACACCGTTAAAACCAATGGCAGGCAAACAAAAACACATAGAAACACATAGAAAACACCTTCAAAGGTGTCCAAAAGCTGACAAACTGCTCAGAAGACATAACTAACACATGGAAAAGTGACAAGTACATATAGTCATGCGAAAATAAAAGAGGTGGAGGAGTAAAAGGAGGGGGAGACACAGATATAGGCATGTCATGCCCTTCTAAAATCCAAAAAGTGAGAAGCCGACACGGCCAGTCCGCTCCTGCCCGTGCCACCTCCGTGTCGCCGGGTTTGTGCCAGAGCCGCGGTGAACCCTGACGGCCAGCCCCCCTCTCCCAATACTGGTGCCTGTCCGCTGGTGGGTCGAGCGAGCCCCCCTGTGGTGGAGGCAGCTCTAAGCTTTTTAATTTAAATTGTCTCTCTAATTTGAATGAATACACTTTAAATCCATTTACAAGGATCTATTGGAGGGCAAGTCTCATGCCAGCAGCCGCGGTAATTCCAGCTCCAGTAGCGTCCACTAAAGCTGCTGCAGTTAAAAAGCTTTTATAAGGATCGAGCTCGGCTGTCCACCGCAAGGCATCCTACTGCCAGTCCCAGCCCCTATGCCTTGGGGTGCCTCCTGATGCTCTTCACTAAGTATCCCATGGTCCCGAAGCATTTCCTTTGAAAAAATTAAGTGTCTAAACTACAGGTGGTGCAGCTTGCTTAACAGCCGGGATAATCCGCTCACTAGCAGACACTGCTACTAGGCACAAAGTATTTCCTGGGCTAGATGCAGTTAAATATTTGTAATTAGATACTCTCGTTGGATGCTGAGAAAGCATTCCATAGAGTCTCCTGGCACGCCATATATGATTCTCTTAAAAAGCTTGGGGTAGGGGTCTAGGGGACCCTTTTATAGCCAAAATCACGGCCTTGTATCGCAATGCGTCACCTAGGCTGAAGATAAATGGAACTGTAGCACCCTGAGGGCTCGGTTGCTACAGACGTATTGCACCTCACCCAGAGGTGTGATATCTCACTCTCAGGTAAGGATGGAGTGTGGATCAGGACCCGACACCTGCATGCATTACACCACATTGCCGTGGGGCAGGGCGACCAATATGCCCCTGAGATGGGCACGACAGTCCCTGTCCCTGGCTGGAGTGGGGGGAGGGAACACTGAGGAAGGGGAACCCTGTAGTGCAGGAGCAGGGAGGAAGCAGTTCCTGGGTGCATTGAGAAGGGAGTATAAAAGGTGGGCACCATCTTAGTTCAGTGCAGAGAAGTCTGAGCAGAAGTGGCAGGGAGCAGGGGCTCTGCATGAGCTCTGCTCCGGAGGCAGGCCTAGTAACAGAGGCCCAGGCCTGGAAGAGGGAGAAGGAAGGAAGAGGAGCGGAGAAGGCTCCAGGAACGAGGAATGAAGGGATCCCAGGGGTGCGGACGGGCGAGTCGCCACCGCACGCCCGAATCCACCTGCGTGGAGGGGTCAGGCCAAAGGGGGAGACCGGTCCCCGAACTAGTGGAGGCAGGAAACGACCCTCAGCTAGAAACCGGAGGCTCTCACATTTTATGTGGCGCAGCCCCTCGCTACACCCGCTAGGAAGGCACCACATAGGGTCAGGGAAACTGGCGCCAAGTTTACCAAGAGGAGGCCCGAGGCAGCCGGACAGAAGTGTTGGTAAGAAAGGCCAGACAAAGGACACACAAAGGGGGTCCTGTGAAGTGCTCCAAAGTTATCTGGGAGTTGTCTGAGCCCTTCACCTGGTGAGCACAGTACGACGTGGGCAGCCGTTACCTGCAGACGTGGTCTGGATAATAAGAACTGTGAGTAAAGGCCCTGAACTGCATCACTGACTCCGTGTCGTTACTGCTGCTGCCCTGCACCATCACCCCCATCCTCAGCATACACTGCCCTGAGGCTATACTCCTCCCGTGGGGAGTTATGCTACGCTCTGCTGCACCCACAACACCAGCCTCAGTGGTCTGCCCTGTAGCGGCGGTTCACTCTGACCGCAATCCACGGGTGGCGTAGTCGGACATTTAAACATGAAAACCACATAAATAGTTCCGCCACTGGTTTGACCGCCCTGAGCCACGGAACTGGGTCGCCGCCACGAAGACTACAACCACCAGCATCCACCAAAAAGGGTCCGGCTCCGGGTGTCCCAAGGCCCAGGGGGTGCGTCAGAACATTTTCATCACCTTTCACAATCACCAATGGGACAAGGCAGTGATGTCCTCTGTCCCCTCTCTTATACATCCTAGTGACGGAGCACCTGCTCTCATCAATTCGCCATAACCCCAATATTAGGTGGATTGAGGTGGGAGGCACCGAGTACAAGTGCTCTCTATTTGCTGATGATGTCCTAGTATATATCACTCAATCACATATATCCATCCATGCTGTTATGGCTGAAATAGATCACTTTGTTACATGGTAAAATTTTAAAATCAATGCAGCGAAGTCTGAGGCCCTCGATGTCTCCCTCCCCAAATCCATATAGGATTCCATCCAGTCCAACTTTCCCTTTGCCTGGCCCTCACAGGGTATCAAATACTTAGGAATTCCTATTCATAGAGACCTCTCCCATCTATGTTATCTTAATTTTGGGCCCTTTATTGAACAACTCCATACAGACCACGGTTGGCAAGTTAGAACTGTAAGATTCACTACGTGAACCACTGGTGTTTTGTGGAAAAGCACATGTACACTGCGTTCCAAATTATTATACAAAAAGTGTTTAGGAGTGATAAGGGAAGAATTTGTTTGTTTGTCAGTTAAACTCATTGATGGTGATGTGTGTCAGGGCTCTTTATATCACTGTAAGCAATTGCAGACACCTGTGCTAATTAGTTTGGCAGGTGTGTCCAATGAAAGGCAAGACTACTTAAGAAGGCTCTCTCACATTATTAAGCAGCCTACATTTTCTGCCAAAATGGGAAAGAAAAAGGATGGGTCGGCTGCTGAGAAGCAACAAATTGTGGAGTGTTTAGGTCAAGGCATGACTACAATCAACATTGTGCGATGATCAGGATGAAGTGTCTTGGCAATCAAGAAGTATGTAGCTGATTCACAGTACACACGTGTGCGTGCTGATAAGGGCAAATTGAGGACTCTTTCCTACAGGCAATTACGTCAGGTTGAAAGAGCAGCGGCAAAAAAAGCCTTGTCATAGCAGCAGACAAGTTTTTGAAGCTGCTTGTGCCTCCAACGTCCCCCGAACAACAAGATGCAGGGTCCTTCAGAGGTTTGCAGCTGTGCATGCGCCATCCTGTCGACCTCCTCTATCCACTTCACACAAGCAGAAACGGCTCCAGTGGGCCAAACATTACATGAAGACTGATTTCAAAACTGTTTTGTTCACGGATGAGTGCCGTGCAGCGCTCGATGGTCCAGATGGATGGAGTGGAGGATGGCTGGTTGATGGACACCCCACGCAAACACGGCTACAGCGCCAACAAGGAGGAGGTGGAGTAATGTTTTGGGCTGGAATCATGGGGAGAGAGATTGTCGGCCCCTTTAGGATCCCTGAAGGCGCTAAAGATGAACTCCATAATGTATGTGGATTTTCTCAAACAGCACTTCCTGCCATGGTTCAAGAAGAAGAACCATGTATTTCACAGCAAGATCATTTTTCTGCATGATAATGCACCATCTCATGCTGCACATAAAACATCTGCATCTCTGGCTGATATGGGCATAAAAGGGGACAAACTTATGGTGTGACCCCCATGCTCCCCTGACCTCTACCCCATTCAGAACCTTTGGAGCATCATTAAAAGGAGTGTCTATGATGGCGGGAGGCAGTTCACATCTAAGCAACAGCTCTGGGAGGGTATTCTGTCCTCATGCAAAACAATTGAAGCAGAAACCATCCAAAACCTGACAAATTCAATGGACGAGAGAGTTCAGAAGCTCCTTTCGAACAAGGGGTCCTATGTGAAAATGTAACATCACCTTGAATAAAGTTTTGAGTTGAAAACTGTTTGATTTCAGTTTCTAACAACCTGCTAATGCTTATAATTTCAAAAATGACCATTTTTTTGGTCTTTATTAAAATGAAAAGGTTGATCGAAAAGTTTGGGGGATCTAAGAGTGTGGCAACCCAGTAGTCATGATTACTTCGAATTCTGACAATATGAGGGTCATGCTGCAGGTAGTGCAGCAAGAAGGCACTTATGTGCCTTGCGCATCTCGGAGCCCCAAAATTATTTTCCGGGCTAGATGCAGCTAAAAATTATTTTTAATTTTAAATCTGGTGAAGCGTTAGTATAGATGGCCTAATAGGATCAGTGCTGCACACTGCTACAAAGCCCAAATTATTTTCCAGTCAAGATACAGATAAACATGATTAGTAATTTGAAAGCTTAAAACGGTTGGTAGGGTGATTTTAACCAATCATCAAGCTTTTACTCTCCCCAGGATGACACAGGGGTAGAAAAGTCGTTTCGGATCCATGATTTGTTCATCTTTATGAACGTGAGTCTGTCTACATTATCAGTGGAGAGCCGCGTGCGCTTATCTGTCAGCACACCACCAGCAGCGCTGAACACACGTTCAGACAGAACGTGTGTCAGACTATGTGTCAGACTTCTTGTCTCCTGTGGCCTTGCAAAGGATGGGCTAAAAAAGTGGTGAAATGATTCCGCAAAATTGATGTTACCAGCAGATACTGTGGTTCTGTTACGGTTTGAGTGCTGAACACTTGACGGTCCCACGGTTGGCAAGTTGGAACTGTGAGATTCACTACGTGCACCACTGGTATTTTGTGGAAAAGCACATGTAAGATTCTGCAACAGTCTCTGCTGATACTCCTGCATGCGTGCATCCCTTTCTATGGCAGGAATAATTTCTGCAAATTTACTTTTGTACCGGGGATCTAACAGTGTGGCAACCCAGTAGTCAGGATTATTTCTAATTCTCACAATTCGAGGGTCATGTTGCAGGTAGTGCAGCAAGAAGGCACTCATGTGTGTTGCGCATCCAGGAGCACCAAGTCCCTGTTGTGTTGGTGGCGAGGTAACAATCATGCTTCCTTCCTCTGTCCTCTCCCCCCAACCTCGCACAACAGAAATGTGATCAAGGTCTCCCTCATCTGATGAGTCTTCCATCAGTTCGTCCTCCACTTCTTCCTGGGCTCCTGCACCTTCCTCACTAGTTTGGCTGCTACCATGCGCCCTGGTAAAACCATCTCCCCCACCCTCACATGCCTGCCGCCTTGGTGCTGCCGACCGTCTGGACCTTGCAGATGTTAGCCCTTCCGCATACAACTCCTCCTCCTCTACTTCCTCCACCTCCTCTTGTGCCACCACCTGACTCCGAATTCTGTTTAACATGTGCTCCAGCATGTAAATCACCGGAATAGTCATGCTGATAATGGCATCGTCAGCACTAAACATCTTCGTCGCCATTTCAAAACTGTGCAGAAGGGTGCATAGGTCCCTGATCTGAGACCACTCCTCCAGCGTGATTTGCCCCACCTCTGAATCTCGTTGGCCCAGGCTATACGTCAGAACGTATTGCACCAGGGCTTGTCGGTGCTGCCACAGTCGCTGCAACATGTGCAGAGTTGAATTCCACCGGGTAGGCACATCGCATTTTAGCCGGTGAAGTGGCAGGCCCAACGACTTCTGTAGAGATGTAAGTCGCTGAGCTGCGGGATGCGAACGGCGGAAGTGAGCACACAGCGACCGTGCCCTCTGCAGAAGGCCATCTAGTCTGGGATAGTGGGCTAAAAATTGCTGGACAACCAGGTTCAACACGTGAGCCATACAAGGCACGTGTGTGACATTGCCCCGGCGAAGGGCCGCACCCAGGTTTGCAGCATTGTCGCACACGGCCTTCCCTGGTTTCAGGTCCAGTGGAGACAACCATTCATGAAATTGGTTCTCCAGAGCTGACCACAACTCCTCAGCTGTGTGACTCACATTTCCCAGACATTTCAATGTAAAAACCGCCTGATGACGTTGAGCCCTACTGCCAGCATAGTAAGGAGGTGTGCAGGATCCCTTCTGCGCAGTTAGAAAGCTTGTGGCATGACCAGACAGGCTTTGGGTGCAGGTGGAAGACCGAGAGGAGGTTGAGGAGGCAGAAGCAGTGGAGGAACTTTGACATAAAGAGGATTGACGCACAACTCGTGAGGACGGCAAGACTTGGACAGCAGCCCCTTGTCCTGCTGTCACCATAGTTACCCAGTGCCCAGTCAGCGACATGTAACGCCCCTGTCCATGCCTACTCGTCCAAGTGTCTGTGGTGAAATGCACCCTGTCACACACAGAGTTTCTCAAAGAAGCGGTGATGTTGTGTGCGACATGCTGGTGGAGCGCAGGCACACCTTTCTTTGAGAAGTAGTGCCGACTGGGCATCTGGTACTGGGGCACTGCGACGGACATAAGGTCTCGAAAATCCTCTGTGTCCACCAGGCGGAAAGGCAGCATTTCTGTAGCCAAGAGCTTGCAGATGGTGAAATTCAACCTCTTAGCTTTCTCATGGCTAGGAGGAAATGGTCTTTTACTTGTCCACATCTGAGGGACCGAGGGCTGGCTATTGTGCTTAGACGGGGTTGATAAGGGTGTCCCCGGCAAACTGCCGGTCTGTGAGGAAGATGCAGGCGGACATGTTAGGTTGCCTTGATCCAAAGGTGGTGCTATCGATGTCGGACAGCGCTCAACACCAGCTGGTGTTACCACCTCCAAAGAAAATGATGACCTGCCAATCACGCTGGCTGTTGCGGGTAAAGAGGTGGCAGGTCTGCGCCCCAAAACAGGTGTGACTGCTGTCCCCCCAGTCACAGAGGATGAAGAGGCCGCGGATGCACAAGATATGGCAGACGGTGATTGGCCCGGCCGGCTAGGCCGCATTGTAGCACACTGAGCTTCCCACTGCAACTTATGCTTCATGTCCATGTGCCGGTTCATGCATGAAGTACTCAAACTATGTATTTTTTGGCCTCTACTTAGCTTTTGCTGACAAATGTTACAGATAACACGAGTTGGGTCATCTTTATCGATCTGAAAAAATGCCCAGGCTATGCAAGGCTTAGCACCCATGCGACCTGAAGAGCCACCACGACTTGTGGTGAGAGGCAGAGTTGTGTTTGAGGATGCAGTTGTTGACGTGCTTCCAGTACTACGTCTCTGTCCAGGAAGGCGCAACCTGACCTCGTCGTCACTAGCATCTTCCTCCACCTCCTCTGCTGACCTCATCTCTTGGCTGACTGTGGGTTGACAGTAAGTGGGATCTCCGACCTCATCATCATCACCCTGTGCGTTATCACACCCGTCGTCCTCAGAGCCAACCTGTTCCTGCCCTGACAAAAAACTAAAGTTGTCGCTCCAATCAGGTATTTGAGTCTTATCATCGTCTTCCTCATTGTCTCCACCAACAGGAGTTACAGTTTGGGAAAGAGGGTCTACATTATGGTCAGAACCTTCTGCGTCTGGTCCTGGATCCGACTCATAAAGATTCTGGGCATCAGTGCAGATCATTTCCTCGTCTGGATTCACAGAAGCGCTGGAGTCGACCTCTGATTCCCAGGCTATAGTATGAGTAAACAGCTCTGCAGACTCAACCATCTGTTCTACCTCATACTCAGACGGGCAGCTGGAGATTTGGGAGCTGTGAGGAAGCAAGTGCGATTTGGGTGACACCTTTGAGGACTGGAGTATTTGTGATGTTGAAGTTGATGTGGAGGAGAGCCCACTTAAAGGAGCACTTGATATCCGTTGAAGCACCTGCTGTTTTTGTGCCTCATCTGGAATTTGTAGCGATTGGCGTGGCCGTAAGAAAGGGATCTTATCACATTGTCCGCTAAAAGAAGTAGACATTTTAGTTTGGCTGGAAGATGGTCTTTCTTCTGCAGATGTTACTGTTGCTTTAACACCTACCCCACGGACACAACCTTTTTTCCCCTTCCCAACACGCCTATTCCCCTTTCCACCAGCAGCAGGCCTTTTTCCACTCATTTTGGTGGTTAACTAATTCACAACTCTGGAGTTGTTTGCACAAAAAAACAATGGATGGTAACCGAGCACAGCTGAGTGGCCAAACTGTGGTATTAGGCCAAAACTATTGGCTGGGTTAGATGCAGAAAAAAATTATTTTGAATTTGCAACCTGATGGAGGTCAGTATAGATGGACTAATACAAATAGTCCCACACACTGCTAGAAGCCCAAATATTTTTTCAGAGGTACTGTAGATGCAGATAAAAATTATTTTTAATTTGCAACCTGATGGAGGTCAGTATAGATGGACTAATAGACCAAGTCCCACACACTGCTAGAAGCCCAAATATTTTTTCAGAGCTAGATGCAGAAAAAAATTATTTTTAATTTGCAACCTGATGGAGGTCAGTATAGATGGACTAATAGACCAAGTCCCACACACCGCTAGAAGCCCAACTATTTTTTCAGAGCTAGATGCAGAAAAAAATTATATTCAATTTGCAACCTGCTGGAGGTCAGTATAGAAGGACTAATAGAACAAGTCCCACACACTGCTAGAAGCCCAAATATTTTTTCAGAGCTAAATGAAGAAAAAAATTATTTTTAATTTGCAACCTGATGGAGGTCAGTATAGATGGACTAATAGACCAAGTCCCACACACTGCTAGAAGCCCAAATATTTTTTCAGAGCTAGATGCAGAAAAAAATTATTTTTAATTTGCAACCTGATGGAGGTCAGTATAGATGGACTAATAGACCAAGTCCCACACACTGCTAGAAGCCCAAATATTTTTTCAGAGCTAGATGCAGAAAAAAATTATTTTTAATTTGCAACCTGATGGAGGTCAGTATAGATGGACTAATAGACCAAGTCCCACACACTGCTAGAAGCCCAAATATTTTTTCAGAGCTAGATGCAGAAAAAAATTATTTTTAATTTGCAACCTGATGGAGGTCAGTATAGATGGACTAATAGACCAAGTCCCACACACCGCTAGAAGCCCAACTATTTTTTCAGAGCTAGATGCAGAAAAAAATTATATTCAATTTGCAACCTGCTGGAGGTCAGTATAGAAGGACTAATAGAACAAGTCCCACACACTGCTAGAAGCCCAAATATTTTTTCAGAGCTAAATGAAGAAAAAAATTATTTTTAATTTGCAACCTGATGGAGGTCAGTATAGATGGACTAATAGACCAAGTCCCACACACTGCTAGAAGCCCAAATATTTTTTCAGAGCTAGATGCAGAAAAAAATTATTTTTAATTTGCAACCTGATGGAGGTCAGTATAGATGGACTAATAGACCAAGTCCCACACACTGCTAGAAGCCCAAAAATTTTTTCAGAGCTAGATGCAGAAAAAAATTATTTTTAATTTGCAACCTGATGGAGGTCAGTATAGATGGACTAATAGACCAAGTCCCACACACTGCTAGAAGCCCAAATATTTTTTCAGAGCTAGATGCGGAAAAAAATTATTTTTAATTTGCAACCTGATGGAGGTCAGTATAGATGGACTAATAGACCAAGTCCCACACACCGCTAGAAGCCCAACTATTTTTTCAGAGCTAGATGCAGAAAAAAATTATATTCAATTTGCAACCTGCTGGAGGTCAGTATAGAAGGACTAATAGAATAAGTCCCACACACTGCTAGAAGCCCAAATATTTTTTCAGAGCTAAATGAAGAAAAAAAATATTTTTAATTTGCAACCTGATGGAGGTCAGTATAGATGGACTAATAGACCAAGTCCCACACACTGCTAGAAGCCCAAATATTTTTTCAGAGCTAGATGCAGAAAAAAAATATTTTTAATTTGCAACCTGATGGAGGTCAGTATAGATGGACTAATAGACCAAGTCCCACACACTGCTAGAAGCCCAAATATTTTTTCAGAGCTAGATGCAGAAAAAAAATATTTTTAATTTGCAACCTGATGGAGGTCAGTATAGATGGACTAATAGACCAAGTCCCACACACTGCTAGAAGCCCAAATATTTTTTCAGAGCTAGATGCAGAAAAAAATTATTTTTAATTTGCAACCTGATGGAGGTCATTATAGATGGACTAATAGCCCAAGTCCCACACACCGCTAGAAGCCCAACTATTTTTTCAGAGCTAGATGCAGAAAAAAATTATATTCAATTTGCAACCTGCTGGAGGTCAGTATAGAAGGACTAATAGAACAAGTCCCACACACTGCTAGAAGCCCAAATATTTTTTCAGAGCTAAATGAAGAAAAAAATTATTTTTAATTTGCAACCTGATGGAGGTCAGTATAGATCGACTAATAGACCAAGTCCCACACACTGCTAGAAGCCCAAATATTTTTTCAGAGCTAGATGCAGAAAAAAATTATATTCAGTTTGCAACCTGATGGAGGTCAGTATAGATGGACTAATAGAATGATGCTATGCCCAAAAGATTTTACTTCACTAGGTGCAGTAAAAAAATTGGTATTCTATACACAGGTGTTATATCTTGCAACACAGATAGGCTACTCCACTGACTAACACACTCTGCAATAGGCCAAAAAGGATTAGCTTTGCTAGATTCAGCCAAATGCTGTGAAAAAAACTTGCACAGCACTGGCACAGACCTGCCTGGCAAAAACTGATAGGAACTCATGTAACCTAGTCCTGAAAATGACTCCAATTACAATTAGTCTTTACTCCCACAACCTATCTATTTAAGAGCACAGACCTCCCTGATAAAAGTCGTAGGAAATGCTGTAACCTAGTCCTTAAAAGGACTGCAATCACAACTATTCCCTACTCCCAAGCTATCTGTATATTTGTGCGAAAATTGGCTTGAAATTAACAAGGTATAGCGCACACAGCAACAGCGGTGCCGTCTAACACGCAGCTGCAGCAGTGAGAAAATGGTGGCGACGGGGAAAATGGCTTGGTCTTATTGGGCAAGGACATGTGACATACACTGCCAATGACACATGCCCTTGCTTGTGTGAAAAAAAGCACTTCGCTCCGTGTGTGCGCTGCTGATAGGCTGACAGATTGCACCTCCCCACTGCAAATGCGGGAAAGAGAAAAAAAAATGGAGATCTTCATTGTTCCTGCAGAGATCCATCCCCTGCCCCTCCCCCCACCCCGCTGTACACTCAAACTGCGTATTAACATTAATTTTCATCATTACTGAGAAAAAATCCAGTTATGATTTTGGTGCACGAACAGTTATCGAACATAACCTCGAACAGCCGAATTTTTCTCAAATTGTTCGTGTTCGCCGAACGGCTCGAACACCGCCCAAAACAGCTCGAATTTGAGATTGGCGAACAGTTCGAGTAGAACAACGCTCATCTCTAGTTAAGAGTGATGGGTGGGGGTCAGAGTCCTGCATACGAGTACGCTGGATCCTCCGTGGCCTGGAAATAGAAAGGACATGTTGGAGAGTTACACTTGTTGGCCAACTTACCGGAGTGGGGACCCAGGGCATGCTGCAACAAGCTGAATTATTTTAGAAATAAAATGCCTTTCTAATGGAATGAGTATAAAGAGTTAATAAAGCTGTGACCGATCCTCACCCATCCAGTTGTAAGAGTTACATTATTGGGTTGTCCATGAAAGGGGGGCGGTAGGGGGGCTGAGCATCTGGGTTTGGTTGGGGGTCCCCACAGTCTGCCTAGGCTAGATTAATTTAAAAATTCTTATTAGATACACAGGCGGTGCAGCTTGCTTCGCAGCTGGGCTACTACGCCCAAAGTATTGCCTAGGCTTGATGCAGTTAAAAATTCTACGCTGACTAGCAGACACTGAAGATTTGGAGCAGACCTCTGAGTAAACAGCTCTTCAGACTCAACCATCTGTGTTACCCCAAGCCATAGTGTATGTAGTTTCTTACAGTTAAAAGGGGGGGGTGCGACCCAACCCACCTGGAATTGACGATGCCAACGTCACGTAAGACACAGCAAGGGGACTCCCAAAATTGTGGCACAGACACCACTTAACCCTAGAACGCATACCTGTGGCCTTGCAGGCCCGCCCAGTTAATTGTTTTCTATTTTCTGCAAGATTGCTTTAGTTAGAATTTTAAAACTCTAGGTATTCTTCATGTATATAGTTGTTTGTCATTTGAGTTTGAGTTATTCCATGTTATTTGCACACGGGCCTAAAGGGCCCCAGGTATGTGAAAGTGTAGATTTTTATGGTCATGCGTTCTAGGGTTAAGTGGCATCAATTGCCCCAATGTTGCTTAAAACGGTTAGTGAGGTGATTTTACCAAATCCCCAAGCTTTTAGTCTCCCAAGGATGACACAGGGGTAGAAATGTCCTTGCGAATCCATGATTTGATCATCTTTATGAACGTGAGTCTGTCTACATTCTCAGTGGACAGCCGCGTGCGCTTATCTGTCAGCACACCACCAGCAGCGCTGAACACACGTTCAGAGAGAACGCTGGCTGCATGGCATGACAAGATCTCCAAGGCGTGAGTGGCGAGCTCCGGCGATTTTTCAAGATTGGAATACCAAAATGAGCAAGGGTCCAGTGACACAGTCATGGCTTCGATGTTCACTTGGAGATTCTCCTGTACCATCCTCTCTAGGCATTGACTATGTGTCAGACTTCTTGTCTCCTGTGGCCTTGCAAAGGATGGTCTAAAAAAGTGGTGAAACGATTCCACAAAATTGCTGTTACCAGCAGATACTGTGTTACTGTTACTGTTTGAGTGATGAAGACTCGACAGTCCCACCGTTGGCAAGTTAGAACTGTGAGATTCACTACGTGCACCACTGGTGTTTTGTGGAAAAGCACATGTAAGATTCTGCAACAGATACTCCTGCATTCGTCAATACCTTTTTATGGCAGGAATTATTTCGGCAAATATACTTTTGTACCGGGGATCTAAGAGTGTGGCAACCCAGTAGTTGGGATTACTTCGAATTCTGACAATTCGGGGGTCATGTTGCAGGTAGTGCAGCAAGAAGGCACTCATGTGTCTTGCGCATCCAGAAGGACCAAGTCCTTGTTGTGTTGGTAGCGAGGTAAGAATCATGCTTCCTTCCTCTGCCCTCTCCCTCCAACCTCGCACAACAGAAATGTGATCAAGGTCTCCCTCATCTGATGAGTCTTCCATGCCCATTGCCAGTTCGTCCTCCACTTCTTCCTCGGCTCCTGCACCTTCCTCAACAGTTTGGCTGCTACCATGCGCCCTGGTTAATCCCTCTCCCCCACCCTCCCATGCCTGCCGCCTTGGTGCTGCCAACCGTCTTAACCTTGGAGATGTTATCCCTTCCGCATACGACTCCTCCTCTACTTCCTCCACCTCCTCTTGTCCCACCACCTGACTCCGAATTCTGTTTAACATGTGCTCCAGCATGTAAATCACCGTAATAGTCATGCTGATAATGGCATCGTCAGCACTAAACATCTTCGTCGCCATTTCAAGACTGTGCAGAAGGGTGCATAGGTCCCTGATCTGAGACCACTCCTCCAGCGTGATTTGCCCCACCTCTGGATCTCGTTGGCCCAGGCTATACATCAGAACGTATTGCACCAGGGCTTGTCGGTGCTGCCACAGTCGCTGCAACATGTGCAGAGTTGAATTCCACCGTGTCGGCACATCGCATTTCAGCCGGTGAACTGGCAGGCCCAACGACCTCTGTAGAGATGTAAGTCGTTGAACTGCGGGATGCGAACGGCGGAAGTGAGCACACAGCGACCGTGCACTCTGCAGAAGGCCATCTAGTCCGGGATAGTGGGCGAAAAATTGCTGGACAACCAGGTTCAACACGTGAGCCATACAAGGCACGTGTGTGACATTGCCCCGGCGAAGTGCCGCACCCAGGTTTGCAGCATTGTCGCACATCGCCTTCCCTGGTTGCAGGTCCAGTGGAGACAACCTTTCATGAAACTGGGTCTCCAGAGCTGACCAAAACTCCTCAGCTGTGTGACTCACATTTCCCAGACATTTCAAAGTAAACACTGATGCGTTGAGCCCTGCTGCCAGCATAGTAAGGAGGTGTGCAGGATTCCTTCTGCGCAGTTAGAAAGCAGGTGGCATTACCAGACAGGCTTTAGGTGCAGGTGGAGGACCGAGAGGAGGTTGAGGAGGCAGAAGCAGTGGAGGAAGTTCGAGATAAAGAGGATTAACACACAACTCGTGGGGACGGTAAGACTTGGACAGCAGCCCCTTGTCCTGCTGTCACCATAGTTACCCAGTGCCCAGTCAGCGACATGTAACGCCCCTGTCCATGCCTTCTCGTCCAAGTGTCTGTGGTGAAGTGCACCCTGTCACACACAGAGTTTCTCAAAGAAGCGGTGATGTTGTGTGCGACATGCTAGTGGAGCGCAGGCACACCTTTCTTTGAGAAGTAGTGCCGACTGGGCATCTGGTACTGGGGCACTGTGACGGACATAAGGTCTTGAAAATCCTCTGTGTCCTCCAGGTGGAAAGGCAGCATTTCTGTAGCCAACAGCTTGCAGATGGTGAAATTCAACCTCTTAGCTTTCTCATGGCTAGGAGGAAATGGTCTTTTACTTTTCCACATCTGAGGGACCGAGGGCTGGCTGTTGTGCTTAGACGGTGTTGAGTAGGGTGTCCCCGGCAACTGCCGGTCTGTGAGGAAGATGCAGGCGGACATGTTAGGTTGCCTTGATCCAAAGGTGGTGCTCTTGATGTCGGAGAGCGCTCAACACTAGCAGGTGTTTCCACTTCCCAATGAACTGACGACCTGCCAATCACACTGGCTGTTGCGGGTAAAGAGGTGGCAGGTCTGCGTCCAAAACATGTGTGACTGCTGTCCCCCCAGTCACAGAGGATGAAGAGGCTGCGGATGCACAAGATGGGGCAGACGGTGGTTGGCCCAGCCAGCTAGGCCGCATTGTAGCACAGTGAGCTTCCCACTGCAACTTATGCTTCATATCCATGTGACGGTACATGCATGAAGTACTCAAACTATGTATTTTTTGGCCTCTACTTAGCTTTTGCTGACAAATATTACAGATAACACGAGTTGGGTCATCCTTATCGATCTGAATAAATGCCCAGGCTATGCAAGGCTTAGAGCCCATGTGACCTGAAGAGCCACTATGACTTGTGGTCAGAGGCAGAGTTGTGGTTGAGGATGCAGTTGTTGACGTGCTTCCAGTACTCCGTCTCTGTTCAGGAAGGCGCAACCTAACCTCGTCGTCAATAGCATCTGTGATGCCCCGCTGCGCTTGGTATCACAGATCCTACAAGAGTGCATTGATGGAATCCTCCACAAGAGGCCCCCATAAACATTCACACATCTCCACCTTCCACCTCAGACCAGCAGAGGGAGCCCGTTAGGGATATAAATAGGGAAGGTGGAGCTAGGCAGTTCAGTTCCTCTGAAGAGTTCCTGCAGTAGAGAAGCCTAAGAGAGGTCAGTCTGCAGTGGAGCTCAGTCTAGTCTAGAGAACGCAGTTAATAGTTCAGCAGTGGAGCACGAGGCTCCTGCTTGCTAGATTCAGGGAGCCCAGATAGAGCTTAAGGTGTGCCGGTGCCGCAAGATCAGTGAAGCGCGGCAAGCTGCCGTTAGTGTGTATAGCCTAGTGAGGGCCCGAGTAGGCCGAAGGCGAGTGGCGAGTTAGTACATAAGGGGCAGAGGAGCTTAACCAGCTCACCCCGAAGCATTTACCGGACACAGGATCCGAGCTTACCGGTATCTCTATGACCCAGTAAGGCATAACCGGAATCCCTGGAGAACCACAAGTCCCAGGATCGCTAAGGTGCTGATATGTAACAGAGCCAGGAGACGCTTAGGCCCCGCATACTGGGAGCGTGAACTCCAAGAGAAGGCCCTACCACAAGGTCAGCCAGCGCAGGACAGAGACAAAGTTAGGCCTAGCTAGAGGCAGGTCAGAAACTTACTACGCAGAGGCAAGAAACAGGAGGCCCTACACCCGCTCATTGGGGAGGATCCTGATATGCACCCTTCACCCTACAGTGCTCCGGGATGTGCCTGAATTTCCACCAGTAAAAGGTACTGAAGTGACTACCGTGTCCGTTCCCGTTCTTGCTCTGACCCAGCTGGGTCTCGCCTGTCCTGCATTCCCCCTGCATACGCTGCCCTGAGACATAGCTCCACCTGTGGGGAGCTATACCATCGAGCTGCCTTATCACCGGCCTCAGTGGACTGCTGCAGCGCTGGTGCTTGTCACCAGATACCACAGGTGGCGTCATGAACTCTTATAAAATTAACAATTATCCACCCTTTTAAAGAGAGACCCCAGGGTACGGGCCAGGGAGCCGACCACCGCGACATCCCCAAGGCCAGGCAAATGCCCGGGTACCGAGTCATCCCCATCCCCAGGGCTAGTCACATCCTCCTCCACCTCCTCTGCTGACCTCATCGACTGTCTGACTGTGGGTTGACAGTAAGTGGGATCTCCAACCTCGTCATCATCACCCTGTGTGTTATCACACCCGTCGCCCTCAGAGCCAACCTCTTCCTGCCCTGACCGAAAAGTCAAGTTGTCGCTCCAATCAGGTATTTGAGTCTCATCATCGTCTTCATCATTGTCTCCACCAACAGGAGTTACAGTTTGGGAACAAGGGTCTACATTATGCTCAGAACCTTCTTCATCTGGTCCTGGATCCAACTTATAAAGATTCTGGGCATCGGATCAGATCATTTCCTCATCTGGATTAACAGAAGCTCTGGAGCAGACCTCCGTTTCCCAGGCTATAGTATGAGTAAACAGCTGGGCAGACTCAGCCATCTGTGTTACCCCATACTCAGACGGGCAGCTGGAGACTTGGGAGCTGTGAGGAAGCAAGTGCGATTGGGGTGACACCTCTGAGGACTGGAGTATTTGTGATGTTGAAATTGAGGTGATGGAGAGCCCACTTGAAGGAGCACTTGATATCCGTTGAAGCACCTGCTGTTTTTGTGCCTCATCTAGAATTTGTAGCGATGGGCGTGTCCGTAAGAATGGGATCGTATCACATTATCCACGAAAAGAAGTCGACATCTTAGTTTGGCTGGAAGATGGTCTTTCTTCTGCAGATGTTACTCCCCCCCCCACCGTGGGGGGCCTCGACCCACCGGCGGACAGGCACCAGTATTGGGATAGGGGGGCTGGCCGTCAGGGTCCACCGCGGCTCTGGCACAAACCCGGCGACACAGAGGTGGCACAGGCAGGAACGGACTGGCCGTGTCGGCTTCTCACTTTTTGGATTTTAGAAGGGCATGACATGCCTATATCTGTGTCTCCCCCTCCTTTTACTCCTCCACCTCTTTTCTTTTCGCATGACTATATGTACTTGTCACTTTTCCATGTGTTATTTGTGTCTTCTGAGCAGTTTGTCAGCTTTTGGACACCTTTGAAGGTGTTTTCTATGTGTTTCTATGTGTTTTTGTTTGCCTGCCATTGGTTTTAACGGTGTTCGAAGGTGTTCGATGAACAGTTCGACGAACAGTTCGGCGAACACACGGGTGTTCGACGAACCGAACCGAACTCGAACACTACGGGGGTGGCTCAACACTAGTTGTGATGGAAGTCTCAGTAAGATTTTACATTTTAAATGTATTGAATTGATTAAGATCACAGGGTGGAGAGGATATGAGAGAAGGTACACCCCACAAACGTATTCTATTCATCTATAACATTTTCTATGTGTTGATGGTTGCATTGTATAAAACAGTATGTGTGTGAAGTGTTATGACGGAATATAGCTTAAGTAGACATTCTGATGTTAAAAACCTCGGTTTTTCTCATTTAAATGCTGCCTTTATAACAAGCCCCTAGATACATTTTAATTGCTAGTGCAAATCAGTTCATATATAATACATGAAGCTTTAACTAGCCTGTAATAAAAATCGTATGTATTATGTATGTGTGCTTAGAGTCGCAGCTAATTTCACAGAGCTATTAAATGTTTTTATTATTGTATTATAGCTGAGAAGCATAATAAGCAGCACGATTTAGTTAAAGGGGTTCTCCGGCTTGTTTAGAAAACCGAGAGCGGCCACTCATGGGCACAAAGGAGCAGAAGATGTACTCACCCTGGGAATCCGCTCTCCACTCCAATATTTTCATTCCAACAGTCTCAGACACAAAGCGAAGATGTCACGACCACCAGTCTCTTGATCATCCAGCCAATCAGTGGTCACAAAGATCAGGTGATCTTGATGTCAATGCTCATTAAGTGGCAGAATGGACATTCAGACAATGAGTCTTCTGATTTCTGAAATAAATATCACTTAGCGTTCTCGTCATACAGTCAGGCAATTGTAAGAAGTCTCCAGTTGCATGGCCTACTCTAAAGACTCATTGAGAAGTAGGAGTGGAATATGGAGCAGGAGTTAGCAGTGATCTACCAAGAAGCCATTACAATATGTTTCTGGAAAATGGCAAGTAATTACATCCAGTACTGCATAGTGAATTATCTAGGCTGCAATCCACTGGCACAGACTAAACTGAGGTGCAGAGTTTAATGGATCACAGATATTCACCTTTAACCATCACAAGAGGAAACGTCTTTGCTGCAGGAGTATCTCAAGATTGTCCACCAAAGTAGTCATGGATTTCCAGCTGTACCTCTTTACATGTTGCGGCATGGTCAGTAGATGAGGTGAGACAATTGGAGAATTGACTGCAACTGGAAAAATGGATAAATAAGATAATGCAAGATAAATAACAAATGTAACATAGTCACCTACACTTTAGAACTTTTCTTGCCCTTTGAAATGAAACCCTGGACAAAAGCTGAATAAATCTATTTTAAAACTTTAGTAGCTGCACCCACCCTTACAGACATGCAGTGTGTACCCATATTCTAGGGGGAGCTAACTGCATATTTTTACAGTTCCCTCTAGCTCTGGAAGTGGATCACTATAAAACCCTATAGCTCAGGTGTAGCCTCTGTAAAATTGGCACAAAAAAGCAAACAATTATCACCTTCTGAAAACAAGGTAACAACCATAAAATAATTGCAGTTCCTCTGCAATCTTTTTGATGTTAAAGTGGCAATCAATCTGGGATTGTCTTCTCTAATATAGTGGTTTTCTTAAAGTTCCACTACTATCAACAATACACCCCTCGCCCAGAGTGTCATGATTAGAGATGAGCAAACCCGAACTGTAAGTGTCCAGTGCTGAACTCTGAACATGGATTTCTCCTGGAGATCTGTTTTAGAGAGAAAGGGAGAGAGAGAGGGGGAGAGAGAGAGGGAGAGAGACAGAGGGGAGAGAGAGAGAGGAGAGAGGGGTAGAGAGGGGGAGAGAGAGAGAGAGAGAGAGGAGGAGAGAAGGGAGAGAGAGGTAGAGAGAGAGGGGGAGAGAAAGAGGAGAGAGGGGGGAGACAGAGAGAGGGGGCGAGAGAGAGGGAGAGAGGGGGAAAGAGAGAGGGAAAGAGAGACGGGGGAGAGAGAGAGGGAAAGAGAGAGAGAGAGGGAGAGAGAGAGAGGAGGGTAGAGAGAGAGAATCTCTGTCAGTGGCCATGGCTTGGACATTCCTTGGTTACAGATACATAACTGATCATTGACTGGCACCAGAGTGATATTATATGCTGGAGCCCTGAGTATCATAGCAAATGTATGCCTTTATCTGTGAATTCATCCAAAATCTTACTCCGTCGTATCAGAGTACGATTGTCCTATTGATCTGGCAACAAACTCCAGCCTTACCAAAGCTACTGTATATATATATATGTATAAATATACATAAATCGTCTTTCGGGTACAGAATATCAGGCGATGAAAGATTATATAACAGTCTGCAAAAAGGTTTCAACAGACCGTTCAAGTCACCAGCCGAGACAGGTTTCTTTTTTGCTGTTAAAAAAACAGCAGTCTTAGACCATGTATTGACTAATGAGTTCTCTGCCACTCATCTCTGTTATCATTTGATCCGAATTGGAGAATGAGATGAGTGAAAGACAGCATTTAATACTAATTACGGTTAAGGCCAAGAAATGTCTCAGCTGTTTTTTTTTAAATGTTACTAATGACATAGTCAAAGATACAGTACAGACCAAAAGTTTGGACACACATTCTCATTTAAAGATTTTTCTGTATTTTCATGACTATGAAAATTGTGCATTCACACTGAAGGCATCAAAACTATGAATTAACACATGTGGAATTATATACTTAACAAAAAAGTGTGACACAACTGAAAATATGTCTTATATTCTAGGTTCTTCAAAGTAGCCACCTTTTGCTTTGATGACTGCTTTGCATACTCTTGGCATTCTCTTGATGAGCTTCAAGAGGTAGTCACCGGAAATGGTTTTCACTTCACAGGTGTGTCCTGTCAGGTTTAACAAGTGGGATTTCTTGCCTTATAAATGGGGTTGGGACAATCAGTTGTGTTGTGCAGAAGTCTGGTGAATCCACAGCTGATAGTCCTACTGAATAGACTGTTAGAATTTGTGTTATGGCAAGAAAAAGCAGCTAAGTAAAGAAAAATGAGTGGCCATCATTACTTTAAGAAATGAAGGTCAGTCAGTCCGAAGAATTGGGAAAACTTTGAAAGTGTCCCCCAAGTGCAGTTGCAAAAACCATCAAGCGCTACAAAGAAATTGGCTCACATGAGGACCGCCCCAGGAAAGGAAGACCAAGAGTCACCTCTGCTTCTGAGGATAAGTTTATCCGAGTCACCAGCCTCAGAAATCGCAGGTTAACAGCAGCTCAGATTAGAGACCAGGTCAATGCCACACAGAGTTCTAGCAGCAGACACATATCTACAACAACTGTTAAGAGGAGACTTTGTGCAGCAGGCCTTCATGGTAAAATAGCTGCTAGGAAACCACTGCTAAGGACAGGCAACAAGCAGAAGAGACTTGTTTGGGCTAAAGAACACAAGGAATGGACATTAGACCAGTGGAAATATGTGCTTTGGTCTGATGAGTCCAAATTTGAGATCTTTGGTTCCAACCACCGTGTCTTTGTGCGACGCAGAAAAGGTGAACGGATGGACTCTACATGCCTGGTTCCCACCGTGAAGCATGGAGGAGGAGGTGTGATGGTGTAAGGGTGCTTTGCTGGTGACACTGTTGGGGATTTATTCAAAATTGAAGGCATACTGAACCAGCATGGCTACCACAGCATCTTTCAGCGGCATGCTATTCCATCCGGTTTGCGTTTAGTTGGACCATCATTTATTTTTCAACAGGACAATGACCCCAAACACACCTCCAGGCTGTGTAAGGGCTATTTTACCAAGAAGGAGAGTGAAGAGGTGCTCTGCCAGATGACCTGGCCTCCACAGTCACCAGACCTGAACCCAATCGAGATGGTTTGGGGTGAGCTGAACCATAGAGTGAAGGCAAAAGGGCCAACAAGTTCTAAGCATCTCTGGGAACTCCTTCAAGATTGTTGGAAGACCATTTCCGGTGCTACCTCTTGAAGCTCATCAAGAGAATGCCAAGAGTGTGCAAAGCAGTCATCAAAGCAAAAGGTGGCTACTTTGAAGAACCTAGAATATAAGACATATATTCAGTTGTTTCACACTTTTTTGTTAAATATATAATTCCACATGTGTTAATTCATAGCTTTGATGCCTTCAGTGTGAATGTACAATTTTCATAGTCATGAAAATACAGAAAAATCTTTAAATGAGAAGGTGTGTCCAAACTTTTGGTCTGTACTGTATATGTTGTCAATATGTGGCTGTCTGTCTGGATGACATTTTGAGTTACTCATCTGATTATGAGTAACACATCCAACATGCATGGAGAATGCTTCAAAGACTAAGAGAGAACTGTTTATTTGCTAAACTTGAAAAATGCTTCTTGCAGTAGTTCATGATGTAAATTTCCTTGGGTATATCTCATTCGCTAAGGGTTTTCAAATGGATCCCTCAAAGATCCAAGCTATTAAGGATTGAATGCAACCCATATTTCTATAGGCTTTGCAGCAATTTTTTTAGACTTTGCTAACTAGAATAGTACATTTATAAAAAGAAATGCCAGACTATGGAGTGACTTGATTAAGAAGGAGACTGATGTAGTCCATTGGAAACTATGGCAGATCGCACATTTACAAAATTGAAGGAATGTTTTTCATCTGATCTTTTATTGGTTCAGCCAGATCTAGAGTGTCCTTTTGTTGTGGAGTTTGATGCCTCTGAGGTTGGAGTAGCAGCAGTTTTATTAGAACATACCCAATCTCTCATCTGTGTTCGAGCACCTCCTTTTTTAGAAAATGTTCACTATCACTTATGGTGAATTATTGCCAATCAAATAGGCCCCAGTGCTTAACACAAAATCACTATCTACATGGACCACAAAAATCTGACTACCTAAAATCAGCCAAGACATTAAACCCTAGGCAAGCTATATGGGCTTTATTTCTTTGTAGGTTTGATTCTGTGGTGTCATTCAGACCTGGTACTAAAAATATAAAATCAGAAGTGCTCTCCCAAAGTTTTATCACGTATCAAACTGAGGACTTTGAAACAGCTCCTATTCTTACTGAAGGAATAGTTGTGTTTATAATTTCTGTGTATCTGGCTAAAAAGATCTGTAGATCTCAAAATCTTGTCTCAAACAATACTGCCACCCAAAGATTGTTTGTTCTTTCTCAGTTCCGTCTGCTAATCCTACCTGAATCCTATGATTCAGTACTCGCAGGTCACCTTGGAATTAACAATACTGTTTGACTTGTATCCAGATATTTTGGTGACTGACTATAGTTTGGACTGTAGGGAATATGTGTTCACCTAAGGAATCTGTGCCTGAAGCAAAATGCTGCAAACCAATCCTGCCAGACCACTCTGGTCCTTACCTATTTCTAAAATGTTTAAAAGTCCCTTGACCCACATCTCCATGGACTTTAGTACTGATCTGCCATCCTCTCATGGGAAAACAGATTTTTGGACAGTTGAGGACAGGTTTAATAAGCAGTGTCACTTTGTCCAAATTACCTAATTTCCAAGGCTTGCTGTATGTAAATTATTCATCAATCATATTGCATGTCTGCATTGTATTCCGACTGAGGTTCTGAGTTCATTTCCCAATGGTGTAAAATCATTTTCTAGTAATGTCAATTTAGAGTTGCCTTTTTCATCGTCCTACCACCCAGAGATCAGTAGTCAGAAAGAGCGTATTAATCAGATGCTCAAACAAATTTTTTTGTGTTATGGCTATGATCATCAGTCTGATTGTGTGGAGCATCTCCCGTTAGTTGAGTTTGCTATTAATAATCAATATTAATAATTAATTAAAACTTCTTAGTTTTTCTGTAATCTTGCATAACATCCTCATTTTGGTTCCTTTTTTTCAATTTCTGGAGACACCAAAAATATATGTGGATAGATTCAAGCTTATCCAACCTGAATTCAAAGAGAATTTGAAGGAAGCACAGAAGAGACAGATCTTGTGGGCCAAGCTCTGGAGCTGGGGACAAGGTGTGGTCATCCACTAAAAGCATCAAATTAAGTTTCCTTCCACCAAGCTGTGGCCCAAATTTATTTGTCCATATGAAATAATTGAAGTCAATAATATTGTAGCTTTCCATCTGAAACTTCCTCCGCCTATTAGGATACCTTATGTGTTTCACAATTCCCTGCTCACAGTAAATTGAACTCCTGTTCACCATGTCAGAGATTACCCTCCTCCTGTGATGATCAGAGGCAACTTGAAATATGAAGCACAATGAATTCTAGGTTCTCTTCTGGTGAGAGAGTCCTTACAGGATCTGGTTCATCAAAGAGATTATGGTCCAGAGGAGAGATCCTGGGCTCCAGCTAGTAACATCAAATCTGACAACTTAATCAGAAGATTCCACCTGTTGTTCTCTAATATATCTGGTCTTAAGGGTCCTTAGGCCTCTCTGAAAATGGGGTACTGTTATTCTGCTCCAGCATCCTCTGGCACTGTTGTCAGTGGTGCTAACAATGGACTTGGTAGCAGTATTGCTAACACCACTGAAGGATACAGGCTTGGTATTGATGTGGCAATGAATTGTAGTGCTGCCCAGCAATGGAGTGTGTGTGTTTCTGCAGAACAGCAGGCTAGCACATGTAATTAGCTCTCTGTTGTGACCTATTGGGCAGGGCCACACCCTATTTAAACTCCTAGCAGTTTGATAGCTAAAGTAAAATTACTACAGATCATTAAAAACAAATTTATTGCTTTGTTCATACAGCTCAGTTTTTGGTAAGTGTGCTGCCTGTGTGTGTAATGGACAACGCATTAACAGCACATTGATAGATATGAGCCTATATGCCAGTGCACCAATTACCAATTTTTTTCCACATTGTGTGAATGAGAATTTATGAAATCTAATTCACAATGCTGTTACTGTAATATGCAGGTTCCCTTTAAAGTTCTACTAGTCTGTTGCTTTCCTGCTTATAGGAGAGCAGTACATTATGGGAGATCAGATGAGACAGACTTGGCATATTCCCTTTTTATTTTTTTCAATTTAATTTTTACTGTATTTAATCTCCCTAGCGCCACTCACATGCATGAGCTGTAAATTGCAGTTGGATTTTGGAATAATATTCATGCCAAAATCCATGTCAAATCTGAGTCATGTGAGCGTAACCTCAGAGCTTAATTACCTTTGTTTTCCCTGAAACTTCACACTCTGTAGATTTTAGACATTGCATGTAGAGGAGTATATATATAAATCTTGCCCCATAGTAAAAGTCCAAATAGTTCCTCTCCTCAAAAAAATCACTGTCCAGCAGGGTCACGGCACATAGCCGCAGTCACAGAAGGGCATATCTCCCAACTTTTAAACACAGGTAGAGGAATATTTGGTGCAGAACACACACAGAAATAATACCTCTGCTGAAGCCCTTTAATGTTGCAACCTACTATGATACCACTCTAATGGCCCCCATAACATATGATGACCCTTCATACAGTATGATGTGCCCTCAATACAATGATGACCTTACAATGGCCATGCATAAAGATTCCCCACAATGTCCTCCAATGCATTGCTTATTAACAAAATAAAAAAAAAAATCACCTACCCCATCCATCCAATAAAGTTCTCCAGTCTGTGGTGTTTGTGACTTTGTGCAGGAGGCGAGATCTAGTGACGTCATTGAGTCTGCTTGCCTGGGACTCCTCTAGTGAGGGTTTTTAATGAGAAGACATCAGGACACAAGGATGGCCACTTTACATAATTATGGTCAAATTAATATTGTAATATTGTGCTTTTTATTTACCGGGCCCTTAAAGCAAATTTTGCAATTTCTAAATATGGGGCAGTTCAAATAACTCTTTCCGTGGGCATGTGTTTAGACTACTATGTGACACTGCACAATTATTCTAATCAGGATCGCAGATCAGCCGATCACAGCATGGTCTGGCAAGAACAGACTCGTACCCACTAGGTCTCACTGTGCTGAGAGAAGAGTCGCCTCACTGACAGTTTTACTGGAATAGGAGAGGAGCGCCGGACAGCAGAAAAGGACCACAGGAGCTGGATTGCTACGATAATTTCTATGCAACAACAGGTCAGCTTTCAAAAATTAAAAAAATAAAATAAAAATAAGGCTGTGTGCCCACAATGAGTTTTTGGCGAGTTTTTGACGCTGCATATTTTCGCTGCTTCAAAACGCAACATTTGACAGTTCCAGCAAAGTTGATGAGACTTATTGAAATCTCATGCCCACTGTGGTTTTTTTTTAACTTACTGTAAACTGACCTGCAGGTGCGTGTTTCAAATCCGCAACATGTTAATTTCTCTGGCGGTTACGTTGAGTTTTATGTGCAGATTTTTCCCATAGACTTGCATTAGATGCGGAAAATGAAAAAAGTATGTTTTTCTCTGAAACTCTGCAACATTTCAGACCAAACATACATGACTGAAATCATACAGCCAGTGTCTGATACATGTCTGATACATGCCTATTAGTGTTGAGCGAGTATGTTCTGTTAACCCTTTGGCCGAGTATGCTCGGGCCGAGCTCAGAGTATTTACAGCCGCTCGGTGATGTGTTTGAATCGCTCCCGTGTGCATGATTTGCGACTGACAGCTTTATTACATGTGAGGAATGTCTATTTCTTACACATTCCTCACATGTAATAAAGCTGTCAAACAGTTGCAAATCATGCACACAGGAGAGATTCAAACATATCACCGAGCAGCTGTAAATACCCGGAGCTCGCCCGAGCATACTCGGAACAGAACATACTCGCTCAACACTAATGCCTATGGATCGGATCGGACCACATTTCTCCGCTGTCAGGTTCCCTTTAATAAGTGGTAAAAACTTAGACTGAATAGTCCACGCTTGCACCAAATATACCAAACAGGATGAACCACTATGAAAGCTTCTGGTGCATTCTAAGGGTATGTGTGCACATTTAGGATTTGAAGCAGAAATTTCTGCAGTTTTTCTCCATCTCCCTGGCAGAAAAAACGTTGTGGAAAAAACGCGCGTTTTGCCGCGATTTTGATGCATTTTTGGAGCTAAATAAAGTTATTTGAAAAGGAACGTGGGGCATTGCTTTAACCCTTGGATTAACGTCAGAACTGGGGTGAGTATATTGGTTAATTTAAGAATGTGTTTGTTGTATTTCTCTTGTGGAGTCGCTAGTCTCTGCAACAGAAATTTGACGACTAAAATGTATACAATGCGGTAAATCCACATGGTTCAGTGAACACATGTGGATTTACCTGCCTTCAATAGAATGCAATGTTTTGGACGCAGAAAAAATATGCTTCATTCAAAGCGCTGCTACGTTCGGATCGTGGGCACGTAGCCTAAAAATTTTTTTAAAAAATGGTGTGGGCTCCCGCGTCATTTTCATAACCAGCAGAGGGAAAACTAAGCGCTGGGGGCTGATATTAGTAGCCGGGGAAGGAGCCATTAGCCAAAAATGTTCCCTAACTATTAATAACCGCCCACAGCTGTTTACTTAGCCTTTACTGGCTAGATTACAGGGGGAACCCAGAAAAAAATTGACGTAGGGTCCCCCTATAAAATCGAGCTAGAAAAGGCTAAACAGACAGCTGTGGGCTGATATTAATAGCCAGGGAAGGGGCTATGGATACTAGCCTCATCCGAAGCTAATAATATCACCCTTCAGCAGTCCCAGAAATGTCGCATCAATAAGATGTGCCAAATCTGGCACTTAGCCTCTGCTCTTCCCACTGCCTTGTAGCGGTGGCGAGTATTAGCGGCTGACATGAAGCCCAGGTTAGTAATGGAGGGCATCTAACCACGTAGTAAAGTTTTCACTGCTTTTTCAATAAACGACACAGCCAGAATAAAGTATTTTAATGAAATAAAATGACACACGTTTTTTTTTTTTTTTTTTTTAATATTTCATACTCAGTCCCCCAAGCCTTCAATCTTCTGTAAAAAAAATAAAAAAAATAAAAAACAACCATATCCCTCACCTGTCCTCGATCACCGCCATCACTATTGTCCCTCGGCGATCCGGGTCACTTCTTCAGCAGTGACATCAGCAATCACTGATGTCACTGCTGTAGAAGACAGCAATGTACACTGACAGGGGTGTAATCACTCCTGTCAGTGTACATTGCTGCTGCAGAAGTGAGGTCACTGGGGTTCATCAGCTGAAGATGACCTTAGCATCAGTACTGGTGGGAACATTCTTGAGAATGTTCCCACAGAGCATTGGTGCAGTAAAGTGAGGTCACGTGAGCTCTCAGCTGATCTTCAGCTGAGAGCTCACATGACCCCAGGTCCTGACAGCACAGCGATGTACACTGCCGGGAGCGAGCGCGCTCCCAACAGTATACCGTCTGCTGTTGATTTTTTGATGCTTTTTTCTGCTGCCAAAATAATACCTCTTGGCAGCAAAAAAGCTGCAGACAAAAAGATGGCTTTGCTTGCTTTTTTGCTGCTTTTCTTGCTGCATTTTTGCTGCATTTTTCTGGATTCCAAAGTTCAGCTTTGCTTCCACCATACAAGCATGAAAAATGCAAGGTATTAGGCCACCAATGCAAGACATATGTGAAACCATAAAACATTTTTGGAAAAAAGGGCACTTTGATCAAATTATTTAGTGGGAATTTTTTTTTATGTCTGAACAAAAAAAGTTCATATGAGTTCATTAAAAACAGGAGGAGTTTAATTGATCAGGCATAGTTTACCTAAGACTAACTGCAATTCTCAGGTGAGGACACCAAGACATGTTGATTTAAACTTGGGAAAATCACAAAAATAAATGTGTTCCACATCCTTCTGTACCTGCTTTTTTCATTAAAAACACTGCAAAAACTGATGGTAAAGTTTTTTGCTGCGTTTTTTCAGCATTTTTTTATGCATTTTTTATGCAAATTTTCAGCTACGTTTTATAATACCAGCAAAGTCTATGAGATTCCAGGAATATCATGCATACACCTTGGTTTTTGTTTGATCAGCATTTTGTGCTTTGCGTGCTTTTTTTGCAGAATAGAGCATGTCACTTCTTTCAGCGTTTTTCACCCATTGAAAGTAATGGGTAGTGAAAAAATGCTAAAAAAAATGCCTAGTGTGAACATAGCTATCAAGTCTTGCTGCGTTTTTAGTGAAACAAAGCAAGAACAACATTATGTGAAACTAATTTTTTTTTGTGATTTTACCATCTTGTCTTGGTCACCTGAGATGGCAGCTTGCAAAAGAACAGTTTAATTAAATTTGTGATGTGTAAAACCGTAAACATTGGCTGAACTAGGTGTGAGATTTAACAATATCTGTGACTCAGGGAAGTGTGAAATAAAACAATGCCTGAGCAACTGAATGGCAGACCATAGTGTGAAAATAAATAGTGTCTTACAAACTCAATGGACTGCCAATGTCTTAGGTAAACTATTTGTGAACAATTCACCTCCCCCCACTGTTACATTTGAAATTATGGTTAATATGGTTTCACATATGTCTTGCATTGGTGACCTGTGTTCATTCTTCTGTGGTGGAAGCAAAGCTGAACTTTGGGATCCTGAAAAATGCACCAAACCTGCAGGTTTTGTTGCAGAAAAAAACACTGAAATAACGCAATGTGTGAACATTGAACTCATTGCTTTTTATGGGTGAAAAAATGACACAAAAATGCAGCAAGAAAGCTGTAATCCATCTGACCGCTCACGCCGAGGAGCCAGTGAAAATGATGCACTGCAGCAAGAGGGGGCCCTGGAACTGCACTGAGCTCAGTGAGTGACAGGACACCGCTCACTGAGCTCAGAGGAGGACAAGGGCCCACTCTCTGGAACGAGTCATTCTCCCGGGCTCCTCGGCGTGAGCTGTCAAATGGATTACAGCGGGGGACATCTTTGGACAGGTGAGTATAAGGATTTTTTTTAATTTTATTCTTATATTTAGACCAGGACACAGCGGGAGCAGACTACTACTCTCATCATTGTCCCTTGCCGCGCTGATCACAGCGCCTGCAGGAGGGGCAATGATCAGGGCAGCGTTCAGCACCTGGCACTTGGGAATAGCGCTAACTGTACGCTGATTCTCAGGCGCCGATACGTGTCACATTGATGACACACGGCTGTCATTCATGTGTCATGAGTGTGGGATGTTTTGTGGCCTGTGCACTGCAAAAAAAAAATGGACATGTCAATGGATTTTGCCCACGGACACACGGTCCGTGGAAACTAACTGACATGTCCACAGACCCATTCATTTGAATGGGTCTGCATGTGTATGTGTCTCTGGTACTGTGGAAACTGTCACCACACATACCGGACACACTGACATGTGAAAGAGGCCTTAGACTGTCTAATCTAAGTTAGCACTGTCTAAAAGTAACACAACTTTAGTAAATCAGCCCCGATATTGTTATCAGACAAGACAAATTAGAAGAAAAATCAAAAAGATGATACTTTTTATATGTACATTGTGCAGAACACACTTTTGAGCACTTATTTTCTCATACTTTTTAAAAGTTGGAAAACATTAATAAGGTTGTCCACTACTAGAAAATCACGAATCAAGGGGTGCAGGGTGGTGAACAAGATATAAAAAATTGATACTTACCTCTTGGACTAGCACCACTTATCTGAAAGTCGTGTCCCCACTGGTCTGTTGGGATCAACATCTGCTGATCCGCTACAGTCTTCACTTTTTATCCAAGCAGAAAAAACATTTATGGGAGCGATATTTGCTATCTCCCTACCATCCTCTGACATCCTATGATGCACATCTAGGTCTGCACGTTATAATGTCTCCTGTTATACTAATATAACCCCGACCAGCATCTAAAAACTGACACAAATCAGTCGGATGCACTTCTAGATTGGATGACACAGGCTTGCAGGACGTATCAAGAAGAATTTGACAGATGGCTTCATATTTGTCATCCAGAAGTATATGAAATCTGATTTTTTTTCTTCGGTCTACAGCTGTTGCTTACATATATTGCTCCTCGTTTCAGGCCAGTATCTCTCACTTAGTCACCTGGAAATGGAATATCCTTCCTCTACTAGAAAGTATATTACAATGCTCTGCAAACATAATCTAATCACAGATTAGCACAAAAGCATCATTACACATCATTTAATTACATCTCAGTTCACCTTTTGTAAATCTACATTAAAGGGGATTAGCCAGTTCTCTGTACATATCTATCTCCATTCTCAGTAAATAACTATATAGTTAAAACTTTATGGTGTTGTGTTCCACTTTTCTTCCTCCTGAAAATGTATAAATTGACACTGTTCAATCACTGCTGACAGAAGGTATGCTGCTATATTGGCAAAATGAAGGAAAACTTTGAATTAGAAATTTGCATTGGACAAATATTTTTTCTATTGACAATATTCATTGGGCAAATATGTGCTGCAAAAAAAGTAAGAATTTATTTTCTTTTGTACAGGCTGCATTATGATTCCGTCCTGTATGGTGGCTATGATTATTCAGTTTAAGTTATTGCAGCATTATTAAAACACTTTATTTTCTTTTTAAAAAAATAGTATAAACTTGATTAATTCTGTACAAAAGCAGCACATACAGTACATGTAACTAGTATTGGCAGCAAGATCTCAAAAATAACCACAGGTAGCGCGTTTCTGACCTTAGTGGCCCTTTCATTCCTGATAAACTCCAATCACTGGTAGACAAGAATGGGTTGTCATCAGTCAGGATTTGACCTTGCTACTAATATCCAGGTGCCAGGACGAATTGAAGAATTTTTGAAGAACAAAAGTCAAGACAAGGGGCCTAAGCCCACCGCCTCACTATCAATATTTGGTCAGTGTTTGGTCAGCATTTTTTCTCAGGAGTGGGAGCCAAAACCATGTGAGGAACAATCAGAGAAAAGGTATAATAGAAACAAGTCACCAATTCTGCATTTATCACCCACTCCTGGGTTTGGCTTCCACTCCTGAGAAAAAATACTGACTGAATACTGACCAAATACTGATAGTGAGGCCATGGCCTTACAATCACTGTCGCAGAGGGTGACACGAAGGGGTGCCCACTGACACCAGCCCCGTTTCCAAGGTTGTTGAAATGTATTGCGGCACAGAGACCCCCTGGCTTCCTGAACAGCAATAGCTGTAGTGACCGCCGGCCTATCAGAGGCTGGCAACTGACATTGGCATGCTCGCTGTGGGTCGTGTATGATGTCACTTTCATGTGCCACCAGCCCTCTGCACTGGTTTTAGGACAGCATCAAGGGGGAAGAGGACATTATGAAATTAAGGCCCCAGGACAGTGGCGATTATTACAGGATGGGACCAGGATGCGGGCCATTATTACAAGATGGGGCCAGGATGGGGGCCATTATTACAGAATGGGGCACAGGACAGGTAACATTATTACAGGATGGGGTTAGTATGGGGGCCATTATTACAGGATGGGGCCATGATGGGGTCATTAATACAGAATGGGGCATAGGACAGGTAACATTATTAGGATGGGGCCGGTATGGAGGCCATTATTACAGGATGGGTCCAGGATGGGGGCCATTAATACAGGATGGGGTCAGGATGGGGGCCATTAATACAGAATGGGGCATAGGACAGGTAACATTATTACAGGATGGGGCCAGGATGGTGGCCATTAATACAGAATTGGGCCAGGATGGGGACTATTAATACAGAATGGGGCATAGGACAAGTGACATTATTACAGGATGTTGCATAGGACAGGTGAATTATTACAGGATGGAGGTCATTAACACAGAATGGGGTACAGGACAAGGGACATTATTACAGGATAGTTGCCAGGATGAAGGACATTAATACAGAATGGTTGCTCAGGACAGGTGATAATATTAAGGGATGGGAGACATTATTACAGGACGAGGTACAGTATTACAGGATTGGGGCCAGGACAAATAACATTATTACAGCGGCCCATTAATCTTACCAACATGCTGGTTGGGGCTCCGGTCCAAATTTTGCACTTGTGCCCATATGACTCTAGTCAGTAAAGAAAGTAAATATTGAGTCTTTGCAAAAAACTTAGCAAATTTGTGAATAAAAAGTTTAAAAAAACTTCCTATAACATATTCCTATAATTGTACTTAAAGTGCACCTGTCAGCAGGATTTTGCGAAGTAAACTACATACACTGTCAGGTGGGTGCTGTTATACTGATTAAAATGATACCTTGGTTGATGAAATCCATCCTGTGGTTCTTGTGTAATCTTTATTTTCAGTTTTGAGATAATGATATTCTGATGTTTCGGGGTGGCCTTGTGAGAGGGGCTTTATCTGGTGCTCTGCTTATATATTCAACTGCATGGCACTGCACAGTAAGCATAGAAACATCCAACTAAAAGATTTAAAAACACTGAAGCAGCAAACTTTGTGAAAAGCCCAAATTCATGTCAGTCTCAAAACTTTTGGCCTCGACTGTACAAACATTTACCGCTAAAATGTAAATCCGTGTTTCCCAAACTGCAGCCCCCAACACATCATGTTTTCAGGATTTCCTTAGTATTGCACAGGTGAGAGAACCTGTGGCATTTTCTGATACCTTGATAGTAATTCCATCACCTGTGCAATACTAAGGAGATCTTGAAAACATGATGTGTTTGGGGCCGCGAGTGCTGGAGTTTGGGAAACACTGATAAATATGAACCACCTTGTGGAAACTTTGAGCAACCATTGACATCCTAGCCAGGTTACATACCCATTTCTCAATGGTCTAGTTTACTAAAATGAAGGCAATAAGCTTTTCATAACCCGCAGGAAAGCCAAACTCTGGAAAAAAAATAACATATGCTAAAAGGCAATCCTATAAATCAAGATGTCAATATTAGTGTGCACATAGGGAGAAGTCATTGTATTTAACATCAGTCAGTCAGATCCATTAAGGCAGGTCATACATTTGCTACCTCTGGCTTTATTGGCAAATAACGATGCATGTTCAGTCTGTCTTTGCAAGTTACACAAGTAATTTTATAGCACTTACTGGAATGTTAAATAGAGGGTCAAAGCAAATGTGATGTTTTTCTCAATGTGAAGTATGCAGCTATGAACCTCAAACATTTCAGGGACAAAGTTATAGTCAACGACAGCAGCCAGTGTGGCTACATGAGAAGGAACATGTTCAGAAAGTTACTTCTAGCATGCAACATACTAAAAATATTGTATGATGTTAATCAGAATGAACTAAAAGCTTAATTTTCATTTGCAGTACGATGAGGTAGATCTTCTTACATTGCCTTTTGTGTATACAGTGCAAATACAGCAGATACAGTGGGCAAAATAAGTATTTGATATACGGACGATTTTGCAAGTTTTCCCACCTGCAAAGAATGGAGAGGTCTGTAATTTTTATCATAGAAACACTTCAACTGAGAGAGACAGAATCTAAAAAAATCTAGAAGATCACATTGTATGATTTTTACATAATTAAATTACATTTTATTGCATGAAATAAGTATTTGATCTCCTACCAACCAGCAAGAATTCTGGCTCTCACAGACCTGTTAGTTTTTCTTTAAGAAGCCCTCCTACTCTGCACTCATTACCTGTATTAATTGCACCTGTTTGAACTTGTTACCTGTTTAAAAGACACCTGTCCGCACACTCAATCAATCACATTCAAACCTCTCCACCATGGCCAAGGCCAAAGAGCTAAGGACACCAGGGGCAAAATTGTAGACCTGCACAAGGCTGGGATAGGCTACAGGACAATAAGAAAGCAGCTTTGTGAGAAGACAAGAACTGGAAATTATTAGAAAATGGAAGAAACACAAGATGACTGTCAATTTTCCTCAGTCTGAGGCCCCATGCAATATCTCGCATCGTGGGGTAAGAATGGTTCTGAGAAAGGTCAGGAATCAGCCCAGAACTACACAGGAGAACCTGGTAAATGACCTGAAGAGAGCTGGGACCACAGTCTCAAACATTATTGTTAGTAACACACTACGCCGTCATGGATTAAAATCCTGCAGGGTACGCAAGGTCCCCCTGCTCATGCCAGCACATGTCCAGGCCCGTTTGAAGTTCGTCAGTGACCATCTGGTTGATCCAGAGGAGGCATGGGAAAAGGTCATGTGGTCAGATGAGACCAAAATAGAACTTTTTAGTATCAACTACACTCACCATGCTGTGAGGAAGAAGAAGGATGAGTACAAACCCAAGAACACCATCCCAACTGTGAAGCATGGTGTGGGTGGGAAAAACATCATACTTTGGGGGTGCTTTTCTGTAAACGGGACAGGACGACTGCACTGTATTGAAGGGAGGGAGGATGGATCGGGTCATGTATCACGACATTTTAGCCAACAACCTCCTTTTCTCAATAAGAGTGATGCGCCCCCTGGGGCCGTGGGGTACTTGGTAGCCAGGCTAGTCCTTTGTGGGGTAGTCACGGTGACGGTGACCCGGTCCGTGGCCCTGGGCGGTCAAATAATTGAAAGGGGAATAAAGATTTGGGGATAATGTTCATGATGCCACCCATGGTATGCGGCTATATGGGGTCGCCGCTGCGGTTCAGATCTACTGGGGCTGATGGTGATGCAGCAGAGTTGGTTCAGCTCTCCATGGGCAGAGCTAAGCTCCAGGGCAGTGTAGATGATTTGATGAGGTGGATGTTGTTGGCAGGGACAGTGTCGTGCAGGGCTGAGGGTGGAGATAATGACCAGACAACACATTAATGGCGGTTTCCTCTACCTTTACTTGAGGTTTGACAGAGCAGACCAGGACACTGGTAATAGCTGGTGATGGAGATCCGGGCAGCCTAGAAGCAATTTGGGGATCCACCTTGCCAGGTGGAGTTGTAGGCCTTCCCTCTGTGCTATCCTCTTTGGCCCTGCTGCTTAAAGCTATGCTCCCACCCTCGTTCCTGAGCAAACGTCTATTACTTGCCCATATGGCAGGCAGCTCGAGCCCTTTTCAGGTGTCGCTCCTTCGTGGCGGCACTGGGCCCTAGGATGCTGCTGAACTGCCGGGCGTTTGGTGGGGCCAGGAGACCTGCAGTCTCCTGCCCTCTGGATTTAGCTGTCGGGACTTTAGTACCCGAACAACCATGGACTCCGGTGTCCCGTTTCTTGCGCTTCTCTCTGGGGCGAGCTTGATCACAGCTCTCTTCCCCAGGTTCTCCCTCATCGCTCTCCTGCCTCCAACTTCCTTTTCTCCCTCCAACTGACTTTTTCTAACCCCGCCTCCAGTCTCCAATTTAAAGGGGAGGAGCTCCCCCTTCTGGTCTGGAGCCAGGAAATGTGTTGGATGCTGGTGTTACCTGATAAGGGGACCCCTCCTTGCTTCTAGGCATGGCATCACCCCTGTGAGGGATGCGATGCCAATGTGGCATCCAGACTCATGGGGTGCCACATTCCCCCCTAGTTTATTTCAGTACTCCCAGACTGAGGACACCTTTTAGAGTTAAACAATTAACAACAATAACAATTTATATTCCAAAATAATTTACAAAGTCTCAGAAAGGCAAAAATTGCAGAACAAAAAAAAAAAAAAATTGGGAGCAGTCACTGCGGTGCTTAGTCTTTATGCCGCTATCCGGGAATTGTCATTTTCCTGGTACTTGAAGGTTGATTGGTGGGAACCGCCTCAACCCATTTCGTGTATCATCCCTGGGCGTGGCTTCAGGGCACTCTGTCGGTGGACCTGGTTTTAGGCCACGCCTGCGGTTTATTTTCAAGGCCAACAATTACCTTTACTTAACATTGTTCTGACCACATCTAGTCGTGTGGTCCATTTGTCCATAAATATAATAACTATATACCCTCACGATTGCTTAAAGGTTCTTACAGGAAGTCTCTGTAGGCTCTCATACTTAACGGTTGCAACTATATACTATACACTATTATCTTATTACATCTTAGTCCCTATAACGGGCAGGGAGCTGACCTCTGGTACTGCGGGTTGATCTATGCAGTACAGTTGTTGCCAATGACCTACCCGGGTCTCTAGTGTCTACTGGAGGTGTGGTAGGCTCAGTGTGGACTACACTACGGTTAGTCTGATGTAGCACAGGTAGGCTTGGTAGTTTTCTACAACCTCTTTTACTCACCATGGGCACGATAGATTCACTGCTAGCAGGGGGTGGATTTACTTGTTCCACTGCGGTTGTGGCATCTGTTTCTGGGGCCGCCTGGTCTCCCAGCTGTTCTGGAGTCTCTGCGGCTTCCGGTAAGGCTACTTGGGGAAAGGTCAGGACAGGTACCACGATTGCTTGGTTCACCTGCGTCCAAGACCGGGGAAACTCTCCAAAGATGGTTTGAACCGTCTCTTCCACTTTTTCTGTGTGCTGGGGGCTGTTTTGGTCTTCCTCTTGGTGTCTCACTTGATCAGGGCATATCTTCAGGTGATCTCTTGAGACTGCCGCCGAAGTCTCTCCTCCATCTTTACTGATGAGGCATACTTTTGGTGTTGTCGAAATTTGAAGGTAAGACGGTGTATTGCTCAACCTCCCACTGAGCGTCTAATTTGTGAACACGTCTCTTCCTTTTGAGTACCTGTTCTCCAGGTGACAAGGGAACTGCAGGTGCGTGCTGATTATAAGTTCTTTCTGCCTCTGTCTCGCCTGAGACAAACTTCTCTCTACACATTCTTGCACCTTGCGGTATTGTTGCTGCCGCTCCATATCCCAATCTGCACCTGGTGATGTCGTCTCAGGTGTTAAAACTCCCATGTCTAAGTCAATGGGTAACTTGCCAGGTCTTGCCTTCATCAGGTAGGCGGGTGTACAGTTGGTGGAGTTCACCGGGATGTGGTTATATAGGTCTACAAAATCTGGTAACTTCTCTGGCCACAGGCTACGTTCTTCAAGGGGCAACGTCTTCAACAGGTCTATTACCACCTGGTTCATTTTCTCGCACAACCCGTTGGTCTGGGGATGATACGGCGTCGTCCTTATTTTCTTGCAGCCGTACAAGTTACAGAATTTCTGAAACACTTTTGCTTCAAAGGCTGGGCCTTGGTCGGTAAGCACTCGTTCAGGGTAACCCTGCGGGTGACAAAAGTGTTGTTGAAATGCTTTGGCTGCCTTTTTAGCCGTCTGATCCTTCACTGGCACTACCAGGGGGGGATTAAGAGTAGCAAGGGCCCCGGGCAGTTTAGAAGGCGTGGACCCCCCCCCCCACACACACATACACACACCTGATGTATCACGTGACTTGTCACATGATCCCCCTTTGATAGATCATGTGATAGTTCATGTGAAATTAATTCTGCACAATATAAATATATTAATTATAATTATTTTTTATATTAATTGTATGACTTAATATTGAGCACAATTAAGTATGCAGACATCCCCCTATGTATGTAGGGTCTCATACTGTATAATATGAGCCTTCACATAATCCACCTATACACGGCCGGAGGCCGCACGGCGCCCCCCCCAGACACGGCCGGAGGCCGCACGACGCCCATCCAGATACAGCAGGAGGCTGCACACACACAAACAAACATATACAGACATATACAAAGACAAATACATACACGCATAGGCTGGTGTGCCCACTATGCGTCTTTCAAGCATTTTTGCCACGGAATTTCCGCAGTGAAAATGCTTAAAAAACACTTGGTAATACATGCCCCATGTTCTCCAATGATAATCCGCATGTGCTGTGCACATGCTGCGGAAATTTCCGCTGCGGATTATCATTGCGGAAAAATGCGCAGCATGTCCATTAATTTTGCGGACACACAGCGTAATTGCCGCCATTGACTTGCATTGAATCACATAATATCCGTATGAGCATATGTGCACATGTGGATATTATGCTATTCTATGTGCAGATGGTACCCGGGTCTGGAGAAGAGGAGACTTTCCTCCAGACTCGGGTACCATAGTGCCTGTTAAAAAAAAGAATTTAAAATAAAAAAAATAAAGATTATACTTACCTTCTGATGGCCCCCGGTCTCCTCAGCGATGCGTCCGGTATGTTGTATGGGTCGCGGTAGTGTGAAAGGACCTGCCATGACGTAATTTAGTCATGTGACAGGTCACACGAGTGATGATGTCGGCTGTTGAGTGACCTGTCACATGACTAAATGACGTCATGAAAGGTCCTTTCACACCACCGCGAGCCGCCCAACACACCATGCGCATCGCTGAGGAGACCGGGGGCCATCGGAAGGTAAGTATAATCTTTATTTTGTATTTTTTACCATTCTTATTCTTTTTTTTAAACTATTACTTGGTCACACTATATAAATCCATGCCGGTTGCATGGATTTATATAGTGTGACTAAGTTTTCAAGCACTTTTCCAAGTGATGCTAAAACGGCTTAGAAAAGCGCTTGATAACCCGCATGCAGAAATGCATGCAAAAATGCTTGACAAACGCTTCTACTTGGCAGGAAAAACACATGTAAAATCCGCATGCGTTTTTCCTGCCAGGGAGAAGCAGAAAAAATATGCAGCATTTCTGCATCGTGGGCACATAGCCATAAACACATTTGAAACACAAAAATACATATAAACAGACATATCACACAATCTGCGCACACTGACACGCACTGTGCCACACACACACACACACACACAGGGCTGTGTCTTCTAGCTGTGATACGGCCGGGCCAGCACACGTGCACATGCACGGTAAGCAGACATGCGCACAGATACATGCATACGTACATATCTTATAAACACATAAAACTGTCCTGTCCAGCAGCTCCTCAGGAATGTCTCAGTACAGGGCCGCCGGCATGTCACAGACATGGCCCTGGACCATCAGAGGGGCCCACTCGCCGTTGGGGCCTGGGCTGCCTCTACAGCATCTGAGTAGGACCTCTGGTGCTGCTTGATTGCCGGCACTTCACCCGACATGGCCGTCCGCTGTGCGGTTGTGTCTGGTAGTAATGACGAGGCAGGGCGCAGTGTCGTCCCTGCCATGTCATTAATACCAGACACAGCCGCACAGCTCACAGCCATGTCAGGTGAAGTGCCGGCGGTCCTGCACAGATGCCGGGGAAGCGGCCCGGGCCACGACAGCGAGTGAGCCCCTCTGATGGTCCACAAATACCTAGACATAGATACATACACACACACATATACATACATATATATGTATATATATATATATATATATGTATATACACACACACATTGCACATGGACTTACCCTTTCTGTACATGATGCAGGTTCTTCCATCTTCTCTGTGGGGCAGCCTCCCCTCCTCTTGGGGCCCGACAGCAGAGCTCTGGTGTAATTGCAGGGCAGGAGGGGGAGAGCGGAGATGTAACATTCAGAGCAGGGGAGGGGGCAGGGAGAGCAGTGGCCATGCTGTAAGCTGGCTCTGTACTCTGCTGGAGGCCGGAGCAGGTGGGTGGAGCCTCCTCTCCTGCACTTACACAGTCAGCAGCTGGTGAGTCATCCTCGCAGCGCCGCCTGACACAGCAGTTTTACAGAGCAGATTCCATCTTCCGACTCCCGGGCCCTCCTGTCACACATTATAATGAGGCCAGTCTGGCCCTGGGAGCCCTGGGCCCCATGGCAGACCCAGGCCCCGACGGTAGCCCAGATTGACCTCATTATAATCCGCCTATGGGCACTACTACCAGGAACTGGGAGTAATGGTCTACTATGGTGAGAGCGTAGACATAGCCTGACCGGCTTGGGGCTAGCTTCACATGGTCTAAGGCTACCAGTTCAAGTGGTTGTTTGTTGACTATGGGCTGCAGGGTAGCCCTTTGACTATCACGGTCTTTCCGTCTCAGGTTGCATAGGCCACATTCTCGACACCATCTCTCGATTGCTTTCCTCATGCCAACTCAGTATAATCGCTCATGTGTCACCCCAGGAGTCCGGTTGCCACAGTGGCATTGCCTCCCTCACAAGGGGGTGATGCCATGCCTGGAAGCAAGGAGGGGTCCCATAATCAGGTTTTGCTAGCATGCAACACTTCCTGGCTCCAGACCAGCAAGGGGAGCTCCTCCACTTAGCAACTTGATCTGGAGGCGGGGTTAGTTAGTGTGAGGAGAACAGACAGGAGTTGAATACAGGACAGCGACGAGGAAAGACCTAGGGAGTGGAGCTGCACGGCAGTTCACGCCAGAGGAAAGCGCAGAAGAACCGGACACCGGAGTCCGAGGTTGTGGGGCACCGAAAGCCCAGCAGCAGAAACCGGAGGGCAGGAGACTGCAGGTCTCCTGGCCCCATCAGACGCCCGGAGGCTCAGCAGCATCATAGGGCCTAGCACCACCACATGGGAGCGACACTCCAGGAAGGCCCGAGCTGCCTGCCATACGGGTGAGCACAAAGACGTTTTACTCAGGGACGAGGGCCGCAGCATAGCTATACGCAGCAGAGCCAAAGAGGTAGCACAAAAGGGAAGGCCTACAACTCCACCTGGCTAGGTGGATCCCCCAACTTGCTTCCAGGCTGCCCGGACCTCTATTACCAGCTAGTACCCGTGCCCCGGTCTGCCTAACCACCTCAAGTAAAGATAAGAGGAAACCGCCATTAATTTGTGGACTGATTATTAACTGCGCCTTCCTCTGCACTACACCATAACAGCAACGTCTACACTGCCCTGGAGCTAAGCTCTACCTGTGGAGAGCTAAACCAACTCTGCTGCATTAACAACAGCTCCAGAGGACCTGCTCCGCAGCGGCGGCTCCCTTTAGCCGCATACCACAGGTGGCGTCACGAACTGTATATAAGAACTTTAATTCCCCTGTAAATATCCCCTTTTTACTGACCGCCCTGGGTCACTGACCGGGTCACCATCACTGTGACATCTCCCCTAGCAACGACCGGCCCGGCACCGCGTCACAAACAGGATTCACGAAGCCCGGTATAACCGGGTCCTGTGTGCCATAGACTGCACTGAGCGGTGTTATCACATCATTTGCCGTCAGTCGAGGGGACGCAGGAGGCCCCGATCCGGAACCGCCGGGTAAGAGATCCTTCAACCCTGCAGAGCAGCATACTGGTACGTAAGCAGATGCCCAGGACTTGGCTGAGGTTCACTAGGGGGGAGGAGGATGCCCAACCGAGGAGAGGATTCAGCCGCGGACAATGCCACTGTAATGCTGTTATCGATGCCGTATATCAGGGGATGCGTGGTTGCCCCAGTACTCAGGGGAGTCGCACACCCTGAACGACTTTGAGGAGAGACTGCGCAGTTTGTTTAAAGTGTACCCCCTGTCTGAGGAGCAAAAAGTCAGCATCCTCAAAGGACAGCTAATCGTTGCAGCCCAGAGAGAGGTGAAGTCCTGGCCAAGCAGGGACAAAGGAACTGTCAAGGAAATACTGGTCCGGTTGAAGGATACCTTTGACACCCGCACCGCAGCAGAAATTAAAATGAAGTTCTACGGGTGCAATCAAAGGGTGCAGGACAGTGTACGGGACTATTCTCTAGACCTGCAGGAAGCGCTGCGGGCCATTAAACAGGTGGACCCCGACAGTGTGGGAGACTAGGACAGATTGCTAACTGAGCAGTTTATTGAGGGGCTCCTGTCCAGGGGTGGATTAAGAGTAGCAAGGGCCCCGGGCAGTTTAGAAGGCGCGGGCCCCCCCCCCACACCTGATTTATCACGTGACATGTCACATGATCCCCTGTGATAGATCATGTGATAGTTCACGGGAAATTAATTTGGCACAATATTAATTGTGCTGCCTCATCTGAGAGCAGCACAATATTGGGGCAGATACCCTGATTCCAGCGATGTGTCACTTTTTCAGCTGCTTGTTGTCATTTTGAGAAAATCACCGTTTCATCTGCTGCAGATCTAGCAGCTCTCTGAATGCTGCGCTCTGTATAGCCCCACCCACACCACTGATTGGCAGCTTTCTGCCCATGCTCAGTGTACACAGAAATCTACTGATCAGTGATGGGGGTGGGGTCCTACAGAACTTACTAGTCATCTAGTGATAATTACCTTCTGACAAATCAATGATTTTATCAAAACAACACTAAGCAGCCCAGTAAGTGACACATTACTGGAATCAGTGCCTCTAACCCTACATTATGCTGCTCTCAGATTAGGTGGCAAAAACCTGATGACAGATTCCCTTTAAAGGAGCTGTAAACACAAAAATATTGTATTAAAAAAAATACAAGCCATTTGTGAAATTAACTTTTTTCCATTGTTAATTCACATTAGACTGTATCTTCAACACTTTTGTCAGCAGGTCTTATTACAGACTCTGAATAGGGCAGCTCTCTCCCTCTCCCTCAGCAGAAAGTCACAGCATGGTTAAAAAATGGGATCTTTTATGATTTTCTCATAATAAATAAAAAAGGACATGCAAGTCCTCCAAACTATTTTCCGTTTCTCTATAGGGGTGGTCCTAAATCTTTCTTGTTCTTTAGTTGATCACATGTCAAAAAGGCAAAGCATTTACTATGAACTCGCCTAAAAAAATATACACTGGGAGAGTAATATCATCATCTGCATGTAAATATTCCTTGACTCTAAGGGCTCGCTCACACTGTCGCATAACACGGCCGAATGCTATGTGATGTTTTATCGGATAGGACTCGGCCCTATGTTATACTATGGGACAGTGCAGATCTGCTATTATCGGCATGAGAAAATAATCTCATTCGATATTCGGACCATGTGCACCCATACAAGTCTATGGGTGCACGTAAAACATTAGACTGCACTCGGATGTCATCCAAGTGCAGTCTGATGAACACTCACAGAGACTATGGAGAAGATGGAGAAAGTAAGTTCTCCATCTTCTCCATATCTGTGCTGCGAGAGAATCGGATCACACTCAGTTGAAGCTCTGACAGAGTTTGAGCCGAGTGTCATTAGCATAATTGGCCCTATTCTCTTGCATGAGAGAATATATGGCTTAGTGAGTGGACCCTAAAACTGAATAGTAGTGACGGACAGGCACCTCACAAGCGGGATCCATGTAGCTCTCAGATGTCATGTAGGTAAGGCTTCATTCCATGGGGTAGGGCTTAATTTCAAGGTATATAAAAAAATGGACTTCAAATAAAAATTAAATGAACACAAAAAGCACTAATTGAATTATTTTTTTCGGATTTATGTTTGCAGCCCCTTTAAAAACCCTTTGAGGACCAAGGCACATATATGTCCCATAGTTTTAAACTGGAAAAAAATT